>NC_134354.1:508920473-510312079 GCF_048569485.1 Anomaloglossus baeobatrachus | reverse complement strand
ATGTCAACACACGCCATTCTATCACAAACGATTGCCATGATAACTCATACAATCGTCCATGAATGGTGTACATAGAATAGTGTGCGTAAAAAACAGCAACATTTTTCCACCTCCTACCCAACAAAAATTGAAACAAAAGAGGGCATATCAAAATATATTTTTTTTATTATTTTTTCTTTATAATGGGGAGGCTGCCCCCGTTCAATAAAAACGGTGCCACCCATAAACATCATAAAAGAATACACGGTGATTGCATACTGCATAATTACAGATCTCGGCCAAATCACCAAAAATATTTTTGTCTTTCTGATACACAACTGGAGAAACATTAACTCCATAAAGATATGGTGTATCACCCAGATAAATGGGGGTATTCCCTATAGTACCATTATTTTCATAAAGCGCGTAGCAGCCAATACGAAGCAAAGGACATTAAAAATATGAAAAGAACAAAAAAATCAAAACTATTTTTTCATATACCAGAAAAATGATGATATATAATTGCCTACTCCCAGCTCCAATTCAAATTGTTGTTTTCTAAGGGCATTGATCACAAAAAGTATCGAATACAACACCCTCACCCCAACAGAGGAGGATGAAGACTCAGAAAAAGAAGAAGGAGATACCACGAACCAAGGAAGGAACTGCCATTTCCCTAGGAGTCTAACTATTAATCTCTAGCCCTACCTATCACGTGGGGGTTGGCGCCATAAAAAGAGACGGTGTGAGGGCGCCCCCCACTCGGCCGACGTCTGACCCTCCTAACTAGCAAAGACCCTACATCACCACTAAATAAAGGGTGCAAATGAAAGCTCCTCATTTAGACCATTAGGGGAAAGGGTCTTTAACCAGTAAATCCATTTTGATTCTTGCTGTAGTAACCTCCTATCCCAGTTACCTCCTCTAGGCAACGGCTTTATGCTGATCAATGCCCTGAAACGCAATCACAGAAGAATCTCCATTGTGCCTACCATTGACATGTCTGGCTAGAGGAGTGTCGTTATCTAGCCTGATGTCCCTTAGATGCTCACCGATCCGTCGTCTTAGTTCTCTACGGGTTTTCCCCACATACTCTAATTTACATATACAGGTTGCTTTGTATATCACGCCCTTCGTTTTACAATTTTTATGGCGCCAACCCCCACGTGATAGGTAGGGCTAGAGATTAATAGTTAGACTCCTAGGGAAATGGCAGTTCCTTCCTTGGTTCGTGGTATCTCCTTCTTCTTTTTCTGAGTCTTCATCCTCCTCTGTTGGGGTGAGGGTGTTGTATTCGATACTTTTTGTGATCAATGCCCTTAGAAAACAACAATTTGAATTGGAGCTGGGAGTAGGCAATTATATATCATCATTTTTCTGGTATATGAAAAAATAGTTTTGATTTTTTTGTTCTTTTCATATTTTTAATGTCCTTTGCTTCGTATTGGCTGCTATGCGCTTTATGAAAATAATGGTACTATAGGGAATACCCCCATTTATCTGGGTGATACACCATATCTTTATGGAGTTAATGTTTCTCCAGTTGTGTATCAGAAAGACAAAAATATTTTTGGTGATTTGGCCGAGATCTGTAATTATGCAGTATGCAATCACCGTGTATTCTTTTATGATGTTTATGGGTGGCACCGTTTTTATTGAACGGGGGCAGCCTCCCCATTATAAAGAAAAAATAATAAAAAAAATATATTTTGATATGCCCTCTTTTGTTTCAATTTTTGTTGGGTAGGAGGTGGAAAAATGTTGCTGTTTTTTACGCACACTATTCTATGTACACCATTCATGGACGATTGTATGAGTTATCATGGCAATCGTTTGTGATAGAATGGCGTGTGTTGACATGAGTGTTATTTTGAGCTTTTGTAACCATATTTAACATTGTCAAGGGGGTTTAATTGCAGCTCTATAACCTGGGGACAGTTGTCTCGCCTAGTGATCTAACCCGACGACTTTTGTGGTCGGATTGGGTTTACCCAGCTGACAATGCTTTGCTCTGAACGGTAAGTCAGCACCATCTAGCGTCATTGAATACCATGGTAACTGCATATATTTTCTTGTACGGTGCAGCCCCACTGTGGCCATGTGATTTGGAGGCAGGCACTGTGCACTGCGGCGAATTCCGGCGCGACGGGAGCCGCTCCAGCAGTATGATATAGTCGGACTTAGCTGCGGTTATGTGATCTGATAGGAGCCGGGTATCAGGTCCTGGCTTCTGTGTGGCCGCATAGATGTTTTGATTTTGTCGGCGTCACATGACCGGGTGGGTGTAGCCCGGCGCCATGGTAACCTAATAGACAATATGACGTGGTATGCTTCAGATGCGGTCATGTGACTCGGAGGGCGGTAGTGACGCTGGATGGTTGTCCGGGCACCATGGAAACTGTATAATCATTCTGAGCTGTTCATTAATCACATGACCGGAAGTTACATCATATGATATGACGTGGTGGGAATATTTAAATCTGGGCGGCGTGCAGTGGCTCCTTTGATAGAGCGATAAGCACGGCCGCTCCAGCCACATGGTGAGTCCCCTAATTGCTTGTTTGTTTTATGTGTACAGCAGCTTTGATGTGCTGACTCTTATCTTATGAAGTTGCACATTATCTCCCAGCATGGTGTATAGGCTATGGGTCCATAACTTTTGGGACCGAAGTTGGATGCGTCACAGAGTGGTTATGTGATGAATCCTCACTAGTTGGTGAGTTTTTTTATGTACCAATTTCATCTATGGATTTGTTTGGTGGGCTGACATGCTGATGCCTATGATATTGTATATTTGTTTTCAGCATGTCATGCGGATATATGGGTTCAGTTTCTGAAGGACCCTAAAAGGATGTAATATATTTTTTGAGACTCCCCTGAAGAGTTCGATACTTGAATGAAACGCGTCGGGAGGTAGGGGTATTTCGTGACCCCAATATGTGCGTTTGATGACATCCAAATAACATGTGGTGAGACCAATTCATATCTTTGTTATGGAGTGAGGTAAGAATTATCCATTTTTTTGGACACGGATGTTAATTGGCACCTATATTGACGGGTATTGAAGTCCGATTACATTTGGGTTAAAGGTCCAAACAATTTCTGGGCTTATATGAATCCTTGAGACGATAGGAGGGCCAGAACCTTTTTATGTTGTTTGTCTGGTGTTTGTGATACTTCATCACTTTTAGTTGCACTATTAAAAGTTAAATTTTAAAATAATTTTTTCGGACCAAAAGAAAAACTTGCTACTTATCATTGATAAATTGTATTTATACCCAGTGGCTACTTATTTTTGATTGTGCTTAAAGATATGGCGGGTTTTCTGAGTACTGGTATGGACACTGGCTCTTGGGCCAATGAGGCAAAAGATGTTTTTTCAGAAAAAACGTTTGTTCAAAAGAAATATACTCCTACTCTGAATGGTGCCTTCCGAGAATTGACAAAAATTTACAAGAATAGGACAGCATCTTGGTGGGAGGTTCAATCTTTAGAGGTATACCTACGTGATAAGATTGTTCCAAGGCACCTGAGAATCTCCCTACAGCCTGGTTACCGTTACAGGAGCCAGGAGTTAGCTACTAGATGGGAAAAAGAAGCTACAGAGAGCTCCCTAAGGCTCATGGCTTTACTTCTGGATGAAGAAAAGAAAAATCTTGCAGATCTAGAAACAGCACTCAAAGAACAAATAGAAATGACTAATGCTTTTTCAAAAGAAACAGAGTTTTTGGTAAAAGAAAAGACTCTGCAGAATACGATTGAAAAGTATCAGTATCATTTAAAAGATAAAAAACACAAATTTTATAACAGGGATCTGCAAGAATTTAGAGAAAATAAAATTTATAATTTTGCTCAGCCACGTTTTGCCAAACCGAGTGAAACTGACTGCTCAACTACTGATACTGATGTGTCTGATTCTGAGAGCAGGATAATGGGAGCGAGAGGTAGGAAGAAAAAGAATTTTGGTAATGGGAGAGGGAGATTCCACCAACCATACCAAAATAGCCATTTTTTAGAGCCAAGGGAGTATTTTCTCAGGAACCGTACGAACCGAGGGGGCTACCAAAATCAGACCCCAATGGATCTCAACAAGTAGTTAATCTTTCAAGTAGGGAATTAAGTACAACAGAGCTCAGCGTACTAAGTAAGGGTCTATCATTTGTGCCTACAACGGACTATAATGATTTTGAGTGTGTCAAGGATCTTGGTCTCTTCATCAGGAAACTGAAGTGGAAAAAATATTTCATTAGAGATAATAAGAAAACATGCACTGATTTGGGAATTCCAGATGACATCCTAGAGGATGTCAGACTATTGTATGGTCTGGATGAAATGGGACCTGAACTGACAGGTCGAGGTCCCTTTACAGAGTGCAAATTAAAAAGCACTAAGACGCCTCCGGTCCAGAGTGACCTAAGTGCAATTGATGTTTTTCAAAATCTGGTATCTCATGAATTGGAGAGATTGAAACCCAATCATAGGGTTAAATTTAATCTCACCAAGAAGGAGATGGAGAGCCTTGACACTCTGGGTAGGGCAATGGACATAGTTATCAAGCAGTCCGATAAAGGGGGGAATACTGTTGTGATGGATCGATCTAAATACCTGGAGATGTGTTATAGCATCCTTGAGGATAAGAATGGTTATGTTAAGTTAAAAACTAATCCATCACATCAGTATTTCAAGGAATTGAGGATGATCCTTTTGTCTGCCCTGGATAGAAATCTAATCAGCAAGTCCGAATTTGATTTCCTTCTTCCTAAATATCCGGTTATGGCTACTTTTTATAGTTTGCCTAAACTTCATAAGGGTGTCGATCCTTTGAAGGGTAGACCTATAATATCGGGTGTTGATAATCTGACGCAAAACCTGGGTATCTACCTGGATGACATCCTGAAACCGTTTGTAGTGGGTTTGGGCTCGTATTTACAAGACACAACCGACCTGCTTAAAAAAGTAGAAGGACTATCTTTTGAGGAAGAGACATTCCTGGTGGGAATAGATGTAGAGTCGTTATATTCATCAATACGCCATGACCTAGGCTTGACTGCAGCCAAATATTTTCTCAAGTCCAGGGGGATCCAGTGTGAGGAGCACACTGAATTTGTCTTGGACATTCTTGAATTCTGCCTGACCCATAATGTCTTCTCCTTTGATGGCCACACCTTCCACCAGCTCAGGGGCACAGCGATGGGGAGCCCATGTGCCCCATCCTATGCCAATCTGCTCCTGGGCTGGTGGGAGGAAACGGTGGTCTTCAGGGAGGAGTGTGAATCTGTGAACAGTAACATCGGAATCTGGTACAGATTCATTGATGATATTTTTATGGTCTGGAAGGGCAGTGAAGATGATTTGAGAAGGTTCATGAGAGATCTGAACAATAACAATTTAGGCCTTTTTTTCACATTTGAAATGGATAAATCGAGGCTATCCTTTCTGGATTTGTTAATCGAGAAGGATCCGGATGGCACTCTGGTGACAAGTACGTTTCGAAAACCTACCTCAACTAATTCCTTATTGCGGTGGGAAAGCAATCATCCACTAAGCCTAAAGAAAGGTATTCCTAAGGGACAGTTTGCTAGGATTCGTAGGAATTGTTCCGAGGAAACACACTTTAGGAACCAGTCAGAGGACTTAGAGAGGAGGTTTCAAGAAAGGGGCTATCCGAGGTGGGTGGTAAAAAAGGCGGCTGCAGACATTGGTAAGGTAAAAAGAACCGAGTTGTTATATCCCCCTAAAAAAGTGGCCAAAGAGGATGGGAGGAATGTGATAAGATTCATAACCACTTTCAATAATGGAGCCAAGGATGTAAGAGAAATCTTGGAGAAATACTGGCCCATATTGAAAATGGATGGAGATGTGGGGGGTCTGCTTACAGACAGACCGTCCATCACTTATAGAAAAGCAAGATCGCTAAAGGACCGGCTGGTCCATAGTTTTCTTCCTCCAAATAATCCTTTTGGTGCTTTGCCTGCTTTGAAAGGCTGCTACAAATGTAGTGGCTGTATTGCCTGTAATTTCATCACTGTGGGTAAAAAATTTATGAGCCAGGTCACGAAGAGGGAATATGACATACGGTCCTTTATAAATTGTAAAACGAAGGGCGTGATATACAAAGCAACCTGTATATGTAAATTAGAGTATGTGGGGAAAACCCGTAGAGAACTAAGACGACGGATCGGTGAGCATCTAAGGGACATCAGGCTAGATAACGACACTCCTCTAGCCAGACATGTCAATGGTAGGCACAATGGAGATTCTTCTGTGATTGCGTTTCAGGGCATTGATCACATAAAGCCGTTGCCTAGAGGAGGTAACTGGGATAGGAGGTTACTACAGCAAGAATCAAAATGGATTTACTGGTTAAAGACCCTTTCCCCTAATGGTCTAAATGAGGAGCTTTCATTTGCACCCTTTATTTAGTGGTGATGTAGGGTCTTTGCTAGTTAGGAGGGTCAGACGTCGGCCGAGTGGGGGCGCCCTCACACCGTCTCTTTTTATGGCGCCAACCCCCACGTGATAGGTAGGGCTAGAGATTAATAGTTAGACTCCTAGGGAAATGGCAGTTCCTTCCTTGGTTCGTGGTATCTCCTTCTTCTTTTTCTGAGTCTTCATCCTCCTCTGTTGGGGTGAGGGTGTTGTATTCGATACTTTTTGTGATCAATGCCCTTAGAAAACAACAATTTGAATTGGAGCTGGGAGTAGGCAATTATATATCATCATTTTTCTGGTATATGAAAAAATAGTTTTGATTTTTTTGTTCTTTTGATATTTTTAATGTCCTTTGCTTCGTATTGGCTGCTACGCGCTTTATGAAAATAATGGTACTATAGGGAATACCCCCATTTATCTGGGTGATACACCATATCTTTATGGAGTTAATGTTTCTCCAGTTGTGTATCAGAAAGACAAAAATATTTTTGGTGATTTGGCCGAGATCTGTAATTATGCAGTATGCAATCACCGTGTATTCTTTTATGATGTTTATGGGTGGCACCGTTTTTATTGAACGGGGGCAGCCTCCCCATTATAAAGAAAAAATAATAAAAAAATATATTTTGATATGCCCTCTTTTGTTTCAATTTTTGTTGGGTAGGAGGTGGAAAAATGTTGCTGTTTTTTACGCACACTATTCTATGTACACCATTCATGGACGATTGTATGAGTTATCATGGCAATCGTTTGTGATAGAATGGCGTGTGTTGACATGAGTGTTATTTTGAGCTTTTGTAACCATATTTAACATTGTCAAGGGGGTTTAATTGCAGCTCTATAACCTGGGGACAGTTGTCTCGCCTAGTGATCTAACCCGACGACTTTTGTGGTCGGATTGGGTTTACCCAGCTGACAATGCTTTGCTCTGAACGGTAAGTCAGCACCATCTAGCGTCATTGAATACCATGGTAACTGCATATATTTTCTTGTACGGTGCAGCCCCACTGTGGCCATGTGATTTGGAGGCAGGCACTGTGCACTGCGGCGAATTCCGGCGCGACGGGAGCCGCTCCAGCAGTATGATATAGTCGGACTTAGCTGCGGTTATGTGATCTGATAGGAGCCGGGTATCAGGTCCTGGCTTCTGTGTGGCCGCATAGATGTTTTGATTTTGTCGGCGTCACATGACCGGGTGGGTGTAGCCCGGCGCCATGGTAACCTAATAGACAATATGACGTGGTATGCTTCAGATGCGGTCATGTGACTCGGAGGGCGGTAGTGACGCTGGATGGTTGTCCGGGCACCATGGAAACTGTATAATCATTCTGAGCTGTTCATTAATCACATGACCGGAAGTTACATCATATGATATGACGTGGTGGGAATATTTAAATCTGGGCGGCGTGCAGTGGCTCCTTTGATAGAGCGATAAGCACGGCCGCTCCAGCCACATGGTGAGTCCCCTAATTGCTTGTTTGTTTTATGTGTACAGCAGCTTTGATGTGCTGACTCTTATCTTATGAAGTTGCACATTATCTCCCAGCATGGTGTATAGGCTATGGGTCCATAACTTTTGGGACCGAAGTTGGATGCGTCACAGAGTGGTTATGTGATGAATAGTGATGAGCGAGCATGCTTGTCACTACTCGGTACTCGCACGAGTATCACTGTACTCGGGCTGCTCGGCGGGGACCGAGTAATCTCGCGATACTCGTGCTTTACTCGTGGTCTTCATTTCTGCATGTTGGCGCTCTTTTGAGAGCCAGCCCTCATGCAGGGATTGGCTGGCAGACCACTGCAATGCCACAGCCCTGTTAGTTGTGGAATTGCAGTGATTGGCCGGCCTGCACAGCGTCACCGAGCCTTTATATCGGCCGGCGCGCTGTGCTCTGCTCACAGCTATTCTGACAGTGAGTGTAGGGAGAGTGTCGCTGATTCAGGGAAAGCTTTGCGGCCCTTTATAGCTTTTTCAGTTGCAGGGCTGCAAACAGTGTGACCAAAAGTCCTTCTCAGGACTATTCTAGTTGTATACAGGCAGGCAGGGTATAGCCAGGTCGGAGTACAGTAGCAGAGTCCTTCTCAGGACTATTGTTGCTATATACAGGCAGGGTATAGCCAGGTCTGAATACAGGCTAGTGACCAAAAGAGTCCTTGTCAGGACTATTGTAGCAGTATACAGGCAGGCAGGCAGGCAGGGTAGTGGTGACCGTATACCAGCCTTCATATCTGGGGCTGGTGTACACAGTGTAAAACAGTCCAGATAGTGTCTGACTTGTCTGTACTGTAATTGTCGCTCCCCAAAAAAACCTGTTAGTAGGTTATTATTGCGTCCGTGCTTGGTTTTTAAAACCGCACGTGTGTGCCTGTTGGTGGCAGCGTACAGGTGCACTGGTGTGCGTTTACCAAACTATTATATAACGCACAAGTGTAGTGTATAATACACGTCAGTCAGCAGTGGCTGATAGTGTCAGAGTTCTTAATTTTTGCTCCTAAAACCTGTGTTAGGTTATTATTGCGTCCGTGCTTGGTTTTTAAAACCGCACGTGTGTGCCTGTTGGTGGCAGCGTACAGGTGCACTGGTGTGCGTTTACCAAACTATTATATAACGCACAAGTGTAGTGTATAATACACGTCAGTCAGCAGTGGCTGATAGTGTCAGAGTTCTTAATTTTTGCTCCTAAAACCTGTGTTAGGTTATTATTGCGTCCGTGCTTGGTTTTTAAAACCGCACGTGTGTGCCTGTTGGTGGCAGCGTACAGGTGCACTGGTGTGCGTTTACCAAACTATTATATAACGCACAAGTGTAGTGTATAATACACGTCAGTCAGCAGTGGCTGATAGTGTCAGAGTTCTTAATTTTTGCTCCTAAAACCTGTGTTAGGTTATTATTGCGTCCGTGCTTGGTTTTTAAAACCGCACGTGTGTGCCTGTTGGTGGCAGCGTACAGGTGCACTGGTGTGCGTTTACCAAACTATTATATAACGCACAAGTGTAGTGTATAATACACGTCAGTCAGCAGTGGCTGATAGTGTCAGAGTTCTTAATTTTTGCTCCTAAAACCTGTGTTAGGTTATTATTGCGTCCGTGCTTGGTTTTTAAAACCGCACGTGTGTGCCTGTTGGTGGCAGCGTACAGGTGCACTGGTGTGCGTTTACCAAACTATTATATAACGCACAAGTGTAGTGTATAATACACGTCAGTCAGCAGTGGCTGATAGTGTCAGAGTTCTTAATTTTTGCTCCTAAAACCTGTGTTAGGTTATTATTGCGTCCGTGCTTGGTTTTTAAAACCGCACGTGTGTGCCTGTTGGTGGCAGCGTACAGGTGCACTGGTGTGCGTTTACCAAACTATTATATAACGCACAAGTGTAGTGTATAATACACGTCAGTCAGCAGTGGCTGATAGTGTCAGAGTTCTTAATTTTTGCTCCTAAAACCTGTGTTAGGTTATTATTGCGTCCGTGCTTGGTTTTTAAAACCGCACGTGTGTGCCTGTCGGTGGCAGCGTACAGGTGCACTTGTGTGCAATTTCCAGAAACTTTGATATAACGCACAAGTAGTGAATATACACGTCAGCAGTGCACAGCATTGCAAAATGCGCAAGGGCATTGGCAAGGAACAAGGAAGTGGACGTGATGGTGGTGCAGGCAGAGGCCGAGGTCGTGGGCAAGCTCTAATTTCGCCACAACAAAGGGCCACATCTAGTCGCTCGCACGTCCTGTCCCAAATTCTTGGGGACCGCAGCAGTACACCGCTCTTGAACCAAGACCAGTGTCAACAGGTTGTTAGTTGGATAGCGGATAATGCTTCCAGTCAGATTGGCACCACCACAAACACTCTGTCTTCCACACGGTCAAGTGTCAGTAGCCGTGATACTGCACCGCACATTTCTGAACCTGATCCTCCTTCCTACCACCAGGCTGAGTACACGTCCTCCTCGGACATTAATGATCCCACACTTGGACACTCGGAAGAGCTGTTCACGTTTCCATTCACACATTCTGGCCTCTCGCCAGCTCATATTGAAGTGGGTCATGAGGAGATCGTCTGTACAGATGGCCAAATATTTGAGCAGCCACGTTCTCACGAAGTTGGCAACGTGTCTCAACAAGTGGTGGACGATGATGAGACACAATTGTCAGCAAGTCAGGAGGAGGAGCAGGGTGCGGAAGAGGAAGACGACGTGGTGGATGATCCAGTAACTGACCCAACCTGGCAGGAGGATATGCAGAGCGAGGACAGCAGTGCACAGGGGGAGGGAGGCGTAGCATCACAACAGGCAGTAAGAAGCAGGGTGGTGGCCCCAGGCAGAAGTCAGGCAACCGTTCCCCGGAACAACACGACGACACAAGGTGCCTGTCCAAATGTTAGGTCTTCACGAGTCTGGCAGTTTTTTAAGTTGGATCCAGATGATTCAAAAAAGGCCATTTGCAACACCTGCCGTGCCAGCATCAGCAGGGGTACCAAAACTAGCAGCCTGACCACCACCAGCATGATCAGGCACATGTCAGCCAAGCACCCGACTTTGTGGGAAGTACAACAGAGTCGAGGAGCAGTGCTTGCTGATGTCACTGCTACGTCTTCGCTGGTTGTGCATGCGAGCCAATCCTCTGTCCATGCTGCCTGCGAACAAGCCTCCTCCACTCCTGCACCTACAGTTGCCTACGCAGAAAGAACACCATCATCAAGCACGTCCTTGTCCCAGCGCAGCGTTCAGTTATCCATTCAGCAAACCTTTGAACGCAGGCGCAAATACACTGCCAACACCCCACATGCCACAGTTCTAAATGCTAACATTTCGCGACTGCTTGCGCTGGAAATGTTGCCTTTTAGGCTGGTGGAGACAGAAGCATTCCGTGACCTGATGGCGGCAGCTGTCCCACGTTACTCGGTCCCCAGCCGCCACTATTTCTCCCGGTGTGCCGTCCCCGCGTTGCATAACCACGTGTCACAAAACATCACACGTGCCCTGAACAACGCTGTTTCACCCAAGGTCCACCTAACCACAGACACGTGGACAAGTGCTTGTGGGCAAGGCCGCTACATCTCGTTGACGGCACACTGGGTTAATATTGTGGAAGCTGGGACCCAGTCTGAGCGAGGGACGCAACACGTCCTTCCCACACCAAGGTTTGCAGGCCCTACCTCAGTCAGTGTTTCACCCACACTCTACAGCTCCGGAATGTCATGCTCTTCAGCCTCCTCCTCCTCCTGCGCATCCTCATCCACTGTGCCCTCCACACCAGTCACAAGCTGGAAGCACTGCAGCACTGCCTCGGCGAAGCGGCAACAGGCTGTGCTGAAGCTAATCTGCATAGGTGACAAACCCCACAATGCAGAAGAGCTGTGGACAGCTCTGAAACAGCAGGCAGATCACTGGCTCACACCTCTGAACCTAAAGCCAGGAAAGGTCGTTTGTGACAATGGCCGGAACCTGGTGGCGGCTTTGAGGCGAGGCCAGCTGACACATGTTCCATGCGTGGCCCATGTGCTCAACCTCGTGGTTCAGCGGTTTATAAAGTCATACCCAGAGCTGTCTGATCTGCTGGTAAAAGTTCGCCGCCTGTCTGCACATTTTCGAAAGTCACCTACTGCTTCAGCCGGCCTTGCCGGCTTTCAGCGCCGTTTGCATCTTCCGGCTCACAGACTGGTGTGTGATGTCCCCACGCGTTGGAATTCAACTCTGCACATGTTGGTCAGGATATGTGAGCAGAAGAGGGCAGTTGTTGAGTACCTGCATCACCTAAGCCGTCGGGAAATGGGTCAAACTCCACACATAACACCTGAGGAGTGGAGATGGATGTCAGACCTATGTACCATCCTCCAAAACTTTGAGGACTCCACCAAGATGGTGAGTGGTGATGACGCCATTATTAGCGTCACCATACCGCTACTCTGCCTTCTAAAACGGTCCCTGCTGAAAAACAAACATGATGCATTGCAGGCGGAGCGCGATGAGTTGCAGCAAGAAACAGTAGTGGGTGTGGGTGATAACACACAGCCCAGCCTCGTCTCATCACAACGTGCAGTGGAGGACTATGACGAGGAGGAGGATGAAGACATGGAGCAACTCTCCTGCCAAATTGAGGATTTGACATGCACACCAGTCATATCCTCGATTCAGCGTGGCTGGCCAGAGGACAGGGCAGATGAGGAGGAGGAGGAGGAGGAGGAGGAGGAGGAGGAGGACAGCATGTTCAGTCATCTTGTTGGTCAGGCTACTGAAGTCCTGGCTGTTAAGAGTCTGGCGCACATGGCTGACTTTATGGTAAGCTGCCTGTCTCGTGACCCTCGCGTTAAGAACATCTTGGCCGACAATCATTACTGGTTGGTAACACTGTTAGACCCACGCTACAAGGAGAACTTTTTGTCTCTTATTCCCGTGGAGGAGAGGTCAACCAAAATGCAGCAGTTTCGGAAGGCCATACTCACGGAAGTAGGCAAAGCATTCCCCTCACAAAACGCTAGCGGCATAGGTCAGGAATCAGTGGACAACCGAGGCGTACAGCCGAGAGAGGCACAAGTCCAATCCGCCAGAGGTAGGGGAACAGTCTTTAAGATGTGGGACAGTTTTCTCAGCCCCTCACGTACCACAGCCCCTGAGGTGCGGGGTAGTGCCACAAGAAATCCTAAGTTTGCCCAGATGCTGAAGGAGTACCTTGCAGATCGAACAACTGTACTCCGACATTCCTCTGTGCCTTACAATTATTGGGTATCCAAGCTGGACACGTGGCATGAATTGGCTCTCTACGCCTTGGAAGTCCTGGCCTGCCCTGCTGCTAGCGTTTTGTCAGAGCGTGTTTTTAGTGCCGCAGGTGGAATCATTACAGATAAACGCACCCGCCTGTCAACTGAAAATGCTGACAGGCTGACTCTGATAAAGATGAACAAGGGTTGGATTGGGCCAGACTTCACCACACCACCAGCAAATGAGAGCGGAATTTAAAGTTTGCCATGTACCTCCACTCACCCATGGGTACACTTCTCGACTTTGGATAATCGCTGGACTGCTCCTCCTTCTCCTCATGCGCCATCATGATGACCGTTACAATAGTTAGGTCTTTGTTTCAGGTATACCCCCAGTGGTAAATTTTTTCGCCCATTCTTTGCAGAATGGACATTACAACGACAGGAGACCCGCTCCTTTGCAATGGGAACAATGTTTTGAGGCCCTCATGCACGTCTCTACCCAGGGACAACGTGTAGCCTCCCAATTTTTGGCTGCCCTGCCTAAGGGCTATACTATAATACACCCACTTCCTTAAAATGGACACTTAATGTTTTGAGGCCCTCATGCACGTCTCTACCCAGGGACAATGTGGAGCCTCCCAATTTTTGGCTGCCCTGGCAAAGGGCTATACTGAAATAGACCCACTTCCTTACAATGGGCACTTCAGGTTTAAAGGCCATCATGCACGTCTCTACCCAGGGACAATGTGGAGCCTCCCAATTTTTGGCTGCCCTGCCTAAGGGCTATACTGAAATACACCCACTTCCTTAAAATGGACACTTAATGTTTTGAGGCCCTCATGCACGTCTCTACCCAGGGACAATGTGGAGCCTCCCAATTTTTGGCTGCCCTGGCAAAGGGCTATACTGAAATAGACCCACTTCCTTACAATGGGCACTTCAGGTTTAAAGGCCATCATGCACGTCTCTACCCAGGGACAATGTGGAGCCTCCCAATTTTTGGCTGCCCTGCCTAAGGGCTATACTATAATACACCCACTTCCTGACAATGGACACTTAATGTTTTGAGGCCCTCATGCACGTCTCTACCCAGGGACAATGTGGAGCCTCCCAATTTTTGGCTGCCCTGCCTAAGGGCTATACTGAAATACACCCACTTCCTTAAAATGGACACTTAATGTTTTGAGGCCCTCATGCACGTCTCTACCCAGGGACAATGTGGAGCCTCCCAATTTTTGGCTGCCCTGGCAAAGGGCTATACTGAAATAGACCCACTTCCTTACAATGGGCACTTCAGGTTTAAAGGCCATCATGCACGTCTCTACCCAGGGACAATGTGGAGCCTCCCAATTTTTGGCTGCCCTGCCTAAGGGCTATACTATAATACACCCACTTCCTGACAATGGACACTTAATGTTTTGAGGCCCTCATGCACGTCTCTACCCAGGGACAATGTGGAGCCTCCCAATTTTTGGCTGCCCTGGCAAAGGGCTATACTGAAATAGACCCACTTCCTTACAATGGGCACTTCAGGTTTAAAGGCCATCATGCACGTCTCTATCCAGGGACAATGTGGAGCCTCCCAATTTTTGGCTGCCCTGCCTAAGGGCTATACTGAAATACACCCACTTCCTTAAAATGGACACTTAATGTTTTGAGGCCCTCATGCACGTCTCTACCCAGGGACAATGTGGAGCCTCCCAATTTTTGGCTGCCCTGGCAAAGGGCTATACTGAAATAGACCCACTTCGTTACAATGGGCACTTCAGGTTTAAAGGCCATCATGCACGTCTCTACCCAGGGACAATGTGGAGCCTCCCAATTTTTGGCTGCCCTGGCAAAGGGCTATACTGAAATAGACCCACTTCCTTACAATGGGCACTTCAGGTTTAAAGGCCATCATGCACGTCTCTACCCAGGGACAATGTGGAGCCTCCCAATTTTTGGCTGCCCTGCCTAAGGGCTATACTATAATACACCCACTTCCTGACAATGGACACTTAATGTTTTGAGGCCCTCATGCACGTCTCTACCCAGGGACAATGTGGAGCCTCCCAATTTTTGGCTGCCCTGGCAAAGGGCTATACTGAAATAGACCCACTTCCTTACAATGGGCACTTCAG
This sequence comes from Anomaloglossus baeobatrachus, assembly GCF_048569485.1. Classification (NCBI taxonomy): domain Eukaryota; kingdom Metazoa; phylum Chordata; class Amphibia; order Anura; family Aromobatidae; genus Anomaloglossus; species Anomaloglossus baeobatrachus. The sequence goes on along the minus strand of NC_134354.1, from coordinate 510,296,853 downwards.
GTTTAAAGGCCATCATGCACGTCTCTACCCAGGGACAATGTGGAGCCTCCCAATTTTTGGCTGCCCTGCCTAAGGGCTATACTATAATACACCCACTTCCTGACAATGGACACTTAATGTTTTGAGGCCCTCATGCACGTCTGTATGCAGGGGCATTGGTGAACCTCACAATTTAGGACTGCCCTGGCAAAGGAAAATACTACAAAGACTCACTTCCTCAAAATGGGCACATTAGACTCAAGAGGCCTTCATGTACGTCTCTTCTCAGGGACATCGGAGTGCCACACAATGTTTTCACGTAAAATCTTTCATGTATTGATCTCAAAAAGTAACATACACCAGCTCTATCTCACTATTGGGTATGTGCCCTTAACATTTCCGCCATGAAAAATCATTTTGGGGTCATTTTGGAAGGTTTTCTGGTGAGTCCGTAAAAATGGCGTAAAACGCGGACAAAATTGTTCACAGCTGTGACTTTTGAGTGATAAATGCTTCAAGGGGTCTTCCCCATGCTGTTGCCATGTCATTTGAGCACTCTTCTGAGACTTTTGTGACATTTTTAGGGTTTCTCCATGCTGCCGGGAGGTCATTTCACAAAAATACTCGGGTCTCCCATAGGATAACATTGGGCTCGTTGCTCGGGCCGAGTACACGAGTATCTTGGGAGGCTCGGCCCGAGCTTCGAGCACCCGAGCTTTTTAGTACTCGCTCATCACTAGTGATGAATCCTCACTAGTTGGTGAGTTTTTTTATGTACCAATTTCATCTATGGATTTGTTTGGTGGGCTGACATGCTGATACCTATGATATTGTATATTTGTTTTCAGCATGTCATGCGGATATATGGGTTCAGTTTCTGAAGGACCCTAAAAGGATGTAATATATTTTTTGAGACTCCCCTGAAGAGTTCGATACTTGAATGAAACGCGTCGGGGGGGTAGGGGTATTTCGTGACCCCAATATGTGCGTTTGATGACATCCAAATAACATGTGGTGAGACCAATTCATATCTTTGTTATGGAGTGAGGTAAGAATTATCCATTTTTTTGGACACGGATGTTAATTGGCACCTATATTGACGGGTATTGAAGTCCGATTACATTTGGGTTAAAGGTCCAAACAATTTCTGGGCTTATATGAATCCTTGAGACGATAGGAGGGCCAGAACCTTTTTATGTTGTTTGTCTGGTGTTTGTGATACTTCATCACTTTTAGTTGCACTATTAAAAGTTAAATTTTAAAATAATTTTTTCGGACCAAAAGAAAAACTTGCTACTTATCATTGATAAATTGTATTTATACCCAGTGGCTACTTATTTTTCACCTTTCACTATTCTAAAACGTGGAAGAGACTTACCAGAAAGGGCAAGGCCAATAGAATCCCAACAAATTCACTATCATTTTTGCCAGAAAGTGTCATATGTAAAAGCAGAAATCTGCATCAGCTCATAGCTGGCATAAATTTAGATTGTAATCCAAGTGGAGGAGAAAAAAAGTGTCAAAATTATCAAAAAATATGCAGCCCCTAATGAATTTGACTCAATTTTCTCCAGATCAGTTTTCCTCGAGAATTTCGTAATGTCGTATTATTGAATTGGTTCATTTTTATTTCCTTTCACATTATATTAGATCTATTGCTGCCTGTGAAAACATTTCTGTTTCCATATGATGAATAGCCATACAGACCTAATACTAAGTTTTCTGTAACTGTATCCATCTTAGACATTCCTCTCTAAAAGAAATCTCAGATTCCAGGCTGATATTTTTAACCTACTTTGTTATATTGTAGCTCAACTAATGCCAATAGCAGTGGCCAATGGGAGTTCACAGTGTACAAAGCCGAAATCCACAACTTTGGATACTGTGTAGGTATTGTGGCTCAAATTACTTTTACTTAAGTAGGAGGTGATCTTCAATACCTGAGAATGACCTCTACACCGTGTACTTACAAAATACAGTGACCTTACGTCAGCCATGGCTTTAGACACTAGCTAAATAGTAGGGCTGTCAGGCGTCATCCCACACAATGATCTGCCATTGATGTACTTCCCTCAAAACAGGTTATCAATATCTTCTATAGCAGTGGACACTGTTTCTACAACTCATGCCACCCATCCAGGTAGTTCCTCAGCAGGATGTGAACTGATGAAGGTCTATTTGTTATGACCGAAACATGTGCACCCATATGCTGGATTTGCTTTTTCATGTACAAATTTGTTTCACCACCTATTGGGAGTGCTCAGTTATATATTGCAGATTGCTATGGGTTTGGATTCTACTAGAGCACGGCACAAATGGGCTAGAAGTGTCGTGCTATCCTTCATCAATATCTTAAGCAAATCATACACATTAAAACAAAATTAGTCCGAATCCTCCATTCCTGGCGGGACTGGGCAACAGTTTGATGTGTATGGGGGCCTCCCAACTCGCCCGTTACAGATGAGGACTGGAAAGTTGGAATTTCAATACACGATTGATAGGTTTTCCGGGAAGATAAGACACTGCTAATAGAATCTTTCTGCCATCTACAAGGGGCTGCTGATAAGTCTTTGGCTTTGTGATCTTTCTTTGTTTCTATAGTCATGAATGAAAGCCTTATGTGTCTAATATATGTTTTCAAAATGTTGTGTTTGTTGCTTATGGCAAGTGTTGTACGCACACGGGAAAACAAAATGGCAGAGTCTAATGCGATATTCACAGCAACTGACAGCAGAGGAGTGATAAAATTCTTGTTTCTGCAAGGAAAGTCCGCGAAGGATATTCATGGTGATATGTCGCAGACATTGGGGAATCAATGCCCTTCATACTCCACAGTTAAGAACTGGGTTGCCAAATTTAAAATGGGCCACTTCAGCACCAATGATGAGGAACGTCCTGGATGACTGAGAGTGGGGATTTCCCATAAACGTGTTTGTGTCATTATTTATGAACATTTGGACATGAGGAAGCTATCTGCAAAGTGGATCCACAAATGTCTGACAACAGATCAGAGAAGTATCTGAGTGAAAGCTTCCTGATCCATTTCTCAGCGTTTCTGGACTGATAAGAACTTCCTGGATCGACTGGTCATTATGGATGAGACCTGGATTTATTTCTATGACCTTGAAAAACAAGGAGCAGTCAAAAGAGTGGAGACACAGTGGTTCTCCTCGTCGAAAGAAGTTCAGGGTGCAAAAATCAGCCACTAAGGTGATGGCGCCTGTGTTCTGGGATAAGGACGGTGTGCTGCTAGGGGTGTGCCACCCCTACAGCAGTCGAACTGCTCGGATACAGATTGCTGTGGCTTGAGGGTCTCTGGACCCGGGGGCTTGTGGCCACTTCAAATATAAAGGGATATTTACAGGGGATGAATGTTCGTGACGCCACCTGCGGGTTGCCTTAAAGGGGAGTACCGCCGCTGCCGAAGGGAGTACCCGGACAGATGGTATGGGGCAGCCAGGTGTCAGTCCCTCCGCAAGTAGGGAAGGCCCCGGATAGTGGGGATTTAGTGAACGGGTGGCTTGGCCTTAGAAAGCAGGGTGCAGGGGTCAGGTTACTCATTGCGGTCATCGTGGTGCTGGAGGTGGTGGAATAAGCAGACACTCACACAGATGGTAAACCAAAGTCTCTAGGCACCGCAGTCTCTACAGGGGGAGCCCGTCCAGGTCCTCCTCCCACCAGTGTCACTTGGTATGTCCGGAGCCCTGCCTCCTTGCACAAATTTATTTGACCGTTGTGGGCCCTTGGCTTGAAGCTTTCGGGACCCTGCTACCCGTGTGTGTGGTAGCTGTGCTCTTGGTGGCTGGCTCTTGGGATTTTAGTGGGTTGTGTATTTTGGAGAACCCTATCCCCCGCGTTGTGCTGATGCCTCCAATCTCTGAGCTCTTGGGGAAAGTTCATAAAGAGACTATCCTCCACAGGTTAATTACCAAGGCGCTTGAAGCTCTTCCCTGATCTAGGGTCCTGTACCCTGCCATGCCTGGTACCGGTAAGGTGGCTGGGCTTTCTGGTGCCAACAGTTTTCCTAGACTGCGTCTGTTACACTCCTGTACAGTGTTCCTAATACCGGTCCCCGAGTCCTGTGGTCCCGGACCACCGTCTGCGACACAACCTGTCGCCTCCCTGGGAGCTCCAACTCCCCAGCTCCTCACTCTCTGAGGGCTACTTCTGAACTGACTTGATCCCCTCCCACCAGTCTGCCTGACCCCTAGGTGGGCGGCCGTGCTCCAATTTGACCAACCCACTGGTGAGTATGTCCAGTTCTGATGTGAGGTGTGGTTGGGATTTGTAGTGCAGGTGTTAGTGACACTGTTGATGGGAACCTGGAACCACGGGGTGTAGGCCCTGCACCCTGGGTGACAGGATGCAGTTCCCTGTAGCACCCGGATGTAGTCAGGGGCGCTACAGTGGACTACCTTCAAAAGGGTTCAACCATGAATGCAAGGTATTACATTGAACTTTTGGACCAATTGAAGGCAGCGCTAAAGGCCAAAAGACACGGCAAGCTGTCCAAAGGAACCTTGTTCCGGAAAGACAACGCCTCCGCTCACACTGCACAAGCAACCACGGCAAAACTGGCAGAGCTGGGCTTTCAGCTGGTTGACCACCAACCTTATTCACCAGATCTAGCTCTCTCCGACTATCATCTGTTTCCAAACCTGAAGAAACACCTCAAAGGTACCAAATGTCACACCATTTCTGATGCCATGGCTGCTATGGATGCCTGGTTTGAGGCAGAACCGAAATCCTTCTTTGTGCTAGGCTTGCAAAACTTGGAATACCAATGCAAGAAGTGTGTTGACATCAGTGGAGAGTATGTGGAATAAATGTAAAGGTTCATCACCCTATCTCGTTTCTTTCTGGGTAAAGCCAAAGACTTATCAGCAGAACCTTCTATAAAAACATGAGTGCTCATCTGAACGTAGCTCTCATGTACAGTAGAAACCAGAAATTTAAATACACTACCTAAAAAATTTTTCTCACTATCTGACATGAAATCAGAATAAACCTTTCCCATTTTAGGTCAATTAGGAACCAAAATTATTTATATTTGCAAAATGCCAGAGTAATGAGAGATTTAGAATGTAGAAAATAATAAAAATGCCTTAAAACAAAGTGAAAAGTTTACATATGGTACATTTCATTAGTATTTGGTACCATTGCCCTTAAACTGTTTGACTTGGGTCAAACATTTTGGATATCCTTTCACAAAGTACTCACAATAGTTCGTAGGAATTTGGGCCCATTCCTCCAGACAGAACTGGTGTAACCGAGCCATATTTGTAGGTTGGCTTGCTTGCACCTGCCTTTTTACGTTTGCCCATAAATCTTCAATAGGATTGAGATCAGGGTTTTACGATAGCCACTCCAAAACATTGACTATGTTATACTTAAAGCAGTTGGTAACCAGTTTGGCAGTATGCATCTGGTCATCGTTCATTTGGAAGACCAATTTCCATCCACGCTTTAAGTTCCTTGCTGATATCTTGTGATATTGCTTAAAGGGAAGGTGTCGCGGGTTTTTATTTTGGTATTAAAAGTAGTGATTATGAAATCAAGTATTTTTAATACAAAATTAAAATCACTGCTTACTTAGTTTTTATTTCATTTACTGGAGGCACTGGGGGGCTGCCATGCTGCATTTGCTGTGTGTGTAACGACAGTTACTCACTCCTTTATGGCAGCCCCTGTGCGTAGAGAACAGTGGTCAGAATCCGACCCCATTTAGTAACGTTACAGTAGGCGCCCCCTGGGCTGTCCAGATCACAGCAGAGGGAGGAAATCGGCGCCATCATTGTGGAGCTCACAGCTATGCTATTTGCTCCACTTTACCCCTGTCAACCGCCGGGATGTGTGAGTACGGGCTGCCTACCTTCCCATCCCCCTGCCGTTACCGTCTCCAATGACGCCCCCTCCCTCCACTCTACCCAGCCCTGCTCTCCCCCCACTACTGCTGCCGCCCCAACCCCCCGCCATTACCATCTCCAATGACACCCCCTCCCTCCGCTCTACCCAACCCCCGCTACTGGCGCCTCCCCTCCCCCCGCTGTTACCGTCTCCAATGACACTCCCTCCCTCTGCTATACCCAGCTCCCGCTCTGCCCGCCGCCGCTGCTGTGTGTGTGTTTGTGTGCCTCTGCATGTGAGTACCGGCGCCCCTACCCCCACTACCGCCGCTGCTACCGTTCCAAAAACACCCCCGCTCAACCCCCCCCTCCTCCTGCCCCTTGTCGGCCTGTGCTTGAACCAGTGATACTGTATGCAGGGCTGTGTATCTAATCCTATCCTGTGATACTGTATGCAGGGCTGTGTATCTAATCCTATCCTTTGTGATACTGTATGCAGGGCTGTGTATCTAATCCTATCCTGTGTGATACTGTCTGCTGAGCCGTGTATCTAATCCTCTCCTGTGTGATACTGTCTGCTGAGCCATGTATCTTATCCTCTTCTGTGTGATACTGCCTGCTGAGCCGTGTATCTAATCCTATTCTGTGTGATACTGTATGCAGGGCTGTGTATCTAATCCTATCCTGTGTGATACTGTCTGCTGAGCCATGTATCTAGTCCTATCCTGTGTGATACTGTCTGCTGAGCCGTGTATCTAATACTATTCTGTGTGATACTGTTTGCTGAGCTGTGTATCTAATGATCTTCTGTGTGATACTGTCTGCTGAGCTGTGTATCTAATCCTATCCTGTGTGATACTGTCTGCTGAGCCGTGTATCTAATTCTATCCTGTGTGATACTGCCTGCTGAGCCGTGTATCTAATCCTATCCTGTGTGATACTGTCTACTGAGCCATGTATCTAATCCTGTCCTGTGTGATACTGTCTGCTGAGCTGTGTATCTAATCCTGTCGTGTGTGATACTCCAGCTGTCCTTGGTGACACTTTAGACATTTCTGGTCACCAACAAAATGGCTCCGCACTGTGTCCCTACATTTCATTCTCTCTTATCTGTTGGAAACACCCAGGTTGGGAGGGGGGAGCTGTGACATCACACACAGGAGAGCAGACTCCGCCCACTTTTACTGCAGCTGTAATCCAGGCTATTTCTACAGTGGGATTTCTGTAGGATTTCAGCAGCTGCTCCCCCTAGTGTTTAACAGTGGAAAATATCAAACTTTTTAATTTATTTTTTTATATTTTGCTTAATTAAAAACAAATAATATTTAAACAAAACATTAAAACATTAATACTTTACATTTTTTCAGCTATTGAAATTTTTTTTTTTTTTTGACAACACCTTCCCTTTATGCGTTGCCACATAATCTTCTTTCCTCATGCTGTCATCTATTTTGTGAAGTGCACTTGTCCCTCCTGCAGTACAACAGCTCCACAACATGATGGTACCACCCCCAAGTTTCACAGTTGGGATGGTGTTCTTAGACTTCAAAGCTTCTCCCTTTTTCCTCCAAACATAGTGATGGTCATTATGGCCAAACAAGTTCAGTTTTAGTTTTGTCAGACCATAGAACATGTCCCCAGAAATTAAAGTCTGTGTTCCTTTTTTAATGTTTCTTTTGGAGCAATGGCTTTTTCCTGGCGGAGTGGCCTTTCAGTCCATGTAGCTACAATTCATGTTTTAATGTGGATAATGACACAATCTTACCAGCTTCTGCCAGCATCTTCACAAGGTCTTTTGCTTTTGTTCTTGGGTTGACATGCACGTGTGTGACCAGAGCATGTTCACAGAACCCATCTCCATCCTGAGCGGTATGATGGCTGGACATTCTCATCTTGTTTGTATTTGTGTATAATTGTTTGTACAGATGAATGAGGCACCTTCAGGTATCTGCAAATTGCACCCAAGGATGAACCAGACTTGTCTAAGTCCACAATTCTCTTTCTGAGATCTTTGCTGATTTCTTTTAACTTTCCATGATGCTACACAAAGAATCAGTGTGTTTCAAGTGTGCATTAAAGGGAACCTGTCATCAGAAATTTTGCACTAAATCTAAAAGAGTCCCCCTCTGCAGCTCCTGGGCTGCATTCTAGCAATGTTCCTGTTGTTTATTTTGGTCAGAAAGGGGGCACATAAAGACTTTATAAAGTGGTACCTTTTTGTATTCAGATCTTGATAATGGTACACGGGGGCGGGCTCTCTGGTGGCCGTTAGTCTGCCTCCTGTCGCTTTAGGCCGTCTCCCATCGTGCAATTTCAAAGAGGTGACGTGAGGTAAGCTGGCCAGCGCTTGTGCAGAACGGTGGAGGCGGCGGTGAAAGCGCAACCACGAGATTATGGGCGGGTACTTGTTGATGAAAGTCACAGCGCTGCCCATAATCTCGCGCATGCGCAACATGTCACCAGCGGTCACACTGTGCACATTGCACAGTCCCGCGAGAGTGGCATGGCGTATGCGCGAGATTATGGGCGGCCATAATCTCGCGCATGCGCCGTGCCACTCTCGCGGAACTGCAATATGCAGTGTGACCACTGGTGACGTGTTGCGCATGTGTGAGATTATGGGCGGCGCTGCGATTTTCATCAGCAAGTACCCGCCCATAATCTCGTGGTCGCGCTTTCACGGCCGCCTCCACTGCCGCCTCCACCGTTCTGCGCAAGCGCTGGCCAGCTTACCTCACGTCACCTCTTTGAAATTGCGCGATGGGGGACAGCCTAAAGCGACAGGAGGCAGACTAACGGCCACCAGAGAGCCCGCCCCCGTGTACCATTATCAAGATCTGAATACAAAAAGGTACCACTTTATAAAGTCTTTATTTTGGTCAGAAAGGGGGCACAAGAACAACAGGAACATTGCTAGAATGCAGCCCAGGAGCTGCAGAGGGGGAATCTTTTAGGTTTAGTGCAACATTTCTGATGACCGGTTCCCTTTAAAATATATCCACAGGTGTGTCTTTAATTATCTTACATGTTGCCAATAAAACGATATGTAAACTTTTGAATTTTGCAGAAAGTAATAAAAATGCCTTAAAGCATTCTCTCTTCCTCATTATTCCGGCATTTGGCAAATATAAATAACTTTGGTTCCTAATTGACCTAAAACGGGAAAGATTTATTCTGATTTCATGGCAGATAGTGAGAAAAACATGCAGATGTGTCTTTTTAGATAGTGTACGTAAACTTCTGGTGTCAGCTGTATATGGGGGAATGGAAAGAGAGAATTGTTTGTTGAAATAATGTTCATCCTACAGCTATCTATCGTGTTTGTGCATTTTAGTCTTGGACAATTCCTAATAATTAAATGGAAAAGTAATAACTGTGTCATGTTTTATAACGTGTTCTGATTTAACACTAAAAATACTGATCAAACCTTTAAGGCAGAATACTCAAAGTGGTCCTATGCGTTTGTCTTGAGGACTACTTTCATCCTCGTAACATTTTTCACATCTTCTCTAAAACTAATCAGTTAGGTCTATCTTTAGTGAACTGAAACAATCCAAGAATTTTTGTCGTCTGAGTTTTTGTAACATGTGGTTTCTTTTTAAGCACCGAGGGAGTAAGCCACACAATATGCGTTCTCATATACCAGGAATGCCTTCTTCAGTATAGAGCAGGTTATGGGAGGTTATGGTTTGTAAATGATCTTTATTTTGTTTTCACACACAGCTGTTGTTCTGTAATACCCAGGGAAATGGCAGTACACACATATGCTTTATTGATTAATGAGATCTGAGATCTGATGATATGCTTTGCTGGCTGAAGTATATTATATAAAACGTCTTCGCTCATACTAATGACTTACCAATAGCACTTTATTTGGAAAAGTAAGACTGTTTTATTGGTGACAATGGTTATTCTGATTTAACCATGGCTTTACTACCCTAAAAATGTTATTCACACAATCAAATTTTTCACAAAGCACAGTAAGATTCTGTGCGCATATTGCGTTTTTTCATGCGTTTACACAGCGTTTTAAACTGCAGCGTAAACGCATGCGTTCTGCATCCCCAGAAAAGTCTATGACAATTTGCAAATGCCATGTGCACGTGGCGTTTTGAAGCGCTTCGTTTTGGATGCCAAATTTTTGACAAAATCGATGCGTTCTAAAAAGAAACATGTCACTTCTTTTGTGCGTTTTGGATGCTTTTCCCTCTTTGTCTGTGGGAGAGCAAGCATCCAGAACGCATGAATTCTGCATCCATTCTGCATTCAAAATGCATCCAAAACGCAGCGTTTTGCATGCGTTTTGAAACCCAACGCAACGTGCGTACATACCCTAAATGCATACTTATTGTTACTATACAGACCAAGCCGAACATTATGATTTTTTCTTGTATCCGTGTGTCTGTTTTAATCTCTTTACTCCTCTGTACGTCCATATTCACATAGCTGAAAGGGCCATTCTATTCTTATCTGCTACAGTAAAACTACTTTTCCCAGGAGTGATTGTTTTTCTTCATTGTTGCAGATATCTCTCCCTCTTCTGTGTGCTCCACTTCTTTGAGCAGTATATGACTTAAGGCCACATCTCACTAAGCGACCATGCTAGCGACATTGCTGCTGAGTCACGGTTTTTGTGACACAACAGCGATCTTGCTAGCGATGTCACTGAGTGTGACATCCAGCAACGACCTGGCCCCTGCTGTGAGGTCGCCGGTCATTGCTGAATGTCCTGGACCATTTTTTTGGTCATTGCTTTCCCGCTGTGAAACACATATCGCTGTGTTTGACAGCGGTAGCCAACGATGTGAATGTGCAGGGAGCCGGCTTCTGGCAGTCTGCGGTAAGCTGGTAACCAAGGTACATATTAGGTATCCAAGCAAGGCACTTTGCTTAGTAGCCCGATGTGTACCATGGTTACGTGTGCAGGGAGCCGGCTTCTGGCAGCTGCGGACACTGCTTGGATACCCGATATGTTCCTTGGTTACCAGTGTCCGCAGCTGCCAGAAGCCGGCTCCCTGCACACAAAACCATGGTACACATCGGGCTACTAAGCAAAGCGCTTTGCTTGGATACCCGATATGTTCCTTGGTTACCAAAGCGCTTTGCTTAGTGACCCCATGTGTACCATGGTTACGAAGCACAGCGTCGTTACACAGGTCGCTGGTGGCTGGTGGCTGATCTCTGATCATTGTGGAGATCTGCCTGATTGACAGCTCACCAGCGACCAGGTAGCGACGCAACAACGATCCCTGACAGGTCAGATCACTGGTGGGATCGCTGGTTGCGTCGCTTAAGGCCCCGTCACACACAGAGATAAATCTTTGGCAGATCTGTGGTTGAAGTGAAATCATGGACAAATTGTTCCATTTGTACACAGCCACAAACCTGGCACTGATTGCCCACAATTTCACTGCAACCACAGATCTGCCGCAGATTTATCTCTGTGTGTGACAGGGCCTTTAGTGTGACGGTACCTTTAGTTGGAAAGGAACTATGGTAGCAGCAAATTGACTCTTGGGGACCACTGTTTAGCTACATGAAAATAATATATTACCCTTTTTCACAAATTTTACTCTGTTTTACAATAAACTAGGTAGGTTGTTGAATGAATGAGGATATTCAGCTTTATCTGTAGATAGCGAATCAAGTGTCTCGGGCCTAATTACTGCTGACGTTGTGGGGTAAGTGTCTTACTCTTGCAGTGTGGCCCACCGGAGTATTCACCGGTTCCCCTGTGGGCCAGTCTGAGACTGACTGAGGGTTTTGCTTGCATCTAAATAATCAATGCGTAAAATAGCTCAGGCTCCAGCACAGCTCTGATATATTGTGCTCAACTCTGCTGCTTTGATTTCAGATATTTGGCACTTCAACAAGCTAATATGTGGTAGACTACAATGTATACTATTGTGCACTCTCTTCTTCTGTACATTACTCTGCCTGCATTACTTCTGCCATCTACATTGACCTAGCTACATGTGGATTTTTACATCATTGCTCTATTGGCTGGTTTCTGGCAGAGCTCAATTGTCCTACAGAGTTGAGGCAAGCTGAGCTGTGTTTGATGCCTGCTGATTTCAGATCAGTGATGTGAAACTGCAAATGCTGCTCTGTTGATGCATGTAATAGAGGACTATCTTCTGCCATATGCATCAACAAAGCAGCGTTTGCAGTTTTGCATCATTGATCTGCTATTTTTGCATCATGACCCATTTGTGTCAGTTCTGCAGTGCCTATTACTACAAGCTCCTTTGTGCAGGAAGAGCAAAATGGAATACAGGACAGGTAACAGAGCAATGATAAAAAAGCACACACGCTTATACTTATGTAGATGCCAGAAGATGAAAACCGTCAGGCAGAGTATAGAACCATACTGTCCACAGAAGAATAAATCGCATTCTAAATATAGAATACACTCAGTTGTCAGTGCTGGAGGCAGAGTTATGCTGAAATCCAATTGAGAGATAATGTACAATAAATGCTTGAAAAGTCTAGAGGGGCATCCATAGGGGGTAACGTGGAAAATGGGGCAGATTTAACAATTTGTGATATTGTCAGGAAGGAATAAATCTATCTGTAAATTATTATCAGGCCACAATGTGATCTGTTAGAATAACCCTTTAATCATGTACAGTTTTTGGGGCCTTTAGAACACATAATTTTTCCATTTTCTCTTTGTCTCATTTTTCATTTTTACATAGATACCGTATTTTTCGGACTATAAGACGCACCGGACCATAAGAAGCACCCTGGTCTTAGAGCAGGAAAATAGGAAAATAAAATTTTAAGCAAAAAATGGGAGTCAGGACACACTGTTATGGGGCGAGGATCTACTGCTGACACTGTTATGGGGGTAATGTCCCCAAATTCTCTACTAAGGTACCCCAGCCTGGTAATGATCCTCCTGCCTTGTATATACAGTATATATCCCTCATCCGGATATATACCCCATCCTGGCATATGGCCCCATCCTGCTATATACGGTAACCCATCCTGGCATATGGCCCCATCCTGCTTTATACGGTAACCCATCCTGGCATATGGCCCCATCCTGCTATATACCCCCATCCTGCTATATACCCCCAACCTGCTACATACCCCCATCCTGCTCATATACCACCATCCTGCTATATACCCCCATCCTGCTCACTTACCCACATTCTGCTCATATACCCACATCCTGCTCATATACCCCCATCTTGCTCAAATACCCCCATCCTGCTCATAATATACCCCCATCCTGCTCATAATATACCCCCATCCTGCTCATAGTATACCCCCATCCTGCTCATAGTATACCCCCATCCTGCTCATATTATACCCCCGTCCTGCTCATATTATACCCCCATCCTGGTATACGGCCCGCATCCTGTGGCACATAAAAAAATAAACGTTCATACTCACCTTATCTCACTCCCTGCAGCATCGCTCCTCCTCCCGTCTGTGTCAGCGGCAGCGCCGCTGAGTGGAGCCGTCCCCGTTCTCCTGCAGCATTGCGATGTCCTCCTGTGTCAGCGGCGGCTGCGTGTGGACACGTGCGCACAGCTAGTCTCAGTGGCCACCGCTGGCACAGGAGGACATCGCAATGCTGCAGGAGAACGGGGACGGCTCCACTCAGCGGCCGCCGGCAGCCAGGAGGAGATCGCGGTGCTGCAGGAGAACGGTGACAGGTGAGTGTACTGATTCACTGCACCCCGCACTGATCATGATGCACGGGGGGCAGTGAATACAGCCGCACATGATCACTCCAGGCTGTAGTTGCCAGGGGTGATCACGGCCGGCTGTTATCCCTCGCCCATCCTCCTGCCCATCATCCCGCCCACCTGTCTACTCCTGCTTCAGCGCTGAGGGATGATGGGTGTGCATATTAAATGAGCGGGTCCGCGTGGTTACGGCAGGCGCTGCTGCAGCCTGCTCGCAGCCTGCTCCACCGCAGCATCCTCATTCCCCGCAGCCATGTCCTACATTCAGACCATTAGACGCACCCCCCACTTTCCCCCAACATTTGGGGGAAAAAAAGTGCGTCTTATGGTCCGAAAAATACGGTATATCTTTGTGAGGGCTTGTGTTTTGACATTTTCAATGCCACTATTTTGGGTTACATATAATTTTGTCACCCCTCCTATGAGGTGGTTGTATTTCCAGAGGCCTTTGAGTTTGAGGGTTCTTTGCAGGATCCTAGTTGTCCCCATCACAGGGCTTTTCTGGACTGAGAGTTCAGATGTTGTTCCTGGAATCTATTGTAGCAATTCTTCCAACTTAGGGGTTACTGCTCCAAGAGCTCCTTATCACCACTGGAATTATTGTTGCCTTCACCTTCCACATCCTCTCCAATTCTTTTTTGAGGCCCTGGTATTTATCCAGCTACTCATGTTCCTTCATACTGATGTTACTGATAAAAAATCCTGATGTGGATCTTGAAGTCCCACAGGATTTTTGCCCTTTCATTCTCCACAACTTTTTCAGGGGTCTCCCATTTGGACTTACTTAGGGTAACTTAGCCCATATGCTCAACAGATCTTGTATATGTACCACCCCCGTGTCAGTAGCCGAGACGCTATGATCCGGAACCGCGGTGGCTCGAGGGGTCTCCGGACCCGGGGGTTCGTGCGGACATTCGAGTTTAAAAAGCAGAGTTTGTACAGGGGAGTTAGAAGTTCATGACGCCACCCACGGTGTGTGGTAAGGTGGAGGACCACTGCTGCCGTTGGGGAAGGGGGAGCCCGGTGGCGATGGTATGGCAGCAAGGTGTTTAACCCTTCCGTGGGTAGTTGGTTGGTGCCCCGGGGCCCGGTGTTGATGGTGCAGGAGTGGGTTGCCATTGGGAAAAGGAAGGGTTTCTCCGTACTCACTCAGTCCAAGAATACTGACACCGACAGCTTGTAAACCAGAATTCTGAGCACTGCTGCAGCAAGGCGGGAGCACTCTTCGATCCGTGCCCTTGGTGTTGCTTGTTAGCCTGTGGCCTTTTCCATGGCACCTTCCCACTGTTGGACCCTCTGGTATGGAACTATTCGGGTCCCACTCACCCGTATGGCTAACGGAGTGAGCTTGCTCTCAGGGATTTGGTGGACTGTGTTTTGGGAAAAGTCCTATCCCCTCATTGCGCTAGTACCCCAATTTTGGAGCAGGTGAGGGATGAATCTTGAAAACTTCACCCCCGTCGGGTAAATTACCAGGACGCTTGAAGCTACTTCCCGGCCTAGGGTCCGCGTACCCCGTTGTATCCTGGCCCCTGCCTGGAGATGGCTCAAGCCCACCGGCTGCCCTCCTTGGCAATTCGTGCCCCTTGACACGATCCCCTGCGACCGGGGTTCCAGCTCCTACCAGGCCCAGACCAACTTCTGCCACCTAGTGGACTCAAGGAGTCCTGCTCCTGACCTCCTCTCTCTTTCACCTCCAACACAACACTCTTTGACCTCTCCTCTTGAGAATCACCACTCAAATCCTTTCACTTTTTCACTTTCCCCTACCAACCCTCCAAGTGGGTGGCCCTATTCCGTTCAGGCCCCCCCAATGGTGTGTCAGGTGGGTGTGGTGTAAAGTGTTCCTAGGGTTTCGACTGGCTAAGCTCGTAGCAACACGAAAGGACAAGGATCCGTAACCAAGGAGGATGCGGATACTGTGCAGAAGGGCAGATTGCACAATACCCTGTGATGACCTGGTAGGCCAGGGCGTCACATATACAATTCCGGCAACTTGGTTCTGGCATTTGGTATACACTGTTCCTGCTTGCATCTTGCATCCTACCACTATATGTTGAACTGTTTAGGAGTCTGCACCTTTGGTCTTCTCTTGTGTGGCAGATCCCTGCTTCTATGGATCTGGTGCTTAGTGCATGTTGTGCCGCTTAGATCAGTGCCACTGTACTATGTTGGAGTACAGGAGTACAGCTTTCTCCAGCCATTGTCTGTCAATGGTACATCTCATGCAGCGACTTATCTTGCCATGGTATTCCATGTTTCTGTTCCTCTTTCCAGAATTGTTGTCGTTGCTGCCTTAGGGGTACTTTGCACGTTGCGACATAGCTAGCATCGGCTAGCGATGCCGAGCGCGATAGTACCTGTCCCCGTCGCACATGCAATATCTGGTGATAGCTGCCGTAGCGAACATTATTGCTACGGCAGCTTCACACGCACATACCTGCCCTGCGACGTCGCTCTGGCCGGCGACCCGCCTCCTTCCTAAGGGGGCGGGTGTGCGGCATCACAGCGACGTCACACGGCAGGCGGCCAATAGAAGCGGAGGGGCGAAGATGAGCGGGACGTAAACATCCCGCCCACCTCCTTCCTTCCGCATAGCCGATGGAGGCAGGTAAGGAGATGTTCCTCGCTCCTGCAGCTTCATACACAGCGATGTGTGCTGCCACAGAAACGAGGAACAACATCATATATCCTATTGGTGCGACATTATGAAAATGACTGACGCTACACAGATCACCGATTTTCGACGCTTTTGCGATCGTTTATCGACGCATCTAGGTTTTACACATTGTGATGTCATTACCGGCGCCGGATGTGCGTCACTTTCGATTTAACCCTGACGATATCGCAGTAGCGATGTCGCAGCGTGCAAAGTACCCCTTAGACTCTCTCAGCATTTTATCTTTTAGTGCCATTTTTCAGATTTATTCCTGCTTACTCTTGGTTTCAGCTGTGATGGTGGCTTACACACTTATCAAGCCTCAACCACCCTCTTTTCTATTGGTATACAATTTTTGCGTGTTGGACTTAGGGTGTAAACCTCTGCACATTGTAAGGAGGTTCTGAATCCTCACAACTGCAGATTACATCTCTTACTTTGGACAACACACTATGCCAGCATGGTATCTAATAATTGGCAGGGCATGTGTATTGATGGCACTGATCTTATTGTATCGATTGAGCTGTCTCTTCAGGATTTGTCTAAAGGCCCCGTCACACGCAGCGATATCACTAGCAATATTGCTAGCGAGCGTACCCACCCCCCGTCGTTTGTGCGTCACAGGCAAATCACTGCCCATGGCGCACAATATCGTTAGGAGCAGTCACACGTACTTACCTGCCTAGCGACGTTGCTGGGGCCGGCGAACCATCTCCTTTCTAAGGGGGGCGGTTCGTGCGGCGTCACAGCGGTGTCACTAAGTGGCCACCCAATAGAAGCGGAGGGGCGGAGATGAGCGGCCATAACATCCCACCCACCTCCTTCCTTCCTCATTGCCGGCGGCTGCAGGTATGCTGTATTGCGTCATTCCTGAGGTGTCACACATAGCGATGTGTGCTGCCTTGGGAACGACAAGCAACCTAGGTCCTCAACAATCAACCATTTTTGGAGAATTAACGACGTGTCAATGATGGACGATATGGTGACTATTTTCCATCGTTAATGGACGCTCGTTGGTGTCACACGCAACGACGTCGCCAACGATGCCGGATGTGCGTCACAGAATCCGTGACCCCTGCGATATATCGTTAGATACATCACTGCATGTGACGAGGTCTTTACTCTTTGATAGTATCTGGATGTTGCTGCTTTGTTTGCCTCTTCATCATGATTATGGTTACCATATTTTTGTGGAATGCTGAGGTACTTGTAGCAAGTTCCTTACGTTTGCTATGTGCTCTACTGGTTATTCCACTCCATTAAATTTGACTACCTTTCCTTTCTTATTATTAGCAACTGGCAGCACTTTTCCAGTCTCCCCGATGTCTTTGCTGTAGATCCTTGTCAGATGGATCAGTGAATCGATAGCTCATATATTTTTTGTATATAGCTTGATGTCAGTCATCCATGTAGAGGAGGTGGCTGATGGAACTTTTGCTCTAGAACAAGTATTCATATCAGACTCTGTAATTATCTGACTAGGGGGTTCAAGCCTATGCAGAACAGAAATGCGGATAGTGCATCACCTTGATATATGCCGCATTTGATGGTCACTTTTACAAGGTGCCTTGACTTGACTTTTAATTCTTGTCCTCCATAGCCCTATTGAACATCTAAGGAATCTTCTTAATATCCTGTTGACATTGTAAGCATTCACAGATCCATATGTGTCGTAGTGAGTCGTAGACGTCTATATAGTCAATCCAGACTGTGCTGAGGTTGGTCTGTTTGAATTTTGAATCCCCAAGCAGTTGGTGCTTGGAGCCTTTGGTGTTGTTCCCAATGACTTTCTGAGCTCGATTCATGTACGGATTCATGTGGTCTGTAGCTTGGCAGCTATGATGCCGGACAGGAGTTTATACGTTGTTGTAAGACAAGTTATTGTGCAGTAATTAGATGGGATTGTTCCATTATGTGAATCTTTCGTGACCACCATTTTTGTTCCTTGTGTGAACCAAGCTGGGTGGCGGCCTACCTCCAGCAGCTGGTTCATTTGCTTTGCCAGACGTTTAGGTGCCGCTGTTAATTTCTTTAGCCAGTAAGTATGGATCATATCTGGGCCAGGTGCTGTCCAGCTCTTCATGATCTTGACACGCTGTTAGATTTTTGCTTCTGTAATGATAACTGATTCTTGTTCTAGGAGATATTATGTTACATTCTCAAATCTTGCAGCCAGTTTGCTCTGGTATTATGTGTTTTTTCCTTCTGCCATATGTTTCTCCAGTATTGTTGAGTCTCTAATGTTAATGTGCTGTTGTTTTGCAGTTGGGAGTATGACTCAGATGGTTCCTTGTTCTAATTATCATCAAAAATCCCCAATATTCCCTCTGTCACTGTGGACCTATTCAAATCTCAATAACCACCCAAAGTGAGAAAATTCTCACAGAAGGGGATAAAGTGGCATGTACAAATATAAAATCAATATAATTTAATAAATCCTCATAAATACATGAAAAATAACATTATAAAAGCAGGGTTCCTCCTAAATAGGCCATATCAGACACATATCAAACGGAGAATACTTGGTATTTAATTAATTATGCTTATTGCTATCACACAAACAGGTATGTCCCTTAAATTAGTATAGACTATGCTAAGTAGCTATTTTGTTAAAAAACAATTTATACATATACTGGAGATGAAAATTAGAGAGCAATATATAATCACTTGCTTTTTTTTTTTAGAAATAATGTAATCTACATTGATCAACATATGAAGGTTATTTTTGTAAGGGGTACACCATGCCACTAGAACAGTGTTTTACAAAAGATCCAAAGTTTAAAAGTTTATCAACATAAAACCTTTATTTTGCCCAAAACATGATGATCATAATTAGAGAACAGCAATGACTGTAGCACAGAGAAAAATTGTAGCTAAATTTTCCGCAGGTAACAACAGTCACCAATCAGTAGGAAGTGTACAGGCCTTTACTTTGAATGACTTCAGTACATCTGCGGCCAAGGGACATCACTAGTCTTTCACACAGCTCTGGGGTGACTTTGGTCCACTCTTTAGAGAGCCTATTCCACAGTTCTTTGACTGTTGTGGGTTTCTTGGCCATAACTTTTTCACCAATGAGTTTCTAGAAGTTTTCTATTGGGTTTAGATCAGGACTCTACGCTGGCCATTTCATTGCTTCAATGTTTTCTGTTTCAAAGAACTGCTTTACCCAATTTGGCTGTGTTAGGCCTGTTTCACACGTCAGTGAAAAACACAGACATGTAAAAAACGCATATGTCCCTCCATGTGCCGTGATTCAAGGCACACGTGGGTTGTCCATGTGCAATCTGTGATTTGTGATTTCACACGGAGATATACCCACCTGTCCCCACTCCTGCTGTCTGTGGTGCTGAAGTCTCCCAGATGTTGCCTCCGGCCGCCGCTTTGTCACCTCTGCAGCTACTTCCGGGTTGGCTGTGCCATGCATAAATGCATATGCATGACAATAATTAGCCAGGCAGGAAGCAGCAGCCAGTAGAAGTCGGAGACAGTATTGCTGGAGAAGGCAAGTATAAAAATCATTTTATTTTCAATGTGCGTGTTTTTCTGGTACATGTTTCATGGATCACACCCTAGTGTGGTCCGTGGGAAATCAGTGATGCTAGAAAAAAAACGGACATTTCTCCATGCGAAGTACACGAACACGCATGTACACCGCACGGAGACACGGTCAGTAAAAAATCACTGATCTGTGTGCAGACCCACAGGGAGGTCACTTCCCTGAGGAAGAAACAAGTAGTTTTGATATGCGTTGGATTGGCCCCTGGAGGCCGTCGTGCTCACTGGTGACGTCACCTATCCTGCTCCTGCGCGATCTGTGTCTGGCGCCTTGCTGTGTTTGGGATGCTGACGGCCGAGGCATCCAGCAGCAGCATCACACCTAGCAGACCGGGGGACTGCTCTGCTGTGCTGGGATAGACCCTCACAGTACCCTGCACCAAGGAATGGTTTCCGAGGTTGGTGCAACATAAAGTGGACCTACTAATCTCCGAGCACTCCATAACTGGAGTTTACTTGGACTCAGTTCCAGAGTTCCTTTCTTTCAAGTGAACTATCTGTAGCCAGCCCCAAGACACAGTCTCCCTGCTTCTAACCTCCGGTTTTCATTGGATATACTATAGGTTATGTATGGTCACAGTGAGTGCCCCCCTTGGTTGAAGTACAGTGGCATGCAAAAGTTTGAGCACCCCTGGTCAAGTTTCCTGATATTCTGAACAATTAAGCAAGTTGAAGATGAAATTATCTGTAAAAGCCATAAAGTTATGGATAACACATATCCTCTGCATTTTAGACAAAAAAAAATATATCATATATATTTTTTACATTTTTAAATTCACAACAAAAAATAAAGTTAGCTAATGCAAAATATTGGGTACCCTGCATGGTTAGTACCCTGCAGCACCCTCTTTGGCAAGTATCAAGAGTCTTTCAATTCTTGTTTGAGGGATTTTCATGCTTTCTTCTTGAGAAAAGTCTTCTTGTTCTGTAAGATTCCTCGGTCCTTTTGCATGCACTGCTCTATTGCGGTCTAACCACAGATTTTCAATGATGTTCAGATCAGGGGACTGTGAGGGCCATTGTAAAACCTTCAGCTTGTACCTTTTGACATAGGCTAATGTGGATTTTGAATTGTGTTTAGGATCCTTATCCATTTGTAGAAGTCATCCTCTTTTCAACTTCAGCTTTTTTACAGATGGTGTGTTATGTTTGCTTCAAGAATTTGTTAAACTTTAATTGAATCCATTCTTCCCTCTACCCGTGAAATGTTCCCAGTGCCATTGGATAGAACACAACCCAAAGCATGATTAATCCACCCCCATGCTTAATGGTTGGCAAGATGTTCTTGTCATGACATTCTGTCTCCTTTTTTTCCCAAACATTTGGTTTGATCATTGTGGCCAAGGAGTTCTATTTTAACCTCATCAGTTAACACGACTTGTTTCCAAAATACATCAGTCTTGTTTAGATGTTATTTTGCATACTTCTGATGCTAAACGTCTGCTTTGTGCGCCTTCACCATTTTGATTTTCAGAGTGCTAGGCAGCTGCTTTGAAAAACCCATGGCTGTTGTTTTATTTGCACAAGGTTAGAGGAAGCTGGGTTTTTATAAAGCTGTGAAATTTGCATCACCTGCCCTTTCCTAACTATGATAATGAACAAGCCACAAACCTAACAGGCTAATTAAGGTCTAAAATGATAGTCAAAGTTATCTGAGCACACAAATATCCGTTGGTGTTAAAACTTTTGCATTGGCCCATTTTCATTTTTGTAGTTTTTAAAATGTTAAAGATGAAAATATTTTTTTTTATTCTTACCTAAAATATAAATGAAATGTGTCATCTTTAGCTTTATGCCTTTTAGAGATCATTTCATTTTCAACTTGATTAACTGTTCACAATAACAGTAATTTTGACAAGTGGTGCTCAAACTTCTGCATAGCACTGTATATATGTTACTTTGCCACTTTTCCTGTGGTGCATAATTGTTTTAATTTACCTGTGTCTTGACCCCAGTGGCAGAGCTATTTGCGCAGCAGTATTATTCTTAGACTATTTCCTTCTAATAATAGCAGTTTTGATGTCCTTAAACAGCTTTTTTGTCTTTACCATTGTGACAAAAGGAACATGGCTTACCATGTGGTTTTTTAAAACACTGAAGTCATCATTCATTGGCTAATTCATGTCCCATGGGCACTGAGAATTTATCATAGGTGATTCTCATTTGTGATTTAATACAGGTGAGTCAAAATGTGTTAGGGTATGTGCCCACGATCAGGACTCGCTGCGTTCAGAACGCAGCAAGTCCTGACCTGGGGGGCGCATGTCTCTTTCGCAGGAGAACGCAGGAGACCGCAGCTGCTTGTACCCATAATCAGGGTTCCGTGCGCTGCAGCCTCCTGCTTGAGTTCTCCCTACAGAGGACGCAGCCAATTCCGCAACAAACAATTGACATGCTACGGTCTGAAAAGACACACCGCAGGTCAGTGTTTGCTGCGGAAAAAAAGCATAGTGGGCACAGAATTTCTAGAAATCCCATCGACTATGCTTGTACTGTACACCGCAGCGGTTTGGACGCAGCTGAAGTAGGCTGCGTTTAAACCACTGCAAATACTGTTCGTGGGCATGCACCTTTAGTGTAAAGGGTGCCAATACCAGAGTCACAGTCAGACTTAGATTTTTCTATTTTTACCTCCAATTGTTTTTTTGCTTTAAATTGTTGTTTATTATTTGCTCTTTTGTATGTAACACGAGTGCTCTATACAACAAAGCTGTTTCACTTGATTTATTTTTTTCAGGAGATATTCCACATTATGTGGTTAAACTTCATGGGTGCCAATAATGATGAGCAGGACTGTAATCAAATAGGACTACACAATGACCTTAACATTTAGGAAATTGTGTGTTGTTCTCTAATTTTGATGTCCAGTGTAGATATATAGATGCATAAATAAATAATGTAATGAATGCTTGTTACATAAACAGTGTGTATACCTTAGATATTAGGTGAATGGTGCTGCGCCAATGTGTTGTTCTTCTTAGTTGTAATTGTATAGCCAAGAAATTCCAGGATTGTTGAGGCCATGGGATAGATCAATTCATTAGGCCGGTTTCAGACATCCGTCTTTAATCAAGTACAAGTCATACGCATGGTTATGGTCAAACGTGTGTTATACGTGTGACACGTACCGGAGTACACACGTGTCTGTAAAATAAAAAATGTTCTATATTTACCTGTATCCAGTGTGGTTTTCTTCGGCTCTGTTGCCTCCCGCTCCGGACTGACGCTCAATATATTCATTGATTATTCACCGCACTGAGGAACTGGAAGCCGGAGCATCGCCGGGGACTTCAGTGTGGGGACCGCATCGCTAGGGACAGCATCGCAGGGACAGGTGAGTATTCACAAAGCAGTGTGTGTGCAGTGACATCCAGGAGGTCATTGGAGTTCCCAATGAACTCTGATGATATCCTGATGACACCCCTGTAACACCCGCGCTACACCAGGTGGTGACTTCACGAGTTCATCAGAGTTCAATGGGAACCGATGAGTCCCTGATGCTGTCCCCACGATGCTCCGGCTTCCAGGTCCTCACTGCACACACACACACACACACACACACACACACACACACACACACACACACACATACACACACACACACACTCTGCTGGATACTCACCTTTCCCCAGCAATGTTGTCCCTAGCACTGTCCCTGTGCTGCTCCGGCCTCCAGCTCTTCACTGCCGTGAATATTCAGTGAGTATAATGAGTGGTGGTCAGGAGCGGGAGGCAGCAGAGCCGAAGACAGCACCGCTGGATACAGGTAAATATATCTTTTTATTTAAAAGACCAGTGTGTTCTCTGGTACGTGTCACACTGATGTCACACGGATCACATCAGTGTGCGGTCCATATGACACCCGTGCTGCTGGAGAAAAAAATGGACATGTCTCTGCGTATGAGTGTGAAGTCATGAGAGGTCACACAGTCCATGTGAAAACACGTCTGTGTGAGTACCAGTATAGAATAACATGGGTACGTGTGGCATCCATGTTAAAACGGATGTCACACCTACCTAAAACACGGACGTCTGAAACAAACCTTAGTCTGAGTTATTGTGGTGATAATCAGTATTGATGCAACAACTGTTATTAGCATCTTCTACCACACTACCATGCAGTGGCGTAGCTACTGCTTTTGCTGCCCGGGGCGGTTGTCAAATTTGCCGCCCCCCTCCATTGGCCATCGATAATCCACAAACTTTCAAAAATCCGGAAAACCATCAAAATATTTATTTTTCATGGAACTACAATCAAAGATCTAATTGTAGACTGCTGCTATTAGTCCTAGACTTTCACCTTTTTACACACATGTAGGCCTATTATACACACACACAGCTCTGCTGCATACATACAGACACACACAGCTCTGCTGTATACATACAGACACACAACTCTGCAGCATACATACAGACAGACACACATAACTCTGCTGCATACAGACACACACAACTGTATACATACAGACAGACACACAACTCTGCAGCATACATACAGACACACAACTCTGCAGCTGCTACATACATACATATATATATATATATATATATATATATATATATATACATACAGGCACACGCAACTCTGCAGCTGCTACATACATACAGAGACACACAACTCTGTAGCTGCTGCATACATGCATACATACAGACACACACAACTCTGCAGCTGCTGCATACATAAAGACACACACAACTCTGCAGCTGCTGCATACATACAGACACACACAACTCTGCAGCTGCTGCATACATACAGACACACACAACTCTGCAGCTGCTGCATACATACAATATATAAGAATAAGGCTGCACATCAAACTTAGATAATGGTATAATGCCTCAAGCATATGGAAAAATATTGGAATATACAATGAAAAATGCTATGGGTGGAGAGGGGTAACTAATTTTCTGAATGTGAACACAGCTCCGCCCCTTTTGGCCATGTTTTTTCCATCTCCTATATAAGAAAGTCCTTAGTTACCCCTCTCCACCCATAGCAGTTTTTAATTGCAATGAGATGACATACAGTTAGGGTCACAGAGCTAGGGACCCCAATATAGAGATATGCCTTGACGAGGCCTTGGGGCTCAGTTACATTGATCAATGCGATTGCTAAATATCTCCTTTTTCCTAATATTCATGGCAGGTATGCAATTCATTATTCACATGTTCAAATTAGCAAGTAGCATTTTTCATTGTATATTCCAATGTTTTTCCATATGCTTGAGGCATTATACCATTATCTAAGTTTGATGTGCAGCCTTATCAGTATATAGTATGTAATTTTTGGCTTGCACTCATAATATATATATTAGTGCTCACTTCAGTTATCCTATTCAGTTATATGTAGTTTTTTTCTGAATGTGAACACAGCTCCGCCCCTTTCGGCCATGTTTTTTCCATCTCCTATATAAGAAAGTCCTTAGTTACCCCTCTCCACCCATAGCAGTTTTTAATTGCAATGAGATGACACACAGTTAGGGTCACAGAGCTAGGGACCCCAATATAGAGATATGCCTTGACGAGGCCTTGGGGCTCAGTTACATTGATCAATGCGATTGCTAAATATCTCCTTTTTCCTAATATTCATGGCAGGTATGCAATTCATTATTCACATGTTCAAATTAGCAAGTAGCATTTTTCATTGTATATTCCAATGTTTTTCCATATGCTTGAGGCATTATACCATTATCTAAGTTTGATGTGCAGCCTTATCAGTATATAGTATGTAATTTTTGGCTTGCACTCATAATATATATATTAGTGCTCACTTCAGTTATCCTATTCAGTTATATGTAGTTTTTTTCTGAATGTGAACACAGCTCCGCCCCTTTCGGCCATGTTTTTTCCATCTCCTATATAAGAAAGTCCTTAGTTACCCCTCTCCACCCATAGCAGTTTTTAATTGCAATGAGATGACACACAGTTAGGGTCACAGAGCTAGGGACCCCAATATAGAGATATGCCTTGACGAGGCCTTGGGGCTCAGTTACATTGATCAATGCGATTGCTAAATATCTCCTTTTTCCTAATATTCATGGCAGGTATGCAATTCATTATTCACATGTTCAAATTAGCAAGTAGCATTTTTCATTGTATATTCCAATGTTTTTCCATATGCTTGAGGCATTATACCATTATCTAAGTTTGATGTGCAGCCTTATCAGTATATAGTATGTAATTTTTGGCTTGCACTCATAATATATATATTAGTGCTCACTTCAGTTATCCTATTCAGTTATATGTAGTTTTTTTCTGAATGTGAACACAGCTCCGCCCCTTTCGGCCATGTTTTTTCCATCTCCTATATAAGAAAGTCCTTAGTTACCCCTCTCCACCCATAGCAGTTTTTAATTGCAATGAGATGACACACAGTTAGGGTCACAGAGCTAGGGACCCCAATATAGAGATATGCCTTGACGAGGCCTTGGGGCTCAGTTACATTGATCAATGCGATTGCTAAATATCTCCTTTTTCCTAATATTCATGGCAGGTATGCAATTCATTATTCACATGTTCAAATTAGCAAGTAGCATTTTTCATTGTATATTCCAATATTTTTCTATATGCTTGAGGCATTATACCATTATCTAAGTTTGATGTGCAGCCTTATTCTTATATATAGTATGTATTTTTGGCTTGCACTCATATATATATATATATTAGTGCTCACTTCAGTTATCCTATTCAGCTGCATACATACAGACACACAACTCTGTAGCTGCTGCATACATGCATACATACAGACACACACAACTCTGCTACATACATACAGACACACACAACTCTGCAGCTGCTACATACATACAGACACACACAACTCTGCTACATACAGACACACACAGCTCTACTGCATACATACATACACACACACACACACACACAACTCTGCTGCACACATAGACACACACGCGGCTTTTGGGGGCCCGCACACGCGGCTCCTGGGGGCCCGCACACGCGGCTCTTGGGGGTTGAGGAAAGCCCATGCAGCTCACTGGGGCCCATAAACCGGGTGGCTGGGAGGGAGTATACAGGTCGAGGGGGGTATCACTTACCGCTCGGTCACGGAGGAGAGGGGGCCCACACAGCGCCGGAGGTCGCTGGCTGACACTGCGCCTCCTTCATCTGTGGGACTGAACAGGCCGTGCGGTAGCTCCGCCCACAGATGAAGCTCAAACCAGGAGGACGCTGTGGTCTTAAAGCAGGGGTGGGGAACCTTTTTACTGCTGGGGGCCATTTGGAAAATTCTACCAACCTTCAGGGGCCGCACCAAATTATTAACTTGAAAATGACCCGGCTATAATTGGTCAAACAATTAACTCTCCCCTATACCCCTACTGTGGTGGCCGGAGCTGATTCTCTTTGGTGCGCTGTGATGTTTGCTTCTCACAACGGTTTTTCCAGGTTTGTCTTTGTTTGGAGCGCAGATTGGTAAATCATATATATCACACAGGAGACACTGTACATACACACACCGCTCTGACACACTGGCCGTATACTGCACACAGCCTTCACACAGTTGTCATATTTTACACCGGCCATATATATAGTACACATGCACAGGAGATACACACACAAGCCATACATAGCATTCAACATGCCGTATACACAGCACATAAGGAGTAGAAAAAAAGCTCTGCATGTAAACATGTGCACACCAGGAATTAGATATACCAATAAACCTCACAATATGAAACTTTATTAAATGCCAAACACAACAAACACAGCACACACACACACCATATACACAGCACACACTCACACACGCCATATACACAGCACACACACGCCATATACACAGCACCCACTCACACACACCGTATACACAGCACATGCCGTATACACAGCACACACACGCACGCCGTATACACAGCACACACATGCCGTATACACAGCACACACACGCCGTATACACAGCACACACACGCTGTATACACAGCACACACACGCCGTATACACAGCACACACACGCCGTATACACAGCACACACACGCCGTATACACCGCACACACACGCATACCGTATACACAGCACACACACGCACGCCGTATACACAGCACACACACGCACGCCGTATACACAGCACACACACCGTATACACAGCACACACACACACGCCGTATACACAGCACACACACGCACGCCGTATACACAGCACACACGCCGTATACACAGCACACACGCCGTATACACAGCACACACGCCGTATACACAGCACACACACAGATATAAGTACCTGCTGCTTAGTTGCCCTGTAAGATTAGGTGCAGCACAAGTGATGGATGCAGCAGCTCAGCTCAAGGGCTGGCTTCATTCTCCTCTTTTCTCTCCAAGAAAAGACCTGATAGACCTGAGCAGCCGAGCACAGAACGGGAGGGTGAGAGGCAGAACGCACGGCACTATACACTACAGGCCCCTGCCTCATCACTCTGCTTCTAGCTGCAATTTCACAGGGGAGCATGTAGGAGCCAGAGGGAGAAAGTCCCACCCCCAGTGCTGTCTGCCGGCAATAGACAAGATGAGCGGCTGCCCGAGCACCGCAACCACCGGGAATCTGCCCCAGTGCCCCGGGGGCCGCAGTAAAGGTCATCGCGGGCCGGATCTTCCCCATCCCTGCCTTAAAGGGACGGCAGCCACAGTTTCCTGCCGAGGACTGCGGTCCCCGGAACTCAGCCCGGGGACAGCAGAACTGAAGGCGAGTGGCCAAAATGCCGCCCCCCTGACATGTGCCGCCCGGGGCGGACCGCCCCCTCCGCCCCCCCCTTTGCTACGCCACTGCTACCACGTGGCCACAGGACCAACATTCCTGGCTTTGAAACTAGAGAATCTTTACAGCGTACAGTGCGCACAATGTAAGGATACATAAGTCTATAGTCACATAGAGTGTGTCTGTAGACTTATGGCTTTAGACCGGACAGCCCCTTTAACGTTCCTTATAACTGTAACTGCACACTATTCAGCCTCTCTTCCATACTGTACATTTTTGGAGAACACAAATCCATTATCTAGACTTGAATTTAATAGAAGAGGTAACTTATGTTTTATTATTTTCTCAGATCTTAACAATCTATCATCTGTGAGAAGAAATACATGGAGAGACAATCTGAGATATGACTCCCTTATAAATGTATGGGTCTGGTGTTGGCCCAGTCACAGATGAAATCTTGACATTTATTTCTTTTGGCACCACCACCACTGTCAACAAACAGTGATAGCAATCATGCTAAATCCGGAAATATGCTTCTCAGAAATAAAATGTTCCAGACCCCTTATATTACATTTCATAAACACAGCACGTCAAAGTGGAAGGATATCCTGACAGAATAAGCTTATAATTTGCGTTTTCCCACTCATAGGAGTAGGAAACTCAGTAGAGAATATTACATGATTTATAACCAGGTGTACATCCACATGAGGTCATCCCGGGAGTGTGTCCCATGTAACGTGTGTTGACCCTGTAACCAGCTGAAATGATAACTCTAGACAAGCTCTTTGGCTACATCTAATATAATGGGCTACCTTGTCTCAGTCGAATGTGGTGGCTCTATTTTTTAAATCGGCATTTAGGTATAGAGATTAGGCATGACTAATGTAAGACTGTGAGCTTGGGCTGGACAGAACAGCAGACGAGCCTGAGCAAGGATGAAATATGGGCCCCTCTCCGATATGTCATCATAGAGTACTGCCTTATGTGTCGAAAACAATTCTCCTTTGTTAGCCAAGAAATTCATCATCTTAGTCCCTTATGGAAATGGCTATAGGAAGCTACTTTGAAAGTGGTAGTGGGCCCCATAACCTACCAGGTCCCTGTGCAGCTGCACAGGTCATACATATGGCATGTCCACCCCTGCTCTTAGTAGAATTTCAGTATCTAAACACTATGGTATGTGCACAGGTTGAGTATTTGCAGCAGAAATTTCTGCACGCCTCTTAGCACTACAAAGACTATTTCACCAGATGAGTAGCCGACAAGATAAAAATCTGTTACACAGGGTTGTACTCACTGGGTAGAACTAAAGTTTCACCAGCTCATGTTTTTGCTTTTTGGCCAATATTTTGCTCTTATTTAATGCATGCTGGAACATTAGAATTTTCAGATTACCAAATGCTGAAAAATTAGGATTTTACTGAATGTTTGTTTTGGATTTTTTGATATCACAACTAAAGAAAGACCTCTCCACATTTACCCTGGCATTTACCCAAAAATAGAAGACACAAAATTGGTAAAAATCAGATTGTCTAATTTCGCACTATAGCTGATGTCATATCACTGACCTTGACTGCAGCTATTGCCGGTGAATCCAGGGAAACATTTACACTTGTTCAGTCCCACACATTCGCCATGCTTACAGCCCTGTTCACATATAGCTGGAACAAAACAAGATACACACAAAAAAATTACAATTCCATTTGGTCCATGCATTCTATATTAAATTAATCTAATTTTAAATGTATTACTCTTTAACCTCTTCACGATGGGGCTAATTTCCGTTTTCGTTGTTTTTCTCCCCCTCCTCCCAGAGCCATAACTTTTTATTTTTTTTGTTCGTATTGACATATGAGGGTTTGTGTTTTTGTGGGACGAGTTGTACGTTTGAATGACACCATTCATTTCACCACATAGTATACTGAAAAATTTGAAAAAAAAAATTCCAAATGGGAAGAAATTGTGAAAAAAAAACCCAACACAATTCTGACATGGGTTCTTGGGAACAGTTTTTATGGTGAACATTTTGTGGTAAAAATGACCTCCCTGTAAGAATCTTCTCATCAGTACCATTACGGCGATACCAAACATGTCCAATTTTTTTTTTATTATGGTAAAAAAAATTAGAAGTTTGCAAAAAAAATGTTAGGGGTTGTGTTGTCATTTTCCAAGACCCATAATGTTTTAATTTTTCGGCTCATGGAACCAAATAGCAGCTTATTTTTTCGGGGGGCGAGACAGCATTTTTGTTGATACTAATTTGGGATAGATGTGATGTATTGATCGCTTGTTACAGCATTTTTTGTGGTATTACAGTGACCAAAAACCCCATAATTACGGCATTCTTGAAATTGTTTTGTTTACAGTGTTTCCGGATTGGGTTAATTATTTTTAGATTTGATAGATCTGGATGGGGCAATACCACATGTGTATTTTTTTTCAATGTTGTCTTTATTTTTAATGGGGAAAAAGGGGGTGATCTGAACTTATGTTATTTATTTTTAAATTTTTTTTAAAACTTTTTATTTTTAACTTTTCACTTTTTTAATAATTCCCTAAGGGGACTATAATCTGCAATCGCCTGATCACTTGTGCTATGTACAGTAATGGCATAGCATTGCTGCATATGCTGAAAGTCACAATCTCCTTTGAAGCCCGGCCACAGGCAGGTTTCAAAGGACCGGTCCTTTAACAAGCATGGAAGTCTTCAACAGACTCCCTGCTGTCATAGAAACCCATTGACATCATGGGCATGCCAGCGCATGTTAAATCCTGCTGTCAAAGTTTAACAGCAGGATTTAACAGTTTAACAATCACTGGCTCTGCTCCACCTACAATTCCAAAACCCCGATTCCGACTTGCGCCGTTCATGTATGAAGCATGTCATGAAAGGCTATGTGATGGCTTATACTGTATAGGAGGATATGTGAGGGACCATACTGTACATAGGGGGCTGTGTGTTTGCTCATACTGCATATAGGGGGTTGTGTGTGGGCTCATACGGTATATATTGGGATGTCAGCATTCCTAATTCTGCTCAATATTAAGTGATAGTAATTAAAATTAACATAAAATAATAATTCTATATTAATATTGAGCAGAATTAATTTCAGCCTATTAGTTTGGCCCTCTAAAACAGTCATGATCTCTCATGGGGCCGCCCAGGAAAATTAATTCCCCACCACTAAATTACATTCTTATGTGACTTGGCAAACTATTATTGCATGAAATGTAAACTATAAACACATAGGCAGGTTGTAGTTTACCTTCACATTGGCCTTTGCTATTTCGTTTCCATCCGTAGCAGCACTCAGTTTTGGTTCCATATCTACATACTCCAGGTGTGTTCAGAGATGGTATGAGCCGTCTATGCCTTCTGTAGATACAGAGAATGATACCATTTATTATCTCATTGTTGTTAAGGTATAGTCACCTTATATGAGCTAAATAAAAAAAAAAAAACGAAAAGAAACTCAATATTTTATTAATAGCACTCATGTTTACAGCTTGAGAGACTTTCCAATATCTACCACCCATCCTGACAATACACAATAAACACCTATCGAAAATGGTCTCCTTGTCTGCATTGTGTATATATGGTTTATAATAAAACTACTATTTTCAGGTACAAGTTTTTTTTATTAAATACCTGTATTTGTGACCTAACCTAAACCTCTAAGAAACTTCTGTTTTTTGGAGTTTGACATTTTTTTCTTTTTTTCTGAAGCAATTTGAAAGTGTTTTAGTAGAGTACATTTTTATCTGAAGCGTTCTTTGCAGGCTTTTTATTGGACAGTGTCTACCTTTGAGAGGTATCCTTCAGGATTCTCTTTAAAGAGGTGACATCCATTGTCTTTTTTACAATAAAACGTTTTTAAAAACTTTTAGTAAAAAAAATAAAAAATCATATCAACAGCATAGAAATTAATTGGAAGAATTTGCTATACATTTGTGAAGCATTTTGGACAGGGTCTGCTAA
Source organism: Anomaloglossus baeobatrachus (assembly GCF_048569485.1). Lineage (NCBI taxonomy): Eukaryota > Metazoa > Chordata > Amphibia > Anura > Aromobatidae > Anomaloglossus > Anomaloglossus baeobatrachus. The sequence continues at coordinate 510,264,425 of NC_134354.1, read as the reverse complement.
AAAAACTCCTCAAAAACACGATTTGTTTAGACTAGCATATACATGGCAATATAAATGAAGAGCTTGCTGGAGTTCAATGACGCAAATTCATTAAGAGGCATACAGCAATTAATGAATTTAGTGCATCTTCTCAGAGAAATGTGCCTCCGTGCACCTTGTCAGAAATGGTACTTTAGGCCTGCGACACATATCCGTGCCACCGGTACGTGTTTGCCATTTTTTGCACGTACCGGCGGTACGGAGACAGGTTCAGCAATGCTACCCTATTGTACCAGGCACACACACATAAAACCACACGGAACGTGTGTCCGTGTGCGTTTGTACGTGTGTGCGTTTTTCTACACGCTGACATGTCCTCGTTTTCTCCGTCAGCACGGGTGTCACACGGCCTGCACCCGTACCACACGGATGTAGTGTGGATGTGGTCCCGTGTGACACGCGCCGGAGAAAACACACGTGTTAGTGAAAAAAAACAAAAACATTTACTCACCTTCTCCAGCCCTCCTGTCTCTGCTGCTGCTGCCACTTGCTGCCGACCACCGCTCATTACTCTCATTTAATATTCACTTCACTGCGGCCGGCAGCAGCAGCAGTGGGGAGACGGCAGGGCTGGAGACCGAAGATCAGCACCACGGACAGCAGCACGGACCACGTGAGTATGCAAATTACTGGTTCTACGTGTGCTATCGCGGATAGCACACGTAGAACACACGTGGACCGCACGTACCCGAGACATGTACTTACCACACACTACACGCAGGGTAAATACGTGTCTCGCGGCACGTGCGTGTTTTTTACGGAAGTGTGTTTCAAGCCTTAGTGGGGGACTTTGTTTTGGAAATGTTGGCACATTTGCTGAATTTGATGGGTGGGCGTAGCCCCGACCCTTCACAAACCCTATCAATTTTGGTGGCACTGCTTTCAACGTGTATGAAAACACCAAAAGTCGCAAAATTTAAGCCCAACTTCTGATTGTTTGGTGCAAAAGGTTTGATTAATCATGCACATTGAGTTTTTTTCCTTTGGTCAAAAACTATGAGTTTTTCAGTGGAAACTGATTAACCCCTTACCGCAAAGACTGTCTTCATGTTTCTCACCAGGCCAAATTTAACAATTCTGACAAGTGTCACTTTATCAAAAACAGGAGAACCAGAGTAACCAATTTGTGCAAAATATAACAATATTTATTGATGTACAAATACAAAAGACACACAAAGGAAAAATTGGCCATTGTAAAAAACCATTAAAAACACCATAGATAATAGATTTGCCTATAAAGCAGGACAGAAAAATAGCTGCATAGATGTAAGATATAAGTAGCCTGAATCGGTGATGGCTGTCTCCTATAGAATATATCATACATTAGTACATTATGTGTAACACTTTAATCAGCAAAGGAGACATGAATTGTTGCATCTTGTCATAAGTTACAGTTATACCAGCTCAATAGGCTATAATGGATGTATCCCAGCAATATTACTGATATAGCCTATAAGGTACAAATATGGCAATATGTGGTAAACAGGTCACTGGAAGCAAAAAAGTGGTATGTGCAAAGGTACTGCATGTCCCAGTAAAGGGAATCCCCATAAAGATAAGCCCCCAAACCATCCACGTTTCGACATTATATAAATATTCTTGTGGATACTGCGTCATCAGGGAGGGACGGCGCATTCCCTCCCTGATGAAGCTGTATCCACAAGGGTATTTATATAACAGCGAAACATGCGTTAGATGGTTTAGGGGCTTATCTTTATGGGGATTCCCTTTACTGGGACATGCAGTACCTTTGCACATACCACTTTTTTTGCTTCTAGTGACCTGTTTACCGCCTATTGCCATATTTGTACTTTATAGGCTATATCACTAATATTTCTGGGATACATCCATTATAGCCTATTTGGCTTTCGTATAACTTACTTATGGCAAGATGCAACAATTCATGTCTCCTTTGTTGATTAAAGTGTTACACATAATGTACTAATGTATGATATATTCTATAGGAGACAGCTATCACCGGTTCAGGTTTCTTATATCTTATATCTATGCAGCTATTTTTCTGTCCCGCTTTATAGGCTACTCTCCTTTTAGCCATGGTGTTTTTAATGGTTTTTTACAATGGCCATTTTTTCCTTTGTGTGCCTTTTGTATTTGTACATCAATATTGTTATATTTTGCACAAATTGATTACCTTGGTTATCCTGTATTAGATACATGTTATGGAGTAAGTGCTAGGCATGGTTAGTCCCCATTGTGGGCATCCGTGACCTCAATTTGCATAGTTATGGTTATGAGGCATATTTTCCTAAGTGTCACTTTATGTGGTAATAACTCTGGAACATTTCATTATTTCACAGTGATTCTGAGACTGGTTTTTCATGACACATTTAGGTTGGTAAATTTTTACATTTATTTGTTAAAATATCAGATTTTTGGTGAAAATTTTGCAATTTTGAGTTTCTGAAGACAATTTGGAGAGCTTATGCTATTGTTCTGCTAGAAAACCTCCTGAAAAAAACATCTGTATGTATATACCCTTGGGATTTGTACACACTGGGAGTTTTGCTGAGTTTTTGAAGCATAAACTCTCTAAACACCTCAAGAATTAAAAAAAAAACAAAAAAACATTAAGTTTTGCTTGGAGAGTTGGGATATGTACGTACATCAACTTATAGGTGTTAATTATGATTTGTCTTTGTCGTCTTCTTAGGCTACGTGCACACGTTGAGTATTTGGTGAGTTTTTTACCTCAGTATTTGTAGCCGAAACCAGGAGTGGAACAATCAAAGGAAAAGTATATTACTAATACGTCACCACTTCTGCATTTTTTGCCTGTGTATTGTCTTGTTTTGGCTACAAATTCTGAGGCACTAAAACTCACCAAATACTCAATGTGTGCACGTGGCCTTAATCTTTTTTGTGGTGTCAACTTTTTAAAAATATTACAAATATAATATTACATATATATATAAAAAAAAAAAAAAAAATGGTCAGGTCACTTGTTTTACTCGCTTTCTGGCTTTCGAAGCATAAAGTGATTACAAAAGCTGGAATATACAGTATGTACAGCAAGTCATTTTGACCTTGCTTTCCATATGTTCATTATTGTATAAATTTATTGAACGCTTTTTCAGGTGGGTTTCCAGGTGTGACCAGTCTGGAAAAGTGACACAAAATTGACCACAGAAAATGAGAAGTAACATGAGGATACTTTGTAATATATTGAGAAGCTGGCTTGCAAAGTTGAACAAAGTATAGAGTAAAATCAACTGAAGTATCTAAAGGGGGCTTTACACGCAGCGATATCGCCAGCGATATCACTAGCGAGTGTACCCGCCCCCGTCGTTTGTGCGTCACGGGCAAATCGCTGCCCGTGGCGCACAATATTGTTAGGAGCCAACACACGGACTTACCTGCCTAACGACGTCACTGTGGCCGGCGACCCGCCTCCTTTCTAAGTGGGCGGTTCGTGTGGTGTCACAGCCGCATCACTAAGCGGCCGCCCAATAGAAGCGAAGAGGGGCGGAGATGAGCGGCCGTAACATCCCGCCCACCTCCTTCCTTACTCATTGCCGGCGGCAGCAGGTAAGCTGTAGTTCGTCAGTTCCAAGGTGTCACACGTAGCGATGTGTGCTGCCTTGGGAATGACAAACAACCTGCGTCCTCAACAATCAATGATTTTTTAAAAATGAACGACGTGTCAACGATTGACAATTTGGTGAGTATTTTCCATTGTTAACGGCCGCTCGTTGGTGTCACATGCAACGATGTCGCTAACGATGCCGGATGTGCGTCATGGGATCCGTGACCCCGGCGATATATCGTTAGATACGTCGTTGCGTGTAACCGGGCCTTAATGCAATTTTCTGAAACGTTTTCACCTTGGAAAACTCAGTGATTCAGTGGGTATCTTAAGGCTATGTGCGCACGTTGCGTTCTATTCCGCAGCGTGTAAGTCACTGCATGTGCGTCTCAGAACGCTGCGTTCTGAGACGCATTCGGCAGAACACAGCGTGCGCACATTCCTGGAAAATTCATGCATTCTGGATGCTTGCTCTGCCATTGACAGAGTGGGAAAAGCATCCAGAACACAATTTTTTGACGGTGCGGTCCCACTCGGCTCTGCAGCATCCCCATAGACTTAGAGCATGGCTGGCTGCGAGACAGAGCCGCACAATCAGAATGAAACCGGATGAACTTCACCCGACTTCATTGTTATAGCGCAGCTCTGTGCGTGTGCCGCGGCTTGATTTGCGGTCACACGTGAAGGACTCACCTGTGATCGGAAATCCCGAGTGACTGCAGTGAGCCGCGCAATCAGCTGTGCTTTCACTCAGGTGACCTGCGGCCACAGCTGGAGTCCTCCACCTGAGAGTGGTGGCCGCGTGTAACCTCAGTGACAGCACAGCTGATCGCGCGACTCACTTCAGTTGCTGCATGGAGCTCACAGGAGCGGTGGTGTTCTATTGCCGCTCCTGTCAGCTTTCGATATAGCAGAGCTGAAAGCGTCTTGAGACCTTGCGTGGATTACGTCAGATCTGGAGATGTTTTTGAGGGGTTAATAAAGTGGTGAAAGAGGGTGTTTTTTTGTCTTTCATTACAAATAAAGGATTTTTTGGATGTGTGTTTTTATTTTCTTTAACTTACAGGTTAATCATGGAAGGCATCTCGGGGAGACGCCTGCCATGATTAACCTAGGACTTAGTGGCAGCTATGGGCTGCTGCCATTAACTCCTTATTACCATATTTGCCACCGCACCAGGGCAATTCGGGATGAGCCGGGTAGAGTCCCAGGACTGTCGTATCTAATGGATATGAACAGAGAGAGATAGAGGCATAGAGAGAGAGAGAGAGAGACCGACCGACAGACTAACCGACAGAGAGAGAGAGAGAAAGAGAGAGAGAGAGACCGAAAGACCTGCCTTTGTTATGTCAAAAAAACATGCGGATCGCTACAAAAATGCATTGCAAACGCAATGCTTAACATTTTGGCAGTGTTTTTCTATAACTCATTGATTTCAATGGGTGTAGAACGCTGCCAAAACGGACAAAAGAAGTGACATGCTGCTTTTCTAAACGCAGAGATTTTGTCAAATTTTTGACAATCAAAACGGTGCATTTAAAAAAGCATCGGGCATACAGATTTTTCATGATTCTCATAGATTTTGCTGGGGAAGCAGAACGCATGCATTTTGTCAATGACACAGTGCAGTTGTAAACGCAGCCAAAACGCAGAAAAAAACGCAACGTGCGCACATGGCCTAAAGATGCCTTGTGCACTTAAGAGTATTTTACACGCTGCGACATCGCTAAAGATTTATCGTCGGGGTCACGGTGTTTGTGACGCACATCCGGCGTCGTTAGCGCCCCTCCTCTGCTATTGGACAGCTGCCGTGTGACATCGCTGTGACGCCGCACGAACCGCCCCCTTAGAAAGGAGGCAGATCGCCGGCCAGAGCGACGTCGCAGGGAAGGTAAGTCCGTGTGACGGGTGTTAGCGATGTTGTGCGCCACGGGCAGCGATTTGCCCGTGACGCACAACCGACGGGGGTGGGTACGCTCGCTAGCGATATCGCAGCGTGTAAAGTACCCTTTACTCTTGGAGAATTTCTACTCAGTTTGAACACACTCTTGCATTTCCTAAAAGCAGTTTTGAAGAGTTTTTCTAAATATTTTTTGCAGAGTTATTTTCTGAATTGTGTCTTTTGCAGCAATTTATAGAACTGTTACACGTCGTGGCTCTCTTGTTGCAAGGAATGAGGTGGTCCCCCATTCCTTGTCTGCCACGAGCCCTCCTGCTCAGCAGCGCCAAAGGTCTGGGAGACTGCGCAGTCTGCAGGAGTTGCCTCCTCAGAGACACAGCAGAAGGGTGACACCTAGTGGTTCTCCCCTTGCAAGGAATGGAGCGGTCTCCCATCCCTTGCCTGCCACGAGCTCTCCTGCTCAGCATCACAGAGGCTCTGGGAGGTTGCGCAGTGTGCAAAGAATAGATGCTCAGGGAAGCAGCAAGACTTCCCATGTCTCTGCACATTGTGAAACCGAGGATCCCGCCTTTATGACCCAGAGGCAGGAAGATGAGCATGTGCTCCACGTGACGTCTTCTGATTCGCTCACTGATATCACACGGCCCCATGACGAGGCTGGTGATGTGCTGAATCCTGACTGGCTGGGCCAGGACGTCACGAACCCTGATTGGGTCACGCCCGTCTCGTGACCGCCCTTGGGTGGAGCTACACCTCCTTAAAAGCTCCCCCTGCCATCATGGCGGTGTGTGACCGTCCTTCTATGTTTGGATGTCTGGCAGCGTGCTGCCACGCCACTGCTCAGACATTATTGTCTTTTGTGGGCTTTGCCCTTGCTGCTTAGGCAGTACCTGGTTTGCAGGCCGTGTTCCTGCCTTGCTGCTCCGGCAGTATCTCCTTCAGCAGGTCGTGTTCCTGCCTTGCTGCTCTGGCAGTATCTCCTTCAACAGGCCGTGTTCCTGTCCCAGGTGAGCTCCTCGAGTCTCCACCGGACTCACCTGGTTATTGAAAGCACATGTGCATGGGCACCTCTGTGCTACCCTCGTGCCATATTCTGTGACTCCCGCTGGCACACGTGCATAGGCACCTCTGTGAGTCCCCGTGCAACAGGTACACCGATCGAGAAGCCCGCGCCATACAACCCTCACGGGTTAGGGCGGACCGGTGTACATAGATCGTCTGTGACATTCCAGATGATCACTAGTAGCAACCCGCTCACTCTTTCCTGACCATAGAAGCGGTCCCTTACACTGCACAGTGGACCTTGACCGGCGGAAGCTGTCCATTTCCCATCTTGGCACGCTTCCCCGGGTCCCCCTCGTAACATAGAACAATACTTAGTTTATATCGTTTCTATTTGCATCTGCTTTAAAGCTGCACACTGAGATCAGGAGAGCAGACTGTAAGTCATTACATGTCTCACACTGGCAATGCCCCATTTTGTTCAAAATAAGCCCGAAGGCTGATTTTCAGGGAGATCTATGTCCAGCCCATAGATCTTAACAACTCATTTACATATTAAGTAAAACATGGATTTCTTTGAATAAGACATCGCATTGCAAATATCAAGGCATCATTTTCTTCACCTTTCTATGACCTACATTTTAATATAGATGGCTTAGGAAGGTTTAACTTATTGGCATATGCCCTTTAACCTGTGGTTTTGCAGTGTGTTGTACAGTTAAGTAGACTCTGAAGGAGATAGATTTAAGTTTGAAAGCTTGCACCACTTCACATTTTGATCCATTGACAGGTTAGGCTAAAAAAAAAACAAGAACTGCATCAAGAACTGATAGCAACATCCTCTGTGATACCTTTTTATTAATAGTTTAGCGTACAAAGAGAATATAGCTTAACAAGGATAGCCATTTTACCAAAACATGAACATTTTCTAATGGTAACATGAAGTAAAATAATAAAATGAATGGATATCTACTTTACACAGCCAGTGAAGCACACACAATTAGTGATCAGTATTGCCAAATCCAATGTTAATTCCCTTAATCCAGCAGATTGACCTGCAGGACTATTGTAGCTCAGTTATCTGCTGAGCTCTCCACAAGGGAACAATATGATATCAGTGGATAGGATTATGCAGGAAATGGCTGGAGTGGTGTGTTAAAGTGTTGGGTTTCATAACATATTCTCTATTACTTCCTAATAATCATTTGTAGATGCATTTAAATCAGCAGATCTCGGTTGAAAAAATAAACCTCAGGATTATTATATTTTCATTAGCCATCTGGAATCCCACAAATTACCCAAGTGTTGATGTACAGAAAGCTGGTTACTTCGGGAGTCCTCTTACAACAGATCACGTAGAACATATAACAGAGGGGAAAGTCTGTTCATATTTACATTTAATTGCCTGATATGTAGCAGATATTGCTGAATAGAAAGTTTCTTCCTCTTTACTGTAAAATACATTGTTTACTTTGGTATAAAAAAAAATAATGAATAGATTTCAGTTTTTGATATATAGATACCAAAAAAAGCAACTTTTTCAGCTTTAATTAAAAGGACACTTTGGCCTAAAGGCATTAAATATTAAGCTCAGGGCCAGACTGGGACAAAAAAAAGCACCCCTGCCATATAAAGCCAACTTAATATGACACCAGTCAGTGTATTTTGCTTTTACTTTCTCACGTCCCTCACAACTCTCTTTACCCATTACCGACATAGGAGGTACTGGTACAGTCTAAGGTGGGCTTTGCACACTACGACATCGCAGGTGCGATGTCGGTGGGGTCAAATTGAAAATGACGCACTTCTGGCATCGCATGCGACATCGTAGTGTGTAAAGGCTCGATGATACGATTAACGAGGGCAAAAGCGTCGTAATCGTATCATCGGTGCAGCGTCGGCGTAATCCATGATTACGCTGACGCGACAGTCCAATGTTGTTCCTCGTTCCTGCGGCAGCACACATCGCTGTGTGTGAAGCCGCAGGAGCGAGGAACATCTCCTACCGGCGTCACTGCGGCTTCCGTAGGATATGCGGAAGGAAGGAGGTGGGCGGGATGTTTACATCCCACTTATCTCCGCCCCTCCGCTCCGATTGGCCGCCTGGCGTGTGACGTCGCTATGACACCGCACGACCCGCTCCCTTAACAAGGAGGCGGGTCGCCGGCCAGAGCGATGGTCGCAGGACAGGTGAGTCCATGTGAAGCTGCCGTAGCGATAATGTTCGCTACGGCAGCTATCACAAGGAAATCGCTGCTGCGACGGGGGCGGGTACTATCGCGCTCGGCATCGCAGCATCGGCCTGCGATGTCGCAGCGTGCAAAGTACCCCTAAGTCAGCTCCCTCCCTTTGGCCTCCTTCACATGTCCGTTAAAAAAACATACATGTTTCATCGCCTATTTTGTCCATCCATGTGGCCATCCGTGTGTACATGTGTCATCCGTGTGCTATGTGACATCCGTGTGACATCCCTGTGACACTTCCTGGAATAAATGCATGACACTGAAATGAATGATTATTTTATGTGTTAAAGATGTACAAAGATAGATAGACAGATGGATAGAGATAGATGGATGGATAGAGACAGTTAGATAACAGATAGATAATAGATAAATAGATAATAGATAAATAGATGATAGATAGTAGATAGATAATTAATAAATAGATAAATATATAATAGATACAGGGGCATAACAATCACGATCATAGAGGTTGTGATTGCGACCGGGCCCGGCAGGTTGGGGGCCCGACACCCACTGTGCAGGGAAGCAGCTGGCTCCGCTCAGTGAGAGAAGCTGCGCTGTTCCTGTACTAGTTTTAATACCAGTGGCCGTGCAGTGCTTGGCTTCGCCTCCTCCAGCCTCTTCTTTCCTGTGACCTCAGGCTCACAGGCCCTGCTGCGTCGACGGCATTTACAGTGTGTGGAGTGTGGTACTGCTGCCATGGTGAGTTGCAGGGAACCTAATGGTCAGTGCAGCCCCTTCCTCTCCCTCCCTCTTGTCACTAGAAGCAGTCGGGACTGAGCTCAGAGGAAGAGAGAAAAGAGCATGGCAGCAAAACCTGAGATAGAGGCAGCTCTGCTCCCAGTCCTGCTCTGTGATGTGTCTATTTCCTGCAGAACAGAGACTTCACTGGTCATAGCTGCTGCCCTGTGATGGGGCAGGGATTTGAAGGCCCCGCTGCTCCTGGACACTGACGTCAGCATAGGTAAGCACGTGTAATAGTGTGTATGGAGCTAGTATATAGTGTATATCAGTGTTTATGTGGCTAGTATATAGTGTATCTGGCTAGTATATAGTGTATATGAGTGTGTATGGGGCTAGTATATCGTGTATATCAGTGTGCATGTGGCTAGTATATCGTGCATTGTGAATGTCAGTTATGCTTTGGCTGCTGTGAGGCTCCCTCTTGTGGCCAGGAATGGTTTGGACAGAGACCAGGTGTGTTGAGCAATGGGCGTTTCCATTGCTAACTCTCTGCTTATTTAAACCCTGGTCTGATAGCAGGCTATGCCGGATGTCAGTTGTTCTTTGTTCACCAGCCTGCTTCATCCTGCTCCAGACCACATCTACCCCAGATAAGTGCTTGGCTCTTTATTTTTGTTTGATTCTTTTTGTTCTTATCTGAGTTTGTCATTTGCTGTGGTTGTTTTCTGTTTATTTGCATGCAGGGATCTTCCCTCTCAGTTGCTTATCTGTAAAGCTCCCTGCAGCTATGTTTGGAGTATTGCTCCTATAAGTCCATGTGTTTGTTGCTTCCTGAATTTGTAATGGTTCCTGCTTTCTGTTCATTGGTATGACAAGAGCGCCTGGTATAGGACGGAATTCAGATCTAGTGATCTGAGGGCTTTTTTGTACTATCAGGTTGTTGGATTTTTGCAGGGTTTTTCTCTGGCCACCATCAGTCTCTTTCCTGTCCTGTCCTATTTAGTCAGTAGGGCCTCACCTTTTTCTAATCCTATCATCTATCTGTGTATTGTGTTTTCCTATATCATCGCAGTCTTGAATGTGGGGGGCTTGCTATTCTTTATCTATTTTCTGAGGCAGAGAGTTATTCATCTTTCCTTCCTTTAGGATAGCTAGTTCTCCGGCTGGGTTCGCGGTGCACAGGATGTTAGTTCACCCCTCGGCTACTTCTAGTTGTGATGGTTAGTAAGGGGATGGCGGCCAGATTAGTTGCCAATGCTTTTGTCACCTTTTACCAATGATTTATGGTTGTCTTCCATGGTTCCAGATCATAACAGTACAACCGGCCCCCTCCGTCTTCCAGGCCTTCATGAATGATATTTTTCGGGACCTTATGGGTAAATTTTTGATTGTCTATTTGGATGACATCTTGATTTTTTCTGATGATTGGGACTCTCATGTTGGGCAAGTACAGGCTGTTTTTCAGATACTTAAGGATCATGCACTGTACATTAAGGGGTCAAAGTGCCTCTTTGGGGTGCAAAGGATTTCCTTTTTGGGCTTCATCTTGTCTCCCTCCGCTATCGAAATGGACCCGGTTAAAGGGAACCAATCATCAGGATTTTCGTGTATAAGGTGCAGCCAGTGCAGCACTGGCACTATCATGCACAGTGTGTACATACCATCAGGGGGCAGCTCGGGTGTTTAGGCAGTGAAATTCATCTTTATAAAGTTTGAAATTTCGTGCACTTTTTGATTGACGTGTGCACCTCTCTGTTAATGTCCGGGCGGGTTATGCAGGAGTTCCCCGCCCCCCCCCCACCAGCCTGTTCCTCCCTCTCTCCTGATGTCCGGGCGGGTTATGCAGGAGTTCCCCGCCCCCCCGCGCCGCCTGTTCCTCCCTCTCTCCTGATGTCCAGGCGGGTTATGCACGTGTTCCCCGCCCCCCCGCGCCGCCTGTTCCTCCCTCCCTCCCTCTGGCTGTATGTAAATATCTAATCTTCAGAAACATGGCGCCGGAGTGGGCCTCTGCGCATAGCGCTTATCTCCGGCGCCATGTTTCTGAAGCCCGCATTACAGCTTGGTGTCTGCAGACTGCAGAACAGCTGATCGGAGGACGCGATCAGCTGTAGCTATGATTACGTGCCGCCTCAGGACACCGGGCCAGGACAGCAGCCTGCCAGCGACATCGGGGGTCAGGTGAGGTAAGTTCACAATGGACTCAAATGACCCCGTGACGGCAGTACTGCGAGACCCGGTCACGGTAGTGATATCGCGTCCTCCGATCAGCTGTTCTGCAGTCTGCAGACACCAAGCTGTGTAATGCGGGGGCTTCAGAAACATGGCGCCGGAGATAAGCGCTATACGCAGAGGCCCACTCCGGCGCCATGTTTCTGAAGATTAGATATTTACATACAGCCGGAGGGAGGAACAGGCGGCGCGGGGGGGGGGGGGCGGGGAACACGTGTATAACACGCCCGGACATCAGGAGACAGGGAGGAACAGGCTGGTGGGGGGGTGGGGAACTCCTGCATAACCCGCCCGGACATTAACAGAGAGGTGCACACGTCAATCAAAAAGTGCACGAAATTTCAAACTTTATAAAGATGAATTTCACTGCCTAAACACCCGAGCTGCCCCCTGATGGTATGTACACACTGTGCCTGATAGTGCCAGTGCTGCACTGGCTGCAGCTTATACACGAAAAATCCTGATGATTGGTTCCCTTTAAGTTTAGGCTATTTACGACTGGGTGCAACCGACTTCTCTAAAATCCCTGCAGCAGTTTTTGGGGTTTGCTAATTTTTTCCGTAAATTTATAGCTAATTTTTCTGCCATTGTCAAACCTCTGACAGATTTGACCAAGAAGGGAGCTGATGCTGAGCATTGGACCCCAGAAGCGATTGTGGCCTTCCAGGAGCTTAAAAGGAGATTCACTTCTGCCCCAGTTCTGCAGCAACCTGATGTGTCTCGCCCATTTCAGGTTGAGATCGATGCCTCAGAGATCGGAGCAGGAGCTGTTCTGTCTCAACGAGACGCTACTTCGGGTAAACTTAAGCCCTGTGCCTTTTTCTCTCGGAAGTTTGCTCCTTCTGAACGGAATTATGATGTGGGGAACCGGGAATTATTGGCTATGAAGTGGGCATTTGAAGAGTGGAGACATTGGTTGGAGGGGGCAAGACATCAAGTTGTGGTGCTTACGGACCACAAGAATCTTACCTATCTGGAATCTGCCAAGAGGTTGAATCCTCGGCAGGCCAGGTGGGCTTTGTTTTTTACCCGGTTTAATTTTGTGGTCTCTTTTTTTGCCAGGCACCAAGAATGTTAAGGCCGATGCCCTTTCCAGGAGTTTCTGTGCTGACTCTTTGGAGGTTGTCGAGCCGTCTACTATCCTGAATGATGGTGTCATTTTCTCGGCCATTTCGCCTGATCTGCGGTTGGCACTGGCGGAATTTCAGGGGGATAAACCTGAGAGATGTCCTACAGGGAAACTGTTTGTCCCGGACCAATGGAGAAACCGAGTTGTCTCTGAGGTTCATTGCTCTGTTTTGGCGGGTCATCCTAGCATTTTTGGTACTCGGGATCTTGTGAGACTCTCTTTTTGGTGGCCTTCCCTGTCCCGGGATGTCCGTCGTTTTGTGCAGTCGTGTGGAGTTTGTTCTAGGTCCAAGCCCTGTTGTTCACGTTCTAGTGGGCTTTTATTGCCTTTGCTGGTACCTAAGAAACCTTGGACGCACATCTCTATGGATTTTATTTCAGAGCTTCCCGTCTCTCAGAAAATGACTATGATTTAGGTGATCTGTGATAGATTCTCCAAGATGGTCCACTTGGCTCCCCTATCTAAGTTGCCGTCTTCATCAGAGTTGGTGCATTTGTTTTTCCAACATGTTGTTCGTTTGCATGGTATTCTCGAAAACATTGTTTCTGACAGAGGGGTGCAGTTTGTATCCAGGTTTTGGAGGATTTTTTGTTCCAAATTGGGTGTTCAGCTGTCTTTCTCCTCGGTGTTTCATCCTCAGACCAACAGTCAGACTGAAAGGGCTAACCAGACCCTGGAGACCTATTTACGGTGTTTTGTTTCTGCGGATCAGGATGACTGGGTTTCGTTTTTGTCTTTGGCTGAATTTGCCCTTAACAATAGAGCTAGCTCTACCACATTGGTGTCCCCCTTTTTCTGCAATTTTGGGTATCACCCCAGGTTCCTCTCGGTGCAGCTTGAGGTGTCTGACTGTCCAGTGGTGGATTCGGTCGTACACAGAATGCAGCAGATTTGGGGGCAGGTAGTGGAAAAATTGTTTCAGTCCCAAGAAACTGCCCAAAAGTTTGCCAAGCGGCGTCGGACTGTTGGTTCCCAATTTAATGTGGGGGACATGGTGTGGTTGTCCTCTAAAAATATTCCTATTAGAGTCCCATCTCCTAAATTTAAGCCCAGATTTATTGGACCTTATAAGATTTCGGAGATTATAAACCCTGTATCTTTCCGTTTGACTCTGCCTGTGTCATTTAAGATTCACAATGTCTTCCATAAGTCCTTGTTGAAGAAACATGTGGAGCCAACAGTTCCTGCAGCAGCGCCTCCTGACCCTGTTTTGGTACAAGGGGATCTGGAGTATGAGGTTGAAAAAATTCTGGATTCCCATCGCAGTAGGCGACAGCTTCAGTACCTTGTGAAATGGAAGGGTTATGGGCAGGAGGATAACTCTTGGGTTGTGGCTTCTGACATTCATGCGGACAGGTTGGTTCGCGCCTTCCATCATGCTCATCCTGAGCGACCCGGTGGCGTTGGTGAGGGTTCGGTGACCCCTCCTCAAGGGGTGGGGTACTGTTGTGAATGTCAGTTATGCATTGGCTGCTGTGAGGCTCCCTCTTGTGGCCAGGAATGGTTTGGACAGAGACCAGGTGTGTTGAGCAATGGGCGTTTCCATTGCTAACTCTCTGCTTATTTAAACCCTGGTCTGATAGCAGGCTATGTCCGATGTCAGTTGTTCTTTGTTCACCAGCCTGCTTCATCCTGCTCCAGACCACATCTACCCCAGATAAGTGCTTGGCTCTTTATTTTTGTTTGGTTCTTTTTGTTTTTATCAGAGTTTGTCATTTGCTGTGGTTGTTTTCTGTTTATTTGCATGCAGGGATCTTCCCTCTCAGTTGCTTGGCTGTAAAGCTCCCTGCAGCTATGTTTGGAGTATTGCTCCTATAAGTCCATGTGTTTGTTGCTTCCTGAATTTGTAATGGTTCCTGCTTTCTGTTCATTGGTATGACAAGAGCGCCTGGTATAGGACGGAGTTCAGATCTAGCGATCTGAGGGCTTTTTTGTACTATCAGGTTGTTGGATTTTTGCAGGGTTTTTCTCTGGCCACCATCAGTCCCTTTCCTGTCCTGTCCTATTTAGTCAGTAGGGCCTCACCTTTTGCTAATCCTATCATCTTTGTATTGTGTTTTCCTATATCATCGCAGTATTTGAATGTGGGGGGCTTGCTATTCTTTATCTATTTTCTGAGGCAGAGAATTATTCATCTTTACTTCCTTTAGGATAGCTAGTTCTCCGGCTGGGTTCGCGGTGCACAGGATGTTAGTTCACCCCTCGGCTACTTCTAGTTGTGATGGTTAGTAAGGGGATGGTGGCCAGATTGGTTGCCAATGCTCTTGTGAGCTTTTACCAATGATTTATGGTTGTCTTCCATGGTTCCAGATCATAACAATCGTGTATATCAGTGTGTATGTGGCTAGTATATAGTGTATGTGGCTAGTATATAGTGTATATCAGTGTGTATGTGGCAAGTATATAGCGTATCAGTGTGTATATGGCTAATATATAGTGTATATCAGTGTATATGTTGCTAGTATATAGTGTATGTGAGTAGTATATAGTGTATATCAGTGTATACGTGGGTGTTATATAGTGTGTATGTAGGTAGTATATAGTGTGTAGAAGTTGGCATATAATGTATATAATAGTACAGTATACAGTGTGTGTTTTTATGTAGGGGTATATGAGTGCATGTGGAAAAACTGTATCAGAAGAGAACACCACTCCCCAGGGCAGCAGAGGGAAGTTGAGTATAATTGTTACATTTTTTTTTAAAGTGTGCGGTGTGATGGGGATCATATGTAGCAGGATGGGGACATACTGTATATACAAGGATGGGGAACAAAGATTCAAGCATGGGATGGGAAAGCTGGATGAAAAAAGGCTCTTTCTCTTTCCCTCAGCACTCAACTTTTCCATACTCTGCTAAACAGCTCTCCCTCAGCATCCAGTTTTTCCATGCTCTGCTATCAAGGGAATTCTGGGTGTTGAGGTAAAGATGTATAGCAGAGCATGGGAAAGCTGCGTGCTGAGGGAAAGATGTCCAGCAGAGCATGGGGAAGTTGGATACTGAGAGCAAGATGTATAGCTAAGCATTGCAAAGCAGCGTGCCGAGAACAAGATGGATATCAGAACATAGGCAAGCTGGATGCTGACAGAGGGAATTCAGAGGATGGGAAAGCTAGGTGCTGAGAGAAAGAGCCAAGTGTCAGTGTCATTAGTCAGTGTAATTATCCCATACACCTCAAGTATCTGTGTAATTATGCTGTACCTCGAGTGTCAGTGTATGGGGGCCCAGGTCGAGATTTTGCACCGGGGCCCTTTGAACTGCCACTGAATGAATAGATAGATAGATAGATAGATAGATAGCTATCATGTACAGCTATGTAACCACATAAATAAATAATTAAATGAAATAAATGACTCGGAGTTTCCCCTATTTTTGACAACCGTGCAGGTAAAGCAGACAGCGATGGGCTGCAGCTCTTAGCTGTCTGCTGTACCTTGGCTGGTTATCAAAAATAGAGTGGATCCCACACTGTTTTTATAATTATTTATTTCAATAATTTAAAATATGGTGTGTGGTCTCCTCCATTTATGATAACCAGCCAAGGTAACACAGATAGCTGGGGGCTGGTATCAGGGGGGAAGGCCATGGACATTTTATCCTTCCCAGCCTAAAAATAGGATCCCAGAACCTCCCCAGATGTGTCTGCTCACTGCAACAGCTAGCGTCATTAACAAGCAGTGATGTCATAAGGGTACCACAGTTCATTGCAGCCGGGTCACATAGAAGGTAGCGAAAGAACTGGCCGCTGTGAACTGCGTTCACCTGATGATGTCATCACTCGTCACTGGCTCTCGCGAAGCGCAGGGCGAAAACCAGCAGTGGCTGCTGTTACAACCTAAGAGCTTTGTTCTCTGATGGAAGGATGCGGTGGCGGGTTTAGCAGATATGACTGGTACGGATTGATGCAGCAGCAGGTATGGCCAATATGGATCAAAGCGGTAGCAGCAACTGGCACAGCAGGTTCAGCCGATATGCAATGATGCTGCAAGAGCAGCCAGTACAATGAAACAGACAGGTATAAGTAACACAGCAGCAGCACATAGATAAGGAGCCTGAACAACTAGCAACACATCTCTAGGCCTAGACCATGTTGCCCAGGCACCTCTCAAAATGGGAGGGTGCCTTAAATACCTAGTGCCTCTCAGTCATAGGCTGAGAAGCACTTTTGGGCTAGGGCATGCTGGCCCTTTAAGAATAGGAATGCGCGGGAACCCTAAATGTGCTCCCAGGAAACCTGTGCTGTGTGCGCAGGCCCTAGGAGCTGGCAGCAAGGACCAGGGATGGAGCAACCTCGCTGAGTGGCTGGAAGGTTGATTGTGCCAGCGTCCCCGCTTGAGAGGAAGGTAGGACAGTGCAGGGATACCAGTAGTGGCGTTGCAGTGCCCCCCTTATGCCCCCCTTTTTCCAGGAATCTCATAAGGAGAAGAGGGGCATTAATATTCTCCTTGGGCTCCCATGACTTCTCTTCAGGGCCAAAACCCTTCCAGTCCATCAAGAAGAGTCCTGCTCCTCACTCTCTTTATGGCAAGGATGTGTTTTACCTCAAAGATGTCTTGAGCACTGACCGGTTAAGGCAGGGTACCAGAGTTCTTGAAATAGTGGTTCAGGACAACAGGCTTGATGTTACACTTACCGAACGGCGGCGAGTGTCCGGGGGTGGACCCACTGGACCGTGCACCGGAATCCCCTAAGAAAGCGACCAGCAGTGAACCCCAATACAGGTGCTGCACTTCCAGCACAAAGCCTAAATGCAGCGATCAGAGGGGAAGTCTCTTACGGACAGATATAGTCACAATGTCCAATACAGGAGTCTGAGATATAGTAGCACCAAGGTTGGGGCAGAGAGATGAAATGGCACTGAAGCGTAGATCCGGACGAAACAGCACTGTGGTGAAGGCTCAGGTGAGGTGACAATCAGGAGATAGCCTTTACTGCAGTCCCATTCGCCTGAGCTATGACGTGATGGCACACAGGCGATGAAGGTGATGAGACTCTAGGACGAGACAGAGGTTAGTAACTGGGAACAGGTACAGGGACCACACATAATAACAACTGGGGAGCTGAGAACTAGCAACGCGCAACGTTGCTCAGGCACCTCCTGTCAGGTGAGGTGGACTAAAATACCTTTTAGGTAACAGGTGACCTCTGAGGTCACTTCCAAGTAATGGGACTCTACCATTTAAAGAAAGGGGGCGTGGTCGCATGCGCACCATATGATCACTTACTGAAGCCCTGCGTGTAGCCTGGAAACAGGAAGAGGATGCAGCAGACTCTGGGACAGAAGCATTACGCATGGCCCGGGGGTGTGAGAAGACCGTGGCAGGACCTGAAGAAGGAGAGGAGGCTGCAGAGCCGTGGGGCAGGTGAGAGGAAGGACGCCGGAGGCTGGGAGCTGGAGAACATGTGGGAGCCACGCTGGAACCGGGTAGGTGAGAGGAGGAGCGCCCCCCCGGGGCCTGGCGGGGTGTGCGCTACACTTGAGAAGCAATACATGGAATGAGCTGGAGATACACAGGGAGGCCACAAGCTTCAGTTTATAGGACATGACATTAATCTGCTGGAGCACCTCAATTGGACCAGTAAAAGGACGACCCAGCTTGTAGGACAGCATCTTTAGGTGAATATATCTAGATGAGAGCTATACTTTATTTCCAGGCTGGAATGAAAGAGAGTCCAGGCGTCTTTTGTAAGCATGTATCTTAATTCGAATGGAGGATTGCTCAAGAGAAGATTTGGTTTCCGCCCAGATCTCTGAGAAGCTCTTGATAAGAGAATCGGTCACAGCATTGCCAGAGATGATAGCCACAGGCAACAGGATTTTGGGCTGCTGTCCATACACTATACAGAACGGTGAGTTAGCAAAGGACTCACTCACATGATTTTTGTAGGGGAACTCCGCCCATGGAAGAAGCATGACCCAGTTGCTGTGGTGGTCGTTGATGAAGTAATGCTGACTGGTGTGGGCTGGGAAGTGGACCCACTTGGCCACAGCACACAGAAAACCTGAGGGGCATGACTGTCTCACATCAGGTTTTCACCAGAGCCTCTGCTGGTGAGGGTGGATTTGGCTGCAGGTAGAAACCAGGTACCACTCTGGGAGACCCGGTGGTGCGACAGCTGGCCCCAAAGTTGTAGACACTGACATTCTATGATATGCCATATCCTAAGAAGAAATTCCGGGTTAGGGCACACTGGCTTTTTAAGAATCGGTGCCTGCGCATGCCCTAAATGTGCTCCCAGGATACCTGTGTGGTGTGCCGGCAGCGGTCATGGAGCAACCACCACTGAGCAGCCAGGAGGGGGAGTGTCCTAACGTCCCCACCAGCGGGGAGCAGGACAGTGGAGGGACACCAATGGTGGCATTACACAGCTAGGGCTTATTTTTAGGGTGGGTCTTATTTTCAGGGAAAAATGGTATGTACTATATACCCACAACTTTATATACTATATAAACACCACACAATACTATATTACACTGTATGTATCACATAGGATACATCAAGACTGTAGCACACCTTTTAGGAGACAGTGAGTCTGCTGTATATACAATCATCACAATGGAGACAGTGTGACTGCTGTATATACATCATATAGGAGACTGCAATATATATCATATAAGAGGCTGAAACTCTAGTATCTACCGTACAACATATCGAAGGCTGATGTTGCAGTTCATACATAGGAGACTGGCTGTAGTACATACAGCACATAAACGACTGCAACTGTGGCATATTCATCATATAGGAGGCTGAGACTGGGGTATATACATAAGAGGATGAGATTGTGGTATATACGTTACTTAGCGGTGTGTGACTGCAGCATATACATCATATAGTGGGCTGTGATTGTTGCATATACATCATATAGAGCAGAGGTCCCCAACCTTTTTTGCACCAGGGACCAGCTTTAAGCAAGACCAGTTTTCCATGGCCCGGTGGGACATGGGTGGAGCTTTGGTCATATGGGGGCGGGGTTATGGAGGGGTGGAGCTTAGTGCATACTTATAATATAATTACTACATTATAGCACTGCTATATGCACCAGACAGCGCTGTATGGGGAGGATGCTGCAAGACCTCGGTGTACAGCGCTGCTAAGTAGCAGCACTGTACATTGAGCGTCAGTGTATACAGCACTGCTGCTTAGCAGCGCTACACACTGAACACCGGTACCGGGAGCCGCGTCAATGAGGCCAGTCTGCTGCCCTGCCCCGGCACGCCCCACATAACATGTTCTGCCGGGGGCGAGTCAGTGAGGAGAGCCTGTCGCCCCACCCCGTCAAGTACATACCATGCTGTGCTGGAGGGCCGCGTCACTAAGACCCGCCCGATGCCCCGCCCTGTCCTGTGCAACAGGTACCATGCTGTGCTGTGGAGGGCTGCGCCACAAAGACCCGCCCGATGCCCCGCCCCATCCTGCATAATGTTCTCTGCCGGGAGCTGCGAGCTGTCACGGCTACGGCAGAGAACATTATCAATCCACACAGAGTGTGCTCTGACCAGGCGCAGGGCCGCAGAGCTAGCTGTCAGCGGCACCACGGACCAGCTAAAAACCCCCAACGGCCTGGTCCTGGTCCGCGGACCGGCGGTTGGGGACCTCTGATATAGAGGACTGTGACTGTGGTATATACATTATATAGGGGCTGTGCCTTTGGCATACACATCATATTGTTGACTGTAACTGGAGCATATACTGCACATCATATAGGTAGCTGTGACTAGGGCATATACTTTATATAGGGGCTGTCACTGCTGCAAACAGTAATGAAGATTCCATGTGGCCAGGAGTCATCCAGATGATACGTGGCAGCAGGTCCAGAGCCGAATGCAAAAAGGAGCAGATTCCATATGGATGCTGGGGACAGAGCAGAGCGCAAACAAGAAAAGTTTGATGTGGTTAGTGTCAAACTTGCTATCATCCCTGCAGGAGCCATGAGTGAGAGCAAAGTGCGCGCCGATGCATTCGCCCTGCCTGCAAGTGTACCACCCTGCGGCCTTGGCTGCGACGGCCGAGCCGCTCGGGTCCGGGCTCGCGTGTGACGGTGGCTCGAGTGCCTCCAGACCCGGGGGTCACGTCGCTCTGGAAGGCTGTTTGGCGCTACGTGCGAGTGTTTGGGTTTTGGGGTGATTGTTCGTGACGCCACCCACGGGTTGTGGTGATGGTGGACACCACCGCTGTGAAGGTGCGGGGACTCCCGGGAGCGGTGTAGTGGCGCAGCTAGGTGTTGACCCATCCGTGGGTAGGGGATGTTGGTCCCGGGGCCCGGTTGTGCGAGAGCCGGGGTGCAGGGCTGCGATGCGGCGTGGTGCCGGATGGCACTGGGGTACTCACGATTAAACCACACAGAGTCACTGGTAAACCAAACGAAGGTATGAACGGGGCCCGCAGGCGGCTTCAGCTTCCTAGTCGGGTTGGCAATGTCCGCCTTTCTCCTGCACCTGTGTTTGTAGTGTGACCACTGTGCCTGGGCACTGGTAGTCCGCTGCCCGGCGTGTATGTGTTGTAGGAGCCCCATTTTGCCCGCAGGCACTGGCCCTTGGATCTCTGGCCTCTGCCGGTGGCTACTATCCGGACGGGTTGGGCTGTTGCCTTCAATCGGGACTTTGGTGGGAATGAACCCCTGAGGTTCAGACCGCAATCAGTTAATTCGACTATGGTGGTGGTGGTGGTGTTGGTATAGCCTAGTTCGGGGTCTGCGTACCCTGCCTGGTGCTCCGGTATCCTGTTAGCTCCCCGGTTTGGTTCCGGCGGGCCACTACCCTGTCCTGGTCCCTTACGGTTCCGCTGGTCGTATTCCTGGTCTCCTGCAGGCGGTCACTGCCGTTTGCCTTCCTGACTGGTCTGGGGTCCTAGGCTCCAGCCCAGGCCCCAAGCAGAACTGTACTCCACTACTCTCCACTCCGCTGCACTGAACTGTACTCCTTGTGTTTTTCCTGCCTCAGGCCAGCAGACTCCTCGGGGGCGTGTCTTTCCATCTGACTCCGCCCACCTGGTGTGCCTGTCTAACACTGAGGGAGGCAATCAGGTCTTTGTGGTTGACTGGTGGTACCTTTCTAGTGTGGGGGTGTATGTGATGAGTGTTGTGACCTGTGACCCCTGGGGTCCAGGGCGTCACACAAGCAGGTCTTAAAGGGCAGTCGACATATTTTTAAAGGGCCTGTGTCTGAAAAAAGGGGCTGGTGGCCTATTTTGCAGAGCACTGCTGCGGCCCATTGGGCATTTGCCCCTTGGGCATATGGCCAGTCTGGTAAGGCTCTCAAGGGGTGGAGTATTACACAAGGATTCAAATAACACTGAAATTATGATTCTTGTGTCATGGATCCTTGGTCCCTGCAAGATGCATAACATGCTTGTATTTTCTCAATAGTGTTCTTTTAAAGAGGACCTTTCACCACATTTTTCATGTTGAATTGGACACACAATAGAGCCTGACATGTAATCAAAGGAGAGCAACAAGCAGACCAGCAGAGATTAACTCTTGCTAGCCTTCCTATGAACTACCAATCTGCAGGTCAACAAACGAGTCCTCCTGCATTGATCACAGACACCAGAGAAGTTATAGGGCAAAGTGTCGGAATCAGTAATCTGAATAGATCCCGCTGCCGCCGCCATGATAGTCAGCGAAGTTTGTAAAAATCTCCGTGTGACATCTTAATACAGGTTGGGAAAGAAAAGTTCACATCATACATTATGTCATTGAAGATATAATTTCACATAGTGGAAATCTGTTCAGCAGATGCTAACATGATTTTTGCCCTTGAAATCCACTACTATAGCACTATATACTGACGAGTAAAGGGTAACAATGTTTTGAATTTTTGATTTTCAGCTTCCATATCTCACCATCCACTACAGCTTTAAGCATGAGACTACCTTCATTTTTATAGAAAATCATCTTGGCTTTCTCACACATAAATTTGACTTGCAATTATTTAGCATATGATTAGTTATCCAGATTCTTGTCTTGTCACTGCATTGTTACTGTTTTGCTCGTAAAAATTACGTTTTAATTTTTAATATTTTGTTAGTATTTTTCAAATATGCCTTTGGATTTAAACACTGCCTGAATCCTTCTGGAAATGCTCTAGAGCAAAATATGATCCCTGGTCTTTTTTTTTTTTACACATTCTGAATGTAATGTAATGTAATGTGGGGGCCAATCCTGCACCTCTACTTCATTGTCATTGAACCATTTCTTTGCTAATCTCGATGTATGCTTTGGTCATTGTTCTGCTCGAACACTATGTCGTCCTATTCATACCCATAGTACTGGCATGTATGAAGTAACTCATCTTATAACATACTCACATAAAGCTCATCATTGAGACCACCATTGATCCTGGCCAAGTATGCATTGCCTTTGGCTGTGAAACAACCTCATATCATAAGGCTTCTTTCCACTGAACTTGACAGTTACATCAATTTCTCAATCCATTTAGCCCCTTTTTCTCTCGTTTCTTCCATACCCATTGCCACACATCAGAGCCTAGTCTATTGACTTTCATCTCTTAACTCCAAATCACCTGTTTCCTATCTTCTACTGTCCACTTTTCGTAATTTTTTGTGCAAACTTGAACCAACGCTTTTTTTGACGATATTGAAGAGACTTCATCTTTTTTCAGGCCACCATTCCAGACTTGTGTAATGTGTGTTGCATGCTGCTTGCATGGATGTCTGTGATCTCACTATTACAAAGCCAACTCCACTGCTGTGTTTGTCATGCCAGAACTGATGACTGACTTTATGATGAGCCGACTTGTTGACTCCAATAATTTTCCTTGATGACCACCTCTTAGCTTTCAAATGGATGGACGGACTTCATTTTGTATTCTTCCAACTGTCATGGTACTCACCAGGGCCGGACTGGGACTAAAATTCAGCCCTGGCATTTGGAGGTGCACAGGCCTACTTTTCACGTGTTGAATTTGTAACATATTTCTGCACTTGTATATGTGAGTACTGTATGGCATTATGTGAGTACTGTATGGCACTATGTGAGTACTGTATGGCACTATGTGAGCACTGTATGGCACACTGTATAGCGCTATGTGACACTGTATGGCGCTATGTGAGCACTGTATGGCGCTATGTGAGCACTGTATGGCATTATGTGAGTACTGTATAACACTATGTGACACTATCACTCTGTCACACTGTATGGAGCTATGTGACACTGTATGGCACTATGTGAGTACTGTATGGCACTATGTGACACATTTTTGCAGTGTGTAGCAGACCTTGATGTATTTTCTGCTCTTTTCTTCCCTGATTTGTGGATTATTCCACCACATACCTGTGTGCTAATCACTCTACAAGCGCTGCAGTCACTACAGGGGATTGTACCTGTGCGGACAGGTCCAGGACTAATATCACTGATATCAAACTAATTAGTCCTCGATTAATGACTCCGCGACCCCCCCCAACACACACACACACACACTACAATACACCCCCATTACCCCTCCCCACAGGCACACACACACAATACACCCCCCATCACCCACCACACACACACACTACAATGCACCCCCATTACCCCTCCCCACACACACAATACAATGCACCCCTATTACCCCTCCTCACACACACACAAAATACAATGCAACCCCATAACCCCTCCACACACACACAATACACCCCCCCATCACCCACCACACACACACACACACACACACACTACAATGCACCCCCATTACCCCTCCCCACACACACACACACACAATACAATGCACCCCTATTACCCCTCCTCAGACACAAAATACAATGCAACCCCATTACCCCTCCACACACACACACACACACACACACAATGCACCCCCATTACCCCTCCCCACACACACAAAATACAATGCACCCCCATTACCCCTCCCCACACACAATACAATGCACCCCCATTAGCCACACACACACACACACACTGCACGCTTCATTACCCCTCCCCTCACATACAATACACCCCCCACACACACACACACACACTGCAATACAATGCACCACCCATTACCCCTCCCCCCACACACAATACAATGTACCCCCATTACCCCCTCCCCAGACATAATGCAATGCACCCCCCATCACCCACAAATTACACTATCCCATCACTACTCACTCCTGCCTCCCCCCCTCCCTCAGAATACAGTACTCCCCCTCTGCCTGTCACAAAGCTGTGTTCATTCACAAATGTTCCCCGTTATGTGTCCTCAGCCCCTTCCCACTCATCCCCATTAATTAAACCTGCCATCTTCGGATCCTCCATGGAGTGCTTAGGCTGGTTTCACATCAGCGTTTTTTTGCCTTGAGGCAAAAAAACGCAAACTGCATGTTACTGGATCCGTTTTTTTTGGAGTCTAATGCATCCGTCTACCAGATCCAGCATAAAAACGGACCGTTCACTTGCGTTTGCATGCTGTTTTTGTGCTTAATTTTGACGGATCCGTTTTTTCAATGTCATCTGCCATTCAGCTTTGCTACATGGCCACTGACAGAGTGATGTAGCAGAGCTGAATGGCCACTGACAGCAGACACAGACAGAGCCGCACGATCAGAATGAAGTCGGATGAACTCCACCCGACTTCATTGTCATCCCGCGGCTCTGTCTGTGTGGCATGGCCTGATTTTCGGTCACCGGTGAAAATCTCATTGGTGACCGCAAAACCCATGAGTGACATCAGTGATCTGCGCTATCAGCGGTGCCGTCACTGAGGTTACCCGCGGCCACAGCTGTACTCCTCCCGCTGAGATCTGTGGCCGAGTGACATCATCGCTGATAGCATGACTCACTTCACTCACTGCGGGGAGCTCACAGAGAGCAGTCGTGGTCTGTGACCGCTCTCTGTCAGCTACCGATGTAGCAGAGCTGAAAGCGTCATGGGACTGCTATGGTTTACGTCGGACATGGAGGGGTATTTGGGGACTTTATTAAAATGGTGAAAGAGGTTGCTGTTTTTTGTCATTTATTACAAATAAAGGATTTTTTGGATGTGTGTTTATTTTCTTTAACTAACAGGTGAATCATGGAAGATATCTCGGAGAGACATCTGCCATGATTAAACTAAGACTTAGTGGCAGCTATGGGCTGCTGCCATTAACTCCATATTATCTCGATTGCCACTGCACCAGGGCAATTCGGGATGAGCTGGGTACAGTCCCGGGACTGTCGCATCTCATGGATGCGGCTATTCCGGGCGGCTGCAGGCTGATATTTTTAGGGTGGGGGGCTTCCCCATAACGTGGAGCTCCCCATCCTGAGAATACCAGCCTTCAGCTGTGTGGCTTTACCCTGGCTGGTATCAAAATTGGGGGGGGACCTCACGCCGTTTTTTTAAAATTATTTATTTATTTTACTTCACGATATAGACCCGCCCACCGGCAGCTGTGATTGGTTGCAGTGAGAGAGCTGTCACTCATCGTGAGGGCGTGTATGACTGCAACCAATCATAGGCGCTGGTGGGCAGGGAAAGCAGAGAACACAAGATTGAATAATGAGCGGCCGGCTTTTTCAAAAGAGAAGCCGCCGGAGAAGTGTGAATGCCGTGCAGCGCCGTGTCGGTGATCAGTGAGTATGAGAGAGGGGGTGGGAGGGATAGACCAACATGGACAGAGAGAGAGAGAGAGACAGAGACCGACCGAGAGAGAGAATAGAGACCGACATTGTGAGACCTCACTCATTTCCAGTGTTTAATGAAACATGCGATAATAGAGATATTATAATATATATATATATGTATGTATCTCTTATCTCTATCTATATATATATATATACACATACACACATTTATATATCTATTTAGAAATATATATATATATTTCTTAATAAATATATAAAAAGATATATATTATAGAATTTAATTGAAAATAAAGATTTTAAAAGATAACAATGCGTTTCAGACCATGTTTATTATGGCAAAAAGGATCCATCCAGCCGCAGGTGTTAAAACCAGAACGGGCACCCATTGAAATACATTGCAGCTACTGATCCGGATCCGGTGAGCTGCAGTTTTTGGACGGAAGCAAAAAAACCGCTACATGTTGCGTTTTTGCAACATGGTAAAAAACTGCAAATCACCGGATCCTGACATAGGCGCATGCAAACGCATGTTGCCGTAAGTCCATTGACAATGCATTGAGCTGACAACGGATCCGGCAATATGCATTTTGCGTTTTTCTGCCGGATCTGACACCAGCCTTCCCGCTGCCTGATGTCTCCTGTGTGCCAGTGCCCGCAGCACTGTGATGACGTCAGCACGTTGCTGCACGTCGGGGCAGAGCCCAGTCCCGGCGCGCTGTTCAAATGTATTTACGTCTGAAAGACGCAAATACATTTGAATAGGAAGGAGGAAGTTGCGGTCACCGGCGCGCTCCTCAGCAGTGTGTGCATGCCGGGCACACTGTCACACAGCAGGGTCGGCACAGCACAGCGCGCTGCCTCCTGCTGCAGCTTGTGTGCCCGGCATGCACACACTGCTGAGGAGCGCGGCAGTGACAGCAGATACAGTGGCCCACTACAGGCACCGGCCCACCATAGGGACCGGCCCATCTGGCATTTGCCAGAATTGCCCTATGGTCAGTCCGGGCCTGGTACTCACATGATGCAGTTTGGCAATTTTCTTTTGATGAGCTGGATGATGTGGTTTCTCTTTTCTTGGGACATCTTCATTGTTGCTCCTCACTTCGAACCATTGATCTTTCACTTGGGAATCACTAATAACAAACTGAGCTATTAGGGAATTTGAAAAAAAGTTGTAATTTGTAGTATACATGAAGAAAAAGATTTTTCAAACTACAGGAGCAAAACAATAACAATGCAGTGACATGACAAGAATCTGCATAACTAATCATATGCAAAATAGGTGCAAGTCAAGTTTATGTATGAAATAGCGAAGATGTTTGTCTATAATATAATGTTAGTCTCATGCTTAAAGCTGTAGTGGATGATGAGATATGGAGCCTGAACATCAAACGTTCAAAACATTGTTACCAATTTGCTCATCAGAGTACTTGCTTATAGCTTCATTCTAATAAATCTTTATGCAAACTGTGTGTACTGCACACTTGCGCAACTCAAGTTTTGCTTAATCGACTTATAACACACCTCGGACAAAGCCGATCGGGCAAAACTCGAGTTAGGCAAGTGTGCAATACTTTTTTTTTTAAGTGCTGGACACTGTTTTTTACTATCTTTATTCATTAGACTTTTGTAAGAACAAAAAAGCTTTGGGGTGCTCTACCTCATCATTAGCGGTCTTTCACTATTGGAGTCTTTGGCTTTCCTCGAACCATTAGATCGGTGGAATTTTACATCAAGACATTGTACCACCCCCAGCAGCGGTCGAACCGCTTGGATCCGGGCGTCGCTACTCGTGGCTCGAGGGTCTCCGGACCCTGGGGCTCAGGCTCACTCTAAAATATGATGGGGGGTTATTTACAGGGGATTAGATAGTTTGTAACGCCACCCGTGGTGTGCGGTAATAGGGAGTACCGCCGCTGCCGTTAGGAGTACCCGGGGTGATGGAGTGGGGCAACCAGATGATGTTACCCTCCACGTGTAGGGAAGGCCCCGGGACTCTGGATAGAGGGATGTTTGCAGAGGAGCGCAGACTTGCTGGGAGCAGGGGGTGATCAGGTACTCAATCAGAAGGAAAGCAGACGCTGACAACGTAGTAAACCAAGACTCTGTGTGCTGCTGCCCTCTTGGGGGAGCTCGTCCGGGTCTCTGTGCCCTGCAGTACTGCCTGATGGTCCAGAGCCTGCCTCCGGGCACAGATTTTAGTAGAGTCCAAGTGGCCCGTAAGCTTGAAGCTGTCCGGGCCCCGCTCCCCACTTTTTGGTGTGAAGGAGCTGTGCTCTGAGGAGCTCACGCTTGGGATTTCAGTGGGCTGCTTTGGTTGGAAAGCCCTATCCCTCTTGTTGCCCTAGTGCCCCCGATCTCTGAGCTTCATGGGAACAGTCCATAAAGGCCCTATCCTCCGCAGGTTAATTGCTGCTTGAAGCCTCTCCCCTACCTAGGGTCCAGTACCCCTATGTGCTTTCGGTCCCAGACCGGCTATTGTACTTGCAGCTGATCGTCCTCCTAGACTAAGCCAGGCACCCAGTCCCAATATCCCGCGACCGGGTCTCCGACTCCTCCGGGTCCAGACCACCGTCTGCAACCCAATCTTCTCCCCGGGAGCCACACGCTCCCCCTAGCTCCTCACTGCTCGAGGGTCACCACTGAACTGACTTGTCACCTCCCACTTCCCTGCCTGACCCCTAGGTGGGTGGCCCTATTCCAGCTTAGCAGCCCACTGGTGTGCTTGACAGGGTGTGATGTGAGGTGTGATTGGGATTTTTGGATGCTGATGGAGGCAGTGCTGCAGGTTGGGAACCCAGAACCAAGAGGGGCTGAGTCCTGCACTGGAGCTAAAGAACGTGCAGTCCCCTGTTACGCCTTGACCAGTCCAGGGGTGTCACACATTGCCAACAATTCGATCTAAATGTCTGCCATTTAGAACTTGGTTGTGGGACCTGGAAACACCCGTACAAGATCCTGACACATTCAGCTAAGGTTTTTTTTTACCTGTGTGGTATATTTACGATTTGAATACCACCCTGATTCAGAACCTGCAAAAAAATCATACAGACTGGCAAAAAGTGGGGATAAGATAATCTCCTCTTTACTTCTATCATTCATTTCACATTTTAGAGTTTCTTTAATGGTTCTTGACTGTACAAGTGCATTTACAGTAAGGAATATCATAAAAGCTCTGTGTCAGAAAATAACTGAAGACATGTATGCTGTAATGTCAAACATTTAGGCAGAAGACAAAAGCAGAGTCTTAAAACTTTAAAAGGAGATTTGTGGAGAAGATAAAAGGATCTTTACTAAGTTGTCTATGGCATGGGGCTGTGACCGCAATGTTTACCACAGGTACTTGTGTATGACATGATTGCACCCACCTCTTTGTAATGTGAGCCTTACACGGTGAGAAGCTGTACAGCTACATGAAAATTCACGGGAGGTTTCTCATCGCACCACCATAGTATTAGTACTATTCAAGCCTTGTACAAAAGACAAGATAAGGTACTTTATTTAACCTTCTGATCTTTAATAAATGTTCTAAAACAATTCATTTATAACCAATGTCTTGTCATTCACATGCTGTCACATGTCCCATGTTTTCTGCTGATCCCTACTCCGGCATTGATACGCTGACATGACATGTGACCGCTGCAGCCAATCACTGGCAGCATTGACATCAATGGTGTCAACCCATTTAAATGCTAGCTACACATGTATATGCTTTATATGCTGTAGCATTATAATTTACATAGCCTAATTCTTATATCTAAGTAAAGGGTTCTGCCAGATTCATCATATGATGGATAACAATACCATCCACTTATAATGACGATTGTGAGGTCTAAGTGTCTTTTGTTTTGACAAGACATTTAGCATTGCTTGTGGTGCTATTATTTTTTTATCAAATTTAGAAGAATCTATGATTAATTTCATCTATATTATGGTGTCTACCTGTTTTAAATCTTAAAACAAATGACATGTGTACAGGCACTAAAATTGTCCAAGGCACGACGCTCATACAAGTATAATCTTCCACTATTAAAAATGTTCCCTATAGTGATAAGTCCATTAGAACAGTGAGAGCCACAAGAGAGTATCTCTGCCTTAAAGTTATGTGAGTTTAATACATCTGTGGCGCCCTGGACAAGCCAGGTCGTCACAGGTACTACACCAACACACCCCACACCTCGGCTAGGCACACCTAGGTCAAACACAAATCCTTGTTGCCTTCCTCCAGGGGCTGATGTCCACACCAGGGGGTGGGCCAGGCGGTTGGTCCCGCCCACCGAGGAGTTCACAGTCCTGGAGGCGGGAAAAGGAGTGAGATTAGATGAGTTAGAGATAGTGAAGTGGTAGTAGAGGAGACTGACCGTGTCTGGGTGCGTGGCCCGGGCACATACAGCAAGGTTGTCAGACGGTGGTGACCGTCTGCAGGAGAGGCTGATTGGAGTTAACCGTAAGGACCGGGGACGGGCGGTGGCCCGCCGGTACCGGACTGAGGAGTGAAGAGAAGCCAGCACCATTCGGCAGGGCCTACGGATCCCGACCAGGCTAGGAATCGCCGTAAAACCGGTCAAATCCGTTAGCGAAGGGAACCTCCGGGGTTTCCCAGCAGCCAAGACCCGATTGAAGGCAACAGCTCACACCGTAAAGGGAAACACAGTCACCACCAAGGCTACAGTTCCCAGGGCCAGAGCCTGCGGGCAAAAGGGGCTCCCTCAGCATCCATCCAAGCTGGGGAGCGGGTTACCGGTGGGAAGCCATTGGAACTGTAAACACAACACAGGTGCAGGGAAAGGCAGTCACCATCAACCTACCGGGAGGAGAACAACCGCAGCCGCCTGTGGGACCCGTCCATCCAGCCGTTTGTTTGACCAGAGACTCCGTGTAAATTGCTGGCTGAGTGAGTACCACCGTGCCGTGCGGCACAGCGCTGCCCCCGTGACCCTGCACCTCACCAGGCCCCGTAACCCGCCTGTCATCCCCAAACCCTCACCGGGGCCCCGGGACAACCAACCCCCTACCCACGGAGGGGAGAACCAACATCCAAGCTGCTCCCTGTCATCACTCCCGGGATCCCCGTTCAGAGTAGCGGTGGTGTCACAACTTCACCACAACCGTGGGTGGCGTCACGGACAATATCCCCAAACCACACACCACCCCCCCCCCCCCTTTCACTCACGGGCGAGGAACGCCGCTCGAGTCCCCGGGATCCGGCCCACCGCTCGAGCCACCACCGAGCAGCTGCAGCAGTAGCCGGACCCGAGCAGTGGGTGAGCGCAGCGTCCCCTCCTCCGCCCGCGACACATCTATGAAAAAGTTCTTCCCAGATTACTTATTAGGCCTCGCTCCAATTTGCGTATCAATTGGATGAGTGAAATGTGAGAAAAAATTGCATTGCACTCGCACCAATGTTATAGAATGTGGTAGTGTTCATCTTCAAGATTTTCCTCAGCTGTAATTGGGCTGATAAAAAAAAATATATATATCACGTAGCGTATTACCACGTCTATCAGCCGAGACTCGTCAACGCAAGTCTATGGGTGTGAGAAAAAAAAAATGGATGATACACGGACCATCTCTCTGTATGCCATCCGATTTTGATGCACACATCTCAAAGGAAAAAAAAATATATACAGGTCTAGATATATAGATGATAGAAAGATATTAGATAGTGTCATAGAGAAATAAAAATCCATAAGACATAGTACAGTGTCAGTCTTTGCCGATGACACCAAACTATGTAGGATATTAAAAACTGACCTGGATAGTACAATATTACAAAAAGATCTGGATAAGATGTCAGAATGGGCAGATACTTGGCAAATGAGATTTAATGTTGATAAATGTAAAGTAATGCACCTAGGACGGAGTAATCCTATAGCTGCGTATACATTAAATGGAAGTAAACTCGGGACTACAGAACAGGAGAAGGACTTGGGTATTCTCATTACAAATAAGCTGAGCAGCAGCACTCAATGTCAAGCAGCAGCTGCAAAAGCAAACAAGATTTTAGGGTGTATAAAAAGAGAGATTAGATCCCGTGATCCCAACGTATTGTTACCCCTCTATAAATCACTTGTAAGGCCACATCTGGAATATGGGGTCCAGTTTTGGGCTCCACATTTTAAAAAGGACATTCAGAAGTTAGAGTAAGTTCAAAGGCAGGCAACTAGACTACTACAAGGAATGGAAGGCCTCCCATATGATGACAGGTTGAAAAAGTTAGATATATTCAGCTTAGAAAAAAGACGTCTCAGAGGAGATCTCATTTATATGTATAAATACATGTGTGGTCAATATAAAGGACTGGCACATGACTTATTTCTTCCAAAGACAGTACTAAGGACCAGGGGGCACTCACTGCGAGTGGAAGAAAAGCGATTCCGACACCTAAATAGGAAAGGGTTCTTTACAGTTAGAGCGGTCAGACTGTGGAATACACTACCACAAGAGGTAGTAATGGCAGATACTATAACAGCTTTTAAAAAAGGGCTGGATGATTTCCTCA
The DNA here is from genome assembly GCF_048569485.1 of Anomaloglossus baeobatrachus. Classification (NCBI taxonomy): domain Eukaryota; kingdom Metazoa; phylum Chordata; class Amphibia; order Anura; family Aromobatidae; genus Anomaloglossus; species Anomaloglossus baeobatrachus. The sequence goes on along the minus strand of NC_134354.1, from coordinate 510,231,589 downwards.
GTACACAAAACATTGTTGGTTATAAATGACTTAGTGACTAAATGTAGAACTGGTGGAGGAAGGTTGAACTAGATGGACCTAGGTCTTTTTTCAACCTAAGTAACTATGTAACTATGTAACTATCTCTCAAGAGGGGACATATCCACTCCTCACACTGAACATATGAAACTAATTAATAACAAGGGAAGACGAAAAGAGATTTAACAGCACCATCTCCATTGATATAGCAGCCCCCTTCAGTGGCCAGGTAATTACTGCAGGGAAATATGCTGGGAAAAAGAGCACAAGTCTGAGATTCATTTACACCGAGGAGGAGAACTTTCTTCCCAGGCATAAGCTTCCTCTCATCAAATCATCTTTTGTAGACATTCTTTCTCTAGTGGCCAGATATGAATATTGGGGTTTTCAATCTATACAATATTTATAGATTTTTGGCGTCGCGATTACAAGGGGAAGAACATGCACAATTATATAATAATATGCAATCAGCGCATCAGCCCCAAAGTAATATCAGTCTAATAGATAATGTTAGACATGCTATGTTTCTTCTTTAGATAAAGCTAACATTGTGATAAGATACATGATAACAATATCTACCACCTAGAACCTCCTGGGGCGAAGATATTGTGTAAGTTGGTGGATCTCATCAAATTCTGAAAGGCTGAGCACATTCCAAAAACAGCCCCCCCATTAGCTCATCAAGGGGAGGTACTGTATGTGGGCATACCATTGATCTAATAAAAAGCAGAAATTGGGTTTGGTCTTTTGTTAGTCCTTGGAAGGTGCAGATTGCTGTGGGTTCTTTCCATTTTTCCTAAGGAGCACCTCCCTAATCTAACTCTGAGCCATTAGGTTTAGTAATTTTATTTTGTTTATCCCTTTTATGTCATGTAACTGTATATGCTGTATTGTTTGTTCCCCTTTAGAAAATCCTTAGTATATTTTTATAATCACTGCTTACTTTCCAAGTTAAATATATAAAATTAAATAGCTTTGTTCCTCTTGCTCTATAGTTCAATCTGCCTGAAAACCACTGGTGGTGGCAGCTAGTAGCAGCGCCTTTTGTTATTGTGGAATTGGGAGAGGTTTATATACAGTATATATACCATGAGCAGGAACCAATTGTGTACATGCTTTATGTGCACCATCAGTTCCCCAATAATCGGTCTAGTGGTGAAAAAAAACATGCGGCCCAGTCCCAGTTATTCGTCGGTGAATTGTGTAATTGTCCAGATGATTGGGGGCAGCAAAGTGCTGTTTGTGACAAATTGGGAGCAATGGTGGGATATCTGTGTGATAGATATCCTGCAGATTTATAAGTTCACAACCCCCCTACATAGTATAAACTTGCACCATTTAGTGCCTTTCATCTAGTGTTTATTCTACAGCTGTTTAGGCTTGTTTAAATAAAAAAAATTATATATATATATATATATATATATATATATATATATATATATAAATAAATAAATGGAAAAAAAAACTAAGTGGGGTCCCTCCTATTTTATGAAATCAGTTCAAGTAAAGCAGACAGCTGGGAGCTGATATTATCAGGTTGGAAAAGTGCATGGTTATTGGGCCCTTCCCAGCCTAAAAATATCAGGCTTCAGCCACACCAGAAGTAGAACATCACATAAGATGCTCCAATTCTGGCGCATTGCCTCAGCTCTTCCTGATGGCTCTGGTGTGTTGGCAACCAGGGTAATGATATTTGGGGTTGATTTCAGCTGTAAATTGTTTAACCCCTTAACGACCCATGACGTACTGGGTACGTCATGGATCGTGTGCCGGTAAGCCCCGCCCCCTGCTGCCGGCAGGCGGCCGCGATCCGCGCACATATCAGCTGTTATCAACAGCTGACATGTGTGCCTGCTGTCCGCGGGTGGAATCGCTTCCACCCGCGGCCATTAACCCTTTAAATCTTGCTGCCAAAGTCTGGCAGCAAGATCTAAATGCGCGCGGCCATGTTTTTTACTTACCGCCACCCCCACCGGAAGTCACGTGCGTGATCACGTGACTATCGGTGGTTGCCATCGTAGCAGAGGGTCATGTGATGACGCCTGCAGCTACGAAGTTTCACTTTCGTTTTTCCTCGGCCGGGAGCAGAGGGAAAAAGAAAGTGACTATTTCTGCTGTTTACAGCTGTATAGCTGTGATCAGCAGATAGCGATCAGCGATCGGATTGCTGATCGCTATAACCCCCTAGGGGGACTAGTAAAATAAAAAAAAAAAAAGTTTTAAAAAATTAAAAAAAATAAAAAAAAAATCCTTTCACCCCATTGAAAATTAAAGGGTTAAAAAAAATAAAAAATACACACATATTTGGTATCGCCGCGTTCAGAAATGCCCTATCTATCAAAATATGAAATCAATGAAACTGATCAGTAAACGGCGTAGCGGCCAAAAAATTCCAAACGCCAAAATTACGTTTTTTGGTCGCCGCAAATTTTGCGCAAAATGCAATAACACTCGATCAAAATGTAGCATCTGCGCAAAAATGGTACCGTTAAAAATGTCAGGTCGAGACGCAAAAAATAAGCTATCACTGAGCCTCAGATCCCAAAAAATGAGAACGCTACGGGTTTTGGAAAATGGCGCAAAACGTGCGCCACTTTTTTTGGACAAGCTTGTGAATTTTTTTTTAACCCCTTAGATACAAGTAAACCTATATATGTTTGGTGTCTACAAACTCGCACTGACCTGAGGCATCACATAGATACCTCAGTTTTACCATATAGTGAACACAGAGAATAAAATATCCCAAAAACTATTGTACGATCACACTTTTTTTGCAATTTTTCCGCACCAGCACACTATATGGTAAAACGTATGGTTTCATTTAAAAGTACAACTTGTCCCGCAAAAAACAAGCCCTCATATGGCAAGATTGATTGAAATATAAAAAAGTTATGCCTCTCGGAAGAAGGGCAGCAAAAAACAAAAACGCGGAAAGTGCCCGGGGGCTGAAGGGGTTAAATACACAGCTGACATCAAGCCCTAATGGGGCGGTGTCTTACAGATACCTCCCATTACTAACCCAGCAAATTAATAGAAAAAAAATACGCACACACAAATAATTTAACTTAAAAAACACTCCCCAACTTTTTCCCTTGTTTGCCAATTTATTTGTTAAAAAAAAAAAAAAAAAAGCAGGCAGGTCCGATTTTGTCCAGGGAATGTGTCATAGTTCACAAATAAAAACCTGAACATAAAAAAGAGAGAAATAAAAACAAGACACTGTATCTTGTTCATCAATTTGTTAGAAAGCAAAGTTCCCGTGGTGGTACAACGTAGTCTAGCGCTTCCCACGTTCCCCGATTCCATTGAACAAAGGCTATGGAGCCCCATTCTGAGACTTCATAGGCTTTGAGCAGTAGCCACTCTCGGTTCACGCTGCGCTCCGCGACACCTATGATGAGTGGTGACGTAAGTAATGTCATGGGAAGTGCTTGACTATGTTGGACTCGTCTTGTTCTTCTTTATCTCTTCTTATGTTTTTCAGGTTTCTATTTGTGGACAAAGTCGGATTCCTTGGACTTTGCCAGAATTGGAGAATCTCATGTAATGCTCCACTTCTTGAGCAGCTGATGGTTGGTATTTTTAGGCAGGGAAGGGTCCAATAACCAAGGACCTTCCCAGCCTGATAATGGCAGCTTTCAGCTGTCTTCTTTACCTTTGCTGGTTTCCTAAAATATGGGGGATCCCTTGTCGTTTTTTGCATTTATGTATTTTTTAAGTTAGATAAGCCTAAACAGCTGTAGAATAAGCACCACATGAAAGGCACAAAAGGGTGCAAGTTTATAATATGTAGGGGGTTGTAAATGTATATATCTGCAGGATATTTACCTATATCTGTATATAAGATTGCTGTATTATTTATGACAAATAGCTTTAATTTACATAGAGTATTATAGTATATAAAAGATGGTGTAAAAAACGCATTGCATACTGTTTGCATATGCATGTGAAATGCATTTCACATGGATGTTAAACAATAAAAAAATGGCCACTAGCATAGCACGCGCATGACTTTTGAAAGGACATACGCATGATACTCATCCCACTTTTCAGGATGAGAATCAGAGTGATTTTTATATGCTAGTGAGAGTGTACCCCTAAAGAGGTTGTTGGATCTAAAATGACAGGTCTGTAGTCACTCTGTGACTGCAGACTTGTGAATCCTCACATCGCACATGCTGAGAGCTGTAAGTATTTGCCAGTCAAAGCAGGGATCAGCAGTCAAGTGGCCGCGATTATGCGATATGCATACTCCAAGCCAGAATCCACTTAGATTGGAGCAGCCTCACTCAATACACTTGCATCAAATCAGGCCATGTCCATCTGGTTGGAATGTGGCCAGGAGAATGCACATCACATACCTGCAGTTACATAACAGCTGGTGAATTCTCTAATACTGGTGAATTCTCATAGCACACAGTGCATGTGTTGTAAGGATTCACTAGTCTGTGCCCTCAAAGAGTGACTGCAGAATTGGTGTGCCTTTTAAATAACTCAACACACAGCCATTAATTTCAAAACCACTGGCAAAAAAGTGAGTACAACCCTAAGTAAAAATGGCCAAATTGTGCCCAAAGTGTCAATATTTTGTGTGTCCACCATTACTTTAAAGCACTGCCTTAACTCTTTTGGGTATGCAGTTTGCATAATCACAGATGAGGATTCTTTACTGTACGAGCAGTGAGACTATGGAACTCTCTGCCGTATGATGTTGTAATGAGGGATTCACTAGTAAAATTTAAGCAGAGCCTGAACGCATTTCTTGAAAAATATAATATTACCAGTTATGTATATTAGATTTTATGACAGGGTGTTGATCCAGGGAACTAGTCTGATTGCCTGATGTGGAGTCAGGAAGGAATTTTTTTCCCCATTGGAGCTTATTTGACACATTGGGGTTTTTTTGCCTTCCTCTGGATCAACATGTTAGGCTACGGGTTGAACTAGATAGACTTAGAGTCTCCCTTCAACCTTAAAAACTATGAAACTATGAAACTAGAGCTTCACAGGTTGGCACTGGAATCCTCTTCCACTCCTCCATGACAACATCATGTTGCTGGTGGAAGTTACATACATAACATATGAATCAAGAGAAATTTAGCTACTGAATTGAATTCAATTCAGTAGCTAAATTTCTCTTGATTCATATGTTCATGGCAGTAATGCAGATTCCATTTTTCACATTTTCACTCTTCATATAGCTATTGGATTTTTCAAGTCAGTATTCACACAGCAGTTTCTGCTATTTCATGTATTCCCCTTACATAGTCACTGGTGTGCATACCTTATCTCCCCATAGTGATGTTTTTTTAGGTTTTTGCACCCTGTTCAGACTTAGAATGGTGTTCCAAACGTTATTCCTATTTGTTAGTATTTTTTCGTTTGTGAACCCTCCCCAACCACACCTATTGCCAATCCATATCATACGCATAAATAGCCTGGGTCTCAGCTTCCCATACACGGTAGGTTTTTTAACTGCATGAGAGGACACACACAAGCTAGGGACCCCAACGTAGAGAAATACTTTGGCGTAGTGTTGGGGCTCTATTGCATTGATCAATTCAGTAGCTAACTTTCTCTTGATTCATATGTTCATGGCAGTAATGCAGATTCCATTTTTCACATATTCACTCTTGCATATAGCTATTGGATTTTTCAAGTCAGTATTCACACAGCAGTTTCTGCTATTTCATGTATTCCCCTTACATAGTCACTGGTGTGCATACCTTATCTCCCCATAGTGATGTTTTTTTAGGTTTTTGCACCCTGTTCAGACTTAGAATGGTGTTCCAAACGTTATTCCTATTTGTTAGTATTTTTTCATTTGTGAACCCTCCCCAACCACACCTATTGCCAATCCATATCATACGCATAAATAGCCTGGGTCTCAGCTTCCCATACACGGTAGGTTTTTTAACTGCATGAGAGGACACACACAAGCTAGGGACCCCAACGTAGAGAAATACTTTGGCGTAGTGTTGGGGCTCTATTGCATTGATCAATTCAGTAGCTAAATTTCTCTTGATTCATATGTTCATGGCAGTAATGCAGATTCCATTTTTCACATATTCACTCTTGCATATAGCTATTGGATTTTTCAAGTCAGTATTCACACAGCAGTTTCTGCTATTTCATGTATTCCCCTTACATAGTCACTGGTGTGCATACCTTATCTCCCCATAGTGATGTTTTTTTAGGTTTTTGCACCCTGTTCAGACTTAGAATGGTGTTCCAAACGTTATTCCTATTTGTTAGTATTTTTTCGTTTGTGAACCCTCCCCAACCACACCTATTGCCAATCCATATCATACGCATAAATAGCCTGGGTCTCAGCTTCCCATACACTGTAGGTTTTTTAACTGCATGAGAGGACACACACAAGCTAGGGACCCCAACGTAGAGAAATACTTTGGCGTAGTGTTGGGGCTCTATTGCATTGATCAATTCAGTAGCTAAATTTCTCTTGATTCATATGTTCATGGCAGTAATGCAGATTCCATTTTTCACATATTCACTCTTGCATATAGCTATTGGATTTTTCAAGTCAGTATTCACACAGCAGTTTCTGCTATTTCATGTATTCCCCTTACATAGTCACTGGTGTGCATACCTTATCTCCCCATAGTGATGTTTTTTTAGGTTTTTGCACCCTGTTCAGACTTAGAATGGTGTTCCAAACGTTATTCCTATTTGTTAGTATTTTTTCGTGTGTGAACCCTCCCCAACCACACCTATTGCCAATCCATATCATACGCATAAATAGCCTGGGTCTCAGCTTCCCATACACGGTAGTTTTTTAACTGCATGAGAGGACACACACAAGCTAGGGACCCCAACGTAGAGAAATACTTTGGCGTAGTGTTGGGGCTCTATTGCATTGATCAATTCAGTAGCTAAATTTCTCTTGATTCATATGTTCATGGCAGTAATGCAGATTCCATTTTTCACATATTCACTCTTGCATATAGCTATTGGATTTTTCAAGTCAGTATTCACACAGCAGTTTCTGCTATTTCATGTATTCCCCTTACATAGTCACTGGTGTGCATACCTTATCTCCCCATAGTGATGTTTTTTTAGGTTTTTGCACCCTGTTCAGACTTAGAATGGTGTTCCAAACGTTATTCCTATTTGTTAGTATTTTTCCGTTTGTGAACCCTCCCCAACCACACCTATTGCCAATCCATATCATACGCATAAATAGCCTGGGTCTCAGCTTCCCATACATGGTAGGTTTTTTAACTGCATGAGAGGACACACACAAGCTAGGGACCCCAACGTAGAGAAATACTTTGGCGTAGTGTTGGGGCTCTATTGCATTGATCAATTCAGTAGCTAAATTTCTCTTGATTCATATGTTCATGGCAGTAATGCAGATTCCATTTTTCACATATTCACTCTTGCATATAGCTATTGGATTTTTCAAGTCAGTATTCACACAGCAGTTTCTGCTATTTCATGTATTCCCCTTACATAGTCACTGGTGTGCATACCTTATCTCCCCATAGTGATGTTTTTTTAGGTTTTTGCACCCTGTTCAGACTTAGAATGGTGTTCCAAACGTTATTCCTATTTGTTAGTATTTTTTTGTTTGTGAACCCTCCCCAACCACACCTATTGCCAATCCATATCATACGCATAAATAGCCTGGGTCTCAGCTTCCCATACACGGTAGGTTTTTTAACTGCATGAGAGGACACACACAAGCTAGGGACCCCAACGTAGAGAAATACTTTGGCGTAGTGTTGGGGCTCTATTGCATTGATCAATTCAGTAGCTAAATTTCTCTTGATTCATATGTTCATGGCAGTAATGCAGATTCCATTTTTCACATATTCACTCTTGCATATAGCTATTGGATTTTTCAAGTCAGTATTCACACAGCAGTTTCTGCTATTTCATGTATTCCCCTTACATAGTCACTGGTGTGCATACCTTATCTCCCCATAGTGATGTTTTTTTAGGTTTTTGCACCCTGTTCAGACTTAGAATGGTGTTCCAAACGTTATTCCTATTTGTTAGTATTTTTTCGTTTGTGAACCCTCCCCAACCACACCTATTGCCAATCCATATCATACGCATAAATAGCCTGGGTCTCAGCTTCCCATACATGGTAGGTTTTTTAACTGCATGAGAGGACACACACAAGCTAGGGACCCCAACGTAGAGAAATACTTTGGCGTAGTGTTGGGGCTCTATTGCATTGATCAATTCAGTAGCTAAATTTCTCTTGATTCATATGTTCATGGCAGTAATGCAGATTCCATTTTTCACATATTCACTCTTGCATATAGCTATTGGATTTTTCAAGTCAGTATTCACACAGCAGTTTCTGCTATTTCATGTATTCCCCTTACATAGTCACTGGTATGCATACCTTATCTCCCCATAGTGATGTTTTTTTAGGTTTTTGCACCCTGTTCAGACTTAGAATGGTGTTCCAAACGTTATTCCTATTTGTTAGTATTTTTTCGTTTGTGAACCCTCCCCAACCACACCTATTGCCAATCCATATCATACGCATAAATAGCCTGGGTCTCAGCTTCCCACACACGGTAGGTTTTTTAACTGCATGAGAGGACACACACAAGCTAGGGACCCCAACGTAGAGAAATACTTTGGCGTAGTGTTGGGGCTCTATTGCATTGATCAATTCAGTAGCTAAATTTCTCTTGATTCATATGTTCATGGCAGTAATGCAGATTCCATTTTTCACATATTCACTCTTGCATATAGCTATTGGATTTTTCAAGTCAGTATTCACACAGCAGTTTCTGCTATTTCATGTATTCCCCTTACATAGTCACTGGTGTGCATACCTTATCTCCCCATAGTGATGTTTTTTTAGGTTTTTGCACCCTGTTCAGACTTAGAATGGTGTTCCAAACGTTATTCCTATTGGTCCAGTAATCCATGTCCTTAGCCTGCTTGTCTTCATCAAACTGCGGGCTTTCTTGCGTATCATCTTTAGAAGAGGCTTCCTTCTGGGACGACAGTCATGCAGACTAATTTGATGCACTGTCTAGTGTATGGTCTGATCACTGACAGGAACTGTCAGGAACTGGTGGAGGAAGGTTGAACTAGATGGACCTAGGTCTTTTTTCAGCCTAAGTAACTATGTAACTATGTAACTATGACCCCCCCAATCTCAGCAGCAATGTTGGCAGCACTCATACATCTATTTTGAAAAGACAACTTCTAGATATGAGGCTGAACATGTGCACTCAGCCTCTGGTTGACCATGGAAATGCCTGTTCTGAGTGGAAATTGTTTTGTTAAAGTGCTGTATGGTCTTGGCCATTGTGCTACAACTCAGTTTTAGGGTGTTGGCAACCTCTTTATAGTCTAGGCCATATTTATGTAGAGAAACATTTATTTTTTCAGATTCTCAGAGAATTCTTTGCCATGAGAAGCCATGCTGAACTTCCAGTGACTAGTATGAGAGAATGTGTGAGGGATAAACACCAAATTTACCACACCTGCTTCCAAAGCTGTGCAGTGTTGTTCCATGAAAAGATATAATAAAATATTTACAAAAAGTAAGGGATGTACTCACTTTTGTGATATACTGTGTTTATGCTCTTAATTTATTGCAATCCAATAATATTATATAGCACTGTGTACTGACAACTAATTATTTTGCCTTTTTACCCAGTTAATTCTCCTCTTTTCTCTGCTCTATTTACAAATAGGAAGTCACTGTTCCTTGCATGAGTCTTGCCCCTCTTCAACTCCTAAGGCTATGCTCACATTTCCATTTTTTTGCATCAGTCACCTGCGTTGCTTGACGCTTGTGACTGATGCGTTGTACAACGGGTGACAAGAAATGGAATTTATAGGATTGTCATGAGAAAGCGGATTCCATTGGTGAAATGATTTCAGTATAAAAACGAGAGAGAGAGCGATGAGCTGATCGCTCTCAAAAGCCGGCCGCCGGGAGATCAGCTGATCGCTCTCAACAGCCGGCCGCCGGGAGATCAGCTGATCGCTCTCAAAAGCCGGCCACCGGCTATTGTAAACGATCAGTTGATCGCCCGGCAGATGGCTATTGTGAACAATCAGCTGATTGCTCGGCGGCCGGCTTTTGAGAGCAATCAGCTGATCTCCCAGCGGCCGGCTTATGAGAGCGATCAGCTGATCTCCCGGCGGCCGGCTTATGAGAGCGATCAGCTGATCTCCCGGCGGCCAGCTATTGTGAACGATCAGCTGATCATTCACAGAAGCCGGGTGATTAGCTGATCGTTCAGCCGCCGAGAGACACATTGATTTGAATGATAAAACACAAGATCTGAGCAGTGAAAACAAAATGATTCCGCTGCTCAAAAAACGTTACATGCTGCATTCCTGCTGCCTGACGGTCAGTCGTTCCATGACTGATCAGTCGGGCGACGGTCGCAACACAAGGTCATCAGTCGCAATCCGCCGCTCATACAAGTCTATGGGAAACAACGGAATCCAACAAACGGATTGCGTTGTTTATCACAGCGGCGGATTGTGACTGATCCTAAACAAGGGAAATGTGAACACAGCCTAACCCAGCTACTTCGCTCTTCCCTCTTGCAATTGATTTTGCAGTGATGGCTAATGCAGGAAAAAGAGACTTCCTGTTTCTACATAGAGCTTAAAAGGATTCAGCATTTCCCAAACTCCAGTCCCAATGGCTGCCAACAGGTTATGTTTTCAGGATTTCCTTAGCATTAACAGGTGATAGAATTACTCTGAAGGCATCACCTGTACAATACTAAGGAAATCCTGAAAACATGACCTACTGGGGGCCGTGTGGACTGGAGTTTGGGAAACACTGAACTAGTCTGTTTGTAATCACGTCAGATCATAGACCTAATGAAAAAGAGAAGCATTAACTGGGTAGTAGGGCAAAATGAGCAATTGTAAGTATACAGTGCTGTATAACATGATGATTTTAATACATTATGATAAAAATTGTAAAGGGAGTGCTTCTTTTATATAACGCCATCATATTTTGTAGTGCTTTACAGACATCATCACTGTCCCCAAAATTTATATTTTAGGTACTTTGATAAAAGCATTAGAGTATTGAGCATTATGGGGCCCATTTATAATCAATATTGCATACTGTAATTTTTAGATATATCCCGGATCAGGATTTGGTAATATGGTAACCCACTGATGTATTTGTCCATAGTGTGTGCAGGTCCCTTACATTTCTGTAAATGAACATCCACATACACAAACCTTGGGCAACATTAGATATAAATGGAGGCATGGTTTAAAATCACTACTCAGAAACTGCAGCCATGATGCTAGTTGTGAGGCACATGATGGCTGTGACAGTCATGTGCCACCTCCATGTCCACAAATGATGGGAATGCTGCAGGATAGTTGAAGATCAGACTGGGTAAAGGGCCATTTACATACTGCGACATCTCTACCGATTTATCGTCGGGGTCACGGTGTTTGTGACGCACATCTGGCGTCATTAGCGACATCACAGCATGTGAGACCTATGAGCGACCTTAAACGATCGCAAAAGACACAAAAAAAAAACGTTTTTCTGTGAGAGGTCGTTCACTTACCATTTATCGTTGTCTGGTCTGGTCAGTAGCGATGTTGTTTGTCATTCCTGCGGCATCACACATCGCTATGTGTGACAACGCAGAAACAAGGAACAACATCGCATCTGAGACCGCCAGTAATGAGGAAGGAAGGAGGTGGGCAGAATGTTAGTTCCGCTCATCTCCTCCCCACCGCTTCTATTGGGCAGCAGCATAGTGACGTCGCTGTGACGCCGAACGAACCGCCCCCTTAGAAAGGAGGCGGTTTGCTGGCAACAGCGACGTCGTTAGGCAGGTAAGTATGTGTGATGGGTGTTAGCGACGTTGTGCGACACGGGCAGCGATTTGCCTGTGACGCACAACCGGCGGGTGCGGGTACGCTCGCTAGCAATATCGGTACCGATATCGCAGCGTGTAAAGTACCCTTAAGTAGTAACGATTTTCTGATTTTATTGGCAAACAATTTGTACAAACTTTCAAAAACTTGGATAAACCCTCTAATGACCAGTGACGCACTGTCATGGATCCAAACCTTAGACTAAAGTAGCTATACTTATGATAGTAGTAGAAATACAAATAATAATGAAATGTAATATAGATATGTAAAATAATTGTAATTTCCATAATTTTCCATGTCCAGAGTAACCTGTTCAGTTTGACTTGTAAGACGACGTGCTATTCCAGTGGTTGATCTATCTCCAGGGCAAGATAATAAGTGACAAGTGAGAAATGCATCACTTCACACTCCAGCTTCAGAGCGGAGGAATTCCTGGAACATGTTACTGTTGGCTTCTCCAAGATGGGAACATCTGATGCAAATTATTTGTTGAATTCTGCACCAGTTTTGCACCTGCTTTCTCCCAGTAAAAATAATGAAAGCGTGATTTATAAACAAACATGCCCTAATTATGATGGTGCAAAACACAAAACCTTGCATATGACACACGGAGCGCTGCAGCAATTTACCCAACTGCTCATTTCCTGCAGCACTTAGCGTAATTGACTGCCACTTATTCAGCTTCCATTTAATACTGCCCTGAAAGCAGCGAGTACAATGGCATGTGCCAGACACATCACACTCCTGGCATAGGGCTTACTAAGACAAGAGACAGATCCTACAACCCGGATGACATGTTTCTATGCTGTCATCAGCTAATAATGAGACAATCCATAGCAGAGAAGTCCTTTAGATATCATAAAGCTCCCATATCTGCACAGAGGTAACATATGAACTCATGATAGTGCATCAAGTTGTGTATTAATATATAAAGTCACTTGGTCCATGGCCTAATTGTACACACAAGGCAGTGTATTTACAGACTTGTCCACAGCCACTAGATATGTCCATGGGGATCTTTTCGGTATTCTGCCTACATGGACAAGGGTCCCCCTAGAAGCACTGGTTGGGGGATGGTTATATAACAAAGAGTGTATCTAGAACTTAGACTTCTTTCTGTGTGATGCTATTTGAGCCCTATACATATAAACCATATACCCGCTTTAAGGCTAGGGTCAAACGTCAGTATAAAAATTCAGATTTTCATCCACAAAGTGAGACCTTTATATTCTCACGTCATCCGATTTCGGTCCATTTTTTACAGTAGCAGTTATTCATCATTTACAGTTTCCTATGTTCCAGAATGGCAATTTATCCGTAAAAATCACAGGTCATACTGCGGCATGCAATTTTTTTTCTCGCATCCATAGACTTGAATTTGTTAGACCCGATTTCAGTCAAATCACAGCATGATACCATTTTTTTTTACCAGATTCTGGCAATGAATAAAATCTGTCATTTGCACTGCACTGTTGAATAACAGGGGTCCCCAGATAAAAAAAATCGGGTAGCACTTATCCGGTGGTCTGAATGTGCCCTAACACTGAAGATTTTGTTGCAAACATTACTGCTTCTAAAGATTGGGTCCATACATCTGAATGGGTTTGTTTCGGATGAATGGGACAATTGCAGAACTTTCCACAACAAAGTGTGTAGCAATGCATAGTGTAAACATACCCTTAGGATATGTCATATATTGTCCTTGCACAGCCTTGGATTGCATTAGGTGTGAACTGTTATTATATAGCATATACTATTAAGATATAGCTATGAAAAGACATGCAAACTGACCTTGAAGACTCAGCAAATCTACCTGCAACAGAGGTGAAGCCTACACCTATAAGGGTCATCCACAGCAGCAGCCACATGGCTAAGCCCAGCACCTGGAAAGCTTATTACACTGAGAGGTAAAGGAGTCCTGTCTTGTTCCTGAGGAGTTGTGTGGAGTTACTTGTTCATTAGTCCTGTCCTTCTGTATGGAGGGCAGTGCTGAGGGTCCCTGCGGCGCGCTTCACTCCATCCCTGTGCAGCTCCAGTAGTGGGGGAGCACTTTTCCTCTGGCTTGTCTTTTGTTGGGTGTTAGCTCTGCCTTTTTCCTGCCTTAAAGCAGCTGCATAAAACACTTGGCTGCTCTGAAATTCCAGCCAGTCTGCCCTCACAGTCACTGATGACAGCGCAGAAGGTTGGTGGGTTGTGGCAGGATTTTACATAGGGAGGAGTGGGCTGCCTAGGGTTTTCCTGATTTTAACCCTATGTCTCCACTACCTGTGTGATGAGAAAGGCAGCTAAAAAAGTCTGGCACATAGTTCCATTCTAACACAGCCTGGGTGTGACTTATACTCATTCTTCATGTTAATTATAGTCCTTCTCCATGTTTTCTAACATAAAGAGTGCACATGTTAAAGCCCAATCAACTAACTAGACAAATAATTAAAATATATCTTTGTACCGTGTTAGCCAGTAGAGATAAAAAAATTGTTTAAAAGAACAGAGAGTCCTCAGTGGTTGATACCTTTTAATGGCTAACTGAAAAGATGGTAATAATTGCAAGCTTTCGAGACTACTCAGGTCTCTTCATCAGGCATGGTATAACACAAAATCTGAAGAGTCACGTATTTATACACAACAGGACTTAGAATAGTGCAGTAAAAAAAAAAAAAAAAAAAAAAAAAAAAAAAAAAAAAAAAAAAAAAAATTTGGATAAGAAAAATATGTTTCAGTTTCACACTGAACTGCAGCAGTATTTATGGCTAGAACAGCTTGTCCCCCTGCCATAGAGATAGTTCTGTTTCATATAACTTGTTCTTTTTTTTTTTTTTTTTTTTTTTACTGCACTATTCTAAGTCCTGTTGTGTATAAATACGTGACTCTTCAGATTTTGTGTTATACCATGCCTGATGAAGAGACCTGAGTAGTCTCGAAAGCTTGCAATTATTACCATCTTTTCAGTTAGCCATTAAAAGGTATCAACCACTGAGGACTCTCTGTTCTTTTAAACAATTTTTTAGACAAATAATCACACCTAGCATTTGACAAAACATTTGTGGCACTAGCTATTTACTATTCTATACAGCACAACTGGCTGAGGCAGACTGATTCCGGCATTTTACACGATGGTTCAAGTTCCCTTGCCCCCTTCTTTCTCTAACTAGGTGCCAGGTGATATCCACTGGCTACCCCAGTCAACCCTGACCAATCTGCTAAGTATGTTTATGCCTATATTCTCATTTAAAGAACCTTCACCCATTATTACTACTGATGAGCGAACATGCTCTGCACTGCTCACTACTTGATCAAGCATTGGGGTGCTCAGGTACTCGCGGAGCACAGCCGAGGTTTGGAGATGCTTGGCTATTTCATCAGTGAAACAACAAACAAGCACAAGCTTCCTTCACTGCATAATTTTCATATTACACCCACAAACTTAGGTCTGGAATTTGACTGGGACATTCAAACATATGAATATGCTTTAGGTTTAGGGTCTCTGTCCAGCTCGAAGGTGAACCTACTCCTCAGTCTCAGTTCTATTAGGTTTTCTTCCATAATTGCCCTGTATTTAGCTTCATTCATCTTCCCATCAACTCTGACCAGCTTTCCTGTCTCTACTGAAGAAAATCATCCATAGCTTGATGCTACTGTAGGGGGGAGCCAATGGATGGCCGGCAGTGCTCTGCTCTATTTCAACAGACTGAACCTGTGTGTGTGTTCTGCCCCGGACGAGAATTGCAACACTTACTTCGGTTTTTAAAGGTGCTTCCACTTCCCTGCAGCTGGTCACCATCATAGATGTAGTAGGACAACACATCACACAGAGAGTCTCTTTACCAAACAACACCTGATTTATTTGATCTTCAATCTGCTGCTGATTTTTTGGGTAATTTTTCTATCTAGCCCTCGCCTGGGGTATTAGTCTTCCAGCAGCCAAGACCAAACTTCTACTTTTCCCCATTTCTTGACTCTGCAGCTTCCCGTGTCCAATTGCTGCCTCCGACGGCTATACCATTGCAATCACGAGGGGAGCTGTAGGCTCCAGACACAACAGTCAATTCCTCCTGGTTCCTTGACGGGCCCAAGTTACCAAACCTGTTCGTACATCTGGAACCTTTGTGCAGAACTAACTCTGTTCCTGGCCTGTCTCACTAATCAACCATCTGCTCTCTGACACTCCTCTTATCCTGGCTCTCAATTTTTTGACAATCAGGATGTATCTAACACACTGTATATATTACAACCTTCTCCTACTCTAATACCTATCTAGCTAACATTCCTACTTAATATGCCTATGCTTTTCACCAAACAATACATTAATCACACATTACAAGTTATACTTTACATTACTACAAAACATACAGATATAATAAAATACAATGAAATACTTTAAACTGCCAGCTGCTAGATGGTGGTGACTGCTCTGCTCCGGCTCTGTTACATTGATAGACCGTATTCTCCAGCACTAACACCACTTAGACAAAAACAATATAAAACATTACATGTACACCGTAGGAGTGGGGTAATCTAGCCACCTCCTGCATGCCTTCCTTGTTACATCTGGCCGCCCTCGGTAAGGACTTTAGTAAGCAATATTCATGTATTTACTTTAGAGTTTATACAGCCACAGGCCAGAGTCCATTTTCTTCCATCCGAGTAGCGAAAGGGGACAGAGAGGTCCACGCTCAGACTGCCCACAGACAGCAGTCTCTGATTTGCCAACAACGGTTTGTTTCCGCATGCCTGCCATTTCCAGCAGGAACCTACAACAGTCCCAGACCAACTCTTCAGGGTCCACAAGTCTCGTCCACCTCCAGGACTTTTTTCCAGAGCTGCAGACTTCCCGGCCACCCCTCTTTAGCCTTTGCAGCCACCTGAGCCACCCATCCTTGCCAGCCACTGCCATTTCATCAGCATCTTGTGAAGGGCTTTATCACTCTGCTGGATGCACCCTCCGGAGGTGGGCACCTGTGATCATGGAGCATTCCATAATCTCCAGCTTCTGAACACACAGTGCAGTGCTTCGCACTCTTTTTCTCACCCCCTGGTCAACTAGCCAGGGACAGATTCCACTAAACACTGATTGTTTCTTAATCCCCAGCTTCAGAGCATATCGGACAATTTTTCAAGCTCTTTTTTTTCGAGTGCACCCATGATGGACATTTCTTATACTCAGGTCCCGGCCATGTCTTGTCACTTTTTCTTCTATGTTGTGTAATTTGTTTTTCTCAGGCGTCTTCCCAGCATTCTGTTTTGACAGATTATGCGAGTATCGACCCTGCTCGGGGAAGACGCCTGAGAAAAACAAAATAAGCAATATAGAAGAAAAAGTAACAAGACGTGGCTGGGATCCGAGTGCATAAAATGCCCATTGTGGGTGTACTTGAAGAAAAAGAGCATGTTTGATGGTGGGATAGTGTCTTCAGGGTAAAGTGTAGTGTTAGTTTTCTTATCCACATAGTTTTTTGCATTCATCCGAAAAAGTTCTATTTTGGTCATGCTTAAGCGATGATGGGTTAATGAGGGAATAGCCCATGCAGCCCATTAAAGAGCTTTTGAGATAAATGTCCAATTATTTTTCCTCCCTTGATAAAGAGCATTTACATATTAAAGAGCTGTAATTCCTAAACCCTTTTACTCGAAATATGATGTGAATACCCTCAAATTAAAGTTGAGAGTCTGCACTTTGAGCCCATTTTGATTATATAACTGTCTTAAATATATTTTTTGAACAGCTAAAATGCCAAAACTTGTGTCACTGTACAAATATTTATGGACTTAACTGTGTATCAATAATGATGATAAAATGATGTTAAAGATGAGCAATAACAATCAAAAAAAATATACAGATCTTATTGAAGTGCAGCGTAACACTGTCCTTTTGCCCCACAGCCCGAAATAAATTTTGCATAGCTTCTGAGTAGCATCTTCAAGAGACTCTTTTCCACACTCCCTGAAGAAAGTATGTTTGGGATGCAGAAGAGCCTGACTCCAAAACCGAATACTGCTGTTGGGTCTGTATTTTTTTGATTGGTATCGTCCATCTTCAACATTATTGCATCGACATTATTAAAATATATATATATAGCGCTCAGCACAAATGACTACACTTCAACAGATTTGTCAGGAAACCTTGTTTCCTCCTTCCTCTTTAGTTTCTTTTTATCTTGTTGCGAAAATGAGTACATGCAATTGAAAGTGGTTGGAGCAAAGCTGATGTTTAGACTACAAAATTTTAATTAGCAAGATTTCATAGGTGGACAGCTAACTAAAAAAGGGTGTTACTTAAACTTTACAAAGAAAACTCCTCATTTCATGTCTGTCAGCAATGGCACGATATGAGACAGAAATGTCACAAGACTTGAGAAAGAAAATAATTTCTTTACACAAGAAAGCTGAAGGCTACAAGAATAGCAACAGAGCTTCACTTATTTAGAATATGGTAGCAAAATTGATACAAGAATTTAACATACGTGAAACTGCAGCCATCTTACAAAGATGTCGATGTCCAGGCTGACCACGTCAGTTAACACCTAAACAGTAGTGTCATGTCCCACGACTTGGGAATTATTCAATGTTTCCATTGCTGTGTATTGTATTTCTGTTCCTAGGTAGAAGGTAGGATTGACTTTCCTTGTATTTTATGCCTTCCTCCTCTGTTCTTCTCCATGTAGTGTTTAGTACCAGCCATCTTATGTAACATGCTGTATGTTCTTTGGAAAAAATTACTCTTTTTACCTGCTACTTTTGTCATCAATATAAGATTTCAGTTAAGCAGTCATCTTTTCCTGGAGTCTTCTTATAATGAGATTGAAGCTGAGTTAAACTATCTGAGGAACCGATATGAACGTGAGTACGGCAAATACTAATAGTCCAAGAAGAAAGGCTAGTTCAGGCACCATCACGTCCTATGTATCTGTGAGTCAGGATAAGGAGCTTCATTTGATGATACAAATTATTAGATGTAGTAGTTTTTGATGTGGGGTTTATGCATTTTTGCATCAAACCAATATAACAAAACTGAATATTTTGAAATGAAAGCTACATTATTAACCTTACTTTCGTGTTATGGGTGCTATGAAAGTCAGTCTTGTCAAAAGTTCAGAAATCATACTTGTGTTAAGTGAGATATTAATTAAAAATTTACTTTTCAAAGAACGTGTATTAGTGTATCAATTTATGGTGTGCACTAATATATATATATATATATATATATATATATATATATATATATATATATATATATATATATATACATACACACAGTGCAAACCAAAAGTTTGGACACAACTTCTCATTCAAAGAGTTTTCTTTATTTTCATGACTGAAAATTGTAGATTCACATTGAAGGCATCAAAACTATGAATTAACACATGTGGAATGAAATGCTTAACAAAAAAGTGTGAAACAACTGAAAATATGGCTTTTATTCTAGCTTCTTCAAAGTAGCCACCTTTTGCTTTGATTACTGCTTTGCACACTCTTGGCATTCTCTTGATGAACTTCAAGAGGTAGTCACCACAAATGGTCTTCCAACAGTCTTGAAGGAGTTCCCAGAGATGCTTAGCACTTGTTGGCCCTTTTGCCTTCACTCTGCGGTCCAGCTCACCTCAAACCATCTCGATTGGGTTCAGGTCTGGTGACTGTGGAGGCCAGGTCATCTGGCGTAGCACCCCATCACTCTCCTTCTTAGTCAAATAGCCCTTACACAGCCTTGAGGTGTGTTTGGGGTCATTGTCCTGTTGAAAAATAAATGATGGTCCAACTAAATGCAAACCGGATGGAATAGCATGCCCTGCAAGATGCTGTGGTAGCCAGTAGGCCTTCAATTTTGAATAAATCCCCAACAATATCACCAGAAAAGCACCCCCACACTATCACACCTCCTCCTCCATGCTTCACGGTGGGAACCAGGCATGTAGAGTCCATCCGTTCACCTTTTCTGCGTCGCACAAAGACACGGTGGTTGGATCCAAAGATCTCAAATTTGGACTCATCAGACCAAAGCACAGATTTCCACTGGTCTAATGTCCATTCCTTGTGTTCTTTAGCCCAAACAAATCTCTTCTGCTTGTTGCCTGTCCTTAGCAGTGGTTTCCTAGCAGCTATTTTACTATGAAGGCCTGCTGCACAAAGTCTCCTTTTAACAGTTGTTCTAGAGATGTGTCTGCTGCTAGAACTCTGTGTGGCATTGACCTGATCTCTAATCTGAGCTGCTGTTAACCTGCAATTTCTGAGGCTGGTGACTCGGATAAACTTCTCCTCCGCGGCTGAGGTGACTCTTGGTCTTCCTTTCCTGGGGCGATCCTCATGTGAGCCAGTTTCTTTGTAGCGTTTGATGTTTTTTTGCCATTGCACTTGAGGATACTTTCAAAGTTTTCCCAAGTTTTCGGACTGACTGACTTTCATTTGTTAAAGTAATGATGGCCACTCGTTTTTCTTTACTTAGAATTTGTATTATGACAAGAAAAAAGTAAGCTAACAGTCTATTCAGTAGGACTATCCGCTGTGTATCCACCAGACTTCTGCACAACACAACTGATTGTCCCAACCCCATTTATAAAGCAAGAAATCCCACTTATTAAACCTGACAGGGCACACCTGTGAAGTGAAAACCATTTCCGGTGACTACCTCTTAAAAGCTCATCAAGAGAATGCCAAGCGTGTGCAATGCAGTAATCAAAGCAAAAGGGGGCTACTTTGAAGAACCTAGAATATAAGACCTATTTTCAGTTGTTTCACACTTTCTTGTTAAGTATTTAATTCCACATGTGTTAATTCATAGTTTTGATGCCTTCAATGTGACTCTTTGAGTGGGAAGGTGTGTCCAAACTTTTGGTCTGTACTATATTTATATATATATATATATATATATATATATTAGCTGTAGTTTCCGGCGTTGTACGGGATAGTAACTGTCTCTTTTTCTCTCTCCCAGTCTCTGTCTGTCTCTGTCTCTGTCTGCCTGTCTCTTTCCCTGCCTGTCTCTTTCCCTGCCTGTCTCTTTCCCTGCCTGTCTCTTGTGACGACATGGACTCTGTCAGTGCCTAGCATGGGTTAAGTTTCTTAAAATTCAGCCAGACATGATGATAGTTTGTTTTTAAACGGGGGATAAGACCCTCATTGTTTCTTCAAGACTCTTAGGAGTCTAGTGTTAAAGTTCTTGTTGACTTATGTAATTGCCTTGGTCAGTGAAGGTCAGATACCCAGACAAATCAATTATGCGAACCTCCCATTGTATTACTATGTGTATTGCTAGATGTGATGTAATTTAGCTGTCTCTCCCTCGTCTCTGCCAGAGACCATTACTACTAGGGATATTTTGTATATGGCTTGAAATCTAGCCAATAAGAGCCCAGTCTTATCCACCAATCGTGAAGACCCCAATGGTCTGAATGGAGAGCTCAGGGGTGTAAGAAGGAGGACTGTCCATTGCCCGGGTAGACTCTTGCTACATGATACCAATCTAGGATCTGCGGATCTGATTGGCAAGCCATAACCGAACCTGGATTATTATAGTACATGGACTACAGCATTGAATGCAAGGATTTGGCTGAGATATCAAGGACTACCTAAGGAAGGAATCCAGCTTGGAACAATCCAGTCACCTGACTACAGGCTTTGCGATCCTCAGACAGCTTCCTAAATCTGGCGTTATTCCATTCTTGGTGGGTGCCCGCCGAAAGTGGGGTGCTGCTGGTTTGGAGTAAGTAGTCCTGGAAGCTCTGAGGCACGGACATTATAATCCCTGGTGAGCCAGCGGAAGGGTGAGAAACTGTTGCCGGTTACATTCTGTGGTTTTGCTGGTTATGTGCCATATGCCGTTAATTGTTTGGGGATCAAATAAAGTCTTAATATTGTGATTCCCTCATCCTGTGTTGTCTGAGTAGTGTTCCACCCATGGTTAAGGAGGACGGGCGTTCAGTTGGGATGAGCCCTGGGCCATGCTGTCTTTCTAAAGGCAGCCGGATCAGCGGACGAGAGCACCCACTGAAACCCGTGTCTCTGTCTCTATCCATGTCTGTCTGTGTATCAGTATCTCTTTCTCTCTGTCTGTCTATGTCTGTCTCTCTCTATCACTGTCTGTCTATCTCTCTCTGTCTGACTCTATCTCTGTTTGTGTCTGTCTGTCAGTCTCTTTCCCTGCCTGTCTCATTCCAGGTCTGTCTCGTTCCAGGTCTGTCTCTTTCCCCGTCTGTCTCTTTCCAGGTCTCTTTCCTCGTCTGTCGCTTTCCCCGTCTGTTTCCTTGTCTCTGTCTCTTTTCCAGTCTCTTTCCCTGTCTGTCTCTTTCCCTGTCTGTGTCTCTGTCTGTCTCTTTCCCTGTCTGTGCTTGTCTCTTTCCCTGTCTGTTTGTGTCTGTTTGTATCTCTCTGTTTGTCTCTTTGACTGTTTGTCTCTCTCTCTCTCTCTCTCCCTGTCTGTCTTTCTGTCTCTGTCTGTCTGACTGTCTATCTGTGTCTACCTGTGTCTGTCTGCCTCTGTCTCTTTAACTGTCTGTCTGTCTCTTTCCTTGTTTGTCTCTATCTGTCTCCCCACCAACATTAAATTACCTCACACATAAGCTTCTTATACTATGAATGTCTTTTGTCACTACTGCAACCAATCACAGCTGCTATTAATAACCTGCAGCTCGCAGCTCCTTTGACTTTAATGGAAGTAGGTTTTTTGAAGAATAACTGTAAAGCGGGATGTTAAATTTTCCCGTCAAACCATAGTCTATGACGTTCTCTGAGTCACATGAGGTGTCTGTGCAAAAGTTCGTGATTGTAAATGCGACGGTACAGATTCTTTTAGCGGACATACACACTCACATGCATACACTCAGCTTTATATATTATACTAGCTGTAGTACCCGGTCGTTGCCCGGGATAGTAACTGTCTCTGTTTCTCTCCCAGTGTCTGTATATGTGTCTCTGTCTGTCTGTCTCTCTTTTTACGTGTCTGTCTCTGTCTGTCTGTTTCTTTCTGTCTGTATTTGTATCAGTCTGTCTCCATCTCTGTGTCTGTCTGTCTCTATCTCTGTGTCTGTCTCTGTGTGTGTGCCTGTCTGTCTCTTTGCCCGTCTGTCTCTTTCCAGGGCTGTCTCTTTCCAGGGCTGTCTCTTTCTAGGGCTGTCTTTTTGCCCGGCTGTCTTTTTCCAGGGCTGTCTCTTTCCCCGTCTGTCTCTTTCCCCATCTGTCTCTATTTCGGGCTGTCTCTATTCCGGGGCTGTCTCTTTCCAGGGCTGTCTCTTTCCAGGGCTGTCTCTGTCTGTCTCTTTACCCGTCTGTCTCTGTCTGTCTCTCTTTATCCGTCTGTCTCTGTCTGTCTCTCTTTATCCGTCTGTCTCTGTCTGTCTCTCTTTATCCGTCTGTCTCTGTCTGTCTCTCTTTATCCATCTCCCCATTGACATCTTATTACCTCACACAAAAGCTTTTATACTAACAGTTTATTTTGTTCCTATAGCAACCACTGACAGTTGCTATTAATAACCTATAGCTCCCACCTCCATTTCGTTTAATGGAGGCAGGATTTTTGGAGAGTAACTAAAGCGCGGGGTTAAATTTTCGCGCTCAAACATAGTCTATGACGTTCCCTGAGTCACATGAATTGTCTGTGCAAAAGTTTGTGATTGTAAATGCGACGGTGCGGATTCCTTTAGCGGACATACATACATACACACATACACTCAGCTTTTTATATTAGATATATATACCCTACAGTTCAAAAGTTTAGGGTCACTTAGATATTTCCTTATTTTTGAAAGAAAAGCACATTTTTTTGCAATGACGCTAACATTAAATTAAACAGAAATACACTCTATACATTGTTAATGGGGTAAATGACTATTCTAGCTGCAAATGTCTGGTTTTGAATGCAATATCTACATAGGTGTATAGAGGCCCATTTCCAACAACCACTACTCCAGTGTTCTAATGCTACATTGTGTTTGCTAACTGTTTTAGAGGGCTAATGGATGTTTAGACATCCCTTGAAAACCTTTGTGCAAGTATCTTAGCACAGCTGAAAACAGCTTTGCTGATTAGAGAAGCTATAAAACTTACCTTCCTTTGAGCTAGTTGAGAATCTGTAGCATTACATTTGTTGGTTCCATTAAACTCTCAAAATGGCTAGAAAAGGAGATCTTTCATGTGAAACTCGACAATCTATTCTTGTTCTTAGAAATGAAGGATATTCCATGCGAGAAATTTCCAAGAAACTGAAGATTTCCTACAACAGTATGTACTACTGCCTTCAGAGGAGAGCACAAACAGGCTCTAACCAGAGTAGAAAGAGAAGTGGAAGGCCCCACTGCACAACTGAGCAACAAGACAAGTACATTAGAGTCTCTAGTTTGAGAAATCGACGCCTCACAGGTTCTCAACTGGCAGTTTCTTTAAATAGTACCCGCAAAATGCCAGTTTCAACGTCTACAGGGATGCTGGCCTTTAGGGCAGAGTGGCAAAGAAAAAGCCATAAGTGAGAATGGCTAATAAAAGGAAAAGATTAATATAGACAAAAGAACACAGACATTGGATAGAGGAAGATTGGAAAAAAAGTGATGGACATCCCCCTATCTACCCTGAGCCAACCCCCCTGTGAGAAGGCTCCTAAGCTGTATGTAAAGTATGAATGTGGAACACCGGCGATTAACCACCCCTTTACCTTAATTGAGGTGCAGTACCCTGTGGCGACCAGAGCCTCAGGGGCGCCACAGGGTACTGCATATATATATTCCCACCCCTTCTAAAATCCCCTGGCCCTTCTAACCCACCCCTTAAACTATTGACCCCACAAAAAGCCTGTTCTTCACCCTGCAGCTAAATTAACCCTTGGTTGCCCTGCAAAAGAGTCATGGGTCACTACGCCCATGGCTTTGCATTGGCTCCATTCTGCCTATACTGTGATGAACATAGCTCTAAAATATGATGTCCAGAGTCCTGACCATTTTACACATTTAAATCCAGCACATTACTGCAGCTGAAACTATATTCAATTAACTCCTTATATATGTATGGAGCATCCACACAGTATGCTGCAATCTTTAATACCAGAGTAGACTTTCCTTTTCAAATATTCTCAAGAATTTGCTGAGTATTCTGTGCTCTCATTTACTTGCTGGCCAGAGTGAATAGATGTAGAATTCCTCTGAGATATTCTTAAAGAGAGCCTGTCAAGCCACCTCTGCCCTCCAACCCAGCAGTATTCATAACCGTATGCCCAAATTCCCTCCCTATCCATGTGAGAATCATGTTATCGTGATAACATGGCGTGATAATATGGATAAAGGGCAGACTAGTCACAGGAACTAATGCCCCATTGACTAGTCACAGGCCTAATAAACATAGGGACAACGAGGTATCTAAGTTGTTTTTTAAACATTGATATTAGTGAATAGCATTAGACAGGGCTGGCTAGGAAGGGAATTTAGGCATACAGGTATGAATGGAGGGCATAGGGGACCTGACAGGTTTTCTTTAAAGTGTCCATGTGCTATTCATATATTGCCCTGTTGGGCATGTAAAGATATATCTTTGAATACTTAGAAAATGTCCACGTTGTCTCAGCGATATAGATATTTCCATGCGCTCATGTGCCGCCCCGTGCTCGGCAGCCAAGCCGCTCGGGTCCGAACCTTCAGTGGGTGGCTCGAGGGTCTCCGGATCCAGGGGTCCTGCGGTCACTCCGATCAAAAAGGAGTTGGCGGTGTGGGGACGTAGGTGTACGGCCGGAGCCATGTTTAAGTTCGTGACGCCACCCACGGGATGTGGTGAAGGTGGACATTTCCGCTGCAGTTACGGGGCACCCGGGGGAGATGTTGCGCAGCAAGTTGTTAACCCCTCTGTGGGTAGGGATGATGGCCCCGGGACCCGTTGGGGGGAGTTGGGCGGTGCAGGGAGATGGGCGGCCGTAGGGCACTGATGTACTCACTATTAGTAAACACACGAGTCTCTGGTAAACCAAGGTGATGGTGGTCGGTGCCCGCAGCCGGCTGCAGTCTGGTCCCCCACCCGGGTTGGTGGTCTCTGCCTTTCTCCTGCACCTGTTTTGTGATAGTGGACTACCTGCGCTTGCAACTTCAGGAGTCTGCTCCCCGGCTTGTGGTTGCCTGAGGAGCCCTTTGCCCACAAACGTTGGCCCGTGGGATCTCTCTGCCATTGCGGTGGCCTTCTATCCCCCTCGTTGGCCTGTTGCCTTCAGTCGGGACTTTGGGTGGGACAGGACCTATAGTCCTGGCCGCAATCAGTTAATTAGCTAGCCCCCAGTAGTTTCTGGACTTAGCTTCAGGGTCTGAGTACTCCCCTTTGTGCTCCGGTTTCCGAGTCGGTTCCCCGGGTCGGTACCGGCGGGCCACTACCCTGTCCCGGTCCACCATGGTTCCACCAAGCTGTCTTCCCGGCTCCTGCAGACAGAGGCCTCCGTCCGCCTCCTAGCCAAAGGTACCCGGGCTCCTACCCTGGCACCTGTCAGTCTGCTACAGGCCTGTCACACAGGCCTGACCTCCTCCACTGAACTCTCAAACTGATCTACTCTCTTCTTTTCCTGCCTCAGGCTATCCTGACTCCTCGGTGGGCGTGTCCACCTGCCTGGCTCCGCCCCCTGGTGTGTCCATCAAGCACTGAGGGGGGTGACTAGGGTTTAAATGGTTGGCTGCTGTCACCTTGTTAGGAGACTGGGGTAATGTGGGGCCCTATCTGTGACTACCTGGCCTGGCCAGGGCATCACACTCACAGCGCTACAGATATATTACACTGTCAGCCATCCATAGCCAGGACACGGAGTTGCATACATCAAGAGTGAATACATACAGTATGGAAAGCAGACGCTTTCAGTATCTAAATCATCTGCAGACTCCATACTGACTCCATACTGACACCATCAATATTAATACTTAAATACACCAGATTGCACAGGCAGATGTAATACATCCTACATGCAGATAGCAACGGTATTTCACAAAATAAAATTGACGTTACAAACTTAATTTAACACTTTCAGTGCTATCATATCCAGGGAATACATCCAAAAAAACTTCTTTGGAGCAGCTTCTTTTTTATCTGGCTTTTATCTACACACCATACCTCCTCCAATACTATCCATTTTAGTTCTGACACCACATGCCTATATTCCCAAAAATGTCTAGCTACAGTTGTTACACCAAATTTTGTATTTGTTTCTTTTCTTTCTTATTCACCTCTTTCCTACTTTGTCTACTATCTTCACTCCTCCCTTAATCTTTCTTTTGTTTTTCCCCAAACTGTCTAATATCCGATAATGTCACGGGGTGTGAAAAGGTAACTTGGAATAATGGCACATACACCGGTCCTAGGGCTAAGGTGGCCTTAGCTGTCCCTGTTCCCAAAGATACATCTAATGGTGACAATGTTTTGGCCACCTTCCTAACTCTAGCTCCTGAGTAGCCCTGGTTTATACACCCTCTCACCCACCTCCGGGAGCGCCAGGATAGGAGTGGTCTATCCCACTCAAATAGACAGACAAGGAAAAACCATAACTCAAACTCACTGCACACACACACACAAGCACGCACGCACGACATGTGCTTAGGAGGAAATAAAGAATCAGGGAGGAAATAAATGTACAACAAGAATATTTCCACAACACACCAAATAACACACAGTTGATCACCAGAACAAGATCACCACAGCACAAGGACCGGTATCGCCAATGAAGCTATACGGCATGGGGGAACAGACGCCACCATCTTTTAAAAGGCGGAGGTGGCTGTGTTAGGTCTCCTGTAACCTTTGACCCTAGCAACAATCCACAGGCTAGCAGAAATTAACTCCTGTTAGACTGATCACTAATAAGTGTGGTGCCCCTGTGGCTCCAGTCACCACAGAGTACTGCACCTCATTTAAGGCACAGTATTCACCTCGGGTAAGGAGGGGGTTAATCACCAGTGTTCCACATACACTTTACATACAGCTTAGGAGCCTTCTCACTGGGGAGCTGGACTAGGGTTGGCAGGGGGTTGGCCATCACGAAGCTTAGGACTTTCGTGGTCACTAGGACAACAACCTTGGAGGTGTGTTCCACTTGGGGTAGAGGTAGGAGCAATTCACATACACCCGGCAGTCAAGTCGGGACTTCAGTTCTGGCAACACGACACCACTTCTCCTTTTTCTTTCACGGAGCCTGCGGCTTGGAGAGGGAAGCTCAGCCCAAATTCCCCTCTCTCCTGAAGGGAGACCCCTTGGATAGGACACTTTCCAAACACTGGTGGCTTGCTCCAACTTATCTGAGGTCGACGGGGCCCAGCACGGTGGTGACCAGTGCCTCCCGAGCAATTCAAGGAAAGTTAGCAAAGACACCTGGAACTGCAGAAGTCGACTCGGACTCTTATGACCGGCACCCTGCACTTCAGCGCCAGTGGCCACTGCCACTACTACTCCCCTGATCATCCTCTCCAGGGCCTGCTCCACCTGTAGGCAGCAGAAACCATCTTTGCTGCTATTACCATCAGCCCCAGAGGACAGCGACAGCAGTGGTGGCTAATCCCTGACCGCATACCGCAGGTGGCATCATGAAATTATCCCACTACAACTCCCATCTTCCTATTTCCCTTTCCATGGACACCTCGGGGTCACAAAACCGAGCAGGCCACCTATGACATCCCCGGAGATGAGCGGGACATAAACATCCCGCCCACCTCCTTCCTTCCGCATAGCCGGTGGGAGGCGCGGGACGCAGGTAAGCTGTGTTCATCGTTCCCAGGGTGTCACACAGAGCGATGTGTGCTGCCCCGGGTACGATGAACAACCGGCGCAAAGAAAATTAAACCACCTTTTAAAAATAAACGATGTGTCAACGATACATGATTTGCGAATGTTCTACGTCGCTCGTAGGTGTCACAGGGGACGATGTCGTAAACGATGCCGGATGTGCGTCACGAAAACCGTGACCCCCGACGACATATCGCACGATAGATCGTCTTGTGTGACGCCCGCATTAGAAAGGATTATTTAGACAATTTAGGAATGCTTATATCTGGATGTACTAGGCTATTCGAACGGATAAGAAACATCTAACTTATAGTAAGATCGCACCAATTTTTTATTTACTTGAGAGCTCTAGTACAGTATATATGATTGTAGGGAGTTTGTACATTTTTGGGTTGTAGTTAAAGGAAGTGTGCCCCCCCTGCAGCGGTCGAACCGCTCGGATCCGGGGGTTCCTGCTGCTGTGGCTCGAGGGTCTCTGGACCCGGGGGCTTGGGGCCACTTCAAATGAAAAGGGGGTATTTATAGGGGATAAGAGAGTTTGTGACGCCACCCGTGGTTCGCGGTAAAGGAGAGTACCACCGCTGCCGATGGGAGTACCCAGGGGAGATGGAGTGGGGGCAGCCAGATGACGTTTCCCTTCACGGGTAGGGGAGGCCCCGGGACTCTGGGATGGTGGAACGCTGGTGCAGGGGAGCGCAGGGCTGGTTGGAAGCAGGGGAGGACCATGTACTCACTTAGGCAACATCGGTGATGAAAAGCAGACTCTGACAACAAGGTAAACCAAGTCTCTGGGTGCCGCTGCCCTCTTGGGGAAGCACGTCCGGGTATTCGTACCCTATAGTACTGCCAGGTATCCCCTATAGGACTGCCGGTTGGTCCGGAGCCTGCCTCCATGCAAGACCAGGTCTAGGCGCCCAGCCTCAATCCCCTGCGACCAGGTCTCTGACTTCTCCGGTCCCAGACCACCATCTGCGACCCAACCTTTAACTCCCAGTGAGCTACACACTCCCCTAGCTCCTCACTACTCGAGGGCTACCATTGTTCTGTCCTACTTCCCACCCACCAGTCTGCCTGACCCCTAGGTGGGCGGCCCTATTCCAGCTCAGCAGCCCACTGGTGTGTCTGACAGGGTGTGGTGTGAGGTGTGGTTGGGATTTGGATGCTGATGGAGGCGGTACCATAGGTTGGGAACCCTGAACCATGGGGGGTTGAGTCCTGCACTAAGAGATAAAGAGCGTGCAGTACCCTGTGACGCCATGACTAGTCCAGGGGCGTCACAGAAGACTATTTGATTTCTTTAGGTGGATTTTAGTCTTCTACATGAAAGGTATATTATAGTGGTTTTATATAATTGCTGTATTGCTGTATTGTTTGTATACATATCATACAAGACTCTGGACAGGTATTCTGAATGTAATAAAGTTACACCATCTGATGTAAAGGCAAAATAGACATAGTGACTAGTTCTAATTTAGGTCATTTTATGTAAGGTGGTTATAGACTTATATCTGACATTGTGATCACTAATAGGTAAAGATGAGAACAGTCAGCAACAATCAGAATAAATGGTAAAAGACATAAGGGGTTAATAATGTCATCAGAATAACTTTTAATGTGGCATAATGGATTTTAGGTGACGCACTGTAGGGGAAGCAAAAACAACTGCATATAATTGTATCACAACATTATTTATTTGCGATGTCCTGATATGGTAACAACATACACTATAATGTAATTCTGTACAGAGATTGTCACAGTTCTCATCAGTCCCATTCATCAGTTGGGCTCACAAACTAATTTACTTATATCAGACACACTTAGAAAAGACAGCATGACACAATGAAAACATACTAACTATACGCAGATATTATCTTTAGTTGGATTCAAACCCATGACCCCAATGCTGAAGATATCATGGTGGGATGGCTGCACATCAAACCTCCAGGGGTCCATAAGTGCTGCTCTGTCTGGAACTTGATATTGTTGTATGACAAATCTAAATCAAGGAACAAGTCAGATCTCAAGGAACAGTACAGCACTGGATATTGCAATTCATATACTGTAGATAGGCAAATGGTGGTCCAAGAAAGGTATAACGGAGCCTTAAGCGGAGCCATGGGCGATGTGACCCATGACTCAGCTTTGGAGGACAAACTAGGGGTTAATAGCAGAGCATTTTCGCGGGCTTGGGGGGGGGGGGTCAATAGGGAGAGGTGGTTCCAAGGGGAAGTTGGTTATCAGTAATAGGGGAATATATAAGGTCTGGATAAGGGGGTGGCCCACAATCGGCACAGAGGCACCATTGCTGAAGGTTCCTGTGCCCATCCTCACCTTTCCTCATCGCCTGGATCTGAGGATGTCTGCGCTGGATGAACTTCTGGGACGACTGAGGGATGCTGCCACTGATTCTGACAGAGCGGAGATCAAGGCACAGCTGCAGGAGATCTTGGGAGGACTGCGAGTGGGAGCGGGTGCTGCTTCTCCCCTTGCCCAGCCATCACGCAGAGTCAGACCGCCAGAGAGCCTCTTCTCTGACTTCACTCCGAGGCCACAGGAGCCCCACTGGGGACCCTTCTCATCATTGCCTGGTCCCCCCTCCACTAGGTCGTAGGCCTCAGCAAGGGATTAATCCTTACAGGCAGCCAGGACCTGTGGAAGTGGGAGGGCCAGCAGCCGGTCTTGTGACCAGGCCTCCTCCTGCTTCCAGCACTAGAGCTAAAGGCTCCAACAAAATGGCGGCGGCTCCACTCGGCGATGCTTCGGTCGGTGGGACCTCCTCTGCGACGGGACAGATAGCAATGGCATGACTTTCTGAGTGGGCCTGAGATTCAAGGCGGAGCAACGCCGACCATGGTTTCCTGCGTTCAGGATCCCGGGATATTGCCCGCAGAGCTGTCAGTTCCCTGGTGGTAGTTCCGGGTCCAAGCGCTGCAGTGGGTCAGAGCTCCCCGGCGAACGACGCAGAGCATGATAGGCCATGTCGGTCGGAGGTCGAGCGTCCGGATGCTGGTCTGGCAGCTGGCGGGCGTCACGTGCCAACGCAGCTGGTGAGTATGGCTCCATGTGTGTGTCATCCATTTCTAGCATAGTGTCACCGGGGTTAGAGGTTAGTTGTGCGATGGGTGTATCGGGTGGGCGGAGTTCGGTCGGTTCGCAGTTGAATCAAGGAAGTATTGAAAGTTTTTAAGGGAGCGTACGAGAGTTTGAGAGGATGAATCGGGCCAGTGGGGGACAAGGGGGGGTCTCCCGTACCAGTTTGGTCACCCGGGTCCGCATTATTGGGGAGCAGTCAGGCAGAATGTGGACTAACACAATTTAGCGGGGTTTCGGTGTCAGTGCAAACGGAAAAGAATAAGGGGGGACCGGATAAACTTAGACAATTTGGCAAAAGGTGAGGTGTACGTGTGCTTTGAGGGGCTCATGGGGGACATTTAAAGAAAGGGGTTAAGGAGAAGATTTAGAAGGATGAATATGTGGAGATTTTCTCCCTCTTACCATTGGAGAAGTTTAATTTAGACAACGAGAAAAAGGAGGAGAGTAAGAAGGAGGAAGAGGAGGAGAAGTGTAGATAGCGGCTTATTCCACAAACTTTTGTGAATTGGTTGCAGGCGTTTGCTGTACCAGCCAGCGTTATAGAGGAAAAAGTGCCAGAGAATTGCTTGGGCCTTTTTTGCATTATATGGATGCCATTGGGGAAACTCATCGGACTTATGGGGGCCAGACGTGGTTGAGGTATGACGAGCAGTTTAGTCAGTGTAAAGCGGTTAGGCCAAGCATTCGGTGGGATCAGAAGGACATAGGTTTGTGGCTGAAGGTTATGGCACCTTCCCGCTATGGCCAGTCCTTTCAGGGGGGCGGCGGGGCAGCCGGCAAGCAGTCAGCAGGTGGGGGGGCAGGCTCCAAGACAGGAGTGTGCTGGCAGTTTAATGACGGCCAGTGCAAGTTTGGCGGGAGCTGTAAGTTTAAACACCAATGTTTCAGTTGCGGTGGTTCTTCACACGGGGCATCCCGGTGTTTCAAAAAAGGGAAGGCGAAGTCCAGTGTTGACGCTTCAAAAGGGGGAGAGCCCAGTGAGGGTGCAAGAGATGGTCCCCTATCTAAATAGGTACCCAGACGGGGACCGGGCGTTATTGTTGGAAGAGAGTTTCTGTTGGGGCTTTAGAATTACCCCCGTCACATGTTTTTCCGTTTACATTAAAGTATCTGAAATCGGCCCGTCAACACCCTCAGGTGGTGGAGAGTAAGATAAATATGGAAGTGGCTTGCAGTCGTATGGCAGGGCCTTTTTATTTTCCCCCATTTGTGGATTTGGTGGTCTCATTGTTAGGAGCCTAATAAATTCCGGCTAATTCAGCATCTTTCTTTCCCTAAGGGTTTGTCAGTGAATGATGGGATTGATCCCTCCTTTTGCATCGTGGTGTACACTTCTTTCGATGCGGCTTTGGTGTGGGTTAGACGGTACGGTGCAGGGGCATTGTTGGCCAAGATGGACATTGAGTCAGCGTTTTGTTTGTTGTCGGTCCACCCTGAGAGTTTGCGGTTGTTGGGTTGTTTTTGGAATGGTGCATATTTTGTAGATAGGTGTTTGCCCATGGAATGTTCAATCTCATGCGCTTTTTTTGTAGCATTTAGTTCCTTTTTAGAATGGGTAGAGCGCGACATGGCCAGCGTATCGTTCGTGATACACTACTTCGACGATTTTTTTGTTTATCGGACCGGTGGGGTAACAGGTTTGTCATTTGTTATTGAAGTCCATGGAGTGGGTAGCAGGTCATTTGGGGGGGCCTTTGGAGCATGGAAAATGGAGGGTCGCACGACCTGTCTTAGCTTTTTGGGTATCACGATTTATACCGTTCGGATGGAGTGTAGAGTGTGAGAGGAGAAGATAGTGTCTTTGTGTTTGGAGGTCGCCAGGGTCGGTCGGTTAAAGAAAGTACAATTGAGGGACCTTCAGTCCGTGCTAGGAAAACTTAACTTCCCTTGTAGAATTATGCTCATGGGGTATGTTTTTTCTCGGCGTTTGGTGGCGGCTACAGCAGGGGTGTCTTCGCCTTGGCATTACATCCATTTAACTAAGGAGCTGAAGGAGGACTTGCAGGTTTGGGAGGGGTTCCTGCAAGCGGACATCGGGTGGTTTGTCATGTTATTTGAGGTGATAGACAGCTTTGATTGTGACTTTTTCATGGACGCAGCAAGTGGTACTGGTTTCGGAGTATATTTTAAAGGGCAATGGTGAGTCGGTGAGTGGCCTGATTGGTGGAGAGAGTTGAGGTTCACAAAGAATTTGACGATGCTGGAGTTTTTTCCCATAGTTGTCGCATTGGTGGTCTGGGGTGACAGGCTTTCCAATAAAAAGATACGGTTCCACTGCGACAACTTGTTGGTGGTCATGGCGATCAATAAACTGTCGGCTTCCTCGCCTCCAGTAGTGCGGTTGATACGTCAGTTTGTCTTGAGGTGCCTGTGTTTAAATTTGTGGGTTGTGGCGGTTCATGTCCCAGGAGTAAAGAACTCGATCTCTGATTCTCTTTCTCGTTTGCAGTGGGGTCGGTTTTGGGCTCTGGTGCCGTATGCGGAGTCCGCAGGATGCCTTTGGCCAGCAGAGCTCTTGGAGCTGGTGTCCGAGCGGCAGGCCAATTGATTAGAGCGTCCCTTGCTGATAGTACTTGGTCCTCCTATGAAGCAGCGTGGGAGGAATGGGCTGTTTGGCAGCGGCAATTTGGGGAGCTGCGATCAGAGGAGGAGTTGATGAGAGCTTTGTTGTGTTGGTTGAGTGGGGTTCTGGTAGAAGGCCGGTCTGGTTTGCAGGTTGCTCGTGTTATGGCCGGGGTAGCTTTTGAATGTAAGTTTAGGGGATTGGTGGACATTACAAACAATTTCCTGTTGTGACAGGCCTCAAAAGGTTTCAAGAAGGGTAGGGTTAGTACAGACACCCGCAGGCCAGTTTTGTTCAGGCTCCTGGAGGAGTTGGGTTCTAGGCTTCATCAGGTGTGTTTTTGCCGATTTGAGGAGGCGTTGTTTGGTTTGGCTTTTTCCTGGGCTTTTTTTGGGGCCATGAGGATCTGGGAACTGGTGTCACCATTTTCAGTACGGGGGAGTGTCATTTTGGTTCAAGATGTGCTGGACCTGGGTAATTTGGTGGAGTTTTGGATACGAAGGTCTAAGACGGATCAATCAGGTAGGGGCAGGAAGGTTCATTTGTGGGCACTTGAAGGGTGCAGGATGTGCCCGGTTGCGTGTTTTAGGCATTAATGGAGCCTGGTAAATCTGCAATCGGAGCCCTTGTTGAGGCACAATGACGGTTCCTTCTTGTCTTGTTATCAATTTGTGGCGGTCTTCAGGAAGTACCTGGCTGTTTTAGGGCTGGAGGGTGAGAGGTTTTCAGCTCATTCCTTTTGGATCGGTGCTGCTACTGAAGCGGAGCAATGGGGCCTCCCTCCAGAGGTGGTAAAAAGGATCGGTAGGTGGGAGTCCAGGCGGTACAAATTGTACGTGCGTCCGTACCTGGCGGGGGAGGGAGGGGGTGACAGGGGGGCCACGGCGCGATCCGGAGGGTTGTAACATTGTTAAGATTGTGGCAAGGGGTATGGCCTGGAGACAACTTTTGTCAGAACTTCACCGGTGTGCAAGGTTGGATCGCTGCACGTCGGGGGCAATGATCTTGGAGTCAGATCAAGCCGCGAGTTAATCCGTGACATCCTGCACGAATTTGATCTGTGGCACCTGATATGAGGGAGGTGTGGTCAGATATTGTGCCCAGAAAGACGTGGCGTGCAGTCCGAATGTCACGCTGTACTCTAAGATGTACAATAGCAGTACAGCGCAGTAATGTGGGACTGAGAGGATTTCTGAAACTATCTGAGAAGGTAGTTAGCTGGTAAACCACTAGGGGGCGTAAAAGTGGAGGAAACGTATGAGCAGGGAATTCCCTAGCAAAGGTAATACTAGTCAAGCCCACCAGATGGCAGTAGAATCGTCAGAAAGCCGTGTCACAACATGAGCTCTTGTAAGTACACAAGGGCAAAGTCTAAACGTAGTCAGAGGGAAGCAAATAGTCAGTAGCCAGGAAATCAGAGCCTAGAAGCGAGGGGGAATGGGAAGACAAGACAGAATTAAGGTAAACAGATAAGGAACGAACAGGGAGACAGCGGGAGAGACACTGATGGAAACAGACAACAGAGGAGGTTAATAGGTCAGGTGAACACGGAGGTCAGGAGGGGGCAGGGCAGACAACAGGTCACTCAAGAGCAGAACACAGCAGAGCCAGAAATATCACTGGCGAAGTCCAAGAGACACAGTGCCCTAAGAAAGCAGCCTGACCTCCAGAACGAGGCAGAAAGGATTAACCCCTAACGTGACCTGCATCAGAAGTGAAACTAAAAAAAAGGCTCAGCTCCAGCTGAGCCAGGAGTCAATCATGACACCAATCTGTCGAAAAAGTAAACAAAACCAGGGAAAAGGTGAACAGGGCGGTGGGAACTTGTGTCATGTAATGGTGGCATTGTGGTGAGACAAACGGACTTGGAATCAGGAGAGGGCAATTTTTGGAGATCGGATGTAGTCCACCTGAATGCAATAGGTATCGATATTTGGATGTAGGGCATTCAGGAAGGTGTAGAGCATGCACTCCTGTTGGTGGCTGGGCTCGCATTATGAGGGGTCAAGTAATGCTCCCTGTGGCAGGGGAGAGGGGGTTCTTGGAGTTGGTGGAAAAATTCTGGTTGGGGGATGGTACATCTGGTGGATGTAACCTCCTGGTGGATTTGGGGCTCTTCAGGATGGGGTCCCTGGGAGTCGGTGTCGTTGGCTATGTTTTCCAGCAATAGTGGTCGCGGCTGGTGGCAATGCTCGATGTTTTTCCTTAATTAATGGTTTCACTAGGTTTTGGAGCTCCAAGAACCTCCTCACCTTTCAGGTTAAGTTATTATTGTTGTTTGTTATAATAAAGGCCGATTTATTAATATTAATCCAAAATGGTTATCTGTCGTTTATGGGGGGGGATCTGGGGAGGGGGTGGGCGGTGGATAGGTAATGTGGTGGTTGGAGGTACGAGGTGCAGCTTCTACAATACTGCAGTCAAGCAGAAAGTAGGTAATCAGAATAAACTGTCCACAAAGCATAAGTCAAAATAAGTTAGATTTTTTTATGTGATACCTGTCTTCTGATAATTAATGTCCTTGATAATGAATTGAGATAAGATTACATTTTATCAGATGTCCTACAGCATACATAACTGGTATTATTGGAATACCACCATTAAGTGACAAAGGTAACTCTGTAGGAGACTGGGACTATCTCTGGAGATATGCAGGTGCTGTCAGCAGAATAGGTGATTATTAGATTTCTCACTACTGATAATATTAATTTATGGGATTTATTGAGGACAAACTGTTGTTAATCAGATGTGCTCATGACGTTTTCCTATTTTACTGTCGCATTGCTTACACTCCCTCAGTTGTGGGTCTTCATGTTCCATGACTTTACTCTTTCTCTTCTTGAACAATGAAGCATAAAAGCTTAAACATTCCTAGTAAGAAACAAAAATGACAAAAAGTCAAATTATCTAATACAATTTCTTAGAACTCTGTAACCAAAGGCCCAGAAGATTAAAGAGATTGTCTGTCTGCAGAACAAAATGGCTCACAGATAGGTTATGCTTTCAAATAATAAAATAAGCATTACTAACCCGTGAAGGTTCCTGCAGCTCCAGTGCCATTACTCTACTGCTGTCTGGAGTTCATTGCTGGCTGCACCATAAGGTAGATTACTCAAGATCTCTGAGGCCATAGATGTCGCCACTACAGCGAATAGCTCCCGTGAGCAATGCCGACGTGGTGCTAGAACAGAAGGGGCTGACCATGACCTGAAGATGGACAACCCCTTTTAAATATAATAATATTTATTAATTTATCTAGTGCTATTAATTCCACAGCGCCTTATGTAGCGCCCCTGAGTCTACCATTGCCACAGAGGTACCACACCTCAGCCAGAAGTGTGGTGCCCCATCCTGGGTAAGAAAGAGGCCATCTATCAGTTCACGCACCAAAAGCCTGCAGACACCCAATTTTTAGCTCACACATTTGATCAGGACTGGGGCAGATCCCATTAATGCATAGCGACCAGTAATCTGGTTATGAAAAAAATATATATATATATATGAGAAACGGGTTTTAGCCGCGCTAAAAAACCACTGTTATCAGGGTGTTAATGAAAAATCTCTTTTGTTACAGCATTCCAACGCGTTTCAGAGACATGGACCGTCTCCTTCTTCAGGGAAAAGAGAAAATATACACACAGTATGCAGACCGGTTACTTATAAAGGAGTCCATACGGCCACGTTGACATCTATGACGTCAATGCTCTCATGGTAACGGAGTGACTCATAGACACGTGAAAACTGCAAAGGAGGAGTATTTTCTGCTAACACGAAAAAAACATATATAAGAGCATAATAAATAAAAGGCATGAAATGAATGTAAAAATAAAAATGAAAATATGTGGAGAATAAATATATACTACTTGGTTTTTTCAGAGCGCGTCAATATGATAACAGACGTATGTGTTTGATGTGGTTCCCGAACCCAAAAGGGTAAAGCGGGCTTTACACGCTACGACATCGCTAATGCGGAGTCGTTGGGGTCACGGAATTCGTGACGCACATCCGGCCGCATTAGCGATGCCGTGGCGTGTGACACCGATAAGCGATTTTGCATCGTTGCAAAAACGTGCAAAATCGCTAATCGGCGACACGGGGGTCCATTCTCAAATCTCGTTACTGCAGCAGTAACGAGATTGTTCCTCGTTCCTGCGGCAGCACACATCGCTGCGTGTGACGCCGCAGGAACGAGGAAGCTCCCCTTACCTGCCTCCCGGCCGCTATGCGGAAGGAAGGAGGTGGGTGGGATGTTATGTCCCGCTCATCTCCGCCCCTCCGCTGCTATTGGGCGGCGGTTCAGTGACGTTTCAGTGACGTCACTGTGACGCCGCACGGACCGCCCCCTTAGAAAGGAGGCGGTTCGCCGGTCACAGCGACGTCGCCGGACAGGTAAGTATGTGTGACGGGTCTGGGCGATGTTGTGCGGCACGGGCAGCGATATGCCCGTGTCGCGCAACAGATGGGGGCGGGTACCCACACTAGCGATATCGGGACCGATATCGCAGTGTGTAAAGTAGCCTTAAGACACTGAGTTCAACACAGGGTGGTTAGTAATCATCCGTTGCTCCAAAGCTGACTGATTACAGGGGAAAGGAGAATTAAGAGGTTTCTCTAGTGCCACAGTGAGGAAATAAATGAAAGTATGGGGGAATCAAATGCACTGATTCAATAAAGAAATGTGCATTAGAAATATATTGGTGCCATCAACCCAAAGGAAGATAATCAAAGTGTTGGAAGAATTCCTAGAAAGCAGGGGACAGTGAACGTGAAGGGGAAGAGGAGCGCCTGCGCGAAGACACTGAGCAGGTTCTCAATGGGAGCCGGGGTGAATTGAGTTCAGACCGTGGGAACTAAAAAGAAGGCGCATGCGCGGAGACACGGTGGAGGTAACTCAGGTTCAGAAGTGTGGGAAAGCAGACCGCAGCAGTGTTCTGGGTGCAAAGAGGGGAAGAGGAAACAGAGTGGGAGAACAAAAGGAAAAAATAAGGACCAAAGAAACATGTGAAACAGGAGTGAACAGTTGAGTAGATGAAATTAGAGATGCAGTGCAAGGATCATTGATAGGGGAACCTCATATAAAATCAGTAGGAAATGCCTCTCATGTCGCTATGGGTAATTGAAAAAGACAAATAAATAAATAAATGAATGAATGGATAACTGCAATAAAAAGGAGACTATGTCCGTGATACATGGAAACGCGCTGGGATAAAACATTTGGATAAAATCTGATTAAACTACAGAACATTGTGCGTATATGATTCAAAAATATTTAAAACATGTACCGGTAAATGCAAGTATAAACATGAAAATTATATATACATATATATATATATATATATATATATATATATGTAAAATTAACATATATAAAATGAAGGGGGGATGCTGATACCTCATGAAAAACTGGATGAAAATGATAATACAAATAATGATGCATATACAAATGCATGAAAATTCATAAATGAGCATGCAGGAGGAACAGTTGTACAATTGATAATATAGGATAATAAATATAAAAGCTTCGATGAAAAAAAGGGGAAAAATATTTGATATTGTTGAATATTAAAATGGTAATGATAACAATGATAATAATAATAATAATAATAAGAGGCCGATGGCTAAAAGATAATAAATAGCTAAGCTAATATTAGCTTTTAGCCATCGGCCTCTTATTATTATTATTATCATTGTTATCATTACCATTTTAATGTGTGACACCACAGGAACGACGAACAACACCGTACCTGCATCCTCCGGCAACGAGGTGGGCGTGACTTTCATGCGGCTGTTCTCCGCCCCTCCGCTTCTATTGGATGCTTGCCATGTGATTTCACTGTGATGCTGCACGAACCGCCCCCTTAGAAAAGAGGTTGCTCACCGCCCACAGCGATGTCGCTAGGAAGGTATTTGTAACGGGTACTAGCGATATTGTGCGGCACAGGCAGCGATTTGCTCATGACGCACAAACGATGGGGGCGAGTGCTTTCACGAGCGACATCGTTAGCGATGTCGCTGCGTGTAAAGCGCCCTTTAAGGGAAGTGTGTCAGGCACCCCTTTAGTCACGTTTCACAGACAATAGCTCAAGGTGAAGCGATTGGTTGCAAACGGGGTTCCGGAGCCTAGGCTAGGACGATACTTCAGGACTTCCTAGTAACACCGGAGGCCAGGGTGGCTTTACGCACCTTTGGGCCACAAGCAGCACATGAATCCGCTAGAAGGGGGCCACATAGGACCAGGGAGCCAGACAGGCAGAAATCCCTTTGAAAGTTCCCATAGGGAGCCAGGCAGGCAGAAGTCCCATTACAGGTCCGCGGCCCTTGGCTCAGGGCACTGTGTGTGGAGGCGCAGGACAGGAGGGAGAAAGTCAGCGCAGAGAGATGGCCAGGAAAGGCAAACAAAAGAAGAACCGATACTGGCCTCGGACTTATTTGGGATCGGTGGTTGCCATCACTGGGGATCCCAGCATACTGTGGATGGACTAAAATTGCTGTCGAACTTGAACCAGTACAGTGAGTAAAAGACTGTTATTGCAAAGCCCCGGTGTCGTCTCCATTTCTCCTGCGTCACAACCTACCCTGACAGACGTTTCAAATCACCAATGGTTGCCACAGGGTCCCGCTCCACCTCTGGGGAGCAAGAATACCTCAGCTGTACCATCACCACCTGCCTCAGGGAACACGCAGCGCAGTGGCGGCCCACATAGCCGTAAAACCACAGGTGGCATCATGAACTTTGTTATTAAAAATACAACTCCCACCATTATTCCCTTTATTATTTAAAAGACACCGCCAGGGTCATGGAGACGGACACCGTCACCGCTATCCTCAAACTAGTCCGGCCCGGTTCCGAGTACCCCTGGCCCTGGAGTTGGGCGTGTCAACTTTGGTGTCACAAACAGGATGAACTAGGCCTGGTAACACCGGGTAGCGTGTGCTTTGTATTGACTTTATTGAACTTTGAATTAAGCCGCCGTTACTGCGCCACAGAAATTGACTGCGTCATACAGAGAGCGGTTGATAAAGTGCTCGAAGATAAGCCCCGCCCCGTGCTCTGCCAAGAACTGATGAGTACTGTGTGCTAAAGAACTGAACTTATTAAACTTTACACAGTGGCGGCCAGTGAAAATAACAAACGTTATGTGTAGGCTGGAGGTCCGAGAGCGTTCACCCTTCATGGGCGGGAACACAGCTTGATGCCAGACCCCTGTTCCAGCTCCAAGGAAAAGGAAACTAAACTTAAGTGTGTTACCTGGAGTTCAGTCGAGTGGAATGGCTGGCCAGAATAGCTCCAGAGAGAGGAAAATGGAAACGGCAGTGAGGAGCAGTGAACCGGACTGCAGAGAACTGGCACCGGGTTCACCTGAACGACCCGAGGGCATGCCGTTACTGGGACTGGACCTTGACTTCCTGAGAAAGGAGGTGAGGCTGCTGGAGCAGCAGTTACTGGGACTGCACACCGGCGTGGTGCAGGAGATGACAGAATCACGACATTCGCCAGAAGAGGCGGCGACCAGCGCCACAGTAGGAGCGGCCGCAGATATTGGTGAGCTGACGTCCCCAGTTACCCCACTTGAACTGGACACCCTGGTGGGGCCCCTTCCGAGTCCCCCGATCCTCGCACCTGAGCAGACAGGGCCTAAAGTAAATTGGGATGATTTACTGGTCAGCGGGAGAAAGCTGGCCGCCCCATTACAATCCGTTCCCACACAGACTGCTATTGAGGTGCGCTGCAAGCGGCATTTGGCCCAGTACCGGGTGGAGCAGGAATGGCGAGAGGCGCAGTGGGCATAAATGGAGGCCCGGAACCTAGCCTCCAAGCAAGTGCTCAGGAAATCCCGACCTGCTGAACGGGGTCCACGTAGACAAGGGAAAATAGTCACCTTTAATTTGGACAAGGGCTGGGGATTCATCCAGGAACCCGGCCTAGCCAGAGATATTTTCGTGTCCCGAAGAGACATTGAATCCTACCTGCAGGAGGGTCACCCAGGACGGGATGTATACCCAGGCGATGTGTTGAGCTATACTCGGCACCAAGGGGA
The DNA here is from genome assembly GCF_048569485.1 of Anomaloglossus baeobatrachus. NCBI lineage: Eukaryota > Metazoa > Chordata > Amphibia > Anura > Aromobatidae > Anomaloglossus > Anomaloglossus baeobatrachus. Next base: position 510,189,292 of record NC_134354.1, on the reverse strand, counting down.
GCGTGGGTGGTATGCTCTGCATGTGACCATCCTGCACAAAGTGAGCTCTCAGCTTGAGGATAGGCCAGCTGCAGAATCTCGACATCAGAGAACACAGACAATCCTGTCAACGGCATATCTGGTACCCACAGCCGTTCCAGAGCATGATCCCAACATTTAAATGACTTTCTGAAAATAATGGTGTAGTTACTTCAAGAGTTTCTTTTCTTGCAAAAATGCTTTTGTTTTAGATGATTAAGCCCATGGACAATTGGGTCACTGGACTATGGGTGACCAGAACTTTAATTGTATATAGTTAGCACCCGTTGTTATTAATGTTATTAATTAAAACACCACAGAACAAAAACCCATCTGGCTGGCAGAAGTCGTGGTCAAAGAATGCTCTGTCGCCAGCCCAGAGCCTACGTGGGGGGTTTGTTGGAGGTGGGTCCCCCACGGACTTATCTACACATGGAGCAGTGTGATTGACACCCAATTCAGGGATCACACTAGACTCTCAAGAATGTTACAAGAATGTTTATTTATTTATTCAGTATTTTTTTATTTATTATTTTCACGTTAAGTAACGTTAAAGTGATGTTGCTTCCCAAAAGGGAAGTGTTTCAAAAAGCATTCAAAAATTTGGCATGTCTTTCTCTTAATGTTATTTGTGTTCCAGCCCGCAGATGTGCTGGGATTTGCTGTGGAGGAGTGTGGCACCCCTGAGGCTACCGTCACCACAGAGGTACTGCACCTCAACCAGAGGTGTGGTGCCCCATTCTGGGTAAGAAAGAGGCCATCTATCGGTTCCCGCACCAAAAGACTGCAGACACCCAATTGTTAGCTCACACATTAGATCAGGGTTGGGGCAGGTCCCATTAATGCATAGCGACCAGAAATCTGGTTATGGCACTTAAGCCCCGTGCACTGTCTCTAGAATCATCCAGGGAGTGGAGCTTAGTGGGTGAGCTGTCTGAGGTAAAATGGATGGAGCTAAGTTTTAAAAATTGACAGTTGACAGAGTCAGTCAGGGGGAGGGAGGAGGCCGACTAGGCGTGAGGACCCATGGGGTCCTGCTCAACTCTGAAGAGACGGAATAAAGAATCCCAGTGACTTGAGGGAAGTGTGTCAGGCACCCCTATAGTCACATTTCACAGACAATAGCTCAAGCTGAAATGATTAGTCGCAAACAGGGTTCCGGAGCCAAGGCTAGGACGATACTTCAGGACTTCCTAGTAACACCGGAGGCCAGGGTGGTTGTACTCATCTTTGGGCCACAAGCAGCACACAAATCAGCTGGAAGGGGACACCAGAGGACCAGGGAGCCAGACAGGCAGAAATCCCTTTGAAGGTTCCCAGAAGCAGCCAGGCAGACAGAAGTCCCATTACAGTTCCGCGGTCCCTGGCTCAGGGCACTGTGTGTGGATGCAAAGGACAGGAGGGAGAAAGTCAGTGCAGAGAGACGGCCAGGAAAGGCAAACAAAAGGAGAACCGGTACTGGACTCGGACTTATTTGGGATCGGTGGTTGCACATCACTGGAGATCCCAGCATACTGTGGATGGACTAAAATGGCTGTCGAACTTGAACCAGTACAGCGCATAAAAGACTGTTATTACAAAGCCCCTGTGTCGTATCCTTTTTGCCTGCATCACAACCTGCCCTGACAGACTTTTCAAATCACCAATGGTCACCCCGGGGTCCCGCTCCACCTGTGGGGAGCAAGAATACCTCTGATGTGACATCACCACCTGCCCCGGGGAACACGCCGCACAGCGGTGGCCCACATAGCCGCAACACCACAGGTGGCGTCATGAACTTTATTTTATTAAAAATACAACTCACATCATTATCCCCTTTATTATTAAAAAGAAACTGGCAGGGTCACGGAGCCGGACCCTGCCACCGCTGACATCCCCGGTTCTGAGTACCCCCGGATTTGGGCGTGTCACTTTACATACATGGGCAACACTGTCCCCATTGGGGCTCACAATCTAAATTCCCTATCAGTATATTTTTTGAGTGTGGGAGGAAACCCATGCAAACATGGGGAAAACATACAAACTCCTTTCAGATGTTGCCCTTGGTGGGATTTGAAACTAGGACCCCAGTGCTGCAAGACTGCAGTACTGACCACTGAGCCACCATGCCACTCTTAAATCATTCATAGAAGAGTTAAATTGATCATGAAATTCTTAAATGTAGTTATGTATGTGTGCCGCCCCCATGTCAGCAGCCGAGCTGCTGGGATCCGGATCCGCGGTGGCTCGAGGGGCGTCCAAACTTGGGGGTCTCGCAGCCACTCGAAAGAAGGGGGATATTTACAGGGGATGGTGTATTGAGAGTTCGTGACTCCACCCATGGTGTGTGGTAAGGTGGAGTACCACCACTGCACCTGGGAGTACCCGGTGGCGATGGAGTGGATAGCCAGGTGTTTAAACCCTCCATGAGTAGTGGGGGAAGCCCCGGGACTCGATGGTGATGACAGGGATGTGCCGTTGGGGAGGTGAGGGTCACTTGCGTACTCACTCAGTCCAATAACGCTGACACCGACAACTTTAGTAAACCAAAGATCTGGACACCGCTGCTGCTGAGGGGGAGCACGTTTGGGTTCTGTTTCTGCTGGTGTGGCCTGTTGATCTGTGACCTTTCCCTTGGCAATTTGTTCTCTTCTGGTTGGTCCCTAGCATGAAACTAATCGGGTCCTGCTCCCCAGTGTGGCTCACTGAGGGAGCTTGCTCTCAGGGTTCACGCTTGGGATTTCCTGGACTGTAAGTGTGGAAAGTCCAATCCCCCTCGTTGCGCTAGTACCCTGATTTTGGAGCAGGTGGAGAGCGGATCTTGAAGGCTCCGTTCTTGTTGGGTGAATTGTCAGGTTGCCTGAAGCTATTCCCTTATCTAGGGTCCACGTACTCCGTCGTGCCCTGGTCCCAGCCTGGTGATGGTACAAGGCTGCCGGCTGTCTTCCACGACAAAGCCGTGCCCCTTTTTCATGATCCTATGCGACCGGGGGTCCAGCTCCTACCAGGCCCAGACCAACGTCTGCTACCTAGTAGTTCCAAGGAGCCCAGCTCCAGACCTCCTCTCTCTTTCACCTCCAACACTACACTGGCCTACTCCTGACACTCCTGACCTCCCCTTAATCAACCCCCCAAGTGGGTGACCCTATTCCACTCAAGCCATCTACTTGTGTGTCTGGTGGGTGTGGTGCAGAGTGTTCCTAGGATTTTGATTAGCTGGTGTCATGAAAAGGGGGGTAGGAAGTGGAAGGAACACCCCCCCTTTCCACTAGATAGACAGAGCAAGCACTTGACTCGCTCTCTAGCGCCCCTCTTATAGTCAGGCCAATTATGGAATTGCCGACAATAAGCAAGGAGGCCGCTATTCTACTATGCCGATGATTGAAGGGTTCCTGGTGAGAGTAAGGTATATATTCCCTGACTCCTGCGTCGGAATATATCTAATCCGCCCCTGATCTCACGGATCACCCCACAATGATCCTTGGCATAAACTCGCTGCCACCAATCAATTACAATAATTATTACGCCGAGCACACAGACGTGGAGGAATTCAGGATCGAGATAACAGAACAGCCCAAGATTAAATTATATATGTTTTAATAGCCGTAAGGGCACACTAGAGACTACAATATATACAATATGGAATTTACAGAATATATATATATATATATATATATATATATATGTCAGAGTACATTTACAAATAAGACGCGGTCACAAACAGGCATACAGATGTATCAGTTACCTTAGGGTTGAGGGTTTGCCCATGCAGGGGGGTACTGTGTGGGGCCAGGGACGTTTCAGGTATCCTCCACTACATGAATGAAGCACGTGACCCCCAGAAGAAATACAAAGCACGGACCTCTGCCCTTAGCCTTTATCTGTTCAGTCCTGGGCTCACACGGCCCCCCCTCGTGACATCATCCTGGCTGGAAGTTCCCTCCCCCTGCTGTTAGCTGAGAAAAACCTAACGTTGTATTTCTCAGCACAACTCTGCCCCTGAACTTCTCACATGGAAGATATAAACCTCGTTTTGATGGTCGTGAATTGATCTCCGTTTTGATAGGAAATATGAGGGTTCTGCAGTCTTCCTGTGGCCAGTTATTAATTATTGAGGGCTACGCACATCATACAGGTTTGCCGAAATATGTGTTACGTGCATCTGGCCCTCAGTAAGATGAAAATGTGCCTGTCTTGTCTGTGGGGGCGATGTACCCCCAATATCAAAACTCTACTGCCAGTTCCAAATTGTCTGGAGGAGACCTTTGAAGTTAGGTTATAAACCTTGACCTTCCCTCCCACCTCCTGTGTAGGACAATTCACTCCACAGGGGGTGTGCTGGATAAAGGGCTGTCCTAATTGGATTTTGACACCTTGAGTTTTACCTTTGCTGGGTCTCCAAGCAGCAGGAAAAGGGAGGGGGTGATATCATGGAGTAGCTGACTGACATGAATAACTGTCAGAATTCTCATAGTCATCTAGCATACTCCTTACACCTCCCCCATTCTTGTGTTCCCCTGCGCGCCCGTCCACGACCTCTCCTTGTCGGGACAGCCTGTCGGCATTACCGTGGTCATGGCCTTTTTTGTGGCGAATGGTGAAGTTGTATTGCTGGAGTGCAAGGCTCCCATTCGTCCCGGAGACTGTGTGTAACCAGCTGAGGGGATTGTGGTCCATCTCCACGATGAAGTGGCGCCTGTATAGGTAGGGTTGCAGACGCTGCAGAGCCCACACTATGGCCAGGCATTCCTTTTACATTGTGGAGTAGGCCACCTCCCTTGGCAACAGCTTCCTGCTCAGGTACAAGACTGGGTGCTCTTGGCTCGCAGAGTCCACCTGGCTGAGCACCGCACAGAGGCTGAAGTCACTGGTGTCGGTTTGTACTACAAACTGCTACGTGAAGTCAGCTGCCTGTAGCACCAGGTAGCTGGACAGGGCAACCTGGAGGGCCTGGAAGGCTGTCTCGCAGTCCATTGTCCAATTGACTGCGGAGGGCAGCTTCTTCTTGGTGAGGTCTGTCAGGGGCTTGGCTAGGCTACTATAATGTGGAACAAACCTCCTATAGTACCCGGAGGTCCCCAAGAAGGACATCACCTGCTTCTTGGTCCTGGGGGTGGGCCAGGATGTGATGGCCTCCACTTTCCCAGGCTCTGGCTTCAGAGCTCCCCCGCCTACCCGGTGACCCAGGTAGAGGACCTCACTCATGCCCAGCTCACACTTCCCCGGCTTGATAGTCAAACCTGCCCGTTTGATCCGCCTGAACACCTGTGCTAGATGCTTTAGGTGATCCTCCCAGGTGGGACTGAAGATGGCGATGTCATCCAGGTATGCAGCCTCGTACCCTTCAAGTTCCTTGAGCAGGGTGTTGACCATCCGCTGAAGAGTGTGGCAGGGGCATTCTTCATTCCAAATGGCATCAACGTGGACTTGTACAATCCAAATGGGGTAATAAAGGCAGAATGTTCCCTGGCCTCATGAGTCAGGGGGATCTGCCAATATCCCTGGCTCAGATCCATGATGGTCAGGTACTGAGCCCCGGCCAACTGATCGAGCAGGTCATCGATGTGTGGCATTGGGTATGCATCGGCGACCGTGACAGCATTGAGCCCCCTGTAGTCCACGCAGAACCGAGTGGTTCGGTCCTTCTTTGGGACGAGGACTACAGGCGAGGCCCAAGCGCTGTTTGATGCCTGGATCACCCACAGCTTCAGCATCTCGTCAATCTCCTGACGCATGTGCTGCTGCACCTCCAGAGAGACCCGATATGCTGAACGCCGGATCGGGGGGTGATTCCCAGTGTCCACGTGATGGACGGCCAACTCAGTCCTTCCGGGCTGGTTGGTAAACAACTCCCGGAAGGGGTGTAGGGTGGCCCACAGCTGGGACCGTTGGTGCTGCAAAAGCTGGTGGCCAACCTCCACATCCTCGATGGATCCACCCGCCCTGACCTGGGCGAGCATATCCAAGAGGGTTTCTGCCCCTCCTTCTTCGGGAAGATTGCACACGGGGAGTGCACATGCCTCCCGCTCATGATGTGCCTTCATCATGTTCACATGGAAGGCCTTCCGCCTTCCACGGGCGGGGTCCAGGGTGACCAGGTACGTTACAGGGTTGAGCTGCTGGTATACGAGGTATGGGCCCTCCCAGGCTGCCTGAAGCTTATCCTGTGGTACGGGGACCAGTACCCACACCTTTTGACCCACTTGGTAGGTCCTCTCACAAGCATTCTGGTTGTACCAACGCTTTTGATCGGCCTGGGCTTGAGCCATATTGTCATGCACCAGCTGAGTCAAGGCCTGCATTTTGTCCCGGAAGCGCACAACATATTCGATGACCGACACTCCAGGGGTGGCCAAATCCCCTTCCCAAACCTCTTTCACCAGAGCCAGGGGGCCCTGCACACGACGCCCGTACAGGAGCTCAAAAGGTGAGAACCCCGTTGAGGCCTGTGGAACCTCCCGATAAGCAAATAACATGTGTGGGAGATACTGCTCCCAGTCACACCTGTGAGAGTCGACCAACATCTTAAGCATCTGCTTTAAGGTGCCATTGAACCGCTCGCACAGGCCATTAGTCTGTGGATGGTACGGGCTGGCCACCAGATGTTGCACCTGGATTTGCTTACAGAGGGACTCTTCAGCTGTGACATGAATTGAGTCCCCCAGTCAGTGAGCATTTCCTGGGAAAAACCCACTTGGGAGAAAATCTCCAGCAAAGCGGTGGCCACCTTGTCAGCCCGAATGGACGACAAGGCTACCGCTTCAGGTTACCGGGTGGCATAATCTACTACAGTCAGTATGAAGCGTTTCCCGGAGCTGCTGGGGATGGCCAGCAGGCCGACCAGATCCACAGCCACCCTCCTGAAAGGCTCATCAATGATGGGCAAAGATACCAATAAGGCTTTGGGGCGTGGCCCCCCCTTCCCCACTCTCTGACAGGTGTCACATGAATGGCAGTAGGCAACCACATCGGCCCCCATATTTGGCCAGTAGAAATGCTGGGTTAACCTGGCCTTGGTCTTAGCGATCCCTAGGTGTCCGGCCATCGGAATCTCATGTGCAATCCGCAACAACTCCGTCCGGAATGGATAGGGTACCACCAACTGTCGGTCCCTGGGCCATGCCTCTGGTGAACCCTGCTGGTCCATGACTCGGTACAGCCATCCTTGGTCCCAGACCACTTGCTCCGGGTCCGAGTCCGAGAGAGGCTGTGCCGCCTGCTCCTTAAGAGCTTTCAGGCTGTCGTCAGCTTCTAACGCTGCCTGAAACCCCTGACTAGATGTGGCCAGAATCAACGAGACTGCCACATCTTCGGTCAGTACTCCGGGACCTGTGTCCTGGCCTCTGCATGACTCAGCTGCCACTTGGTCAGAAGGGGAAGACCTATGCCCCTTGGGTTCCAGCACTCCCACTGCGGGGGACAGTGGCCACAGCCGCTGCTACCGTGGGTCGTGCCTGCTTCTCCTCCATTCCTGACAAAGTAGCCGATTCAAGCAGACCTACCTGGTATCCTGACACCCCAGTTGTGGGGGAACCCTGCACCAAGACCTTACCTGCGAGCACTTCTGCTCCTGGGCCAGCCCCAATCTCACCTGCGTGTTCCCCACCTGCAGCAGCAGAACCCCCCTGTGAAATCTCTGGGGACCCCGCATTTGCTGTGATAGCCCCCACGTCACGCACTGGCTCTCTCCCTGCAGTATCCTGCTCTCTGCTTCTCCCTGCAGAGGGCAACAGATCCCAGCTCACTGGGTGATCACTTGTAAAGGCATTGTCACACCTTTCTCTGACCCCCTCCCCTCCTGTCACAGCTGCAGCTGTGTGTGTGTCTGTAGTGTCAGTGTAAGCAGAAGACCCAGAGCTCACTCCCTCCTCCGTTACATCATATACAGATAACACATCAACATCGCCAGGGGGTATGTCAGTACTGGCTGAAAGATCAGCCCTTGGGAATTCAGGGGTCTCAAACTGGGAGGTTATCCACCCCAAATCTGTCCCAAGTAACACTTTTGCGGGAATCCTATCAGTTATTCCCACTTCTCTCACCCCAATCCAAATAAACCTTGTCAACGGGCAGCGCCGGTTCAATGCCTCCAACCCCCGAGACAGCAAGGGTTTTTCCTGGTACCAAGTCTTGGGGGGACACCATTGTGATACCAATGTGATATGACTGAAGACTGAATGTGATTTAGATAGGGATCATAATCAAAAGATATAGTGATCCCAGATATTATTTGACCTAGCAATAATTCAGTATCAAAGAGATGTCCTCTGGATAACCAATTTCACTATGATGACCAAAGAATACATGTCAAACAGATCTTAAGATAATGAGGAAGTGGCATTTGCAGTTCCACTTGCCGGAAACTTGTGGTTGGCTTAAAGACAGGTGTAAGGAAGCTTGCATATAAAATTTACGGCTCATTGCAATATTTCACTAAAACTATGGCCAACTGTGGTCGGTCAGTTGTCAACTGGCAGGATGTACAAGTAAATGTGAAGGAAGCTGCTGGTGCCCACAGCAGTTTGTGGTCAAGTTACATGAACATGACTCAGCTGTCACATGCTGGTGACCATTTAAACACAACCTACAAAGTTTTCCTATAAAAATACACCGGACTCACTTAATGTAAGGGAAACCTTCCAGGACATTGAAGTGTACGCACTGCTCCTGTGATGCAAGACGCAGTTGTCGCGGGCGGGGAGGAGGGTGTCAGCACACTATGCTCACCCCTTCTGCTCGGGTCCGGCTGCTCAGTGGTGGCTCGAGCCGTAGGCCGGATCCCGGGGGTTTTCCTCGAGCGGCACTCCTCGCCCGTGAGTGAAAGGGGGGTTTGGGATGTTGGGATAATGTCCGTGACGCCACCCACGGTTGTGGTGATGTGTAGCACCACCGCTGCTTAATGCGGGGATCCCGGGGATGGTGATGGGGAGCAGCCAGGTGTTGTGTTGCCCCTCCGTGGGTAGGGGTTGGTGATCCCGGGGCCCGGTGATGGCTTGGGAGGTGCAGGGCTTGGTGGGCGCAGGGACGCGGGGTCAGCGCTGTGCCTTGCGGCACTGTGGTACTCACTCAGCCTGAGACGTGACACAGTTTGTACGGTAAACCAAACGGCTGGTAGGACGGTCCCACAGACGGCTGCTTTGCTTCCCCGGCAGGTGACGGTGATGTCTCTCTTCCCTGCACCTGTATGTACGGATGGTTGCGATGGGTCCCCACCGGTAACCCGCTCCCCGGCTTCAAGCTGGGCCGGAGGAGCACTACACTTTGCCCGCAGGCGCTGGCCCTGGGGAAACTGGTGCCCTGGCGGTGGCGGTGTCTCCCCTGTACTGGTTGAGCTGTTGCCTTCAATCGGGACTTGGTTGTTGGGGTATCTGCGTCCCCTTCACTAACGGATTTAGCAAATTCGGCGACTCCTAGCCTTGCCGGGGTCCGAGAGGCCCCTGCCCTGGTGCTGACTGTCCTTCGGAACACTGCTCCAGACCACCGGGCACACAGCCAACGGGGTCCTTCCAGGAACTTCCAAACGGTCCCCCTCCGGACAGTCACCGCCGTCGCTGACCTTGCTGTTCTAGCCCTACACAAAGCTGGGCTCTCAGGCTTGGCACACTCTCTGCTCTGTCACCACTTCTTGCTTTCCTTCACTTTCACTTCTTTGCTGTTTACTTTAGCCCTACCCGGGCTACTCTGCTGTTGACACAGGCTCACTCTGGGCTCATCTGCCTGACACTTCCTGCCTCCAGAGCTGTGAGCTCCTTGGTGGGCGGAGCCAACCGCCTGGCCCACCCCCTGGTGTGCATCATCAGACTCTTGGAGGAAGGCAACAAGGATTTTTGGTTCAGCTTAGGTGTGCCTACCTGGGATGTGGGGTGTGGTGGTGTGTGATCTGTGTCCCCTGGCTTGCCCAGGGCGACACATTCCCCCTTAGCAAAATGCAGACCGTCCGCGGGCTGCCGTCCTACACCGGTTTTATTTTTCTGAAAAAGGGGTAACAGGGTTAAACAAACATAAGCATTTTTAATAAATCTTCCCAAGACGGGAGGCACATTTTACTTTTAACGTTTCAACGGTATACGGCCACGGTTTCCGCTCTCTCCCACCTAAGTAACCTGGCCCTGATGCTGCCCCTAAAACCCAGGCAGCACCCCTTGACCCACAGTCCAGCACACGGTACCCGAGCGGGATCTGTCCTTCCCTCCAGAGGGTAGCCACCGGTTCCTTTGGTGGCTGGGCCCTGGCCTGCTCTGCTCAGGGCCCTCCCTCCAACCTGCCTCTCCGGAGGCGGCCTGCGGAAACGGTAACGGTACCCAACATATTTACAAGCCACTAACGTTTGTGGTTGCCCTGCAAAGTTCACGGGCTTGTCCATGGATAGTTCCCATGCATAACTTTTTAAACGGTCCCCACGGGGACAACGGTGCCGGCTCCTGCCGGTTGCTAATCACAGCAGACAATCAGGTGAAAACTCGGATAATCATCTTTCTTATCATTGCAGAACTTTCAAAACTTTTCAACCAAACAAACAAGCAGGTGGTCCCAACGGGGACGGTGCTACGGGCATTCATTGCCCTACTCCGGTTCCTCTATTAAGGCGGACCCATCCTCTGCCACCAGCACATCAAACATGCACTGACATGCCTGCTGTGACAGGGGTACCCGGTACCAATTTCCACCGGTACGCGGGGTATGATAAACCACAGGGTCCCCCACATAGCAGGAACGCTCAATTGCTCCTTCAGCCGCTACAGCGGGCCCGAAGCTGGGGCGGGAGTCGTCATTTCTTGTTCCTGCGTCAGGCGGGTTGCCGCCAGCTGCCGCAGCCTCCTGGTCTCCAGCCTCCAACACTTCATCCCCTTCTGCGGTAGCACGGAGCAGCAGAGTAGGCGAGCTTATATTGAGGCGCCCCATAAGTAACGGCAAGGGCGATGCATAGGCCGAGACTAGGCCGGGCCCCTCAGCCGCAGCGGCCGGTCCAGGTAGGACATAGGGACGTGGGTCACCAGTCGGTTCTGCTACATCTATTCCCCTTTCGCACATCGGGGCAGTTGTAATCAGCTCCTCCACCTCGTTGGTCCACTGCTCCAGCATCCGGAAGATCTGATCCTGCTGACGTTGGTGGAATTGTATCACCCGGGCCTTCATCCAGGCCACGGTTCCGGGCTCAGGGTCTGGCACAGTCTCTACTGGGACTTCAGGCACCACGCTGTTAAGGGGCCATGGTTCTAGCGGTTCCCCTTGGTGCACTTCAGGGCCGTCTTGAATGTCTGCAGCCGGCTGGTCCGCCGAAGCGGCTGGGCAGGGTATCGCTACCGATGGGACAGGTAGCGGGCCTAATGGCGGGGCGGCAGCAGCTATTACGGATAGCGGGGAGAGAGGCAGGGTGAGCGGAAGCCGGCCGGGCCCCTCAGCCGCAGCGGCCGATCCTTCAGGAATACAGGGGCGTGGGTCGCTTACCCGCTCCTCCAAATCCTCTTCTGCCTCGCGTCTCCACATAGCAGCCACTACGTCCGCCATGTCGGTCTCCCACTCCTCCAGGAGGAGTCGCATATGGGCCTGCAGACGGTTGCTCAGCGGGACGGTCCGGTCCCTCAACCACGTCGCCGTGCCGGGCGCGGGGGCTTCCTCGTTGCGGGTTGGATCTTGCATCTTGGTAACGAGGTTTTTCCAGGAACCCAATATCACTGCAGAGTCCTGGCGTCCCTGCTTGTATAGCCGCAGCTACATGCGGCCAGCCGCCATCGCGTCCCCCTTACCTCTTTCCGGCCCCTCCTCTCTCAGGGCGGGATTTTGGCCTTCGCGCCTCTACTGCTCGAGAAGACGCTCGAGCGGGAACTTTTCGCGCCAAAGATGGCGGCTTCTGAAATTTTTCTGCCGGATACCTCCGGCGGTAACAAGGCGCACCTCTACCAGACGGCAGAGCGGTAAGATCCTGTTCGTGACGCCAAGTTGTCGCGGGCGGGGAGGAGGGTGTCAGCACACTACGCTCACCCCTTCTGCTCGGGTCCGGCTGCTCAGTGGTGGCTCGAGCCGTAGGCCGGATCCCGGGGGTTTTCCTCGAGCGGCACTCCTCGCCCGTGAGTGAAAGGGGGGTTTGGGATGTTGGGATAATGTCCGTGACGCCACCCACGGTTGTGGTGATGTGTAGCACCACCGCTGCTTAATGCGGGGATCCCGGGGATGGTGATGGGGAGCAGCCAGGTGTTGTGTTGCCCCTCCGTGGGTAGGGGTTGGTGATCCCGGGGCCCGGTGATGGCTTGGGAGGTGCAGGGCTTGGTGGGCGCAGGGACGCGGGGTCAGCGCTGTGCCTTGCGGCACTGTGGTACTCACTCAGCCTGAGACGTGACACAGTTTGTACGGTAAACCAAACGGCTGGTAGGACGGTCCCACAGACGGCTGCTTTGCTTCCCCGGCAGGTGACGGTGATGTCTCTCTTCCCTGCACCTGTATGTACGGATGGTTGCGATGGGTCCCCACCGGTAACCCGCTCCCCGGCTTCAAGCTGGGCCGGAGGAGCACTACACTCTGCCCGCAGGCGCTGGCCCTGGGGAAACTGGTGCCCTGGCGGTGGCGGTGTCTCCCCTGTACTGGTTGAGCTGTTGCCTTCAATCGGGACTTGGTTGTTGGGGGATCTGCGTCCCCTTCACTAACGGATTTAGCAAATTCGGCGACTCCTAGCCTTGCCGGGGTCCGAGAGGCCCCTGCCCTGGTGCTGACTGTCCTTCGGAACACTGCTCCAGACCACCGGGCACACAGCCAACGGGGTCCTTCCAGGAACTTCCAAACGGTCCCCCTCCGGACAGTCACCGCCGTCGCTGACCTTGCTGTTCTAGCCCTACACAAAGCTGGGCTCTCAGGCTTGGCACACTCTCTGCTCTGTCACCACTTCTTGCTTTCCTTCACTTTCACTTCTTTGCTGTTTACTTTAGCCCTACCCGGGCTACTCTGCTGTTGACACAGGCTCACTCTGGGCTCATCTGCCTGACACTTCCTGCCTCCAGAGCTGTGAGCTCCTTGGTGGGCGGAGCCAACCGCCTGGCCCACCCCCTGGTGTGCATCATCAGACTCTTGGAGGAAGGCAACAAGGATTTTTGGTTCAGCTTAGGTGTGCCTACCTGGGATGTGGGGTGTGGTGGTGTGTGATCTGTGTCCCCTGGCTTGCCCAGGGCGACACACCATGTTGTTTCCTTATCAGTAAATCGAGTCCCTCCGATGTGAAAGGATTGCTACAACAAACGGTAATGTTGATGCATATTTCTGTTATTGTATAAGATTCTATGCTAATGCCTATATGTACCATTGACTATTCATGTGCTATTAAAATAAATAGTATCTTGCTATAAAGAATATTAGTATTCGTGCCTGATTAGGATATCAGTGAGCGCTTCGTAAGTACGGGCTTTCAGCCCCCTTTTTAGTAGAATTTAGCAAGACATAAATTGGCGTAGTCAGCAGGATTACTTCTATAAGAAGTAATTAACGAATTTTTGTAATTTAGAAATTAAAAACATATATTTGGCAAATTTCCAGATATTTTTTTCAATCTTTTTGCATAGTGTCAAAATGTTCAGAAAACATAAGGATAATGTTAAGGAGGTTGCTGTGGAGATCCCCAGCTGGACTGAGGCTCCCTACAATCTTATAGCACATGAATTGGTCAATTGTGGATTGGCAGAACAATGGCAGAATAAGCTCAAGGGTTGTGAAGCTACTGATGTTGTGAATGTACTCAGTAGTGACCCTGTGAAAACAGATGATGTAGTGTCTTGTGGATTGGCAGAACAATGGCAGGACAAGCTTAAAGGTAGTGAAGCTACTGATGTTGTGAATGTACTCAGTAGTGACCCTGTGAAAACAGGTGATGTAGTGTCTTGTGGATTGGCAAAACAATGGCAGGACAAGCTTAAGGGTTGTGAAGCTACTGATGTTGTGAATGTACTCAGTAGTGCCCCTGTGAAAACAGGTGATGTAGTGTCTTGTGGATTGGCAGGACAATGGCAGGATAAGCTTAAGGGTAGTGAAGCTACTGATGTTGTGAATGTATTAGGTAGTGTCCCTGTGAAAGCAGGTGATGTAGTGTCTTTAGGACGGCGCATCTGGATTTTGGCAAGTGCATATAGTGTAATGCATGAGCGTAATCTAAAGATGCAGAAGAAAAGTTCCCAGATGGAACAAAAGATGATAGAATTAGGTAGCCTGAAAACAGTTCTGGAATGTAATACCAGACTGTTGAAGGATAAATTGGAACATTATCAGAATGTGGCACAAAAAGCTGCCATAAAAATTGCTCAAAATAAGTACAAGGAAAGAAGAGGAAAGGTAAATAAAATCCAAATTGCTCAAAATAAGTACAAGAAAAGAAGAGGAAAAGTAAATAAAACCAAAGTACATAAACGTATCGTCTCAGCTTCTATAAACTGGGATCCCGATACTTGGGATGGTGATGTGTGGGATTCATCTTCATCATCTGATGAGGAGGATTACCATAAAGGGAAGATTCAGGCTAACCCAGTAAGGAGGCGCCTAGAGAGGACAGAGAATGGGATCATCCGGGAACATGTCCGGGATGGTCAGGGGAATCTGCAATATAACGAAGATGGTAATGCCATCACAAATGAGAGAACGATTCCTCATGTAAAAAATCTAGTAACCATTGAAGATTACTCTCAGGGAGAAGTTGATAGCATTTTAACACAGTTCAGAGAAAAACCAGGAGAAGGAAAAAATCCCTGGTTGGTCAGGGTGCACGATCTCGGAGGAGGTGGAGTGCACTTTGATGCCGGAGACGTGGCAAAATTTGTCACCATGTCTCGGGACCCAGTAATTCAGAGGTCAATAAAAAATTATTTTGTTGATCATAATGAGCATGGTACTCAAAACTTAATCATGATCTTAGCCCATGCTTTTCTGGACAAATACCCATCAGAAGCAGACTTTCCTATCAATGATAAACCTTGGTATACCTTAAAAGATGGTATGGAAAGGCTGAAGGAAGAAGCAATGAGGAATGCTCTTCCTCTTTTGGGAATGGATGATGATTATCTCCAGTACCCATTGACAGCCAGCATAAGAAATAGGCTGGTTAAACATGCTCCTCCAGCATTCAAAACAGTTATTTTAACCTTAACTGTAGCGCTGACTGGAGAATCAATCGGTGTAGTTCTAGGGAGGATGAGGGAGTTACAGGATATGGGACAGTGGGATAAATCGTCCCCTGGAGGCCATGTTGGTAACAGTAAGCCAAACAATCCTGATTGGAAAGAGAAATCAGTAGGAAAGGCCCCACGAGTGTCTCGCAAAGACATGTTCCAGGCTTTGCTTAAAGCCGGGATCAATAAGGAAAGGATTGATGGAAAGGAGACAGGAGAATTATGGAAGTTGTACAAACAGAAAGTTCTATCCGCAAAGAAAGTGACCACTACAAATGTGGAAGGGGGCTCAAAAACCCCCAAGGTAAAGAAATCAGAGGGAAAAGGGGAAAAACCCCCAAAGAAAGTGTCTTGGGAAGATTTTCAGTCAGTTTATCCATGGGAAGAACTGGCTGCAGCCGTGGCCACAAAGGTCACGGAAGGAAGGGCTAATACACAGACTGAAGTCTGTGTAAATGAAAGTTCAGAAGGAAGTGATTTACTATAGGTAGCCAGCCAAGCCCCCCTATTGATAAAAAGGGACGAACGTCCCTACGTCAATCTTAGCATACATTGGAAAGGGGGAAATGTTCAAAGAGTCCCAGCTTTGATTGACACGGGGGCGGAGGCTACTTTAATTCATGGAAACACAGAAAAAATAAAAGGACCTCGAGTAAAAATTGCTGGACTAGGTGGTCAAGTGATCACCGGGGTTCAGACACAGGTAGCTTTGAAGATAGGTAATTTACCTATCAAGAAGTATACGGTGCTGGTAGTTCCTATACCAGTATATATTTTGGGAATTGATGTCCTAAAAGGGATGACTCTTAATCTAACAGAAGGAAAATTCTCCTTTGGGGCTATGTCTTGTCATAAGGAAATGCAGATTTCACATTATATCAATGATATAATGATACAAGGACAAGATGAGCAAAGAGTGAAAGATCAATTGACAAAACTGGTTGCTCATATGAGGAGTAAAGGATGGGAAATCAATGATGCCAAGGTTCAAGGACCGTCTCAGGTGGTAACATTTCTAGGGATTCAGTGGAACAAGGGGCACAGAGAGATCTTGCCCAATGCCAGACAGAAAATTATTAATTTTCCAGTCCCTAAATCCAAACAGGAGACTCAGTCTTATATTGGATTGTTTGATTTTTGGAGACAACATATCCCTCATTTGGGACAAATGTTGCCTCATTTGTACAAAGTAACGAGGAAAAAATATGAGTTCCACTGAGGAGAGGAACAGCAAAATGTGTTTGAGATGGTCAGGGAAGTGTGGCAAGACATTGAAGGGATTATTCAATCTACCAAGACCACTGTATTTCATGTCGATGCTCATGTCCCTACTAACTCACTTGAAGGTTTGTTTAATTCAGAAGCAGATAAAGCAGCAGCCATCAGACAAGTCAGTCCAACAGTTGACAAGGCAAGGTACAGCTGTTTGGGCACACCAGAAAGAGCGACACTTTATTCAGCAGGTTTAGACCTCAGTACATTGGTCATGGTACCCACAGGTAAGGTAAAACCAATTTCAACAGGATTGTGTTGCCATACACCAAAGGATCATTATGGTCAAATAGCCACTCGTTCGAGTTTTAGTGTTAAAAGGAGCCATTGTGGTGGGAGGGGTAATAGAGGCAGATTATCAGCGAGAAATCAAGGTACTGAAGCTAAATTTGGGAAATGAACATTTGATTTTGGTGTTGAAACCCCAGAGGGTGGCTCAGATGTTGATAATTTCAATAAACTTGTCTGAAATAAGAGAAGGAACTGCCCCAGCAGAATTAACAATACGGGGTGCTAAAGGTTTTGGATCCTCTAATATTACAAATGTAGGAGCAAAAATATGGATTCAAAACCTCCAAGGACCGCCCTCAGAGGCAGAGGTAATAGCGGTCGGAAGAGATTAAAAATGCATCTGGGAAGGTAGGATACAGATGTATAACCTTGCACTAATATTGCTTATCTTGGATATATGGAGATAATTACCACTTAGTTCAGAACTTTATTAGGCATGATGTCATAATATGTAATATCGAGAGCCCTGTATAAAGTTCAGTGCAGTCCAGATGTTTAGCCTGCTAGTTCACATTAGCAATATGATAGCAGTATTTAATATCTTCCCTGCTGAGAATAAAATTACAGGCCTAAAGCCTGAAATACACAACTCTGTTCTCATTCCCTGTCCTGGTTTGTTGTAGGTGGATTGTTCTCCTAACCATGTGTGACCTTAAATGACTAAGTGCAAGAATACGAACATCCTACCTGGCTCAAAAAGAAACAGTTATATGAGTATATGTCAGGATATCATGGTAGTTTGCGATTATAATTTTCATAGTATTTGGTGATGGTAATTAGATTTGAGCGAACCTTTCAAGTTCAGTTCGCCAATCTTTACCAAGCCTCCCGGTGTTCACTGAATTGTACCGAGCCCATTGAATTCAATGGAAGGCCAAATTTATGTGTTGTAAAATGGTGAAGGGGCTGTGAAAGAAAATAAAGACGGACATACTTACCGAGTCTCTGTAACTGCTTCTGTGGCTGTACTTCCGTGGCCGCTGATTATCCCTCATTCATATTCACTGCTTTCCCAACCCACCATCATTTTTGATTGGTGCAGTCAGACCCCGCTCCCAGATAGCATCTCTGATTGGTTGGAATCACAGACCCTGTCTGCAGGTCTATCGTGGTATAAAATAAATAAATAAAAATGTAGGGTCCTCCCATCTACTGTATTGATACAATCACAGATAAAGTATACGGCTGCAGACTACAGCCCCCAGACAGGATTTTATCTTGGCTGTGTATCAAAAGAGAAACCACATGCATTTTGTTTGTTTTTTGTTTTTTTTAAATAAAAGAATTTAAATAATTTTAAAAAATGGTGTGCGGTTCTCCCATTTTGACATCCAGGACACAAAGGGTTATTGCCCCCAGCCTAAAAATAGCAGAGTGCAGCCGCTCAGGATTGTCGCATATATTAGAGTTGACAGTTCCGGCACTTTACCCAGCTCTTCCTGATTGCCCTAGTTCGGTGGCAATCGGGGTAATAAGGGGTTAATGGCAGCTCACAGCTTCCACTAATCTAGGGCTTAGTGGCAGCATCTATGAAGCCCCCTATTACTAATCTGTAAGTCAAAAGAAATAAACACAAACACTGAAAAAATTCTTTATTTGAAATAAAATACAAAAACCCACTCTCTTTCGCCACTTTATTAACCTCCAAAAGACCCAGGTCTGACGTAATCCACACAAGGTCCCTTGATGATACCAGCTCTGCTACATCTGAACTGACAGTGAGTGGCAATAGAACAATGACTGCCCATTGTAACTTTAGGCAGAGACTGAGATGCAGCGATCATTAGTGACGTTACTCGGGTTAGTTGCGATCACAGTTGAAGGTTCCCACGGCTCTCCACCTGTTAGAGATTTGGTGTTGAAATTTATACATCAAATTCCTTCACCCAATCTACACTTCCTGGCAAAAAAATGAATCAGTACCGCATGCAGTATGATGCGTTAGGGATATGAGGTGCGGGAGTATGGTGTAAACATTTCAACACCAAATTTGCATCTCTTGGAAAAAAAATGCACAAAAATGGCTTTGACGCTGTTTTGGTGTAGTTTTCTTCCAGGAAGTGCAAATTTGGTGCTGAAATCTAGTACAGATATTTCAGCAACAAATTTGCACCTTGTGGAAGAAACCAAAATGGCTTCAAAACCGGTTTTGTGCATTTTTTTGCAAAGAGATGCAGATTTAGTGCTGACATTTTTACACCTTTTTCCTGTACCCAATCTACACCTCCTGGCAAAAAAAAAAATCACATCACTACAGCATCATACCGTATGTGCTAGTGATGTATATTTTTGCCAGGAGGTGTAGATTGGGTGCAGGAATATGGTATAAAAAATTTAGCACCAAACCTGCATCTCCAGGCAAGAAAAACCACAACAGTTTTCTGCCTGGAGATGCAGGTTTGTGGACTCAGTGAGAGTTAATAGAGATCCCCTGAGGACAGGTTATCTGCGGTTACAGGTGGAGGGCCGTGGGAACTTCCAGCTGTGGCTGCAACTAACCTGCATGACATTACCAATACATCGTGGGACTCAGTTGCTGCCTGAAGTTACAGGGGGCAGTCATTGTTCCATGGTTACTCGCTGTGCCTTCAGATGTAGCATAGCTGGAATCATCGTGGAACCTCGTGTGGATTACGTCGGACGTGGGTCTTTTGGGAGCAAAAATGGTGAGACTTTTTTTGTATTTTGTTTAAACTAAAAGATTTTTTCAGTGTTTGTTTATTTTTTTCCCCTTATAGATAAGTAATGGGGGTCTCATAGACGCCTCCATTTACTAATCAAGGGCTTAGTGGCAGCTGTGAGCTGCCATTAACAACTTATTACCCCAATTGCCATTGCACCAGTGCAATCAGGAAGAGCAGGGTAAAGTGCTGTTATTGTTACATCTAATGCATATGACATTTCTGGGCAGCTGCAGGCTGCTATCTTTAGGCTGGGATCTCCCCAGCCTGAGAATACCAGCCCACAGCTATCGTCTTTATCATGGCTGGGTATGAAAATTGGAGGGGACTGCACGCCATTTTTTAAAACTTACTTAGTTAAATAATTTAAAAAAAGCTGCATGTGCCTGACCCAGAGCCGTAGGGTTCCTGGTCCCAGGCTTTTAGTTCTCAGGGGATTGTCACAGGTGTCCCGTGGCCTTGGTGGCAGTTAAAAGAAGTCTGGTAAACAAAAATTAGTAAAAATAAATAAAATAAAAGTGTCTTGTGAAGCCACCTACGGTTCTCGGTAATATGACAGATGGTGCTTGCAGACCTCTGGGGTGATGATGAAGCAGCTAGTTTGTAACGCTCCCCGTAGGTGGGGCAATGTCCCCGGGGCCGTCGGGAAGGACCGAGATTTTTCACACAGGGAGACAGCTTACCACAAGAGTTTGATACCGGTCTCTTCAAGGCCACTGAGATGTGACTCCCCGTGTTCAGGCAAACGAAGTCCATAGTGAGAGCAGTACCTTTGATAACAATAACTGTTTTACACACACACACACACACACACACCGGGTCTTTCTTTCTGAGCCTTAACTGATGATGTTAGTGTGGCGCCCCTGAGTACATCAGGATGCAACAGGGTACTCGATCCTTACCCAGGGTGCAGGACCTATCCCCCATGGTTCCAGGTTCCTATCAAATCGGTGTCACTACCATCAGCACCACAAATCCCAATCAACACCTCACATCATGACCTGTCAGACACACCAGTGGGTTGGTCTAGCTGGAAAAGGGACACCCACCTAAGGGTCAGGCAGACTGGTGGGAGGGAGGAAGTAAGAGAGTAGTGAGAGCCCTCAAAGCATGTGGAGCTGGAGTGTTAGCTCCCGGGGAGCTAGACTGAGGTTGGGTCACAGACAGTGGTCCAGGACCAGAGGAGTCATGGACCAGTGGCAGTGACATTGGAAAGGTGTGACGGGCATAGTCCAGGAGGACTGTCGGCACCAACAAGCCCAAAAGAAACTGACCGGTACCGAGCACGACGGGGTACAGGACCCTAGGTCATGAGCCGATTCAACGTCCTGGCAATTTTTCTGCCGAGGAAAGAGAACTTCTGGGACCTTCCCACAGAGCTCAGAGATTAGGGGCATCACCACAACGTGGGGGACAGGGTTTTCCAGCCAAAAAGCACCCACTGAAGTCCCAAGTGCCAGCCCTCAAGAGCACAGCTACACTACATATAGTGAACGGGGCCCTAACAGCTTCAAGCCACAGGGCCACAAACAGACAACTAAATTGTGCACGGAGGTAGGCTCCGGACTACCAAGTGACACTGGTGGGAGCAGATACCTGGACGGGCTCCCTGCAGTGACTGTGGTACACAGAGAACTTGGTTTACTTGCAGCATGTGTGTCTCCTTTATAATCCTCATCCAGCACCACGACTACCCACAGTGAGTACCCTGGTCCCCTGCACCCTGCTCTCCCAAATAATCACCAACACCCCTGTGCCCGGGGCCTTCCCTACCTGTGGAGGGACTATCATCAGGCTGCTTAACTCCATCTGCCCCGTTACTCCTTACAGCAGCAGCACCAGAGGCTGGACAGATGACTGGAACCGGATTCAGGTGTTGGGTAGGAACCGCAGACGGGGTCCGGGTCCAGCGAGACGTGAAGGCTGGTGTTACCAGGTGAAGTCGGGGATCGGTGACAGGTTCAGGCTGACGGTAGATGGCGGGATCCTCAGCAGACAGTCACCATGAGACTTCCTGGGGAATCAGCAGTCAGGACCAGGTTAAGGTGGCAGGACGGGTTCTGCGGAAGAGACAGAGTTAAACGGAGGCAAATGGTAACACGTTGATCAGGCACCGCCCACATGGAAAGGAAGTCCTAATATACCCTGTACCTGTAATTGGCAATATCCTGTTTCTGGGACACTGGCCCTTAAAGAAGAGGTGAGTGAACGCGCCCGCGCCCTAATGCGCATGCACGAGGCTCGTGTGCCGGAGACCAGAGCAGGAAGCGGTGCAGGAGCTGCAGGAGGACCAGACAGTGTCCTGGGTCGCAGGGAGACGCCGGGCCCGGCGAACAGGAGGCACAGAAGGCGCAGAGGAGGGAGAGTGAGAGGAGCAGCCACGGGCAGGGGAACTGGGAAACGGAGCGGTGAGTGACAGGCGGCGCCAGGACCTGGGGAGCGTGACAGATGGGCCCTGTCGAACTCGGATCCTTTAGAGGTCAGAACCGCTGCAATGGTCGGTGGGCCCTTCCTCCTTGCGCTTTGGCATTGGATCCCTGTGGCTTGAAGCTCTTGGGGACCCCTGGTTCTTGAAAAGTCTTTACTCCCTGCCCATATGCAGGTGCCATGGGTCTGATGTGGGGCCTGCCTTGGAACGTGACCCCAGATCCTATCTGTCACTGTGTTTCGGGAGCCGGAGGGATATGCAATCCTCCAAGCCTGCAGATGTTGGTGGACAACTTAAAGTATAATCCACCCTAGGGTTCTGCACCCTGTACAGCGCTGGTCCCGAGGGAGCATTAAAGCTCTCCCCTCGGCGACTCTATTGTCTCCTGTGTCCCACCAGAACTACTGGTGATACCCGACTGCTCTTTTCCTCTCCTGCTGGAGAACTCCAACTATTGTGATGGCTCCTGACTTCCCCTGGATCTCCTCCTCCCGCGGGTCACTGTCACTAGTCGGTGGCTTCCCCCCATGTTTGGTGACTGCCTTAAAACTCGACCGTAGCCTGGTCCTCAGTGGGGAGGGCAACCTGGTTGTGTGTATGAATTGTGTAATTGGAACCAGCACCAACCTCCTCTAGATCCAGGTAAATCACTGCACCTTAAGTCAGGTGCAGTACCCTGTGGCGACTGAAGCCTCAGGGGTGCCACAATAGCAGGATCTAACAGGCCACCATACCCTGGGATCATCAGATGACCTCGCGGTACCATGGCAATCATCGGCACACAAGATTACAATTGCGGGTGGGTCTTTTAACCCCATTTTAACCACTAAGATGCTGCTGTCACTATTGGCACTATTATTTTTTTTTTAGATTAACTTTTTGGATAGATCAGGCTTTTGTTGTGTTTAATACATACGTGAGTACTTAAATGTCTCTTCTTACCAGATTTATATAAAATATGAAAAAAATGGTTCTAATAAAAATAGTTGTGCAAAGAACAAAGAAAAAAGTTCCGGATAAATGTCTTCTTTCCTGTTCTTCAAGTGTTAATATGCTTTACATTTATTCATGTATGTTAGATCTCCCTGCCAATAACCTTCCTTTAATCTGCAAGAAAGGTTCCAATAAAAGCCATGTCAAATCTTTGTAAATTATGGCCATTTATTTCTTCCCTATATATGTTTTGAAACTCAGCACACTATATACCAGGAATGTGCAATTAATTTACCCCGAGGGGCCCCATGAGAGACTGAGTGGTGTGCTGCTCAATACTAATATCATCATATTAATTATTATTATTTTATAGTAATATTAATTGTATCACTTAATATTGAGCTGAGTTAAGCATGCTGACATCACTCTATACACAGCATAAATGTGGCACCCCTGACCTGGTCAGGCACCACAGAGTACTGCACCCATGCTGGGACAGTGCTTCCAGGTAATTCCAAAAGGCCAGGATGAGATGTGTACACACAGACACATAGTGACCAGGTCTCCCACACCTTGAGAGGGGACCCTTGGGTATCCCTGAAGAGGTTAACTTTCAATTCTCAGCAAAGGGTGAGGGGAGATGCTGGAAACTAGATGCAGTGGTAGACAGGAAAAGGAGGAGGAGCAAGCCAGTCTGGAGCAGAGGGTACAGAAGTTGCTGGAGGAGGCAGATGTACAGCCACGCTAGCCAGATCCTGCTTGTGTGGTAGCTGTTAGCGGGGGAGTACAGTGACCAAAAAGTCAGCCTGAAAGACACCTGAAGAGAGGCAGATATCGATCTACTGATTTTCTAAACCTGCCGGTGAGGGGACTAGAGGTTCCTCGCCAAAGACTCAGAGCTTGAGCCACAGCAGCAACAGAGGGACCCATAAGGAGATAGGGCCAGAAGCCATCTCACCAGGTCCACGCTGCTGGCAAATGGGCCAGAAAGGGATGGAGAGGCAGTAGCAACTTTCCCTGGATGACTCCCACGATACTGCAAGTCAGGGTTTATCCGAAACAAAAGAAGTGCAAGGAATATGAGTTAATAGCTACCCAAATAACGGCCTGCAGGAATTCCTGGTTCCACCTGATATAATCTCAGCATCGCCCGGGTATCTCACCAACCAAGTAAAAGTGAGTAAACAAGTTAAAAGACTTTCTGGACTGTGTTTGCGTTACTCTGTGACCTGTGGTTCTACACGCATATACCCGAGCCCCTGGGGCAAGTCTCACTCTCGGGAGGTCATACCACCAGATTGCAGACATCATGAGCCCCAGACGATCGTTAAACTGCAGTGACGGTCCCCCATCACCCTGACCGTAAAACCGAGAGTGGCGTCACGACTATACAAGTGAACCTGACATACCTGTTGCCAGAAGGGTCCCTACAAAGAAGTCCCCGCAGTGTCCCGCAGGCGACTGCTGTGGTGGGCGACTCATAAGCGCACACACAGACACACACACACACACACACACACACACACACCCCTATATACAGCATGAGCTCTCACATACCTCCCTATATACAGTTTCAGCCCACACACAGTTTGAGCCTCCACATAAACCCCTATATATAGGATGAGCCCAACACATAGCCTCCTATGTACCATATGAGCCCACACACAGGCCCCTATATAAAGTATAAACCCCCACATAGCCTTTCTATATACAGAGTGAGCCCTCACATAACCCCTCTATATACAGTGTGAGCCCCACGTAGCCTCTATACACTCCCTGACAGAAGTTCTGTCGCTTATCCATGTTATGTAAATAAAAGCTTATAACCTTACTTTAAATTCATCCATTGGTTTCATAAATTACTCTTTTGAAAGCTAAAACTCTCCAAAATTTGGTTTACGTTATGAAGATAAAGTTGCTGCAGAGCTGAAATATTGATGATGTAATGAACACAGAAAGGTCAGATTTTGTCCATTCAAATATTTTGTTGCCCACAGAAAGTAGTGTGAAATTAAAAAAAATAATTAACTTCTAATACAACGATATGTTACATAACATTGGTGAATGAAGTTGTGGTGCTATTAGAGCCATATTTAATATTTTGTGTGACTTCCATGAGCTTGAAGGACTGCATCCATGCGGTTCAACAATAATTCATATAATTTACTGATGAAATCATCAGGAATAGCAAAGAATGCAGTCTTACATGCCTCCCAGAATTCAGCTAGATTCTTTGGTTTTGTCTTTCAAGCTTCCTCTTTCATCCTACCCCAAATATACTCAATGATGTTCATGTCTGGTGACTGGGCTGGCCAGTCCTTGAGCACCTTGATCTTCTTTGCCAGGAGGAACTTTGTTGTAGAGATGGATGTGTCGCGGGCGGAGGAGGGGACGCTGCGCTCTCCCACTGCTCGGGTCCGGCTACTGCGGCTGCTGCTGCTCGGTGGTGGCTCGAGCGGTGGGCCGGATCCCGGGGACTCGAGCGGCATTCCTCGCCCGTGAGTGAAAAGGGGGGGGAATGATTGTAGGGAGTTGATATTGTCCGTGACGCCACCCACGGTTGTGGTGAGATTGATGACACCACCGCTGCTCTGGACGGGGATCCCGGGAGCGATGACAGGGAGCAGCCTGGATGTTAGTTCTCCCCTCCGTGGGTAGGGGGTTGGTTGTCCCGGGGCCCGGTGAAAGGGTAGGGATGGATAGCAGGCGAGTTACGTGGCCTGGTGAGGTGCAGGGTCGCAGGGGCAGCGCTGTGCCGCACGGCACGGTGGTACTCACTCAGCCAATGATGTACACAGAGTCTCCGGTAAAACAAACAGCTGGATGGACGGGTCCCACAGGCGGCTGCTGTGTTGTTTCTCCTGGCAGGTTGATGGTGACTGCCTTTCCCTGCACCTGTGTAGTGTAACGGTTCCAATGGGTTCCCACCGGTAACCCGCTCCCCAGCTTGAAGGTTGCTGAAGGAGCCCTTTTTGCCCGCAGACTCTGGCCCTGGGAACTTTAGCCTTGGCGGTGACTGTGTTTCCCTCTCTCGGTTGGACTGTTTCCTTCTGTCGGGACTTGGCTGCTGGGAAACCCAGGAGGTTCCCTTTGCTAACGGATTTGGCAAATTCACTGCGACTCCTAGCCTTGCCGGGGTCCGTAAGCCCTTGTCGGATGGTGCTGGCTTCTCTTTGCGTACCGGTCCGGTACCGCCGGGCCACCGCCCGTCCACGGTCCTTATGGCTAGCTCCAATAGGCCACTCCTGCAGACGGTCACCACCGTCTGCCAACCTTGCTGTTCCGTCCGGGCCACATACCCGGACCACTTTCTGTCTGCTCGTTTACCACTTTCCTTCCTCTCACTTTCACTTCCAAACTCTATCTGACACTATCTGCTCTCTTTTCCCCCCTCCAGGACTGTGAACTCCTCGGTGGGCGGGACCAACCGCTTGGCCCACCCCCTGGTGTGAACATCAGCCCCTGGAGGAAGGCAACAAGGGTTTTGTCTGACTTAGGTGTGCCTGACCGGGAGTGTGGGGTGTGTTGGTGTTGTTATCTGTGGCCCCTGGCTTGTCCAGGGCGCCACATTCCCCCTTAGTTAAATGCAGACCGTCTGCGGGCTGCCCGTCCATCACCGGTTTTATTTTCACAAACTGGAAAAGATAAACGGTAAAACAGGTTATAATTATAATAACATCTTCCCACATCGGGAGGCATGGTACTTAAACGTTACTAAACGGTTTCGGCTTCCGCTCTCTCCCACCCAAGCAACCTGGCCCTGATGCTGCCCTTAAGCAAATGGGCAGCACCCCTTGACCCCAGTCCAGCACAAGTTGCCCGAGCGGGTTCTGTCCTTTTCAGGGGACCCACATCTATGGGGAGCCCCTGAAACCCCCAGAGGATCGCCACCTGTTCCGGTGGTGGCTGGGCCCCAGCCTACTCCACTGCGGGCCCTTCCTCCAATCTGCCTCTCCGGAGGCGGTCACGGTAAAGCCATTAAACAACATTTTTATTTACAGACCACAAGTTCGTGGTTGCCCTGCCAGTTCTCGGGCTTGTCCGTAGTAGTCTCTACGCAAAAACTTTTCAAACAGTCCCCACGGGGACAAACGGCAACGACCGGTTTCAATCATTTTGCAAATCAGATGAATCTTCGGTAATCATTCTTATCATTCATTTACAACTTTTAAACGGTTACAGGTGGTCCCAACGGGGACAACTGCAGCGGGACTCCGCTGCCCTTACTGGGATTCTTCGGTGTAGGCTGGGGGAGGGGATGCGGTGGACACCCGGGCCTCTTGGCTGCCCCTCAACTTTGCATCCAACGCAAACCACCCCCTCTCCCCGCAGTGTCAGGTGTACTGCACCAGGTCTCCCGGCATCAGATTGCGGCCTGGGTGCTCCTCTGGCAGGTGGGCGTTGACATCCCGCCGGGCTACAAAGACTTCGGCCTCCAGGCCAGACTCATAAATAAAGCCATAGCCCCGGCGAACATCGAACCGCCTCACCTACCCTTCATACAGGGGGCCCCGGACACGGAAGGTCGCTTGCCAGAGGCTTTCCTTCTCCCAGATCGTGCGGGCCACCAACTCTGCTCTTTTCCTCTCCGTTTCAGCGATCTCCGGGCCCAGCGGCGTTGGCTCCCTGTCCCAATACGGGGCTGCTGCGAGCTCCGGCGCACGGGTCGGGCCCCGCGAGACCTTCTGGACACTGTCCACCACTGGTAATCTGGGTGGAAGGTCCCGCGGTGACTTGGCCTGGGGTGCTGCCCTGCAGCGACAACCCGGCGCAACCTCAGCCGAGGTGTGGGGGATGGGCGCAGGGGTCCTCTTCCGCTGGGCCTCTTGCACGGAGTGGTCTGTCAGCTCCGGCTCGGGGGAAGTCTCCGCAGATGCCTCCGGTTCGGGCTTCGGCACCTTCCAGGGTAGCAATTCTGGTCGGTCACGGGCTCCGGCTACAGGCCGATCCGCCTGGGCGGACATGCGGGGTACCGCTACCGGTTGCGGGGGTAGCGGGCCTAGTGGTGGGGCCGCGGCGGCCAGTACGGGTAGCGGGGGAGGTAGCAGGGCGAGCGGGCGTGGACCGGGTCTTTCAGCCGCGATGACCGACCCACTAGGGGTACAGGGGCGTGGGTCACTCACCCTCCCTTCCAAAGCTCCCTCTTCCTCGCGTCTCCGCACGGTCGCTACAACCTCCGCCATGTCGGCCTCCCACTCCTCCAGGAGGAGCTGCATCTTGACCTGCAGCCGTTGTTGGAGCTGAGCGGTCCGGACCTCCACCCACACCGCGGTTCCAGGCGCGGGGGCTACGGTGCTGTGGGACGGCATGAACATGGCTCTGGCGGCCTCTTCCAGGAACCAGCAACAAGATGGCCGCAGGGTCCTGGCGTCCCTGCTTTTATAGCTGCGGGCTACATGCGGCCAGACGCCATCAGTCCCCCTTTGTCTCTTTCCGGCTCCTCCTTTACAGGGGCGGGGTTTTGGCCTTCGCGCCTCTACTGCTCGAGGAGACGCTCGAGCGGGAATCTTTCGCGCCAAAGATGGCGGCTTCACAACATTTTCGGCCGGACACCTCCGGCGGTCACAAGGCGCACCTCTACCAGACGGCAGAGCAGTAAGATCCTGTTCGTGACGCCAAGTTGTCGCGGGCGGAGGAGGGGACGCTGCGCTCTCCCACTGCTCGGGTCCGGCTACTGCGGCTGCTGCTGCTCGGTGGTGGCTCGAGCGGTGGGCCGGATCCCAGGGACTCGAGCGGCATTCCTCGCCCGTGAGTGAAAAGGGGGGGAATGATTGTGGGGAGTTGATATTGTCCGTGACGCCACCCACGGTTGTGGTGAGATTGATGACACCACCGCTGCTCTGGACGGGGATCCCGGGAGCGATGACAGGGAGCAGCCTGGATGTTAGTTCTCCCCTCCGTGGGTAGGGGGTTGGTTGTCCCGGGGGCCCGGTGAAAGGGTAGGGATGGATAGCAGGCGAGTTACGGGGCCTGGTGAGGTGCAGGGTCGCGGGGGCAGCGCGGTGCCGCACGGCACGGTGGTACTCACTCAGCCAATGATGTACACAGAGTCTCCGGTAAAACAAACGGCTGGATGGACGGGTCCCACAGGCGGCTGCGTTGTTGTTTCTCCTGGCAGGTTGATGGTGACTGCCTTTCCCTGCACCTGTGTAGTGTAACGGTTCCAATGGGTTCCCACCGGTAACCCGCTCCCCAGCTTGAAGGTTGCTGAAGGAGCCCTTTTTGCCCGCAGGCTCTGGCCCTGGGAACTTTAGCCTTGGCGGTGACTGTGTTTCCCTCTCTCGGTTGGACTGTTGCCTTCTGTCGGGACTTGGCTGCTGGGAAACTCAGGAGGTTCCCTTCGCTAACGGATTTGGCAAATTCACGGCGACTCCTAGCCTTGCCGGGGTCCGTAAGCCCCTGCCGGATGGTGCTGGCTTCTCTTTGCGTACCGGTCCGGTACCGCCGGGCCACCACCCGTCCACGGTCCTTACGGCTAGCTCCAATAGGCCACTCCTGCAGACGGTCACCACCGTCTGCCAACCTTGCTGTTCCGTCCGGGCCACACACCCGGACCACTTTCTGTCTGCTCGTTTACCACTTTCCTTCCTCTCACTTTCACTTCCAAACTCTATCTGACACTATCTGCTCTCTTTTCCCCCCTCCAGGACTGTGAACTCCTCGGTGGGTGGGACCAACCGCCTGGCCTACCCCCTGGTGTGAACATCAGCCCCTGGAGGAAGGCAACAAGGGTTTTGTCTGACTTAGGTACGCCTGACCGGGAGTGTGGGGTGTGTTGGTGTTGTTATCTGTGGCCCCTGGCTTGTCCAGGGCGCCACAGATGTATGAGATGGAGCACCATCCTGCTGCAGAATTTGACCCCTTTTATGATTGGGAATGTAAGAGGTAGCTAATACTTCTTGATATTTTAGGCTATTGATATTGCCTTCCACCTTGCAAATGTTTTGCACACCCCCATACTGAATGTAGCTCCAGACCATGATCTTTCCACCACCAAACTTAACTGTTTTCTGGATCCATACGGGCTCCTGCAGTATTTGCGGCGGCTGTGGTGTAATTCAACTGAAGATTCATGAGAGAAATCCACCTTTTGCCACTTTTCCAGCGTCCATCTGTTTAGCAGGCTGTGGGTCTGGGCAAATGCCACACGGCTTTTTAATTGCCTTTTGTTTAGTGCTGGCTTCTGGGCACTGATTCGACCATGGAGGCCATTTCGAGACAGAATCCTACAAACTGTTCTAGTTGACACAGGGACTTGAGGTGACCAGGCCTTTTGGAGCTCTGCTGCAGTGGAAGAGGGATTGGCTTTGGATTTTCTAACCAACAAACGTTCTCCTGAGCAGTTGTCTTGTGGGGTCTACCGGACCTGGGCTTGTCAAAAACATCTCCAGTGTCTTCAAATCTTTTTTTAATTCTTTGTACTTGATGCTGAGACACATTAAAAGTGCCAGCCACCTCTGCAGTGAATCTTGTCTTCAGCCTCTTGATAATCAAGGCTTTGGTGGCAGGGTGGATTTTTGGCATGTTGTCAGAGGTAAAGTTGCAGTTCAAGTGAAGGTCTGGGGTGCTGGGTTTCTTTTTATACACACCCACTATTTAACCGATAATTTACTGAGTACAGGTGAGGATGTAAACTAGGATTGGGTGCATTATATGAGCAGGTGACAAAACTTTTGTTTTGGTAAAATCTGACCTTTCTGTGTTCATTAAATGATCAATATTTCAGCTTTGCAGCAACTTTATTTTCATAACCAAAACCAAATTTGGAAGGGTTTCAGCTTTCAAAAGAGTAATTTATGAAACCAATGGATGAATTTAAAGTCAGTTTATAAACTATTATTTACATAACATGGATAAGCGACAGAACTTCTGTCAGGGACTGTATATACAATATGACCCCCACATAGCCTCTATATATACAGTATGAGCCTCAATTAGTCTCCCTATATACCATATGAGCCCACACACAGCCTCTTATATACAGTATAAGCTCCCACATAGCCCCCTATATAACATATGAGCCCACACACAGCCTCCTATATACAGTATGAGCCCCCCACATAGCCCCCCCATATACCATATGACCCAACACACAGACTCCTACTATACAGTATGAGCCCCCACATAGCCCCTCTAGATAAAGACTAAAGCCTCACATTGCCCCTCTACATACAGTGTGAGCCCGCACATAGCCTCTGTATAAACAGTATGAATAAACAGTATGAACTCACACTTAGCCTCCTAAATACAATATGAGCCATCACATAGTCTGCTATATGCAATGTGAGCCCTACATAGCCTTTTATATACATTAGGAGCCCTGCATAGCATCCTATATACTTTATAAGCCCCATATAACCTCCTATATACATTAACGGCCATCACATAGCCTCCTGTTATGATACAATGTTCAACAACTACCATAAACAGTTTACCCGAGCCGTAGGGCCCTAATGCTGACTGCAGCCCTGAACCTAACGCCAACTAGAAGCAGCCGGACGGCACGCCTAGCGCTCCCTTTGTACCTCAAACACAGCCGGAGCACTACATAAACCTAAAGGCAGAAAGTGGAAAAGCTATCTTGCCTCAGAGCAGATTTTCCCCAAGAGATAGGAGGACCACCACATATAATAACGGTTAGCAAGATGAAAGGACGCACACAGTCAGAGCTAGATTCCACCACATATAATAACGGTTAGCAAGATGAAAGGACGCACACAGTCAGAGCTAGATTCAGTAAAGTGAGGCCATATGCTAATTTCTAGGATACAAAAATGACAGGATAGTGAACTCTGCAGTCCGCATAAAAATCCTAATATCCTACACGGAGTATGCAAAAAGGGGTGAGTAACCTAGTACTCATATGTACGTACTCCGTACAATGCTCGGGTAACACTGCAGAAAAATGGCTTACAAAAAACCCTGCAACTAAGATCTCTAACATGGATTACCAGGGAGAAAAGTCCCCCTTTCTGAAGGTACAAACACTTCAAAGTAAAACACAAATACCTTCAGAAATAATTTGCAAAGACAAGAATCACAAAGCATACAAAATGTATGAAACAAAACTTATGGACTTATCTTACCCCCTTCAGCCCCCGGGCACTTTCCGTTTTTGCGTTTTTGTTTTTTGCTCCCCTTCTTCCGAGAGCCGTAACTTTTTTATTTTTCTGTCAATCTTGCCATATGAGGGCTTGTTTTTTGCGGGACGAGTTGTACTTTTAAAAGAAACCATAAATTTTACCATACAGTGTACTAGAAAACGGGAAAAAAATTCCAAGTGCGGAAAAATTGCAAAAAAAGTGTGATCGTACAATAGTTTTTGGGATATTTTATTCACCGTGTTCACTATATGGTAAAACGGATGTATCTATGTGATGTCTGAGGTCAGTGCGAGTTTGTAGAAACCAAACATGAATAGGTTTACTTGTATTTAAGGGGTTAAAAAAATTCACAAGCTTGTCCAAAAAAAGTGGCGCACATTTTGTGCCATTTTCCAAAACCCGTAGCATTCTCATTTTTTGGGATCTATGGCTCAGTGACGACTTATTTTGCGTCTCGAGCTGACATTTTTAACGGTACCATTTTTGCGCAGATGCTACGTTTTGATCGCCTGTTATTGCATTTTGCGCAAAATTTTTGGCGACCAAAAAACGTAATTTTGGCGCTTGGAATTTTTTTTGCCACTACGCCGTTTATTGATCAGATTAATTGATTTTATATTTTGATAGATCGGGCATTTTTGAAAGCGGCGATACCAAATATGTGTATATTTTTTTAACCCTTTAATTTTCAATGGGGTGAAACGGGGGTGATTTGAACTTTTAGGTTTTAGAATTTTTTTTTAATTTTTGTAAAACTTTTTTTTAACTTTTTTTTTTATTTCACTAGTCCCCTAGGGGGATATAGCGATCAGCAATCCGATCGCTCTGCCCTATCTACAGATCACAGCTACAGAGCTGAGAACTGCAGATTTGGTGCTTTACTTTCAATGCCGGCTGTATTCCGGCATTGAGAGGAAGTGACTCATGTTAGCTACAGGCGTCATCACATGACCCTATGCTACCATGTTAACCACCGAAAGTCACTTGATCATGTCACGTGACTTCCGATGGGGGCGGGGTAAGTCACTGTCATGGCGGCGCGCATATACATCTCGCTGCCAGATTTTGGCAGCGAGATATAAGGGGTTAATGGCCGCGGGTGGAAGCGATTCCACCCGTGACTAGCAGGCACACATGTCAGCTGTTGAAAACAGCTGATATGTGCGCGGATCGCCGCCGCCTGCCCACGGCAGGGGACGAGGATTAACTGCACACGATCCATGACGTACCCAGTACGTCATGGGTCGTTAAAGGGTTAATGGAAGGCAGGAGGGCAGAACCACTCTAGCCTGAAGCTATCAGACGACTGGCAACAGCATGAGGTCTAAACACACCTATATCCAAATCAAGCCAACACTGAAAAGCAGCTGTGCAACCCTCCAGTCACAGACCTCAATGCACCAAAACAAGCCACTGGAGAGAGCCCAAGAGCGGAACCCATCCAGACAGCATTCACAACAGCTTCCTCCTATATACATGAGCCCCACATAGGTCGTCCCAGGTAGTCCACACATACACACACACACACACACACACACACACACCCTTAGTAAGGTGACAGCAGCTAAACTACAAAACCTTTGTCACCTCCCTCCGGGTTTGATGTTCACACCAGGGGTGCGGAGCCAGGCGGTTGGCTCCGCCCACGGAGGAGTTCACAGGCCCGGAGGCGGGAAAAACAGTAGTCTAGTTTTAGTCTTGACAGTGGAATGAAGTGGAGTCAAGTTCAAGGGCGGACCTGTGCTCAGGCCTGCCAAAGTCTACATCAGGTGTCTGGGTTGAAGCCCAGTAACCTCTGGCAAGGAGGCACACTGTGGTGGCCGCCTGCAGGAGCTGGGATTACAGCCGGTGGAACCGTAGGGACCGGGGACGGGTGGTGGCCTGCCAGTATCAAACCGGGGAACCGATTGGAAACCGGAGCACCAGGAGGGGTACTCAGACCCAGTACGAGGCCCAGAAACAACTGGGCTGAGTCAACTCAACTGATTGAGGACTGGACTTTAGGACCTTTCCCACATAAGACCTGACTGAAGACAACAGCCCAACCATAGGGGTAAAGCCACCGCCCAGGCATAGAGACCCGAGGGGCCAGCATCTGCGGGCAAACAGGGCTCTCCCGACACATAGCAAGCTGGGGAGCGGACTACCATTGCTTAGGCATAGGAGTTGTGATTTCTACACAAGTGAGGTGCAGGAGAAAGGCGGAAACCACCAACCTGTTAAGGGGAAAACTGCAGCCGACTGCGGGCACCGTTCACCATCTTGTTTGGTTTACCAGAGACTCCAGCGTGTTTATCATAGTGAGTACACCAGTGCCTTCGGGCCGTGCACCGCGCCGCACCGCACCGACACCCCAGCACGCATCCATGCCCTCGCCTCAGCACCTCCCTCGGGCCCCCGGGACCATCATCCCCCTACCCACGGAGGGGGTCAACACCAAGCTGCGCAACACCGTCCCTGGGAGCCTAGTCAACGGCAGCGGTGGTGTCTATCCATTCACCACAACCCATGGGTGGCATCACGAACTTAAATCCTCTGCAAACCACCGCGACTCCAGCCGTGGATCTCCCCACCGAAGTTCCTATGTGTAGCGCCAACCCCCCTTCAGAGCGACGTGACCCCCGGGTCCGTGGAGAGCTCGAACCACCCATCGACGAGCACGGATCCGAGCGGCTTGGCAGCCGGCCGAGCCCCGGGGCGGTACATTTGCACCCATACATTTATTGGAATAAACCTTCACTACATACTCACCTCACTTCCGCTCCCCCGGCGCTCTGGTACACTGACTCCACACTCATCTGATGCGCTGATATGACGTGATCGCGTCTGCTGCCTCACATGCTGATTGGTGGCAAAGGGAGCCAACAGTCCCTCGTCCACCAATGTATTCACCGCTATCCGCATCCTCAGGATGCGGATTGTGGTGACATCAGCAGCGGGAACCGGGATGGTGGTGGGCATGATGTGGCCCATGGTCCACTGTTTTCAGCTTTTTGCCTGTCTTGGTCCGCGTGCTAGACTGTAATAGCCAGAGGGAATAGATGTACATAAGCAGAAATGAACAAGGTCATTGTGTAAAGGGTAAATTCCGCTGTATTATT
Organism: Anomaloglossus baeobatrachus; assembly: GCF_048569485.1. Taxonomy (NCBI): domain Eukaryota; kingdom Metazoa; phylum Chordata; class Amphibia; order Anura; family Aromobatidae; genus Anomaloglossus; species Anomaloglossus baeobatrachus. The sequence goes on along the minus strand of NC_134354.1, from coordinate 510,154,345 downwards.
GTGATTGGTGGATCCTGTGTTATCAGCTGTGTATGTAGAGGTATAACCTGTTATTGTACTTCTGCTTTTGCTAATAAAGAGCCTTGCGAAAAACCCAATATCCAGCATGGAAATTGAAAAATTACTTTTTTTTTTAATTTTTAATATAGTGATATGAAGAAAAAAAAAATTGCTGTAATTTTTATTTTTCAAAAATACATGTAACATAAAAACTTGATTTAAACAAAAGATATTTTCTGATGATAGTTTCCCTCTAATCCACGTAAGAGCACGATACTTTGCTTTAACACTTCATCTTTGCTTTTCTTCTTGATTTCTAACATACAATGAGTCACTGCATTATTTCTATAGAATACCCTCAATAGCTAACATTACAGATTTTTACGGACAATTTATTTCCTTCTTTTTTGGGAGAGCCTTCCTGGGATATGAAAAGTCACTGCTTTTGAACATCTTTTGATCACTGATTAGCTAATGCTCATTTAGTATCAACAGTGCTTGATATTTTAATGGTTTAGTGCATTTCTATAGAATACGCAATTGTGAATGTTGTCAGCATCCAGCTCATACACTTTTTGCTCTTTAATCTCCTTTAAATTACTAAAGAGGATGAAATGTCCTTGTTTCAGGAAGATAATTGCTTCTACATCTGTACAAACACAAGGAGTTGTGTGGAAAGGATTTGTGTCCCTGATGGAAGAACCTTTTATCTTTTTTTACATTAAACTTACAGATGTAAAAATGCTGGACACTATGATGGAAGCAAGAAAAAAACACATTTAATAGTCTATTAGACTTGTCGGATACCGCTGGTGTCCAGAGTTCAGGGGTTGCAAATCTACCGCTATTTTCGTATTTCTGTCCCTATAAAGTCCCTATAATGGAACATAAATGCAGAAATAAGAATGCAGAATTGCAAAATCGGCAGTGTCTCAAATACTTATTTTCCTCACTGTATATATAGGTGCGGTTTCTACATTAGCGCATAGGCCAATCAATCATCCCCCAATGAACAGAATTGTTTCAATAAAGTCTTTTGCATCGCTTTCTCTCATAATTTACCTAACTTTTAGCCAAAAATTAAGTAACTTTAATCTTTTCCATAATATAAATCTGGGCGAGGGCCTTTGGTGCCGAGGCGCAGGGCGTCGGTAAGAAAAGTCCGAGTCAGTCACTGCGGTTCCAGGTGTCTTTACTCACCGCTGTGATGTGCACCCTCGACCTCAGATAAGTTAGAAGAAGTCACCGGTGTTTGAAAGAAGAAAGTGCTTTCTTAGAGTTGCCCTCCCAACAGTGAGGAACCTGGGCTGAGCTCTCCGCTCCAAGTCACAGGCCCCGTGTAGAGAAGAAAGTGGTGGTGGTGTTGTGTCCCAGAACTGGTGTCCCGGGTCAACTAACTAACTAGTGATTGTGTGAGTTTGCTCCTATTTCTACCCTAAGTGGAATCCGCCCTCCAGGTGGCTGTCCTAGTGACCAGGCCAGTCCCAAGCTTTGTGTTGACCAACTCCCTACCTACACAAGTCCAGCTCCCCAGTGGGAAGGCTCCTAAGCTTTATGTAAGGTGTGAATGCGGAAAACCGGTGATTAACCCCTTGTTACCCGAGGCCAATACTGCACCTTAAATGAGGTGCAGTACCCTGTGGCGTCTGGATGAACTACTGTATGCTACTCTGGTGTGTTCTGGAAGTAATCTTGTTGTTTGATTATTTCCTTCCTTTTCTTTATTTCATCCTGAACATGTTTTGTCTATACCTCTGTGAGTGATTGCTGTGAGTTTGAGTTTGGGTTTCCCCATCTGTCTTTCTGTGTGGGATTTACCACTCCAGCCTCAGCCTTCTCCTAGATAAGGGGTGAGGGGGTATTAGACCTAGGGCTGATTAGGAGTCAGGGCTACGCTGGCGGTCTAGACCTCTTCACCTTCAGATGTACCACTGGGATAAAGGACAGTTAGGGCACTCTAGCCTGAGGGTCAGATTAGAAGCCTCTGTTCCCAGTTACTACTTTACCCACGTGACAACCTGTGGTAATTAAAATAACTGTGTTTTTTGTCTTTAGCTGTTCTTCAAGTATATGTCTGAATTTATGTACACATTATCTGTGATTTATTAAGTCCGGCGTTTGATACTCATGGCTGAGGCTAGTTTCACACTTGCGTTGGACGGCTTCCGTAGCATTGTGTTGTGTGACGGATGCAACGGATGCGTTGCATATAATGGCATAACGCAATGCTACGGATCGTACAAAATAACGGAAAGCGCTATTTATTTATTTATTTTTTTCTTCTTTACAGTACCGGCAGCCGACTATTGTGAACGATCAGCTGATCGCTCTTAATAACTGGCGGCCGTGCGCTTTCACATGTCGGCGGCCGAGCGCTCAGCTGAGCGCTATAACATGCCGGCGGCTAGGCGATTAGCTGAGTGCCCTGACATGCCGGCGGCCGAGCGCTCAGCTGAGTGCCCTGACATGCCGGCGGCCAGGCGATCAGCTGAGTGCCCTGACATGCCGGCGGCCGAGCGCTCAGCTGAGTGCCCTGACATGCCAGCGGCCGAGCGCTCAGCTTAGTGCCCTGACATGCCGGCGGCCGGGCGATCAGCTGAGTGCCCTGACATGCCGGCGGCCGAGCGCTCAGATGAGTGCCCTGACATGCCGGCGGCCGGGCGATCAGCTGAGTGCCCTGACATGCCGGCGGCCGAGCGCTCAGATGAGTGCCCTGACATGCCGGCGGCCGGGCGATCAGCTTAGAGCCCTGACATGCCAGCGGCCGAGCGCTCAGCTGAGAGCTATAACATGCCGGCGGCCGAGCGCTCAGCTGAGAGCCCTGACATGCCAGCGGCCGAACGCTCAGCTGAGTGCCCTGCCATGCCGGCGGCCGGGCGATCAGCTGAGAGCCCTGACATGCCGGCGGCCGAGCGCTCAGCTGAGAGCTATAACATGCCAGCGGCCGAGCGCTCAGCTGAGTGCCCTGACATGCCGGCGGCCGAGCGCTCAGATGAGTGCCCTGACATGCCCGCGGCCGAGCGCTCAGCTGAATGCCCTGACATGCCGGCGGCCGAGCACTCAGCTGAGTGCCCTGACATGCCGGCGGCCGAGCGCTCAGCTGAGTGCCCTGACATGCCGGCGACCGAGCGCTCAGCTGAGTACCCTGACATGCCGGCGGCTGAGCGCTCAGCTGAGTGCCCTGACATGCCGGCGGCCGAGCCCTCAGCTGAGAGCTATAACATGCCGGCGACTGAGCGCTCAGCTGAGAGCCCTGACATGCCGGCGGCCGAGCACTCAGCTGAGTGCCCTGACATGCCAGCGGCCGGGTGATCAGCTGAGAGCCCTCACATGCCGGCGGCCGAGCACTCAGCTGAGAGCCCTGACATGCCGGCGGCCGAGCGCTCAGCTGAGAGCTATAACATGCCGGCGGCCGAGCGCTCAGCTGAGAGCCCTGACATACCGGCGGCCGAGCGCTCAGCTGAGAGCTATAACATGCCGGCAGCCGAGCGCTCAGCTGAGTGCCCTGACATGCCGGCGGCCGAGCGCTCAGCTGAGTGCCCTGACATGCCGGCGGCGTAGCGCTCAGCTGAGTGCCCTGACATGCCGGCGGCCGAGCGTTCAGCTGAGTGCCCTGACATGCCGGCGGCCGAGCGCTCAGCTGAGTGCCCTGACATGCCGGCGGCCGAGCGCTCAGCTGAGTGCCCTGACATGTCGGCGGCCGAGCGCTCAGCTGAGTGCCCTGACATGCCGGTGGCTGAGCGCTCAGCTGAGTGCCCTGACAGGCCGGCAGCCGAGCGCTCAGCTGAGTGCCCTGACATGCCGGCGGCTGAGCGCTCAGCTGAACGTTCGGCCACCGAGAAATAAAATAAAGTTTGTGATTTAAAAAAAAAAAAAAAAAAAAGAGAGCATGCGCAGTGAAAAATAAAGGTTTCCGCTGCTCAAAAAAAGTTACATGCAGCGTTCCATCCGCCCGGCGCAGCGTCAAAATAACGATGCTGCGTCGTCCAGCGGATGCAACGCTGACACCTGCGTTACAGTGCATCGTCCATACAAGTTTATGGAGCATAGCGCAGTGCGTTAACGGACTGCGCTATTCTCCATAGTAACGGACTCCACTGAACGCAAGTCTGAAAGTAGCCTTAAAGAGGCAGGGATAAAATGGGCTGAATTTATTATTAGACGCACGCCGATTAATAAATATGGTGTAGCTTATCAGTGGAATGCCTGAGACTGGAGTAATATTTCTGGTGCAATATACGCCATCACTTTTGGTCACACTGATGCCTTGTCCCACCCTGGCTCCTAAATGCGAAAATGCCAAAAGTCGCAATTTTTTTTGCATAACTTTACATTGCGCAAAAACATTGCAACTTTTTAAACTGTTCCTGGCATAAATATTTTGATGAAAGGGGCTATTGTTCCAAAACTGCTTTCTATGAGTCTCTATTTCCCTTACCCACAATCCTGTGTTCAAAAATTTTCATTTGTTCCCCAGAATCCTCATTATTTTGTCATATATTTTATATATATACATATATATATATTTCTCCTGTGTTCCAGTGAATTGTGTTAAAACTCAGGATTTTTTAATAAAATTTTCTTTGTACTCCAGTTTGCATTTTTGTTTTGCATGTGTAGTGCCCCTGAAGCCATCAGGGAGCTACAAGTTACTGCATCCCCACCAGGATGCAGGGCCTACCCCCAGGGACCGAGAAGACCAGTACCGGTAACAACAAAAATATTCCAGTTAATCCTTGTTTTTCCCCAATTTCCCCAAAGACTGGTACCAGACTAGGGTTGGACCTAATGGAAGGCCACCTAAAGGTGGAGCCGATCCAGTCCACTAGATAACCAGGTGGGAGGGCAGTCATTGTACAGTCAGAGACAAATTAATTTCTGTGGAAAAAGAAGCGCAATAGGGTCTTACCCCGGTATAAGGGGTCTTAAGATAAGTAATCCTACTCACCAGATCAGGTTGTGAAAGTCACAACTCCTATGCAAGCATGTAACTCCAGGTCACGGCAGCAGTCCCCGGTTGGCAGATAACAGAAAACAGTAGAGAGGGGTTTCACACCGCGCCAATGACCGACAACTCCTGAAATTTCAGATCAATGCTTCTTTATTTCACGCACAGGTCAAGTCAACGCGTTTCAAGAGTCTTAGCTCTCTTCATCAGGACAAGCTGGCAAAGAACATCAAATCTCCTTTGATGTTCTTTGCCAGCTTGTCCTGATGAAGAGAGCTAAGACTCTTGAAACGCGTTGACTTGACCTGTGCGTGAAATAAAGAAGCATTGATCTGAAATTTCAGGAGTTGTCGGTCATTGGCGCGGTGTGAAACCCCTCTCTACTGTTTTCTGTTATCTACAGTCAGAGACAGAGAGAGACAGAGAGAGAGCGAGTGGAAGCACTGACAGGAGTGTGATGGTGACCTGAGGGCCCAGGTGGTTGACTGCCGGTGGAGTACGGTGGAGTACTCCCAGAACCATAGCACCGACGGGGTACAGAATCCTAGGTCAGGCAAACGCTCCAGGCAGACCTGATAAAATCTGCACAGTGAGGGGACCATCAAGACCCTCACTAACCTTGAAGTTTGGGACACAGTAGCAACGGGAGAATCGGAGAACAGGATCAGAGACTCCGACCCCATAGGGTTCACGCTACCGTCATACGGACTACCATTGAGAGACTACCAGGAGGGGCCCCCCAGATGCTCCAAGCCACGGTGACCCACCAACCAGAGACAGGTGCAGGGGAAAGATGCCACCAGGTCACTAATCCAGCACTGGAACTAAGGGGACCAGCGGTCAAGACCAGCCTTCCTCAGGTGAAGAGTTTCCATCTCACTGTGAGTAAAGGAACCAGTTACATTGCAACCCCTTGTGTGGTCTACCTTCTTTCTTCACCCATCCACATCACCTATCCTCTGAGGCCTGGCCCTGCTTGCGGAGGGCCTAAAATCCAGGCAGGGGCGTACATAGAAATCATGGGGCCCCATAGCAAAAGTCTGAATGGGCCCCCCTCCCCTAATAAAAAAAAAAAATTACAATAAAATCTAATCTATAAAACTGAGTGTATGTGTGTGTGTGTATGTATGTATGTCTGCTAAAGGAATCTGCAACGTCGCATTTACAATCACGAAATTTTGCACAGACACCCCATGTGACCCAGGGAACATTGTAGACTATGTTTTGAAATTTAACCCCGCGCTTTACAGTTACTCTACAAAAAAACCTGCCTTCATTAAAGTCAATGGAGCCTGGAACTACAGGTTATTAATTCCAGCTGTGATTGGTTGCTATAGGAACAAAGGACATTGTTAGTATAAGAAGCTTATGTGTGAGGTAATATGATGTCCGTGGGGAGACGGATAGAGACAGACAGAGAGACAGACGGTGAAAGAGACAGATAGAGACAGACGGGGAAAGAGACAGTCAGACAAGGAAAGAGACAGGCGGACAAGGAAAGAGAGACCAGGTGTCACAAAACAAGGTAACACCACTGCAACAGCTCAGGTCCTACATAACTATGCCAGTCAATACACACACTAGAACACCAGGACACATACACTCCTAAACCAGGGCCAGAGACTCCCATAGAACCAGGTGACAGGGCTGGGCACTGTGAGCTAACAGGCAGAAAACTGGGGAGGGAGAGATCGGACTTGGTGGAGGAGTGAGTGGCCTGGGGCATGTGGGGAGACAGCGGGATGAGTCAGTTAGTTGTTTGGAGAGAGAGGAAGGAGTCTGAAGTGAGAGGAGTAAGAAAAGAGAGTTGTCAGTAAAGGTGTCAAGACAGACAAAGGAATCTTTAGACATAGAGAAAAAGGAGTAGAAAGACACCCCAAGGACCTGAGGAGAAACAACAGGCACTCAGGGGAGAAAGTAGCTGGAGAGCAAGCTCCAAGGACAGAGGGATCCTGTGGGGTGGACATCCAGGGCTCCCAGTACTTTGCATGCATGGGGTGCAGATCCCAGAACAGACCGGGACTTCAAGTCATGTGTTAACTCTGCCAGGTGGGTGGGTTTCCAGGACTCATCTGCCACCACTAACGTCCGAGGCATCAGCAGCAAAGGGAGGACTGGGACATATTCCCTTAAATAGTCCAAGCTGTCTGCGGCAGGACACAGACACCAGACAGACCTCTGGGTGCTTCACGCCAGGGAGGACCGACAAACACACCAGAGTGCATCGGTGGGAGAGTGGCACCAGGTTGGCTGGCACAGCTATAGTGGACTTGGGCGCACCTGGGATCCAGCACGCCTCCAGGGTGTGAACACAGCTGTAAGTAAAAGCAACAAAACTGCACTCACCTGTCTGGACTGATTTATTTCCCTGCGTATCCACGTTAATGTGGCGCCCTGGACAAGCCAGGGGCCACAGGTAACAACACACACCCCCCCCACCCCCAGCAGTTTACAGCAGTCATCCCCAGTGAGACCTGATTTCTTCCCTCGGGTTCAGACAGACACACCAGGTGGGCGGAGTCAAGCAGATAGGCACGCCCACCGAGGAGTCTAGTTGGCCTGAGGCAAAAACCAGCTCAGACAAGTCCAGGCAGAGGAAGAGAGAGGAGGTCTGCAGAGAGGCAGACGCAGACTGGGGCCTAGGTTGGAGCCTAGGTCCCTCGTGTAGCCAGTGAGGCAGACGGTAGTGGCCGTCTGCGGGAGCCGGGAAGACAGTCTTAGTGGAACTGTAGGTAGCTGGGGTGGGTGGTGGCCCACCGGTACCGAACTGGGGAGCCAGCTGGAAACCGGAGCGCAGGAGGAGCGTACACGAAGGGGCAAGAAAGGACTTACACTACCAAACTGGGTCAGGGGAAAAACACTGCAGCCGTCTGTGGGACCCGTCCATCCAGCCGTTTGTTTTACCGGAGACTTTGCATTCATCATTGGCTGAGTGAGTACCACCGTGCCGTGCGGCACAGCACTGCCCCCGAGACCCTGCACCTCACCAGGCCCCGTAACCCACCTGCCATGCATCCCTATACCCTCACTGGGCCCCGGGACAACCAACTTCCCTACCCATGGAGGGGGGAGGGGAGATACAACATCCAAGCTGCTCCCTGTCATCGCTCCCGGGATCCCCGTCCAGAGCAGCGGTGGTGTCACCAATCTCACCACAACCGTGGGTGGCGTCACGGACAATATCCCTAAACCAAACCACCCCCCTTTCACTCATGGGCGAGGAACGCCGCTCGAGTCCCCGGAATCCGGCCCACCGCTCGAGCCACCACCAAGCAGCAGCAGCCGGACCCGAGCAGTGGGTGAGCGCAGCGTCCCCTCCTCTGCCCGCGACAACTTGGCGTCACGAACAGGATCTTACCACTCTGCCGTCTGGTAGAGGTGCGCCTTGTGACCGCCGGAGGTGTCCGGCCGAAAATTTTGAGAAGCCGCCATTTTGGGCGCGTAAAGTCCTCGCTCGAGCGTCTCCTCGAGCAGTGGAGGTGCGAAAGCCGAAACCCCGCTCCTGTAGAGGAGGAGCCGGAAAAAGACTAAGGGGGATGGATGGCGTCTAGCCACATGTGAGCTGCGGCTGTGGAAGCAGGGACACCAGGACTCTGCAAGTATTTGGTTCCTGGAGCACTGCTGCATGAGATGTCCCATCCGTCCGGCACAGCTGAAACCTCAGTGCCCGTGCCCGCGGCCAACACCCCGACCAACCCGTTACCCCTGTCACCGGTAGCGGAGCTCGCAGCGTCTGTGAGGGAGGGCCCAGACCTGGGTTCCCCAGGCCTTACCTTCGTCACCGCCCTGCCATCGGTCCCGGCTTCCATCCCGGCCGCACCGCTGATGACGACGGCCCCGGCAGTCCGCCCGGCCACGACGGCAGCGAAGTACCCAACCCGTTAACGAATCTGGGCAGCCTGGTTCTGGACTGGGGTCAAGGGGTGCTGCCCATTTCTTAGGGGCAGCATCAGGGCCAGGTCGTTTGGGTGGGTGACTGAAGGACCCGTGCCGTTGCTATTATTAAAAGTGTTTTATTGCTGTTGCAACGGTTGAGGTGATATGCCTCCCATAAGGGAAGTTGTATGAAAAAATGCATGTGTGAAAACGTTTAAAAAAAGTTTTATTCTTTTTCAGTTTGTGAAAAATAAAACCGGTGATGGACGGGCAGCCCGCGGACGGTCTGCATTTTACTAAGGGGGAATGTGGCGCCCTGGACAAGCCAGGGGCCACAGGTAACAACACACACACACCCACTTCCCAGCAGTTCACAGCAGTCATCCTCAGTGAGACCTGATTTCTTCCCTCGGGTTCAGACATACACACCAGGTGGGCGAAGTCAAGCAGATAGGCACGCCCACCGAGGAGTCTAGCTGGCCTGAGGCAAAAACCAGCTCAGACAAGTCCAGGCAGAGGAAGAGAGAGGAGGTCTGCAGAGAGGCAGACGTAGACTGGGGCCTAGGTTGGAGCCTAGGTCCCTCGTGTAGCCAGTGAGGCAGACGGTAGTGGCCGTCTGCGGGAGCCGGGAAGACAGTCTTGGTGGAACCGTAGGTAGCCGGGGTTGGGCGGTGGCCCACCGGTACCAAACCGGGGAGCCAGCTGGAAACCGGAGCGCAGGAGGAGCGTACATGAAGGGGCAGGAAAGGACTTACACTACCAAACTGGGTCAGGGGAAAAACACTGCAGCCGTCTGTGGGACCCGTCCATCCAGCCGTTTGTTTTACCGGAGACTTTGCATTCATCATTAGCTGAGTGAGTACCGCCGTGCCATGCGGCACAGCGCTGCCCCCGAGACCCTGCACCTCACCAGGCCCCGTAACCCGCCTGCCATCCATCCCTACCCCCTCACCGGGCCCCGGGACAACCAACCCCCCTACCCACGGAGGGGAGAAACAACATCCAAGCTGCTCCCTGTCATCGCTCCCGGGATCCCCGTTCAGAACAGCGGTGGTGTCACCAAGCTCACCACAACCGTGGGTGGCGTCACGAACAATATCCCTAAACTAAACCATCCCCCTTTCACTCACGGGCAAGGAACGCCGCTCGAGTCCCCGGAATCCGGCCCACCGCTCGAGCCACCACCGAGCAGCAACAGTTGGACCTGAGCAGTGGGTGAGTGCAGCGTCCCCTCCTCCACCCGCGACATTAACCCTTACCTACCCCTGGGGAAAAGCTCTACTCGCAGAGGGCTCCACCATCCACGCTGCCCCATCCATGACCCCCAGGGAAGACTAGCAGCAATGGCTCTACTATCCTTGACCATGCACCATGAGTGGCGTAGTCAGACTATTTTTATTATTTTTTCCTTTTCATTTAAACACTGTTCAACGGTGCCCCTGGGTCCGGGACCCCTCGAGCCACGGACCGCCCTGATCCGAGCAGCTCGGCTGCCCCGGGGCACGACATGTGCATAAGATCCAATCGAAACGTCTCTGCCTCATGGCTTCAGGGTCTGGATGAACATCGTGTGTGAACTGTGTCTCCCATTGCGCCCATCTCAATCCAGTAACATTTTATTGTGCACCGTAAACTGACAAGCAAGAAAATATCTAATAAAACACAATGAGATTGACGTAACCAGTGCTTTATACTGGAAAAATGTCTGCATCAATTAGAGCCGTGGACTCCACTCTACGTCCATTCTTCCAATACTTTTTAGTCCACGGCCAGCTGATTGCACCATATCACACACCACATGCCCAGATAAGAAAAAACCAAGGAGAAAAATTGTATGAAAAATACCCTGAATATAAATAAATAAATTGCAAGTGCTTAATAACAGGGTACTTAGTGTATACATTTTTGCAAAAAGGTAAAAAGCTGCCTCACCTCGTCACGGTGTACCCATCCGAGACAGTCCCTAACCTACTGAAGTTAAAAACATTATCAATACCTGACTTGTGTCATGTCAAAACTCCAATGTGGATGCTGGCAAATGGTCAGCTGTGTCCCAGATAAAATACACAGCAAAGTGAGACGCAATCAGTTGTTCAGTCTCAGTATTAGGAGGGCTGCACCCCCAACTTGCAATAAAGCAAGATAACATACAAAAAACACAAAAACCTGAGCTGAAACAATGTTCAGTAAACATGCAACATTAAGCATGTGAATTGCAGCCTTAAGACTAGAAAAAACCAAGGAGAAAAATTGTATGAAAAATACCCTGAATATAAATAAATAAATTGCAAGTGCTTAATAACAGGGTACTTAGTGTATACTAATTTATGTAATTTAATGTATTTTACCTTTTTGCAAAAATGTATACACTAAGTACCCTGTTATTAAGCACTTGCAATTTATTTATTTATAGTCAGGGTATTTTTCATACAATTTTTCTCCTTGGTTTTTTCTAGTCTTAAGGCTGCAATTCACATGCTTAATGTTGCATGTTTACTGAACATTGTTTCAGCTCAGGTACATGCCCAGATAAGGTAGTAAAATGTTAAAATTACATTTACCAGTGATTACTGGTGGGTGTAGTTTTATTTACCCCTATACTATGTTTTCTCTTGTAGTCATAGGCGACTGGGAAATACGGTGAGAAATGGCGAAGCTATTAAGGCTCTGTTCACATGTTGTATTTTTTACCTTTTTAAGCATTTTTTTAATAAGTTTTCTGCACATGAAAAGCTGATTTTTATAGAACCAGCAAAAGCTAATAAATTTCATAAATCCAATGGTGACTTCACCATGCTGTTCCCATTCCAATTTCCATCAATTTGAGTGATTTTCCAGCCCTTCTATGGGGGTCTTCCAGAAAAATGCTTGAGTTTCACATTAAGGGTATGTGCGCACGTTGCTTTTTACCTGCTTTTTACCTGCTTTTTTGCTGCTTTTTCTTCTGCGCTGTTTAATGCCAAAATGGATGTGTTCTTCTATTCAAGCAAAGTCTATGGGAATTTGGGTTTCTTGTTCACACTATGTTGTTCAAAATGCTGCCTTTTTGTGGCAGAACTTTGGTCAAAAACTCAGCTTTTCAAAGAAGCAACATGTCAATTGTTTTTGCCATTTGGGTTTTGCACTGCAAAGCTGAGTTTTTGACCAAAGTTCTGCCACAAAAAGGCAGCATTTTGAACAACATAGTGTGAACAAGAAACCCAAATTCCCATAGACTTTGCTTGAATAGAAGAACACATCCATTTTGGCATTAAACAGCGCAGAAGAAAAAGCAGCAAAAAAGCAGGTAAAAAGCAGGTAAAAAGCAACGTGCGCACATACCCTGACTTCTATTATACTCCTTACTCGAATTGAGCCCGTCTGAGCTACCTGCTTGGTTCGAGTATCGAGTAGTTGAGCATTTTAGTGGTCACTCATCACTATTGTCAACGCATTTAACAGTTAACAAACTTCTTCCTCAGGACAAACCACAGATGTGCTTTCTTAAGTAGCCCCAGATTGAAGAAACTCTATATATTAAGAACACATTGTACATTAGCAAGTTGTTTCTGTATGATTTCTATTAATCTTTATTTAAAAGAGAGAAGTAATCACGGTAATAAAAAGCTTTATGTGAGCATCTATAGTAACTCGGAATATATTATCTTATAAATACATAAGAAGATATAAGTAGTTGTAACTGGACTAAAAAATGCAAACATGATATAATTCTAGGTTTATACCTTTCAGGCATTCATTTATTGTTCTACTCCGAGGTGTGGCGACTTCCTGAAAATTGCAGTCACTTGTTCCCTTCATCACTTTCCCTTCCTGAATTACTGAATACCCTTAGAAATATTGCATCTGTTTACAGCTTATTGATTTGTACAGGAAAGCTTTTTATATATTTTCTTTAGATTTGATTGATATTTATGGAAGTGTCCTACACATGGAGTACTTATGTATATGGAAACTGCCAGAAGTTACAAATAGTCTAAACCCGTATTTCCTGCCAATGTAATGTGATGTGTGAATGCACTGTACTCGATATTTTTCTTTTATCTTCCAGTACTAAATACCCATTTAAATGAATGCTAAGATTTTCTTTGAATGAAGATTTACAGTAAATAAAGGATAATAACAGAATTAGCACAAAACTTGCTTATAAGAAGATTACAGAAAAATAGCTACATGGTTGCTCCCTTTCATAATCCCCTAATTCCACATGTACTAAAAATCGTTTGACTTCTTTCATGAATATTTTTGGCAGACGTCCATCCAAAAGCAACAAACTTGTAACTGCTATGTGACCCCTATTTCTGTTCTTCGGTGTTACTGCAAGTTGTTATACAGAAAAATAATGTAGGTAACATCAGAACTGTTTGCTAAAGTGGGTGGTGGGATATAATCAGCACAAGGAGGAAAGTTGTCAGAGGTCCTGATGGTGTTGAGGTAGTCCCATATCACTCTTCAGAAGGGAGCAGCTTGAGCTTTAGGTCACCTCAAGGTGCAGGTTCTGGAGAAGTTAGGCAGATGGGTGGTGAAGCTGAGTGGGACAGACTGACAACCCCCCCCCAGTATTCATGGTTTCAAAGTTGCTGTCCAAACCCTAATAGTCAATATCCAATTATTTAATAGTAAAAACTAACCACTTTTGCAACTTACTGTATTTTTAAGATTATAAGACGTACTCTTCCTCCCAAAAATTTGGGAGGAAAATGAGGGATGCATCTTGTAATGCAAATGTAGCTTACCGGGAGGTGGGGAATGGGGGCTGTGTTGTCTACGGTGGGGGCTGTGTGGAGCAGGGTAGTGCAGCAGGTGAGATGCTCTGTCGGTGGTGCGGGCTTCAAATAATCGTGCCCAAACTCAGCACGTGTGAAGATGGCGCTCTTGGCTCAAGATCTCATCGGCACACACACCGCCTCTGACCCATTGATCTCTCAGCAGGGAACTTAAAGAAAATGGCACCCGGAGGTGGTGCGTATAAAGATGAGATCTCGGCTTGTCATTGAGCCGAGAGCTCAATCTGCTCACACGCTGACTCCAGGTGCCATTTCTTTGAAGCTCATACCATCAACAGAGCATTTCTGACACCTGCCGCACCACCCTGCTCCACACAGCCAGCACAGCACTCGCAGCCAGCACATCCCCCACCGCAGCGACTGCAGCATCACCCTACTCCAACACTGCCACTGCCTCCTGTGATCCCGCTTCACCACCACTGCAACCCCCCCTTATTTTTTTTAATCTTTTTTTATCTCTAAATTTGGGGTGCGTCTTATAATCCGGTGCGTCTTATAAAATGAAAAATACGGTATGTCGCGGGCGGGGAGGAGGGTGGCAACGCTGCGCTCTCCCACAGCTCGGGCCCGGCCGCCGCTGCTCTGCGGCTGTTGCTGCTTGGTGGCTCGAGCGATGGGCCGGGTCCCGGGGACTCGAGCGGCGCTCCTCGCCCGTGAGTGAAAGGGGTGTATTGTTGGTGGGGGAATTTGGTTAATGTCCGTGACGCCACCCACAGTTGTGGTGATTTTGGTGACACCACTGCTGCTCTGTACAGGGATCCCGGGAGCGGTGACAGGGAGCAGCTGAGTTGGTGATTCTCCCCTCCGTGGGCAGGGGGTTGGTTGTCCCGGGGCCCGGTGACGGGGTTGGGATGGTTGACAGGCGGGTTATGGGGCCTGTTGAGGTGCAGGGACGCAGGGGCAGTGCTGTGCCGCACGGCACGGAGGTACTCACTCAGCCCAAGGATGATGACACAGTTCACGGTAAACAAGTGGCTGGTTGGACGGGTCCCTCGGACGGCTGCGGTGCTGATGTTCCCTGCAAGTTAGCGGTGACTGTCTCTTCCCTGCACCTAAGTACGGTTGTTGGTATCGATGGGTTCCCACCGGTAACCCGCTCCCCGGCTTGGATATGGGCCGGAGGAGCCCCTCTTTGCCCGCAGGCGCTGGCCCTGAGGAACTGGTGCCTTGGCGGTGGCGGTGTCCCTCTCATACGGTCGGACTGTTGCCTTCAATCGGGACTTAATTGTTTGGAGACCCAGGAGGTCCCCTTCACTGACGGATTTGGCAAATTTACGGTGACTCCAAGCCTTGCTGGGATCCGAAAGGCCCCTGCCAATGGTGCTGACTTCTCTTTGTGTACCGGTCCGGTACCGCCGGGCCACCACCCATCCACGGTCCTTTCGGCAACTCCAAAAAGCCACTCCTGCAGACGATCACCGCCGTCTGCCAACCTTGCTGTCTCTGTCCGGGGCACACACCTGGACGCTTCCAGTCAGTCTTACTTGCTCCACTACCACTTCACTTTGCTCCTTCTCCTTTCACCTCCCTAGCTAATCTGCTGGTTTTCCCGCCTCCAGGACTGTGAACTCCTCATTGGGTGGAGACCAACTGGCTGGCTCCACCCCCTGGTGTGAACATCAGCCCCTGGAGGAGGGCAACAAGGGTTTGTGTTCTGACTTCGGTGTGCCTGCAGGGAATGTGGGGTGTGTGGGGATGTTGTGACCTGTGACCCCTGGCTTGCCCAGGGCGTCACACGGTACATCAAATGACAATTTCCTACCCTTCCTTCTCTATGTCAACCTCCTGTGTCAAAATTGTTTTGCACTTGAAATACTTAGTTTTTACTCCCCCCTGCTTACCTCACAGCACTTAAAAGGAATCTATCAGCAGGTTTTTGCTACTTCATCTAAGAGCAGCATGATGTAGGAAAAGAGATCCTGAATCCAACAATATATCACTTAGATTACTGGGTCCAGCCATTCTGACACAATCTGTAATTTTAGATTTACTCATGTAGCAGAGCTGAGAGTCTTGTCCCGCCCACACCAGGCTCTCAATAGAGATTGTATATTGACAGTGAGGTGTCAGTTAGAGAAGGGGGTGTGTAGGACTTTGGTGCATGTGATTTTGTAGTCCGAGCAAAGATAAGTCCTGCTGCTTAAGCAAACACAGCAAATAAACAACAGATCAGACCTTGACAAGACAGTCAGCCCGGAATTTTCTGTGTTAGTTTCTGATGACATATAGGGCATCAATCCATTTGTGAGAAATTGCGCAATGAATCGAGAGGTCTGTTTTCACCTTTTAACCCTTGTGTAACTGGAACAAAATTTGCTCCTAATGAAAAAAATTACATTTTTACCACTAAAATGTTATATTTCACCATCCTAATGTTAAAACATTCTGTGAGACACCTGTGGGTTCAAAATATTCACTACACCCTTAGATTAATTCCTTACACAGTGACGTTTCCAATATGGGGTCAGTTGTGGGATTTTTGCTGATCTGGGACCTCAGAGGCTCGGCCGATGGAGGCCACAATCTATTCAAACAGAATCTGTTTTCTAAATTCCAAGTCTTTTTCCTTCCCATCTGATCCCCTCCGTGTACTTAAATAGTAGTGTACAACCACATATGGGGTACTGCCTCCTTTGGTAAAAAAGTGCAAACAAATTGTCCTGTCCATTTTTTTTCCTGTTACTCTTTGCGTGAATGATAATTTGGAGGCTAAAGTAAAATTTTTGCACAAAAACTAAATTTCACGGCCCAATCTAAAAAAATTCTGTGTAATTTGTGGGTTAGAAATACCCACCGCACCAATAGATGAATTCATTATAGGGTTTAGTTTACTACTAAATGAACTCATGTGGCTATTTCTGCATTTTTGGCACGTCAGGGGCTCTATAAATGCAATACGTTGTCCATATTTGCGTTCCAAAAAACAAATAACGTTAATTTTCCGAGCCCTATCATGTGCCCACACATTAGTTTTTGATCATGAATGGAGTATCACTGTGTTCAGGAGAAATTGTTTAACAAATAATGGGGCACTTTTTCTCCTATTATCCATTTTTAAAATTACAAATTTTGGGCTAAAATAAAATTTTAGCAGAATTTTTTTTTAATATTTTCACATTCACATTTTAAAAAGCAACATTCTGTGAAAAAAAAATGAACATTTTCAATATGATTATACAATGTTATCAGATTCCATGAAGTACCTGTAGGTGGTTCAAAATGCTTACTATAACCCTGGATAAAATCCTTGAGGGGTCTAGTTTCCAAAATGGGGTCACTTGTGGGGAGTTTCTGCTCTTTCTGCCTGCAATCTATTTTAGCCAAATTTATGTTCCAAAATTCAAATGTTGCTCCTTCCATACTGAGCCTGAACATTTGTCCAACAGAGGTTTCTGAGTGCATGTCAGGTATCAGCTATCTCACAAGAAATTGGGTAAAAAATGTTGGTGTCCATGCTGTCATGTTATTTCTTGTAAAAGTGAATAAACTGGGGCTAAAACCACATTTTTAGCTTAAATGAATTTTTTTTTTCATTCCGCTTTGCATTACTTCCTGTGAAGCACCTGAAGGGTTATTACATTTCTTGTATGTAATTTTGAGTACTTTGAAGGGTGCAGTTATTACAGTGGGGTCACTTTTGGGTATTGTCTGTCACATAGGCCTTTCAAAGTTACTTAAAATGTGATGTGGTCCCTAAAAAATTGTTTTTGTAAATTTTGTTGGAAAAATTTGAAATTGCTGATGAACTTTTAATCCTTCTAACTTCCTGACAAAAAAAAATGTTTTAAAATTGGTGCTGATGTAATGTAGACATGTGGGAAATTATTTTGTGTGACATAAAACTCTGGGTTAAGGGCATAAAAAATCAGAGTTTGAAACTTGCAAAATTTTCATCAAATTTCCGATTTAATCACAAAAACTCACAAAAAATATGGTCCTAAATTTACCTTTATAATGAAGTACAATATGTCACAAAAAATAATTTCACAATCACTGGAATCCGTTGAAGAGATATTACATCATAAAATGACACTGATCAGAATTGTAAAATTTGCCCTGGTCTTAAGGTCAAAATTGGCTCCATCATTAAAGAGAATCTGTCACCAGGTATTTGCCACCTAATCTGAGAGCAGTGTAGGGGCAGAGATCCTGATTCCAGCGGTGTGTCACTTACTGGGCTGCTTATTGTAGTTCTGATAAAATCACTGTTTAAACAGCAGTAGATTATCATTGGAGGACTACTTGTCCTGCTGCAGGTAGTCCAGCATATTCATGAGCTCTGTATTAACTGCTAGATCTGCAGCAGAAAAAAACATTGATTTTATCAAAATGACAGCAAACAACTCAGTAAGTGACACAGCACTGGAATCAGGATCTTTGTCTCTACATTATGCTGCTCTCAGATGGGGTAGCAAAAATCTGGTGACCGATTTCCTTTGAGAAATTAAAAACAGACAGTGCCCAGATGAGAAAACATAAATGAATGCAACCTAAGAAGTTGAAGGATCTACTATTTGGTTTTCTTCAGAAAGGATGACCAGTCATGCAAATAATAGAGAAATACTGTATATCAACATGATATTAACATTTTCCTTACACCTACCAAACAGGGGCTGGAGAACATTAGATTATCCCATAATTGCTATAATTTGCACTACTCACCTAACAGGCTCATGATATAACTTGTTACTTAAAACATTCTTTAATGCTGTAATCTATTACTCTATGTAATAGTTAATTTACAGATGATTTATATTTCTTTATCCCAAAGGTTTATTAAAAATTTGCAAAAACTTTTTATCTGATAAATCTAACATGAATTAAAGCAACTTTTCGAACAACTATAATTAAAATATATATCAATTTGTGTCTGCTGTTCTAATAGATATCTATAGAGGGCTTTACACGCAGCGATATCGCTAGCGAGCGCACCCGCCCCCTTCATTTGTGCGTTACGGGCAAAATCGCTGCCCGTGGCGCACAATATCATTAGGAGCCGTCACACGGACTTACCTGCCTAGCGACGTCGCTGTGGCCGGCGAACCGCCTCCTTTCTAAGGGGGCAGTTCGGGTGGCGTCACAGTGGCGTCACTAAGCGGCCGTCCAATAGAAGCGGAGGGGCGGAGATGAGCGGCCATAACATCCCGCCCACCTCCTTCCTTCTTCATTGCCAGCAGCCGCAGGTAAGCTGTAGTTCGTCGTTCCCGAGGTGTCACACATAGCGATGTGTGCTGCCGCAGGAAGGACGAACATCCTGCGTCCTCAACAATCAACGATTTTTTGAAAATGAACGTGTCAACGATGGACGATTTGGTGAGTATTTTCTATTGTTGACGGCCGCTCGTTGGTGTCACACGCAACGACGTCGCTATCGATGCCGGATGTGCGTCACGGAATCCGTGACCCCGGCAATATATCGTTAGATATTAACAGACTACAACCATTGCATTGCCTGATCCTGCAGTCATATTCCTTAAATTGAGGATGCCATCCTCAAAATGAATAGGGAAAACTAAGTTCTAACATTTAACCCCTTCTTGCATTCCTTTCATCCATCTTCTTCAACCTTCCTGGTTTGAACTTGATGGACATAAATTTTCTATTACCATGCATGTTACCATGTAAGTCGTATTGTATTTTGTGATTATTAATAGTGATGAGCGAGTATGCTTGTTACTACTCGGTACTCGTACGAGTATCACTGTACTCGGGCTACTCGGCGGGGACCGAGAAATCTCGCGATACTCGTGCTGTACTCGTCGTCTTCATCCCTGCATGTTGGCGCTCATTTGAGAGCCAGCCCTCATGCAGGGATTGGCTGGCAGACCACTGCAATGCCACAGCCCTGTTAGTTGTGGAATTGCAGTGATTGGCCGGCCTGCACAGCGTGACCGAGCCTTTATACCGGCGGGCGCGCTGTGCTCTGCTCACAGCCATCCAGACAGTCAGTGCAGGGAGAGTGTTGCTGCTTCAGGGAAAGGTTTGCGGCCCTTTATAGTTATTTCCGTAGCAGGGCTGCAAACAGTGTGACCAGAAGTCCTTCTCAGGACTATTATAGTTGTATACAGGCAGGCAGGGTATAGCCAGGTCGGAGTACAGTAGCAGAGTCCTTCTCAGGACTATTGTTGCTGTATACAGGCAGGGTATAGCCAGGTCGGAATACAGGCTAGTGACCAGAAGAGTCCTTGTCAGGACTATTGTAGCAGTATACAGGCAGGCAGGCAAGCAGGGTATATAGCCATTCCTAGTGGTGACTGTATACCAGCCTTCATCATATCTGGGGCTGGTGTACACAGTCTAAAACAGTCCTGATAGTGTCAGACTTCTCAGTAATTGTCGCTCCTAAAAACCTGTTAGGTTCTTAGTGCGTCCGTGCTTGCATTTAAAAACCGCACGTGTGTGCCTGTCGGTGGCAGCGTACAGGTGCACGTTTTGCACAAACTATTATATAACGCACAAGTCTAGTGTATAATACACGTCAGTCAGCAGTGTCTGATAGTGTCAGACTTCTCAGTAATTGTCGCTCCTAAAAACCTGTTAGGTTCTTAGTGCGTCCGTGCTTGCATTTAAAAACCGCACGTGTGTGCCTGTCGGTGACAGCGTACAGGTGCACTTGTGTGCGTTTTACACAAACTTGGATATAACGCACAAGTCTAGTGAATACACGTCAGCACAGCATTGCAAAATGCGCAAGGGCGTTGGCAACGAACAAGGAAGTGGACGTGATGGTGGTGCAGGCAAAGGCCGAGGTCGTGGGCAAGCTCTAATTTCGCCACAACAAAGGGCCACATCTACTCGCTCGCACGTCCTGTCCCAAATTCTTGGGGACCACAGCAGTACACCGCTCTTGAACCAAGACCAGTGTCAACAGGTTGTTAGTTGGATAGCGGATAATGCTTCCAGTCAGATTGGCACCACCACAAACACTCTGTCTTCCACACGGTCAAGTGTCAGTAGCCGTGATACTGCACCGCACATTTCAGAACCTGATCCTCCTTCCTACCACCAGGCAGAGTACACGTCCTCGGACATTACTGATCCCACACTTGGACACTCGGAAGAGCTGTTCACGTTTCCATTCGCACATTCTGGCCTCTCGCCAGCTCATGTTGAAGTGGGTCATGAGGAGATCGTATGTACAGATGCCCAAATATTTGAGCAGCCACGTTCTCACAAAGTTGGCAACGTGTCTCAACAAGGGGTGGACGATGATGAGACACAATTGTCAGGAAGTCAGGAGGAGGACCAGGGTGCGGAAGAGGAAGACGACGTGGTGGATGATCCAGTAACTGACCCAACCTGGCAGGAGGATATGCAGAGCGAGGACAGCAGTGCACAGGGGGAGAGAGGCGTAGCATCCCAACAGGCAGTAAGAAGCAGGGTGGTGGCTCCAGGCAGAAGTCAGGCAACCGTTCTCCGGAACAACAACACGACACAAGGTGCCTGTACAAATGTTAGGTCTTCCCGAGTCTGGCAGTTTTTTAAATTGGCTCCAGATGATTCTAAAAAGACCATTTGCAACACCTGCCGTGCCAGCATCATCAGGGGTACCAAAACTAGCAGCCTGACCACCACCAGCATGATCAGGCACATGTCAGCCAAGCACCCGACTTTGTGGGAAGTACAACAGAGTCGAGGAGCAGTGCTTGCTGATGTCACTGCTCCGTCTTTGCTTGTTGTGCATGCGAGCCAATCCCCTGTCCATGCTGCCTGCGAACAAGCCTCCTCCGGTCCTGCACCTGCAGTTGCCTACGCAGAAATAACACCATCATCAAGCACGTCCTTGTCCCAGCGCAGCGTTCAGTTATCCGGTCAGCAAACCTTTGAACGCAGGCGCAAATACACTGCCAACGCCCCACATGCCACACTTCTAAATGCTAACATTTCGCGACTGCTTGCGCTGGAAATGTTGCCTTTTAGGCTGGTGGAGACAGAAGCATTCCGCGACCTGATGGCGGCAGCTGTCCCACGTTACTCGGTCCCCAGCCGCCACTATTTCTCCCAGTGTGCCGTCCCCGTAAACCACGTGTCACAAAACATCTCACGTGCCCTGAACAACGCTGTTTCACCCAAAGTCCACCTAACCACAGACACGTGGACAAGTGCTTGTGGGCAAGGCCGCTACATCTCGTTGACGGCACACTGGGTTAATATTGTGGAAGCTGAGACCCAGTCTGAGCGAGGGACGGAACACGTCCTTCCCACACCAAGGTTTGCAGGCCCTACCTCAGTCAGGGTTTCACCCACACTCTACAGCTCCGGAATGTCATGCTCTTCAGCCTCCTCCTCCTCCTGCGCATCCTCATCCACTTTACCCTCCACACCAGTCCCAAGCTGGAAGCACTGCAGCACTGCCTCGGCGAAGCGGCAACAGGCTGTGCTGAAGCTAATCTGCATAGGTGACAAACCCCACAATGCAGAAGAGGTGTGGACAGCTCTAAAACAGCAGGCAGATCACTGGCTCACACCTCTGAACCTAAAGCCAGGAAAGGTCGTGTGTGACAATGGCCGGAACCTGGTGGCGGCTTTGAGGTGAGGCCAGCTGACACATGTTCCATGCGTGGCCCATGTGCTCAACCTCGTGGTTCAGCGGTTTCTAAAGTCATACCCAGAGCTGTCTGATCTGCTGGTAAAAGTTCGCCGCCTGGCTGCACATTTTCGAACGTCACCTACTGCTTCAGCCGGCCTTGCCGGCTTTCAGCGCCGTTTGCATCTTCCGGCTCACAGACTGGTGTGTGATGTCCCAACGCGTTGGAATTCAACTCTGCACATGTTGGTCAGGATATGTGAGCAGAAGAGGGCAGTTGTTGAGTACCTGTATCACCTAAGCCGTCGGGAAATGGGTCAAACTCCACACATAACACCTGAGGAGTGGAGATGGATGTCCGACCTATGTACCATCCTCCAAAACTTTGAGGACTCCACCAAGATGGTGAGTGGTGATGACGCCATTATTAGCGTCACCATACCGCTTCTCTGCCTTCTAAAACGGTCTCTGCTCAAAAACAAACATGATGCATTGCAGGCGGAGCGCGATGTGTTGGAGCAAGAAACAGTAGTGGGTGTGGGTGATAACACACAGCCCAGCCTCGTCTCATCACAACGTGCAGTGGAGGACTATGACGAGGAGGAGGATGAAGACATGGAGCAACTCTCCGGCCAAATTGAGGATATGACATGCACACCAGTCATATCCTCGGTTCAGCATGGCTGGCCAGAGGACAGGGTAGATGAGGAGGAGGAGGAGGAGGAGGACAGCATGTTAAGTCATCGTGTTGGTCAGGATACTGAAGTACTGGCTGTTAAGAGTCTGGCGCACATGGCTGACTTTATGGTAAGCTGCCTGTCTCGTGACCCTCGCGTTAAGAACATCTTGGCCGACAATCATTACTGGTTGGTAACACTGTTAGACCCACGCTACAAGGAGAACTTTATGTCTCTTATTCCTGAGGCGGAGAGGTCAGCCAAAATGCAGCAGTTCCGGAAGGCCATAGTCACGGAAGTAGGCAAAGCATTCCCCTCACAAAACGCTAGCGGCATAGGTCAGGAATCAGTGGACAACCAAGGCGTACAGCCGAGAGGGGCACAAGTCCAATCCGCCAGAGGTAGGGGAACAGTCTTTAAGATGTGGGACAGTTTTCTCAGCCCCTCACGTACCACAGCCCCTGAGGTGCGGGGTAGTGCCACAAGAAATCCTAAGTTTGCCCAGATGCTCAAGGAGTACCTTGCAGATCGAACAACTGTACTCCGACATTCCTCTGTGCCCTTACAATTATTGGGTATCCAAGGTGGACACGTGGCATGAATTGGCTCTCTACGCCTTGGAAGTCCTGGCCTGCCCTGCCGCTAGCGTTTTGTCAGAGCGTGTTTTTAGTGCCGCAGGTGGAATCATTACAGATAAACGCACCCGCCTGTGAACTGAAAATGCTGACAGGCTGACTCTGATCAAGATGAACAAGGGTTGGATTGGGCCAGACTTCACCACACCACCAGCAAATGAGAGCGGAATTTAAAGTTTGTAACGGGAATTTGCCATGTACCTCCACTCACCCATGGGTACACACTTCTGGACTTTGGATAATTGCTGGACTGCTCCTCCTTCTCCTCATGCGCCACCATGATGACCGTTACAATAGTTAGGCCTTTGTTTCAGGTATACCCCCAGTGGTAAATTTTTCAGAATGGACATTACAACGACAGGAGACCCGCTCCTTTGCAATGGGAACAATGTTTTGAGGCCCTCATGCACGTCTCTATCCAGGGACAACGTGGAGCCTCCCAATTTTTGGCTGCCCTGCCAAAGGGCTATACTACAATAGACCCACTTCCTTACAATGGGCACTTCAGGTTTACAGGCCCTCATGCACGTCTCTATCCAGGGACAATGTGGAGCCTCCCAATTTTTGGCTGCCCTGCCAAAGGGCTATACTACAATAGACCCACTTCCTTACAATGGGCACTTCAGGTTTACAGGCCCTCATGCACGTCTCTATCCAGGGACAACGTGGAGCCTCCCAATTTTTGGCTGCCCTGCCAAAGGGCTATACTACAATAGACCCACTTCCTCAAAATGGGCACATTAGACTCAAGAGGCCTTCATGTACGTCTCTTCTCAGGGACATCGAAGTGCCACACAATTTTTTCACGTAAAATCTTTCATGTAATCTCCAAAAGTAACATACACCAGCTTTATCTCACTATTGGGTATGTGCCCTTAACATTTCCGCCATGAAAATTCATTTTGGTGTCATTTTGGAAGGTTTTCTGGTGAGTCCGTAAAAATGGCGTAAAACGCGGACAAAATTGTTCACAGCTGTGACTTTTGAGTGATAAATGCTTCAAGGGATCTTCCCCATGCTGTTGCCATGTCATTTGAGCACTCTTCTGAGACTTTTGTGACATTTTTAGGGTTTCTACATGCTGCCGGGGGTCATTTCATAAAAATACTCGGGTCTCCCATAGGATAACATTGGGCTCGGTGCTCGGGCCGAGTACACAAGTATCTTGGGATGCTCGGCCCGAGCCTCGAGCACCCGAGCTTTTTAGTACTCGCTCATCACTAATTATTAACCCTTTAAAAAGCAGAGCCTGAATTTTGCTGAGTGGATAGACATGCCATACTATCATTAACATGATCAACAGATGGGAAAGTCAGAAATTCCTCAAGGCTCAAAATGAATACTTATGTCTAATGTATTGGAGTTAACCCATCAAGGTCATTATGTTTCATTCTTGAAAAGAAAAGGTTTTGAATGCATTAACTGGAAGACTACTAAACTTGAGGTAGCCTTGAAATGAATATAATACAAAACAAAAGTTATACAAATGCTAAGAATCAAACACTTGAAACATTTGCCATTTTCCAAAGAGCTGCTTTGATATGCAGTATATACTGTACATATAATCACTACATTAATGTTAAAAGGAAGCCAGACATAGAAGCTAAAGTCTTTCTTACTTTCTTACATGGTGGATGTTTGGCGCACATGTAACAATGAATTAGTAAGAAGGCAGTATTTAGCCTATAGCTGTTCTTATTTGGTAAAATCTGAGTAAATTTAACTTTATAATGAAAATGCTATAAATTTACAGCGCCTGGCTGTGGGGTTGAAATTTGCGCTATTGTAATATTATGGTATGGGGTTAGAGCTCTGCCAATCTATCAGGTATAGCTGTCACACTGCACTAGGAAGATACTGAGGTTACCAGCAATGTAACTTCAGAGTGCAGTTAGCAGGTCAACCAGCTGACGGCAGCAGCGTAGTCAACAAACCAAATCAGCAGCAGAAGGTCAATATCAGTCAAAGGAATAAACAAAGAGAAGTCAGGTGGTATGCCAGGGGTCAGAGTCGGGATTTCATGTAGGGAGCAGGAGGGAGAGACGGAGCCGAAGTCACAAACAAAGCAAAGTCAGAAGCCGGGCAGAAATGTAAATGACTGGGGTCGGGGTACACGGGTCGGGACAGAGACAGACAAACGAGATAGGACATATTTACAGACTGGGACCGGGAGTCAGGGACGAGGAACAAAAAAACGGAGCAGGGGAACACGAGTCAGGATGAGGTAGCAGGGAGGCAGAACAGATCGTACTCACAGGAGCCAGAAACGAGTGCTGCAGAGCAAAACTATTACTGGCACCGTACGACAGGTGCGACGCCAGGATATATTAGTGCTTTGCAACCTGGAATGAGGCTGCAAGAAGTTAATCCCTTCATGCCTTGAACGCCGCACACATGACAGCGCTGGCTCAGCAGCGGCTGGGCAAGGCCTGAATTATGACAATAGCAAAGCTGATGGGTCCTAACAGATCCACTTTTGACTTTTAGGATTGCTACTTCCAATAGGTGGCGCTAGAGTTTGTCTCCTTTACTGGAGAGACAACTTGAATAATTCCCAGAGGGGCATTGCAGCTATAAGTCCCCTCACCACCGACAGACAGCCAGACTGGTTTGTCAGGTCTCCGTAAGGAGAATAGGCTTCCCCCGTGGTCCCCACATAGCTTCTCATAAACCAGATCAGTTACCCACACTTTGCACTGATGAGGGGCAATCACCCCGAAACATCGTGTCTGCAAATTGGGATTCTGATCTGGCATATATCTTAGGTCATATGAAAAGGCTTGTTAAAAGGCCACTTTTGACTTTTAGGCTTGCTACTTCCAATAGGTGGCGCAAGAGTTTGTCTCCTTTCCTGGAGAGACAATTTGAATTGTTTTACTGTAGTCAGATATTTTCCCCTGTAACTGAGGCATCTCTGAATGCACCAGTTACAATGGAAAAAATGTTCAATAAAGTGAAAAAATGTTCTCAAAAGATCTTTTATGTTTTCTTAGGGAAACAACAATAAAAAAGGTAAAAAGTCCCATACAATAAATAAAAAAGGCAGAATTTTTAATCTAAAATAGAATTTATTACATACATATAGGAAACAAATGAGAAAAAACGTATACATATTATGGATCTACAGTGCTGGCCAAAAGTATTGGCACCCCTGCAATTCTGTCAGATAATACTTAGTTTCTTCTTGAAAATGATTGCAATCACAAATTCTTTGGTATTATCTTCATTTATTTTGCTTGCAATGAAAAAACACAAAAGAGAATGAAACAAAAATCAAATCATTGATCATTTCACACAAAACTCCAAAAATGGGCCAGACAAAAGTATTGGCACCCTTAGCCTAATAATTGGTTGCACAACCTTTAGCTAAAATAACTGCGAACTACCGCTTTCGGTAACAATCAATGAGTTTCTTACAATGCTCTGCTGGAATTTTAGACCATTCTTCTTTGGCAAACTGCTCCAGGTTCCTGAGATTTGAAGAGTGCCTTCTCCAAACTGCCATTTTGAGATCTCTTCACAGGTGTTCTATGGGATTCAGGTCTGGACTCATTCCTGGCTACTTTAGTAGTCTCCAGTGCTTTCTATCAAACCATTTTCTAGTGCTTCTTGAAGTGTGTTTTGGGTCATTGTCCTGCTGGAAGACCCATGACCTCTGAGGAAGACCCAGCTTTCTCACACTGGGCCCTACATTATGCTGAAAATTTGTTGGTAGTCTTCAGACTTCATAATGCCATGCACATGGTCAAGCAGTACAGTGCCAGAGGCAGCAAAGCAACCCCAAAACATCAGGGAACGTCCTCCATGTTTGACTGTAGGGACCGTGTTCTTGTCTTTGAATGCCTCTTTTTTTTCCTGCAAACTCTATGTTGATGGCTTTTCCCAAAAAGCTCTACTTTTGTCTCATCTGACCAGAGAACATTCTTCCAAAACATTTTAGGCTTTCTCAGGTAAGTTTTGGAAAACTCCAGCCTGGCTTTTTTATGTCTCGGGGTAAGAAGTGGGGTCTTCCTGGGTATCCTACCATACAGTCCCTTTTCATTCAGACACAGACGGATAGTATGGTTGACACTGTTGTACCCTCGGACTGCAGGGCAGCTTGACCTTGTTTGGATGTTACTCAAGGTTCTTTATCCACCATCTGCACAATCTTGCGTTGAAATCTCTCGTCAATTTTTCTTTTCCTTCCACATCTAGGGAGGTTAGCCACAGTGCCATGGGCTTTAAACTTCTTGATGACACTGTGCACTGTAGACACAGGAACTTTCAGGTCTTTGAAGATGGACTTGTAGCCTTGAGATTGCTCATGCTTCCTCACAATTTGAATTCTCAAGTCCTCAGACAGTTCTTTGGTCTTCTTTCTTTTCTCCATGCTCAATGTGGTACACACAAGGACACAGGACAGAGGTTGAGTCAACTTTAATCCATGTCAACTGGCTGCAAGTGTGATTTAGTTATTGCCAACACCTGTTAGGTGCCACAGGTAAGTTACAGGTGCTGTTCATTACACAAATTAGAGAAGCATCACATGATTTTTCAAACAGTGCCAATACTTTTGTCCACTCACTTTTTTATGTTTGTTGTGGAATTATATCCAATTTGGCTTTATGACATTTTTTTTTTTTTAATTGAAGACAAATTAAATGAAGATAATAATACCAAAGAATTTGTGATTGCAATCATTTTCAAGAAGAAACTGAGTATTATCTGACAGAATTGAAGGGATGCCAATACTTTTGGCCAGCACTAATAAAAAAGGTAAAAAGTGCCATACAAAAAATAAAAAAGGCAGAATTTTTCATCTAAAATAGAATTTATTACATACATATAGGAAACAAATGAGAAAAAACGTATACATATTATGGATCTATACAACCTGGAAAAATTCATTCAACAGGAAACTTTATGTGAAACAGCAAAACATATAATCAAAGAGCACAATGAAATGTCCCTATAAAGTCATAAACTTTATTGATAAAAAAAAATAATATATGCCATTGCACAAGGTACCTAAAAAAAATCGGGCAGATTGAAGGCTTTTTCCAGCACATTCTAATAGTCAAACAGCAAAATTACAACAATATTGTAATGCACGCAGGGTGAGCAAGGGGTAAGGGGATCCACTGGACCATAGGCACTGATCACTGACCTGGAGGAGCTTACCTAAGCGGCTACTGAATCTTCACTAAAGCCACTGGCTGGTAAGCAGCCAATAAGAGTAGCCTCAGAGAGCGCAGCAGCCGGTATCGTAAGTTCTGTCGAGATGGATAGATGCAAATCAAAAAAGGTCCGTGGAGCCTCTGTTAGGAGTCTTCGACACAGACACTGTGTCGAGACTCCTAACAGAGGCTCCTTGGACCTTTTTTGATTTGCATACTTCCCAGGGGGCAATGCACCTAGTATTTCACTGTGTTGAGCGCCTTTGCTGGCTGCTGGCAGTGTTTTCTCTGGCTGGTCTCCCCGAGATCAGTGATTGCTTTGTCTTGGTGGTCTACTACGCATTGCTCCCACCTAGCCAGAATCTTACTCCACACTGATGAGGGGCAATACCCCGAAACAGCTGTCTGTGGATGGATACCTGGCCTTGGTATTTCCCTTATCATACCTTTAAAATCGTCAAAGAGTTGGATATTGACTAAAAGGGCCATTTAATATGGTGGTTACAGTGGTCTCCTTAAAAAGAGCCACTCCTTGGCTAGGTCCTTCCTGGAGAGATATCTGGCTATTTTCTGTGTCGAGACTCCTGACAGAGGCTCCTTGGACCTTTTTTGATTTGCATACTTCCCAGAGGGCAATGCACCTAGGATCTCACTGTGTTGAGTGCCATTGCTGGCTGCCGGCAGTGTTTTCTCTGGCTGGTCTCCCCAAGATCAGTGATTGTTTTGTCGAGATAGATAGATGCGGTAGCAGTGGCCGAGATGGGTAGTTGCAGTAGCTGCAGCCGAGATGGGTAGTTGCGACAGCGGTGGTTGAGATGGGTAGTTGCAGCAGCGGTGGCCGTATCATTGGAGTGGCCAATGTGGACAATGTGCCGCAAGAACACTAGTAGGTAAGGATAGATGCAGTAGTGGAGTCGTCCTGCACTGGAACACAGAAGAACATCAGCAATACAGTACACTGCGCCATAACAGCAGAACTAGCAACATTAGGAACACATTGCCTAGGTAACTCCCTTAAGGGGAAGGTGCTTTAAATACCTGATGCCTCTCAGCTATAGGACGAGAGGTACTTCCAGGTTAGGGCATTCTGGCCCTTTAAGAAAGGAGGTGTGTCCATGCGTGTGTGACGCCCTGGGCAAGCCAGGGGTCACAGGTAATGACATCACCACACCCTACACCCCGGTTAGGCACACCTAAGCTAGACCAGAAATCCTTGTTGCCTTCCCCAGGGGCTGATGTCCACACCAGGGGGTGGAGCCAGGCGGTTGGTCTCCACCCACCAAGGAGTTCACAGTCCTTGAGGCAGGAAAACACAGGCAGATTAGTTTGAGAGGAGCAAGTGAGAGGAGTTGAAGTGAAGGAGAAAGTGACAGTTTGAAAGCCTGAAGTTGGTCCGGGTGTGTGCCCCAGACTGAGACAGCAAGGTTAGCAGACGGTGGTGACCGTCTGCAGGAGAGGCTGATCGGAGGTTGCCGAAAGGACCGTGGACGGGTGGTGGCCCGGCGATACCGGACCGGTATACAAGGAGAAGCCAGCACCATTGGCAGGGGCCTTTCGGATCCCGGCAAGGCTAGGAGTCGCTGTGAATTTGCCAAATCCGTCAGTGAAGGGGACCTCCCAACAACAAAGTCCCAATTGAAGGCAACAGTCCAACCGTAGGAGAGAGACACCGCCACCGCCAAGGCACCAGTTTCTCAGGGCCAGCGCCTGCGGGCAAAGAGGGGCTCCTCCGGCCCATATCCAAGTCGGGGAGCGGGTAACCGGTGGGAACCCATCGCTACCAACATTACACTAGGTGCAGGGACAGAGACCGTCACCGCCAACTACCGGGGAGAAGCAACAACAGCCGTCCGTGGGAACCGTCTTTCCAGCCTTGTGTTTTACCGAGAACTGTGTCAACGTCTCAGGCTGAGTGAGTACCACAGTGCCGTGCGGCACAGCGCTGCCCCCGCGACCCTGCACCTCACCAGGCCCCACACCTGGCCTGCCATCCACGCCTACCCCATCACCGGGCCCCGGGACAACCAACCCCCTACCCACGAAGGGGAGAACTAACATCTAGCTGCTCCATACCATCACTCCCGGGATCCCCATACAGAGCAGCGGTGGTGTCCACACAATCACCACAACCGTGGGTGGCGTCACGGACAATAAATCCCCAAAATCAAACCCCTTTTCACTCACGGGCGAGGAGCGCCGCTCGAGTCCCCAGGATCCGGCCCATCGCTCGAGCTACCGAGCAGCAGCGGCCGCAGCAGCAGCAGAAGCCGGACCCGAGCAGTGGGAGAACGCGGCGTGCCCTCCTCCGCCCGCGACAACTTGGCATCACGAACAGGATCTTACCGCTCTGCCGTCTGGTAGAGGTGCGCCTTGTTACCGCCGGAGGTGTCCGGCCTGAAAATTTCAGAAGCCGCCATCTTTGGCGCGGGAAGTTCCCGCTCGAGCGTCTTCTCGAGTAGTGGAGGCGCGAAGGCCAAAACCGCGCCCAGAGAGAGGAGGAGCCGGAAAGAGGCTAAGGGGGATGAAATGGCGACTGGTCGCATGTAGCCGCGGCTATAAAAGCAGGGATGCCAGGACTCTGCAGCCATCTTGTTCCTGGGAGAGGCCACCAGCAACATGTGGATGCTGTCCCGAAGCACAGTAGCCCCCGCGCCGGGAACCGCGGCGTGGGTGGAGATCCGGACCGCACAGCTCTACCAGAGGCTGCAGGTCAAGATGCAGCTCCTCATGGAGGAGTGGGAGAACGACATGGCGGATGTCATAGCAACCATGCGGAGACGCGAGGAGGAAGCTGCGGAAGGGAGGGTGAGTGACCCACGCCCCGATGCCCTTGAAGGGCCGGTCATCGCGGCTGCGGGACCCGGTCTAAACCCTCTCACCCTGCTGCCTCCCTCGCCACCCGTCCCAGAAGCCGTGAGCCCGCTACTAGGCCCGCTGCCACCGCAATCGGTAGCGATACCCAGCATGCCCTCCCCGGCGGGCCGATCTGCAGCCGGAGTCGGTAGCCGACCGGAGGTGCTGCCGTGGAAAGCCCCGAAGCCTGAATCGGAGGTGTCCCCCGAGAAGTTCCCTGAGCCGGAGCCGATAGCCCACTCCGTGCCGAAGGCCCAGCAGAGGAAAGCCCCTGTGCCCATTCCCCACACCTCGGCTGAGGTTGCGCCGGGTTGCCGCTGTAAGGCGGCGTCCAAGGCCAAGTCACCGCGGGACCTGCTGCCCAGATCACCAGTAGTGGGCAGTGTTCAAAAGGTCTCGCGGGGCCCGACCCGTGCCCCGGAGCTCGCAGCAGCGCCGTACTGGGACAGGGAGCCGGTACTGTTGGGCCTGGAAATCGAGGAGAGGGAAAGAAAGAAGGCAGAGATGGTGGCCCGTACGATCCGGGAGAAGGAGAGCCTGAGACAAGCTACCTTCTGTGTCCGGGGCCCGTTGTATGAAGGGCAGGAGGGCAGGTGAGGCGGTTTGATGTCCGCCGGGGCTATGGATTCATTTATGAACCGGGCCTGGAGGCCGAAGTGTTCATAGCCCGACGGGATGTGAATGCCCATCTCCCAGAGGAGCACCCAGGTCGTAACCTGATGCCGGGCGACTTGGTTCAGTACACCCGGCACTGTGGAGAGAGGGGGTGGTTTGCGCTGGATGCAAAGCTGAGGGGCAGCCAGGAGGCCCGTGTGAGCGCCGCGCCCCTTCCCCAAAGTGATGCCGAGGACTCTGAGTAGGGCAGCGGAGCACCGTTGTCACTGTCCCCGGTGGGACCAATATGTGTGTTTAAAGTTTTAAAGTTAAAAGTTTTTCAAAATGAAAATGATTAACCGAAGTTAACCTGATTGTCTAGCCTGCTGATTGAACCGGTCGTTGCCGGCACCGTAGTCCCCGTGGGGATCGTCTAAAGTTGCGTAAGGGACTCCTTACGGACAAGCCCGTGAACTTGCAGGGCAACCACAAACTTGTGGCTTGTAAATATGTTTGTTACAGCTTCCACCGTGCCGCCTCCGGAAAGGCAGATTGGAGGGAGGGCCCACAGTGGAGCAGGCTGGGGCCCAGCCACCACTTGAACTGGTGGCTACCCTCTGGGGGTTCCAGGGGCTCCCCATGGACGTGGGCCCCCTGGAAAGGACAGATCCCGCTCGGGTAACTTGGTGCAGGACTGGGGTCAAGGGGTGCTGCCTGTTTCTTAGGGGCAGCATCAGGGCCAGGCTACTTGGGTGGGTGAGAGCGGAAGCCGTAACCGTTAACCGTTTGCAACGTTTAAGAAAAGTGCCTCCTGTTGTGGGATGATGTTATTTTATTTGTATTGTGTTCCTTTTCTTAGCTTTTTTCAGAAAAATAAAACCGGTGTTGGACGGGCAGCCCGCGGACGGTCTGCATTTTGCTAAGGGGGAATGTGACGCCCTGGGCAAGCCAGGGGTCACAGGTAATGACATCACCACACCCTACACCCCGGTTAGGCACACCTAAGCTAGACCAGAAATCCTTGTTGCCTTCCCCAGGGGCTGATGTCCACACCAGGGGGTGGAGCCAGGCGGTTGGTCTCCACCCATCAAGGAGTTCACAGTCCTGGAGGCAGGAGAACACAGGCAGATTAGTTTGCGAGGAGCAAGTGAGAGGAGTTGAAGTGAAGGAGAAAGTGACAGTTTGAAAGCCTGAAGTTGGTCCGGGTGTGTGCCCCGGACTGAGACAGCAAGGTTAGCAGACGGTGGTGACCGTCTGCAGGAGAGGCTGATCGGAGGTTGCCGAAAGGACCGTGGACGGGTGGTGGCCCGGCGGTACCGGACCGGTATACAAGGAGAAGCCAGCACCATTGGCAGGGGCCTTTCGGATCCCGGCAAGGCTAGGAGTCGCCGTGAATTTGCCAAATCCGTCAGTGAAGGGGACCTCCGGGTCTCCCAACAACAATGTCCCGATTGAAGGCAACAATCCAACCATAGGAGAGAGACACCGCCACGCCAAGGCACCAGTTTCTCAGGGCCAGCGCCTGCGGGCACAGAGGGGCTCCTCCGGCCCATATCCAAGTCGGGGAGCGGGTAACCGGTGGGAACCCATCGCTACCAACATTACACTAGGTGCAGGGACAGAGACTGTCACCGCCAACTACCGGGGAGAAGCAACAGCAGCCGTCCGTGGGAACCGTCTTTCCAGCCGTGTGTTTTACCGAGAACTGTGTTAACGTCTCAGGCTGAGTGAGTACCACAGTGCCGTGCGGCACAGCGCTGCCCCCGCGACCCTGCACCTCACCAGGCCCCACACCTGGCCTGCCATCCACCCCTACCCCATCACCGGGCCCCGGGACAACCAACCCCCTACCCACGGAGGGGAGAACTAACATCTAGCTGCTCCATACCATCACTCCCGGGATCCCCATACAGAGCAGCGGTGGTGTCCACACAATCACCACAACCGTGGGTGGCGTCACGGACAATAAATCCCCAAAATCAAACCCCTTTTCACTCACGGGCGAGGAGCGCCGCTCGAGTCCCCAGGATCCGGCCCATCGCTCGAGCCACCGAGCAGCAGCGGCCGCAGCAGCAGCGGCAGCCGGACCCGAGCAGTGGGAGAGCGCGAGTGCCCTCCTCCGCCCGCGACACGTGCACCCTCCCAGGAGCCCTGTGTGACGTGCGTAGGAGCCAGGGATTGGGCAGTCACTGCTGGACGGCCGAGAAGGTGAGAGTGACGGCGTCCCTGGAGGGGAAGAGAGGGGCAGGACAGTGCAGCGACGCTGGTACGAGCATTACAAATATTCATATAAACCAACCAATGATATAGTAGCATTAGATATAATCAGTGTTCTGTACAATTTATCAATGGAAGTCCAAGCCACATAGTTAATAAGCAAAATAAACAACAAATATTACATCTAACGTGCTTTTGCTGGTCTGGATAAAGTACACATTTTTGTATTGCCACCATTTGTAATAACCCAAAATATAACACTATCATAACTCATACGATAAAAAATTTAAAAAAAATGGCAAAAATGTTAAAACAATTATCGAAAGTCATATAGAAAATAAAATGTTTTTTTAAAAAGTAATTTCGTCCCGAAAAGCATGTGGACAGTCAAATTAAAATATTTTTTATATGCGGGCAATTTACCTGGTTGAGTTTAAGGCCCCTGTTTTACACTAATCTAAAATGTAATTTAAATGCAAGAGCCAGGCAAGCTAATGAAAGCTCTACAGTGGGCAGTAAAAGCTGCTATAATCTACCTTTATGGATATAAAACTTAACCACAGTATAGTAAATACTGATGCGTTTCAGATATAGAATTATCCTTAGTCATGATAGTTCTAAGTCCATAACGCATCAGGTTTTGCCTTGATACAATGTACCTGGAAGCTTTTTAACTATACTAATATATTAGCAAAGGTCTATCACCAAAGGCAGGGCCGGTGTCAGCACCTGGCACACATGGGCAAATGCTTGAGCCCTGGACCACCGGGGGGGTCCACTCGCCATCGGCAGTGGCGGTGATGTATTCCGCAGTCCCCGGGTAAAGTTCCGGGGACCGCAGTGCTCGGACGTCAGCCACACTTTCCTGCACGCAGCATGTCACTGCTGAACGTTGTGTGCAGGGGCATTGAAGTTCATCTGTGGGCAGAGCTAGAGCACAGTGTGCTGAACTCCCATCCACAGATGAAGGGAAGGTACCTGGAAGAGCCAATAAACTCTAGCATCTACCATGAAGAGAGGAGCCAAAGCACCAACATCCCGCCGAGCTTTATGTCCCCCCAGAACTGTCCCCTGACCCCAGTGCTGTATACCCTCCAGAACTGTCCCCTGACCTCAGTGCTGTATACCATCCAGATCTGGGTGTCCCCTGACCCCAGTGCTGTATACCCTCCAGAACTGTCCCCTGACCCCACTGCTGTATACCGTCCAGATCTGGGTGTCCCCTGACCCCAGTGCTGTATACCCACCCAGAGCTGACTGTTCCCTGTATACCCCCCAATAACGGTCTCTCTCTCCTCACCCCAGTACTGTATACCCTCCAAGAATGGTCTGTCCCCTCAACCCAGTGCTGTATACTCCCAGAACTGTCTGCCCCCCACCATAGTGCTGTATACTCCCAGAACTTTCTGTCCCCTGACCCCAGTGCTGTTTCCCCCAAAACTGTCTGTCCCCTACCATAGTGCTGTATACACCCCCAACTGTATATTCGCCCACCCCAGTGCTGTATGCCCCCCAGAGCTGTTTGTCCGCCCACTCCAGTGCTCTATACCCCCTCTAGAGCTATGTCTCCCCACCCCAGTGCTGTATACTCCCCTCTAGAGCTATATGCCCCCCCATACTAGTGCTGTATACACCCAGAGCTGTATCTCCCCCACCCCAGTGCGGTATACCTCCCAGAGCTGTATGTCCCCCCACCCCAGTGCTCTATACCCCTAGAAATGTATGTCCTCCCACCCCAGTGCTGTATACCACCCCAAAGCTGTATGTCCCCTCCACGCCAGTGCTATATACCCCCCAGAGCTGAATGTCCCCTTCAAGAGCTTTATGTCCCCTATTACTGTATACTCCAGTGTCTCCTGTAATGTATATGTGCCACCTCCCGTGCCAGCAGCCAAGCTGCTTGGATCCGGATCTGCGGTGGCTCAAAGGTTTCCGGACCTGGGGGTCGTGCGGCCACTCAAATGAAGGGAGTATTTACAGGGAGAATTATAGAGTTCGTGACGCCACCCGTGGTTTGTGGTAATTAGGAGTAACACCGCTGCGGTTGGGAGTAACCTGGGATGATGGAATGGGGCAGCCTGGTGTTGTGACCCTCCACGGGTAGGGGGAAATACCCCGGGACTCGGTGATGGTGAGGGGGAGTGCCGTTAGATGCAAAAAGGGGTCACTTGCATACTCACTCAGTCCATTAAGCTGACACCGACAACTGGATAAACTAAAGTTCTGGATACCGCTGCCGCTGAGGGGAGCTTAGTTTGGGTCTCGTCCCCAGTGGTGCTGCCTGGTGATCTGTGACCTGCCTCCTGCCACAAAGTTTACTTCATTGTTGGTCCCGGTAGTATGGAACTGGCCGGGTCCCGCTCCCCACTATGGCTAAGTGTGGGAGCTTGCTCTCAGGGTTCACGCTTGGAATTTTCGGGACCGTTTTGAGTGGAAAGTCTTATCCCCCTCGTTACGCTAGTACGCAGATTTTGGAGCGGGTGGAGAGCGGATCTTGAAGGCTCCGTTCTCGTCGGGTAAATTGTCAGCTTGCCTGAAGCTACTCCCTGACCTAGGGTCCACGTACCCCGTCGTGCCTTGGTCCCAGCCCAGTGATGTTGCAAGGCTGCCGGCTGTCCTCCTCAACAGATACATGCCCCATGCCACAATCCCCTGCGACCGGAGGTCCAGCTCCTCTAGGCCCAGACCACCGTCTGCCACCTAGATAGCTTCCTAGGAGCCCTGCTCTTGACTTTCTCTCACTTTCACTTCCAACACACTCTCTCTTCTCCTGACCTCCCCTTTCCAACCCCCCAAGTGGGCGACCCTATTCCCCTCAGGCCGTCCACTGGTGTGTTTGGTGGGTGTGGTGCAGAGTGTACCTAGGATTTGATTAGCTGATATAGGCAACACCATATAGTTGGGGACACATAACCAAGAAGGATGACGACCTGATAGTCCAGGGGCGTCACATATATACAGCAGTGTCAGTGTGCAGTGTGCGTGGCCATGTCTGTTAGTCATGACCGCCAATAAGCGCAGTACAGCCACATGCCCGGGAGGAGCTGGATGGGTGACAAGCGGGGGAGGTGAGTGAGGCTGCTGCCGGCTTCCCCATATTAAAAATAACTCTAATGCTTCTGTATCTGTATGTCTGTGTGTATGACTGTGTATAGATTTGTCTGTTTATATGTATTTTTGTGAATTTCTCTTTAAATATGTATGTACGTACGTATGCCTATATGTGTACGTATCTGTGTATGTGTCTGTCTGCATGTAGATGGGGCCCACTGAGACTCTTTTGCCCGGGGTCCACAAAAACCTGGAGCCGGCCCTGATGACAGAGCAGACATCAGGTACTTTCCCAGCCTTCTGTCAATGTTGACTGAACTCTCCTGTATTGTGAAGGAGGGTCTTGCTGCCCTCTGCTGGAAACTACAGTTACTGTCCCATGATCACTACTGATTACTAAATTCTGAAAACTCTATTTAAAAAGAGGATCTGTCACCAGATTTTACAATACAAACTCCACACATTATTTAATACATACATTTGACCTAATATGCAGGGCCAGTTTTGCACAAATTGGGGCCATGGGCAGAATTTAAAGTGGTGCCCCTGTCGCGGGCGGGGAGGGCGCTGCGCTTACCCACTGCTCGGGTCTGGCTGCTGTTGCTGATCGCTCGGTCGGTGGCTCGAGCGGTGGGCCGGATCCCGCGGACTCGAGCGGCGTTCCTCGCCCTTGAGTGAAAGGAGTGGTTTGGTTTAGGGATATTGTCCGTGACGCCACCCACGGTTTGTGGTGAGGTTGGGGCACCACCGCTGCTCTGAACGGGGATCCCGGGAGCGTTGACAGGGAGCAGCTGAGATGTTTTCTCCGCTCCGTGGGTAGGGGGGTTTGGTGGTCCCGGGGCCTGGTGGTGGAGGTCGGAAGGTGGGTTGCGGGGCCTGGCCGGGTGCAGGGTCGCAGGGCAGCGCAGTGCCAGACGGCACGGTGGTACTTACTCAGCCAGTAACGCACACGGAGTCTCTGGTAAAACAAACGGCTGGATGGACGAGTCCCACAGACGGCTGCGGAGGTCACTCCCGGTAGGTTGGCGGTAACTGTCTCTCCCTGCACCGATGTTCTGTTCTCGGCCCCAATGGGTTCCCACTGATAGCCCGCTCCCCAGCGGTATGTTGGCGAAGGGAGCCCTTCCTTTGCCCGCAGGCTCTGGCCCTGGGAGCTCTAGCTCTGGCGGTAGCTTTATCTCCCTCACAGTTTGGACGGTTGCCTTCAGTCGGGTCTTTACTGCTGGGAAACCCCGGAGGTTCCCGTCGCTGACGGATTTGACCGGTTTTACGGCGACTCCTAGCCTGGTCGGGGTCTGTAGGCCCTGCCGGATGGTGCTGGCTTCTCTTTGCTCCCCGATCCGGTACCGGCGGACCACCGCCCGTCCCCGGTCCTTACGGTTGTACGTCAATCGGCCTCTCCTGCAGACGGTCACCACCGTCTGCCAACCTTGCTGTTTCTGTGCCCGGGCCACGTACCCGGACACGGCCAGTCAGTTCCTCTACTACTCCTCCCCCTGACTCTCACTCTCTACTCTCTCAACTGTTCTGCCTTCCTTTTCCCACCTCCAGGACTGTGAACTCCTCGTTGGGTGGAGCCAACCGCCTGGCTCCGCCCCACCTGGTGTGGACATCAGCCCCTGGAGGGAGGCAACAAGGATTTGTGTCTGACCTTGATGTTCCTAACCGGGGTGTGG
Organism: Anomaloglossus baeobatrachus; assembly: GCF_048569485.1. Classification (NCBI taxonomy): domain Eukaryota; kingdom Metazoa; phylum Chordata; class Amphibia; order Anura; family Aromobatidae; genus Anomaloglossus; species Anomaloglossus baeobatrachus. The sequence goes on along the minus strand of NC_134354.1, from coordinate 510,115,348 downwards.
GGTGTGTTGTTGCAGTACCTGTGACGTCCTGGCTTGTCCAGGGCGCCACATTCCCCCTTGTTTAAGCGCAGACCGTCCGCGGGCTGCTCGTCCATCACCGGTTTTATTTTCACAACTAGAAAAAATAGAAAACAGTAAAACATATAAAACACAAGCATTTCTATAAAACTTCCCTAAACGGGAGGCACTTTCTTTTAACGTTACTAAACATTTTTATTAAACGGTACGGCTTCCGCTCTCCCCCCGCCCAAACAACCTGGCCCTGATGCTGCCCCTGAGAAGTGGGCAGCACCCCTTGCCCCAGTCCAGAACCAAGCTGCCCGAGCGGGTACGGTCCCTTTCAGGGAACCCACGTCCATGGGGACCTACCGCTGCCCTACACAAGATCATCATTTCGCTCCGGGGAGGCACAGTTAAAGGGGCCACGTCCATCACTCTCACTCCCCCAATCTCTCCTCCCGCAGAGTTCACTTGCTGCCGGTACATCAAGGCCCGAATCTCTCGCTGCACCATCCTTTGTCGACCTCCTGCTGTGGTGGCGGCCAGCTGTTGTAGTAGGGTCAGCACCTCACTCATGCAATGCTCCATTACATTCGTTTCTAGCACCACCCTTGGATCATGATCGCTGGGGTTATTCCTTATCACGACCATCCCTTGGTGTTGTAGCTCGGTTCGCCCCACAGTCAAAGCCACATGTTTGTACCCCACTTGGGTCAAAGGGAGGCCATCAGCGGTAATCAATGTCATGCTGCTATCTGGAGGGGCAAGTTCATCCTCCCCCCAATAACGTTGATACAGTGTATACGGCATCGTGGTTACCTGAGATCCAGTGTCCAGAGGCGCCATCAGCGGGACGCCGTCCACAGCCAGGGGGATGATGGGGCGGGCCCCGATAAACCCGTCCCGCCAGTCGGGGGGGCTACTGGGTTCTACTCCTGAGGATTGGCCCTTGGCCCCAGGGGTTGTTCGTTTAACGGACACCGTCGGGAGTAGTGACCGGGCTTGCTGCACTTGTAGCAGATCAAAGGTCCATACCACGGGTCAGTAGCCCTTCTCCACTGCATCCAGGGAACATCTCCGGGACGATCGGCGAGCTGTAACCCCCCCAGGGGCCTGGATCTCGTTGGAGGCTGCAGTGCGGCAAGGATCTTGGCGAGGTCTCCATCCATATGATGGACCTCGGCAGCCAGCTCCTCCATCATTCCGCCAGAATTCACAGGCGCTGCCGGCGTTGGGGGAGAAGGAGCTACCATGATGGGAGCCATCTCAGCCGGCCACGGTGCCGCTTACGGAACTTCGGATGCCAGGGGCTGCAGAGCCTTAATGGCCCATTCTTTCAACACGGCAAAGTCCACATCAGGGTGTTCTAAGGCCCACAGACGCAGCTGTTTGCGGTCCTCCGGGGATCTCATCCCCTGCACGAATTGCTCTACCAGCATTTTGTTACTATCAGCATCATTGATTGGGTCCACCCACTTCAACGTCCGGAGAGAAGTTTGTAGACACAGGGCATAGTCTCTGATACTGTCGGTAGGCCGCTGTCGGCATTGGTAAAACTGCATTCGCAGCTCAGCCCCGATGCGAATTTCAAAGGCAACCTGTAGCTTCTTGAAGATAGTGGCCACAGAGGCCCGGTCCCCCTCGGCCCAGGTCTCCGTCTCCTGCTCAGCTGGGCCGGTCAGCTGCACCAGCACCACCGCTGAACGCTGCTTCTCAGTCAGGGGGTACAGTTCTAAAAACGGGCTAAGCTTTTTCCGGAAGACCTGCAGGGTATCAGGTTTCCCATCGTACTGCGGCAGCCAGGTAGCTCCGGGCACATAGGGCAAGGAGAACGGCATCACCTGAGCAAGGGCAGGGGCCGCGGCTCCCCCCGCTCCTGCGGCTAGAGCACGGCCGGGCCCATTTCCATCTGCCGGCACGTCTGCGGCTACGTCCACCGCTCCCCCAGCGGCTTCGTCAGGCACCGACATCTTGTTTCCGTCCCCCCTCGGTGTCTCTCTGGCACCTCCTCTTCAGGGGCGGAGCGTCGGCTTTCGCGCCTGCACTGCTCGGGAAGACGCTCGAGCGGGGACTTTTCGCGCCCAAGATGGCGGATTCGGAAAATTTTCGACCGGACACCTCCGGCGGGACACAAGGCGCACCTCTACCAGACGGCAGAGCGGTAAGATCCTGTTTGTGACGCCAAGTTGTCGCGGGCGGGGAGGACGCTGCGCTCACCCACTGCTCTGGTCCGGCTGCTGCTGCTGCTCGCTCGGTCGGTGGCTCGAGCGGTGGGCCGGATCCCGGGGACTCGAGCGGCGCTCCTCACCCGTAAGTGAAAGGGGTGGTTTGGTTTAGGGATATTGTCCGTGACGCCACCCATGGTTTGTGGTGAGGTTGGGACACCACCGCTGCTCTGCATGGGGATCCCGGGAGCGTTGACAGGGAGCAGCTGAGATGTTTTCTCCCCTCCGTGGGTAGGGGGGGTTTGGTGGTCCCGGGGCCTGGTGGTGGAGGTTGGAAGGTGGGTTGCGGGGCCTGGCCGGGTGCAGGGTCGCAGGGCAGCACAGTGCCAGACAGTGGTACTTACTCAGCCAGTAACGCACACGGAGTCTCTGGTAAAACAAACGGCTGGATGGACGAGTCGCACAGATGGCTGCGGCGGTCACTCCCGGTAGGTTGACGGTAACTGTCTCTCCCTGCACCGGTGTTCTGTTCTCGGCCCCAATGGCTTCCCACTGATAGCCCGCTCCCCAGCAGTATATTGGCTAAGGGAGCTCTTCCTTTGCCCGCAGGCTCTGGCCCTGGGAGCTCTAGCTCTGGCGGTAGCTTTATCTCCCTCACAGTTTGGACGGTTGCCTTCAGTCGGGTCTTTACTGCTGGGAAACCCCAGAGGTTCCCGTCACTGACGGATTTGACCGGTTTTACGGAGACTCCTAGCCTGGTCTGGGTCCGTAGGCCCTGCCGGATGGTGCTGGCTTCTCTTTGCTCCCCGATCCGGTGGCCCGTCCCCAGTCCTTACGGTTGTACGTCAATCGGCCTCTCCTGCAGACAGTCACCACCGTCTGCCAACCTTGCTGTTTCTGTGCCCAGGCCACGTACCCGGACACGGCCAGTCAGTTCCTCTACTACTCCTCCCCCTGACTTTCCCTCTCTACTCTCTCAACTGTTCTGCCTTCCTTTTCCCGCCTCCAGGACTGTGAACTCCTCGGTGGGTGGAGCCAACCACCTGGCTCCGCCCCACTTGGTGTGGACATCAGCCGCAACAAGGATTTGTGTCTGACCTTGATGTTCCTAACCGGGGTGTGGGGTGTGTTGTTGCAATACCTGTGACGTCCTGGCTTGTCCAGGGCGCCACACCCCCAATCCAGAAACATCCCAACTCCAACAGCTTCACACGAGTGTCTAAAAATTTTTTTAGAATTTAATCTGGAAAAGTGGGATAATTTATTTCTGACTTGTCATCCGTGTACAATCCGTTTTTCTTTTCGGCAGCGATTAAAGAAGGTGTTCGGTGAACTATTTCTGAATTGCTGTTTCATCCTTATTCTACTTCACAAAAAGAGGAACAAAAAGCGATCAAAAAATATTATGTGGCCTAAAATGGTCCTATTAAAAACTCCAACTCATCCAGCAAAAAACAAGCCTTTACATGACTCTGTCGGCAGAAATATAAGAAAAAATTATAGCCTTGAAAATTCAGTGATGTCAAAAACATTTATTTTGTAAAAAAGCATTTTTAGTGTGAAAGACGCTAACTAACCAGAGGACTAAAGCCTCCAAATCAGTTATACAGCACGGTGAATGTAAAAAAAAAAATAAAAAAATTCTTCATCTGCTTTGTTCATTCTGCCTCTCAAATATCGCAGTACAGTGCATATTTCTCCTGCGCTGTATGCTGAATGCTTATGTGCCGCCCCTGCAGCAGTCGAACCGTTCGGATCTGGGGGTCACTGTGGCTCAAGGGTCTCCGAACCTGGGGGCTCGCGGCCACTTTCAAAGGAAATGGGGGGCTATTTACAGGGGAGAGAGAGTTTGTGACGCCACCCATGGCTCGCGGTAAAGGGGGTACCGCCACTGCTAATGGGAGTACCCAGGGAAGATGGAGTGGGGGCAACCAGATGACGTTTCCCTCCACGGGTAAGGAAGGCCCCAGGACTCTGGATAGTGGGGTGCAGGGGAGCACAGAACTGGATGAAAGCAGGGGAGGACCATATACTCACTCAGCCGGCATCGGTGATGAAAAAGCAGACTCTGACAACAAGGTAAACCAAGTCTCTGGGTGCCGCTGACCTCTTGAGGAAGCTATCTGCAAAGTGGGTCCCCAAATGTTTGACAACAGATCAGAGAAGCAAAACTTCCCGGTCCATTTGTCAACGTTTCAGGACTGATAAGAACTTCCTGGATTGACTGGTCACAACACCGTGTGCAGTATTATTAGGCAAGTTGTATTTTAGAGGATTTTTTTTTATTATTATTGATCAACAACTATGTTCTCAATCGACCCAAAAGACTTATAAATATCAAAGCTTAATATTTTTGGAAGTTGGAGTGGTTTTTTTTTAGATTTGGCTATCTTAGGAGGATATCTGTTTTTGCAGGTAACTATTACTGTGCAGAATTATTAGGCAACTTAATAAAAACCAAATATATTCCCATCTCACTTGTTTTTTTTCACCAGGTAAACCAATATAACTGCACAAAATTTAGAAATAAACAATTCAGATATGCAAAAACTAAACCCCAAAAAATTAGTGACCAATATAGCCACCTTTCTTTTTGATGACACTCAATAGCCTAACATTCATTGATTCTGTCAGTTGCTTGATCTGTATACGATCAACATTGCCTGCAGCAGCCACAATACCCTCCCAGATATTGTTCCGAGAGGTGTACTGTTTTCCCTCCCTGTAGAGCTTACATTTTATGAGGGACCACAGGTTCTCTATGGGGTTCAGATCAGCTGAACAAGGGGGCCATATAATTATTTTTTTCATCTTATAGACCTTTACTGGCCAGCCACACTGTGGAGTAGTTGGATGCATGTGATGGAGCATTGTCCTGCATGAAAATCATGTTTTTCTTGAATAATACCTACTTCTTGCTGTACCACTGCTTGAAGAAGTTGTCTTCCAGAAACTGGCAGCAGGTCTGTGAGTTGAGCTTCACTCCATCTGTGATGCCATGGCCTATCAGGTCGTCACAGGGTATTGTGCAATCTGCCCTTCTGCACAGTATCCACTCTTCCTTCATTACGAATCCTGGTCCTTTAACAGCTTAGCCAGTCAAAATCCTAGGAACACTTTGCACCGAACCCATCAGACACAACATTGGGGAGCCTGAAGAGAATAGGGCCACCCACATGGGGGTTGGTAGGGGAAAGTGAGAAAGTGACAGAGAAGTGAAAGGAGTAGGAGGTGGAAAGTGACTCTCTGGGAAAGAGGTCACCGGTCCGGAGCAGGGCTCCTGGAGTTTACTAGGTGGCAGACGTTGGTCTGGGCCTGATAGGAGCTGGAACCCCAGTGGCAGGGAATCACGTCAAGGGGCACAGACTGCCGAGGAGGGCAGCCGGCGGCCTTGAGCCATCACCGGACAGGGGCCAGGGCACGACTGGGTACGTGGACTCTAGGCCGGAAAGTAGCTTCACGCGTCCCGGTAATTTACCCCACGGGGGTGAAGACTTCAAGATTCATCCCCAACCCGCTCCAAAATCGGGGTACTAGCGCACCGGTGGGATAGGACTTTCCCCAAATACAGTCCAAAGAAATCCTACGCGTAAACCCTGAGAGCAAGCTCACTCCGTTAGCCATACGGGTGAGCAGGACCCTAAAAGTTTCAAGCTTGAGGGTCCAACTAGTAAGAAGGTGCCACGGAAAAGGCCACAGGCTAACAGCAACACCAAGGGCACGGATCCCAGTGTGCTCCCTCCAGGCTGCAGTGGTGCTCAGAATTCTGGTTCACAAGCTGTCAGTGTTATTTTTCCTGGACTGAGTGAGTACACTGAAAAGCTCCTTTTCCTCTACCCAACGGCAACCCAAACACCAACACCCAACGGGTCACGGGGCACAAATACCCTACCCACGGAGGGGTTAAACATCCTGCTGCTACACCATTGACACCGGGGCTCCCCCAACAGCAGTGGTGGTCTCCCACATTACCACACACCATGGGTGGCATCACAAACTTTCTAATCCCCTGTACATACTCCCCCTCTTCTTTTAATTCGAGTGTCCGCGCGGACCCCCCGGGTCCGGAGACCCCTCGAGCCACCGCAGCTCCGGATCCGAGCGGCTCAGCCACTAGGCACAGGGGCGGTACACCTCGAAAAACCTGGCATCACGAATAGGATACGAGCAGGATCCAGTTACCTGGGTGACGTGCGCCTTGAAAGCCGAAGACTGCAGGTCCAAAGTTCTTTTCCCGCCAATTCAGCCACTGTCCGACATATTTTCGCGCCAAAAAGCTGTCTTCATTGGAAAAGTGCACAAAGCCTAAGACCCGTCCTTCGTGTTCCTTGTGAGGCCGGAACCGGAAGTTTCCAGAGGGCCACAGTCAGCGAAAGACCGAGGGGGTGGGCCAGAATGTGTTACTAGCGGAAGTGGAGCAGAGATGCCAGGACTCTGCGACAATGTTCCTGTAAGACGCAGTGGCAAGATGGCGGAGCGAGACAGGTCCCCAGAACGTGCTTCCCCTGGGACCGCGACATGGATAGAGAAGAAAACAGAGCAGCTGTGCAGGAGAATGCGGACGCAGTTCCTGTTTATTCTGAATCATTGGAGAGAAGAGATGAGGATCCTGGCGGTGGCGGTGCGAGCCCGTGAGATTGAAATCTCACAAGAAGAGAGGGTAAGCGGTTACCCAGTCCCTATTGATTGCCCAAATCCGGCCACAACGGCTGAGGGATCCGGACCATCCTTGCTCGTGGTAAGCGCTCCACCATCAAGTACCCCGTACTCGGCGGACGCCGAGCTGCCCACCCCAACCCCGGCAGCGGAACCTTCAGTGTATCTACAGGTAAGCTCCAGCTGCAGAGATCCAGACCACAACCCTCAGTCCAGTCACGGCAGTGGTCACCCAGACACCGGCCAGACCAGACCCGGCCGCATCACCGGGCCCGTCCTCAGAGGTGGAGCACTCGGACCCTGGAACCCCAGCTGCGGAGCAGTCGGTTCATCAGTTTACACGTGTGGGAGCGGAACCAAGATTCCCACCCGGTCCGCAACCGCACGGCATCCCGACAGCTGTTGGGGTTGCCAGAGTCCAAGTAATGCCAGAGCCAGATAGGGAGTTGAGGCCGGACGCTGATGCCCCCTACTGGGAATGACAACAGTACCAATTGCAGACCGAGATTGCAACCTGAGACCGGCGATGACAGGAGCTTGCCGCCCGTGATAGAGAGGAGAAGGAGCAGATAAGGAGCGCTGCTTCCCGAGTAAGAGGGCCATGGTGTCGTGGCCTTGTGGAGCGGTTTGACCCCGAGCAAGGATGGGGGTTTATCCGCGAAGCGGGCCTCACAGCGGGGGTGTATGTGTCCTAACGAGATGTGGCGCAGCACCTTCCTTGGGGCCACCCTGAGCGTAATCGTCAGCCGGAGGAGATGGTTACCTATACCCGGCATTGAGGAAAGCGGGGCTGGTATGCCCTGGAGGTAACTAAGCATGTGATGTTTGAGGAAGGGTATGTGTCGGCGTCGGTAGCCCGTAGTCGCAAGGAAGCGTGTCTGCGGGACCCGACAGTCTATTACTGAAATAAAAATACATATATGTTACAGTACCAGTAGTCGCGATGCATAGAATTGTTAGGTATTGGTGCTTTCGTTTGTTATTTTTCATAGTTTGTTATTTTCCATATAAAAATGGTTAGTAAATAAGTGCCTAATCAACCAGTTTTAATGAAAAGAGTGAAAGTTACCAGATTTGAAATTTGTTGGAAAGTGTACAACTGGTACATGGACTTCGTTTAGGTTTCTATGCATAAGTAAAAATAAGCCACGGTCACAAGATTGGCGTGACCAACATGAACTTGTGTTTTGCATAATAGTTGCACCTCCTGTGCCAACTAAAGTCGTCTGGAAGACAACACCCGGGACCTTAACCTGGTCATGGACCCGCCATAGGTTTCCAGGGGGAACAGGTTGTTTGGGTGGCGGGCTATTGGGATCCGGGACGTTGGGACTGGACTGTCGCAGGAAGGGGCTGCAACGGAGTAGGTTGAGCCTCTGTTACCATAGAAACCGGTAGCATCCCACGGTTGGGCGATGAACTCTTAACAAATTTAGTAACGTTTAAGTGAAGCACCTCCCCTGTGGGGGATGGAACCCGTTAATAAAAATGCATAATGTTAAAATGTTCCTTTTTTCCTTTACAGTTAAAAAAAACCCCGAAAAAAACAAAAATAAACCTCTGGTGTCGGGGACGAGCTACGTTTAACCAAGGGGGAATGTGACGCCCTGGCCTATCAGGTTGTCACAGGGTACTATGCAATCTACCCTTCTGCACAGTATCCACTCCCCCTTGGTTACGGATCCTGGTCCTTTGGTGTTGCTAACAGCTTAGCCAGTCAAAATCCTAGGAACACTTTGCACCGAACCCATCAGACACAACATTGGAAAGCCTGAAGGGAATAGGGCCGCCCACATGGGGGTTGGTAGGGGAAAGTGAGAAAGTGACAGAGAATTGAAAGGAGTAGGAGGTGGAAACTGACTCTCTGGGAAAGAGGTCACCGGTCCGGAGCAGGCTCCTGGAGTTTACTAGGTGGCAGACGTTGGTCTGGGCCTGTTAGGAGCTGGAACCCCAGTGGCAGGGGATCACGTCAAGGGGCACGGACTGCCGAGGAGGGCAGCCGGCGGCCTTGAGCCATCACCGGGCAAGGGCCAGGGCACAACGGGGTACGTAGACCCTAGGCCTGGAAGTAGCTTCACGCGTCCCGGTAATTTACCCCACGGGGGTGAAGACTTCAAGATTCATCCCCAACCCGCTCCAAAATTGGGGTACTAGCACACAGATAGGATAGGACTTTCCCCAAATACAGTCCAAAGAAATCCTACGCGTGAACCCTGAGAGCAAGCTCACTCCGTTAGCCATAGGGGTGAGAGGGAACCGAAAAGTTTCAAGCTTGAGGGTCCAACTACTAAGAAGGTGCCACGGAAAAGGCCACAGGCTAACAGCAACACCAAGGGCACGGATCCCAGCGTGCTCCCTCCAGGCTGCAGTGGTGCTCAGAATTCTGGTTCACAAGCTGTCAGTATTATTATTCCTGGACTGAGTGAGTACACTGAAAAGCTCCTTTTCCTCTACCCAACGGCAACCCAAACACCAACACCCAACGGGTCCCGGGGCACAAACCCCCTACCCACGGAGGTGTTAAACATCCTGCTGCTACACCATCGCCACTGGAGCTCCCCCAACAGCAACGGTGGTCTCCCTCATTACCACACACCGTGTGTGGCGTCACAAACTTTCTAATCCCCTGTACATACTCCCCATCTTCTTTTAATTCGAGTGTCTGCACGGACCCTCCGGGTCCGGAGACCCCTCGAGCCACTACGGCTCCGGATTCGAGCAGCTCGGCCGCTGGCAAGGGGGTGATACATATCCTCAACCCGAAAAGGTCCCACAAGTTCATCTTTGATGATACCAGCCCATACCAGTACCCCACCTCCACCTTGCTGGTGCCTGAGTCGGAGTTGAGCTCTCTGCCCTTTACTGATCCAGCCTCTGGCCCATCCATCTGGCCCATCAAGAGTCACTCTCATTTCATCAGTCCATAAAACCTTTGAAAAATCAGCCTTAAGATATTTCTTGGCCCAGTCTTGACATTTTATCTTATGTTTCTTGTTCAAAGGTGGCCACTTTTCAGCCTTTCTTACCTTGACCATGTCCCTGAGTATGGTTTGTTCTTTTTGATAGTCCAGTAAGGTTGCAGCTCTGAAATATGGCCAAACTGGTGGCAAATGGCATCTTGACGCTTGATTTTCCTCAATTCATGAGCAGTTATTTTGCGCCTTTTTGCCCAACACGCTTCTTGCGACCCTGTGGGCTATTGGCCATGAAACGCTTGATTGTTCGGTGATCATGCTTGAAAAGTTTGGCAATTTCAAGACTGCTGCATCCCTCTGCAAGACATCTCACAATTTTAGACTTTTCAGAGTCCCGCACATCTCTCTTCTGCCCCATTTTGCCAAAGGAAAGGATGCTGCCTAATAATTAAGCACACCTTATATAGGGTGTTGATGTCATTACACCACATCCCTCCTCATTACAGAGATGCACGTCACCTGATTTACTTAATTGGTAGTTGGCTCTCAAGCCTATACAGCTTGGAGTAGAACAACATCTATAAAAAGTATCATGTGATCAAAATACTCATTTGCCTAATAATTCTGCACACAGTGTATGAATGAGATCTGGATTTATTTATATGACCCTGAAAACAAAAAGCAGTCAAAAGAGTGGAGACACAGTGGTTCTCGTCGAAAGAAGTTTAGGGTGGAAAAATCAGCCACTAAGGTGATGGCGTCTGTATTCTGGGATAAGGAGGGTGTGCTGCTAGTGGACTACTTTCAAAAGGGTTCCACCATCAATGCAGGTATTACATTGAACTTTTGGACCAAATGAAGGTAGCTCTGAAGGCCAAAAGGCACGACAAGCTGTCCAAAGGAATCTTGTTCCTGCAAGACAACGCCTCCGCTCACACTGCACAAGCGACCACGGGAAAACGGGAAAACTGGCAAAGCAGCGTTCCAGCTGGTTGACCACCCAACTTATTCACCAGATCTAGCTCCCTCCGACGATCATCTGTTTCCAAACCTGAAGAAACACCTCAAGGGTATCAAATTTCAGAACATTTCTGATGCCATGGCTGCTATGGATGCCTGGTTTGAGGTACAACCGAAATCCTTCTTTTTGCTAGGCTTATGGAACTTGGAATACCAATGTAAGAAGTGTGTTGACATCAGTGGAGAGTATGTGGAATAAATGTAAAGTTTCATCATCCTATCTCGTTTATTTCTGGGTAACGCCAAAGACTTATCAGCAGCCACTCATAGCAATGCCCATCTTTTCAGGGAATTAGAGGCTTGGCAGTCATGAGATGGCCAATGTCGCTACAAATTTAATTTTTGGGAAAATGTGGCCAAACAGATGAACTCTAAAGCCTGCTTTACACGGTACGACCGATTGTGCGATTTCACAATCGATCGTACCCGCCCCCGTCCTTTTTGCGTCACGGGCAAATCGCTGCCCGTGTCGCACAAAGTTAGTAACCCCCGTCACACATACTTACTTCTCGTGCGACCTCGCTGTGGGTGGCGAACGTCCACTTCCTGGAGTGGGAGGGACGTTCGGTGTCACAGCGACGTCACACGGGCGCCGGCCAATAGAAGCGGAGGGGCGGAGATGAGCGGGACGTAAACATCCCGCCCACCTCCTTCCTTCCACATAGAGACGGCGGCGGCCGCGGGAGGCAGCTGAGCTGCGCATCGTTCCCGTGGTGTCACACGGAGCGACATGTGCTACCACGGAAACGATGGTCAACTAAAGTAAACGATATTATGGAACCTAACGAGCAGTACCCGACTCACGATTTGTGAGCGATACTGCGTCGATAGGAGGTGTCACACAGGCCGGCATCGCCAGCGATGCCGGATGTGCGTCACAAAAACCGTGACCCCGACGATCTATCGCACGATAGATTGCCTGGTGTAAAGCAGCCTTAACATCAGAACATTCGGTCTTTTCTACTTGTAAGTGATGGTAACTGAGGCAAAGCGAAAGAAGGGTAAGCTGCATACACATTCTTTACCTCCATCTGACTCATTGTACTCTGTGGGTGTTTCAGTCGAGAATTCAGTGCCTCCTGTCTATGAATAACTATATGCCGTGATCTATGCTGAAGCATGCCTTAAATTGCCTACCTGTACAATCACCATCGTTTGTGCTTATGAACAGCAGGATGGATGGTTCAGGTACAGGAGCTTTAGAGAAACATCTCTGGATCATTCCTTCAGAGAGTCCAGAGATTTACATCTGCATTATCATTCCTATTCTGTCAGAATTACCAAACCTTGGATACTTTGGTGCTTGTTTTATTTTATTGTTTTAATCATGCTTCGTGTGCAATTTTTTGTCCAAAGTTTTAGATGGTTTGTCTGCTATATATAAGTGTGAGTGCAATAAATAAACTACTATTGTAATAAATGGATATTAAATTGATGTAACTAATAATGCCTACTCGTATATAAAACACCTGTAACTTTTGCACAGACTCTATTAATTAGGCTCTGTTTTTCACACTGGTATTTTTTGGTTTCTGTCAGGAATTTTGGTAATTGTGACAGAATCCCTGAAAGAAACCAGAGAACCTCATTATAAATCAATAGGAACTGTCAGAATTTATTCAGATCAGTTGTAAAACAGCCCGCTGTGCTGACACTGCTCGGAGTATTCAGTAAGAACGTCACATTCTAAAATCTATTGTGCATAGTAAATACCTTTATGTAAGATGCCCTTTAACACTAGAAGTCCCAGGAATTTGGAGCTCCATAGGGTTTCAATGGTAGAAATGTTAAATGACCCCTCTCTGGGACTTCTAGTGTTAATCTTGTCAGGTGCACGTGATCATTTTTTGTGGCTTCACTTTTTGCTGTGGAAGATGCCAATTACTTCCACCTTCAGTACAAGTCAGCCCTTCTGAGAAATCCTTTTTCTCCACAATTACCAGGGTTTACTGGTAAAGATTCTTTTCCACTTGTGTACCGCTTCCGATGTGAGAGCATTGGAACCACTTGGGGTAGAAGTAGGAGCATGCATCAGCTGAGGGTCATACGACTGTGATGCGATTTTGCGATCATATCACAGCCTCGGAGAAGAGGGAGGGAGCACTTTCTCCCCATCTCCTCCGCTGTCTGTCTCTGTGTATATCGCACTGCAGTTGCATAACATGCAAGTGCAGTGCGATGTTTCACACGCTCCCATAGGCTTGTATAGGGGTGCGTGAGCCGAGACGCTCTGCAAAACGCAGCATGCTGTGATTGCACCGAGAACACGATTCGTGTCGAGAGCTAAAAGGCAGGAGAATAGTGCCTCATTGATTAACACTGGTGTGAGTGCAATCTGATGTTTTATCGGATCACACTCGCACATGAAAATCGCAAGTGGAAAAGAGCCCTTAATCACAGTTATGTCCACATATAGTAGGTTCCTTGTCTCATGAGCCACCATTCATCTAAATGATTAAAATGTAATTTAACATTTCTCCTATAGCAAAAAAATTTGGCCAGATAACGCTGGTTTCACATCAGCATTTTTCTGCCGCACTGTCAGATCTGGCACAAGTACAGTACAGTTCAATACAGTTCACAGGCAGTGCGGCAAGCTCCGGTCATATGACCGCATGTGCCCGGAGCTTGCCAGTGAACTGTATTGAACTGTACTGTACTTGTGCCGGATCTGACAGTGCGGCAGAAAAACGCGGATGTGAAACCAGCGTAAGGCTTTAGTTTTTGCCAGATTTTTAGGAGCCAAAAATGAAATTGTTAGCTGATTGTTGTGATCATTCATACAGTAATTAGGATTATTTCTCTTCCACTTTGTCATTTTACAAAAACAAGAGACTTAAAGTTTTATCTTTGAGTATGATTAGATATTCAGTCACTAGATATATGCAGTGCCGTATTTAGTGTTCATGCTGCCCTAGGCACTTTAAATTGGTACACTCCCTACTGGCAAATCAGATTAAAGGGAACCTGTTAAGTGCAATATGCACCCAGAACCACGAGCAGTTCTGGGTACATATTGCTATTCCCTGCCTAACCGTCCCTGTATACACTAGCATAGATAAAGTGAGCTTTAGAAAAATTATTTCTAAAGATCTTATATCGTATGCTAATGAGCGAGGGGACTAGTCCCCTGGGCATTAGTTCCCCTGGCTAGTCGGCCCCCTTAGCATGTTAGTACACCCCTGAGGGCGTGCTAATGAATGTGCAGCATCACAGGATGATCTCACTCACCTCTCCGTCGCCATCATCGCCCGACACTGGATTTTGGCTCAGTGCCCATGACCCCGGAGTTTTGGTCATGCGCACTATGAAGCCGGGTGTATGCGTTCTGGCTTTAAAGTGAAGTAGTGTGCATGACCCAAACTCTGTGGTCATGCGCACTGAGCCGAAATCCAGTGTCGGGCAGTGATGACAGTGGAGAGGTGAGTGAGATCATCCTGTGATGCTGCACATTCATTAGCACATTAGTACGCCCACAGGGGTGTACTAACATGCTAATGGAGCCGACTAGCCAGGGGAACTAACACCCAGGAGACTAGTCCCCTCGCTCATTAGCATACGATAAAAGAAATACTTTTTCTAAATATCTCTTCATGTATGCTAGTTTATACAGGGACGGTTAGGCAGGGATTAGCAATATGAACCCAGAACTGCTTGTGGTTCTGGGTGCATATTGGACCTGACAGGTTCACTTTAAGGGTATGTGCACACAACATCTAATTCAGTCAGATCTGCTCCGTTACCCCCCTGAAATTGCACTAAACACACTCTAAAAGGACTAGATATATGCCTTGCAGTGTAAAAAATGACTTATTATATGTTCTGTCTTTTGAGCTTCTTTTAACCGCTTCAAGTTTCCAAAGATGCAAAGTGGTTGAACGAAGTGACCCGACCATTCCTCAGGTAACTTCCACTTGTAAGCTGCTTACTAGTTTATTTAATACAATTTAATTAAAAACAGTTGCCAAAAAATGTAAGAAACAACTGAAAAAAAGCAAAAAAAAAGTAACTAGCTCAAAAGCCGCCAGTGAGTCCTGAAGGATCTTATGTCTGAAAAACCCATGGAATTCACAGATGTCTAAAAGACATTGTGTGCACATACCCTGAATGTGCCCATACCCTTTAGATAGTAGTAAAGCCCTCCAATATACATTAGACTAACGTTGTCATAGTCCACCAATATCAACAGATTTGGCCCACAGTCTAATGTGTATGGCTGCCTCTGACTGATGATGTCCGGGGAGATAAACATCTAGCATGTCAAATTTAGGACTGAAGATCCTTATATTCTCTAAATAATAAACCTTCAGAGATTCCTGGTAGAGTCTCTCTAAGGCCCCCTTCACACGTTCTTGAAAAACGTTAATGTTTTGCACGGCCGTGTTGAAGGTGCAAATGGCTCATTCATGGGGTATATATTTGGCACACTAGTGTTCACAGTGTGCTATCTGTGATAGCACACGGAGAGCAGGAGCTTTTTACTCACTTGTCTCCAGTGCTGTTGCTTCCGGGTCCGCAGTGCAGTGAATATTTATGTGCATAATGAGGGGGCCTGGAACAAGTGACAGCAGCGCCAAAGACAGGAGCGCTGGAGACAGGAGAGTATAGAAAATAATTTTATTTCAAAGACACGTGTTTTCTCCTGTCACACGGAGCACATCAGTGTCTGGTCTCGGTGCTGAACACACGGACACGTGTGCCTCATACGGACACACAGTCCTTGTGTAAACACTGATGTGTGCTCAGACCAATTGATTTTAATGGGTCTGCGTATGTTCTTGTCTCTGGTACATATGAAATCGGACGTCATATGTACCGGAATTACTGACGTGGGAAGCGGGCCTTATAGAGAATAGTGGAGCTCTCGGCAAAGTGAGCAGTCCTGTATATGGGAGAGTCTGACGGGATAGCTGCCGGCCAAGTGGTCTATATGTATTGGGGCATTAGTTAAAAACTTGTTCAGCTGACAAATATGGCCTAATTCAGATGGCTGTATTATCAGCTCAGCACAGTGAACCTATAATGATCATGTCTAATAAATTAATTCCTTCACCTCCCAGCCTGTTTTCACCTACATATCAAGGCCATTTTTTTCGATTCTGATTCTGACCAGTGCCACTTTATGAGGTAATAATTCTGGAACGCTTCAAAGGATCCCAGTGATTCTCAGAGTGGTTTTTTCAAGACAAATTGTACTTTATGATAGTAGTTAGTGGGAAATTTAGGACAATATTTCTTGTTTTTTTGTGAAAAAAATAAAAATAAATAAAAAAATCAGAAATTTGGAGAAAATGTCATAATTTTAAAGCTTTTAATTTTTATGCCCTTAAACTAGAGAGTTATGTCACACAAATTAGTAAATAAATAACATTTACCATATGTCTACTTTATGTCAGCACCATTCTTGAAACATAATTATTTGTTACATGTTTAACCCTCCTAACTTCTTATTAGCAATTTCTAATTTTTCCAACAAAATTTACGAAATCCTTTTTTTAGGGACCACGTGACATTTGAAGTGACTTTGAGAAAGTGATCCCATTCTAAAAACTGCACTTCTCAAAGTGCAGAAAACCACTTCCAAGAAGTTTATTAACCCTTAAGGTACTTCACAGGAAAAAAAGCAATATGGAAGGAAAAAAATGAAAATGTTACTTTAGTCCCAAATATTGCATTTTTGCAACAGGATAAATGGCCTCATACAATATGTAGAGCAATTTCTCCTGAGTACGCTGATACCCCATATGTGGTGGTAATACACTGTTTGGGTCCAAGGCGAGGCTCAGAATGGAAGCAGTGCCGTTTGACTTTTTAAACACAAAATTGTCTGAAATCATTAGTAGATGCCATGTAGTGTTTGGAAAGCCCCTGATATATCTAAACAGTGGAAAACACCCGACAATGACCCCATTTTGGAATCTTGACGCCTCAAGGAATTTATCTAGGTGCTTTGTGAACACTTTGGACTCCCAAGTGCTTAACATTATAAATTTATAATGATGAGCCGTGAAAATTAAAAAAAAAAATCACTTTTTTTTCCCTCATGAAAATATTGTTTAAGCCTCAAATTTTTTAATCTTCCCACTAGTAACAGGAGAAGTTGTAAAAAGCAGTTTGTTGTGCAATTTCTCCTGAGTATGTTCATACTCAATATGTGGTGGAAAAACCACTATTTGGGCATACGGCAGGGCTTGGAAGGGAACAAGCGCCATTAAACTTTTTGAATGCAAAATTGGCTGGTATTATTAACGGATGCTATGTCGTATTTGGAAAGCCCCTGATGTGCCTAAACAGTGGAAACCCCTCACAAGTGACACATTTTGAAAACTAGACTGATCAATTAAATTATCTAGACATATGTTGAGCACCTTGAACCGATAGGTGCTTCACAGAATGTTACAATGTAGAACCGTGAAAATTAAAAGATGTTGCTTTAGCCCAATTTTTTCATGTTCACAAGGATTGCAGGAGAAAATGAACCCAAAATGTTGTGCTATTTCTCGTGAGTTTGCTGATACCTCATATGTGGTGGGAAACTACTGTTTGGGCACACTGTTGAGCAATAAAAAGGAAAAAGTGATATTTTGTTATGCAGACTTTGATGGAATGGTCTGCGGGTGCCCTTGATGTGTCTAAACAGTAGAAACCCCCACAATAGTAATCGTATATTGTAATTGATCTAGTGTTTTGAATGTTAATTTTATAATGTGGTAGCATACGTAAATCATGTAGAGGGCATCAGATTGGCATATGTGAGTTGTGTAGAGTACGCCAATTGGCATATGTAAATTGTATAGAGTCAGGTTGGCATATGTGAATCTCGTAGTCCATGGATTTGTGGAAGACTTTGAAGCATTCTTTTATACACATGCCAGGTTTTTCTGGGCAGGTGTCGCATTGCCAAGTGGTGTCTCTTCTTATCCGCCTTCTGTGATACACTCTGCACCTTGTTTGTGATCCTCCTCTCTTCACTATTTTAGGGGATCTCACCTGTGAAATGTTGCCCTTGTACTAAAATGGGAACCTTCATTTCCAGAAGTACTGGACCCCGCTCCTTCCTAACTTCCAAACATTAGGGCCTTGATCCCTACCTTGATCCCTACCTGCTAGAATTGCAGGAATGTGGCAGTCTTGACAGCACATCATGATAGCACGTAAAGGCCACTTTACACACAGAGACAAATCTTTGGCAGATCTGTGGTTGCAGTGAAATCATGGACATATTGTTCCATTTGCACACAGCCACAAACCTGGCACTGATTGTCCACAATTTCACTGCAACCACGAATCTGCCACATATTTATCTCTGTGTGTAAAGTGGCCTTTAGAGTTATGCCGGTGTCACAAAGTACGATATATCGTGCGATATGTCGTCGGGGTCACGGATTCCGTGATGCACATCCGGCATCGTTAGAGATGTCATAGCGTGTGACACCTCCGAACGACTGTGAACGAGCAAAAATACTCACCTTATCGTTGCTCGTTGACACGTCGTTCATTTTCAAAATGTCCTTCTGTGCTCCGGTTGTTCATCGTTCCCGAGGCAGCACACATCGCTCCGTGTGACACGCTGGGAACGACGAACACAGCTTACCTGCATCCCGCCGTCAATGCGGAAGGAAGGAGATGGGCGGGATGTTACATCTCGCTCATCTCCACCCCTCTGCTACTATTGGGCGGCCACTGTGTGACGTCGCTGTGACACCGAACGTCCCTCCCCCTTCAGGAAGAGGATGTTCGCCGCCCACAGCGAGGTCGTACGGGAGGTAAGTACGTGTGACGGGAGTTAACGACTTTGTGCGCCATAGGCAACTAATTGCCCGTGACGCACAAACGACGGGGGCGGGTACGATCGCTCGTGCGATCGCACGATAGATTGTACCGTGTGACGCCGGCATTATACAGTGCCATCTGTACAATGTGCATGGGTAGCTTTTTGTACCATACCTTAGCTTTGTGCATGGCACTGTAGGGCTGGAGATATTGATAAGAGAGATCAACTACCTATGTTATTGTTGTACGCCTGGACAAAATCTTGCTTGCGAATCTGTGCAGTGGGAGTACTTCCATCCCCATATATTGTGGTCAAGAAAAGAATATCTCTCTTCTCCTTGTACTTGACCACAAGAATGTTGTCACTACATTGGGCTCTACTCTCACCTTTTCTGAGCAGCTGGCCAATTAGTGATCTAGGGAGGCCCCACTTGTTTTTTGCACACAGTAGCACATGCTGTGGTAGCTCTGGCAGAGAGGGACTTGAAGAGTGGGATGCTGGTGTAGAAGTTATCTATGTATAGATGATAACCCTTATCCAGCAGTGGGTGCACCAAATCCCACACAATGTTCCCACTCACTCCCAGGATAGAGGTTCTTTAAGGGGGTTGAATGTGGTCGTGCCTTCCCTTCATAAGCCCTTAATCTGTGGGTGTACCAAGAGGTACTCTCACAAGTTTGTAGAGTTTAATTCCATATCTGACCCTCTTACTGGGCACGTATTTCATCCTCTCCTAAATGTAGTAGGCACTCATTCACACAGATGTCCCTTCTTTGGGGAATGTACACCTCAGTAAATTTGTTGCTGAAGTGATCAATGACCAACCAAATTTTGAAAACGTGGTCAAAATTGGGGTGATTTCGAGAAGGACATTATGCATTATTGTTGAAATGCAAAAATTTGTAGATGGCCCCAAAACGTTTACCAGTCATAGCTATGCGGAACACTGGAGTGTTATATAAAACATCAACATTCCAATATTGCCAAAGTTCTGGCTTCTTCACTATCTTTATGTGAAGAACAAGGCCCCAAAACGTCATAATTTCTACTGTGCCTATGGGAGTAGTTAGAAAATGATGAAGCGAGGGTTTGGGCAAATAATGGTTTTATCTGGACCATCATGAGATTTACAAAATCAGAGAAAAAGACTTTGGAAAAGTAAATTTCTGTGTGCCGGCATTGTCAAACTGGATTCCTGATTGCGCCACAAAATCAGGAATCTGGGGCTCATAATTTTCAGGAGGGCTATATTTTCCTCTCAACAGCATTTAACCCTTGGGGAGCCATGTGTCACCTTTCAAGGCACTTCATGTTTCCATGATATATTCATGTTACTCAGCAAACACAGCGACACTGTGAATAAGACCTTGGGTTAAGTTTGAAACATCAATTTCTGTTGCATTTTCCTCTTGTATATATTATCCACACCATCTATGGACTCACATGTGCACCTGCATTGTATGAAAAATAAAAATGTATTGTTAATAAGCAAAACAAGGAGAGTGCAGCGAAATTTTCTTCATTTGGACTGCTCAGTGCTCAACGACTGCAGGATGCATGCACGTACAGTTAGGTCCAGAAATATTTGGACAGTGACACAATTTTCGCGAGTTGGGCTCTGCATGCCACCACATTGGATTTGAAATGAAACCTGTACAACAGAATTCAAGTGCAGATTGTAACGTTTAATTTGAAGGTTTGAACAAAAATATCTGATAGAAATTGTAGGAATTGTACACATTTCTTTACAAACACTCCACATTTTAGGAGGTCAAAAGTAATTGGACAAATAAACCAAACCCAAACAAAATATTTTTATTTTCAATATTTTGTTGCGAATTCTTTGGAGGCAATCACTGCCTTAAGTCTGGAACCCATGGACATCACCAAACGCTGGGTTTCCTCCTTCTTAATGCTTTGCCAGGCCTTTACAGCCGCAGCCTTCAGGTCTTGCTTGTTTGTGGGTCTTTCCGTCTTAAGTCTGGATTTGAGCAAGTGAAATGCATGCTCAATTGGGTTAAGATCTGGTGATTGACTTGGCCATTGCAGAATGTTCCACTTTTTTGCACTCATGAACTCCTGGGTAGCTTTGGCTGTATGCTTGGGGTCATTGTCCATCTGTACTATGAAGCGCCGTCCGATCAACTTTGCGGCATTTGGCTGAATCTAGGCTGAAAGTATATCCCGGTACACTTCAGAATTCATCCGGCTACTCTTGTCTGCTGTTATGTCATCAATAAACACAAGTGACCCAGTGCCATTGAAAGCCATGCATGCCCATGCCATCACGTTGCCTCCACCATGTTTTACAGAGGATGTGGTGTGGTACTTTCATGGAGTCTTCTCTTTACTGTTGACTTAGAGACAGATACGCCTACTTCACTGAGAGTGTTCTGGACTTCAGTTGATGTTGTGAACGGGTTCTTCTTCACCAAAGAAAGTATGCGGCGATCATCCACCACTGTTGTCATCCGTGGACGCCCAGGCCTTTTTGAGTTCCCAAGCTCACCAGTCAATTCCTTTTTTCTCAGAATGTACCCGACTGTTGATTTTGCTACTCCAAGCATGTCTGCTATCTCTCTGATGGATTTTTTCTTTTTTTTCAGCCTCAGGATGTTCTGCTTCACCTCAATTGAGAGTTCCTTAGACCGCATGTTGTCTGGTCACAGCAACAGCTTCCAAATGCAAAACCACACACCTGTAATCAACCCCAGACCTTTTAGCTACTTCATTGATTACAGGTTAACGAGGGAGACGCCTTCAGAGTTAATTGCAGCCCTTAGAGTCCCTTGTCCAATTACTTTTGGTCCCTTTAAAAAGAGGAGGCTATGCATTACAGAGCTATGATTCCTAAACCCTTTCTCCGATTTGGATGTGAAAACTCTCATATTGCAGCTGGGAGTGTGCACTTTTAGCCCATATTATATATATAATTGTATTTCTGAACATGTTTTTGTAAACAGCTAAAATAACAAAACGTGTGTCAATGTCCAAATATTTCTGGACCTAACTGTATGTGGTGCAAAAGTTAGAGAAAAAAAATTGGACAGGAAAATATAAATCCTAAGCCAAAAGTGAGCACAGACACCGATCAGTGATGTGCATCACTGATCAGTAGCTCAACGGCTTCAGGATGCACTCACAGATGGGGTGCAAAAAGGAGGGGTGAATAGCCAGGAAAAAAAAAAATAAAATGAGTCCTGGCCAAAAGCGAGCATGTCCGCCGATCAGCGATGTGCATCTACTTTCTTCAGGCAGCAGCAGCAACACAAGAAGTGGTGGCACAGGCTAAAAGAGCACCTCTCCAAGCAGGAATGAGTTGGAGCAAAGTGGTCACTGGGAGGTTATATGGTGTCTGTACTCACTGATTGGTCCAATCGGGTGTTCCAATCACTGCTGGGTTTGGTGACCCCGCTGGTGCCTAGCTTCAACCTAAGATGGGTCCAGTTCTAGCACTGATCACAGCTGGCCTTCAATGTTTCAGGCAATGTATTTTGCCTGAAACACTAGAATCGCTGTGATTGGTTCAGAATAGAATAGGACAGCCAATCAAAGAGATCGTAGTTGCAAGGGGTGGGGTGGCGAAATCCCCTGTGGCAATGAGTTCTGGTGCCCTGCTATCAGAAACAGCAGACACCTTCATGTGGTCTCTGTGGCTTTAGTCATGGTGGCCTCATGATCGCAGTACCATATGTCATAGGTAGGGAACTCATTTCACACCATGACTTAAAGGTTCACCATAGTTCGTGAAAGGGTTAAAGATTACAACTGCAACATTGATAAATCACCTGAACCAGGGCCGGCTATAGGTTTTTGTTGGCCGCGGGCAAAAAAAGAGTCTAGTGAGCCCTATCCACACACAGACACGCACATACAGATACTTACACATACAGGCATACGTACATATACAGTGCCTACAAGTAGTATTCAACCCCCTGCAGATTTAGCAGGTTTACACATTCGGAATTAACTTGACATTGTGACATTTGAACTGTAGATCAGCCTGGAAGTGTGAAATGCACTGCAGCAAAAAAGAATGTTATTTCTTTTTTTATTTTTTTTTTTAAATTGTGAAAAGTTTATTCAGAGGGTCATTTATTATTCAACCCCTCAAACCACAAGAATTCTGTTTGGTTCCCCTAAAGTATTAAGAAGTATTTCAGGCACAAAGAACAATGAGCTTCACATGTTTGGATTAATTATCTCTTTTTCCAGCCTTTTCTGACTAATTAAGACCCTCCCCAAACTTGTGAACAGCACTCATACTTGGTCAACATGGGAAAGACAAAGGAGCATTCCAAGGCCATCAGAGACAAGATCGTGGAGGGTCACAAGGCTGGCAAGGGGTACAAAACCCTTTCCAAGGAGTTGGGCCTACCTGTCTCCACTGCTGGGAGCATCATCCAGAAGTGGAAGGCTTATGGAACTACTGTTAGCCTTCCACGGCCTGGACAGCCTTTGAAAGTTTCCACCCGTGCCGAGGCTAGGCTTGTCCGAAGAGTCAAGGCTAACCCAAGGACAACAAGGAAGGAGCCCCGGGAAGATCTCATGGCAGTGGGGACATTAGTTTCAGTCAATACCATAAGTAACGTACTCCACCGCAATGGTCTCCATTCCAGACGAGCCCGTAAGGTACCTTTACTTTCAAAGCCTCATGTGAAGGCTTGTCTACAGTTTGCTCATGATCACTTGGAGGACTCTGAGACAGACTGGTTCAAGGTTCTCCGGTCTGATGAGACCAAGATCGAGATCTTTGGTGCCAACCACACACGTGACGTTTGGACACTGGATGGCACTGCATACGACCCCAAGAATACCATCCCTACAGTCAAGCATGGTGGTGGCAGCATCATGCTGTGGGGCTGTTTCTCAGCCAAGGGGCCTGGCCATCTGGTCCGCATCCAAGGGAAGATGGATAGCACGGCCTACCTGGAGATTTTGGCCAAGAACCTCCGCTCCTCCATCAAGGATCTTAAGATGGGTCGTCATTTCATCTTCCAACAAGTTAACGACCCAAAGCACACAGCCAAGAAAACCAAGGCCTGGTTCCAGAGGGAAAAAATCAAGGTGTTGCAGTGGCCTAGTCAGTCTCCTGACCTTAACCCAATTGAAAACTTGTGGAAGGAGCTCAAGATTAAAGTCCACATGAGACACCCAAAGAACCTAGATAACTTGGAGAAGATCTGCATGGAGGAGTGGGCCAAGATAACTCCAGAGACCTGTGCCGGCCTGATCAGGTCTTATAAAAGACGATTATTAGCTGTAATTGCAAACAAGGGTTATTCCACAAAATATTAAACCTAGGGGTTGAATAATAATTGACCCACACTTTTATGTTGAAAATTTATTAAAATTTAACTGAGCAACATAACTTGTTGGTTTGTAAGATTTATGCATCTGTTAATAAATCCTGCTCTTGTTTGATGTTTGCACGCTCTAACTTATTTGCATCTTATCAAACCTGCTAAATCTGCAGGGGGTTGAATACTACTTGTAGGCACTGTAGATATTTAAAGAGAAATTCAGAAAAATACATATAAATAGACAAATCCATACACAGTCATATACACTGTCATACATAGATACACATCATACACACACACACACACACAGACACATTAGAGATATTATTAATATGGGGAAGCCGGCAGCAGCCTCACTCACCTCTCCGCTTGTCTCCCGTCCAGCTCCACCAGGGCATGTGGCTGTGCTGTGCTGATTGGTGGCCGTCACTAACAGACATGGCCGCACACACTTCAAACTGACACTGCTGTATATACATAACAGGAGAGGTTGGGGACATACACATTACTGGGGGCATACACATTACTGAGGAGGGGGGCATACAGCTCTGAGGGGTATACAGCACTGGGGTGGAGGAGGACATACAGCTCTGGGGGGTATACAGCACTGGGGTGGAGGGGACATACAGTACTGGGGGGGTATAGAAGTATGCAGCCCCCACATTCCTCCATATAACATAATTCCCCCATATTGCGCCACATAATTTAATGCAACCTCATATTACTCCATATAATGCACCCGCATATTCCTCCATAGTATTATGCAGCCCCCATAGTCCTCCATATAAAATGATGCACCAAATATTACTCCATATCAGATATTGCACCCCAGAATGCCCCACATAATATACTATAGCTTCATATTCCCCCATATACCGTGTTTTTCCAAAAATAAGACCTCCCCCAAAAATAAGCCCTAGCAGGGATTTTCAGCATTTTCGGAGAAAGGCTTAAATATAAGCCCTCCCCCGAAAATAAGCCCTAGTCCCGGATCAATAATGAAATGTCCGTGCAGCTAAAAAAGATACAGATACTGCAGGACACTTCATTATACACAGCGGCACCGGCAGTCACACTCACCAGACACCGAGCAGAGGACCTGCAGTGATCACACACCCGCACACATCAGCTCTCTCACACACACACACACAATCAGATTACACACACACACACCAGATCTCACACACAAACATCGGATCGCACACACAGTCAGATCGCACACACAAACATCGGCTCACACGCAAACAACAAATCACACACACACACACACACACACACACACAAACATCGGATCGCACACACATCGGATAGCATACACACTCACCTCATCCAGTGACACCGATCTCTTCTCGCCGGGAGAATCCTGAGAGGCAGTGCAGTGCAGCGCGATGAACAGGACCTGCGGCTGGACACGTGACTTGCTCTCATTCTCTGCTGCCGTAAGTGCTGGATGTGATGTGATGGAATGTGATGTGTGTGTGTGTGTGTGTCTGCAATCGGCTGTGTGTGTGTGTGTCTGCGATCGGCTGTGTTTTTCTGCGATCGGCTGTGTGTGCCTGCGATCGGATGTGTCTATCTGTGATGGCTGTGCGTGCCTGCGATCTGCTGTATCTGTGATCGGCTGTGTGTGTCTGCGATCTGATGTGTGTATCTGTGATGGCTGTGTGTGATCTGCTGTGTATATCTGCGATCTGCTGTGTGTGTATCTGTGATCGGCTGTGTGTATCTGTGATCGGCTGTGTGTATCTGTGATCGGCTGTGTGTGCCTGCGATCTGCTGTGTGTGATCTGCTGTGTATATCTGTGATCTGCTGTGTGTCTGTGTGTGATCTGCTGTGTGTGTCTGGGATCTTCTGTGTGTGTCAGCGTGTCAGCTAGCAGCAGGGTAGGACGGCGTGCAGCACTGACCGGAGATCACAGGAGGACCTGGGAATCACGCAGACGTCCTGGTCTAGTGAGTATGAGTCTCCTGGGAAGTGGGGGGTCTGCTTTTTTGGGGGGTAAACTTACCCCCAACCGTGTTTCTCCAAGAATAAGACCTCCTCCAAAAATAAGCACTAGCGCTTTTTTGGGGGGGCAAAAAAAATATAAGACAGTGTCTTATTTTTGGAAAAACACGGTAGTACTATACAGCCCCCATGTGGCAGCAACATGCAGCCCCCATGTGGCAGCGACATGCAGCCCCCATGTGGCAGCGATATGCAGCCCTCATGTGGCAGCAACATGCAGCCCCCATGTGGCAACACCATACAGCCCCCCTATGGCAACACCATACAGCCCCCATGTGGCAACACCATACAGCCCCCATGTGGCAACACCATGCAGCCCCATGTGGCAACACCATGCAGCCCCATGTGGCAACATCATGCAGCCCCCATGTGGCAACACCATGCAGCCCCATATCGTTTAATTCAGTCCCATAGTCTTCTGGACACCGTGCTTAATACATACTCACTTCTCCCCATTCCCCCGCTGCTCTGGTCTCCTCAGCACGTCCACTGTTCTGCTGCTCTGACAGCTCAGGACACAAACGCACACACTAATGACGTCATCGCGCTCCTCTGTCGGAGCTGTCAGAGGCAGAGCACAGACAGATGCTGCAGGAGAATGATGAGAGAGGAAGCACGCCGCTCCCTCTATCATCATTGCTTTCAATTGTATCGGCATCTGCGATACCTATACAACTGCAAGTGCGATCCTCAGCAGGGGGGGAGGGGGGCCCCCTCCCCCTGCGCTGGCATCCAGCCTCTCTGATTAATGGGTTTCCATAGTGGCCACGTGACCTGCCGCCATTCGTGGTACGCCACCCTGCCAACTTTGAATGGGCCCTTTCGGCGGTCTAGGGCTTCGACACTTGCCCAGGTGTGCCGGGTGCTGACACTGACTCTGACCTGAACCACCGTCAATACTACATTTCAAGAACTATTATGAGCACATAAAAACATCAACACAATCACCATTAGTACACAAGTACATTGCCAAAGCCATCATCAGTACAGGACTACGTCACAAGAACCACATGAATATGTTACCAGAACCGGTCAGTACATGAATACATGACCACAACAATCATCAGTGCAGAAATACAGCACGAGAACCACCATCTATTAATACATCACCAAGGTTAGTACAACAAACACTTGCAATGTCAGGTAGCCCTTAGCATATACACTGGTATTGCATAAAACTGAAACTCCCAGTATATCCCTAACAATGATAAAGAAATTATTGTATTTATTGTTGCTACTGTGGTGCCCTGGACTACCCAGGTCGTCACAGGTAACATACACACACCCCCACCTCCACTAGACAGCAACATTAGCCAAACACAAAACCCTTGTTGCCTCCCTCCAGGGTCTGATGTCCACACCAGGTAGGGCGGAGCCAAGCGGTAGGCACCGCCCACCGAGGAGTTCACAGGCCTGGAGGCGGGAAAAGTGACAGAACAGTTGAGGAGTTTGAAGTGAGAGGACTAAAGTGGAAAGTGTCTGGGTTTGTGGCCCAGGCACTGACAACAAGGTTGGCAGACGGTGGTGGCCTCTGCAGGAGTGGTGAATCAACGCGGAACCGTAGTACCGGGGTCGGCCCGCCGGTACCGACCGGGGAGCGAAGTGAAGCCAGCACACACAGGCAGGGCCATCGGACCCCGACTAGGCTTGGAGTCGCCGTCAACAGTCAAATCCGAGTGTGACAGGAACCTCAGGGGTTTCCTAACAGCCAAAGACCTGTTAGAAGGCAACCGTCCGCACTGTGAGGGTATACAGCTACCGCCTAAGGCTAGAGACCCAAGGGCCAGCGCCTGCGGGCAAACAGGCTCCTTCAGCATCCATACACCGGGGAGCGGACTACTGTTGGGGATCCATCGTAGTCAAAACAGTACACAAAGGTGCAGGGAAAGACAGCTGCCATCACCTGTCCGGGGAGAGACACTGCAGCCGGCTGCGGGACCCGTCCATCCAGCCGTTTGGTTTACCGAGGACTTTGTGCATCTCTTACTGAGTGAGTACACCCGTGCCATCCGGCACCGCGCCGCGCTGTCCCTGCAACCCTGCACCTCACCAACCCTGCCTCCCCGTCACACCACTGGGCCCCGGGACCACCGACCCCTACCCACGGAGGGGAAAACAACATCCCAGCTCCTCCCCATCATCACTCCCGGGATCCCCGTCACCAGCAGCGGTGGTGCCCATCTTTACCACAACCCGTGGGTGGCGTCACGGACTAAATCCCCCAAAACCAACCACCCTTTTCACTCACGGGCGAGGAGCGCCGCTCGAGTCCCCGGATCCGGGCCACCGCTCGAGCCACCGATCAGCAGCTGCAGCAGCGCCGGACCCGAGCATTAGCGAGCGCAGCGGCAGCGTCCTCCCCGCCCGCGACAGCTACCAGCCATTACAAACTATGCATCTTACAGGAACCAGAGCACTAATTAATTGCAGGTATCAGCACTATTAAACATTCAAAGGGTAATTTAAAGGGAGGGTCCGAAGGCAAAGTAACTTTTATGCTAAATCAGTCTAGTGTCAATATCTCAACTATTTTCTAATATACTTGCATTAATAATTCCCTGTCCTTCCAAAACTACACTAACTGTTATTCTCTATTTTTTAATATGTAATTTTGATGACGCTTTGTTTGAAAATCCTAGTGAATGCTGGGATACTTAAATGAGATGTCATTAGGGAGCAACGGCTCTAGTCACTGACTGCTGCAACTTCTGCCCTCTCCCTGAAATGAAGCATCATCAGTGACACTCATTTCAGAGGCTGGGCTAATCCTTGCATAATGTGCACTGGGAAATTTTTATGCTTAAAAGGAGTCTGTCATCCACAAAATGTCAATTACACTGCATCAACATTCATAATATCATATTCAGAAACTATACCCGGTGTTAACAGTTTAACTTAACATTTGCTGAAAAATCCAGGTTTATTTAATATGCAAATGAGGGTGCTTCAGTGCATATGTGACGCCCTGGACTAGCCAGGTAGTCACAGGGAGGCCCCCTGCACAAACACCAGCCCCTAAAAAGGTATCAGCAACCAACCTAAAAACCCTGAGTCACCCCTCTTAAGTCTTGACGTTCAAACCCGGGGGCGGGGCCAGGCGGTTGGCCACGCCC
This sequence comes from Anomaloglossus baeobatrachus, assembly GCF_048569485.1. Classification (NCBI taxonomy): domain Eukaryota; kingdom Metazoa; phylum Chordata; class Amphibia; order Anura; family Aromobatidae; genus Anomaloglossus; species Anomaloglossus baeobatrachus. The sequence goes on along the minus strand of NC_134354.1, from coordinate 510,086,394 downwards.
CCCGAGGAGTTAGCCTAAGGCGGGAAAAACACACAGATCGGTTAGGGAAGTGAAAAGGAGAGGAGGTGAATTGGAGTAGAGAGGAGTAGCATCTGTCAGGGATCTGGGTAGGAGCCCGGATACCCTGTGGCCAGGAGGCAGACGGTGGTGGCCACCTGCAGGAGCTGGGAAGACTGCCGGTGGAACTGTCAGGGACCGGGACAGGGTAGTGGCCCGCTAGTACCGAACCGGGGAACTGAACGGAAACTGGAGCACCAGGAGGGGTACTCAGACCCAGTACGAGGCCCAGAAGTCACTGGACCTAGTCGAATTCACTGATTGGGGTCTGGACCTTAGGTTCTTTCCCACCCAAGTCCCGACTGAAGGCAACAGCCCAACGAGGGGGATAGAAAGCCATCGCCCAGGCATAGAGATCCCACGGGCCAGCGTCTGCGGGCAAACGGGCTCCCCCGACATCCACTAGCCGGGGAGCGGACTCCCGTCGCTGAAGCGAAGGAAGTAAGCATTCTACTACAGAGGTGCAGGAGAAAGGCGGGGACCACCAACCTGAGTAAGGGGCAAAGCGCAGCCGGCTGCGGGCACCGACCACCATCCTTTTGGTTTACCAGAGAATCCGGTGTATTTATAATAGTGAGTACAACAGTGCCCTCGGGCAGCACATCGCACCGCACCATCCCGCCCGCACCTCTCGCCCAATTGGGTTCCCGGGGCCACCAACCCCTGCCCACGGAGGGGATCAACACCAAGCTGCACAACACCGTCCCCAGGAGCCTAGTCAATGGCAGCAGTAATGCCCACTCCCTCACCACAACCCGTGGGTGGCGTCATGAACTTAACCCCCAAACAACCGTGGCCCCGGCCATGAACCTCCCCACCGAACATCACCCGCCACGTAGCGCCAGCATTCCTTCAGAGCGACATGACCCCCGGGTCTGGGAGGAGCTCGAGCCACCCACCGACGAGCACGGATCCGAGTGGCTCGGCAGCTGGCCGAGCCCCGGGGCGGTACACATTGACTCTTCTGGCGTCGCGAACAGGATTGAACCCATCCACTTACCGGTGGAAGAGCGCCTTGAGTTAAAAAAATCGCAGAATCCGCCATTTTTGGGCGCGAAGTTTCCCGCCAAAGCCATCTTCCCCGCGAAAAGAGCGGGAGAGTAGAGTCCCGCCCCTTGGGAACAGAGCGGTGCAAAAAGAAAGTGGAGTGCCCCGAAAAGACCAAGGGGGGCGGGTGAAGATCTCGTGCCATGTGACCGAGTGGATGAAGGGCAGGGACTCCAGGACTCAGCTACCCGTTGTGTTCCTGGACCCAGAGTGTGCACAATGTCCGCCCCTTCTGGCAAGCCCGAGATCCCGGAGCCCGCGCCTGGAACAGCGGCGTGGGTGGAAGCCCGGACCGCACAGATGTGCTGCCGTCTCCAACCGCAGGTGCGTTTCCTCCTGGAGTGCTGGGCGGCCGAGATGGAGGGGATAGCCGTCGCCGTGCGGGCACGTAGGGTGGCGGCAGCTGTGGAGGGAAGGGTATGTGACCCACGCCCCTGTGTTCCAGGGGAACCGGCCACTGTGGCTGAGGGACCCGGTCTGCTCCTGCCTTCCATGCTGCCTCCCTCACCGCCCGTATTGGTTGCTGCTGCCTCTCCACCCAGTTCACCACCCCCGACATCGGTGGCGGAGTCCGTCCCAGATGCCCGCGAGGATCCACCTGTGGAGGCAGCCCGCGGACGGCCGCACGATCGGCCTGCACCGACCCTGTTGCCCTGGAAGGTGCCCATTCCCGATCTGGTCCCGCCGGTCCCGGAAGAAGCTGTGCCCGAAGAGACCCTGACCCCGGCAGTCCGCCCGGCCAAGAAGGAAGTGGGCGCTGCCCGGAAGGAGGCCCAGCAGGTGAGGCTGGTCATTCCTGGGTCTCAGGCCTCGGGTGAGGTCCTGCGGGGTGGCCGCTGCAAGGCAGTAGAGCCGGCCGTGACACAGCGGGGTTCCCCCCGGAGGATGTCGGTCGTTGCCGACACCAGAGAGCTCCGGCTGGGCCAGACCCCTGCACCACGAGACCCCGGGCAAGCAGACGCCCCGTATTGGGAGCGGCGGCTGAACCAGCTGGGCCGGGAAATCGAGGCCCGGGAGAAAAGGAGAGCCAAGATCCTAGCCCGTACCATCCGGGAGAAAGAAAATCTCAGGAGCGCCACCTACTGGGTGTGGGGCCCAACTTATCAAGGCCAAGTCTGGCGATTTGACCCCGACCGGGGATGGGGATTAATATACGAGCCCGGCCTGGAGGCTAAAGTGTTCGTGTCCCGCCGGGACGTGTACCCGCACTTGCCCGTAGGTCACCCGGACCGTGACCTGGTACCCGGCGACCTCGTTACTTACACCCGGCATTGCGGGGAGAGGGGCTGGTTTGCCCTCAGCGTCAAGAGGAAGGGGCAACCTCAGTCCCCTCCCCCGCCGTATAGCCCTGAGGTTACGGTGGAAGAAAAATGCAAGGGAGATGAAGAGTAAAGGGGTAGCGGCTCCCGGCTATCCCATCAGTTGTTTTTGTCCCCGTTGGGACCCTTTTGAACCCCGTTGATGTCCTGTTTACAATGAACATAGCCGAGAACTTGCAGGCCACCCAATAACTTTTGGGTTTGTAAATAATTCCCGGACCGACCTATCCCGTCCTACAGTCTCCGGAGAAGCTGGTTGGAGGAAGGACCTGCAGCACAGGAGGCCGGGGTCCCGTCACCAATGCAATCGGTGACAACCCTCCAGGTCCAGGGGTCCCCTGGACGTGGGGCCTCTGAGAGACTGCCGGGTAAGGAACTTTTTACCCGGCCTGCAAGGGCAATACCCGGACCTTGACCCGTTCCTAGATTGGGGGAAAGGGGTGCTGACCTAGTTTTAGAGGCAGCATCAAGGTTTAGGTTTACTTGGTTGGGCAACTGGAAGTACCCGGTCCCGTTCCCGTTGATAAAACTGTTTTTATATGTAACGTTTAAGAATGTGTCTCCCGTAAGGGATGATTCTCCAGACACATGCTTGAATTGTAAAAAGTTTAGTATACTTGTACTTGTGTTTTCCCCATTTTATCTTTTGCAGAAACTAAAAATAAACCGGTGGTGGTCGTGCAGCCCGCGGATGGTCTGCATTAAACCAAGGGGGAGTGTGATACCCTGGACTAGCCAGGTAGTCACAGGTAGGCCCCCTGCACAAACACCGGCCCCTAAAAAGGTATCAGCAGCCAACCTAAAAACCCTGATTCACCCCTCTCAGGTCTTGACGTTCACACCCGGGGGCGGGGCCAGGCGGTTGGCCATGCCCACCGAGGAGTTCGGATAGCCTAAGGCGGGAAAAACACACAGATCGGTGAGGGAAGTGAAAAGGAGAGGAGGTGAAGTGGAGTAGAGAGGAGTAGTATAGTGGAGTAGAGAGGAGTAGTATCTGTCAGGGATCTGGGTAGGAGCCTGGATACCCTGTGGCCAGGAGGCAGACGGTGGTGGCCGCCTGCAGGAACCGGGAAGACAGCCGGTGGAACCGTCAGGGACCGGGACAGGGTAGTGGCCCGCCGGTACCAAACCGGGGAACTGAACGGAAACCGGAGCACCAGGAGGGGTACTCAGACCCAGTACGAGGCCCAGAAGCCACTGGACCGAGTCGAATTCACTGATTGGGTTCTAGACCTTAGTTCTTTCCCACCCAAGTCCCGACTGAAGGCAACAGCCCAACGAGGGGGATAGAAAGCCACCGCCCAGGCATAGAGATCCCACGGGCCAGCGTCTGCGGGCAAACGGGCTCCCCTGACATCCAGTAGCCGGGGAGCGGACTCCTGTCGCTGAAGCGAAGGAAGTCAGCATTCTACTACAGAGGTGCAGTAGAAAGGCGGGGACCACCAACCTGAGTAAGGGGCAAAGTGCAGCTGTCTGCGGGCACTGACCACCATCCTTTTGGTTTACCAGAGACTACAGTGTATTTATAATAGTGAGTACAACAGTGCCCTCGGGCAGCGCATTGCACCGCACCATCCCGCCCGCACCTCTCGCCCAATCGGGCCCCTGGGGCCAGCAACCTCTGCCCATGGAGGGGATCAACACCAAGCTGCACAACACCGTCCCCCGGAGCCTAGTCAATGGCAGCGGTGGTGCCCACTCACTCACCACAACCCGTGGGTGGCGTCACGAACTTAACCCCCAAACAACTGCAGCCCTGGCCGTGAACCTCCCCAACGAACATCACCCCCCACTTAGCGCCAGCATCCCTACAGAGCATCGTGACCCCCGGGTCCGGGAGGAGCTCGAGCCACCCACCGACGAGCACGGATCCGAGCGGCTCGGCAGCCGGCCGATCCCCGGGGCGGTACATATACTTGGCATGGGCTTGCACTGTTCTGCCCTAATAGTTACATATTAAAGCCAGTCCACTGTCCTGCTTGACAGCGCTCTATTAGTAAGAGTGATCACTGCATATAATCTGATCAGCAGACATGTACAGCTAACAGGAGCCGGTGGATGTCTGATCCACCCAAGCCTGTTAACCCTTTAGATCGTGATGTCAAACTACGACATCGTGATCTAACACGTGGCGAAGGAGATTGCGTTGTTCTCCGTCACCATCGGCGACCCTATGACACGATCATGGGGCGCCAGTGGGTTGCCATGACAACATGGGGTCAGATGATGACCCCTGTTGCTGCCATGACTTGTTTCCTGTGAATGCCGACAGAGCTCCGGTACTCCCAGGAGGTCAGCATTTCTGCTGTTCAGAGGACTTCAGTTCTTTTAAATAATTTTTAAAAAATAAGTTCTCATATAGCTGTATTGACTGAAAAATAAAAAAAAGTTATGGCTGTTGGAAGAAGAGGAGGAAAAAATGAAAACGGAAAACGGAAAACAGAAAATCGCTTGAGTGTGAAGAGGTTAATATACTCCAGTGATGTCACTGTTATTGATACACTATATTCTTCAAACGGATTGTGAAATAAAAAAAAAATGCCAAAATTAAGAAAAAATACATTGCATACAAAAACTTTATATAAGCAATAGTCATTCTCCGATGACAGAGCCCCTGTAAATTCTTGCTTTAGCAGAAATTCCCTGGACACATTAATCCTGCGTTCTTCAGGGCAAATAATGTCCAGGAGAGGTCAGCACTTGCTTACACATTACTGACGCTTTCTTCCTCCTGACAGTATGAGGTGCCTGTGGCCATAGCAGGAAGTTGTGATCTTTCACTAGATAGCCTGCTTCATAAAGTGCATGGTGGTAGGAGACATAAAGCTTCATCATTGAGTGATAAGAAGACATACTGAATTCTTCTTTTACGTAAATCTTTTAAATCTTTATAGATGTCAAAATATTCCTATTTCAGAACAATATCATAGAAAGGGTGGGAGGTGTTACTGTGAAATGACTGGAGACCTAGTCGATGGTTTATTTCATTAGATCAGACGTCGTTGTCGTCAGCCATTATGGTTACCAGTTCTGTCTGGTTCTAGAAACCAGGAAATGTGTCCTAATACACTCAAATGTCTAAATAAGGTTATCACGCTTCCTCACAAGTCAACATTTTCTAAACCACTGTTGTGGCCTAAGACAAAGGGAAGCTGGCATCTTACATATGCTTTCTTTGTCAGAAGACATGCTATCTAATTTATGACATTGGATCTATTGTTCAGTGAGGGCAATTCCTAAGGGACACTTTGATCTTTAGAGGGTTCACGGCAGCAGTCGTTGGCAGGAAAATTACAGCAATCATGCACGGTGGAGTCACATGTTGTGGAAAACACAATGAGCATTTATATTGTGTTCTGATCATTAGAACAGTGAGTGTCAAGATGTGCGCCAGGTCACGTGCCCTGAAGAGCAGAACGTGGGTATTATGGCTGGTGTAATGCATGCACTCTACAGACATGTTTATATGACTTCATTATCCAGTGTTATTATATTGTAGCCATGTTATTTTACAAATTGCTATTCTGTCAGTAATGCCAATCCAGTGACTCACGTATGATTAAAAATAGTATATGCGTTTAAATAGCCTGAAGGGCATGTATATATTTTGACTCCAACTTGATGAGCGAATTGCATTATGTGCTGTACTGAAATGTTACTGCAGGTATCAGAAGTGGGAGTGATTGCCACACTGATTCTGAAAAATGTATTTGACAGTCTGCATTACAGCAAGCAAAGACTGGATACCACACACACACACACACACACACACACACACACACACGACAGGCCAGCTCAACTGGACTGCCCATCCTCCACATCCTACTGTACTGAAAAAGACAACAGCAGCAAGGTCTTCAAAAGTAAATTCAGATCAGGTTTATTTCAACACTGAATAGTGTGCAATGTTTCAGCTCAACAATGACCATATCATTGTGTCGCGGGCGGGGAGGGGACGCTGCGCTCACCACGCTCGGGTCCGGCGCTGCTGCTGCTCTGTGGCTCGAGCGGTGGGCCGGATCCGGGGACTCGAGCGGCGCTCCTCACCCGTGAGTGAAAAGGGTGGTTTGTTGGGGTTTGGGATGTCGGTTCGTGACGCCACCCACGGTGTGTGGTGAGGTTGGGGCACCACCGCTGCTCTGTACGGGGATCCCGGGAGCGATGACAGAGAGCAGCTAGGATGTTTCTCTCCCCTCCGTGGGTAGGGGGATTTTGGTAGTCCCGGGGGCCGGAGTTATTGTCTGTTTGGTGGATTGCGGGGCCTAGCCAGGTGCAGGGTCGTGGGGCAACGCAGTGCCAGACGGCACGGTGGTACTTACTCAGCCAGTAACGCACATGGAGTCTCTTGTAAAACAAACGGCTGGATTGACGAGTCCCACAGACGGCTGCAGCGGTCACTCCCGGTCGGTTGGCGGTAACGGTCTCTCCCTGCACCAGTGTTATGTTCTCGGCCCCGATGGCTTCCCACCGGTAACCCACTCCCCAGCAGTGTGTTGGCTAAGGGAGCCCCTTTTGTTGCCCGCAGGCTCTGGCCCTGGGAGCTCTAGCTCTAGCGGTAGCTTTATCTCCCTCACGGTTTGGACAGTTGCCTTCAGTCGGGTCTTTATTGCTGGGAAACCCCGGAGGTTCCCGTCGCTGATGGATTTGACCGGTTTAACGGCGACTCGTAGCCTGGTCGGGGTCCGTAGGCCCTGCCGGATGGTGCTGGCTTCTGTTCGCTCCCCGGTCCAGTACCGGCGGGCCACCGTCCGTCCCCGGTCCTTACGGTTGTGCGTCAATCTGCCTCTCCTGCTGTATGTGCCCGGGCCACATACCCGGACACGGTCAGTCTGCTCCTCCACTACTACCTCCTTCAACTTCAAACTCTCCTACTCAACTCCTTTTCCCTATCTGAACTTCTTTCCCGTCTCCAGGACTGTGAACTCCTGAGTGGGAGGAGCCAACTTCCTGGCTCCGCCCCACCTGGTGTGGACATCAGCCCCTGGAGGGAGGCAACAAGGATTTGTGTGTGTGTGGCTGGTGTGCCTAACCGGGGTGTGGGGTGTGTTGTTGCAGTACCTGCGACGTCCTGGCTTGTCCAGGGCGCCACAATTGCATCCAAATTCAAAACATTAAAGAGGTTTTTAAAAACTCTATTCCAGGCTAAATTACTGCATTCCCGGCCCTAGCAGGAGACTTTGTGGGCAATGCCATGAAAAGGTTTTTCCAAGGGAACATCACATCTGTCCTACTTCTATAACTACGGCCTAGAAAATATATATATATATATATATATATATATATATATATATTCATTTACACAGACCTGTTAATTCCATAGCACTATACATACATCAGACACTGTCACCATTGGGTCTCACAATCTAAGGTCCCTATCTGTATGTCTTTATAGTGTGAGAGAAAAGCCTGCTTTACACCTTACGATTGTGCATGCGATATCGTATGCGATCGTATCCGCCCCCAACATATGTGCGGCACGTTCAGTTTGTTGAACGTGTCGCACAAACGATTATTTCCTGTCACATGTACTTACCCTTCCATATGACCTCGATGTGGACGGCGAACATCCACTTCCTGGAGTGGGAGGGACGTTCGGCGTCACAGTGACGTCACGCGGCAGCCGGCCAATAGAAGCGGAGGGGGGGAAATGAGCAGGACGTAAACATCCCGCCCACCTCCTTCCTTCCGCATTGTCGGCGGGAGCCGCGGGAAACAGGTAAGTTGCTGTTCATCGTTCCCGGGGTGTCACACACTGTGATGTGTGCTACCTCGGGAACATTGAACAACCTCACGTTCAATTTTTAGGAATTGAACGACGTGTGTGCGATGAACGTTTTAATGTTCAATCGCAATCGCACTTAGCTGTCACACGTTACAATATAACTTACGATGCCGGATGTGCGTCACTTACGACGTGACCCCGCCGACACATCGTAAGATATATTGTAGCGTGTAAAGCCCGCTTAAGGCGGCCCTGAGGCTTCAGTCGCCACAGAGGTACTGCACCTCATCCAGAGGTGTGGTGTCCCATTCCCGGGAAAGGAGGAGGTCACAAATTGGTATAGACAAACACAGACACTCTTTATTAAGCAACACTCCAGACCGTGGTTAGGGCCTAGTGCAACTAAGCTATTTCCACTGGTAGAAGCACCGTCCCCGAAGCTAGCAGGGGGGTGGAGTCGAGTTAGTGGGAGCAGAATGTAGAAAGTTAGCCAGTTAGGAAGAGGACTCGGAGAAGTGACTGTGGTCTGGCGGTGCAGCAGCTCGGCCCAGGCACAAGAGAGAAGGGGTCCAAGAGCCCACGGGCAGTGCGCCATACACCCGTGGCCTCATTCCACAAATGCATACCAGAGTGGAGGGACTTGGCCACAGAAGGGGACCGGCCCCTCAACTATTGGAGAACTACAAGACTCAGCTAGCAAATCGGAGGCTAAGGTTACTTCAAGTACTGGAGCTACATCTGCACACATCCAGTGAAAAGGGGCCAAGGGATAGAGCTTCAAGCCACTCGACAGGTCTGCGGACACCGGCTCAGGGCTCTATGTGTGTAGACGTGGGACAGGCGGGAGAGGTCAGCGCAGGAAGACGACAATAAAAGGACACTGAAGGATGTACCGGATTGTGCCTCCGAACTATCCTGGGATTGGATGGGGCCCATGACAGCAGAGCTCAGCACTTCAAGGGCAGCATTTGATCGTCCGGACATGATAATCTGGAACTCTGAACTGTGATTAAAGACCTTGTGACTGCATTCCTGTGTTGCCCAGTTATTTGCCTGCACCTCCGGCCCTGAACCCCGCCATTACTCCACAACACCATCATCAGCCCTGGGGACTCAGCTCTATCTGTGGAGAGCTTTATCAACCAAGCTGCATCATCATCGACCCCCAGGGCAAACTGAACAGCAGCGGCGGCATCCATGTTGCTGCATACCACAGGTGGCGTCTCGAACTATCATCCCATGTAAATAATCCCCCACGTCATCTTTATTAACGACACCGCCGGGGTCACGGAGCCAGGCCCTGTCGCCATGACACCCTCTGAGCAGAAAACAATGCCGGCCCGATAACGAGTGCCCCCGGGCCTCGGTGGGGTGTGTCAGGAGGAAACCAGAGAACCCAGAGGAAACTTATACAAACACAGGGAGAACATACAAACTCCTTGCAGATGGTGTCCTTCGTGGGATTTCCACCCAGGACCCCAGCACTGCAAGACTGCAGTGCTAACCACTGAGCCACCATGTCACCCAATGAATTTGATTATGCATGGTAGCTGCCCTCAGAGTCTTCATTCAGGTATACAATGATTTGGTCTTGAAACAAGCTTACTACCTCAACTACACATAAAAATGAGAATTCGCTGGATCTGGTCTTCCTGGGTCTGCTGAGTGCATGATCTTATTAACTCCTCTCTCCCACTTTCCGACTACAACCGTCTTCCTTCTTTGTCAAGAACTGTCATCCTGCTCAAAAAAAAACATACTTGCTTTCATCGTTGGCCCCAATCTCCTCCCACTCATGTCCTGACTCAGATTTGAATCATTATAATAAAACACTGGAAAGTGCCCTTGATAAAACTGCAGTCCATACACACACAACAACCTGGCATAGACGTTGGCAACCCTGGTACATGCTGGAAACACATTTTCTCCAATAGTGCACCAGGTGTGCCGAACATCTGTGGAGAAAATCACTTTTGGCCAAAGAGTTCATGCAATATAAGTTTATGTTTAAAACATATAACTCTGCCCTTCACCTCTCCAAAGAAGCCCAGTTCAACACGCTCATCACCACACTATTCAACAATCCCAAACAACTATTTCACACTTGTCACTCTCGCCTCAGTCTTAAAGCACAGGCCCCAAGCACCATCCTTAAATTATTTTAAAGAAAAAATGTATCATATCCAACAGGATATTGGCTCCCAGACCATCAATATCATGGCCACTCTTCCCTCCTGTACTGCACTATGTTTATTTTCTATCTTTTGTCCAGTCACAGAAGAAGAGGTTATCAGGCTCCTCACATCATCTTGCCCTACAACCTGTAACACTGATCCTTCTCCCATTCTCATTCTTCAGTCCTTCTCACTAACTGTCGCTACTCACCTAACTATAATATTTAACCTCTCATTCTTTTTTGATATCTCTTGCTCCTCCTTCAAACATGCCATCATAAACCCTTATTAAAAAAAAAAACATCCCTTGACCAAAACTGAACTGCTAATTACAGACCTGTCAAGGCTGTCTCTCTGAATGATGAGACTAGTGACAGAGGCCTTGGTGTATATATTTCTTCCATTACTACTGTCTTGTCTCCAAGGGTCTCTGTGCCTAAATCGGAGATAAACAGTGTTAATCTTCCCACTCCTCAGATCAATCTTAGTGTGGAGCCCCCAGCCCAGGTGTAGTGGTGCATTACCTTCAGGGACTCCACGTGGGGTGGTCTGGTCACAGGTAGGTCGCTTCTTTAGGAATTTCGTGATGCCACTCTCGGTATTGCGGTCAAGAGACCGCCACTGCAGATTAGGGGACACCTGGGGCTGATGTTGGATGCAGCTAGATGTAGTGGCCTCCCTAGAGTGAGGCGGGCCCCAGGGCCCTATATAGGTGTGTGGAACCACAGGTCGCAGAATGACTCATACGCACAACCAGAATGTCTTTCAGGGGTTTTACTCACATCAGATGGCAGGGTGAGTACCCGGGGTAGCTGGGATGAACCAGGAGAAACCAGGAATTCCTTCAGGCTGACTGTGAGGGTGACTACTGACTCGCCTTCTCTAGCCCTGATGTTTTTGGAGTGACCCCGACTTGAAGTCTCTACGAGGGTCACCCAGGGAAGTTGCTGGTGCCTGTTCTCCCCTCTTTTCGGCCCGTTTGCTTGTAGCCTGGACCAGGTCACTCCGGCTGCTTGCCTCTTGTAAACTATGGGCCCTCTCGTAGCTACGTGGCTGCGGACTCTGTGGTGTTGTGGTGGGGGTCTGAAGTGCCCCCTCCGGCAGGTTTGGCAGGAGAAAATTGAATAATCTCTGCACTGGGACCTGTCACCCTTACGGGCCTGGTACCTCCCTGGCAGTCCCCTTACTCAGCCACCGCTTGCCTCCAGCCTTGGGTGGTTTTTGAGTAGCACTCCCAGGTGACCGTTCTCCTCCGTCAGTAGCCACTGCACGTGCGCTGTCAGATTGTGCCAGACTCCAGGGTCTGCTGCATGCGTCTGCTCTCCCTGAGCTGCACTCACTAACTGGCTCACTACTTCCTCCCCACTGTGCCTGCCTACACATCCTAGCAACCAGGCTCTCTACCACACCCCTTGAGTGGAGATGGAGGCCACGCCCCCTCCTGGATTCTCCAGGGGTCCACTGAAAGGTCCATGTGGAAGACCTGATTACTCTGCGCCTGTCTAATCACATCTCGGTCAGCCTTCTGGTTTACCTCTATTGTACTGCCCCCAGCATGGGTGCAGTACTCAGTGGTGCTTGACCAGGTCAGGAGCGCCACATTCACCCTTAGTTATCACCAGCACGTCCTCGGGCTGCAAGACAACATTTTAAAATGCATAAAACAGTAAAACATATAAAACATTTTAAAACCACCAGGTACCATACATCACCACCCTCCACGCACAAGTCCGTTACCCACGCAAAACCTTCTCAGGAGGCAGGTCACCGGTCCTTTTAGCAACCAGGTCTGGGCCATCTGCTTCCCCAGACCTTTCCTCCAATCTTCCTCTCCCGTCGAGCCGCGCCTTCTGGCAGGATGTAGAGGCGGCTTTCGTGGTCTGGTGTTTTTCAGGGTGTACCCTGCCTTGTGGAGCCGCGCCTTCGGCCTCTTCTGGCAGGATAATAAGTACAATTTGGAATTTTTAGTGCTGAAGTGCACATTTAGTGCTGGCTTTTTGTTTTTCTTCATTGAATTGGTCGGCGGCTGACCCCCACCCTGCTATGCACCCCAATTTGGGATGTATTCCATCTGTCTAGATTTTGGCGGTTGGTGACTGTTTACATTGTCATCAGGCCTTGTCCACAGGCTATTTACTTCATGCAGCATTTGCTTGGACCTGTCCCGCCCACAGCCATGACTCAGTCATGGGTACGGGATTGAAATAGACCAGGTGAGTGCTGCTAAGAGCAGTTCTACTATTCATATGTGAGGCCGTATGGCACATTTTATAAAAATATTTTAGTGTAGGACTGCCTCAAATGAGATTTGCTGTGACGTGGCGAGGCAGCTCAAGAAATTGCAATTTTTTGCCAAAAATCTCAAAACTTTTATAACAAGTACAGTTTGGAATTTTTAGTGCTGAAGTGCACATTTAGTGCTGGCTTTTTGTTTTTCTTCATTGAATTGGTCGGTGGCTGACCCCCACCATGCTATGCACCCCAATTTGGGATGTATTCCATCTGTCTAGATTTTGGCGGTTGGTGACTGTTTACATTGTCATCAGGCCTTGTCCACAGGCTATTTACTTCATGCAGCATTTGCTTGGACCTGTCCCGCCCACAGCCATGACTCAGTCATGGGTACGGGATTGAAATAGACCAGGTGAGTGCTGCTAAGAGCAGTTCTACTATTCATATGTGAGGCCGTATGGCACATTTTATAAAAATATTTTAGTGTAGGACTGCCTCAAATGAGATTTGCCGTGACGTGGCGAGGCAGCTCAAGAAATTGCAATTTTTTGCCAAAAATCTCAAAATTTTTATAATAAGTACAGTTTGGAATTTTTAGTGCTGAAGTGCACATTTAGTGCTGGCTTTTTGCTTTTCTTCTGGCAGGATGTAGAGGCGGCTCCCACAGTTGATGCAGACAGGGTACCCTCTTTGTGGTGGAGAGCCAGGCCCCATAAACAGGCATGCTCTCTGATCACAGACGAGCCAGGCCCCATAAACAGGCGTGGCCAGGTGGTTGTACCTCTGGGGTAACTATAAACATTGCAAGAGTTTGTGGCTCTAGCCAGTTCATAGCCTATGGTCCATGTTTTCAAAGTGCAAAGGGTTTCTCACATAAGTTCATGTGGGCCCAGGACTTAAACTTTTTCTGTAAACGTTGCAAACTGGTCAAACTTGTAACTTTGCTGTACTTCTTAGCTTACATGGATTCCTCCTCTGTACCAGGGCTTGGGCCTGTAGGGCTGTGGCACCTGTCATTTTCTACATTTCTGTTGTCGTCATCTGTAGTTGTATCGTCAATTGGTTCTTTGCCTTTGTCTTCATTTTCTCTATCCTCTTCTTCTGTTTCTTTTTCTTGTTCTTTTTCTATTCTTTCTTTATCTTTTTCTTGTTCTGTTATTGACTTTAAGGTTGGTTGGGTGGAGACTGCTGGGCCACAATCAGGGTTTCTAGGGCATGGCGTAACATCTAGTGCATACCATCCACGCTCTTCTCGATGTTTTGTGAATTCCACCAAGTCTCCCATATATAGATTTCTGCCAGGATGACCTCTAGGCAAGTGGGCTCTTACATCCCTTCTGCTCACAAATATGCCCTCCTTCATTCCAGGTGCAACAATAAACCCGTATCCCAATTTCAAACTGAAGTCTTCCACTTCACCAAGGCAAAAGGATCCTCTTTCCTGGTGGCGGGCTCTTCTCAGGGATTGCTTGTCTTCTAGATCCCAGGCTGTCAGCTCTTCTCTCTTTTTCTGTTCTGGGGACTTTTGCGTAGGGAAAGGCTTTGCTCTGCTGCGGCGTGCTCTGCTTGCGGGGTTCCTGGTGACTGCAGGCTCCCAGACTACGTACAGGCTTGGGGCCAGTACTGTCAGCTCTTCATCAGCAGCGGGTGTTCGGCTCTCCTCATCCCAGCGGTTGTATGGCAACATTTCAGGCTCCAGGCCCCCCTCAGCTTCACAGGGTGCTGTGTCCCCTTCCTGCTGTTCTGGGATTGCCGCTTCAGCCTTCAGGCCTCCCCTCCCCCTTAGTTTTTCTGAGCACTCCTCAGATGGCAGCGCTGGGGATAGGTTTTCATCAGCAGGCCTGGGCGGTGGGCTCTTTGCCACGGATATCACTGAGGACACTCTGGATGAGCGACTGGGGAGCAGATAGCGGTCCACCATTTCCTTTGGGAACTGCGCCTCCAGATCCGCCTTAAACTTTAAGTATTCAGGGTCTTCTCCTTCTGGCGGGGACGTGGGACCCGGTTCCTTGGACTGGTGAGTGGTGTCTGCTCTGGCCTTGCAGGCCGGGGTAGATGGCCTCGCAGCCTGGTCTTGGCGGGCCGAGCCTGGCGTGGCTGCGGCCTGGTCTTGGCGGGCTGGGCAGGGCATCGCTGCTGCGGCCTGGTCTTGGCGGGCCGGGCAGGGCATCGCTGCGGTGGCCTGGTCTTGGAGGGCCAGGCAGGGCATCTCTGCTGCCGCCTGGACTTGGCGGGGCGGGCAGGGCATCGCTGCTGCGGCCTGGTCTTGGCGGGCCGAGCCTTGCGTGGCTGCAGCCTGGGCTTGGCGGGCCGGGCAGGGCATCTCTGCGGCGGCCTGGTCTTGGCGGGCCAGGCAGGGCATCTCTGCTGCGGCCTGGTCTTGGCGGGCCGGGCAGGGCATCTCTGCGGCGGCCTGGTCTTGGCGGGCCAGGCAGGGCATCTCTGTTGCGGCCTGGTCTTGGCGGGCCGGGCAGGGCATCGCTGCTGTGGCCTGGTCTTGGCTGGCCGGGCGGGACGCTTCTTCAGCCTTGTCTTGGCGGGCTGAGCCTGGCATGGCTGCGGCCTGGACTTGGCGGGCCGGGTGTCTCTGCGGGAACCGCGGGCCTCTGAGCAGGGATCCGCACCGGCATCGCCTCCAGGGTCGCAGCAGGGGTCTCAGCGGGCGTGGCAGTGTGGTGTGCCGCTGACATCGCAGCGGGCTCTAGGTACGGCAGCACTGGTAGGGTCGGTGCACTCGAGCGGGCAGGGGCAACACAGGACTCACCCATCAGCAGCATCATTGGGGTCTGAGTCGACGGTGTGGCGTTCGTCGTGCGGTCCGCTTCTCATAAGCTCACACCGCTTTAGCCATCTCCCAGAGCTCCGTGCGTCCTTCCCTGAGTTGCTGTAAGATCCTGGCCTCCATCCGTTTGCAGAACTGGGCAAGCTCCCAGTTCCA
Organism: Anomaloglossus baeobatrachus; assembly: GCF_048569485.1. NCBI lineage: Eukaryota > Metazoa > Chordata > Amphibia > Anura > Aromobatidae > Anomaloglossus > Anomaloglossus baeobatrachus. The sequence goes on along the minus strand of NC_134354.1, from coordinate 510,070,905 downwards.
CCAGGCAGTGGAGCCTGGCTCTGGATTTCTGTCTTCAGACGCCATTTCCTCTGCTCCCAGCGTCGCCTCTGTACAGCCTTTTTCCTTCACTTTCGGCTGCAGACTCGTGACCTCTGCTTGCAGCTTTGCCTCTAATAGCAGACGTTTGCTTTTTCTTTCTTCTTCCACCAGCCTTGCACTTCTCCTCCGGGTAAGGTCAGAGCTCCTTCCATCACACCCGAGGTCAGCACACTGCATGGGTTCTCTCTGTAGCCACACCTCTTCGTGGGCGGTAACTTCTGTTTTCGCGGGCTGCTGTTGTTTCTTGGCGCTCTTTTCATGGTGGCAATATGGCGGTGCTTCAAACTTTTTAAGCGGACTGCCCAGGCACATGGTCACCTGTCTATACAGATCTAGTCCTTATCCTGTTTGTGACGCCAAGATGTGGAGCCCCCAGCCCAGGTGTAGCGGTGCATTACCTTCAGGGACTCCACGTGGGGTGGTCTGGTCACAGGTAGGTTGCTTCTTTAGGAATTTCGTGATGCCACTGTCAGTATTGCGGTCAGAGGACTGCTACTGCAGATTAGGGGATGCCTGGGGCTGATGTTGGATGCAGCTAGATGTAGTGGCCTCCCGAGAGTGAGGCGGGCCCCAGGGCCCTGTGTAGGTGTGTGGAACCACAGGTTGCAGAATGACTCACACGCACAACCAGAATGTCTTTCAGGGGTTTTACTCACATCAGATGGCAGGGTGAGTACCCGGGCGTAGCTGGAATGAACCAGGAGAAACTGGGAATTCCTTCAGGCTGACTGTGAGGGTGACTACCGACTCACCTTCTCTAGCCCTGATGTTTTTGGAGTGACCCCGACTTGAAGTCCCTACGGGGGTCACCCAGGGAAGTTGCTGGTGCCTGTTCTCCCCTCTTTTCGGCCCGTTTGCTTGTAGCCTGGACCAGGTCACTCCGGCTGCTTGCCTCTTGTGAGCTATGGGCCCTCTCGTTGCTATGTGGCTGCGGATTCTGTGGTGTTCTGGTCGGGGTCTGAAGTGCCCCCTCCGGCAGGTTCGGCAGGAGAAAATTGAATAATCTCTGCGCTGGGACCTGTTACCCTTACGGGCCTGGTACCTCCCTGGCAGTCCCCTTACTCAGCCACCGCTTGCCTCCAGCCTCGGGTGGTTTTCGGGTGGCACTCTCAGGTGACCGTTCTCCCCCATCGGTAGCCACTGCACGTGCGCTGTCAGATTGTGCCAGACTCCAGGGTCTGCTGCATGCGTCTACTCTCCCTGAGCTGCACTCACTAACTGGCTCACTACTTCCTCCCCACTGTGCCTGCCTACGCATCCTAGCAACCAGGCTCTCTACCACATCCCTTGAGTGGAGATGGAGGCCACGCCCCCTCCTGGATTCTCCAGGGGTCCACTCAAAGGTCCATGTGGAAGACCTGATTACTCTGCGCCTGTGTAATCACACCTCGGTCAGCCTTCTGGTTTACCTGTATTGTACTGCCCCCAGCATGGTGCAGTACTCAGTGGTGCCTGACCAGGTCAGGAGCGCCACATTAGGCCTTGGTGTCCCCCTTGGAGAGGTAGTCAGTGGGGGTCAGTCGTGATTCCTGAGTGGATGGTTATGCAGTTGGGTAGTGAAGTCTCTGTACAAATAGGGTGCGCCCCCCTTCTTAGTGAGCTGGGCATTTCATCTAGTGCCTCCCATGGCTGTGTGTCCAGTTAGGACACAGCCATTCTCTGCCCTTATTCATATTGATGTCTCTTGACACATGGTGAGGTTTTAATATTAGAGAGTGTAAGTACTGTCCTGATTGAGTACATCTTGTCACGGTGGGATGGCTTTATGCTTTTTTGATCAAAAATAGTATTTACTAAGTACCCTATGTTCATTTATATGTATTATGCTTTTAATTAATTACAACAGGGTATATGTTTATATTATTTTCATCATTGTTTTTTCTATGTCTTATGGCCAGTGTGAACATGAGCTTACAAGCTGCATGCACACCAACTCATGCTCCAGCTCACTTTTTTGTATTCTTTTGTAGTCTCCTGTACTCAGTACAAATAAGGTGCGACCCCCTTCTTAGTGAGCTGGGCATTTCATCTAGTGCCTCCCAAGGCTCGGTGTCCAGTTGGGACCCAGCCACTCTCTGCCCTTATTCAGATTGATGTTTGTTGACGCATGGTCAAGTTTTAATATTAGAGAGTGTAGGTACTGTCCCGATTGGGTACACCTTGTCGCGGTGTCTTTACGCTTTTTTGATCAAAAATAGTGTTTACTAAGTGCTCTATGTTTATTTGTATGCATTATGCTGTTAAATAGTTACAGTAGGGTATATTTATATTATTTTCATGTTTGTTTTTTTTTTTTTTAAATCAGAGATAAGCAGTGTTAATCTTCCCACTCCTCAGGTCAACCTTGGTATCCCCCCTGAAGATATAGTCAGTGGGGGTGGTCGTGATTCCTGAGTAGAGATGAGCAAACCGGTCGCGGTTCGGCTCGAGAGCGGCTCGCCGAACGGAGCTCCCGTTCGAGTTCGGTTCGTCGAACGTTCGACGAACTGAACTCGAACCAATAGGCTATAATGGGAGGCAATCACAAACACATAAAAATGCATTATAAATGTACACATACAGTAAATAAACATTGCCATAACACTTACCGGTCCCCGCGATCCCGCCTGCACTCTGTCTCCTGCCGCTATTCCATCCGATGATCGCTGAATCCTCCCGGTGACCGGCACTGCCAGCAGAGAAGCAGGACCTATCGTGATGTCAAAATAGCCATGTGACCAGTCACGTGGCTATTATCTCATTGGCTACAGACTGGTCACATGACTATGACGCGTCATGTAGGACCTGCGAGTGCATCTCTCCGGTACACGGTGCACATTTGTGTATCGCCGTGTACCGGTGATATGCTCTAGCACACGGTCAACTCCCCGTTCCGTTAGGGACCGGCTGACACAGCCGGTCATTAACGGAGATCACCGTTGCCATAGCAACGCAGTTAGCGGTGACGTCACCGCTAACCGTGGCTCCAGGAGCACCGTTGCTATGGTAACGCGTCTGTCAGCGTTACCGCTGTTACCGCTAGCAGCACTGATCACTCACGGAGTGAAGGCTGCACGCTGCTTCCCGATTGTAGTGAGGATTGTAGTGAGGATGAGGTGCCCCAGCCCATCAAGTGATGGGCTGGGGCACCTCATCCTCACTACAATCGTCACTACTACTACACTAGTGAGGATTGTAGTGAGGATGAGGTGCCCCAGCTCATCAAGTAATGGGCTGGGGCACCTCATCCTCACTACAATCCTCACTACAATCCTGAAGGGCAGTTTCTTCAAATTCATTTAAAGGCACTTGGAACGCTGAAATTGCTGCTTATAATTTAAGCCTCTATTAAAAACCTCTTATCAGCGCTGGTTTATTGGGGATTTATTGGGCTGACAGGGGGTAATAAAGATGGAGTCTCTAATGTGTCTGTGTATTTATTTCTATTAAAGTATTTTTTTCTCTGTGTGGTGTCTTTTTTTTAACCCTTTATTGGAGATTCTTAATGGCCGGGTCAAACGTGCCTGACATTAAGAATCTCTGGCTTAATACTGGCTAATAAAACAAAGCCAGTATTAACTCATGATTACCCAACAAGCCACCTGGCTCCAGGGCTGTTGGAAGAGTTGGATACAGCGCCAGATGATGGCGCTTCTATGAGAGCGCCATTTTCTGGGACGGCTGCGGACTGAAATTCGCAGCAGTGGCGCCCAGAAACCTCGGGCTAACCTGTGCTGCGGATTCCAATCCCCAGCTGCCTAGTTGTACCTGGCTGGACACAAAAATGGGGCGAAGTCCACGTCATTTGTTTTTTAATTATTTCATGAAATAAGTGAAATAATTAAAAAAAACGGGCTTCCCTATATTTTTGGTTCCCAGCCGGGTACAAATAGGCAACTGGGGGTTGGAGGCAGCCCGTGGCTGCCTGCTGTACCTGGCTAGCATACAAAAATATGGCGAAGCCCACGTCATTTTTTTGGTGGGCAAAAAACTTCTGCATACAGTCCTGGATGGAGTATGCTGAGCCTTATAGTTCTGCAGCTGCTGTCTGCTCTTCTCCATACAGACAGACAGCAGCTGCAGAACTACAAGGCTCAGCATACTCCATCCAGGACTGTATGCAGAAGTTTTTTGCCCCCTGAAAAAATTATGTGGGCTTCGCCATATTTTTATGTGCTAGCCAGGTACAGCAGGCAGGTACGGCTGCCCCCAACCCCCAGTTGCCTATTTGTACCCGGCTGGGAACCAAAAATAAAGGGAAGCCCTTTTTTTATTATTTCATGAATTTCATGAAATAATTAGAAACAAATGACGTAGGCTTCGTCCCATTTTTGTGTCCAGCCAGGTACAACTAGGCAGCTGGGGATTGGAATCCGCAGCACAGGTTGGCCTGAGCTTTCTGGGCCCCACTGCTGCGAATTGCAGTCTGCAGCCGCCTCAGAAAATGGCATTTTCATAGAAGCGCCATCTTCTGGCGCTGTATCCAACTCTTCCAGCACCTGCCTGCTATACCTGGCTAGCATACAAAAATATGGCGAAGCTCACGTCCTTTTTTTGTAGTTTTTTGGCAAAAAAAATAAAAAATGCTTCCCTGGATTTTCCATTGCCAGTGAAGGTAACACCAAGCAGTGGGGGTTAGCAGCCAGTAGCTGCTTGGATTACCCTTAGCTAGCAATACAAAAAATGCAGCGGGAGCCCATATATATTTTTTTTAATTATTTATTTAAATAACTAAAAACAAAATGGGCTTCCCTGTATTTTGATTGCTGGACATCACAGTGCTGTAAAAATAAATCTTTAAAAAAAATGACGTAGCGCTCCGCGGTATTTTTGATTCTCAGCGCAGATAAAGCAGACAGCTATGGGTTGCCACCCCCATCTGCCTGCCGTTACCTTGGTTGGCAATCAAAATACAGGGAAGCCCATTAATTTTTTCTATTTAAAAAATAGTTAAAAAAAAAATGACGTTGGGTCCCCCCATTTTTGATAGCCAGCCAGGGTAAAGCAGACGGCTGTAGCCTGAAAACCACAGCTGGCAGCTTTACCGTGGTTGGGGATCCAATGTGGAGGTCCCCCCAGGCTCTTTTTTTATAATTATTTTATAAATATTAATAATTACACAAAAAAAGTAGGGTCCCCCCCAAATTGGATCACCAGCCAAGGTAAAGCGGACAGCTGTGGTCTGGTATTCTCAGGGTGGGAAGGTCCATAGTTATTGGGCCTTCACAGCCTAAAAATAGCAGGCCGCAGGCACCCCAGACGTGGCGCATCCACTAGATGCGCCAATCCTGGCGCTTCACCCCAGCTCATCCCGTGCCCTGGTGCAGTGGCAAACGAGGTAATAAATCGGGTTGATACTAGCTGTAAAGTCACCTGAGATCAAGCCCAGCAGTTTGTGATGTCATGGCGTCTATTAGATACCCAACATCATAAACTGTCAGTACTAACAAAAAAAAAAAAATCGACAAAGAAATTTATTTGAAAAAACAGTCCCCAAAACATTTCCTCTTTCACCAATTTATTGTAAGAAAAAAAATAAAGGGGTCCCACGACGACTCTGGACTGTCTAGAATATGGGGGGGAGACACTCAGGGAACGTATCCCCCATTTTCTAGGAGTGCGGACCCTTCATGTGAGGAGTGTGGGTGCAATGAATCTGCACTCACTCTCCCTGGGTCCACAGCAGCAGAGTCCATGTCGTAATGGTTGCTACCAAAGCTGCAATGCCCTGCTTATGAGGTAAGGGCATGCCTAATCAGGAGAACTACTGTAGAGGAAGCTCTGCTCACTGGTATATAGGTGCTCAGAGGTAATAATAGATAAAATTAGTGAGTAACCTCGGCACTCTAAATCTCCCATACTAAGTCAGTAAGTCACAATGGATAGTAATGCAAAATCACTCTTTATTGGTCCGTATTAAGAAAAAAAATTTTTCATAAGCATATATGTTTTTGTCCAAAACAAGTTACAAATGACGTTTCGGCCTGAGCCTTCGTCAGATTGGACTTATCTGCATGTAATCCTGAAAAATGACAATAATCAGTATCACATAAGAGTGAGAGAACAATAGCATAAACTCGAACAATGTAGAGGTACAATTGGGATGCAGCAAAAAAATTGCAACACAGCAAGAAATGAAACACATGATATAAATGTCATAATACAGTACAAGAACAATATAGTAATGACAAATATGGGGTCAGAGTAGGCTTAGACAGCTCTGGTACGAAAGAGATGTCAATCATAAAGTAACATGTGCAGTAGGTGTAGAGCTACACTATGCATGGCAGAGCTAATGGGTAGACCGACCATAGAAAAAGAACGGAGAAAAAGTGGAGAAAAAGTGGAGAAAAAATGGAGAAATAGTGGAGAAAAAGTGGAGAAAAAGTGGAGAACAAGTGGAGAAAAAGTGGAGAAAAAATGGAGAAATAGTGGAGAAAAAGTGGAGAAAAAGTGGAGAACAAGTGGAGAAAAACTGGAGAAATAGTGGAGAAAAAGTGGAGAACAAGTGGAGAAAAACTGGAGAAAAAGTGGAGAAAAAAATGGAGAAAAAGTGGAGAAAAAGTGGAGAAAAAGTGGAGAAAAAAATGTAGAAAAAGTGGAGAAAAAATGGAGAAAAAGTGGAGAAGTGGAGAACAAGTGGAGAAAAAGTGGAGAAAAAGTGGAGAAAAAGTGGAGAACAAGTGGAGAAAAAGTGGAGAAAAAGTGGAGAAAAAGTGGAGAAAAAGTGGAGAACAAGTGGAGAAAAAGTGGAGAAAAAGTGGAGAAAAAGTGGAGAACAAGTGGAGAACAAGTGGAGAACAAGTGGAGAAAAACTGGAGAAAAAGTGGAGAAAAAAATGGAGAAAAAGTGGAGAAAAAAATGGAGAAAAAGTGGAGAAAAAGTGGAGAAAAAGTGGAGAAAAAATGTAGAAAAAGTGGAGAAAAAATGGAGAAAAAGTGGAGAAAAAGTGGAGAAAAAGTGGAGAACAAGTGGAGAAAAGCTGGAGAAAAAGTGGAGAAAAAAATGTTGAAAAAGTGGAGAAAAAGTGGAGAAGAAGTGGAGAAGAAGTGTTTGTTCATGCCAGATGGGAGATAAATATTTTTTTACCGGCGCTGTCATTTACTGTAACGTGATCATCGGTGTACAGTGTATACCTGTGATCACGTGAGCGGGGACCGGAAAAACCGTCCTGAATCATGATCTCCAGGGTCTCAGCTAGCCCTGAAACCCCGGAGATTTTCTGACGCCGGGGGGCATTATTCACTTATTTCTGCCTGCTGTTTATAAACGGCAGATCAGAATAAGGCTACATTAACACGACCGATCCATTTTTGCCGTCTGCAAAAAACAGTCCGTTTTTTTTTCACGGGTGCATCCGTGTGGCATCCGTTTCCGTTCCGTAGACGGTCCGTATGTCATCTGTTTGTCATCCGTGTGCCTTCCGTTTTTTTTGTGTACTGCAAAAAAACTGAAGGAGGGTAAATGCATAAATTTACCCAGGATCCATAGCTTCATCCTACATGAGGCGGTCACATGTTCACTCCAGTGCCATTTTCTACTGCTTTTCACAGCGTAGAGCGCTCTGGTGATTTTCTTGTGCTTGTGCACTTCATATCAGTCTTTTCTGTCATTATAATTAGTGATGAGCGAGCATGCTTGTCACTACTCGGTACTCGCACGAGTATCGCTGTACTCGGGCTGCTCGGCGGGGACCGAGTAATCTCGCGATACTCGTGCTGTACTCGTGGTCTTCATTTCTGCATGTTGGCGCTCTTTTGAGAGCCAGCCCTCATGCAGGGATTGGCTGGCAGACCACTGCAATGCCACAGCCCTGTTAGTTGTGGAATTGCAGTGATTGGCCGGCCTGCACAGCGTGACCGAGCCTTTATATCGGCCGGCGCGCTGTGCTCTGCTCACAACTATCCAGACAGTCAGTGCAGGGAGAGTGTCGCTGATTCAGGGAAAGCTTTGCGGCCCTTTATAGTTATTTCCGTAGCAGGGCTGCAAACAGTGTGACCAGAAGTCCTTCTCAGGACTATTCTAGTTGTATACAGGCAGGCAGGGTATAGCCAGGTCGGAGTACAGTAGCAGAGTCCTTCTCAGGACTATTGTTGCTATATACAGGCAGGGTATAGCCAGGTCGGAATACAGGCTAGTGACCAGAAGAGTCCTTGTCAGGACTATTGTAGCAGTATACAGGCAGGCAGGCAGGGTAGTGGTGACCGTATACCAGCCTTCATCATATCTGGGGCTGGTGTACACAGTGTAAAACAGTCCAGATAGTGTCAGACTTCTCAGTAATTGTCGCTCCTAAAAACCAGTTAGGTTCTTATTGCGTCCGTGCTTGCATTTAAAAACAGCACGTGTGTGGCAGTCAGTGGCAGCGTACAGGTGCGCGTTTTGCACAAACTATTATATAACGCACAAGTCTAGTGTATAATACACGTCAGTCAGCAGTGTCTGATAGTGTCAGACTTCTCAGTAATTGTCGCTCCTAAAAACCAGTTAGGTTCTTATTGCGTCCGTGCTTGCATTTAAAAACAGCACGTGTGTGGCAGTCGGTGGCAGGGGACAGGTGCGCGTTTTGCACAAACTATTATATAACGCACAAGTCTAGTGTAAAATACACGTCAGTCAGCAGTGTCTGATAGTGTCAGACTTCTCAGTAATTGTCGCTCCTAAAAACCAGTTAGGTTCTTATTGCGTCCGTGCTTGCATTTAAAAACAGCACGTGTGTGGCAGTCGGTGGCAGCGTACAGGTGCGCGTTTTGCACAAACTATTATATAACGCACAAGTCTAGTGTATAATAATACACGTCAGTCAGCAGTGTCTGATAGTGTCAGACTTCTCAGTAATTGTCGCTCCTAAAAACCAGTTAGGTTCTTATTGCGTCCGTGCTTGCATTTAAAAACAGCACGTGTGTGGCAGTCGGTGGCAGGGGACAGGTGCGCGTTTTGCACAAACTATTATATAACGCACAAGTCTAGTGTATAATAATACACGTCAGTCAGCAGTGTCTGATAGTGTCAGACTTCTCAGTAATTGTCGCTCCTAAAAACCAGTTAGGTTCTTATTGCGTCCGTGCTTGCATTTAAAAACAGCACGTGTGTGGCAGTCAGTGGCAGCGTACAGGTGCGCGTTTTGCACAAACTATTATATAACGCACAAGTCTAGTGTATAATACACGTCAGTCAGCAGTGTCTGATAGTGTCAGACTTCTCAGTAATTGTCGCTCCTAAAAACCAGTTAGGTTCTTATTGCGTCCGTGGTTGCATTTAAAAACAGCACGTGTGTGGCAGTCGGTGGCAGGGTACAGGTGCGCGTTTTGCACAAACTATTATATAACGCACAAGTCTAGTGTATAATACACGTCAGTCAGCAGTGTCTGATAGTGTCAGACTTCTCAGTAATTGTTGCTCCTAAAAACCAGTTAGGTTCTTATTGCGTCCGTGGTTGCATTTAAAAACAGCACGTGTGTGGCAGTCGGTGGCAGGGGACAGGTGCGCGTTTTGCACAAACTATTATATAACGCACAAGTCTAGTGTATAATAATACACGTCAGTCAGCAGTGTCTGATAGTGTCAGACTTCTCAGTAATTGTCGCTCCTAAAAACCAGTTAGGTTCTTATTGCGTCCGTGCTTGCATTTAAAAACAGCATGTGTGTGGCAGTCGGTGGCAGCGTCAGGCTCCATATTGTCCCTGGATAGAGACGTGCATGATGGCCTGTAAACATGAAGTGCCCATTGTAAGGAAGTGGGTCTATTGTAGTATAGCCCTTAGGCAGGGCAGCCAAAAATTGGGAGGCTCCACATTGTCCCTGGATAGAGACGTGCATGAGGGCCTGTAAACCTGAAGTGCCCATTGGAAGGAAGTGGGTCTATTGTAGTATAGCCCTTAGGCAGGGCAGCCAAAAATTGGGAGGCTCCACGTTGTCCCTGGGTAGAGACGTGCATGAGGGCCTGTAAACCTGAAGTGCCCATTGGAAGGAAGTGGGTCTATTGTAGTATAGCCCTTAGGCAGGGCAGCCAAAAATTGGGAGGCTCCACGTTGTCCCTGGGTAGAGACGTCCATGAGGGCCTCAAAACATTGTTCCCATTGCAAAGGAGCGGGTCTCCTGTCGTTGTAATGTCCATTCTGCAAAGAATGGGCGAAAAAATTTACCACTGGGGGTATACCTGAAACAAAGGCCTAAGTATTGCAATTTGTATCGGTCATCATCATGGTGGCGCATGAGGAGAAGGAGGAGCAGTCCAGCGATTATCCAAAGTCCAGAAGTGTGTACCCATGGGTGAGTGGAGGTACATGGCAAACTTTAAATTCCGCTCTCATTTGCTGGTGGTGTGGTGAAGTCTGGCACAATCCAACCCTTGTTCATCTTGATCAGAGTCAGCCTGTCAGCATTTTCAGTTGACAGGCGGGTGCGTTTATCTGTAATGATTCCACCTGCGGCACTAAAAACACGCTCTGACAAAACGCTAGCAGCAGGGCAGGCCAGGACTTCCAAGGCGTAGAGAGCCAATTCATGTCACGTGTCCAGCTTGGATACCCAATAATTGTAAGGCACAGAGGAATGTCGGAGTACAGTTGTTCGATCTGCAAGGTACTCCTTCAGCATCTGGGCAAACTTAGGATTTCTTGTGGCACTACCCCGCACCTCAGGGGCTGTGGTACGTGAGGGGCTGAGAAAACTGTCCCACATCTTAAAGACTGTTCCCCTACCTCTGGCGGATTGGACTTGTGCCTCTCTCGGCTCTACGCCTCGGTTGTCCACTGATTCCTGACCTATGCCGCTAGCGTTTTGTGAGGGGAATGCTTTGCCTACTTCCGTGACTATGGCCTTCCGGAACTGCTGCATTTTGGTTGACCTCTCCTCCACGGGAATAAGAGACAAAAAGTTCTCCTTGTAGCGTGGGTCTAACAGTGTTACCAACCAGTAATGATTGTCGGCCAAGATGTTCTTAACGCGAGGGTCACGAGACAGGCAGCTTACCATAAAGTCAGCCATGTGTGCCAGACTCTTAACAGCCATCACTTCAGTATCCTGACCAACACGATGACTGAACATGCTGTCCTCCTCCTCCTCCTCATCATCTACCCTGTCCTCTGGCCAGCCACGCTGAACCGAGGATATGACTGCATGTCATATCCTCAATTTGGCCAGAGAGTTGCTCCATGTCTTCATCCTCCTCCTCGTCATAGTCCTCCACTGCACGTTGTGATGAGACGAGGCTGGGCTGTGTGTTATCACCCACACCCACTACTGTTTCTTGCTCAAACTCATCGCGCTCCGCCTGCAATGCATCATGGTTGTTTTTTGAGCAGAGACCATTTTAGAAGGCAGAGAAGCGGTATGGTGACGCTAATAATGTCGTCATCGCCGCTCACCATCTTGGTGGAGTCCTCAAAGTTTTGGCGGATGGTGCATAGGTCGGACATCCATCTCCACTCCTCAGGTGTTATGTGTGGAGTTTGACCCATTTCCCGACGGCTTAGGTGATGCAGGTACTCAACAACTGCCCTCTTCTGCTCACATATCCTGACCAACTTGTGCAGAGTTGAATTCCAACGCGTGGGGACATCACACACCAGTCTGTGTGCCGGAAGATGCAAACGGCGTCTTAAGCCGGCAAGGCCGGCTGAAGCAGTAGGTGACTTTCGAAAATGTGCAGACAGGCGGCGAACTTTTACCAGCAGATCAGACAGCTCTGAGTATGACTTTAGAAACCGCTGAACCACGAGGTTGAGCACATGGGCCACGCATGGAACATGTGTCAGCTGGCCTCGCCTCAAAGCCGCCACCAGGTTCCGGCCATTGTCACACACGACCTTTCCTGGCTTTAGGTTCAGAGTTGTGAGCCAGTGATCTGCCTTCTGTTTCAGAGCTGTCCACACCTCTTCTGCATTGTGGGGTTTGTTGTCACCTATGCAGATTAGCTTCAGCACTGCCTGTTGCCGCTTCGCCGAGGCAGTGCTGCAGTGCTTCTGTGTCGCCCTGGACAAGCCAGGGGCCACAGAGCACAACACTTAAACACCCCACACTCCCTGCAGGCATATCATAGTCAAAACACAAAATCCTTGTTGCCTTCCCCAGGGGCTGTTGTCCACACCAGGGTGTGGAGCCAGGCGGTTGGTCTCCACCCACCGAGGAGGAGGGAAAACACAGGCAGTGAGAGTTAAGCTAAGGAAGTGGAAGGAGGAAAGTAGTAGAGAGGAGAAAAGTGACAGCAAAGAGCCTGAAGTTGGTCCGGGTGTGTGGCCCGGACAGGACAGCAAGGTTGGCAGGATGTGGTGACCGTCTGCAGTGGAGGCCGATTGGAGTCTGCCGTAAGGACCATGGACGGGTGGTGACCCGGCCGTACCGGACCGGTATACAAAGAGAAGCCAGCACCATTGGCAGAGGACTTTTGGATCCCGGCAAGGCTTGGTGTCGCCGTGAATTTGCCAAATCCGTTAGTGAAGGGAACCTCAGGGTTTCCAAACAGCCAAGTCCAGATAGAAGGCAACCGTACAACCGTGAAGGGGAGACACAGCCACCGCCAAGGGCAACCGTCTCCCAGGGCCAGCGCCTGTGGGCAAAAGGGGCTCCTCCGGCCCATATCCAGGTCGGGGAGCGGGTTACCGTTGGGAAACCATCACTACCAACACTTAACTTAGGTGCAGGGAGAGACAGTCATCACTAACCTGCAGGGAGGAACAACCGCAGCCGTCCGAGTGACCCGTCCATCCAGCCACTTGTTTTACCGTGAACTGTGTCATCATCATTGGGCTGAGTGAGTACCTCCGTGCCGTGCGGCACAGCGCTGCCCCTGCGACCCTGCACCTCATCAGGCCCCGCAACCCGCCTGTCATCCATGTCTACCCCATCACCAGGCCCCGGGACAACCAACCCCCCTACCCACGGAGGGGAGAAATAACAACAAAGCTGCTCCCTGTCACAGGCTCCCGGGATCCCCGTCCAGAGCAGCGGTGGTGTCCACACAATCACCACAACCGTGGGTGGCGTCACGGACAATATCCCCAAAACCCAAACCACCCCTTTTCACTCACGGGCGAGTAGCGCCGCTCGAGTCCCCGGGATCCGGCCATCGCTCGAGCCAACGAGCAGCAGCAGCCGTAGAGCAGCGTCAGCCGGACCCGAGCAGTGGGAGAGCGCACCGTCCCCTCCTCCGCCCGCGACACTTCCAGCTTGGGACTGGTGTGGAGGGTAAAGTGGATCAGGATGCGCAGGAGGAGGAGGAGGCTGAGGAGCATGACATTCCGGAGCTGTAGAGTGTGTGTGAAACCCTGACTGAGGTAGGGCCTGCAAAACTTGGTGTGTGAAGGACGTGTTCCGTCCCTCGCTCAGACTGGGTCCCAGCTTGCACAATATTAACCCAGTGTGACGTCAACGAGATGTAGCGGCCTTGCCCACATGCACTTGTCCACGTGTCTGTGGTTAGGTGGACTTTGGCTGAAACAGTGTTGTTCAGGGCACGTGTGATGTTTTGTGACACGTGGTTATGCAATGCGGGGACGGCACACCGGGAGAAATAGTGGCGGCTGTGGACCGAGTAACGTGGGACAGCTGCCACCATCAGGTCGCGGAATGCTTCTGTCTCAACCAGCCTAAAAGGCAACATTTCCAGCGCAAGCAGTCGCGAAATGTTAGCATTTAGAACTGTGGCATGTGGGGTGTTGGCAGTGTATTTGCGCCTGCGTTCAAAGGTTTGCTGAATGGATAACTGAACGTTGCGCTGGGACAAGGACGTGCTTGATGATGGTGTTCTTTCTGCGTAGGCAACTGCAGGTGCAGGAGTGGAGGAGGCTTGTTCGCAGGCAGCATGGACAGGGGATTGGCTCGCATGCACAACCAGCGAAGACGTAGCAGTGACATCAGCAAGCACTGCTCCTGTACTCTGTTGTACTTCCCACAAAGTCGGGTGCTTGGCTGACATGTGCCTGATCATGCTGCTGGTGGTCAGGCTGCTAGTTTTGGTACCCCTGCTGATGCTGGCATGGCAGGTGTTGCAAATGGCCTTTTTAGAATCATCTGGAGCCAACTTAAAAAACTGCCAGTGTCAGAGTTCCGGGTTTTCCAGTTTTCTTTTGAAAGAGCTTGCCCTTTGTTAACATGGAGTTTTCTGTTCTGTTGCCCTACTTCCTGTCCATCTGTTTAAAAGCCGCCCCTAAAGCTTAGTCCAGTGCCTGAGTATACTGCTTCCTGTGTGCTCCTGCCCTGCTGCTTTTGGTTCCTGATTGTTATTCGGATCCTCTTGGAAAACAACCGACACCGACTCTGGACTTCATCTGGTATCATCTAGCTGTGCCCGGACTCCGTTTGCCGTCTTTGGTCGGCACTTCTGCCCGGTTCCTTCCGTTTAATACCACTCTGGACTCACATCACGTACGGACATTTTTGGACTTACCTATTGCCCTTTTGTGTCCCGGCTGCTGCGCATTTAGGGCTTCTGGGGTGATTGCCAGACAGTCCCTGTATAGGGGTTCGCTCTTGGTGGTCTCCCTGGGGGAGTCCGGTGCGCGGTCCCGGGAATTCCCTTTCGCTCCGTCCCTGGAAGGTATTTCCTGTATTTATGTTCTACTGTGTTTTTGTTCCGTTTATGTACATATTTGCTGGTTGCATATTATAAACGTCTTGCACCAAGAACTCGTCTCTGGTTGTCATTGCCCTAACGCAATCGAAATCCTCAATACATACAATAGTATTACAGCCAGACTCGGGAAGACCTAACATTTGTACAGGCACCTTGTGTCGTGTTGTTCCGGGGAACAGTTGCCTGACGTCTGCCTGGGGCCACCACTCTGCTTCTTACTGCCTGTTGTGATGCTACGCCTCCCTCCCCCTGTGCACTGCTGTCCTCGCTCTGGATATCCTCCTGCCAGGTTGGGTCATTTACTGGATCATCCACCACGTCGTCTTCCTCTTCCGCACCCTGCTCCTCCTCCTGACTTCCTGAAAATTGTGTCTCATCATCGTCCACCCCTTGTTGAGACACGTTGCCAACTTCGTGAGAACGTGGCTGCTCAAATATTTGGGCATCTGTACATACAATCTCGTCATGGCCCACTTCAACAGGAGCTGGCGAGAGGCCAGAATTTGTGAATGGAAACGTGAACGAACAGCTCTTCCGAGTGTCCAAGTGTGGGATCAGTAATGTCCGTGGACGTGTACTCGGCCTGGTGGTAGGAAGGAGGATCAGGTTCTGAAATGTGCGGTGCAGTATCACGGCTACTGACACTTGACCGTGTGGAAGACAGAGTGTTTGTGGTGGTGCCAATCTGACTGGAAGCATTATCCGCTATCCAACTAACAACCTGTTGACACTGGTCTTGGTTCAAGAGCGGTGTACTGCTGCGGTCCCCAAGAATTTGGGACAGGACGTGCGAGCGACTAGATGTGGCCCTTTGTTGTGGCGAAATTAGAGCTTGCACACAACCTCGGTCTCTGCCTGCACCACCATCACGTCCACTTCCTTGTTCGTTGACAACGCCCTTGCGCATTTTGCAATGCTGTGCTGATGTGTATTCACTAGACTTGTGCGTTATATCCAAGTTTTTGCAAAACTCACACAAATGCAGCGGAAAGCTGCCACCAACAGGCACACACGTGCGGTTTTTAAATGCAAGCACGGAGGCACTAAGAACCTAACAGGTCTCTATCCAGGGACAACGTGGAGCCTCCCAATTTTTGGCTGCCCTGCCTAAGGGCTATACTACAATAGACCCACTTCCTTACAATGGGCACTTCAGGTTTACAGGCCATCATGCACGTCTCTATCCAGGGACAATGTGGAGCCTCCCAATTTTTGGCTGCCCTGCCTAAGGGCTATACTATAATACACCCACTTCCTTCCAATGGGCACTTCAGGTTTACAGGCCCTCATGCACGTCTCTATCCAGGGACAACGTGGAGCCTCCCAATTTTTGGCTGCCCTGCCTAAGGGCTATACTATAATACACCCACTTCCTTCCAATGGGCACTTCAGGTTTACAGGCCCTCATGCACGTCTCTATCCAGGGACAACGTGGAGCCTCCCAATTTTTGGCTGCCCTGCCTAAGGGCTATACTATAATACACCCACTTCCTTCCAATGGGCACTTCAGGTTTACAGGCCCTCATGCACGTCTCTATCCAGGGACAACGTGGAGCCTCCCAATTTTTGGCTGCCCTGCCTAAGGGCTATACTATAATACACCCACTTCCTTCCAATGGGCACTTCAGGTTTACAGGCCCTCATGCACGTCTCTATCCAGGGACAACGTGGAGCCTCCCAATTTTTGGCTGCCCTGCCTAAGGGCTATACTATAATACACCCACTTCCTGACAATGGACACTTAATGTTTTGAGGCCCTCATGCACGTCTGTATGCAGGGGCATTGGTGAACCTCACAATTTTGGACTGCCCTGGCAAAGGAAAATACTACAAAGACTCACTTCCTCAAAATGGGCACATTAGACTCAAGAGGCCTTCATGTACATCTCTTCTCAGGGACATCGGAGTGCCACACAATGTTTTCACGTAAAATCTTTCATGTATTAATCTCAAAAAGTAACATACACCAGCTCTATCTCACTATTGGGTATGTGCCCTTAACATTTCCGCCATGAAAAATCATTTTGGGGTCATTTTGGAAGGTTTTCTGGTGAGTCCGTAAAAATGGCGTAAAACGCGGACAAAATTGTTCACAGCTGTGACTTTTCAGTGATAAATGCTTCAAGGGGTCTTCCCCATGCTGTTGCCATGTCATTTGAGCACTCTTCTGAGACTTTTGTGCCATTTTTAGGGTTTCTCCATGCTGCCGGGGGGTCATTTCCCAAAAATACTCGGGTCTCCCATAGGATAACATTGGGCTCGTTGCTCGGCCCGAGTACACGAGTATCTTGGGAGGCTCGGCCCGAGCTTCGAGCACCCGAGATTTTTAGTACTCGCTCATCACTAATTATAATGGCAGAAAGACACATAATGTCCCACTCTCCTGCATTTTGTAATTTTGCACCCTTTGGTGCCTTTCATGTGCCACTAAGGGGTGCTTAGCTTTGTATTTAGCCAAAAAAATGAAAAAAAAAAAAATGACATAGGGTTCCCCCTAGTTTTGTAGCCAGCTAGGGTAAAGCAGACGGCTGCAGCCTGCAGACCACAGCTGGCAACCTCACCTTGGCTGGTAATCCAAAACTGAGGGCACCCCACGCTGTTATTTTAAATTAAATAAATAATTAAAAAAAAAAAACACGTAGGGGTCCCCCCAAAATTGGATCACCAGCCAAGGTAAAGCAGACAGCTGGGGTCTGATATTCTCAGACTAGGGAGGTCCATGGTTATTGGACTCTCCCCAGCCTAAAAATAGCAGGCCGCAGCCGCCCCAGAAGTGGCGCATCCATTAGATGCGCCAATCCTGGTGCTTCGCCCCAGCTCATCCCACGCCCTGGTGCGGTGGCAAACGGGGTAATATATGGGGTTAATACCAGATGTGTAATGTCACCTGGCATCAAGCCCTGGGGTTGGTGAGGTCAGGCGTCTATCAGATACCTGACATCACCAACCCAGTCAGTAATAAAAAAAATAGACGACAAACACATTTTTATTTGAAAAAACACTCCCCAAAACATTCCCTCTTTAACCAATTTATTACAAAGAAAAACAAATCCAGGTCTGGTGTAATCCAAGGGGTTGCCATGACGATCCACACTGTCCCAGTCAATGAAGAGCAGAATGTTCCCCATTGGCTGGGAGAGCAATGCAGTGACCTGAGCTAACATCAATGGGTCAGCCCAGGTCACTGCAGGGCATGACAAGTGCTGCTGTCAGCGAGGTACATTACCTGCGCTGATCTCCAGCACACTGACAGCACCTGTCACTGAGTTCAATGACCGCCGCCTTCACAGCCAAGCATCGCGAGAGGCCCGTGACGTCACCGCTAGTCAGTCTCGGGTCGGAAGCGAGAGAAGGTGATGTGACAAGCGGCGGCCATGGAGGACAGTGACAGCGCTGAGGTCGGGATGGCGGGACTTCATCACCGCAGGTAAGCCGAGCGGGACCATGTGTGCAGAGTGCAGTGTGTGTGTGTGTGTGTGTGTGTGTGTGTGTGTACGTGTGTACATGCCGCGGGCAGGAAGGGGCGGAGCGAGCTGAGCGGGGAAGTGTGGGCTTCCTGCATGTAACTAGGATAAACATTGGGTTACTAACCAAAGCGCTTTGCTTGGATACCCGATGTTTATCTTGGCTACCAGCTTCTGGCAGGCTGCCAGCGATGGCTCCTGCACACTGTAGCTGTAAAAAGCCCTGATTTTTGCTGCTAGAACCGTTCTCGAACGTATCTAGAACTATTGAGCTTTTGCAAAAAGCTCGAGTTCTAGTTCGATCTAGAACACCCCCAAAAATCACTCGAGCCTCGAACTGGAGAACCTTGAACCGTGAACCGCGCTCAACTCTATTCCTGAGTGTATGGCTATGCAGTTGGGTGGGGATCTCTCTCTTGTGGATCCTTCGGTGAGATTGCCATTTTCCAAACGCATGCATGAAATAAACTTCTAGGTTTGGACCTGTGTTTATGATTTTGTATGGGCGTCCACTAACAACATCTCGTGGAAGTGTGCGTCCGGGGCTCGGGGCTCTAGGAATCTAGATCCATATCATGTAGCTGACATCATTAACCCTATGGCCGTTCAGCTGTAGCTACCCCTGGTACTTAATGCCCATTAACGTTGTTCACAGGTTGGCGCTTAGGAGATGTGTGGTGTCTCCGGATCCTGCATGTGTTACTGGTAAATGTAAGTGTCAAATCAAGGTGAGGACACCGGGCACCGCTGTTCCACAAAAAGAGACTGCTGCTAGTTCTTTCCTAGAAGGCATAGGAACCGGGGGCCCATCCCAGGGTGTAGGTTATGTGGAGACAATCCAGAAAAGACGGGAAACAGGTAGCACTCTGCAGCATCCAAATGGTATATTTATTTAAAATTCATACCAAGGTGTACAAGTGGTGGGGGAGGGGGAGGAAAGAGATCACAACGCCGGACGATGGCGAGCCGTTTCGCACATATGTGCTTCCACGGGTCCAGTGATCTGCGAGGTGTGATTGGGATTTTTGGATGCTGATGGAGGCATTACTATGAGTTGAGAACCCAGAACCATTGGGGGTTGAGTCCTGCACTAAAGGATAAAGAGCGTGTAGTACCCTGTGATGACCTGACTAGTCCAGGGGCGTCACATTCCCCCTTGGTTAAACGTAGGCCATCCCCGAGCTACAGGACATCCAGAGGTTTATTTTTGTTAACTGGAAAAGAGAAAATAACAAGTTTAATTGACAATTTCTCATCCCTCACAGGGGAGGCACGTTACCTTAATGTTACAATGTAAAAACTCGCAGAGTTCATTTTTATTAAGAGAACCATGGGAACACTACCGGTTGTAGCGGTAGTCGGTAGCTCAGCCTACACCACTGCAGCTGCTTCCTACGACAGTCCATTCCTAATGTCCCTCTCCCTTCAACCGATCACCCAAACAACCTAAACCCACTGCTTCCTACTTGGTTCCGTGACAGGATTGAAGCCCTGGAGGTTTAAAAGACGACTCTGTAACAGTCCTGAGTAACCTGGTAGCCGTTACCCTTTTGTGCCAACCCCCAGCAAGGGCCCCCTGGTGCTGTCTACCGGCACCGCACCATCCAAGACCCTGATGCCCCCTTTCCTGTAACAAAGCGTGGAAAAAGGTTCAACAAGGATGACACAGTCTATTTGCAGCATTAGCCTTCCTGTCACCCTCCTGTCAGACCTTCCTGGTCTGGTCTGGCCGGTGGTGAGGCGGGAGGTGTCGCAGCCTGCGCTTGGTAGACTGGGGCTGGAGGTTCCGCTGCCGGTGTTGGGAGTAGTGGCTCAGCGTCCGCCGAGGGCGAGGGTGACAGTGGCTGGATGCTTGCAGCAGCAGGACAGCAGGACAGACTGAATCCCGCAGCTGGATAGGCTGGCTCAACCGGGACTGGGTATCTGCTTACCTGCTCCTCGCGTGGGACTTATATCTCATGGGCTCGTACCGCCATTGCCAGGCTCCTCATCTCTTCCCTCCAATGATCCACAATGAAGAGGAACTGCGTCCGCCTCCTCCTGCAGAGCTGCTCGTTCTCTTGCTCGATCCAGGTCGCAGGTCCCAGGAGAAGCGCGTTTCGGTGACCAGTCCCCTTAGAGGTGTGCCGACCCTGCAGCAGTCGAACCACTCGGATCCGGGGGTCGCTACTCGTGGCTCGAGGGTCTCCGGACCCGGGGGCTCGGGGCCACTCTCGAATGAAAAGGGGGATTATTTACAGGGGATAGATAGTTTGGGATGTCACCAGTGGTGTGCGGTAACGGGGAGTACCTCCGCTGCCGATGGGAGTACCCGGGGGTGATGGAATGGGAGCAGCCAGATGACGTTATGTTGCGGGCAGGTGCCGCTGCCGCTTCTCTTGGGGGCCTGCTCGGATCCGGGTTCGCTGCTGCGGCTCGAGTGGTGACCGGACCCGGGCTCGCACGGCCGCCAGTCCTCACAACCGTCAGAAAAGGGAGATATTTACAAGGGAGGTGTTGTGTCTGTGACGCCACCCGTGGGTTGCGGTGAGTGATGGTGACATCGCCGCTGACTGGTGATGGGGGCATCCGGGGCTGATGGAGCGGGGCAGCAAGATGGGATCCCCACCACGGGTAGGGGAGGTGTAGTCCCGGGGCCCTGTGTCGGTACACAGGAGTGATGGCTGCTGGAGGTGGCACGCCGGGCTGGACTGGGGAACGATGGTGTACTCACAGTTCAGTAACTTCACACAAGTCCAGTGTAGTAAACCAAGTTGCCAGTGGCCGGCTGCCTAAAGGGTGCTTTACATGCTGCGACATTGCTAGCGATTGCTAGGGATGTCGAGCGCGATAGCACCCGCCCCCGTCGCTCGTGCGACATTTGGTGCTCGCTGCCGTAGCGAACATTATCGCTACGGCAGCGTCACACGCACATACCTTGTCAACGACGTCGATGTGATCGCCGAACAATCCCTCCCTCAAGGGGGAGGTGCATTCGGCGTCATAGCGGCGTCACTAAGCGGCCGACCAATAGAAGCGGAGGGGCGGAGATTACCGGCCGGAACATTCCGCCCACCTCCTTCCTTCCTCATTGCCGGTGGACGCAGGTAAGGAGATGATTGTTGTTCCTGCGGTGTCACACATAGCGATGTGTGCTGCCACAGGAACGACGAACAACATCGTGCCTGTGGCAGCAGCGATATTTCACAACCGCCTGATCCCGCCCACTGGTGTGTCCTTATTACCATGAGGGGGTGGCTAGGGTTTAATAGCTGTGTGTTATGTCTAAGTGCGGGTTTTTGGTTGTAGGAGGATTGGCTCTTTTGTGACTACCTGTTTTTGCCAGGGCGTCACAGTTACACTCCACGGCTGGGAAGGCCCTGGAACTCTGGATAGTGGGGTGCAGGGGAGCACAGGCTCGCTGGAAGCAGAGGGTAATCAGGTACTGATGGAGCCAGTACTGTGAGTTGGGAACCCAGAACCATGGGGGGTTGAGTCCTGCACTAAAGGATAAAGAGCGTGCAGTACCCTGTGACGACCTGACTAGTCCAGGGACATCACACCACAAGCTTCTCCTTGCTATGGTTTGCTCTATTAGCCCTAAGTACAATGTACTTTCTTGGTTCCAACCTCTCAAACTGCTCTTTCAGTGTATCATTTGGTGGCTCTACTTCCCCTCCTCTTCCCCTTACTGTCGGGGTTCTTCAGTGTTCAGTCTTACGTCACCTTCTCTTCTCCCTATATGCTGCCTCTATTGGACAAACCATCAGTAAATTTAGTTTCCAGTACTGTCTCTGTGCTAATGATACCCAATTATACACTTCTTCTCCTAATATCACCCCTGCATCACTATAAAATACTAGTTACTGTTTGTTCTCTGTCCCTAACATTATGTCAATTCTTTTTATCTATAACTGAGTCTGTAAGAAACTGAACTCCTTGCTCCCTCCCCCCTACTAACTTACCCAAACCTGAAGTGGTTCCACCATAACGTCCGAGCATCAAGCTTGCTCTATTGGGGTTATATTTGATTCAGATCTTTTATTCGTTCCCTATATCCGATCACTTGCTCTCTCATACTGCAGGAACCTCAAAAGCATTTCAAGAATTTGACCTTTCCTTACCTTTGATTTTACAAAAGTTCTTACTGTTGCAATGCTCTGATTAATTCTCACCTGACTACTGCAACTTCTGCTAATCGGTCTTGCTTTCACTAAACCCTCCCCACACCAATGAATGTCGCAGCCAGAATCACATTTTTGTCCAACTGATACACTGATGCCGCCACTTTGTCCCAGTCTTTGCACTGGTTGCCCATCTGCTACAGAACCCAACATAAACATATGACTCCTAAGGCCCTATCACACACAGGGATAAATCTGTGGCAGATCTGTGGCAGATCTGTGGCAGATCTGTGGCAGATCTGTGGCAGATCTGTGGCAGATCTGTGGCAGATCTTTGGTTGCAGTGAAATTGTGGACAATCAGTGCCAGGTTTGTGGCTGTGTACAAATGGAACAATATGATCATGATTTCACTGCAACCACAGATCTGCCAAAGATTTATCTGTGTGTGTGACGGGGCCTTTAGGGTAGGATTACACGAGCATATCAAAAATCGGTCTGATTTTCATCTAGTATAGTAGGACAATTTTTATCTCACTTGTCATCCTTGTGCTATCCATTTGCAGCCCGTGTGCAATCCGTATTTTTACAGTAACAGCAATTAATATTTTACAACATCATTTACAGTTTCCTATGTTACAGAATTGCAAGGGAAAACTGGATTCTAGCCTTTGGCATCCGATTTTTTTTCTCGCAGC
This sequence comes from Anomaloglossus baeobatrachus, assembly GCF_048569485.1. Taxonomy (NCBI): domain Eukaryota; kingdom Metazoa; phylum Chordata; class Amphibia; order Anura; family Aromobatidae; genus Anomaloglossus; species Anomaloglossus baeobatrachus. The sequence continues at coordinate 510,048,027 of NC_134354.1, read as the reverse complement.
TATAGACTTGAATGAGTGAGTCACATTCTATACCTGGATGAAAATTGGGCATGCTGTGATTTTTTTTCACACATAGATTCTGTCATTTAAAAAAAGTCAGTTATCTGCATTGCCTCATTGAATAATATTGGGCAGAGTGCTGCCCTAACCCACATAATTCTCCACGGTTCTGCACCGCCCTACATCTCCACCCTCATCTCTATCTACCACCCTATCCATGCTCTCCATTCTGATGTTTACCAATATTAATTTCCTCTATAATCCAAACCTTCCACTCCCATATCCAAGACTTCTCTCTGGCTGCACCAGTTTTCTGGAATGCACTTAAACAGTCAATCTGGTTTATTCTTAGTGTCCACAGTTTCAAGTGTGCCATAAAAGCACATTTCTTTAGACTGAACTATTAGCTCACAATCAGACTAACTATTCACTGTTTTTCCTTCCATGCACCCAATAGAACTATATATCTGTACTTATACAGATACTGTCTGGTAAGTGTGCAAGCAAGTCCCTCACTTCTATTGGTATGTACTGAACTATGTGTAATGTCTTGTTTGTATAAGTATCCTCTTGTATTATAAATTGCTGTGGAATATGTTGGCGCTAAAGAAATAAAAATGATTGTTTTAGTGTTATGGCCATTTCTCCAAGGTGTCTCTGGAGATATTTTCAACCTGACAACACCAGGCCACATAATGCTCTTGCTACTATGAGCATTATGAATGGTCGCAATTTTCTATAACGGGCTGTAGTGTCTCTGGAATTGTTTCTCATCATGGAAATCTGGGATATTATTGGTTGACAATTGCAAAAAAATGCTGCCAGCAGCGGAACTTGATAATTTGTGAGCCCAAATAGTTGCAGCATGGCAAAAGATGCCTTCGACAACCATTAATAACTTTACTTGACAGCATGCCTTACTCAGAGTCAGCAAAGTGGCAGATACCGGCCACCATATTTCTGATCCACAATGGGCCACAAAAAGGCTAAAAACATATGAAAAATCCTGGTAATCACCTATCCGCTCACCTCTTAGCTGCCTATACTACTCAACGCTATCTGTCTGTCCTCACCAAATCTTCTGGTCTCGTTAGAATCTTTGGTACTTTTGCATTGTGCCAGACTTCGGGATTACATGGTGCCCTAAAGTGTTCTGCGCAAGAGCGTGAGGTGACGGTGCATGTTGTAACATTGGGTCACAAATAAACATATCCAGGTGTTAGAATGGCCAAGTCGAAGTCCAGACCTGAGTCCAATCGAGAATCTGTGGAAATAGCTGAAAACTGCTGTTCACAAACGCTCTCCATCTCCTCACTCAGCTTGAGCTGTTTGCAAAGGAAGAGTGGGCAAGAATTTCAGTCTCTCGATGTGCAAAACTGATAGAGACATACCCCAAGCGACTTGCAGCTGTAATCACAGCAAAAGGTGGTGTTACAAAGTATTAACTTAAAGGGGACTAATAATATTGCACGCCCCACTTTTAAGTTATTTAGTTTTTAAAAAAGTTTAAAATAAGAAATAAATATCGTTCACCTTCGCAATTGTGTCCCATTTGTTGTTGTTTCTTCACCATAACATTAAAATTTTTATCTTTATGTTTGAAGCCTGAAATGTGGGTAAAGGTTGAAAAATTCAATGGAGCCGAATACTTTTGCAAGGCACTGTATTTATTATATTTTTTTTAAGAAGGCACAGTGATTAAAAAAACACAGTTTTGGTTTGGTGTTTTGATTTTTTTTCCAGTTACAGCATATATCAGTTGGGTTAATATTTTTTTTTTATAGATCAGACTATTATGAATGTGGTGATACCAAATATTTGTATTATTTCTTTATTTTGAAAGGGGAATAAGGGGAGTGATTTGAACTTATACTGTATATTTTAATTTTTATTAATATTTTAAAACCTCTTTTCATTCTATTGTTCAGTTCCCTTAGGGAACTTGAGCTTATAATTCTTAGAGTGCTAATACTATATACTTCAGCACCATAGTATTGGTAATAAAATGTCCAGGAATAAAAGGAAATCATTTTGGTGAAATAAAAAAAATTAAACCTATGATGAGTCCAGGAGGTCAGAAATGGTATATGAGGTGTATAAAGATCAAAATAGAAAAAGTAAAAAATAAATCCATTGGATATTGAGGGAGTTGAGCTTAGTAATTTAAAAACCACTGGATTTTATCTTCTTGGACTCTTTTGTAACAGGGTTAATGGAACAAATTTGGAGGATGGCTGAAATGGTACCAATATGCAAGAGAAAAATGGTGGATCTGTGTAAATACTGTCCAGAAATATTGATATCAGTGGTGTGCAAAGTTTTTGATGGCATTATAAGCGATGACCTGCAAAATTGAATTGGAGAGAACAATATAACCAACAACCAGCATGGATTCATGAAACATAACTAATGTCTAATGAGCATGCTGGCTTCTATGAGGAGATAAGTGGAATCTGTAGAATCTATGGACATCTAGATGTTGGTCATGTGGCTGATGTGATTTATCTGGACTTTACAAAGGCATTTATTCTGTAACACATAACAGTCTTGTACTGAATCTTCAGAAGCAGGGACTAGGAGACATTATAGACATAGGGGTAAAAAACCTTGTTAATGGGCAGGAAACATAGTCGTTGTATCATTGTAAATGGTTCATTCAGTGGCATATACAGTCATCAGTGGCACCAAGAGTATTGAGATACTATATCAGCATTTAAGAAAGGAGTAGATGTTTTTCTGACAACAAATGGCTTTGTGATTTATAAATAATCTAGAGCTAGAGAATGCATAACTGGGGGCGAAAGGTTGAACTTTTTGGACCTTCAAAGACTGGATCCTAGTGTACCTAGAATAATTGATGATGTGTTGAACTCAAATAGTGGTCACACCAAATGCTGATTTGATATAGTTTCTCTTCAGTTCATTTGCATTGCATTTTGTTAATTGATAAAAATAAATTAGTAACATTTCTATTTTTGAATGTATTCTTACTTGGCAGCATTTTTCCCCAGACATGCCTTAAAAAAATTTGCTCAGTACTTTATGTTGTTATCAAATAATTCCACTATACTAGGAGCAAATATAGCGTCATAATGGTATTGAACAAACATCCACTATGACATCACTTGTAAATGTATAATATTACCATATTATTACAGAATAAAATATCTAAACAAAGGCCATTACCGGTATACAGTGATCATTTATTGGCCAATAAAAGATGTCTGCCATCCATGACTTGTGTCTACTACTTTATAGAGTTTTCCATACTTTTTCCAAACTACATAAACTCTATCCTCATGGTACTTTAGATTATATGCTCTTTGTTGTCTTATTAACTGTACTTGTTCAATCACACAATGCCCTTAAATACTTTACTTAATTTTGAATATGGGTGTCTAGCAACGGATACTTCTATCTCTGAAGAAAGTTGGGATCACTCAGGTTTCTGAGAACTGCTAGTTGGAGATGTAGGAGCCTTTGTTTCAGCTAATTTAAATATCCCTGTTGACCTGAAGAGGCCGGTGTGAGGACTGTTTTAGTGGAGGGTTGTCATTATTGCCCTCATGGCCGGATAGGCCTGGACTTTTCTTTTGGTTTTATTTTTGTGGCCCCCATTGCTCCCACTCCCATTCCACTGGTTCCTGAGGCACAGTTGTGACTGGAGAAGGATACCCCCTCAACGTTAACTTTGCCCAATCCCCATGAGCTTTGCCCAAACACCCCATGGAGTTTGCCCCAAAAACGCCATGGACTTTACCCAGAAATCCCTATGGACATTGTCTCTGTGAGGCTGGGTCCTAGTACTAAGGACTGTTGTTGGGGGAGGAGAGACAAATGACCTGATGTTTTGGCTGGGTCAGAAACTTTGAGGACTGCGCCTTCATTGCTTAGGACCACCCCTTTACAAGGATTTACTGTGTCACATGAGCTCTTGATAAAATGGACTACCCTTATATGAAAGAACTGTGCCCTTGGGCAAAGAGAGATGCTGCTGTGCTGGTCTGTGGACCATTGTTAATAATGGACATTGACACTTGTTCTGGGGTCCTAACCTAGTGGAATTGGGGTCATGATGACCCAAAGAAAAAAAACATTGGTGTTCCGGAGAAGCAAAGAGTCAATATTTACTTTATATGTGTACTTTATTGTTTGATGTCTTCTAGGTTGCCATATGGTTGGGGATGACCATGTTTAAAGAGGAGAGCTAAGTAAGAGGATAGACCTACAGTTATATGCCTCTCTGAAGACAACAATGGTTTCAGTATAAATGTGTGATATGTGCCTTTTAATATCAGTTACTGTAACATGTTTGAATCCCCATGGCTGCAATACTACCCTACCAACAGTCACAAAAGGTCACTGCTGTACTGTGTACTCCTGTATAGTACTGTGTGAGGGTTTAGGTCTGTTTAACAACAGACACCAGGAAAAGGGACAGTTTAGGAATGTTAACTACAGTGCCAGCTCACAGTGGGGTGGAGTAACGGCATATATGTGAGAAAGTAGTTTTTGGTTTAGTGACTGTTGTGTACTGCAAGCAAGAAAGAGAAGACATGTAAAGGTGGTGGAAAAATAGTTCAGGCTCAGGATGCAGATGTAACTCCTCAGAGATTAGCAAAGGAGGACTCCAACCAGGCAAGCTTTGTGAAAAAGTGCAGAAACATTGACAGGCCAGTAGAATAGAGGACCTTAGTAAAGAAGGACTGCACTCTTGAAACACAGTAGCAGAGGGACATTGGCTCTACGAGTGGTCCTTGGAAAGTATCATAGGAATGCCAGGGGTATAAGTATGTAGACTGTGAGCCTTCGTGGGCAGGGACCTCTCTCCTCCTGTAACTGTCTGTGGCTTGTATTGTTTATGATTATTGTACTTGTCCCTATTATGTACACCCCTTTCACATGTAAAGCGTCATGGAATTGATGGCTCTATAATAATAAATAATAATAATAATAATAACAGCCAAAGTGATACACCTAGACCTGGGTGATTTTGATCAGTAAGATGCAGATGAACCAACTTCCCTCTCACTCCTTGGTAGCCTCTGTGGAAGAGAATAAGATCATGTCTGTAATCCTCTTGGAAGAGCCAGTCTATGTTAGAGCGGAAAATGGAAGTTGTATTACTTGTTATACACTGTGCTGGAGGTTCCTTGAATGTAAAGATAATTAAGTTTGTAAATCTTGGCTTAGACTTTTTAATGTATATACATGAAGCAGCGGTACCGCACCACATGCAGCCAAGAACAAAATGGAGGTCTCTTACCTAGAGGTACTAGCACAAATGGGATACGCTCCCACACACTCATCACCCCTTTCAGTATTATGCAGGGGTGAAGAAGGTGAAACCCTCGTTCATGAGTACTGCCATGGGTACATTAACATGTTTAATTGTCATTTATCCTGCTGCATTTGAATCACAATTACACTTTTTTTTTTTATTCTTAATGCAATAGAAAGCAGCAACAAGGCAGCACAATGTTTTTTACTTTAAAAATTTTAAAATCAGTATCAGCTGCACTTTTTTTGTTCTTCTTGTGCAATCATTTTTGTGAAGGGGTGGTTATTATTCACAGTGAGCTCATGAGGTCATTTTATGTTTGCTAAATTTGTATTAGACTTCAGAGAGTTATGCATGTCTTCTTATAGCAATTGGAGCTTTGCACCATTGAGAATCGTGGCAAATTGATTTGCAAATCTATTTTTTTAGATAAAAAATAACCAAACTTAGCGAATTTAAATTTCAAAGATTTGATTATCTCTACAAAATAATACTCTGTATTGTGCCGCAAGCATTAGTTGTTTCCCAGTGCACCACACAGCAATAACGTCCCCGCGTTTTTCACCCACAATTACTGCCACCTTTTGTACTCCACACAGTTATATTGCCCACATTCATTTGCAGTGCCTCCTTTGTGCCCCACATATTAAAAATGCTCCTTAGTGCCTTATACAGTAATATTGCTGTCATGGGAGTGTCGAGGTAACTGGAGCAGGGATCTCTAAACTGGCCCTTAGACTAGGGAGCCTTTGCTGTCCCTTATACCTGAGGTAGGCTTGATGGTAGCCAGGTCTGGACCACCAGCATGACTCTAACTCCTGTCCTAACACCCCCTCTCCCCCACCCCAGGAGGGGGCCAGGACCAGAGAAACAAACCCCACAAATACAACAGACAGGGGAAAAACCAAAACACATGCACACTGCAATCAGACACAAAGGAGAGACAGTACATGCCCAGGAAGAAATAAAACACAGGGAGGAAATAAACTATCAACAGGGATCTTTACACACCACACAGGAAAGCACCAAACAGATCACTACAATAGGGTCCGGTATCGCTGAAACAACGCTGAGCTATAGTCAGCAAGTAGAACCTTATTAAAAGTAAAGGCAACTGTGAGTAGTCAAAGCAGCCTGAACTCCTAACAGCAGTTCACAAAGCCAGCAGGAATTAACTCCCACTGGACCAGAGAGCAGTGAAGCTAAAAGAACCAATGCACGAGTCAGGCTAAGCAACTAAGAGACCTCAGGTTGTTTGTCAGACTCTGTGGTGTGACTCCAATGCCACCAGGGCATCCAGCAAGTGCAAAGCGGTACACCACATGACCATTGCCTACCATATGTCCTCTACAAAGTAGACTGTCATAATGAGGGTTTGACCATAATAATACCCACTGTCTGCCCCAACACATTAATTATGGTTTGTTATCCTCAGCACACAGTAAAAATGCAAAAATAGATATGGGCCAGAGGACAGCTTTTCAACCTTTAAGTCTGTGAAAATGGAAAGGAATTTAGATAAAAGGCATATTACATAACTTTCAGTTTGAAATGATTTATCCTCAGTTACATAAGACTGGAAACTTGTGATAAATAACATCAGAGCTCTGTTGACCATTTCTGTATGTTGATTCCCTGCCAACTAATTATAGGAATTGCTTTCACTTGTAAAGAGTGAAATTCCAGCAATGACATAACAAAACGCAATCTCTAATACAATTTTCAAGGTCTTTCCATAAACGAACAGTAAAAATAGCATTGCTTGTATATAAAATAGTGCATTATAATTTACTACAGACCTCTGATGGCATTTTCCTTCAGCCCTTTCCCCAGGTCATGTGTCCTGCTGCCTCTTTATGGGCACTAAAGTGTTCGGTGTAGTTAGTTTTGACACATAAGACCATTCAGAAGGAGACATCAAAGACAGATTCCTGCTTAAATTATTGCCCTCTTTCCATGAAGTTGCAGTCTTCAGTAGCTTTTGAAGTCCCTAATGTACAGAACAAAGCAGCAGAACAGATATAACTTACTATTACTTAAGGGAACTTTACTTTCATACGACTTGTGTAAGTAAGCTGTCTTATGTGAGTATAGGAGGAATAAAACTATTTCTGGCCATTATATGACTTCTATACTGAATTTTCCACCAGTTTTTCCTCTATAGGCTCTAGCTCTAATTTTAAATGGACTCTGATTTAGTGGATTGAGACAATGTCACAGTCTTCAGATGCAGCAGTATGGAGGACAATATACATCAGTACTTAGCAGAGTAGCTGTGAATCCATTTCTGGGGTGGGATACATTACTTGTTAGAGAAGCTTCAGCATGAATCTGTTTATGTTTTAGTGCCTCTCCATTTTCTTCACTCTTTCTCCTCCCCTCTCCTTTCTTTACCACACACCTCATTTAGCTGGCAGTCAATTTGAACAGTGACATGTACTGGAAAAAAATGCATGACACTGAAATGAATGGATTTTTCTGTGTTAAAGATGTCCAAAGATAGATACACAGATGGATAGTGATAGATGTATGTATGTATGTATGGATGGATGGATGCATAAATTGATAGATAGATAGCTAGAGATAGATAATAGATAGATGGATAGATAAACAGATAATAGATATATAGATCGATAGTAGATACTTAGCTGCATAGCATGTATAGTTATTTTGCCAAATAAATAAATAATTAAATGGAAAAAAATGACATGGGCTCCCACCTATTTTTAATTACCAGAGAAGGTAAAGCAGACAGCTTAGGTTTGCAGCCCTCTCCAAACCTTGACTGGTTATCAATAATAGAGGAGACCCTACACCAATTTTTATAATTTTTTAAATAATTAAAAAAAATGACTTGGGGTCCCTCCAATTTTTGATAACTAGCCAAGATAAAGCAGACCACTGGGGCTGGTTTTATTAGGGTGGGAAGGCTCATGGTTATTTGGCCCTTTTAAGCCTAAAAATAGCAACCTGCAGCCACTTCAGAAGTGGCACATCCATTAGATGTGCTAATTCTGGCGCTTTGCTTTGCTCTTCCTGATTACCCTGGTGCGGTGGCAATCGGGGTAATAGTTTATGGGGCTGACATTGACAGATGGCATCAAGCACAGGGTTTAGTAATGAAGAGGCATCTATCATACTAACCCAATAGATTTAAAGAGAAAAAAAACACACAATATTTATTATTTAAACAATCCCCCCGACTCTGGCCCAGTTTATGTAGCCTTGTACAGAGGACTAGCCCCATAGGCTGTAATCTCACTCTGCGGTCTGTGAGATTTGGCAGCTGGCATGAGCGGTGATGTCATAAGGTTACTACAGTTTATAGCAGCCGGGTCACACAGAAGGTAGCACAAGAGTCGGCAGCAGTGATGAGCAGTGATGTCATAAGTTTGCCGCAGTTCAAAGCATCCAGCTCTTGCGCTACCTTCTCTGTGACCCAGCTGCTGTGAACTGTGGTAACCGTATGATGTCACTGCTATCATTGCCACTGGCTCTCGTGCTACCCTCTATGTGACCCAGCCATTGTGAACTGCGGTAACCTTATGACATCACCACTCGTCACTGCTGCTGCCTCTCACAGAGAACATTTAAATAAATAATTTTAAAAAAATGCCATGGGGTCCCCTCTATTTTTGATAACCAGCCAAGGTACTGCAGACAGATGAGGGTTGCAGCCCACAGTTGTTTTTTACATTTTGCTGGTTATGAAAAATAGAGGGGATCCCACATCATTGTTTGCATCTAGTTAATTATTTATTTCGCTAAATAGTTGTACAAGGTACAAGTTGTTGTTTCTCCTTGGTCTCACACTGGGTGTCTGTGGATGATATATTTTAAAGGAATCCACAGAGACCCCTCAACTCTCTTGCTGGCCAGCTGAGAGGACAGCTAATTATATTGAAGGCAACAAAGTTTGAGGAGACAGTTCTAATTTATTTCATATCTTCCCATAGGAACCTCTTAGTGGAATAATATGACTGCCATGTTTGCTAGTAGAAGACACACCAAACATGACTATGATATATCCATAATTAAGGTTGATACTATATTTCTGTGGTTTTCAAAAGCCAAAAAACCTTGCCACTTATTGGCTGCAGCTGGCACATGACAAATCAAGTCACTTCAATCTCAGCACTGACATCACTGAAACAGCGCTGCTACCGGAGTTGCGTATCTATTTTTCATCTTAATTAAAATCCTGAATTGATTAAGCTGGGGTTTTCCAGTAGAGGACAACCTCTTAACTGCATGCCTTATGGAAGATATTAGGTTTTTTTATAAAGATAGTTACTTTGTGTATCTGCATATATGGCTCAGCTACTTTTGGTACGACCTTCTTTGCTCATCTGTCTGCATTTGTAGTCCTCACTGATAGCCTTTTTTTCGATCAAAACCATCTCCACTGACCAATCACGTCTGGTCCATTGTGCTCACCTAGACATGTGGGTTCGAGAATTAACCTTACTAGGTGACCCTGTAAGGCTAGTTTCACACTTGCGTTGAACAGCATCCGTTGCATTGCGTTGTGTGACGGAAGCAACGGATGCGTTGCATATAGTGGCACAACGGATGCAACGGATCATACAAAATGACGCAATCCTTTATAGTTTTTTTTCCTTGACTTTACACATCTGGGCATGCACAGTTGTGTAAAGACGGTTCCATTAACAGAATCCGTCAAATGACGGATTCTTACGAAATCCACCACCATAGACATACATTATAAAAACAACGGACGCCGATGGAATCCTGCCGGTTGCGGTTTTTTTATGCTCCGCCAAGCGCAAAAAAAATGCTACATGCAGCGTTTCATCCGCCAGGGGGATACAACGCAGCGTTGGCTGGCGGATGCAACGCAAGGCCATCCGTTGCTATCCATAGCTAATAGAAGTCTATGAGGAATAAAACGGTTTCCTGCAATGGTTACCGTAATTCCTCAAGGCGGTGGCTAGCAACAGATGCCGTTCAACGCAAGTGTGAAACTAGCCTAACATGCAGATAGCTGAGTACTGTTTCTGGCAGACTTATAGACATTGTACAGTATGTAGTGGTAGTGCGCATACTTGATATCCTCTTCGATTTCAACATAGGTGGATCTCCAATGATCAGCATGTTATCTCCTATCTTGGTAAAACCCCTATAATGTGTTATTATTTTCTATTCCTCAGTGAAATATGTAAGTATTCATATTTTCACAATGGCAACATTAGAAATTCTATCTTACGTCTACATAAATTGAATCAGCTAAAAATACAGAAATAAAATAAACAAAGTGAGTCGATCTTTTTAATTTCCTTAAAAGGGATCTCTTGAACCTTAATCCTTTCATATTATGCAATTTGTACAGCTAAGCGTGAGATAAGTAGTTCATACACCCACACATTCCCACTTCCATCAGCAAACACTTACAATAATATGAACTCCAGGCAACTGTGCTTTCAAAATGCAAATTTCTGCCAAGACATATTGTGAGGGAACAAAGAGGTATTACAATTACTGATAGAAGTCAGCTGCGTGAAAAATGATTTTCATATAATGTTACATTTACCACTTTCATACAAAGTCTTCTCATATATTCATTTTAAACAACTTAAAGAGATATTGATGTTACACATGATTGTATTTTATTTTCTAATAATGATCCACAAATTACAGTCAGGATTAGAGAATAATGCTCTGGAAAAAAAATGTCACATAGAATTTGAGTTGGCAGTCCACTATACTGTATGTACTAGCTTATTCCAGAACACTGTGGGGACATTTATGAAACTGTCTTATACATTTCATCCAAATCATAGGAGAACTCACGGTTGTATTTTACATTATTAGTATGATCTTGCTCATAGCAAGCAATCACATTGCATATTTTTTTTTATATTGTTTTCTTAAAAATATAGAGCCCTACTGCAATTTATAACTATGAAGGCTTTTCTATGAAGACAGAATCTCTCCATATTTACTCATTATGTCTGCAAGAGCCAGTCTCAATGAGTATGGACAAACACTACGATTCTATGGAATGTATATAGAGTTGGAAGAGGCTCTATATAATTATATGTGTTTTACATATAGTTCTTCATGTAAACAAGCCAGGGAGCCTATGAAGATCTACTCTTGGGGTCTGGTCATGCAGAGGTTTAGTTTTACATGGATTTTGAAACAAATCCGCTTCCAAATCCACTACTTCAAATAGTCTATGAAAACTCTATGATGTTGATTTTGAAGCAGATCTGTTTCAAAATCTTCATATAACTCTAATTGATTCAGTTTGTTACAAAATGCATGATGCATGGCACAGTGTCAACCAATAGTTTGATTTAATTAATTCGCATTCATGTAATTTTGGTTCCCTACTACTTCCACTAGCAAATTGAAAAAGGCCTTCTGCCCCTAAAGTGTTTATGTATGCACAGTAGTTTGTCCCCACATGCATCAGTGCATGGTAGTTTTGTTCAACCTCATCCATGTGAGAGGGGACGAGCTGAAGTTCCAAGCATAAGTTTATGCACAGATAAACACAGAAGAGGCCACAGTGTTCTCAAAATTTCATGGACCATAGTTCTACTGAAACCAAGAGGCTAGACTCCTGAAAGGAGGCTGCAGTCTGCTGGTATGCTGGTATGCTACTTAAAGCCCTCAATGTCCCATGACGGATATCTCAGAGATTTTGGAGAAGACTCAATAGAAGAGCCTGCTTCACGAAGGGCACATGCCGGCTATAATATGAAGCTTGCATCTGCATCTAACAGCAGCTATTCGCTTGCCCACTGATTGGTGCTGTTAATCCCTTCAATGTGATTGAAGGAAATTGATGAGTTGCTACGACAGCTGAGGGCCAAGCTTGCTAACCTACTTTTCAGTTTTTCATGGACAACAGAAGTAGTGATGGGCGGACTTGAAAATATACGGGATTGATGGGTCTAATTGGATAAAAAAAAAAATGGTCCTGCCTGGAATTGATCCTGAATATCTGGCCAGATGCATATCCCCATATAAGTCTATGGGGACCAGAATCCAGCGCTTAAAAATAGTGGTAGAAGAAATAGGATGATTGGAGCAGGCACGTTATATTTGCTGAGTCTTCGGAGCGCCTATAACTGCTTGAGGGGCTGCTCATTATTGCTCATCCATACGAACTGCTTCCCCTACCCACCAGCAGTCCTGGCATCTGGGATTGGTTGCAGTCAGACGTGCCCCCAACCTGTGTGACAGCATGTCTGACTGCAAACAATTACAGATCCTGTCTGCGAGTCACTATTGTGGTGTAAAAGTAAAGAAATGAAGAAGAAAAATTAACGTAGGGTCCCCCTATATTATGATATCCAGCACAGGTAAAGCATAGGGCTACAGGCTGCACCCCCCAGCCATGTGATTATTATGTATAGAAATAAAAGGAACCGTATACAGCTTTTTTTATTTTTTAATTATTTAAACAAATTAATTAAAAAACAGCGTGCAGTCCCTGTTATGATTTAGGGACCGGGAAGGATCAAATAATGCGGAATCCCAAAAAGGTAACAAAGTGGCTGGAAACTTACCGGACTGCAGACCTAATCCTGACACACAACTAACAGTAGCCGTGGGGCGTGCCTACGATGACCTGGACACCTTGACAAAGCCGGAGAGCAAAATAATCTCACAGATAGAAATATAAGAAAGCTAATCTGCCTCAGAGTAGTCCCCAAAGATAGATAGATAGCCCCCCACAGGTAAAGACTACGGTGATATAGAAAAACACAATACAAAGCCAGAAAGGACAGATTTCAGCAAAGGTGAGGCCCAAACTATCTTTATTGGAAAGGATAGGAAAGAGCAACTGTCTGCAGCCGTAAAAACCCTAATAAGTACCAGTACTACTGATATGGAAAAATCCTGAGATTAATAACCCCCCCCTCCTCCCCCCGTACCAGCACTAAAGTGTTACAGGGATCCAAAAAAACACTAATACAGATGAGGGACTGAATAATACCAGACATGACAAAACACAAATCTTGCAGAATCATGGAGCTAAGTATACAGACACTCTCAGCAGTGAATGATCCCATTCCACTACGAACTCCACACAGATAAATTAGGAATCATGCATAGTATCAAAGCAGAACAACAACAAAAGGTGGTAAACAAACAGCAGAGGTACAAGACCACTTATCTGAGGGTGGTTCTGGAAATGAGCAGAGCTGGTTGCAGAATGTCCTTATTCCTTAACACACAGGAGCAATTGACCACCGGCAAGTAACAAGAGAAAGCTACTAAGTTAAATAGCCCAATCTGACCCTGATTGCCAGTCCTCTGCAGGTGTGTTGCTTCCATTCCACACATCAACTGCACCGCCAGCACTGACCACAAGAGGGAGCTCCAAACTGGAAAACGTATTCACAACAAGTCCCCCTCCAATGATACCCAGCCATGATAAATCCGGACAGCTGGGGGCTGGTATTTTCAGGCTGGGGAGACCCATGGTTATTGAGCCCTCCCCTGCAGTCACCCAGGATTGTTACATCCATTAGATGCGACAACCCCAGAACTTTACCTGGCTCATCCTGATTGCCCTGGTGCAATGACTATTGAGGTAATAATTGGTTAATGTCAGCTCAAATCTGTCAGTAAGCCATAGATTAGCAATGGGGAGGGTTCATGAGACCCACCGACATTACTAATCTGTAAGTGAAATGAAATAAACACAAACAACGAAAAAATCATTTATTTGAAAAATAACACCATCTTTCATACCTTTATTAACTCCCAAAACACACAGGTCTGACATTATCCACACAATGTCCCATGATTATTAGGGCTCTGCTACTTTTGTGACAACAAGCAGGCACAGAATATGGACCGCTCGCTGTGAGCTTCAGGCATAGACTGAGCCGCGTGATAAGTGGTGACATCCCACAGATTATTTGCAATCACAGCTGGAGGTTCCCATGGTCCTCCACTTGTGATTGTAGGTAACCTGACCTCAGTAACCTTATCTCAGGAGAGGTCACTGAGTTCACAGACCTGCATCTCCTGGCAGAAAACTGGTGTTTTTTGCCAAGAGATGCAGATTTGGTGATGGCATTTCTACAACATATTCCTGCAACCAATCTACACCCCTGGCAAAAAAAAATCATAGCATGAGTAAGGACAATATGTCTGAAATGCATAAGCAATTTTAGATAACTCCAAGGGGTATGAGGGAATGGTCCCCCTTTTCTGTGTATTGATGTTTTACTTTTAATAACAATGGAATAAAGATTATTTTTATATTACCGGACGTGCTGCTTGAAAACCTCTTAGATCTACACTGAATCACCAATGTTTAGCCTTCCATGCACCGCCTGGATTTAATTGAACTCCTGGAAGTTAATCTATTGGGTAAGCTGAAAATATAATTTTCTCTTTTCTGGGTGTAATTCTCAGTATCTGCACTATTCTGTATATACACATTGCACAGTATCACTTCTCTGTCTGGTATACTGGCTGTGATTCCCAGTAACTGTATGTATACACTGCACAGTATAATTTCTATTTTCCTGTATACTGGGTGTGATTTTCATTATCTGTATTTGTAGCGCCCCTGAAGCTATCAGGAGCTACAAGGCACTGCATCCTGTCAATGATGCAGGGCCTACCCCCAGGTACCCAGAAGACCAGTGCCGGTAACAGCAAAACATTCAATTTAATCCCTGTTTTCCCCATTCCCAAAGACTGGTGACAGGCTAGGGTTGGATCCAGTGGATGGCTACCTAGGGGTGGAGTCGATCCAGTCCACTAGATGACAACCAGGTGGGAGGGATCAAACAGTCAGTGGGAGTCAGTAAGAAGAAGTAAGAGGAGACGGACATAACCATACTGACAGGAGAGTATAACGGTGGATACATATGGGCCCTTGCAGTATTCTAAATCCTATAAAAACATTTGTGTTCCCTCTCCCTGATTATAAACTAATGTCCCCAAACCTAGGCCCCATCCTGGTATATAGGTCCCCCATCGTGAACCCATCCTGGTATATATGCTATAAATCAAAATATATATTTCCATAATCCTAGGTCTATCCTGGTATATGTGTACCAAATCCTGGTATACAGTTATGCTCAAACGTTTACATACTGTGCAAATGTTTTGGTTTTTGACCTTTTTTCAGAGAATATGAATAATAACACAAAATCTGTTTTTCTTTAGTGGTTGGGTGAAGCCATTTATTGTCAAACTACTGTCTTTTCTCTTTTTAAATCATAATGACAATCAAAAACATCCAAATGACCCTGTATGTATCCCCCATCCTGGGCCCCTTCCTGGTATGTGTGTCCCCCATCCTGGGCCCCTTCCTGGTATATATCTCACCTTTTCACCACTGTTGTTTAATGCTTTAAAAGAAAAAAAAGAAAACATTCTACTCCGCTTCCTCTGCTCCCCCGTCGCACAGAATCCTCTTCTACAGCCAGCACAGGAGTCGTCAGCCTACATTAGCATGTTCACTATGGGCACACCAACATCAGCTGAAGGCCTCTGATTAGTTGACAGTGTGTATTGCAGCACAGGGACCCAATAGGTCTCTGCGCCGCAATACACTTCTGCTGAATTTGTGTTCTTGAACACAAATCCAGCTCAAAGAGGTTCAGCCTCCCTGCATCACAGGCCAGGTAGAGGTTGGGATCTCTGTGTCAGCGATCTTTATGCCCCTGATTACACCCCTACAGACCACACAATGACTTTTTTGGGTTCAATCCTATATTTGACTTACATTTGTAAGAAATATACAAACAGCATTATTTCAAATATTGTTCAACTCTTTTACATTTGTTGACTACGTGCCAAAGATGTCGTAGGCAGAATAGCAACATGCAATGGATAGCAATTGATCATATTCATTTGGGAAAGTTTTCTCTAGTAGTTACCACAAGATTCATGTTCCCAATAAGGATTAGCTATTAAATCATATATGATAAATATAGTGGTAAATGACTTCCATGTTTGCATGGCCTGGTACTGCCTGGAGACAGGCTTAATCTAAAAGCCCAGCAACTGCATGCATCTTTGACAGTATATTTATTTGCAACAAACAAAAAAAATAAAAAGACTAAGTTATTCTTAGCATGGAACAGTTTTTATTGAATTCTTGTGATTTTCAGATGATTTAATATTTTGCAGTTTTGACACTGTAATAGAATGTCATTAAATGTGCTTTAAAGAGCTGCTGAATACCTACTGAAATCATTGTATCCTAGTAATATATGGCACAGTCAGCTTTTAACTTGCAGGGGGTTATTATTTATTTATTTCCTTTTGCTTATATATAGTTACATATTCTGCTGTAGTGTGCATATATTAAAATCACCTTCATGAGACCAAATTTACTATGATTTAGGAAAAGCATGTAAAAGAAATTCGTTCTTGACCCCTTCATTACCTGGCAATGTTCCACTTTTGCGCTTTTGTTTCTTTTCCACCACTTTGTAACAGAGGCATTTCTTTTATTTTTCCATTGACTTGGGTATATTTTTTGTGGAACAAGTTGTAGTTTTGAAAAAACCATCAAATGCACCGAAAGGGAAAGTTTGGAAGAAAAATTCTAAGTGAATTTGAGAAAAATCTACAATTTCATCATTTTTTTATATTTTACTTTTGCAACTTTTTTTATGGTAAAAACTACATGGCAATAGGATTCTTCAGGTAAGTATGATGATAGAAATGGAAGCATCATCTACTGCCACCTCAAGAAAGCTAAATTAGTAAAAATAATATCAATTATTTATACACAGTCCTCAGCATAAATGAGTACACCCCTTATGAAAAGTAAGATTAAATCAATATCTAACTGAACACAAGAACAGTCTAGTAAGTCAGACAAAAACAGACTGGTAGGTCAGAATACAAGTGCCTATACCCTTTAGATGAGTGGTTCCCAAACTCCAGTCCTCACGACCTCCAACAGGTCATGTTTTAAGGATTTCCTTAATATAGCAGAGGTGATGCCTTGATAATGATTCCATCACCTGTTCAATAGTAAGGAAATCCTGAAAACATAACTTGTTGGGGACCATGAGGACTGGAGTTTGGGAAACACTGCTTTAGATAGTTATTAATGTCCCCATACACACTATTGTCAGCTGAATCAGATGATGTTGATGGCTTCGGCTGACAGTCTAATGTTTATGGTGGCCCCAGATAGATGATTGTGGGGGGAAGATAAGGATCTGGCACATCCAATGTCAGGCAGCAGATTCTCTAGTTCTCTAAGAGATAAGTCACCAACAGCAATGTCTAAGGCTGTGTTCGCACAGGATATTTTTGCAGCATATTTTTCCTAACCAAAACCTGATCTTGTGGCAGGATGTCTCCTGGGAGTCATCTGCAGTGTTGGTGTGGTTTTGGTGCTGTTTTTGTGGCATTTTTTGTGGCTTTTTTTTACAGCGTTTTTTCCGTGATGTCAAGACCAGCAGGGGTTCAAAAGTACCCAAGCACTGGGCCGGGCCGGGATTGACCTGGATCTGACACTCGGGTAGTAAAAAAAAAAAAAAGGGTAGAAAGAAAAAAAAAAAAGTAAAGCAAGTGCACTATACTTATCAGTCTCCGGTAGATGCTGGAGTGTATGGGCTCCTTCCAGGTATGATGTCATTCATGAGGCCCCTATCGCATGGGGGCAGGCGGGAGAGCATGATTGTAGTGGAAGAAAAAAAAATATTGCCAAGATCACTAACCAAGCCGCTCACGCCCACTAATATAGCTTGTCACGACCACTAACCGGGAAGGAGCCCATCCATTCTAGGCTCAACCGTACCTGCCCCTCCTACTTCCGGTGCTGCTCATTAGCCTCATGCATAGTCACTGCATCCCCCCCCACCACTGGAGCCTGTGTGACAGTGTCTGACTGCAACCAATCACAGACCTGGTCTGCGGGTGTATCGTACAGTAAAAAATAAATAAAAAAAAATTAAGTAGGGTTCCCCCATATTATGATACCCTGCACAGATAAAGTCTACAGCTACAGGTTGCAGCCCCCAGCTGTGTGCTTATATTGGCTGTGTATTAAAATAAGAGGGACTCCATGCCCTTTTTTTAATTATTTAAATACATAAATAAAAAAAAAAAACCAGCATGCGGTCCCCTCCAATATTGATACCCAGCCAAGATAAAGCCCATAGCAGGGGGCTGGTATTCTCAGGTTGGAGACACCCAGCCTAAAAATATCAGCCTTCTGCCGCCCAGGATTGTTGGATCCATTAGATGCGACAATCCCAGCACTTTACCTGGCTCTTCCCGAATTGCCATGGTGCTGTGAAATCAGGATAATATCAAGGGTTAATCACAGCCCACAGCTATGACTAAGCCCTAGATTGGTAATGGCAGGTGTCAACACAAACACCGCAAAAATCCTTTATTTGATATAAAATACAAAAAGCCCCCTCTTTCACCACTTTATTAACCCCATAATCACCCCTGCAGGTCCGACGTAATGCACAGTGAGCAGCTATAGAACAAGACTTCCCGCTGTGAGCTCCAGAGAATGAATGAGCGCACGATCAGCGGCCACTTCACTCATGTGATTCCCGGTCACAGCTGGCGATACCCGTGACCGTAAATAGCCTAAGTTAGGTCATCGCTGAATTAGCGGCACATTCATTCTCTCTACACTAGACCCGCAGAGCAGGTCTGTGATTGGTTGCAGTCAGATGCTGGGGGCTGGTCTGACTGCAATCAATCACAGATGAAAGCAGTGAATATGTAAAGAGCGGGGAAGTGGAGGAGTCACGGTAGTGTACATCCGCGCCAGTGATTCGGTAAATATAGTTCTCCTGCTCCAATCCCCCAATCTCCACCACCATTTTTAAGTGCCGGACAGATACCCTGGATCATGGATCAATTTCGGGTTGGAACAGGGTATTTGCAAGTCCACCTGTCACTAGCTTGAAAAACAGTGGCAAAAGCGCTGAAAAGAATTGACATGTTCATAGTTTTCATAACGCAGTAAAACCGGAGGTGGTTCCAAAACCGTCACCTCCAAAACCGTCAGGAAAATCCTGGAGGTGTTTTGTGTGTGTGTGCATGAGATTTCAGAAATCTCATAGACTTTGCTTGGACTGTAAAAATTAGTGTTTTATTAGCATAGATTTGCATAAAACCAAGGCAAATCCGTAGCTACAAAAGCTGCAAAAACGCTCAGTGCGTACATAGTCTAACAGTGCCTCCTTCGTAGAGAACACAAGTGTGTTTGAAAAAGCGAGCGCTCCTGTGTATGGGAGAATTAGGCAAGATGGTTGCCAGCCAAATGATCAGGTATGTCATTATTATTATTGTATTAGTGAATCAGTAGTTCAGCTGACATATGTTCTCGTTCACATAGCTGTATTTTCAGTCTTTGAACTCTCCATGTATGCAACGGAAAGCAAACCAACCCTATAAGGATCTATTGTAAATTCTGACAAATTTAGGATTACCTCATTTTCATTACTACAATTCCAGAACCTCCATTAGTACATAAATAAAACATCAGAACCCACAATATTTGACTACAACACCAGAACCACCATCAGTACATAATTACATTATCAGGACCACCCTCAGTGCATGGATACAGCATCAGAACCATCATTACTACATGAATACATTACCAAGCCTAGTACAGTGATCAATTGCAATATCGGATCACACCCACTATATACATTTCTATTACATAAACCTGCACGTCACTGTATGTTCTTAACAATGGTAAGGAGATGATGGGAGTGCTTGTTATTACCAGTCATCAACAGACTGACAACTATCTAGGAACCAAAGTACTGATTAGATGCAGACAGTAGTACAATTAAAAACTTAAAGAGTGATGTCACTGTGAAGACATCATTTATATGTGTTCTACACTCTTTAATTCTAAGCAGACTGCTGGGCGTCCGAGTCCTGGGACCCACAATTATTGCTCAAAGGCCTCTCTGGTAACAAAAGCCTATAACTTTTTACTGCAACTGTACTCTGTTCTAAATTCTCATGTCTCCTGAGCTGTCCAGTCCTAAGAGGCCTTTTGAGTGATTGGTGGGGGTCTTAGGACCCAGACCACCACTGACAAGCTTAAATTAAAGAGCTTAAACCATATTTCAATATTTCACAAAAGTTTGGTTATTCTTTAAGGTGAATGAAGAAAAATGATCCAGCTTCCGACAGCAACATGTTAAAAATTGATGATTTATTATAAAAACATTAAAAACATATGCACACTACAATACAAAGAAAGGCCATGAAAAGAATGTTATGGAGATTTTTCTTTTGTGATCATAACAGGACTCGTTTTGAATGTTCTATGCGTTCTTATTCTCGGTTAATATGAAGAGAAGACTGAAAGGTAAAGGAAAGTCTTATGCGGGCGTCACACGAGATGATCTATCGTGCGATATGTCGTCGGGGGTCACGGTTTTCGTGACGCATATCCGGCATCGTTCACGACGTCGTCTCATGTGACACCTAAGAGCGACTCTTAATCGGTTGTAAATCCTGTATCGTGTACACGTCGCTCATTTTTAAAAAATCGTTTAATCTTATTTGCGCAGATTGTTCATCGTACCCGGGGCAGCACACATCGCTCCATCTGACACCCCGGGAACGATGAACACAGCTTACCTGCGTCCCGCTGGTAATGCTGAAGGAAGGAGGTGGGCGGGATGTTTACGTCCTGCTCATCTCCGCCCCTCCGCTTCTATTGGCCGGCCGCTGTGTTACGTCGCAGTGACGCTGAACAACCCACCCCCTTCAGGAAGAGGATGTTCGCCGCCCACAGCGACGTCGCTCAGCAGGTATGTGTGACGGGGGTTTAACGACTTTGTGCGACACGGGCAGCGATTTACCCGTGACGCACAAACGACGGGGGCGGGTACGATCGCTCGTGCGATAGCACGATAGATCTTATCGTGTGCTGCCTGCATTACAGGATCATGTGATAAGATTAACCAAAACATCTAAGTGAACATGAAAACATTTAAACTAACATAATGAGTAGAGAAATCACAATAAATTAAAAATGTGTTTAAAGGAAAAAATTCTATAAATAATTTAATAATGTAGCATAATTTCCATTCTCAAATTAAGTCCCAATGGTACATATGTAGTAAGGCAGAAGATCCAAAAAGCTTCCCTATTTCGAAGTGCTAATTCCAATTTCTCATCTCCACCACATATATGCTTGGGAATGAATTCTATCACATAGACGGGAAAACCTGAGATATTACAATTGTGATTTGTAATGACATGTTTAGAGATATTGGATACACAGTATTGAGAATAGTCTGTTCTACGATATCATGTAAATGTTCCCTTATTCTGTGTTTTTATTTGTGAGTTGTTGATCCAATGTACTTTAAATTGCAAGTCTTATATTCAGTTGGTCAGAATTGCAAATCAGAAACCCTTTGATTGGGTAATATTTACTGGTTTTATAATTGCTGAAAGACTTTGTTTTATATGAAAAATTGCAGACTTTGTATGAGGATTGTCCACATTTATGGAAACATTTAATTAATAACCAGGTTTGTCTATAACGTGTCTTCATAAGAAAGAATGAAGGTAGAGGAGGCAGGGATCCGGGTTTAAAATTTCACATGGACACCTTTAGATTCTATCAGGAATGCATCTAGGAATGTCAGGGCCCCATACTGGCAAAATTTTGAGGCTCCCTCTGCCCAGGCTCCATCCCTGCTGCGCCTCCAGCCCTTAAATTTTCCACAGTCCGCCGCCACTCTGGGAAAAACACACGCACGCACGCACGCACGCACGCACGCACACACACACATTATACTGGCAAAAATTAAAGAGACTACTTCCAAGTTTCAGTTTTTCTGATTTTTCTCTTTATAGTTATATTTTTGAGCAAAATGTAAATTGTTCTTTCATTCTATAAACTACTGGAAACATATCTCTGAATTTCCAGGCAAAATATTTTGTATTTCTTTTCTGAGAATGAGAAATAGTCAAAATAAAAAAAATAATTGCTTTCAGACACCTCAAATAATGCAAACAAAACAAGTTCATAATCATTTAAAAACAACAATACTAATGTTTTAACTCAGGAAAAGTTGAGAAATCAATATTTTGTGGAATAACTACAATTTTTAATCCTAGCTTTCATGCGTCTTGGCATGCTTTTCACCAGTCTTTCACACTGCTTTTGGGTGACCTTATGCCATTCCTGGCACAAAAATGTAAGCAGTTTTTCTTTGTTTGATGGCTTGTGACTATCCATCTTCTTCTTGATTACATTCCAGAGGTTTTCAATGAGGTTCAGGCCTGGAGATTGGGCTGGCCATGACAGGGTTTTGATGTGGTGGTCCTTCATCCACACATTGATTGACCTAGCTGTGTGACATGGCGCATTGTCCTGCTGGAAAAACCAGTCCTTAGAGTTGGGGAACATTGCCTGAGTAGAAGGAAGCAACTGTTTTTCCAGGATAACGTTGTATGCAGCTTGATTAATATATCCTTTGCAAAGATGTTTGTTGAATCTTCTTTACCTAATATTCAGCTTTGCCCAACACCTTGTTGTCTAATGGTTAGACAGAGACCTGGAGAGGCGTACAAGATACAGTGTTTTGCACCCACTGTGAAATTTGGTGGAGGATCGGTCATGATCTGGGGATGCTTCAGAAAGGCTGGAATTGGGCAGGTTAATTTTTGCGAAGGACATATGAATCAAGCAAATCAATGATGTGTAGTGGCAGAAGCGACACTGCTGAGTCCCACTGCTGCGGTGGTGACCGAGGCTTAATAAAGGTAAGTATTTACCCCGGGCCCGCCGGCCCCCCTTTTCACTGGGCCCCCTACACCAGTCACGGCTGTCATGCCCTAATGGTGGCCCTGGATTTCATGTTTAGAAGCCAATTTTTTTTTTTTGTTTTCTCATTAACAATTGGGATAATTACATGTCATATAAAAAAGGATTTATACTAGACTGTATGATGACAGGAGGCATAGGAGTATGGATTGACAGCTGGCAGTGTTTTCATTAGACCAGGGGTGCACAAATGCCGATCTTGTGGCTCATTTATATCCTTGTGGGCTGCCCTTTACCACCTCCATGGTGTCTACTCATATTTTCCATGTCATGGAGAAGACCAGTGGTGTGTGATACCGTAGCTAGCCATGGATAATTATGAATGTTGTTCTGTGTGGTCATTTCTGGATCAGCAATACTTTGGCAGTCCTGAATCCTATGGCACAGAAAGGAGTAGACGAGTTGAAGTGGCCATGTATAAGTGCTATTATATTCATTGTAGTTTAAATGAAGAATGAAACACAACTATTTCAGCAATCTGGCATTTACTAAAATGTATAGCATTGAATAAATGGTGCCTTCTTTTCTGGACTGCGAACCCATGAAAAATGTTCTTTTGCTTTCCTGATTTCTGGGAGCCCTATAAATGTAATCAATAGCTATAAGATATCTGTAGCACATACTTTCAATATGCATATTGTAATACAAATCCTTACGCATTTCAGGTCCTGGTTACCCTTACTAAGTACTGAGTACCTAGTGAGTAAGGGTCACCATGACCTGAAACGCGTAAGGATTTTCTATTATACATGTATATTTTAACATGTTTCCAATAAAAGGATGTTTTATTTAAATTGAAGATTGGACTGCAGGTGCTGGAATTCCTTCTTTGTATTTGGATCTTAATAACATGCATTCAGCCATATATTAAAGATATAGCTAATTTATAGTATCAATACTATGAAATATATTAGTAAAGACAGCCAAAAGTATGTATATAAGACCATAACATTAATTAGGAAAGAATAGCATATATCAGTAAAAGGACATACCATAGAGTAAAATACAACACATAGATACTGGGCCCCAGACCTCCAATATACGTTTTGCTTGATAACTTTCTCAAGGATTGAATACCAAAGGGAGAGCGAGAGTTTTTTAATGATCTCATCCAATCAAGAGAAGTTGCCAATCTAGAAGATGCCAGACATCTGTGGTGGTGTCATGCTAGTGTAGCGCCCCTGAAGCCATCAGGGTGCTACAAGGTTCTGCATTCCCACCAGGATGCAGGGCCTACCCCCTTAGGGACCCAGAACCACAGTGCCGGTAACACCAAAAACCCAGGTAATCCCAGTTTTCCCCAACAATCCCCCATACAATGGTACTTAGCTAGGGTGGGACCAATGGAGGGCCGCCTAGAGGTGGAGCCACTCCAGTCCACTAGTTGACCAGGTGGGAGGAGCAGACTGTGGAGAGTAGTCAGGACACAGGAAGACATTAGAAAGAAGGAAGTCTGCAGTGAAAGGGAGCAGACACAGTGAGAACAGAGTTGATAGCAGGAGTGTGAAGGTGTGACTGAGCAACATCCTGACTCGGGTTGACAGTGACCTGGTACCCAAGAGAAGTGGTTGCTGGTGGAGGACGGTGAAGTAATCGCGGAACTACACACCGACGGGGTACAGGACCCTAGGACAGGAAAGAGCTTCAAGCTGACCTGTTAACACCTGCACAGGAAAGGGGACCATCAAGGACCTTGCTGACCCTAAATAATCCGAAGACTCAGTAACAAAGGGAGAACCGGGGATAGGACTAGAGACTTCAAGCCCACAAGGTTCACGCTACCGTCCAGCGGACAGAAGTGGACAAACCACAGAACGGGGACCCCCAGTGCTCTATACCACTTGGACCCACTTACCAGAGACAGGTGCAGGGGAGGAAGTTACCAGAGAACCAGACTGGCACTGGGACCAAGGGGACCTGGAGGCGAAACTAGCCGGCCTCGGGCAACAAGTTAACATCTTAAGTGAGTAAACCAGTTGCACTGAATACCTGTCTGGACTTCCTTCTTCCGACACCCACTGCACCATACACCCGCTGGGGCAATACCCTACTTGCGGAGGGACTACCATACTAGCTGCTAATACCATCAGCCCCAGTGGAGACATTTTGCAGTGGTGGCTCCCTACTATTAGCTGCAACACCGCAAGTGGTGTCATGAATAAACTCTACTCAAATCTCCCCTGTAAATAACCCCATTACAAAAAGGGTCCAGGGCACGGAACCGGGTAACGGCCACCATCGTGACATTCCCAAGATGTACACTGCCCGGAACTGAGTACCCCATATCCCTGGGTGCTACACTAGGTATGGGGGAATACCAGACAAACGGCAAAAGGGGGAGAGGGAAACCTGTGTCTAGGGAAGGGGGAAGTTGGTGACTCTTGACAAAACACTGCTGGCCCCAGGCTCCCCTGATGTCCCTAGATAGGTTCTGCATCTATAGACTGATCAGGATACCTAGGCCCTGGCTGACCCTGAAATAGGCCCTATGTAGTGACCGGACGAAATGAGCACTAGTCAACCATACTAAGGCCAAAAGAACAAACAGGGAAAACAAATATGGGAATGCAAATGGACAACTTATCTGCAAGATTACTTTTTGGAGAATGACAGCAACATACAATGTGCAATGACAGGAGATTTCAAGCTGACTGCTTGCAATCTGGACAGCAAAGGAGTAAACTCTATCACCGGCAACAAACGAAGTGGAAATGCAGATATATATATATATATATATATATACACACACACACACACCGTATTTTTCGCTTTATAAGACGCACTTTTGTTCCCCCAAATTGTGGGGGAAAGTAGGGGGTGCGTCTTATAAACCGAATATAGGGGGGTATATATATATATATATATATATATATACACTGCAGGGTCCAGGAGAGGTGGGGGCAGCTCTGGAATGCTGCTGGGGGCAGGTGAACGCTGCTCCCGCTCATATAATATGCACAGCCGCTGTCCATCACCATGGTGCTGAAATAGCACCGCAGTGATGGGCTGGGGCAGCGGTGCATATTATATGAGCCTGCATCCCCCTGTGATCGCACATGCCTCCCCTGTGTTAGATATGGCCCCCATGCTGCTGCTCATCCTAAAATAAAAAAGCTTTACCCCCTCCAGCGTTTCTCCCCGGTGTCCCTGCTTCCACTGTGATCAGGCACGCAGAGATGAAGTCACTCTGCTGTGCCGATCACATGACCGAAACGAGAACCAGGAAGTGGAGGAGAGCAGAAGCACGGAGGGAGACAGGAGGGAGATCAGCGCTGGAGGAGGTAAGGAAAGAGTGTTTTATTTTACTATGGGCAGCAGCATGGGGGCCATATCTATCACAGGGGAACGTGTGCAATCTATAGGGGGCCATAGGCAGCACAGGGGAACATATGCAATCCATAGGGGGCCATAGGCAGCACAGGGGAACGTGTGCAATCCATAGGGGGCCATAGGCAGCACAGGAGAACGTATGCAATCCATAGGGGGCCATAGGCAGCACAGGGGAACATATGCAATCCATAGGGGGCCATAGGCAGCACAGGGGAATGTGTGCAATCCATAGGGGGCCATAGGCAGCACAGGAGAACATATGCAATCCATAGGGGGCCATAGGCAACACAGGGGAACATATGCAATCCATAGGGGGCCATAGGCAGCACAGGGGAACGTGTGCAATCCATAGGGGGCCATGGGCAGCACAGGGGAATGTGTGCAATCCATAGGGGGCCATAAGCAGCACAGGGGAACGTATGCAATCCATAGGGGGCCATAAGCAGCACAGGGGAACGTATGCAATCCATAGGGGGCCATGGGCAGCACAGGGGAACATGTGCCAGCACAAGGGGGCTATATTCAATATAAGGGGGCCATATCCAGATTAAGGGGGCTAATTTTAGGATGGGGGCTATGAGGGACATATACCATATATGATTTGTTAGACGGATACTGGCATTATAAGATGGACCGCATTTAACATTAAAAAAAAATTCTCTTTTCCTTCACCAAATTTGGGGGTGCGTTTTATAATCAGGTGCGTCTTATCAAGCGAAAAATACGGTACATATAAACCCAGAGAGTGGGGATAAGGATTTGCAGCCAAATTGCCAAGATATCCGCAGGGTCCAAAAGGGAAAGAGTTAACTGTAACAGATAGATACGTAAAGCACCATTCACACAAAGGAAGAGAAAGTCGAACATCAAGGAACAGTTTGTGCAGCCAAACACAGCAACCTTCTGCAGCCGGACACCACAGGGTTGTCTGATAACTGTGGCACACCCATGACAGGTGGCTAGAGAATGATCAATGGGTTTAACCTAGAATAGGAAGCACATTTTGTGTTCTAGCTTGGAACACATATACATGATAATAAAGCACACATGATAATAAAGAAAAACTCTGGTTGGTAGATAATTCAATTAATTGATATTAAAGAAGGATGTGTATTACCTTAAAACAGGGCCTATAAGTAATGGAGTTTATGTACCGCCCCAGGGCTCGGCCAGCTGCCGAGCCGCTCGGATCTGGGCTCATCGGTGGGTGGCTCGAGCTCCTCCCTCACCCGGGGGTCACGTCGCTCTGAAGGGATGCTGGCGCTATGTGAGGGGTGGTGTTCGGTTGGGAGATCCACGGCCGAGGCCGCGGTTGTATTTGGGGGTTAATTTCGTGACGCCACCCTCGGATCGTGGTGAATGGATGGACACCACCGCTGCCGTTGACTAGGCTCCCGGGGACGGTGTTGCGCAGCTTGGTTTTGATCCCCTCTGTGGGTAGGGGGGTGATTGTCCCGGGGGCCCGAGGGAGGTGCTGAGGCGGGGGATGGATGCATGCTGACGTGTCGGTGCGGTGCGGCGCGGTGCGCGGCCCGAGGGCACTGGTGTACTCACTATTAAAGACATGCTGGAGTCTCTGGTAAACCAAACAAGATGGTGGACGGTGCCCGCAGCCGGCTGCGCTTTTCCCCTTTTGCAGGTTGGTGGTTTCCGCCTTTCTCCTGCACCTCACTTTTAGTAGAATGGTGACTCCTATGCCTGAGCAATGGTAGTCCGCTCCCCAGCTTTGTGTGTGCCAGTAGAGCCCGTTTGCTCGCAGACACTGGCCCGTGGGATCTCGATGCCTGGGCAGTGGCTTTCTATCCCTCTGGTTGGGCTGTTGTCTTCAGTCGGGTCTTGGGTGGGAAAGGACCTAAAGTCCAGACCCCAATCAGTGAATTCGACTCGGTCCAGTGGCTTCTGGGCCTCGTACTGGGTCTGAGTACCCCTCCTGGTGCTCCGTTTTCCAATCGGTTCCCCGGTTCGGTACCGGCGGGCCACTACCCGGTCCCGGTCCCTTACGGTTCCACCGGCTGTAATCCCAGCTCCTGCAGGCGGCCACCACCATCTGCATCCTGGCCACAGGGTATCTGGGCTCCAACCTAGATCCCTGACAGACGTCCAAACTTTGCTACCACTCTCCTCGACTCCTGTTACTGAACTCTCTGTTTATCCCGCCTCAGGCTCTCCGAACTCCTCGGTGGGTGTGGCCAACTGCATGGCCCCGCCCCCAGGTGTGAACGTCAAGTCCTGAGAGGGGTGACTCAGGGTTTTAAGGTTGGCTGCTGTTACCTTTTTAGGGGGAGCTGTTTGTGCAAGGGCCTACCTGTGACTACCTGGCTAGTCCAGGGCGTCACATTCCCCCTTGGTTTAATGCAGACCGTCTGCGGGCTGCCCGTCCACCACCGGTTTATTTTGTTGCTTTAAACTGGAAAAGATAAAACATATTTACATTTATAATAACTTTTGTACATTTAAGCATGTTTCTGGATCTTCCCATGCGGGAGGCACATTCTTTAACTGTTGCAAAACATAAAAACACTTTTATTAATAACAGTAACGGGACCGGGTCCTTCCGCTTGCCCACCCAAGCAACCTGAACCTTGATGCTGCCCCTAAGAAACGGGCAGCACCCCTCTTCCCCAGTCCAGGAACGGGCTCAGGTTTTGCTTTACGGGGCGGGTACGGAGTTCCACACCCGGCTGTCTCTCAGGGGCCCCAGGTCCAGGGGAGCACTGGACCCGGAGGATTGCCACCGGTTGCATTGGTGGCGGGCCTCGGCCATCATTTTCCCGCAGGCCCATCCTCCAACCTGCCTCTCTGGAGACTGTGAAACTGGGCAGGCCGGTCCAGAATTATTTACAAGCCCAAACGTTTTTAGGTGGCCTGCAAGTTCTCAGCCATGTTCGTTTTTTAATGCAGAAAATCAACAAAGTCCCAACAGGCAGGGCCGTATTTGCCACTAGCCACCCGTGGTCCCGTGCCTAGGGCGGCACGTTGCGGGGGGCGGCACTTTCTGGCAGCAAAAAAAAAAAAAAAAAATATATAAATTTTTTTTTTTTTTTTTTTTACATCCCCGCCCCCCGTCCCTCCCTCCGTTACACTCGGCTGTGTTCCGGGGGGATGGGCGGCAGGCATAGTGAGCTGACTAACCCCGGAAGTTCCATGGCCTGCACTTCCGGGGTCAGAGGCGCGCGGGCGCGACAGTCAGCTCACTCACTGCCCCATGCTGCAGCGTCCAATCCTGCAGATGACACACGCCGCGGAGGAGGACGCGTCTGCAGCTGGAGCAAGCCAGAAGAGGAGCCAGCCAGAAGAGGAGCCAGCCAGAGCAGGGCGGCGGGCACCGGAGCAGGTAAGGCAGAGGCAGAGCCTAGAATGTATGGGCTCCTTACAGGTTAGTTGATGATCGTTGCAAATTGCGATGCCTCTTTTTGTCCACTGTAATCATGCAAGGGGAGGCTGGGGGGAGAGAGGCTGAGGCTGGGGGAGGCTGGGAAGAGAGAGAGGCTGGGGGGAGGCTGGGAAGAGAGGGAGGCTGGGAAGAGAGAGAGAGGCTGAGGCTGGGAAGAGAGAGGCTGGGAAGAGAGGCTGAGGGGAGGCTGGGAAGAGAGAGAGGCTGAGGCTGGGAAGAGAGAGAGACTGAGACTGGGGGGAGGCTGGGAAGAGAGAGAGGCTGAGGCTGGGGGGAGGCTGGGAAGAGAGAGAGGCTGAGGCTGGGGGGAGGCTGGGAAGAGAGAGAGGCTGGGAAGAGAAAGAGGCTGAGGCTGGGGGGAGGCTGGGAAGAGAGGGAGGCTGAGGCTGGGGGGAGAGAGGCTGAGGCTGGGGGGGGAGGCTGGGGGGAGAGAGAGGCTAAGGCTGGGGGGAGAGAGAGGCTAAGGCTGGGGGGAGAGAGAGGCTGAGGCTGGGGGGAGAGAGAGGCTGAAGCTGGGGGGGAGGCTGGGAGAAGAGAGGCTGATTCTGGGAGAGGCTGGGAGGGGGAGGCTGATGCTGAGGGAGGCTGATGCTGAGGGAGGCTGGGAGGGGGAGGCTTGGAGGAGGGAAGCTGATGCTGAGGGAGACATGGAGGAGGGAGGCTGAGGCTGGGGGAGGAGGGAGGCTGATGCTGGGGGAGGCTGGGAGGAGGGAGGCTGATGCTGGGGGAGGCTGGGAGGAGGGAGGCTGATGCTGGGGGAGGCTGGGAGGAGGGAGGCTGTTGCTGGGGGAGGCTGGGAGGGGGAGGCTTGGAGGAGGGAGGCTGATGCTGAGGGAGGAGGGAGGCTGATGCTGGGGGAGGCTGGGAGGAGGAAGGCTGATGCTGGGGGAGGCTGGGAGGAGGGAGGCTGATGCTGGGGGAGGCTTGGAGGAGGGAGGCTGATGCTGAGGGAGGCTGGGAGGAGGGAGGCTGATGCTTGGGGAGGCTAGGAGGGGGAGGGGAGGCTTGGAGGAGGGAGGCTGATGAGGAGGGAGGCTGATGCTGAGGGAGGCTGATGCTGGGGGAGGCTGGGAGAAGGGAGGCTGATGCTGGGGGAGGCTGGGAGAAGGGAGGCTGATGCTGAGGGAGGCTGGGAGGAGGGAGGCTGATGCTTGGGGAGGCTGGGAGGGGGAGGGGGAGGCTTGGAGGAGGGAGGCTGATGAGGAGGGAGGCTGATGAGGAGGGAGGCTGATGCTGAGGGAGGCTGATGCTGGGGGAGGCTGGGAGAAGGGAGGCTGATGCTGGGGGAGGCTGGGAGGAGGGAGGCTGATGCTGGGGGAGGCTGGGAGGAGGGAGGCTGATGCTGGGGGAGGCTGGGAGGAGGGAGGCTGATGCTGGGGGAGGCTGGGAGGAGAGAGGCTGATGCTGGGGGAGGCTGGGAGGAGGGAGGCTGATGCTGGGGGAGGCTGGGAGGAGGGAGGCTGATGCTGGGGGAGGCTGGGAGGAGGGAGGCTGATGCTGTGGGAGGCTGGGAGGGGGAGGCTTGGAGGAGGGAGGCTGATGCTCAGGGAGGCTGGGAGGCTGATGCTGGGGGAGGCTTGGAGGAGGGGGGCTGGGAGGAGGGAGGCTGCTGCTGGGAGCAGGGAGGCTGATGCTGGGGGAGGCTGGGAGGAGAGAGGCTGATGCTGGAGGAGGCTAATGCTGGGGGAGGCTGGGAGGAGAGAGGCTGATGCTGGAGGAGGCTCATGCTGGGGGAGGCTGGGAGGAGAGAGGCTGATGCTGGAGGAGGCTGATGCTGAGGGAGGCTGGGGGGAGAGAGGCTGCTGCTGGGGGAATGGGAGAGAGGGGCCAATGCTAGAGACAGAGGACAAGGGTTGAGGGATAGAGCAATGACAATATCGATGGCGGGGGAGTGTAAGGACTCAGAATAAGAGGGGGGCAGCATTGGGAGCTCATTATGGAGAAGGGGCAGCATGTGTTGGCTCAGTATGGAGTGGAACAATGTAGGGGGAGTCAATATCAAGAGTGGGGTAGTGTGTGTGTGTGTGTGTGTGTGTCTCAGCATAAGCGCTAGTGTGGTGGTCTTAGTATGATGAATGGGGCAGCATGGAGGTGTCATTATGGAAAAGAGGAAGGCAGCATTAGGAGCTCATGGAGAGGGGCAGCATGCACGGGACACTGTGAGGAGGGGGCAGCATGCATGGGACACTGTGAGGAGGGGGCAGCATGCACGGGACACTGTGAGGAGGGGGCAGCATGCACGGGACACTGTGAGGAGGGGGCAGCATGCACGGGACACTGTGAGGAGGGGGCAGCATGCATGGGACACTGTGAGGAGGGGGCAGCATGCATGGGACATTGTGAGGAGGGGGCAGCATGCATGGGACATTGTGAGGAGGGGGCAGCATGCATGGGACACTGTGAGGAGGGGGCAGCATGATGTGAGGACAATGTGCAGATCATATTTCATAATTGAGGAAGGTGTGGTGGGTATAATTTATAAGGGAGGGCAATGTGTAGTTTATTAGGGGCAGTGTGAGAGTCACAGTATATAAGTGGGGATGGTGTGGTGGAAATATTTTATACCCATGCTATGTTTTGATGTGCCCGTGGTGATCCCCATTGGGGGGGGTTAGTGCCCTTCGTTTCTCATTGATACTTTTTAGGCTATGTGCGCACGTTGCGCAAATACATGCAGTTACGCTGCGCTTTGTAGCGCAGCGTAACTGCATGCGTCCTGCGTCCCCTGCACAGTCTATGGAGATTGTGCAGGGGCCATGCGCACATGGCGCTTTAGAGCGCAGCGCTTCGGCTACTGCCGAAGCGCTGCGTAAATAGAAGTGACATGTCACTTCTTTCCTGCGCTTTGCCGGCAGCTCCTGCTCTGTCTATGGCAGGAGCTGCAGTCAGAGCGCATGGAATCGGTGCTCACTACGGACATTTTCTGCAGCGATTAGAAGCGCACATGTGCTCTTCAGATCGCTGCAGAAATTTCTGCAGTGAACTGTACGCAACGTGCGCACATAGCCTTAAAGTGTTTTACAGAGTAGATCTGCCTTAAACAGATGTCGTGTGCGAAAACTCAGTTTTACGTTGTCAATAAGGGGCGCGACCACTTAAAGTGCCTAGGGCAGCACGAAGGCAAAATACAGCCCTGCCAACAGGGACAGCAGTATGGTCCCAACGGGGACTTTTCAACTTGGTAGCCAGGATCCGCTACCCTTTACTCATCATCTTCATCATATTCTTCCTCCACCGTGACTTCAGAACTGTACGGTGGGGGAGGGGACTGGGAGCGCCCCGGGCCTTCTTGTCGTGCCCTCCTCTGGACGCTGAGGGCAAACCAGCCCCTCTCCCTGCAATGCCGGGTGTAGGTGACCAGCTCAACGGGTACCAGGTCACGGTCCGGGTGACCCATGGGCAGGTGCGGGTGCACATCCCGACGGGATACAAAGACTTCAGCCTCCAGGCCGGGCTCATATACAAATCCCTATCTTCTGTCGGGGTCGAACCGCCGGACTTGGCCTTCGTACCTCGGTTCCCGCACCTGGTAGGTGGCGCTCCTCAAGTTCTTTTTTCCCCGGATAGTACGGGCTAGGATCTCCACTTTCCGTTTCTCCCAGGCCTCAATTTCCCTGCCCAGCTGGTTTGGCCGCCGCTCCCAATACGGGGCATCTGCTTCCCGGGGTCTCTCGGTGCGAGGGTCTGGCCCAGCCGGAGCTCCCTGGTGTTGGCAACGACCAACACCCTCCGTGGGGAACCCCGCTGTATCACGGCCGGCTCTGCTGCTTGGCAGCGGCAACCCTGCGGGACCTCAGCCGAGGCCTGAGACCCGGGAACAACCAGCCTCACCTGCTGGGCCTTCTTCTGGGTAGCGCCCACCTCCTTCTTGGCCGGGCGGGCTGCCGGGGCCTGGACCTTCTGTAGCGCGGTCACTTCCGGGACCGGTGGGACCACATTGGGAGCGGGCATCTTCTGGGAACTGTCTTTCCACGGGAGCGGGGGTGGTGCAGGCCGAACGTACAGCCATCCGCGTGCTGCCTCCACAGGCGGATCCTCACAGGCGTCTGGGACGGGCTCCTCCACCGGTGACGAGGGTGGGGAACTGGGCGGAGAGGTAGCGGCAACCGCTACGGGTTGTGAGGGAGGCAGTATGGAGGGCAGGAGCAGTCCGGGTCCCTCAGCCGCAGCGGCCGGTCCCTCCAGGACATAGGGGCGTGGGTCGCATACCCTTTCCTCCAAAACTGCCGCCACTTCACGTGCCCGCACGGCGGCGGCTATCCCCTCCATCTCGGCCGACCATTGCTCCATGAGGAAGCGCACCTGTGCTTGGAGATGGCAGCACATCAGGGTCGTCCGGGCTTCCACCCATGCCGCTGTTCCAGGCTCGGGCCCTGGGAATTCTGGCTTGTTGGACGGGGCGGACATGGTACAGGGTCTTCACCCGCCCCCCTTGGTCTTTTCGGGGCACTCCACTCTCTTTCTGCACTGCTCTGTTCTCTGGGGGCGGGGCTTCACTCTCCCGCTCTTTTCTTGGAGAAGACGGCTGTGGCGGGAAACTTGGCGATGGCAGATTCTGCAATTTTTACCGCTGACTGTAACTTCAAGGCGCTCTTCCACCGGTAAGTGGATGGGTTCAATCCTGTTCGTGACGCCAGAAGAGGTCGATGTGTACCACCCCGGGGCTCGGCCGGCTGCCGAGCCGCTCGGATCTGAGCTCATCGGTGGGTGGCTCGAGCTCCTCCCGGACCCGGGGGTCACGTCGCTCTGAAGGGATGCTGGCGCTATGTGAGGAGTGGTGTTCGGTGGGGAGATCCACGGCCGAGGCCGCAGTTGAATTTGGGGTTTAAGTTCGTGACGCCACCCACGGGTTGTGGTGAATGGATGGACACCACCGCTGCCGTTGACTAGGCTCCCGGGGACGGTGTTGCGCAGCTTGGTGTTGATCCCCTTCATGGGTAGGGGGGTGATAGTCCCGGGGGCCCGAGGGAGGTGCTGAGGCGGGGGATGGATGCGCGCTGACGTGTCGGTGCAGTGCGGCGCGGTGCGCAGCCTGAGGGCACTGGTGTACTCACTACTACAGACATGCTGGAGTCTCTGGTAAACCAAACAAGATGGTGGACGGTGCCCGCAGCCTCCTGCGCTTTTCCCCTTTTTCAGGTTGGTGGTTTCCGCCTTTCTCCTGCACCTCACTTTTAGTAGAATGGTGACTCCTATGCCTGACCAACGGTAGTCCGCTCCCCAGCTTTGTGTGTGCTGGTAGAGCCCGTTTGCCCCCAGACGTTGGCCCGTGGGATCTCGATGCCTGGGCGGTAGCTTTCTATCCCTCTGGTTGGGCTGTTGTCTTCAGTCGGGTCTTGGGTGGGAAAGGACCTAAAGTCCAGACCCCAATCAGTGAATTTGACTCAGTCCAGTGGCTTCTGAGCCTCGTACTGGGTCTGAGTACCCCTCCTGGTGCTCCGGTTTCCAATCGGTTCCCCGGTTCGGTACCGGCGAGCCACTACCCGGTTCTGGTCCCTTACGGTTCCACCGGCTGTAATCCAAGCTTCTGCAGGTGGCCACCACCGTCTGCCGCCTGGCCACAAGGTATCTGGGCTCCAACCCAGATCCCTGACAGACGTCCAAACTTTGCTACCACTCTCCTCGACTCCTGTCACTGAACTCTCTGTTTTTCCCGCCTCAGGCTCTCCGAACTCCTCGGTGGGCGTGGCCAACCGCCTGGCCCCGCCCCCCGGGTGTGAACGTCAAGTCCTGAGAGGGGTGACTCAGGGTTTTAAGGTTGGCTGCTGTTACCTTTTTAGGGGGAGGTGTTTGTGCAAGGGCCTACCTGTGACTACCTGGCTAGTCCAGGGCGTCACATTTATACTAACATTATATCAGCATGGGTAATGAATAAAAAGCCACAATAGCCATAATAATGCTGGAATGCTGGACAGAGAATTGCCTATTATATGGTCTATGCACATGCACAGAGATGGCAAACCAGCATGGGAAGCATGCCACAAGAAGTGTTGAGCGTTCCAAGGGGGAACACACGCACAGGGCATGCGCACTGAGCAGTACATATAGAAACAAGAAGACACTAGAGTGATGAGTGATATACTGGTATCTCCAAAGTGCCTACGAACCCATTTTCAACATGCCAACTCTAGCACACGTTACTTCTGAGAGCAGTCTGCATAGCCTAAACCACCAGTAAACCACCTAGTAGATATTTATGGCATATATTCTGAATAATATTGCGGCTCGTGGGATTGGTTTGTTCTTATGTAGTCCTCAAACTCTAAATGGCATGCATTAGGCTATGGCTCGGCCAACTCCATTGGTAAATTAGCCTGTGGAATGACTGGTGCCGACGTTAACAATAGACTGCATTAACAATAGAATGGTGGCAGCATTTATCCTCGTCCGTTGGCTGACCAATGGCAGTAATTAATTACACTAGACCGTGGTCTAATTGGTGGCAGCATAGCACACTGTAAATAGTCCCGCAAATTATTGTAAATTAATAATAGCTGTTGAGAATAAAAATGTATTGCATATGGACAGCACACAGATGACAAGTGAGAAAAAAATTATCCTACTTTCCAGGATAAAATAGGACCAATTTTTTTTACGCTCATGTTTTGCCACCTTAAAGAGGTATTCTCAATTTGTCTCTTGAGCAGCTCAAGAGCTCTGCAGTCTCCTCACTTCTTGGTTTCTAGTAGTGTGCGCTGTCCTGCTTAAGTGACCGTCTGGTGATTTCTGGTAAATAGCTGAACTGTAGTATTAGGGCTCATGCGCACGTATAGCACTGCAGCGTAAATGCATGCATCCTGCATCCCTTGCACAATCTATGAAGATTGTGCATGATACGTGCGCATGATCCTTTTATGAATGCAGCGATTTGGGTGCTAAAATTTTGACCCAAATCCGCGCATTCATAAAATGAACATGTCAATTAATTTGTACGCTATGGATGCAGCTCCCACTCTGTATATGGTGGGCCAGCAGTCATAGCGACTGAAATTGGCTTTTTTGTACAGAAAAACTGCATCCATTACGCAGTGTTTCTGCAGCGATTTGACGCTGACATGTGCTGTCAAATCGCTGCAGAATAGTCAGCAGTTGCATGAGCCCTAAGTAGAACTATAAAGCTCAGCCCAAGTTCCGCTAGAACACTTTCAGCTTTTAGTGGTTTGTTATATGTCTACACTGCTATCACTATATTTACACATAGACAAAACAATGAAGATAGCAACAGCAGAGCTATGATTAACAGGCCTCCTCTGAAAGCTGTGGGCCTGGTAGTAATAAATGCATCTTTTCAGAAGCTGAGAGGGACTGAGAGGAAGGTGAGAAGCTAACTGCTATTTACAAATCAATGTGATGAAGAGAACTAACTGGGCTGTTAAGAGTTAAATCCTCCTGGAATGGAACTACTACATACCCTCTGCCAGGGTATAGAGTCCACGGAAATAAGCTGTACACTATAAAAGATTAGAGTGATCATTCCAAAATATTGACAACAGATTAAAAAAAAAAAAAAAAAGTAAATTGAAAACTTGCTTATTTTCATGCTTTCTTGTCTACTAAATAAAGCAATTTAAGAACTTGAACATGCCCCTTTAACTTTCTCTTTTTTGATTATCTGCTATTAGTTGCCTGAGCCTAC
This sequence comes from Anomaloglossus baeobatrachus, assembly GCF_048569485.1. NCBI lineage: Eukaryota > Metazoa > Chordata > Amphibia > Anura > Aromobatidae > Anomaloglossus > Anomaloglossus baeobatrachus. The sequence continues at coordinate 510,010,586 of NC_134354.1, read as the reverse complement.
AAAGAATGATTCTTGGTGCACTCTTTCTGCCATCTTTACATTGGAGTTTACCCAGAATATAACTAGACAGTAAAGTGGCACCTGCTAGTCTTTAAACAATTTTTTTTACAGCATAGAGTAGTGGATGCCCAGGTTGCCGTCGGGTGTATAAATTCATGCTATGAAAAAAAGTGTAGTGGCTGCTGTTGTGGTGGTGTCGTGTCAGTGGGGCACTGCGACCTGGAGGCTTTGCCTTGCAGCATGGGTGCTGTGAGGCACCAGGTTGCCTGCCCTGCTGGTGCTTTGTCGCTGCCGCAGTGGTTGGCGCACAGTGCCGCACTAAAAGGTTTAGGATAGGGACCCACTCAAGAGGTTTGCCGTGAAGTGGCAGTGAGCTTAATACAGTGTGATCAGACTGGTAACAAAATAACCTCATGTTCTATTTAATTAATTTTTTGCCTAGCGGCTTTAGATCATTGTATTTTTGTAGGATGTGCGATCCATGTCTTTTTCTTCATAGCATGTTGTATAAATTCATGTTGTTATTGGAAATCTTCAATTAGAAACTATTTTAATTGCTATCTGAAGTCTTATGAGAAGCCCAGAGGTGCAACTGTGGTGATATACCAGAAGCAGGGTGGAGTAAAGGGTGCTAGCGGTGTCGTGCGCGATAGCACCCGCCCCCATCGTTCGTGCGATATTTGATGCTCGCTGCCGTAGCGAACATTATCGCTACGGCAGCGTCACACGCACATACCTTGACAGCGACGTCGCTATGACCGCCGAAAAATCCCTCCTTCAAGGGGGAGGGGCGTTCGGCGTCATAGCGACGTCACTGCGGCGTCACTAAGCGGCCGGCCAATAGAAATGGAGGGGCGGAGATGAGCGGGACGTAACATCCCGCCCACCTCCTTCCTTCCGCATTGCCGGTGGACGCAGGCAAGGAGATGTTCCTCGTTCCTGCGGTGTCACTACCTGTGGTAGCAGCGATATTAAGGAAAGGAGCGATGTGTCAACGATCACCGTTTTTTAACGATTTTGCGATCGTTGATCGTCGCTCCTTGGTGTCACACGCTGCGATGTCGCTACCGGCGCCGTATGTGCGTCACTAACGACATGACCCCGACGATATATCGGTAGCGATGTCGCAGCATGTAAAGCACCCTTAAGAGCCCACGTGCACTTTTGGATAATATTTACATATATTCATTGCAATAAAATTTATATAGCGCAAACATATTCTGCAGCAGTTTACAATTGAGTGGGGACATGTGCAGACAATAAAGATATCACAGAGTAAGGCCTATTTCAGACATCAGTGATTCTGGTACATATGTGCCAGTTTTTATACGTACCAGAATCACTGACATACGCAGACCCATTATAATAAATGGGACTGCGCACACATCAGTGATTTCTCACTGACCATGTCTCCGTGTGGCGAACACGCGTGTCCGTGATTGCCGCACAGAGACATGTCCATTTTTTCTGGCATCACTGATGTCCCACGGACCAAATTATGGTGTGCTCCGTGAAACACGTACCAGAAAAACACGGACATTGAAAATAAAAAAACATTTTTAACTCACCTTCTCCAGCGCTACTTGTCTCCAGCCTCAGCTGCCTCTGCTTCTGAGCTGGCTCATTACTGCATGTGTGATGCCCCTGGACTATCAGGTCCACAAAGTGCCCTACCCGTGCAGTATTCAAAGCCCCATGGTTCTGGGTCTTTATCCTACAGTACTGCCTCCATCAGCATTCCCAAATCCTAGATACACTTTGCACCACACCTGTCAGGCACACCAGTGGGCTGCTTAAGCAGGAATAGGGCCGCCCACTTAGGGGTCAGACAGGGAGGTGGGAGGTGTCAAGTTAGTTGAGTGTAGCCCTCGAGCTGTGAAGAGCTCTGAAGAAGCTGGGAGTTGGAGCTCCGAGGCGAGAAGTAAACTAGGTCGCAGATGGTGGTCTGGACCTAGAGGAGTCGGATCCCCGGTCGCAGGGGATTGAGGCTAGGTGCCTGGGACTTGTCAAGGAAGACAGTCAGCAGCCTGGTCTTATCACTGGTCCGGGACCGAAAGCACGACGGGGTACACGGACCCTAGGTCGGAGAGAAGCTTAAGGCAACCCCGCAATTAACGTGCGGAGGACAGGGCCTTTATGGACTGTTCCCACCAGCTCAGAGACACCAGGGGGCACTAGCACAACGAGGGGGATAGGGCAAGCAGCCCACTGAAATCCCAAGCGTGAGCTCCTGAGAGCAGGCTCCCTCACTTAGCCACAGTGGAGAGTGGGGCCTGGATAGCTCCAGGCTACCGGGCCACAACGGACAATCTAAAACTTAGTGCCAGGAGGCAGGTTACGGACCCCCAGCAGTACTGTAGGGGACGGGACCCGGATGAGCTCCCCTCGAGAGGCAACGGCGTTCAGAGACTTGGTTTACCCTGTTGTCAGCGTCTGCTTCATTGCTGAGTGAGTACCCGACTGACCCCTGCACTGCGTCCCCGCATCTCATCCACCAGAGTCCTGGGGCCTAACCCTACCCGTGGAGGGTAACGTCATCTAGCTGCGCCACTCCATCACCCCGGGTACTCCCAATGACAGTGGCGGTGCTCCCAATTACCACACACCATGGGTGGCGTCACAAACTATACCAAATCCCCTGTAAATACCCCCCTTTTACATTTGAGTGTGGCCCCTAAGCCCCCGGGTCTGGAAACCCTCGAGCCATGAACTACCACCACCCCCGGATCGGAGTGGTTCGATACGCTTCTGGGGCGGCACATATGTATATTCATGTATGCAGCCACAGCCGACCCGGAAGTAGCTGCAGCGGTCAGCGGAGACAGGAAACACAGCAGAGCCGAAGAGTTCAGCATAATGGACAGCAGGAATGGGGACAGATGAGTAGAAGTCCATGTACAAGCATGTATCTGTAGCATCCCTGAGGCTCAGGCTACCACAGACTAATGCACCCCACTTAGAGTGTGGTGCTGATCATGGATCAAAAAGGAGGTCGGTACCGGTTTCATCATCCACTACCACATACACACATGGGTTGCCCATTCCCCACTGGGGACTTGGCTAGGGTCGGGTATAAAAGGGGTTTCCAACAGTGTGTGGCATTTATAGGATGCCATCACAACAGGGGGCCCAATCCACTAGCTTAGGACCTGGGTAGGGGGAGAAGTGGCCACCAGGGAGAGTTAGGAGTCACACACACAGTTTACTAAAATCAAGGAGTTCTCCAGCAGGAGGGACAGTGAGCAGACGTCTTCCCCAGTAGCTCCTGTGGAACATAGGAGTTTAACGGTCGCTGAGGAGGATGCTGTGTCAGTTCCCCCGGGAACAGCGCTTTTCAGGGTGCAGCACCCTAGGGTGTTGTAATTCCACGTTGCCTCACCAGATTCTGCCAGACGGAGAGGTCCCATGCTTCTTCGACCACCCAAGTTTCCAGAGCCAAGTGGCATATAGGACTCCCGGGGCCTAAATAACAGTCAGATTCAAGGGGATCCCCATTACTGGCATAGGGAACAGTACTCTACCTAGTACGGAAGGGACTCTAAGTTCTTCAAGCCACAGGGCCGCACTCAAAAAGGTGCAGTGAGGAAGGGCCTACAGACTACCGGACCAGTTCTGACCACCCACGGATGCGGGATCGACCTGAGCCCATCACGGCAGTGACCAGTGTGACCGGGCTGGCAGCTGAAGTTGGGAGTAAACTACACCCTGAACCCACAGAGACTGTGTTGGCTGGTCCTTACTGGCGCCGCCGCCCAGCGCTTAGGCGCCAACGGCCATTATAATCCTCATCATCCACCTGGGGCTCGCTCCACCTGTGGTGAGTGACACCATCCCGGCTGCCATAACACCTGCCCCAGCGAGGAAGCCGTAAGCGGTGGCTACTCCCTGGCCGCATAACACAGGTGGCATCACGACAAACTTTTCGCAATACCCCGCTTCCCCCACCATTAACTGTACTCCTCAGGACAACGGAAGTGGTCAAGGCCACCACGTGACAACGCCTGACCCGACCTGAAACGGCCCAGCAACGAGTAGGTTAACCACCTGCCCTGTGGGGCACTACATATCACGGATTACACATGGACAACCCACGTGTGCCGTGAATCACAACACATGGAGGGACATATGCGTTTTTTACATGTCAGTGAAAAATGTCTGTGTTTTTCACCGAGGTGTGAAACAGACCTAACACATAGTTCAGCAGTTCAGAAAGAGTGAGGTAATGAGCTCACAAGCTTACAATCTATAAGGAAATGGGAAGGGGAACACAATAGGTAGAAAATGCTTGTCATGTATGGTCCAGCTATCATTATAATACACAGGGGCTTTCATTTAAAGCTGCATGATTTGGTTTGATATAAAGGTATTAAAAGAAGGGGTTCACCCATGTTCATTATTGGACACATCGATATTATGTTGAGAAACAAGATTTCTCTCAAATACCTTGTGTTGCTAATAGGGCCTTTGAGCGGCGCTATTGTGGACAGCTCTTCCTCATTGCCTGACCCCGGGCTCAATGACATCAGGGATCTGATGATGTCACATCAACTTCCTGTTCAACTGACATCCCCGCGGCCGGCCCCTGTCTCCGTGAGTCACTGAGCTGTGGGCAGAGTTTCACCGCTCATCACAGCCCAGTGTGTCTCCCTGCTCTGCTGTGAAGGAGGGAGCAGGGAGATGCTGGGCTGTGATGCTGGGCTGTGATGAGTGGTGAAACGCCGCTTATAGCCCAGTCACTCAGGGAGACAGGGTCCTGCCACAGTTGACGTGACATCACGGAGTCCGGGGGTCACGCAAAGGGGGTGAGTGGAGCACAATAGCGCCGCTCACAGGCTCTATTGGCAGCACAAGGTATTTGAGAGAAACATTATTACTCAACATAATATCAGTGTGGCCAGTAATGAAAAGGGGTGAACCACTTCTTTAACTGATGTGAGTGATCACAATCATTGTACAGCACTGCAGAGTATGTTGGCACTATGTAAGAAATCGGAAGTAAAAAGTGCATTACTATATTTTTTGTAATTGTCTTCTAGGAAATAAATCATATGCAGATATTTAAGTTCAATTACAGTTTTTTAATTATTCGTTAATCTTATATAATCCGAGATTACATGAACAAGCAATTAGCAACTCATTGCGGTTTGTCAGCAGGCCAGGGCGGCATTCTCCTGCCCAGAGGAAATCTAATGACTCCACCTACAACATTCCTTCACCCGCTGGAGCGGACTCACAACAAAACATGGTAAAAAAGAGCATAACATCTCCAATTACAGAAGGGCTCCAGCTGTGTCGTCTGCAAGCACGGGGACAAGCAGTGACATGGTGTGTGCCATAGAATGTCATACTCATAAGAATAGCCAGCACAATAAATATATAGATATGTTTACATAGACATTCCGTCTCAATGACTGTTATCAGCGGTTCTGTTATCTGATTGGCTGCAGGGATCGTCCGCCAACTTCACAGCAATAATAGTGATGAACTTTTGCAGTCACTGTAGTCTGTATTTTGTTCCTATGACAACGCGAGCCATATTACAATTATGGCTCTTGTGACATTTCTGACTTATGAAAACCACTACATTAGCAGATTGAAATGTCAAGAAATTATTAATCTTAATATTTCAGCTCGATCTGTGAAGAAAATAAGCAAGAAATCAAATGTTCACATTGTTAATGGGCCGAACAAACGATGTTACGAGACGCTGATGCTCAATATATTGTGTGCACCACTTAAGCTGGATTCAGCTCTAAAGGCCCTGTCACACGCAGAGATAAATCTGCGGCAGATCTATGGTTGCAGTGAAATTGTGGAAATCAGTGCCAGGTTTGTGGCTGTGTACAAATGGAACAATATGTCCATGATTTCACTGCAACCACAGATCTGCCAAAGATTTATCTCTGTGTGTGACAGGGCCTTAATTAGGCTATGTGCCCACGGTACTCTGTACCCATGGATTTTGCTGCGGAAAACCTGCAGATTTATCTGGATTTTCTAGGTAAATCCGCAGGTTTTATTAAGTACAGACACTCCCCATGTTATCCTATGGCACATGGGGAATGTCTGTGTCCATGCTATGGTATGTGCGGCTACGGAATGTGCTGTGGATATCCCGCAGCCGCACGTAACTGCATGTCAATTATTCCTATAGAAATACCTGCGGAAATCCTGGCCCTCTACTATGGAGATAGAGGCTGGGACTTCCGCAGGTTAGTCGCACGAGTGTCTGCAAGTTTTCCTCAGATATTTTGCTGGAATCCCGCAGCTCTGGATAGCTGCAGATTCCGGGGAGCAGGTGCAGGAAACCTGCGGACGTACCTATGGATATATCTGTGGGTACAGAGTCCCATGGGTACATAGCCTAAGGGTATGTTCACGCTTCGTGTTTTCCAGCATTTTTCATGCATGTAAATTCTTTGCTGCTGTTCTCACCATTGAAAACCAAAAAAATGCAGCTGCGTTTTTTGTTGCTTTTGTGGTGAACAAAACTAACTTTATGTAAACATATACTGTGGACAAATAACAGCCAAACACGCAACAAAAAAAACAGCAAAAATAGCAGCAAAAAAACACATCTTTTTTTATTGCCAAGAGATTAGGTTTTGCTGCAGAAAAAAACTGTAATATGCAACATGTGAACATAGCCTTAACCTGTTTGGTCAATATCAAAAAGCAGTAAATTATAGCACACAGGAGATAAATATTATAGTAATTAGGCAATAAAACTATTTAAGTTATAGGGAATCTGAAAGCAAGTTTAATCCCCCTTAAACATTTATATGCTCATGTAGATAATTGAAAGATAAATGCATTAATACTTTTTTATTTGTTGTAATTGCTTTATGCTGGAGAAATCCACAATTTTATTAATATGCAAATGAGGTGTGACCAACAATCCACATTTATTATTGAACAAAAAAATCAAAACTTATTCAAATATAATCATATCACATTCTGGAACATCAACATAACTCTCCAAACCCTGTGTGTAACACATGAGTGTATATACGAGGGGCTCCTGATAAGTCTTTGGCTTTACCCAGAAAGAAATGAGATAGGATGATGAAACTTTACATTTATTCCACATATTCTCCACTGATGTCAACACACTTCTTACATCGGTATTCTAAGTTCTGTAAGCCTAGCAAAAAGAAGGATTTCGGTTGTGCCTCAAACCAGGCATCCGTAGCAGCCATGGCATCAGAAATGGTGTGAAATTAGGAACCCTTGAAGTGTTCCTTCAGGTTTGGAAACGGATGATAATTGGAGGGAGCTAGATCTGGTGAATAAGGTGGGTGGTCAAACAGCTGGAAGCCCAGCTCTGCTAGTTTTGCCGAGGCCGCTTGTGCAGTGTGAGCGGAGGCATAGTCCGGCAGGAACAAGATTCCTTTGGACAGCTTGCCGCACCTTTTGGCCTTTAGAGCTGCCTTCAATTGATCCAAAAGTTAAATGTAATACCTTGCATTGATGGTGGAACCATTTTGAAGGTAATCCACTAGCAGCACGCCCTCCTTATCCCTTTGGACAAGGAGAACCACTGTGCCTCCCCTCTTTTGACTATTCCTTGTTTTCAGGGTCATACAAATAAATCCAGGTCTCATCCATAGTGATCAGTTGATCCAGAAAGTTCTTATCAGTCTAGAAACACTGACAAATGGACTGGGAAGTTTTCTCTCGCATGCTTCTCTGATCTGTTGTCAAACATTTGGGGACCCACTTTGCAGATAGCTTCCTCATGTCCAAATGTTCATGGATAATGACACAAACACATTCACGGGAAATCCCATGTTGTCTGCTATTGCTTTAGCTGAAATTCGTTGATTCTCCAGTATGAGGTTATTCACAGCCTCGACGATCTGCGGAACAACAACCACTCTCGGTCATCCAAGACGTTCCCCATCATTGATGCTGGAGTGGCCCGTTTTAAATTTGTCAACCCAGTTTTTAACTGTGGAGTATGCAGACATTGATCCCCAACGTCTGCGACATATTACCATGACTGAACTTTCATTGTCACTGTGCATTACGGCACACAAACTCCCCACAGGAGCGGTCAGCTGCATGTATTTCCATGCAGCCGAAGCGCTCCTGTCCTGAGATTCAGACCGTGCGGGGTGATGCAATGCGAGACACAAGTGCAATCATCCCTCACTGTCAGGCTGCTGCTTGCTCTGTAGAGAGCGATGTAGCAGAGCTGAATTGGCTCTCTGTGCTTCTCACTGTGTATAGACTGTGTCTGTACAGAGTGATGAAGCAGACATGGCGGTCCCTGTGGATTACGTCGGACGCAGGAATGTTTTTATAATAAAGATGGAATCTCTAAGTGCTTTTTTTGTTTTATTTCCAATAAAAAATGTTTTTCTCTGTGTTGTGTTTTTTTTACTGTTTACTAGAAATTCATGGTAGCCATGTCTAATTTGGTTGAGACAATGAATTTCTGGCTTAGTACCATCTGAGAATACAAAGCTGGTATCAACCCCTTTATTACCCAACATGCCACCGCATTAGGGCCACTGGACGAGCTGGGTAAAGCGCCTGGAAATGGCGGTAAGAAACAATGAGCTATTTCCAGGGGAGGATGCGGGCTGTGGAGAATCCCAGCCCCCAGCTGCCTGGCTTTACCTGACTGGCAATCAAAATACAGCGGGAGCCCACACATTTTTTTTTAATTATTTTTTTTAAATAATTAAAAAAAATTAATAGGCTTCCCTGTATTTTGATCGCCAGGTAGGTAAAGCGAGGCAGATGGGGGTGGCAGCCCGTAGCCTTCTGCATTATCTGCGCTGAGAATCAAAAATACTGCTGAGCCCCTACGTCATTTTTTTAAATTATTTATTTTTATGCAACTATATATTCTTTATATATATATATATATATATATATATATATACACACACAGTACAGACCAAAAGTTTGGACACACCTTCTCATCTCTAGAACAACTGTTAAGAGGAGTCTTTGTGCAGAAGGCCTTCATGGTAAAATAGCTGCTAGGAAACCACTGCTAAGGACAGGCAACAAGCAGAAGAGATTTGTTTGGGCTAAACAACACAAGGAATGGACATTAGACCAGTGGAAATCTATGCTTTGGTCTGATGAGTCCAAACTTGAGATCTTTGGATCCAACCACTGTGTCTTTGTAGAAAAGATGAAAGGATGGATTCTACATGCCTGGGTCCGACCGTGAAGCATGGAAGAGGGGGTGTGATGGTGTGGGGGTGCTTTGCTGTTGACACTGTTGGGGATTTATTCAAAATTGAAGGCATACAGAACCAGCATGGCTACCACAGCATCTTGCAGCAGCATGCTATTCCATCCGGTTTGCGTTTAGTTGGACTATAATTTATTTTTCAACAGGACAATGACCCCAAACATACCTCCAGGCTGTGTGAGGGCTATTTGACTAAGAAGGAGAGTGATGGGGTGCTACGCCAGATGACCTGGTCTCCACAGTCATCAGACCTGAACCCAATCGAGATGGTTTGGGGTGAGCTGGACCGCAGAGTGAAGGCAAAAGGGCCAACAAGTGATAAGCATCTCTGGGAACTCCTTAAGACTGTTTGAAAACCATTTTCGGTGACTACCTCTTGAAGCTCATCAAGAGAATGCCAAGAGTGTGCAAAGCAGTAATCAAAGCAAAAGGTGGCTACTTTGAAGAACCTAGAATATAAGACATATTTTCAGTTGTTTCACACTTTTTTAAGTATTTCATTCCACATGTTTTAATTCATAGTTTTGATGTCTTCAATGTGAATCTACAATTTGCGTATTTTGAGTCCTGAAAATAAAGAAAACTCTTTGAATGAGGTGTGTCCAAACCTTTGGTCTGTACTGTATCTATATCTAATATATAAAGCTGAATGTGTGTGTATGTGTGTATGTATGTCCGGGATTGGCATCTGCACCATCGCAGCTACAGCCACAAAATTTTGCACACTCACACGTCTGGACCCCGAGAGCGTCATAGGCTATGTTTTGACGGGAAATTTTAACCCCGCGCTTTACAGTTATTCGCCAAAAAACCTGCCTCCATTAAAGCGAATGGAGCTGGGAGCCACAGTGCAGCCAGAACTTCAGAAGAATGCGCAGCCACGCCCTTATATGGAATGTTGTTGTGTCACAATGCAGCCAGGGAAAGAAATAGACACAGACAGGGAAAGAGGCAGACACAGACAGGGTAAGAAGCAGACATAGACAGGGTAAGAGACATACACAAAGAGACAGACAAAGAGAAAGAGACAGACTGACAGGGAAAGAGACAGACAGACAAAGAGACAGATACAAGGAAACAGACAGACAGGGAAAGAAAGGGAAAGAGACAGACAGGGTAAGAGACAGACAAAGACAGGCAAAGAGACAGACAAAGAGACAGACACAGAGAAAGAGAAAGAGGGAAAGAGGGAAAGAGACAGACAGGAAAAGAGAGGGAAAGAGACAGACAGGGAAAGAGACAGACAGGGAAAGTGACAGAGATAGATAGACAGAGAAAGAGATAGATAGACAGACAGGGAAAGAGATTGAGACAGACGGAGAAAGAGACAGAGACAGTCAGAGACAGACAGGGAAAGAGACAGACAGACAAAGAGATAGAGATATATATATATATAGAGGGGGAGACAGACAGAGAATGGGAGAGAAACAGAGAGACAGTTACTATCCCGGTCATTACATTCTATCCCGGGAATGTTAATACATTCTATTTTGTTAACAACAGCTATTAACCCGGGCGAAGCCGGGTAGTACAGCTAGTATATATATATATATATATATATATATATATATATATAGTCCACTGCAAAATTGTCAGTTTTTTTATTTTTCTCTTTATATTTTTGAGTAAAATGTAAATTATTTTATCCTATGAACTACTGACATCATGTCTCCTAATTTTCAAACAATACATTTTTGTATTTATTGTCTGAAAATACTAGTTTATATAAAAGAGCAATTTATATTTTACTCAAAAATATAAAGTGAAAAATCAGAAAAACTGACAATTTTGCTGTGGACTCTTAATTGTTGCCAGAGCTGCATATATATACAGTTAGGTCCAGAAATATTTGGACAGTGACACAATTTTCGCGAGTTGGGCTCTGCATGCCACCACATTGGATTTGAAATGAAACCTCTACAACAGAATTCAAGTGCAGATTGTAACGTTTAATTTGAAGGTTTGAACAAAAATATCTGATAGAAATTGTAGGAATTGTACACATTTCTTTACAAACACTCCACATTTTAGGAGGTCAAAAGTAATTGGACAAATAAACCAAACCCAAACAAAATATTTTTATTTTCAATATTTTGTTGCGAATCCTTTGGAGGCAATCACTGCCTTAAGTCTGGAACCCATGGACATCACCAAACGCTGGGTTTCCTCCTTCTTAATGCTTTACCAGGCCTTTACAGCCGCAGCCTTCAGGTCTTGCTTGTTTGTGGGTCTTTCCGTTTTAAGTCTGGATTTGAGCAAGTGAAATGCATGCTCAATTGGGTTAAGATCTGGTGATTGACTTGGCCATTGCAGAATGTTCCACTTTTTTTGAACTCATGAACTCCTGGGTAGCTTTGGCTGTATGCTTGGGGTCATTGTCCATCTGTACTATGAAGCGCCGTCCGATCAACTTTGCGGCATTTGGCTGAATCTGGGCTGAAAGTATATCCCGGTACACTTCAGAATTCATCCGGCTACTCTTGTCTGCTGTTATGTCATCAATAAACACAAGTGACCCAGTGCCATTGAAAGCCATGCATGCCCATGCCATCACGTTGCCTCCACCATGTTTTACAGAGGATGTGGTGTGCCTTGGATCATGTGCCGTTCCCTTTCTTCTCCAAACTTTTTTCTTCCCATCATTCTGGTACAGGTTGATCTTTGTCTCATCTGTCCATAGAATACTTTTCCAGAACTGAGCTGGCTTCATGAGGTGTTTTTCAGCAAATTTAACTCTGGCCTGTCTATTTTTGGAATTGATGAATGGTTTGCATCTAGATGTGAACCCTTTGTATTTACTTTCATGGAGTCTTCTCTTTACTGTTGACTTAGAGACAGATACACCTACTTCACTGAGAGTGTTCTGGACTTCAGTTGATGTTGTGGACGGGTTTTTCTTCACCAAAGAAAGTATGCGACGATCATCCACCACTGTTGTCATCCGTGGACGCCCAGGCCTTTTTGAGTTCCCAAGCTCACCAGTCAATTCCTTTTTTCTCAGAATGTATCCGACTGTTGATTTTGCTACTCCAAGCATGTCTGCTATCTCTCTGATGGATTTTTTCTTTTTTTTCAGCCTCAGGATGTTCTGCTTGACCTCAATTGAGAGTTCCTTAGACCGCATGTTGTCTGGTCACAGCAACAGCTTCCAAATGCAAAACCACACACCTGTAATCAACCCCAGACCTTTTAACTACTTCATTGATTACAGGTTAACGAGGGAGACGCCTTCAGAGTTAATTGCAGCCCTTAGAGTCCCTTGTCCAATTACTTTTGGTCCCTTGAAAAAGAGGAGGCTATGCATTACAGAGCTATGATTCCTAAACCCTTTCTCCGATTTGGATGTGAAAACTCTCATATTGCAGCTGGGAGTGTGCACTTTCAGCCCATATTATATATATATAATTGTATTTCTGAACATGTTTTTGTAAACAGCTAAAATAACAAAACTTGTGTCACTGTCCAAATATTTCTGGACCTAACTGTATATATATATATATATATATATATATATATATATTCACACACAATATTTAGTTGTGTAAAAATAAATAAATAATTTACGTAGCGCTATGCAGTATTTTTGATTCTCAGCGCACATAAAGCAGACGGCTACGGGCTCCCGCTGCATTTTCTATTTCTAGCTAAGGGTAATCCAAGCAGCTACTGACTGCTAACCCCCAGTGCTTGCTGTTACCTTCACTTGCAATGGAAAATCCAGGGAAGCATTTTTTTTTAAGTTCATGAAGTTCATGAAATAATTAAAAAAACAAACAAACAAACAACGTGGTCTTCGCCCAATTTTTGTGTCCAGGCAGGTACATCTAAGCAGCTGGGGATTAGAATCTGCAGCGCAGGATGGCCCAAGCTTTCTGGACCGTCCCCACTGCGAATTGCAGTCTTTGGCCGCCCGAGAATATGGCGCTTTCATAGAAGCGCCATCTTCTGGCGCTGTATTCAACTCTTCCAGCGGCCCTGGTGCCGGGTGGCATGCTGAGTAATAAGAGGTTAATACCAGCTTTGTTTTACCAGCTAGTATTAAGCCCGAGATTCTTAATGTCAGGCCAAATTTGACCGGCCATGAAGAATCTCCAATAAAGGGTTAAAAAAAGACACCACACAGAGAAAAAATACTTTATTATAAATAAATACACAGAGACACTTAGGGACTTCATGTTTGTTACTCCCTCTCACCCCTCCATGATCCTGGGCTTCTGTCTTTTTCAAACAATCTAGCTCTGCTATATCAGACAGCACAGGGGAGGAAGAACACTTATGCTCCCCTGGCTATGTAATTCCTCAATGAGTGAGCAGAAGCTGCGGGTTGGTAAGTGGTGACGTCACCGCTGCCACAGTAACTTGACGGGCAGGTTACTATAGCAACGGTGATCTCCGATCACTTGATCCCCAGTGCCGCGATTCACCGGCTGTAGCATCTAATCCCTGCATGTGGGCTGACTCTGTAAAGAGTGCCAACATGCAGGGATGGGGACCCGAGCATGTGCCCGAGCATCTCGCCGGTACATGGCGCTCGCCGAGTATACCGAGTACTGAGATGCTTGGGCGAGCACTGCGTACCAGCGAGATGCACTGACAGGACCTAGCATGACGTCATAGTCATGTGACCCAGTCTGTAGCCAATGAGATAATATAGCATTCACACGTAATGACATCACAAAAGGTCCTTTTGTTACCAGGCAGACAGAGTCTGCGGGACGCATCGCGGGACCTGTAAGTATAATAACAATGTTTATTATTAACTGTATTCTTTATTTTACAGCCCCCCCGCCCCATTCCATAACTGTAAAGTCAAAGATTGAGATGAGAGAGATTTGATGGGCGCTGAAAAGTCCAAAATTGTGAGATGTCTTGTAGAGGGATGCAGCAGTCTTGAAATTGCCAAAGTTTTGAAGCGTGATAACCGAACAATCAAGCGTTTCATGGCAAATAGCCAACAGGGTTGCAAGAAGCGTGTTGGGCAAAAAAGACGCAAAATAACTGCCCATGAATTGAGGGAAATCAAGCGTGAAGCTGCCAAGATGCCATTTGCCACCAGTTAGGCCATATTTCAGAGCTGCAACGTTACTGTAGTATCAAAAAGCACAAGGTTTGCCATACTCAGGGACATGGCCAAGGTAAGGAAGGCTGAAAAACGACCACCTTTGAACAAGAAACATAAGATAAAACATCAAGACTGGGCCAAGAAATAACTTAAGACTGATTTTTCAGGTTTTATGGACTAATGAAATGAGAGTGACTCTTTATGGGTCAGATGGATGGGCCAGAGGCTGGATCAGTAAAGGGCAGAGAGCTCCACTCCGACTCAGACGCCAGCAAGGTGGAGGTGGGGTACTGGTATGGGCTTGTATCATCAAAGATGAACTTGTGGGACCTTTTCGGGTTGAGGATGGAGTGAAGCTCAATTCCCAGTCTTACTGCCAGTTTCTGGAAGACAACTTCTTAAAGCAGTAGTACAGGAAGAAGTCGATATTGTTCAAGAAAAACATGATTTTCATGCAGGACAATGCTCTATCACATGCATCCAACTACTGCACAGCATGGCTGGCCAGTAAAGGTCTAAAAGATGAAAAAATAATGACATGGCCCCCTTGTTCACCTGATCTGAATCCCAAAGAGAACCTGTGGACCCTCATAAAATGTGAGATCTACATGGAGGGAAAACAGAACACCTCTCAGAACAATGTCTGGAAGGCTGTGGTGGCTGCTGCATGCAATGTTGATCGTAAACAGATCAATAAACTGACAGAATCTATGGATGGTAGGCTGTTGAGTGTCATCATAAAGAAAGGTGGCTATATTGGTCATTAATTTTGGGGTTTGTTTTTGCATGTCAGAAATGTTTATTTCTAAATTTTGTGCAGTTATATTGGTTTACCTGGTGAAAATAAACAAGTGAGATGGGAATATATTTGGTTTTTATTAAGTTGCCTAATAATTCTGTACAGTAATAGTTACCTGCACAAACAGATAACATCCTAAGATAGCCAAATCTAAAACCCCCCCACTCCAACTTCCAAAAATATTAAGCTTTGATATTTATGAGTCGTTTGGGTTGATTGAGAACATAGTTGTTGATCAATAATAAAAATAATCCTCTAAAATCCAACTTGCCTACTAATTCTGCACACAGTGCATATAATATAAAGGTCCTTAAACAGTGTTAAGGCCCTGTTACACACAATGACATCGCTAACGAGATGTCGTTGGGGTCACAGAATTCGTGACGCACATCCAGCCTCGTTATCGACGTCGTTGCGTGTGACATGCACGAGCGACCGCTAACAATGCAAAATACCTACCAAATCGTTGATTGTTGACACGTCATCCATTTTCATAGTACCGTTGCTGTTTTTGGACGCAGGTTGTTTGGCGTTCCTGAGGCAGCACACATCACTATGTTTGACACCCCAGGGGCGACGAACAACACCGTACCTGCGTCCTCCGGCAACGAGGTGGGTGTGACTTTCATGCGGCTGCTCTCCGCCCCTCCGCTTTTATTGGATGCCTGCCATGTGACGTCGCTGTGACAGGGCACGAACCGCCCCCTTAAAAAACAGGCTGTTCGCCGGCCATAGCGACATTGCTAGGAAGGTAAGTATGTGTGACGGGTACTAGGGATATTGTGCGCCACGGACAGCGATTTGCCCACAAACACACAAACGACCGGGGTGGGTGCTTTCATGAGCAATATCGCTAGCGATGTCGCTGCGTGTAAAACGCCCTTTAGCCTCGGAATAGAAACGCTGGGGTCCCTAAGAGAGTGGGACCTTGAGAATTTCCCCAGTTTGACTTCTGCTAATGCTGACTGACTTTCACTAGGGCTTATTTTTGCAGTCTGGCTTACATTTCAAGTATACTCCAAAAATCCTGTGAAATGGTCTATTAAAGGTAAAGGTCTGAACTTTTTTGCTAAACTATGGAGTGCCGCCTTCATTATTTTTGTTATATATATATATATATATATATATATATATATAGAGAGAGAGAGAGAGAGAGATATTCAGTGCCTTGCGAAAGTATTCATCGGCCCCCTTGAACTTTTCAACCTTTTCCCATATTTCGGGCTTCAAACACAAATATAGAAAATTTAAATTTTATGGGGAAGAATCAGCAACAAGTGGGACACAATTGTGAAGGTGAACGATATTTATTGCTCATTTGAAATTTTTGTAAAAAATAAAAAACTGAAAATTGGGGCATGCAATATAATTCGGCCCCTTTACTGTCAGTGCAGCAAACTCACTCCAAAAGTTCATTGAGGATCTCTGAATGATCCAATGTTGTCCTAAATGACTGATGATGAAAAATATAATCCACCTGTGTGTAATCAAGTGTCCGTATAAATGCACCTGTTCTATGATAGTCCAGGGTTCTGTTTAAAGCACAGAGAGCATTATGAATACCAAGGAACACAACAGGCAGGTCCGTGATACTGTTGTGGAGATGTTTAAAGTTGAATTTGGCTGCAAAAAGATTTTGAAAACTTTAAACATCCCAAGAAGCACTGTGCAAGCAATCATATTGAAATAGAAGGAGTATCATACTACTGCAAATCTACCAAGATCCGGCTGTCCCTCAAAAATTTCATGTCAAACAAGAAGAAGACTGATCAGAGATGCAGCCTACAGCTGAGGTGGGAGAGTCTGTCCATAGGACAACAATCAGTCATACACTGCACAAATCTGGCCTTTATGGAAGAGTGGCAAGAAGAAAGCCATTTCTCAAAGATATCCATAAAAATTGTTGTTTAAAGTTTGCCACAAGCCACCTGGGAGACACACCAAAATTGAACTTTTTGGGCACAATACCAAACAATATGTTTGGCGTAAAAGCAACACAGCTCATCACGCTGAACACACCATCCCCACCGTCAAACATGGTGGAGGCAGCACCATGGTTTGGGCGTGCTTTGCTTCAACAGGGAAGATGGTTAAAATTGATGGGAAGATGGATGGAGCCAAATACAGGACCATTCTTGAAGAAACCTGTTGGACTCTGCAAAAGACCTGAGACTGGGATGGAGATTTGTTTTTCAACAAGACAATGATCCAAAACATAAAGCTAAATCTACAATGGA
Source organism: Anomaloglossus baeobatrachus (assembly GCF_048569485.1). NCBI lineage: Eukaryota > Metazoa > Chordata > Amphibia > Anura > Aromobatidae > Anomaloglossus > Anomaloglossus baeobatrachus. Next base: position 509,993,274 of record NC_134354.1, on the reverse strand, counting down.
ATGGTTCACAAATAAACGTATACAGGTGTTAGAATGGCCAAGTCAAAGTCCAGACCTGAATCCAATCGAAAATCTGTGGAAAGAGCTGAAAACTGCTGTTCACAAACACTCTCCATCTAACCTCACTCAGCTCGACCTATTTGCAAAGGAAGAATGGGCAAGAATTTCAGTCTCTCGATGTGAAAACTAATAGAGACATACCCCAAGCGACTTGCAGCTGTAATAGCAGCAAAAGGTGGCGCTACAAAGTATTAACTTACAGGGGACAAATAAAATTACACGCCCCACTTTTCAGTTTTTTTTATTTTTTACAAAAATTTAAAATGAGCAATAAATATCGTTCACCTTCTAAATTGTGTCCCACTTGTTGATTCTTCACCATAAAATTTAAAATTTTTATCTTTATGTTTGAAGCCTGTAATGTGGGGAAAGGTTAAAAACTTCAAGGGGGCTGAATACTTTTGCAAGGCACTGCCTACAAGTAGTATTCAACCCCCTGCAGATTTAGCAGGTTTACACATTCGGAATTAACTTGGCATTGTGACATTTGGACTGTAGATCAGCCTGGAAGTGTGAAATGCACTGCAGCAAAAAAGAATGTTATTTGTTTTTTGTTTTTTTTTTTAAATTGTGAAAAGTTTATTCAGAGGGTCATTTATTATTCAACCCCTCAAACCACCAGAATTCTGTTTGGTTCCCCTAAAGTATTAAAGTGAACCTGTCATCAGAAATTTAGCTATAAAGCTAAACGTTCCCCCCTCTGCAGCTCCTGGGCTGCATTCTAGAAAGCTTCCTATAGTTCTTGTGGCCACTTTTATACCAAAATAAACACTTTGTAAACTTGTACCTTTTCTTATGCAAATTTCGTAAATCTTCCATGGGGGCGGGCTGCCTGGGGTCCGTTGCTGTCATCCTGCCGATTTACGCCGCCCCCAAATGCTGAATTTCAAAGCTCAGGACGCCGCCCCTGGGTGCCCGTGGTCCCGCGCATGCGCTGTTCCACTGTAGCGGTGCCGTGCACTGTGTGCACATGTGACCGCTGGTGACGCTTTGCGCGGGCACGAGGTTATTAGCGGCGCTGTGAGTGTCATCAGCAAGTGCCGCCCATAACCTCGTGACCGCACTTTCCCCTATTACTCCAGCGTTATGCGCAAGCTGGCCAGATGACCGGACGTCACCTGCTGCTGAGCAGGATGGGAAAGAGGTGACGTCCGGTCACCTGGCCAGCGAGCGCGTCACCAGCGGTCACACGTGCACACAGTGCACGGCACCGCTACAGTGGAACAGCGCATGCGCGGGACCACGGGCACCCAGGGGCAGCGTCCTGAGCTTTGAAATTCAGCATTTGGGGGCGGCGTAAATCGGCAGGATGACAGCAACGGACCCCAGGCAGCCCGCCCCCATGGAAGATTTACGAAATTTGCATAAGAAAAGGTACAAGTTTACAAAGTGTTTATTTTGGTATAAAAGTGGCCACAAGAACTATAGGAAGCTTCCTAGAATGCAGCCCAGGAGCTGCAGAGGGGGGAACTTTTAGCTTTATAGCTAAATTTCTGATGACAGGTTCCCTTTAAGAAGTATTTCAGGCACAAAGAACAATGAGCTTCACATGTTAGGATTAATTATCTCTTTTTCCAGCCTTTTCTGACTAATTAAGACCCTCCCCAAACTTGTGAACAGCACTCATACATGGTCAACATGGGAAAGACAAAGGAGCATTCCAAGGCCATCAGAGACAAGATCGTGGAGGGTCACAAGGCTGGCAAGGGGTACAAAACCCTTTCCAAGGAGTTGGGCCTACCTGTCTCCACTGTTGGGAGCATCATCCGGAAGTGGAAGGCTTATGGAACTACTGTTAGCCTTCCACGGCCTGGACAGCCTTTGAAAGTTTCCTCCTGTGCCGAGGCCAGGCTTGTCTGAAGAGTCAAGGCTAACCCAAGGACAACAAGGAAGGAGCTCCGGGAAGATCTCATGGCAGTGGGGACATTGGTTTCAGTCAATACCATAAGTAACGTACTCCACCGCAATGGTCTCCGTTCCAGATGAGCCCGTAAGGTACTTTTACTTTCAAAGCGTCATGTCAAGGCTCGTCTACAGTTTGCTCATGATCACTTGGAGGACTCTGAGACAGACTGGTTCAAGGTTCTCTGGTCTGATGAGACCAAGATCGAGATCTTTGGTGCCAACCACACACGTGACGTTGGGAAACTGGATGGCACTGCATACGACCCCAAGAATACCATTCCTACACTCAAGCATGGTGGTGGCAGCATCATGCTGTGGGGCTGTTTCTCAGCCAAGGGGCCTGGCCATCTGGTCCGCATCCATGGGAAGATGGATAGCACGGCCTACCTGGAGATTTTGGCCAAGAACCTCCACTCCTCCATCAAGGATCTTAAGATGGGTCGTCATTTCATCTTCCAACAAGACAACGACCCAAAGCACACAGCCAAGAAAACCAAGGCCTGGTTCAAGAGGGAAAAAATCAAGGTGTTGCAGTGGCCTAGTCAGTCTCCTGACCTTAACCCAATTGAAAACTTGTGGAAGGAGCTCAAGATTAAAGTCCACATGAGACACCCAAAGAACCTAGATAACTTGGAGAAGATCTGCATGGAGGAGTGGGCCAAGATAACTCCAGAGACCTGTGCCGGCCTGATCAGGTCTTATAAAAGACAATTATTAGCTGTTATTGCAAACAAGGGTTATTCCACAAAATATTAAACCTAGGGGTTGAATAATAATTGACCCACACTTTTATGTTGAAAATTTATTAAAATTTAACTGAGCAACATAACTTGTTGGTTTGTAAGATTTATGCATCTGTTAATAAATCCTGCTCTTGTTTGAAGTTTGAAGGCTCTAACTTATTTGCATCTTATCAAACCTGCTAAATCTGCAGGGGGTTGAATACTACTTGTAGGCACTGTATATATATATATATATATATATATATATATATATATATATATATACATACATATATATATAGTACAGACCAAAAGTTTGGACATACCTTCTCATTCAAAGAGTTTTCTTTTTTCCATGACTCTAAAAATTGTAGATTCACTTTGAAGACATCAAAACTATGAATGAAAACATGTGGAATGAAATACTTAAAAAAGTGTTAAACAACTGAAAATATGTCTTATATTCTAGGTTCTTCAAAATAGCCACCTTTTGCTTTGATTACTGCATTACACACTCTTGGCATTCTCTTGATGAGCTTCAAGAGGTAGTCACCGGAAATGGTCTTCCAACAGTCTTGAAGGAGTTCCCAGAGATGCTTAGCACTGGTTGGCCCTTTTGCCTTCACTCTGCGGTCCAGCTCACCCCAAACCATCTCGATTTGGTTCAGGTCTGGTGACTGTGGAGGCTAGGTCATCTGGCGTAGCACCCCATCACTCTCCTTCTTAGTCAAATAGCCCTTACACAGCTTGGAGGTGTGTTTGGGGTCATTGTCCTGTTGAACAATAAATGATGGTCCAACTAAACGCAAACCGGATGGAATAGCACGCCGCTGCAAGATGCTGTGGTAGCCATGCTGGTTCAGTATGCCTTCAATTTTGAATAAATCTCCAACAGTGTCACCAGCAAAGCACCCCCACACCATCACACCTCCTCCTCCATGCTTCACAGTGGGAACCAGGCATGTAGAGTCCATCCTTTCACCTTTTCTACAAAGACACGGTGATTGGATCCAAAGATCTCAAATTTGGAGTCATCAGACCAAAGCACAGATTTCCACTGGTCTAATGTCAATTCCTTGTGTTATATAGCCCAAACAAGTCTCTTCTGCTTGTTGCCTGTCCCTAGCAGTGGTTTCCTAGCAGCTATTTTACCATGAAGGCCTGCTGCACAAAGTCTCCTCTTAATAGTTGTTCTAGAGATGAGAAGGTGTGTCCAAACTTTTGGTCTGTACTGTATATATATATATATATATATATAAAAAATATATAAATAAAATATATATGAGTCATTACACAGTTGCTGTCATTTAAAGATTTAAAGTGATATTGATGGACCCCCATATAAACTTTAGCTTTTATATTAGGATTTTCCTGACATTATCTTGGTTGCGTTGTACAGCAAAGCCACGGTCCGTAAACAGCTTATAACACAGCCAAGGGATCTCAATGTTGACAGTTATCAGTCTGGAGAAGGATATAACATTTTTTCCAAGGCATTAGATATACCATGGAACATTGTGAAGATGGTCATCAAGAAGTGGTTTAAATTTGGCACAAAAGTAACATTTCTTTGAGCTAAATATTAGTGAAGTGCGAATAGTAACTATTTGTGTTCGGATTATTTGGAATGAAATACCAAAGCACTATTCCAGTATTCGTCACGAATAATGAACGTAATGTAAGTCACTGGGGAACCCAAACTTTTTTCTGGGAAATTTTCATGAAAAATGCTCGAACTCCCCAATGATTTGCATTAAGTTTGTAATTTGTGATGAATACCTTTGAGATTCGTTCTGAATAATTCGAACATGAATAGCTATTATTCACCAATCGCTACTAAAGATCACTCAAAAATTGACAAGAAATCCAATTAATCCAAGAGGCCTACAGGAGCATGCAAAGGCATTGTACTTGATAATATGTCAGTGGCGACTTATCTTAATTAATCTGTTTAGCTAAAAGTTGGATTGTCATTATGCAAGAAAGACTACGGTACTTTGGCCCAGATTCATCATTTACATTTTCTTTAAATCACTTTTCTTTGTTGTCCTGGGGTATTTATAACTGTTCTTTTTTGCTCCTGATTCTTCAAAATGGTGCATGAGGTTCATGAATTGTGTGAAAAATAAAATGCCTTTATTTTTGTTTTTAACCTTTGCTGACTTTTTAGAGCAAAAAAAATACACATTTGGCAAAATGGCGCAAAATTTGCACTGAAATACCTGACGTACATAAAATCACTCCATGGGAGTTTGGAGTCCATTTGCGACAAATTATGCAACATTTTAAAAAATCGGAAATAACGCGTTAGGTGACATCATCTAAAAAACCCTAAATTCTTCCCACAATGACAAGCGTTGATAAATAATGCAGGATGAGACGTATGAAATAGACTTAACAAAAAGTGCAAATGAAAAAAAAGGAACAAATAAACAGGCTTGAATATGATAATGGATCGGGCCCGTGGCGTGTGTTAGTTCTATCATCTTCCTTATTCATTGTCATACTAGGCAACCATAAGAATATTACATAACGTTGTACAACTATTATGTATTTATGTGAAATTACATCAATTGAAAAGAAGCTTTGACGTTCAAATATTCATTGCATGCCAAAACTGTTTTGGTATGGTTGTGGAGATGTGATTACAAAGACTACTCACTGTGTTCTTGAAAGGAGAAATTTGTGCATTCATATATCTATGTAATAGTCATAAACATAATTACAAATAATAAGAAAATCAAGTAAAACAAACATATAATGATTTTGTAAGTAATTCACTTGCAGAACTCCAAATTTTCTAAACATTCTGTATTTAAAAAAAGAAAAAAAAATCATCGAAGGTACTCCTATCTAAAGCTATTTGCTCCTATCCCATGCCCAGGCGGGTCCAATAATGGGTTGTGCCTAAGGCAGTTCGTGTGACACATGCCAATAAAAAGCACATGACACTGAAATTAATGTTTTTTTTAATATGTTAAAGATGTGCAAAGATAATAGATGGATAGATACATATATATATAGAGGGATGGATGGATAGCTAGACAGATAGGCAGATAGATAGGCAATCTATACCAGCGGCTGCATGCTGGTATTTTTACATCAACCCCAAATACCATTAACTTGATTGCCAATGCAACAGGGCAATCATGAAGAGCTGGTGTGAAGCAGCAGAATTGGCACAACTAAAGGAGGCACCAATTCTTGTGTAGCTGCAGGATGGTATTTTTAGGCTCCCAGCCTGATAATATCAGCCCCCAGCTGTCTGCTTTACCTCTACTCCAAGTAATTTTATTCAATTATTTATTTGGCTTATATATATCTATATATATATATATATATATATATATATATATATATGTATATATATATATATATATATATATATATATATATATATATTTTACATCTATCTACTGTATCTATAAGCTTTTTACAGCTTTAACACATAAAAATCATTAATTTCTTGAATGCATGTAATTCTGGTCCATGTCACACGGACAGCACACGGATGTCACACAGATGTCATCTGTGTGCTGTACATGTTTTTCACAGACTCACAGACTTCATTGGCCCTTGTCATTTGTGCTGATGCTAATAAATGTACATGTCTCCATGTGGATCACATGGAGACATGTGGTTCACACAACACACGGTCCTCGTGAAAACACAGAGGTGTGATAGTGAACAAAGTTTTTAATGCGTATGTGTGTGAACGTGTTGTGACCATATGGTCTCTGTCAGTGCCTAGCATGGGTTAAATTTCTTAAAATTCAGCCAATCATGAGGATGGTTTATTTATAGACGGGGATAATCCCCTTATTGTTTCTACAAGACTCTTAAGGCCCCGTCACACTAAGCAACATCGCTAGCAACATCGCTGCTAACGAACAACTTTTGTGACGTTGCTAGCGATGTTGCTGTGTGTGACATCCAGCAACAACCTGGCCCCTGGTGTGAGGTCGTTGGTTGTTGCTGAATGTCCTGGGCCATTTTTTAGTTGTTGCTGTCCCACTGTGAAGCACAGATCGCTGTGTGTGACAGCGAGACAGCAACAACTAAATGTGCAGGCAGCAGGAGCCGGCTTCTGCGGAGGCTGGTAACCAATGTAAACATCGGGTAACCAAGAAGCCCTGTCCTTGGTTACCCGATATTTACCTTTGTTACCAGCCTCCGCCGCTCTCACTGCCTGTGCTGCCGGCTCCTGCTCTGTGCACATGTAGCTGCAGCACACATCGGGTTAATTAACCCGATGTGTGCTGTAACTAGGAGAGCAAGGAGCCAGCGCTAAGCATTGTGCGCTGCTCCCTGCTCTGTGCACATTTAGCTGCAGCACACATCGGGTTAATTAACCCGATGTGTGCTGTAACTAGGAGAGCAAGGAGCCAGCGCTAAGCATTGTGCGCTGCTCCCTGCTCTGTGCACATTTAGCTGCAGCACACATCGGGTTAATTAACCCGATGTGTGCTGTAACTAGGAGAGCAAGGAGCCAGCGCTAAGCATTGTGCGCTGCTCCCTGCTCTGTGCACATTTAGCTGCAGCACACATCGGGTAATTAACCCTATGTGTGCTGTAACTAGGAGAGCAGGGAGCCAGCGCTCAGTGTGCGCTGCTCCCTGCTCTCTGCACGTGTAGCTCCGTGCGGTGGTAACCAAGGTAAATATCGGGTTGGTTACCCGATATTTACCTTAGTTACCAAGCGCAGCATCTTCCACGCGGCGCTGGGGGCTTGTCACTGGTTGCTGGTGAGCTCACCAGCAACTTGTGTAGCGACGCTCCAGCGATCCCTGCCAGGTCAGGTTGCTGGTGGGATCGCTGGAGCGTCGCAGTGTGACATCTCACCAGCAACCTCCTAGCAACTTACCAGCGATCCCTATCGTTGTTGGGATCGCTGGTAAGTTGCTTAGTGTGACTGGACCTTTAGGAGTCTAGTGTTACAGGTCTTGTTGACTCATGTAATTGCCTTAGCCAGTGAAGGTCAGACGCCCAGACAAGTCAATTATGCAAACTTCCTATTGTATTGCTATGTGAATTGCTAGATGTGATGTGGCTTAGCTGTCTCTCCCTTGTCTCTGGAAGTTTTGTATACGGCTTGAAATCTGGCCAATGGGAGCCCAGTCTTGTTCACCAATCGTGAGGACCCCAATGGTTTGAATGGAGAGCTCAGGGGTATAAGAAGAAGGACTGTCCATTGCCTGGGTAGACTCTTGCTACATGCTACCAATCTAGGATTTGCGGATCTGATTGGCAAGCCATAACTAAACCTGGATTATGATACTATTTGGACTTTAGCATCGAAGGCAAGGATTCGGCTGAGATATCAAAGGCTACCTATGGAAGGAATCCAGCTTGGGACCATACAGTCACCTGACTACAGGCTTTGCGGTCAGACAGCTTCCTAAATCTGGCGTTATTCCATTCTCGGTGGGTGCCCATCGAAAGCGGGGTGCTGCTGGTTTGGAGTAAGTAGCCCTGGAAGCTCTGAGGCACGGACATTCTAATCCCTGGTGAGCCAGCGGAAGGGTGAGAAACTGTTGCCGGTTACATTTTGTGGTTTTGCTGGTTATGTGCTATGTGCCGTTAATTGTTTGGGGATCCAATAAAGTCTTAATATTTTGATTCCCTCACCCTGTGTTGTCTGAGTAGTGTTCCGCCCACGGTTAAGGAGGTCGGGTATTCAGTTGGGAGGAACCCTGGGCCATGCTGTCTTTTTAAAGGCAACCGGGTCAGCGGACGAGAGCACCCACTGACCCCCGTGTCTCCACAATTGGTGGCAGCGGTGGGATGGATATTATTCGGCCTGGCTTATCCAGGGGAGCTGCAGAGGACTGGTGTTAGCGGACACCGTCCAGAGCTCAACAACCAGGGAGGCACAGGAGCATACCCAGCAGGCCATAGGGGAGGCATTCAGGTTTCGGATGATGCCATGTCCAACCCCACCAGCTCAGCCATGGGACAAGGACCAAAGAGGTGTTACAACCACAGCAGTAAATGGATGCTACAGGATCTGTGCCAGATGCGAAAGATTGAATACAGGAACACTGACGGTCGGACTTGATCAGGAAATTTGTCCATTGGGAGACCCAGAATAATGCAGAGGATGATGAGGACACTGCCGATGTAGTATCAAAGGATGTAAACCATGTGTCTCTTCCTAGATCCAGTGACAGTCTGGAAACAAACCAAACCCAAGCAGACCGAGTCAAGGAATTGTTGACTGCATTGGGGCCTGGAGCTTCAAGAAAGGAGAGGGCTGATGTTCTGCAATTAGTGTTGGGAGTTCCAATTTCCTTACCACCAGCACCTACCTCCAGGATAGACCACCACCAAGGAAGTCATCTTCCTTACAGTGACCTGCCAGTGTTTAATGATTCCAGCATTGAGATAGATGAATACTTGCAAAACTTTGAGGTGCTAATATGTATGCACCAAGTGCCCACAGCTGAGTGGTCTAAATACCTGTGGACAAGCTTGCCTGTCTGGGGCAAGGAGGCTGTCCGATCACTTGGGCCTCAGGACTGCCAGGACTATGGAATTATTAAGGACACATTGTTGGCCCTTTTTACCATAACCCCCGAGAGATATCGCACTAAGTTCTGGACTATGTCTCGCCAGGGTGTCTTGTATGTCCAATTTGGCAGTCAACTCCAATGACACTGTAACTGCTGGCTCGATGGTCGGGCTGCCCACTCCGCTGCTGCCCTCCGGGGTATGATGTTGTTCGAACAGCTGCTGGAGAAGATGGACCCGGAAATCCGAGAATGGGTAGCTGACAGGAAGCCCGATACCCCCAGAGCAAGCAGCGCGATTGGCTGAAGAATTTACAGCCCAATGACCCAGCTGGAGGCCTGCTAGGCCCACCGATCCCAGGATATCCCTCAACCATGGATCCAAATGACCTCCAGACTCCCGTGTTGGACTAACTCATTACACCACAGAAGCCCCAACAAGACAAAGGTTTACCAACAGGGCTGGTGACTTGTCTAACCCATGGCGCTGTTATACGTGTGGGCGCCTTGGACACATGGCCAAAGTGTGTCTTCAAAGTTGGGGCCCCGGAGCCCGTCTGCCAGTCCAACCACTCAACATATGCCGAGATGAACCAACGAGACCTGAGGAATGCTACTCCTGAGAAACACCAATAGATGAGGAAGTGGTTTACCCAGTCCACACTGTACGGCAGGCCGGACACCGTACACCAGCCAACCTCCATCGCCACATCCAGAAGGTTAAGGTCGGTGACATACAGGCTCAGGGAATTCGAAACACTGGATCTTCCATCACCCTGGTCAGCCCAGATATTGTATCCACAGAACATCATTTACCTGGCCGCCAAGTGACCATCTCACTTGCTGGGAGCCAGTACTCGAACATCCCTCTGGCATGAGTGCAGTTGGACTGGGGAAATGACCAAGGAGAGGTTGAAGTGGGGCTCATGGACGGCCTCAACACCCCTGTTATTTTGGGAAAGGACCTAGGACAAGGACTATCCAGCCAGTTTGTCACCGCCATCACCCGCAGCCAAGCCAATCACTGTCTTGGTGCAGGTCTTTCTACCAACCCATCTGAAGAAAACCCACATCCTCAATCTTCAGCCTCCTCCTCAGAGCCAACGAATGTGAGTACCTCAGACCCAACTGTGGCCATTGACTGGGGGGAGATAGATCGTAAGGAATTCAGGAAAGCCCAACTGACAGACCCCACCCTAGAGCTGGTAGGAGAGAGTTGGGAGGGCACCTTCCCCACAGAAGAGATTCTCATACTGTACTATGTTCAAAAGTTTAGAGAAAGGGAATTTAGAAGTGGCTCAGGAAAGGCAAAAATGATGTTACGACCATACTTCCCAACCCTGAGAATTTGCCTGTGGACAGAAGGTCTTAGTTCTAGTACCGGTAAGGAAAAACAAGCTGCAAGCCATGTGGGTGGGTCCATTCACCATTACCAAGAAATGTGGCAATACTGACTACACCGTGGCCCTAGATCGAGAAGGTGTTCGTGAGCGTACCTACCACATCAATAGGCTAAAAGCTTATGAGGAACGAGAGGTCACCAATTTAGCAGTTTGTTGTCCAGAGTTAAACGACCCAGAGTTTGATCAGATCCCAGACCTATTAGTGAACTCTAAAAGGAAAATGGGGGTAAATGATGTATCACTGGGGGAACAGCTTTGTCCATCACAGAATTGAGAAATATCAGACCTACTCAGAACATATGAGTCCAGCATCATGTCAACACAGGGGCAGCCCCTCCACTAAGACAACTCGCCTACCGGGTGATCCCTCCTGTGTTGGCAATGATGAAGGCTGAGGTGGATGACATGTTAAATATGGGAGTCATAGTTCCCTCCCACAGCCCATGGGCTGCCAGTGTTGTGTTGATGCAAAAAAAGGACAAGAGTCCTCGTTTCTGTGTGGACTATAGGCGGCTCAATGAGGTCATGATTACAGACGCCTACCCCATGCCCCAGGTGGATGAACTACTAGATAGGTTAGGGGGATATCAGTCTATATCTACCTTCGATTTGAGCAAGGGATACTGGCAGATCCCACTCACAAAAGAGGCTCAAGAGAAATTGGCCTTCATAACCCCTTTTGGCCTATTTGAGTTTACCAGCATGCCTTTTGGGATGAAGAACGCCCCTGCTACCTTCCAGAGGATGGTAGACCATTTACTGGAGGGATGTCAGGACTATGCCCAGACCTGTTTGGACAACATCGCTATCTTCAGCACGTGTCTCAAGTGCTGCAGAGGGTTGCCAAAGCTCAGCTTACCATCCGACCTGAGAAATGCCAAATGGGGATGGCCAAGTGCTATACCTGGGACATCGGGAGGGAAGTGGGTGCATTCATCCCGAACCTGCAAAAGTTGAAGCCATTACCCAGTGGCCATGCCCGGTCAACCAAAAACAAGTCCGCGCGTTCCTAGGAACCGCAAACTATTATTGAAAGTTAATCCCCAATTACCGTAGCAAAACCGCTCACTGACCTCACAACCAAAAGATATGCCCGTAACCATGGACCCCAGAATGTGAAACTGCGTTCCTCCAGTTGAAAGATCGACTGGCCCAGAGCCCAGTCCTGTATACCACAATACCATTCAGAAGGGAATTATCCATATAACTCCGTCCCCAACACCAACTTTTCCGATTCTAAGGACCCCCCGTTGACGCAAACACACCTTGAAACCTTAGGTGCGTGCACCTCTAACCATCTTCAAGGCCCACTCAATCCCATCCTAAATAGCGAGAGCCCATAAATCAATCCCAATGGAATTCAGATACATACCATCTTCCAGCCAAAAATTACCCTCACCTGACTCCAAATCGTGATGTCGCACACACACCTCCATTCCAGGCTACAAAACGCCCCAATCACCCTGTTGAACTTCACCCCGCCCTATTAATTTCACTCTCCGATCTTGCCCCACACCACTTCTTCCTAGGCACAATGTCCAACCAAATAATCACCATGTTTGGAAATGCTGACCACAACCTCAATAAATCAAAACGAATGTCTCTAATTAACTCCCTTACTGACCTGGGACCTAGATCAATACCCCCCCACATGCAACACTAGGATGTCAGGTATCCTGTGCAAACGAACCACTTTATGAACTTCCGGTAACACGTAACTCCACACCATCCCTCTCAGACCCAGCCATCTAATTCTAAGTACCTCTCCACGAAAACCTAACTGCCGTCATTCTGGCTGGACATCAGCACGACGAGCTCCCCAGTAAACATACGAGTGCCCCAATATCCATGCCAGGTATGGACTGAAGTCTAAACAAAGAGAGGGAAATAACCAAAAACACACCTAATTACTAACCATTCCAACCTTATCAAAAACACACTAAAACTTTTTGACGTACAGTATGTGCGATTTCTAGCACAACGAGCTCCACCTCCCAATCTTCTGGATATCCTCTGCACCTAGCTCCCTAGTCACTGCCTGAGTTGCCGCCCCTATCCGAAATGAGTGAGCTCCAAAACATGAAGCTTCCAACCCATCCCTGTTAAACACTTCCACAGGACCACGGTAAACTGATACCTGGAGAGGCATGAACAAGAACATAGCAGTGGGCCTCCACCCCTTAGCCCCAACCCCTGATACTCTCGGAAACAGTGTACCGGACACATCAATGACCCATCCATCCATCCCTCTCAACACCACCCTTTTACCTTCCTCTCCTGGTCCATCTTGCATGTTCTAATCAAGAATTCCAGCACCCTATGTGAACAAAACATATGAGTCCAAAACAAACCTCCCATTCTTACTTTGCTTGGTGACACGAACTCTCATACCAACAAAGCCCCAAAAAAGGTCAGAGAAAAAGCTAGCCAGAACAACACACTCTCCCAGTGCGATCTGCAAACCACCACAGCCGCTCTCCAAGCTTCTCCAACATGTTAAACGACACTGATCTCTGCTTGTCCATCCTAGTATGTCCCCTTTGATAACCTTTAAGTGCCTGATCAACAAGAAAAACCTTGATTACGTCTGTCTCCTTTCAAAGTTTGAACCTAAAGGCCAAACCCGCCACAAAACTAATAATAGCTGCCACGGACCAACCCAGCTCTGATGCTCTACCAATGAAAAACAATACCATCAACATCTTATTCCTATCCGAAAACACATCTCCTCAATACCGCAACCAGCTCACCATACCTGCCATGCTGACTCATAAGCCTCCCATGTCCACTCTGTGACCAAGCCCTGTATCAAACGACTCACTGCCTGACAACCAGCCGCCACAGTTTCTAGAGGCACTCCACTCCTGAAGTCTGAGCTTCTGGGGCTAGCGCATGAAAACAATCCCACTGAAACCGAGGCAAAGCTTCAGCAATATAATTCTTTACCCCAGGCACATGAACTGCAACAATATAAGCAATCAGCATCAAACATCAAAACACTAGCTCTCTCAAAACTCTTATCACCGGAGGGGATGAAGCTATGAGGGCAGCACGGTGGCTCAGTGGTTAGCACTGCAGTACTGGGGTCCTGGGTTCAAATCCCACCAAGGACACTATCTGCAAGGAGTTTGTATGTTCTAACCGTGTTTGCGTGGGTTTCCTCCAGGCTCTCCGGTTTCCTCCCACAATCCAAAGACATACAAATAGGGACTCTAGATTGTGAGCCCCAATGGGGACAGTGTTGCCAATGTATGTAAAGAGCTGTGGAATTAATAGCGCTATATAAATGAATAAAATTATTATTATTAATAACAGCTACCACACCCATATTATCACAATGAAACCTGAGCTTGCAATCTCTAAACTCCTCTCCCCAAATAGACACTGCCACCAAAATAGGAATTAACTCTAAAAACGTCAAACTCCACAGAAAACCATGCTGTTTCCAGTCCTCCGGCTAACTTTCAGCACACCATTGACCTCTACTATAGGCCCCAAATCCTGCACCTCCTGCCGCATCTGTATTAATCTCCTTATCAAAATTAGGCTGTGCCTTGTTCTGAATAAGAGACCTCCCATTGTAAACCCACAAAAAAGTCCTCCAAACCCCCAAATCCTCCCTATGCTCCTTATTCAAACACACATAATGATGCGGAGCACCCACTCCTTCCGTTGCCGCTGCCAACCTCCTGCAAAATATCCTGCCCATTGGCAAAATTCTGCAAGCAAAGTTCGGCTTGCCCACCAACGACTGCAGCTCCTTTGCTGTCAACTTTTGAGTCCGTGAAGCCCGCTCCACCTCCTGTCGCAAGGACACCAACTTGTCCTCCGGCAGCCGAAAGTCCATCATCACGGAATTAACTGAAAAGCCCAAATAACTGAACTGCATACAAAGAATCTCCATCTTTTCTCGAGCCAAAGGCACCCCAAAATACTGTGCCACCCAAACCTTGATCGCCAGCAAATTCTGACAAACTGTCGAGTCAGGTAGGCCCATAAAAAGGAAATCATCTAAATAATGAATAACCGACTGAATGGTGGAAACATCTTGCACCACCCATTCAAAAAATGAACTAAACGATTCGATAAAAGAACTAGAAATTGCACAGCCCATCGGCAAACACCTATTCAAATAAAAACCTCCATCCCAATCACAACCTAGCAACCGTATACTATCCAGATGAACAGGTAGAAGCCTAAAGACTGCCTCAATATCCATTTTTGCGAATAATGCCCCTTGGCCATAATGCCGCACCTACTGCACCACCCCATCAAACGACGTATAAGCCGCCGAGCACAACACCGGATCTATGCCGTCATTGACCGACAAACCCTTTGAATAGAATAGATGGTGAATAAGATGGATAGGTTCTCTTTTAGGCACCACGTCAAGGGTGAAACCACCAGACCCTCAACCAGAGGAGATTGAAAAGGCCCACTCACCCAAGCCCAACCTTCTTCTGGATATTGCCCCTCACCACCTCAGGGTAAAACAAAGCCCACTGCAAATTTTTTAAAGAAAAGCGGACCTGGTGCACCTTAGTAAGGATCCTAAAACCATCTTGAAAATCTTGAAAAAGAAGAAGCACCCTATCCCTATCCGGCAATCTACTTAGAAAGGGGGCCATCGTGTAAAGACGCACTGGTGTCTACCCTTTGGCTATTAGGAGCATCGGACTTCCCTTTCCCTTTCTTAAAACATTTCGACGCACCATGTGAAGACCCACTACAGTGCGAGCAAATATGCTTGAATTTACCACTGGAACCATAGGTACATTGCACCTCATTAAATTTCCAGCATGTCCTGCACTTGTCCCCCTGGCCACTGCTACCTCTGCTTCCTGCCTGGGACCCTCCACTTGCATCCCCAAGATCCCTATGAAATCCAGATAACAGAATAAAAGCGAACAATTCTCCAGCGCCTTCTCACCCACCACACTTGCCAGTATTGCAAAAGCTTGTAACCAATTCACAAACCTCTGCAGTATCAGGCGCCACCTCCTTTTTTCCTCCCCTTTGCTTTTTAAAATCATCCCTTTTCCCCTTATCAAGATTACATTTTTCCAATGGAAGAAGGGAAAAAATCTCCATGTACTCATCCTTCAAGATTTTTCCCTTCGTCTCCTTCTTCAAATGGGCCCCCAATGGCCCCTCAAAACAAACATATACCTTGCCTTTTGCTCTATCATCTAACTTTATTGCATCCGCCTTATATTTCTCCATCTGAATCTACATCGTTACCCCACCAGTAACAGTCTTGCTTCCCTGACTCACACTTCGTCGGCTACCACCTTAGCCCGCCGCACTATCCTGGATACCTACACAGGCCATCGCCGGAGATGCCACGGCCCTCGCACCATACTCTCACTCCAAATGCAACAAAATATCCCTGACACTACCTAAAAGCTCTTGCACCCCAGAAACCGCCACTTCTGAACCCCCCCACTAGGGACCCTTATCGTCCCCCTCTGCTCCCCCACTCCTAGCCCTGCCATTCCTAAGTTTTGCGATGTACTATATACAACATAGAGCCATGCTCACCAGGCTACATGGTCGCTGTGATACCACCAGCCTCCACTTCTGAATCTTGCCATTTGCTCTGCAAAGATCCTGACCTGGGGGGCTCCCTATTGCCTCCATCTGCTCCACGACTGTCTCCCCTCACCTCCAATAAGGCTGGGGGTGGCAAAAATAGTGCCAAATCCACGTTGCCAGGGGCTCGCTCTGTCCCCTGCAATTCTGCCTCTGGCTCCTGCCTCCTGGTTGCTGTCCTGGCATCCTTCCAATATCCTTGGTCCAGGGACTGCCCTTGTGGCGCCCCTGAGGCTTCCGTCGTCACAGAGATATTGCACCTCAGCCAGAGGTGTGATGTCCCATCCTAGGTAAGGACAAGGGTATATACCGGTTCACAGGCAAATTCACACTACATCTATTGTTAGGCATATTTTGGGACCCGAGATAGTGGCAGCTACCCCCATGCTGTAGGCTGGGAGTCCGTAAGACCCATCTCTTCTCCCATAGGGTGGGGCCTAGCAACAGGAGAAGTGGGAGGAGCCAACTGTAAGTGAGAGTAGAAACAGAAAGTTCAAGTTCAGACAGTCGGTGAGAGGGAGAAGGAGAGGGAGCTAGTTGCCTCAGGAGAGTGGAGAGAAAGTGACAGAGAGAGAAGTATCCTGGTGGAGATCCTGGGGCCCGGCTAGGCCTAGGTAACACCACAGACAGAGAAGAAAGGATTCCAGGGCCCCGGAAGGGCTTATTAGCTCGTGACCTGTTCCACTAAGAAGATCGGGTGGAGGGATGTGGCTGCATTCAGGGACGGTCCCCAGACAGAGGAAAGAAAGACATTTCCTCATAAAGTAACACAGAGGCCCAGGGTGGCTGCAAGTGCCCAGGGCCGCATCCTGCCATAGATCCCCTGGGAAGAGAGCAAGATTCCAGTCAGGCAAGCCCCCTTGACCAAATTCTATGGTGGAGGCCAAGACAAGTTCATCTATAAAAGTCAAGGCTGTGAAGTCAGTTGAGGAGAGAGACATAAAAGTGGTGCACCGGTATTGACCATAAGAATTACCTGGGATCGGCGGAGATCCCTGACAGTGAATTCCAGCACTCCAACGGCAACCAGTCTGCTGCAGCCCTGGCAACAGTGAGTAAAGACCTTGAAACTGCAACTCCTAGTGTCGCCTCCCTTTTATTCTACACCGCACCACCATTGCATAGACTCTCATAAGCACCAACGGTTGCCCTGGGGTTCTGCTCCACCTGCCACATCTGCAGGCACCTCACCAGTCACCTCAGCCGAAGGACCCTCAGAAGGCCCCAGCATGTCACTGTGCATGCCTTACCTCCTCAGCACTGACTCCAGGCCTCTGTTGCTTTTAAGCCCTGATCCCCTCGATTCCACCACGCATTTTCAGCAGGCCCTGCGACCAGAGCATTGCTGCCAGGGCCTGCCGCAGTCTCGATCTCTCCATGCCGTCGAGGTGGGGAAGGCCCGGAGTCTGTCGTGCTCTGCGACCTGCCACCTCCTGCAGCCCCAGACAGGCTGCACGGATTCCTCCCCGACCATGAACGCCGTCTAGATGGAGCGTTCTGGCGCCCACTGGCGGGAGGGTCTCCGGATGTGCTCTGTAGCCAATGCCTGGAGCAAGCGATCGTCTCCGTTCTTAGTCACTCCGGTGGCCTAGTCCTCCATTGCTGCAAGTTGGACCGCTCGGTGCTGTAATGCGGCTCAATAATCTCCCAGCAGGCTGGCACCTGCTCCTGCAGCCAGGCTTCATCTCACACAAACCCAGCTGCTCTCAGACAACCGAACAGAGCCTCCATTTTCCCAATAATGGTAAGACAACTGTGGGGGGGTTGACTCCAGTCTTTGGGCACCCCAAAATGGCCTCTTTTTCCGCACTTTGCTTTATATATCCTCCGTGTCCGATGCCCCTCCCCCATCCCTTTTTTCCCTGTCCCCTACCACTCCCCTTACATTCCCTCATGGACCAACCCCTGCCATGTGAGCCTTTGCTCATTCTTCTGCTCAGGCCCTTTCTATAGAATATGATAGTGCCGTACAACTAATAGGGTGTCAAACTTGCAATTTCATTACATAAATGCCAATGCTGATGTTATATTATAGTGTCTTGTTCTAAACAATTCATGGCTGTGTTTTCTTAGTGTTACTATATTATGTGGATGATGTGAATAACTTAATTTATTATGAGCAATAAAAAAGGAACATTTATAAGTGTAAAGGTGACATCTCCTTGTGGAAGATGAGTGACTGAACATCATCGTTTTGTGTCTTGGATTCCTTAGCTATTAATAATGCTGATCAGATTAAGCAGCGGGCAAGTAAATGTTGTATTTGATCACTGGCTCTCTGATCTTATCAGAATAATTACAACTTTTGTTGTGAAGGAAGTGCCCGCAATTCCTCCAGGAAGGTTAAAGCCTAGTAAATAAATTGCTTGAAAACAGACCAGAGTCAAATGATTCCCAGTGAAACCCAAACTCAGACTATTTAGAGCAAAACTAAGAGCTCTATACAAGAGCTCGATCTCTTTCTGACCCCATAGGGCAGTGATGGTTAAAAGTTACGACTAAAGCAGCCAATCAAATAGTGCTTATATGATGACGTCTTTATCCAATGATCATATTTTTTAGAACAATTCTACCATCTAGCACAACCTTGATGTGGCATTTTGTATCACAGTTACTGGTTAAAACTTGCACTTACCAATATTATTTGTAACAACATTGTTGAATTTACTTTAAATAATGGTCTTTATGTTAAACTAGCTGTACTACCCAGCTTCGCCCGGGTTAATAACTGTTGTTAACAAAATAGAATGTATTAACATTCCCGGGATAGAATGTATAAATAGAATGTATTAACGCCCGGGATAGTAACTGTCTTTCTGTTTCTCTCCCATTCTCTGTCTGTCTCCCCCTCTGTGTATATCTCTCTGTCTCTCTCTCTATCTCTTTGTCTATCTATCTCTTTCCCTGTCTGTCTCTTTCTCCGTCTATCTATCTCTTTCAATGTCTATCTATCTCTGTCACTTTCCCTGTCTGTCACTTTCCCTGTCTGTCACTTTCCCTGTCTGTCACTTTCCCTGTCTGTCACTTTCCCTGTCAGTCTGTTTCTTTGTCTGTGTCTGTCTCTTTGTGTCTGTCTCTTACCCTGTCTGTGTCTGTCTCTTTCCCTGTCTGTGTCAGTCTCTTTCCCTGGCTGCATTGTGACACGCCAACATTCCATATAAGGGCGTGGCTGTGCATTCTTCTGAAGTTCTGGCTGCACCGTGGCTCCCAACTCCATTCGCTTTAATGGAGGCAGGTTTTTTGGTGAATAACTGTAAAGAGCGGGGTTAAAATCTCCCCTCAAAACATAGCCTATGACGCTCTTGGGGTCCAGTAGTGTGAGTGTGCAAAATTTTGTGGCTGTAGCTGCAACGGTGCAGATGTCAATCCCGGACATACACACACACACACACACACACACACACACACACACACACACACACACACACACACACACACACATACACACATTCAGCTTTATATATTAAATGTATGTAAGAAAATAACAATTTTTTTTCCTTGTATCACAAACATCATAAAAATTTAGAAATAGTAATGTAATAAATGATTACGGTATTTCATTATCCTCAATGAAAGTCTGTTTCTGTCTTTTGTATTGAAGCATCTAATGCGCGTCTGCAAATGTCATTGTGAAGAGTGGGGGAGAAGAGTCAGCTGAGACCACCTTTTGTCAATAGTGGATCCTTTGATATCAGCTTTGCCTAGTGGTGTTATCAATAATTCTGCCTCTGATGATAAGGAGACTGCTGAAAACTGTTTTTGAAAGAACAGAAAAACAGAGTCTAAAATAGCCCTAGTAGTCAGTGTTAAAAAGTGTAAGATTTTTAATTTTGTTTTTTTAATAGACATCTTGTTACGGAAAAAAAAATGTCGAAAAAGTTCAAAAAACATATTTAATACAAAAACCTGATTTAAACATTAGGTCATTTTCTGATTACACATTCCCTTTAATCAAAGTATTCAAATTGTGCAGAGTAAACGTATGAGTGGAACTAATTGTGATGTAACACTAACTTCCCTTCTCACTGAAACATTTGTCATCATGTCCATTAAGTTAGCTTTTATTGGTGGCATTTGGCATTTGTTTCATAATACTGAGCCTTTGGCGGATTCTGTCCAGTGACCTTGGGATTTCAGTGAGATTCAAACTGTTGCTATGAAGGTGCTGATAGACTGATATGATACCACATATAGATTGATTGGGAAACAGTGGCACACCGCTAATGGCAGCAGACTACACAGCTGCTATGGGGCCCGTGAGTTGAGGAGGCCCGGTGCCAGCGCTGACATCGGGCTTCCCCTACCCATTCAACCGTATCGGTATCCTATATTCCAAGACAATTGAAAACAATGATGAAAGAGGGTGCACTCTGCTCTCTCCTCCATCATTCTCCCTTGGTGTGTAATCTCAGCTCAGTGAGCCCGACAGTGTGCCTGCTGTGCTGTAAGGAGCAGAGCTGCAGAACGCTCACTTTGGATACCATAGGAGCGGGGGAATGATAGAAGGTGAGTATTTATTTATTTTTAATCAATGAGTACATTGGTGGCTATAGTACTATATGGATGACTATAGGGTGTGCATTATTTTATATAGAGAGCTATGGGGTGAATTATAATAAATGGAAGACTATGAGGTGTGGATTATAATACATGGAGGACTATGGGGGTGCATTATATTATATAGATAACTATGGGGCATGCGTTATATTATATGGATAACTATGGGGTGTGCATTATTTTATATGAAGGATTATGGGGTGTGCATTATACAATATGAAGGGAAGGGCTATGGGGGGGTGCATTATGATATATGAAGGACTATGAGGTATACATTATAGTATATGGAGGGCTATGAATGGTGCATTATTTTATATGGATGTCTATGGGGGGTGTATTATACGATATGAAAGACTATAGGGTGTGCATTGTATTATATGGAGGACGATGAATGATGCATTTTTTATATGGAGGACTATAGGGGGTGCATTATCATATATAGAGGACTATGGTGTGCATTCTGCTATATGGAGGTCTATGGGGTGCATTATACAATATGAAGAACTATAGGGTGTACTTTATACTATATGGAGGACTATGGGGGGTGTATAATATTCTTTGGAGGACTTTAGTGTGTGCATTATTCTATGTGGAGAGCTATGGAGGGCCCATTATACTATATGGAAGGCTATCTGCAGGCCATTATACTATTTGGAGGGCTATGTGGAGGCCATTAAAACATTTGGAGGGCTGTGAGAGACCTTTAACACTAGAACTACTGAGGTAGTCATTTTGACTACTTTGCACCATGTATTTCTATATAGGTGTCACGAGTCCAGTAGTTCTAGTGTTAAACATGATGGAGGGCTATTTGAGGGCCATTATACTGTATGCAGGCAATTATACAGCAAAAAGATTTGTAATGGGTCTATCATACTGTGTAGAGGGCTGTGTGGTGGACATTATACTGTTTGGAGGGATAGAGGGGGTCACTGTGAAGAGGTATGGGGGCCATTATACTGCATGTAATCTCATTATACCACATAGGGGGCAATGTGGGGTTAACAGTTGGGTGATCATACTGTATTGGGGTCACCATACTTTGTCAGGGTACTTGAATGCGATTACAGTGGGGTCATCATGCTGTGTCTGTGGAGGCTATTGTGGAGGAATTCACACTGAAGGTACCATACAGTGTTTGTGGGACACTTTTGTTGCTATTTTATAGGTGCAATAAGAGGGTATTCTAGGGATTTCAGTAGGAGGAAAATTACGGTAATTTGTAAAGGCTGCAAAGTTGTAAAGGCCGCTTTACACACTAAAATAAATCTTACGATGTGTCGGCGGGGTCACGTCATAAGTGACGCACATCTGAGATCGTAAGTATGATTCTAGCGTGTAAAACCTCCGTGCGATTACGATTGAACGAAAATCCGTTCATCGCATGCACGTCGTTCATTCCTCAAAGATTGAACGTGCGATTGTGCAATGTTCCCGAGGCAGCACACATCGCAGTGTGTGACACCCCGGGAACATTGAACGACAGCTTAACTCCGTCCGCGGCTCCCGCCGACAATGTGGAAGGAAGTAGGTGGGTGGGATGTTTACGTCCCGTTCATCTCCTCCACTCCGCTTCTATTGGCCGGATGCCGCGTGACGTCGATGTGACGCCGAACGTCCCTCCCACTCCAGAAAGTGGACGTTCGCCGCCATCGAGGTCGTATGGACGGGTAAGTACATGTGACGGGGGTTAATCGTTTGTGCGGCATGTACAACAAATTGAACATGCCACACATACGATGGGGGCATTGCAAATCGCATACGATATCGTATGCGAAATTGCAACGTGTAAAGCAGGCTTAAGATAGCATTGTTCTGCCACCTAGCTGAAAATTAATTTGGCGGGTGCAATTAGAACTTCTGCTTTGGGGTGCCATGATTTCTATGTACGCCCCTGTATGGAAACCCAAGATTCTTAATAATAAATAATCAGTGTCTCAAACTAAAACAAAAAATAACATTTAAGAACTTTATTATGGTGATGTAAAATCCCTTGTATCAGTGAAAACATCTTTTTTATGTGAAGGTGACCGAGGGATATCTTCCAGTTTCTTTAATGCTTCAAAAAACATTTTGATGGTTTAAATAGCTGCATGAAATTGGTCCTGGTCTTTACGTTTGAGATCTTGTGATTGTAAAGTAAGATTATGAACTTCAATGTAGCCCAAATGTGAGTGACAAAAGTCTATGTTTGGACAACAGAGACAAAAAGGGGGCTATACCATGCTAGTACATAATAAGTAATAGACCACTGTCGGTCGGTCTCCTGAAGCAGTTACAGAAACACGTGTCGGGATCGGTCCCACACGTTGGACGGCAGTCTTTCCCCTCCAGCCCTTCTTTACTTATAAACAGGTATGCTCTTCTGATGTTGATTACCACCAAAGTACTAGGAGTTCAATTTTTCCCTATATATTTACATATATCTACATCGGTGGTTATTTTTAACACTTGGCCTCCTATCTGACCTGTTGCTATGGTAGGGGTCAGTCTCCCGTCCTCCTTGTGGGATATTCCTCCTCCATCTACCTCTCTGTCTGGTTTTTATTATTAACTGTTTTTATTATTAACATTGATAAAATCATATATTGTGTTGCACTTTTTCTATAATAAAATGTATATACTTTTTACAAACAGTGGTCTATTACTTATTATGTACTAGCATGGTGTAGCCCCCTTTTTGTCTCTGTTGTCCATTTCATTATGTTTTGGGGTACATGCATCTTTCTGCTATCATGAGGTCCAGCTGTCCTGGTCTTTGTTTTCTCAAAAGTCTATGTTTGTCACTGCACAAATCAGTAATATTAATTAATAATTTACTGTTACTTAATAAAACAGTCACATAAATGTTCCAGTGGAGAATTATTAATGCCCCCAATGAATTTATTACCAGTAGATATATTCATCTGCATGCGCTGGTCACTTAGTAATTCACCCATCAGATTAGATGCATATTGCATTATGGATGCCTATCACTTAGATCCATAATATCACTGTGTGCATAAGGCTCAATACTATATGATTTTGTTCTTATACCAATTCTCCACTACTGCCTATTAGAATGGTCTCCATTTAAAAATAGTTCAGAATATCAATGTCAAAGTATTTGGCTAATGATGAGAATCTGTTAGTTAGGAAACAGAGGAAGCAGATGAAAGGCACAAATTAGTGAGTAATTTCCACTTTGTCCTGGGCAGCTGCAGTAGTTCTGTAAGTTTGCATTATTTTCCCGGATGCACATTAAGATGTGTTTAGCAAGAACATTGTCAAAATTAGAATGTCATTACAACAGTAGAGTGAAAACTAAAAGTGCTGCCACATAAATACTTTTCAGGATAACTCCCATGTGGAAAATATGTAATTTCTTGTCAGTCTGAATTCACATGCAATGGTTACAGCTACAGCTGAAAACTTCCAACAGCCCTGTACATAGTTACTTAGGTTGAAAAAAGACCTAGGTCCATCTAGTTCAACCTTCCTCCATCAATTCTACATTTGGTCACTAAGTCATTTATAACCAACAATGTTTTGTGTACTGAGGAAATCATCCAGCCCTTTTTTAAAAGCCGTTATAGTATCTGCCATTACTACCTCTTGTGGTAGAGCATCCCGCAGTCTGAGTGCTCTAACTATAAAAAAACCCTTTTCTGTTTAGCTGCCGGAATCGCTTTTCTTCCACTCGCAGTGAGTGCCCCCTGGTCCTCCTTAGTACTGTCTTTGGAAGAAATAAGTCATTTGCCAGTCCTTTATATTAACCACACATGTATTTATACATATTAATGAGATCTCCTCTGAGATGTCCTTTTTCTAAGCTAAACAAATCCATCTTCTTCAACGTGTCATCATATGGGAGGCCTTCCATTCCTTGTATAGTCTTGTTATCCACCTTTCAACTGACTCTTACCTTCTGAATGTCCTTTTTAAAAAGAGGAGCCCAAAATGGATCCCATATTTTAGAAGTGGCCATATAAGTGATTTATAGAGGGGTAATAATACATTGGGATCATGGGATCTAATCTCTTTTTATACACCCTAAAATCTTGTTTGCTTTTGCAGCTGCTGCTTGACATTGAGTGCTGCTGCTCAGCTTATTTGTAATGAGAATACCACAATTGTGAATTTGGTGTAGCAAACGGCACTATATGAGGTTGAGAATACCCAAGTCCTTCTCCTGTTCTGTAGTCCCGAGTTTACTTCCATTTCATGTATACGCAGTTATAGGATTACTCCGTCCTAGGTGCAGCATTTTACATTAATCAACATTAAATCTCATTTGCGAAGTATCTGCCCATTCTGACATCTTATCCAGATCTTTTTGTAATATTGTACTATCAAGGTCAGTATTTAATATCCTACATAGTTTGGTGTCATCAGCAAAGACTGACACTTATTATCAATGATACCCACAAGGTCATTAATAAAGAGATTAAAAAGAATCGGTCCTAGCACAGATCCCTGCGGCACTCCACTGCTGACTATAGCCCATTTAGAGAATATACCATTTATGACAACTGTTTGTTTCCTATCTTTTAGAAAATTCCATACTTAATTGCATATAGTTTCCCCTAGTCCTTGCTTCTGGAGCTTCAGTATAAGGCTATTATGTGGTACAGTATCAAATGCCTTTGCAAAGTCCATATAAATCACATTAGCTGCATTACCAATATCCAGGTTTGCACTTACCCCCTCATAGAACCCCAACATTTTGGTTAGACACCACTTAGCTATCATGAATCCATGCTGTCTGTCAGCTATTATATTATTTTCTGCAATATATTTTTGCATGTCATCTCTTAAAATGTCCTCAAAAACTTTGCACACCACTTATGTCAGACTTACTGGATGGTAGTTGCCTGGATCCACCCTCTTACCTTTCTTAAATATCGGTACCACATCAACAATACTCCAATCCTGAGGCACCAACCCTGTTCTAAGTGAGACTAAGAAGATGAGATACAGTGGTCTGTCAATTACTGAGCTCAATTTCCTCAATATTCAGGGATGAATGCCATCCGGTCTTGGGGATTTGTCAATATTTAATTTACTCAGACACAGTCATACTTCTTCTTGTGTTAAATTAATTAAATTAGGTGGTGAACTTTAATTTTTGACTTATTGAATGATCCCTGGAACAGTCAGTTCCTTGGTGAACACAGATGAGAAGTGCCTGTTTAATATCTCAGCCTTTTGTTTGTTATCTATAATTAAGTTATTATATTTTAAGGGGCCAATACCATCCCTCATTTTACTTTTGGCAATCATGTATTGATACAAATTTTGGTATTTATTTTAATGTCCTTGGTGATTATTGTTTCAGTAGCTAATTTTGCTTGCTTGATTTCTTTTTTACATTTCCTATTGAGATCTTTATACTCCTGAAATGCAATTTCTGTATTCTCAGACTATAAGATTTTGTTTCTGTTTTATTATACTTTGTACTGTCTTATTTATCCATAGTGGTTTCTTTTTATTCCTGGACATTTTATTACCAGAGGGTATAAGTTTTTTACAGGACCCTAGTAGTATATCCTTAAACTTGCCCCATTTATGTTTGGTATCCTTAGTTACCATGACATTGTTCCAATTTATACAATTAGGCTTTTCCCTTAATTTGATGAAATCAACGTTTCTAAAATTCTAGGTTTTAGCATTTCCCCTTTCAAATGTTCTATTAAATGTTACATTGAAACTTACCATATTATGATCGATGGTGCCCAAGCGCTTCCGGACCTGTAGATCTAAAATTGTATATGGCCTATTTGACAGGACCAGATCTAGCAAATCATCTCCCCTTGTTGGTTCATTTACCATATGAGAGAGGTAATTGTCTTGAATTGTAAATAAGAACTTACAGCATTTATCAAAACTCAAAGAGCATATGTCCCACTGAATGTTTGGATAGTTGAAATCCCCCATAATAAGGACCTGATTATTATTATTATCATCATTATTATTATTATGTGCTGCATTTTCAACTTGTTGCAGGATTTCACCCTCTACCTGTTCAGGTATGTTAAAAGGCTTATAGCAAACTCCAATTACCAGCTTTCCATTATTCCCCTCCTCATGTACATTTATCCATACTGACTCTACATTGTTGCAGCTCCTCCCTATGATGTCATTAAGCACGGGTCTTAGGTTAGATTTGATAAATATACACACCCCTCCACCTATTTTGTCTTTACTGTCCTTTCTGAGTGTGGTGTAACCCTCTACATTTGTCACCCAGTCATGGCTCTCATCCAGCCAGGTTTCTGTAATGCCTACCACCTCATAATCCATGGCTGACATAAGTTTCCAATTCATTAATTTTGTTTGCAAGACTTCTTGCATTTGCCAGTAGACTTTTAATACTATTAACACATTCCTTACTCCTAGCCTCCCTACATTCCTTGCATCTCCCAGCCCCCCTTAAATCTTCATTAAGTCCTACTGTCTCACTATCTCTATCTGCTCTATCTATCCCCTTCTTTGCTCCACTACCCTCCCTCCCCCCAGATCCTAGTTTAAAATCTCCTCCATCCGTCTGACCATTTTCTCCCCCAGCACAGCTGCACCCTCCCCATTGAGGTGCAGCCTGTCCCTACCGTAGAGCCTGTAGCCGACTGAGAAGTCAGCTCAGTTCTCCATGTACCCAAACCCTTTCTTTCTGCACCAATTTCTAAGCCACGTATTTATCTCCCTAAGCTCCCAATGTCTTTCTAGTGATGCTCATGGCGCCAGTAGTATTTCTGAAAACATCACCTTGGAGGTCCTGGACTTCAGATTCTCTCCTAGTTCTCTGTGATCATTTTTAAGGACCTTCCACCTCACTCTAACTTTGTCATTAGTACTAATGTGCACAATTAACCGCTGGGCTTTCCCCAGCCCCAACCAGCAATCTGTCTATCGGATCCGCAATATGCTGAACGTGAGCACCCAGCAGACAACACACTGTTCGGCATTCACAGTCTTGGCGACAGATGACCCTGTCTGTCCGCCTAATTATAGAGTCCCCCTACCACCAACATCTGTCTGGCCTTTGCTGCTCTCCTATTTCCCTCCTTCCACCAGCAATTGTTTTTCTGGTTGCTAGGAGCAACCACTGTGGTTTTCCATTATTCACCATATTTATCAGAATGTCAACTTCTCTGTGCATCATTTTTCATTACATGAAAATTAATAGGTGAAAAAAGCATATGTGTGTTAGTGCGTTTGCAGTAAGTAATTTTGCAGAAAAATTCTATGATTTGAACATGACTGTATGATCAAAAATTTTTCAAAAGACAAATAATAGGATTTATAAAAAACAAAGCAGTATCATTTAAAAAAAAAAAAATGCCAAAAAGAGTCAAAGATGAAATTAAAACACATGTTACAAAACGCATAAAAAAATGCCATGTAAAAAATGCAAATAAAATTATTTATTTAATAGGTGCAGAAATGCTACACAAAAAAAACCCTTCATCATGGGAACTTAGCCTAAAATATCCCAAAACCTTCTCAAAGATTACTTTTATTAGATGTGACAAGCAATCAGACTGAATAATAGAATGACTTATAAATCCTAATAATGAAATGATGAAGAATCATGGCTTAAGAGCAAATATCTAAATATATTTCTATTTATTTATCTATTTAAACTTGTTTATTATGCAGGTATGTTAATTTACTCTAAAATGTCATCCAGCTTATGGAAAACAAAAGAAACCCCAGGACGTCCATCAAAATATTTAACCAAAGTGGTATCACTAACTGTATATTGTTATATCACATTATCAAACTGTACAGAACATCCTTATCTGTATTTCTATAATCTCTTAGCACTGGGAATGGTTTTCATTATTGATCCCCTTCCTGTTCTATTTCTCAGCTGCAATGTGTATTCACACGCTGATGTTTCACATTTTCCTGTAAACCCTTGAATTTTAACAGGATTGTCTATTTTTCTACAATTTTATGTTCTTTCATACACTTCAGAATATGGCCTGAGAGATTTTAAGAAAGGGTAATTGGCCTATCATCAAGTACAGTATATGTGGGGGCTGGTAGTGCAGTTTCCCTCTAATGACAGCTTCAAAATCGCTTAGTGGTCATGTTTCCCATGCAGAAGGAATAAGGTAGCAGATTGAATGAAGTGTTACATTCATAGCACAATCAAGTCTTCTGAAAATATATAGTTTATATACCAACATAGGAAATGTGGACCTGTGTGTAGAGAGATCTGTGAGTGGGTCAAGTTGTGGGAAGAACTCTATGTGACACAAGTCTTCTTGAGGAAATTGGATACAACTACAAGATGGGTATTGCTAGGAGCATAATACTGGTACATGAAAAACAAGTCTAGTGATTGGAGGTACTGAGGGGGACATGAGGAGATGTAATGGGGGTGTAAGTGATGTATTGCAGAAGAAGTTATGAAAACCTTTAAACCATGTTCCACAAATATTAATCAAATATGCCAAAATGTATTGAAAAGGTAACATACTTTGTAAATTGTATAGGCGCTATCAAGTGAAATAATTAGAGTCCCATGGGCCTCCAATTCAAAATTTGGGCTTAGACCCAACCTGCATGTTGGTTAGACATATGGGACCTTGAAGGGTTCTACATCATATAAAGACATATGTACTTGGCCCCCATGTAATAATATTCTTGGTCCAAGCCCCTTCTTGTAATCATGTCTCCCATGATGGACTATTTACTGTACTAATGTCCTCTGTCCTGGGCCCCTTGTTGTAATAATTTTCCCCATCTTGGCCCCTTCCCTAAAATATGTCCCCCATCATTGACCCCTTCTTGTAATTATTTCATCCTATAATAATGTCCCTATCCTTGGCTGCATCCTAAAACAAATGTCCCCCAACCTAGGCCGCTTCCTATAATAATATCCCTATCCTGGGTCACATCCTATAAGAAATGTTCCCTATTCTGGGCCACGTCCTGTAAGAAATGTCCCCTATCCTAGGCCCCTGCCTAAAAAATGTCCCATACTGTAAGAATTATCCTCCATTTTGGGCACTGTCCTATGATAATGTCCCCATCAATGCCGCATCCTATAAGAAGTGTCCTCTATCCTGGGTACCTTGCTATAATAATTTATCCATTCTGGGTTGCATCCTGTAAGAAATGTCTCCCATTTTGGCCCCTTAATAATGTCCCCATGATTGGCCACATCCCATAATAAATGTCCCTATCCTGGGTTGCATTTTGTAAACAATTTACCCCATGTTGGGCCCCTTCCTATAATAATGTACCCATCCTGTTTCACAGCCTTTAAGAAATGTCTCCCATCCTGAGCCACATCCTGTAAGAAATATCTAACATACTGGGCGTCTTTCTATAATAATGTCTCCAATCCCTGGGCTGCATCCTATAGGAAATGTTCCCAATCCTGGGCTCCATTCTGTAAGAAATGATCCTCATCCTTTACCCTTTCCTATAATGTCCCCATCCTGCATCTTGTAATAAATCTCTCCCATCCTAGGTCCATTCTTATCTCAATCCTATAAGAAATGTACTCCATCCTGAACCCCAATCCATAATAAAGACCCCCATTCTGTTGCTCTATTACAACACACTAAAAAAAGAGCAAAAAAATTACCTTCCCCCACTTCCACAATGTGCGTCATCCTCCGTAGCTGGCGGAGAGGCTGGAAGTTGACTTCAGCTACCCAGCTACTGGGATGTCACTGCCATGCGCCGTTTGTGATGGGTTCGCCAACGTGGGCTGCTGGCCTCTGATTTGCTGGCAACGTTTATTGCAGTTGAGGAAGCCAGTGGGTGTCAGCACCATAATACACTTCAGCTGAACATTCTCGGACGCGCATCCAGCTGAAATAACTGCCGGTGTTGGCGGACCCCCTTCCCGCATGGGCGCGATTGGTCGCTCTCTCTGCAACTGTGATCCTTACACCCCTGGCGCTGCCACTGATGTTAAAGGATTATTCTCATCTGTTAAAAATTCACAGGATATGTAATGAATGTATTATAAATGTGAGTTAAAGAGTTGGACAACTTGTTTGAAATTCAAATCTGCAAGCTTGACAATAAATTTGCCCCAAATTGCAAAACTTAAGAGATTGAAAATTACTAGAAAATACATGAATAACACTCTGACTTCTCCTATGACTGTATTAAATTCATTTTGACCTTGTTCAAGAGTACTTTTTTAAGATTGAAGGTAGAATTATGTTCATCAACTTCAACCCATAGCTTAACATGTTTATCCAGAAGAAGGCAAAACCCCATTGGGCAGACAGAAAACTACATTTTAGGGGAAAATTCCTTCCAGACTCCACATACGGCAATCAGACTAGTTTCCTTGATCAACGCTCAATCACAAAATCGAATGCACATAACGAGTAATATTATATTTTTCAAGAAAGGCATCCATACCTCTCTTAAATTTTAGTAATGAGTCAAACCAATACAACATCATGTGGTAAAGAGTTCCAAAGTCCTACTGCTCTTACAGTAAAGAATTTGCATCTGTGAATAGTTGTTAAACCTTCTATCCTCTAAACATAGTGGATGCCCTCTTGTCCCCATTGCAGGGCTAGGTTTAAAAAGATCATTAGAATGCTCTGTACTGTCCACTCATATATTTGTACATTGTAATAAGATCGCCCCTAAGCCTTCATTTTTCCCAAACTGTATAACTCCAAGTTTAATATCCTGTCTTGGTATTGTATTCCCTCCATTTCTTTAATAATTTTGGATGCTGTTCTCTGTACCCGCTCTAGTTCAGCTATGTCCTTCTTATACACTGGAGACCAAAACTGTACACAGTATTCAAAGTGTGGTCACACTAGTGATTTGTATAGGGATAAACCTATGATCTTCTCATGAACATCTATGCCTCTTTTAATACATCCCATTATTTTATTAGCCTTGGCAGCAGCTGCCCGACACTGGTCAGTAAAGTTAAGTTCACCCATACACCAAAGTCTTTTTCAGTGACAGTTTTACCCAGTGTTTTACAATTAACTACACAATTATAAATTTTATTTCCTCTGCCCAAGTGTGTGACTTTACATTGGTCCACTTTAAACTTCAATTTCCTTTTCTCAGCTCAAGCCTTTAGCTTACATAAATCCCTCTGCAATATTATATTATCCTCATCATTATTGATTACCTTGAAGAGTTTAGTATCATCTGCAAATATTGAAATTTTACTCTCTATGCCCCCACATAAAGTCATTAATAAATATGTTAAAAAGAGGGCCCAATACTGATGCATGTGGTACTATACTGTTAACTTTCACCCAGTCTCAGTGTGTTCCATTAACCCATTAATGACCACAGGCCATACTGGAACGTCCTAAGCCACCATAGTTTCATTACCTGCAGCTGTTGCGAGCAGCTGGCGATGATTCACCCACATGTCAGCTGATTTGTACAGTTGACGTGTGCCTCACAGGCATGGGTGGATCTAAGATCCACTCGTGCTTGTTAACCCCTTAAATCGTGCTGTCAAGATGTAACAGCACAATTTAAATGCTCGTCAAGGTAAATGTTCACTCACCCGGCTCCATCAGTGGTGCGTGACATGATCACTGTGAGCTGATTTGTCCAATGATAGCACAGGGTCATGGGATGACTCCTGTAGTTCACATGACTTATTTCCTGTAACAGATTGCCAAGTGATGCCTGTTACAAGACATGAGTATTTCTGGTGATCTCAGTTGTGTAGCTGTGATCAACAGAAATGAATGAGCGATCAGACTGCTGATCCTTCTAGTCCCCTAGGGGCACTAGTAATTTTTTAAAAAAAGTAAAAAAAAGTTTAAAAAATTTAAAAAAAATACCAGAAGTTCAAAACAGTCCCCCATTCGCCCCATTGAAAACTAAAGGGTTAAAAAAAATAAAAAATATACACAAATTTGGTGTCACCGCTTTCAGAAATGCCCGATCTATCAAATTATAATATCAATTAATCTGATTGGTAAATGACGTAGCGGCAATTCCAAATTCCAAATGACAAAATAGTTTTTTGGTCGCCACAAATTTTGCACAAAATGCAATTACAGGCGATCAAAACATAACATCTGCGCAAAAATGGTACCATTAAAAATGTCAGCTTGAGATGCAAAAAATAAGTTGAGCCATAGATCTCAAAAAATAAGAATACTACGCGGAAAATGGCGAAAAAAATGTGCCACTATATTTGGTCAAACTTCTGATTTGTTTCTTAACCAATTAGATACAAGTAAACCTATACATATTTGGTGTCTACGAACTCGCACCGACCTGAGGCATCATATAATATATCAGTTTTACCATATAGTGAACACAGTAAATAAAATGTCCAAAAAACAATCATGCAATCACACTTTTTTTTTGCAATTTTTCCGCACTTGGAATTTTTTTGTTGTACACTATATGGTAAAACTTATGGTTTCATTTAAAAGTACAACAAAAAGCAAGCCCTCATATGGCAAGATTGACAGAAAAATAAAAAAGTTATGGCTCTTGGAAGAAGGATAACAACCCCCCCCCCCCGAAAAATGGAAAATTGGCCCAGAGTGAAGGGGTTAAGAGCCATACTTTGTTTCCTATCACTGAGCCAGTTCTAAACTCAGTTATAATTTTTTCCCCTATTCTCATTTTGTGTACCAACCGTTTGTGTGGCCCTTTATGAAACGCCTTTGAATAATTCATATTGGCAACATCCACTGCATTTCCCTGGTCCAGTCTGGAATTTATCACCTCATAGGAGCTGATCAGATTAGTTTGACAGGACCGATTCCTCATAAACCCATGTTGATACTGTCACGCTCCCCGGGTCCTCTGCTCCGCTCCCCGGGTCCTCTGCTCCGCTCCCCGGGTCCTCTGCTCCGCTCCCCGGCTCACCTGCCACGCTCCCCGCTCTCCAGCCTCCAGTGCCCACGCTTCCCAAGCCTCCGGGTTCCCGCTCCCGGCGCCCGTCGGCTTCCCAGTCCCTGGCCGGCTCTGCTGCATCCTCCTCTCAGCTTCCTGCCCTGGCTTCTGGCACCCGGGCCGCGCGCATGCGCATTAGGGCGCGCGCGCGGTCACTGACCCTTTCTTAAAGGGCCAGTGTCCACTGACAGGAAATGATGCATACAGGTACAGGGTATAAAGGGGGTTAATGTCCAAGGGAGCGGGGCCTGTTCTTCGTGTTTTACCAAGCTAGGAGTCAGGTCTCCTTGTGTTCTGTGAGATACTTACCTCTCTGTCTTCTAGAGCCGATCCTGCATCGCCATCCGGTCCTGCTGTATCTCGAACCCCGAACGCTGCCCATCTGCCATCCTGACAGTCCGTACCATCTCGGTTCCCTGCGGTGACCCGTCATCTCGCTCCAACGGTTCCGGACCCCGCCAGACATCATCACGGCTTCCGAACCTGAGCTCCGTCACCCGGACCACCATCAGTGACCTCGTGGTCCCAGGGACTTCTCCATTGTGTTCCAGTGCACGGACTGTCCTGCTACCTAAAGTGCTGCGGCTACCGGACTCCTTTCCCTCATCGGGGAGTTCGGCCCAGTGGATCCACCTCCCGGGTCTGCCCGTCCATCTGGCCCTAACAGTAAGAACAGGCCATGGATCCCGCCGAAGCACTAGCGGCCTTGCAAGAGGAACTCCAACGCCAGCGTGAAGTCCAGACCCGCATGCTGAACTTTATGACCTCCGTGGACGCCCGCTTGAACACGCTACAAGCCTCGGTCACATCTTCAGCGCCTCGGGTCTCCACTAGTCAATCCACAGCCCCCGCTCCCGTGGCAGCCTCCTCGGATGCTTCCAGACTGCGTTTGGCCTCACCACCCCGGTACGCCGGAGATCCCAAGACCTGCAGGGGGTTTATAAACCAATGCTCCCTCCATTTCACGCAGCTGCCACATTTGTTTGCCTCCGACCAAGCCAAGGTCGCCTTCATCATGTCTCACCTGGAGGGCGAGGCACTGGCGTGGATGAACCCTTTGTGGGAGAAGGAGGACCCTATGACCAAGAACCTCCAGGAGTTCCTGCAGGCCTTTCGCAGCACCTTTGACGAACCCGGACGCGCCTCCGCGTCTGCTTCATCTCTTCTCCGGTTACGTCAGGGGACTCTGACGGTGGGTCAATACGCCATCCGTTTCCGCACCTTGGCTTCAGAACTCGGGTGGAATAACGAGGCCCTAACCGCCGCCTTCTGGGAAGGACTCTCGGGTCGAATCAAAGATGAGCTGGCTGGACGTGACGTACCGTCCACCCTGGACGCCCTGATTACCCTAGCGACTCGAGTGGACATTCGCTTTCAGGAGCGGTCCAAAGAGGTGTCCCGTGAGAGACGTCCGGTAAGGCATTCCTCTCCTCCACAGAAGCCCGCCGTACTTCAGTCAACGGCCTCTGGTGTCTCCGTCCATGAGCCCATGCAGATCGACCGTGTGCGACAGTCTGAACAACGCCGAGCAGAGCGGCTCGCCAAGGGTCTCTGCTTCTACTGCGGAGAGGGCACACACCTGCTACGCTCCTGTCCAGAGAGGCCGGGAAACTCCAAAGCCTAGGGTTGGTAGGAGAGGCCACCCTAGGTGCTGGGACTCTCTCAGACCCAGTTACATGGACTGTGCAAGTGACAACGGGAGAGACGCGGTTTACGGCGGAGGCGTACCTCGATTCTGGGGCAGCAGGCAATTTCATCCAGCAGGCCACAGTGGACAAATACCAGGTGCCTGTTACTCCACTCGCCAAACCTCTTGTGATTGCCTCTGTGGATGGGAGACCCCTCTCTGACACCATCTCCTGGATCACCAAGCCGCTTGAACTGCGTATCGGTGCTCTGCACACCGAGAACATCGCTCTCTACGTCCTCCCACATATGTCACATCAAATCCTGCTGGGCCTTCCTTGGTTGCGGACACACGAGCCTTCAGTCAGCTGGGGTACTGGCGATATCACTCGATGGGGGTCTTCTTGCCATGAGAACTGTCTGAAGACCATACAACCTATCCGGCGACCTCCGGTTCCCGAGTCCCTACCGGGACTGCCCTCAGCCTATTGGTCCTTCGTGGACGTCTTTGATAAGAAGGAGTCCGAAGTACTTCCGCCACATCGTCCTTACGATTGTGCCATTGACCTGCTCCCGGGAACTACACCACCTCGAGGACGGATATATCCACTGTCTCCAGCCGAAACAAGGGCCATGTCTACGTACATCACAGAGAGCCTGGCTAAGGGATTCATTCGGAGATCCTCCTCTCCTGCTGGAGCAGGCTTCTTCTTCGTAAAGAAGAAAGAGGGCGACCTACGCCCATGTATAGACTACCGGGGATTGAACCTAATCACCGTAAAAAACAAGTACCCCCTGCCGCTCATCCCCGAATTGTTTGATCGGCTCAGAGGAGCTCGTGTGTTCACCAAGTTGGATCTTCGGGGTGCCTACAACCTGGTCTGTATCCGCTCAGGGGATGAATGGAAGACCACGTTCAACACTCGCGATGGGCACTATGAATACTGCGTGATGCCCTTCGGCCTGTGTAACGCACCAGCAGTCTTCCAAGAATTAGTGAACGATGTGTTTCGGGACCTTCTCTACGTTTGTGTGGTGGTATATCTGGATGACATCCTTGTCTTCTCTCCGGACCTCCAGACCCACCGAGAGAACGTGCAACTGGTTCTACAAAGACTGAGAGAGAATCGTCTGTACGCCAAGTACGAGAAGTGCGTCTTCGAACAGTCTTCTCTCCCCTTCCTGGGTTACCTCATCACCGATACCGGACTGCAGATGGATCCAAAGAAGGTCTCTTCCATTCTCAACTGGCCTCCTCCTTCTGGACTGAAGGCAATCCAACGCTTTCTGGGATTCGCCAACTATTACCGCCAGTTTATTCCTCACTTCTCGGCTCTGACTGCTCCTCTTTCCGCCTTGACCAAGAAGGGGACGAATCCAAAGGACTGGTCACCTGCGGCCGACGCCGCGTTTGGCTCTCTAAAGCGAGCCTTTGCCTCCTCTCCTGTACTCCACCGTCCAGAGTTAAACCGCCAGTTCACCTTGGAGGTGGATGCCTCCTCCTCGGGAGCCGGAGCAGTGCTCATGCAGAAAACCTCCTCCGGGAGGATGGTGACTTGCGGTTTCTTCTCCAAGAGCTTCTCAGCGCCTGAACGCAACTACACCATCGGTGACAGAGAGCTATTGGCAGGCAAGCTGGCTCTGGAGGAATGGCGCTATCTCCTGGAAGGAGCAGTGTACCCCGTCATTATTTACACGGACCACAAAAACCTGGAATACCTGCGGACGGCTCAGCGACTGAACCCACGGCAAGCCAGGTGGTCCCTGTTCTTTGCCCGGTTCGACTTCCAGCTCCATTTCCGACCCGCGAACAAGAATGTACGCGCTGATGCCTTGTCTAGGTCTTTCATGTCCATGGAGCAGGAGGAAGAGACATCCCAACCCATCATCTGCCCTAGTAAGATCATTCCGGTGGCTCCTGTCACCCTGGCCCAGATACCGCCTGGGAAGACCTATGTCTCTGAGACTGACAGGCAAAAAGTGTTACACTGGGGCCATGCCTCGAAAACAGCCGGTCATGCAGGTCAGAAGAGAACATGGAGTGCGATTGCACGTCATTACTGGTGGCCATCTCTTCGCACGGACGTCGCCTCTTTTGTCTCTGCCTGCTCCTCCTGTGCCAGGAACAAGACTCCCAAACACCTGCCATATGGCCGTCTTCTGCCTCTGCCCATACCCTCAGTTCCCTGGCAACACATAGCGATGGACTTTATTACGGACTTGCCATTGTCCTCCGGACACACAGTCATATGGGTCGTGGTGGATCGGTTCTCTAAAATGGCCCATTTCGTCCCTATGGCTGGACTGCCCTCTGCCCAGGAACTCGCGGACGCCTATATACATCACATCTTCCGCTTGCATGGCTTTCCATCACACATAGTGTCCGACAGAGGAACTCAGTTCACCTCCCGCTTCTGGAGGGCTCTCTGTAAACATCTGGGAGTGACTCTGGACTTTTCTTCGGCCTACCATCCTCAGTCGAACGGCCAAGTGGAACGGGTCAATCAGATATTGACCTCTTTCTTACGTCACTACGTCAACGCCCATCATGACGATTGGTCCACGCTTCTGCCTTGGGCTGAATTCTCCCATAATCACCACGTCAGTGAGTCCTCCTCCAGTTCTCCCTTCCATGTCGTCTACGGACTTCAGCCGTCTGTCCCATTGCCTGTATCCTCTTCCTCGGACATCCCTGCTGCTGATGCAGTACTCCGTGACTTTACAACCATTTGGTACTCAGTTAAGGCCTCCCTTGCACGTGCATCCCTGCGGATGAAGAGGCACGCGGACAAGAGACGTCTGGATCCTCCGTGTTTCTCTCCGGGAGATCTCGTCTGGCTTGCTTCCAAATACATCCGACTGAAGATACCATCCTACAAGCTGGGACCTCGCTACATCGGACCGTTTAAAGTCCTCGGCAAGATCAATGAGGTCTCCTACAAACTACAGCTCCCGGCCACGATGAGGATACCCAACTCCTTCCACGTGTCTCTGCTCAAGCCGGTTGTCCTTGGTCCCTTCTCCGCTGCCGCCAGTCCGGCTCCTCCTCCTATTGCTGAGGACGACATCTATGCGGTAAGGGATATCGTGGACATGAAGACCGTACGAGGTCGACAGTTCTTCCTGGTGGTCTGGGAAGGGTATGGTCCTGAGGATAGGTCCTGGGAGCCCAGGGAGAATGTGGGCACTCCTCTGATCCGTGCCTTCCTGTCCCGGTTGCGGGGAGGGGGGCGTGGGGGGGGTTACTGTCACGCTCCCCGGGTCCTCTGCTCCGCTCCCCGGGTCCTCTGCTCCGCTCCCCGGCTCACCTGCCACGCTCCCCGCTCTCCAGCCTCCAGTGCCCACGCTTCCCAAGCCTCCGGGTTCCCGCTCCCGGCGCCCGTCGGCTTCCCAGTCCCTGGCCGGCTCTGCTGCGTCCTCCTCTCAGCTTCCTGCCCTGGCTTCTGGCACCCGGGCCGCGCGCATGCGCATTAGGGCGCGCGCGCGGTCACTGACCCTTTCTTAAAGGGCCAGTGTCCACTGACAGGAAATGATGCATACAGGTACAGGGTATAAAGGGGGTTAATGTCCAAGGGAGCGGGGCCTGTTCTTCGTGTTTTACCAAGCTAGGAGTCAGGTCTCCTTGTGTTCTGTGAGATACTTACCTCTCTGTCTTCTAGAGCCGATCCTGCATCGCCATCCGGTCCTGCTGTATCTCGAACCCCGAACGCTGCCCATCTGCCATCCTGACAGTCCGTACCATCTCGGTTCCCTGCGGTGACCCGTCATCTCGCTCCAACGGTTCCGGACCCCGCCAGACATCATCACGGCTTCCGAACCTGAGCTCCGTCACCCGGACCACCATCAGTGACCTCGTGGTCCCAGGGACTTCTCCATTGTGTTCCAGTGCACGGACTGTCCTGCTACCTAAAGTGCTGCGGCTACCGGACTCCTTTCCCTCATCGGGGAGTTCTGCCCAGTGGATCCACCTCCCGGGTCTGCCCGTCCATCTGGCCCTAACAGATACTGGGTCATGAAGTTATTCTTCTTGACATACTCCAGGATACTCCAGGATAGCATCTCAGGAAACCCTCAGGGATTTTACCCATAGTAGAGGTCAAACTTACCGGCCTATAATTTCCAGGCTCAGAATTTGTCCTCTTTTTTGAATATTGGCGCCACTTTGCTATGCGCCTGTCTTGTGCTAGTTTCTGTTAGACTGGACTCACACGAACGTATGGCATCCGATGCGAGAGCATCGGATGCGATATGCTAATGACCCCCAGCTCAGGCTCTTCTGTGAGCCTGACCCGAGTGTCATGCAACTGTGACCCGATCCTGCAATCGGGTCACAGCTGTGAAGCTGAGGGAGGGGTTAATCCCCAATCTCCTCCATTATCAGCTTGTGTGTATATCACACTGCACTGGGATAACATCCGAGTGCAGTCCGATGTTTCTCTTGCACCCATTCACTTGAATGGGTGCGAGTGATACGGATCTCACAGAAAATCGCAGCATGTTGTGACTTTTCTCGCATCCAGAATCTGGATGCGAGAAAAGCTGACCAACTGCTCTCCCTCATTCACTAATATTGATCAGAGTGCAGTGCGAGATTTTCTCGCATTGCACTCGTCCGATTTTCACGCTCGTGTGAGCGCACCCTTATTATAGAATCTGTGAAGATTAAAAATATTGGTCTGTCTATCACCTAAATTCCTGCAGTACTCTTTAATGCCACACAGCCTTATTAATGACCAAGTGACTTCAACCTCTATGATTTGAGGAAAAAACATAGGAAACTAGTGGTAACCAACAGTGGTATTTGGGTGGCATGTATGGGTCTGTTACAACAAGCATGTGTGCAAAAAAGAAAAACTATTTTTTTACAACAAGCACATTTTATGATGTAGACAGATGTGTTTTCATTTATGGATTATTGTGATTTTTCTTTAGGTTTTTAAAACAAATGAAAAAATGCCTTGCCCATCTTACATTACAAGAAGAAGACTTTCTGTGATACACAAGTCAGGCTTTCAGGATTTTGGTTTAGTAGTAAAATTAGCACTGAGGGTGTTAATACTGCTTTTCATGTTGTGAAGAATAAAAAAGCTGTTATTGAGGTGCTAATACTGCAGTATATGTCAGATCAATCAATTCACAGTCACACTGAGTGACTATGCAGCTACAGCACCTCCCTATTTCACTTGAATTAGAGTACCATTCTTTTCATTGTGGTTCAGCAATGCCATAGTATACCACAATCACATTAGG
This sequence comes from Anomaloglossus baeobatrachus, assembly GCF_048569485.1. NCBI lineage: Eukaryota > Metazoa > Chordata > Amphibia > Anura > Aromobatidae > Anomaloglossus > Anomaloglossus baeobatrachus. The sequence continues at coordinate 509,952,789 of NC_134354.1, read as the reverse complement.
CCTTTTTCTATTCCTAAGCGGAATAAGCTGTGTGCACTGACCTCTTATCCCTACTCTGGAAACCTTACAATGGTGCTGCTTGTGCGCCCTCCATCTTTTATACAGGTTGTTATAGTCCACCTATACTACAACTATTCCCAAGATACAACTCAATTATAAAGAGTTGAATGGATACAAAGTAACTAGCACAGATTTCACTTGTAGCACTGCACCATATCAGATTACAGGTAGTGATATGCCATGATTATTATTTATAAGCTGTAGAACTATTTGAATTATGTCAGAGATTTATTGATTGCTCATTTCTTAATTGTCATGACCTGATTTATCTACATCACCATAAGCAATTAGTAAATCTCTTGTCTTCTCTCGTAAGTTTAGATTTATTTTTTCTTATGTGGATACCATTTTTATATCAATTCTTGTAATATGTCTTTAGATACTGCATGCTGGTCATATAGGATGCACATTACAGTACACGGTACCTCCAATCATACATGTACTAATGAGGTTAGGAACACAGAAATATCCATGGGAAAGAAGAATTCCAGTATATTAAAAACTATAATCTTAATGCCATAACATGGATGCAGTTATCAGATTAGCATGGCTTAACTGTTGGGCTATGTTGATGCAGGGTGAAATTGCTGTGAAATATCCCATCAGAAACCACAGGGAAATCCCCAGTGCCTTATCTACACCAGAAAAAAACATAAAAATAACACTATCCTCCCCTTCTTTTTCCATTCTCTGTAGCATGGCAGGATCCCTTTAATGGTTGTAGTAACCATACTAGACAATATAATAAAATGTTCCTTTTTCTTACCTAAATCTACTTTTACAGAAATAATGGGCAATAGATAATATTTATGATTAAAGCTTTCCAATTAATCCTTTCATTTTACACAGTTAAAATTAGAAAATCAGGTGCTAGATAAGATACTGTTGTGAATGTCAGTTATGCTTTTGCTGCTGTGAGGCTCCCTCTTATGGCCAGGAATGGTTTGGACAGAGACCAGGTGTGTTTGAGCAATGGGCATTTCCATTGCTAGCTCTCTGCCTATTTAAACCTTGGTCTGCTAGCATTCTGAGCTGGATGTCATTTGTTGTTTAGTTTTTCCAGCCTTCTCATCCTGCTCTAGACCACATCTACCCCAGATAAGTGCTTGGTTCTTTCTTATGTTGTTTTGTTCTTTTTGCTCTTATCTTAGTTTGTCATTTACCGTGGTTGTTTTCAGTTTATTTGCAGGCAGGAATCTTCCCTCTCAGTTGCTTAGCTGGGATGCTCCCTGCAGCTATGTTTGGAGTATTGCTCCTATAAGTCCATGTGTTTGTTGCTTCTTGAATGTGTAATGGTTCCTGCTCTCTGTTCATTGGTATGACAAGAGCGCCTGGTATAGGACAGAGTTCAGATCCAGCGATCTGAGGGCTTTTTTGTGCTATCAGGAATGTGGATTTTTGTAGGGTTTTTCTCTGGCCACCATCAGCCCTTTTCCTATCCTGTCCTATTTAGTCAGTGGGGCCTCACCTTGCTAATCCTATCATCTATCTGTGTATTGTGTTTTCCTATATCACCGCAGTCTTTGAATGTGGGTGGCTTGCTATACCTTTTGCAGTCTATTTCTGAGGCAGAGAGTTATTCATCTTTCCTTCCTTTAGGATAGCTAGCTTCTCCAGCTGGGTCCGCGGTGCATAGGATGTTAGTTCCCCCTCAGCTACTTCTAGTGTTGATGGTTAGTAAGGGGATGACGGCCAGATTAGTTGCCAATGCTCTTGTCACCTTTTTACCAATGATTTATGGTGATCTTCCATGGTTCCGGATCATAACAAGATACATAGCTGCACTTATGTTTTCCATGTACAATGAACAAACATATAAATGCAACACTTTTTTGTTTTTGCTCCCATTTTTCATGAGCTGAACTCTAAGATTTAAGACTTTTTCTATGTGCACAAACGGCCTTATTCTCCCAAATATTGTTCACAAAGTTGTCTAAATCTGTGTTGTGAGCTCGTTTCCTTAGATAATCCATCCACCTTACAGGTGTGGGATATCAAGATGCTGATTAGACAGCATGATTATTGCACAGGTGTGCCTTAGGCTGGCCACAATAAAAGGCCACTCTAAAATGTGCAGTTTTATCACAGCACAATGCCACAGATGTCACAGGTTTTGAGGGAGTATCCAAATGGCAAAATGGCATACTGACTGCAGGAATATTCACCAAAGCTGTTTCCTGTGAAGTGAATGTTAATTTCTCTACCTTAAGCCATCTCCAAAGGCGTTTCAGAGAATTTGGCAGCACATCCAATCGGCCTCACAAAAGCAGACCATGTGTAACGACACCAAACCAGGACCTCAACATCCAGCATCTTCATCTCCAAGAGCATCTGAGATCAGCCACCCGGACAGCTGCTGCAACAATTCCAAAGTATTTTTGCACAAACTGTCAGAACCATCTCAGGGAGGCCCATCTGCATGGTCGTTGTCCTCATCAGTATCTCCACCTGACTGCAGTTCATCTTAGTAACTGACTTGAGTGAGCAGATGATTACATTCAGTGGTGTCTGGCACATTTAAGAGGTATTCCCTTCATGGATGAATCCTGGTTTTCACTGTACAGGGCAGATGGTCGATTGCGTGTATGGCGTTGTGTGGATGAGTGGTTAGCTGGTGTCAACGTTATGAATCAAGTGGCCCATGGTGGCGATGGGGTCATTATATGGGCAGACATATGGAATTGACAATGAACACAGGAGCATTTTTTCTATGCCATTTTGAATGCACAGAAACTGTGAGGAGATCCTGAAACCCATTGTCCTGCCATTCATCCATGACCATCACCTCATGTTGCGGAATTATAATGCACAGCCCCATGTTGCAAGGATGTGTTCAAAATTTCTGGAAGCTGAATACATCCCAGTTCTTGCATGGCAACATACTCACCGAAAAAGTCACCCATTGAGCATGTTTGGGATGCTCTTCAGCGTATGGAATAGTGTGTTAAACTTCCTGCCAATATCCTGCAACTTTGCACAGCCATTGAAGAGGAGTGGAACAATATTTCACAGGCCACAATCAACAACCTGATCAACTGCATGTGAAGGAGATGTGTTACACTGAGTGAGGCAAGTAGTGGTCACATCAGATACTGACTGGTTTTCTTCCCCCCCTCACCGGATTCCCAGTTCTGTAAAACTGCACATTTTAGAGTGGCCTATTATTGTGGCCAGCCTAAGGCACATCTGTGCAATAATCACATTGTCTATTCAGCATCTTGATATGCCACCCCTGTGAGGTTGATGAATTATCTCAGCAAAGGAGAAGTGCTCACTAACACAGAATTAGACAAATTTGTGATCAATATTTGAGAGAAAAAGGCATTTTGTGTATATAGAAAAATTCTTAGATCTTAGAGATCAGCTCATGAAAAAAAGTGATAAAAACAAAAGTGATGTGTCTATATTTTTGCTCAGTGTAGATACAGCTCTTAAATCTATCAGACGCTTTGGAACTTTCCGGTATACTTCAATGGAGGACAATTTCACGAGAATGAGTCAGACATACAAATTGCTGAACCCGTCAGCATCCTTTATATTAAAAAGTGGAGTTTATGCTGAAATACGGTGAGGTTTATTGCAGTTATTTAAGACGCAGAATACAGATAAACTTCACGTTCTCATAGCCCTTATGGCATCTGCTTAATTGATGTAATCATTATTTGTAGATTACAGGTAAGGGATCTCAGAGATGAAAACTATATCATGATTCATTATTGGAGATTCATCATTACATAATATTGCTGCCTACATTGAACAGATAAGCTGTGCCGTGTTATTGTAAAACCGTCAAACATATACAGTATGAGTGTTCAACATTTTAACTTGACCTTGGACGGAGCTTTAACCTTTCAAGCCTCCTGATCAAAATTTGAGAACATGTCATTATTTGCTTATTTAATGGTTTATTCTGTAAAAATATTATGAGGGTAATGTTGTATACATGATGTTTCTCTGGTATTGGTTATTAGATGGACACACATATGCTCCTGTCTTTGGTGATAAATGTGTCCTTTGATTTTCTAAATAATGTACAATGGAAACAATTTCAAATTAACCCACAAAAACTTCTATGTTTCAAAGATATTTATAGATTTTTATATTCTGCAATGTTTGCTGACTATTGTATCTTGATATTTATGATTGCTGTAGTAACAGATACTAAGATACTGTATTTTCAAGTTGCACAAAAAAATTGCGACAAATACAGGTGTTTTATGTCAGAAAGCTAGTATAATCGGGCCTATATGTTTAAAGCGTAACCGTCGTTTTCACTTTTTATTTCACAAATCAATAATACACATGAAAATAATATATTTTGTAATATATCTTATCAAAGAAATTTGCTTCTCTTTCTGCCAAAATTGATCAGTCATTATCAAAACTCTCAGTTCTGAGGTAAAATCTGTGTTCAGTGAAGACTTTCCCATTACTGAGATAGGAGATGGTGGTTGCTACTGATGAGTTTCTTTGACGATGGGAGGAGGGAGGAGCTAAAGGCAGAAGGAGGAGCTAGATGCAGAGCTCCGCCCCCTCCTCCCACGTCTATATACATAGAATCTCATCAGTAACAACCACCATCTCCTATCTCAGTAATGGAAACGTCTTCACTGAATACAGATTTTACCTCTATAATAATAATAATAATAATAATAATAATAATAATAATAATAATTTTTATTTATATAGCGCAAACATATTCCGCAGTGCTTTACAATTCAGAGGGGACATGTACAGACAATATGAGACATTACAGAGTAACAAAATTCAACAGGTACCAAGAGGAGTGAGGGCCCTGCTCGTAAGCTTACAGTCTATGAGGAAATAGGGGAGGCACAAAAGGTGAATTGGGGGGAAAAAAGCTTGTCATATATGGTACCTCTGAATTGAGATCCATCAGCCATCATTACTCTATAAGATGTAAGGTATCTGGATTGTTAATATTGATTAAATGAGTGCTACTGCAACAGTGCCTATCAATAGAAAGTGTATGTTCTCTTGTGTCACTATAATGTCATGAGTATCTCTCGTCATTAGGAGACTTGTGACAGCTCTGGGATCTGAGCTTCACATCAACTTGTGAGACTCTGGATTTTAAATGTGATTGTTTTCTTTTGGCGCAGCAAGGGTTAATTACATTTTCGTTGTTGGTAGCTCCTGATTAGTTCATCTCAGCTGCAGCCGGTTTGTGACCATTTACCTTCCCTTTAAATAGTCACATGATCCATCACCTGATGCCAGTAATACATTCATTCTATTCTGACCACCTTGGAGGGAAAATGTGTCTACTGTCTAGTGGCTGCTGGAGATCTGCTGCTGTAGATCTGTTGATGGAGCAGTGTTGTCTGCAGCCCTTGTGTTTGACTGCAGCAGTTAAGTTTGCTTCATATCCATTTGTCTATATTCCCCTGTCTGTCCTCTTTTCTCTTTGTTATATTACAGTAGCGGTGACATCTAGTGTACTCACAGGCTTTGGTACTAGACAGGGTGAGTGGAGGGAGAGTTAGGGACTAGGAAGTGACCGCAATGAGGGGCAGGACTTGTATAGGGATGTTATGGAACCTCAGGGGCCAGACATAGGTTAGTTTCATGAGTTATCCCATTTCCTGCTCCCTATTATTAGGGCCCTCCTCTCGCTTTTCATGCCATTGCAACCTCTGTATTGCGCCGTGTGCCGGACATACCATAGTCTGTGCGTGAAACATAGCTAGTGACATCTGTGGACTTACCTGTGTGTATATTCACCGAAAAAATATACCTAAAAAATAACCTTTAATAATTTCTTTAATAAGACTATTGAAAGTCACAGTATCTACTCACAAACAGTACATATAAGTTATCGAATAAAATAGGGGATGATAGACCTGATTATTACACTGAGCCTTACGCTATGGTGCCCTACCTATCAACAGAGCTGTTATGCACCCTAGGGTTCCAGAGGTGCCCATGTTCCATGGCGGCTATCCCTTTTAAACCCTGCTTAGCCCTATCATTATGTTAGTGTGGGTATTAAGGGTAGCTGTTATGATCTGGAACCATGGAAGACCACCACAAATCATTGGTAAAAGGTGACAAGAGCATTGTCAACTAATCTGGCCACCATCCCCTTACTATCCATCAACACTAGAAGTAGCCGAGGGGTGAACTAACATCCTATGCACCGCGAACCCAGCCGGAGAACTAGCTATCCTAAAGGAAGGAAAGATGAATAACTCTCTGCCTCAGAAAATAGACAAATAATAGCTAGCCCCCCACATTCAAAGACTGCGGTGATATAGGAAAACACAATACACAGATAGATGAGAGGATTAGCAAAAGGTGAGGCCCCCACTGACTAAAATAGGAAAGGACAGGAAAGGGGCTGATGGTGGCCAGAGAAAAACCCTGCAAAATTCCAAATTCCTGATAGTACAAAAAGGCCCTCAGATCGCACGATCTGCACTCCGTCCTATACCAGGCGCTCTTGTCATACCAATGAACAGAAAACAAGAATCATTACAAATTCAAAAAGCCACAAACACATGGACTTATAGGAGCAATACTCCAAACATAACTGCAGGTAGTTTCCCAGCTAAGCAACTGAGAGGAAATTCCCTGCATGCAAATAAACTGAAAACAACCACAGCAAATGACAAACTCAGATAAGAGTAAAAGAACCAAACAACAAATAAAAAGCAAAGCACTTATCTGGAGTAGATGTGGTGTGGAGCAGAATGAAGCAGGCTGGTGAACAAAGAACAACTGACATCCGGCATAGCCTGCTATCAGACCAGGATTTAAATAAGCAGAGAGTTAGCAATGGAAACGCCCATTGCTAAACACACCTGGTCTACGTCCAAACCATTCCTGGCCACAAGAGGGAGCCCTCCCAGCGGCCAAAGCATAACTGACATTCACAACAGGTAGCAAAAGCTCAAGGTTCCTTTATCCAATTCTCTACACCAAAGTGTGTGAAAAATATTTTTCTAAAATATAGACATAATCGTCATACGGTGAGATTTATGTGAGTGTCACATGGTACGATCTATCGTGCGATCGCACGAGCGATCGTACCTGCCCCCGTTGTTTGTGCATCACAGGCAAATCGCTGCCCGTGTCGCACAAAGTCGTTAAACCGCCGTCACACGTACTTACCTGCTGAGCAACCTCGCTGTGGGCGGCAAACATCCTCTTCCTGAAGGGGGAGGGATGTTCGGCGTCACAGCGACGTCACACAGCGGCCGGCCAATAGAAGCGGAGGGGCGGAGATGAGCAGGACGTAAACATCCCGCCCACATCCTTCCTTCCACATAGCCGGCGGGTGCCGCGGGACGCAGGTAAGCTGTGTTCATCGTTCCCGGGGTGTCACATGGAGCGATGTGTGCTACCCCGGGTACGATGAACAACCAGCGCAAAGAAAAATAAATGATTTTTTCAAAATGAGCGACGTGTGACAGCTAAACGATTTGCACACGATTTGCAAACGTTTTGCGTCGCTCATAGGTGTCACACGGGACGACGTCGCAAACGATGCCGGATGTGCGTCACAAAAACCGTGACCCCGACGATGCATCGCACGATAGATCGTCTCGTGTGACGCCCGCATTAGTCTTACCTGTGTGCAGTCATATGAAAGCAACAAAAATGGTGAGGTAGTACTATTTTATAAAGTTAGTCCCTGAATCTTCCAACCATTAGCAGTGCATACCTTTCTGCTGCACCTTACATAGCCACACAGCACACAGTAGTCTTTCTTTTTACTGAACATGCATGCACTTTACTACCTACAAATCCCTCTTGCTTCAAACACAAGAAAATAGAGTAGTTGGGCGCATGACCACAATTATGCGACTAGACATGCTCAGCCATTTACTTAGTATTTGGCTGCAGGATCAGGAGCTTTGTGCTCACCTGCCCCCCATGTCCAGCACCTAGCACAGCCCTGCAGAAACCTTGCACACACCATTTCTGACTCTATCCTACCACTGTCCTCCATATCTTCACTCCACGACACAGACAGTGCCACCATTTTATACAACGCCACTCTCACATCAGCTATTGATGCAGTTGCTCCTCTTGTGCACTGCAGAGTGAGACGAATCAATAGACAACTCTGGCACAACAGCCCTACTAAAAAACTTCGGCAAGTGTCTAGAGCTGCTGAGCGGCGGTGAAAGAAAACACAACCCCAAACAGCTATTTAATACTTTTACCTTCCTCCTTCGCCCACCACTGCCCCCTCCAACCTCCCTCATCACCGCAAAAGAATTTGCCACATATTTCAAAGACAATATCGACCAAACCAGGCAAGTCTTTTCTGCTCAACCACCACAACCCCTTCATACAACAGGCCATTGCCCCTTCCCCATAAACTTCCTCCCCACCATCACCGAAGAAGAGCTTGCACATCTTCTCTCAAAAGTGCACCTCACCACCTGCGCACTTGACCCCATCCCATCCCACCTCCTCCCTAACCTTACCACTATCCTTATTCCCGCCTTAACCCAGCTCTTCAACCTATCTTTAACGACTGGTACCTTCCCTTCTGCCTTTAAACATGCAACAGTCACACCCATCCTAAAGAAACCTTCCCTCGATCCAACCTCTACTACCAGCTATCGCCCCATATCACTACTCCCGTTTGCCTCAAAACTCCTGGAACAGCCCGTCCATACTGAACTTTCCTCTCACTTCTCCTCTAAGGGGTACTTTGCACACTACGACATTGTAGGTGCGATGTCGGTGGGGTCAAATCGAAAGTGACGCACATCCAGCCTCGCTGTCAACATCGGAGTATGTGAATCCTTTTTACCACGATTAATGAGCGCAAAAGCGCTGAAATCGTATGATTGGTGTAGCGTCGGTCATTTCCAGAATTTCGGAAGGACCGATGCTACTATGTTCCTCGCTCCTGCGGCACCACACATCGCTGTGTGTGAAGCCGCAGGAGCGATGAACATCACCTTACCTGCATCCCGGCTGCAATGAGGAAAGAAGGAGGTGGGCGGGATGTTTACGTCTCCGCCCCTCCGCTTCTATTAGCCGCCTGCCGTGTGACATCGCTGTGACACCGTACGACCCGCCCCCTTAGGAAGGAGGCGGTTCGCCGGCCAGAGCGACGTCGCAGGGCAGGTAAGTGCATGTGAAGCTGCTGTAGCGATAATTTTCGCTATGGCAGCTATCACAAGATATCGCAGCTGCGACGGGGGCGGGGACTATCGCGCTTGGCATCACTACCATCGTCTTGCGATGTTGCAGTGTGCAAAGTACCCCTAACTCTCACTTTGACAACCTACAGTCCGGCTTTCATCCACATCATTCTACTGAAAATGCCCTGACTAAATCAAAAATGACTTACTTACTGCCAAAGCTAACAACCACTTCTCTATACTCCTACTTCTAGACCTGTCCTCAGCCTAACGCAATGTCATTGGGGGTCATGGAATTCGTGACACACATCCGATGCGTGTCCATTTCCCCGTATTGAAGAATCACTAGCTGCATTGAGAACGGCAAATTACTTCTCTATCCTTGATCTCACTAGTGGCTACTGGCAAGCGTCCGTTGCTGAGGAAGACCTTGAGAAGACCGCCTTTGCTACCCCGATGAGACTCTGCGAGTTCAACAACATGCCCTTTGGGTTGTGCAATGCATCAGGAACCTTCCAGAGGCTGATGGAGTGCTATTTGGGACACCGCAACTTCGAGACGGTACTGCTATATTTGGACGACGTCATTGTCTATTTGAAGACATACGAAGATCACCTAGAACATATTGCAGAAGTCTTCGAAGCCCTCTCCAGGTATGGGATGAAGCTGAAGCCATCCAAGTGCCACTTGCTGAAACCTAAAGTGTGGCCCCGGATCCGGAGAAGATAACTGCCATCCAGAACTCACCGAGACCTACTACCATCAAAGAGGTACGACATTCTGGGCCTGATGGGCTACTATCGCCACTTTGTCAAGGGATACACCAAGATGGCAGCTCCTATGCAGGACCTCCTTGTCGAGAAAACTCAGCATGGCAAGGCTTCTGGGTCCCCATTCACGTGGGCTGAAGAGCAAGAAAGGTCCTTCCAACAGATGAAGTCGGCCCTGACTGGGGAAGAGATCCTGGTATATCCCGACTACGGTCTCCCGTTCATATTGTATACAGATGCCAGCAACATGGGATTAGGGGCCATCTTGTCCCAAATGCAGAATGGCAAGGAGAAAGTGATAGCGTTTGCAAGGAGGAAGCTCCGCCCAACAGAAAGGAATCTGGAGAATTACAGTTCTTTCAAGTTGGAGTTCCTGGCACTCGTCTGGGCTGTGACAGAGAGATTTAAGCATTATCTGGCTTCTGCGAAATTCACCGCATATACGGACAACAACCCCTTAACTCACCTGGACACAGCAAAGCTTGGAGCCCTAGAACAATGCTGGGTAGCCCGGTTGGCGAACTATGACTTCACCATAAAATACAGAGCCGGTCGGAAAAACACCAATGCTGATGCGTTGTCTAGGATGCCACACCTACCTGATGGTGGAGTAGACAAAGATGAGCTGGAAGAGATTGAGTTGCCAGCATTCCATCAACCTGATAGTTCGGAAAATACCAAGCACTACAGTAGTCAGCAGGGGGCAGCCTTCAACCCGCTACCCCATCACGGTTGGCAAAAAGCACAAGATAAGGATCCTGCTGTCAGTTTGGTCAAGACACTGATGTCGCAGGCTGGTTCCAGGTTGGAGCCCATTGCCCCGGAAGAAGCACGGAGGCTGTGGAAAGAGAGGAGTCGATTGTACCAACAGCGAGGCAGGTTGTGCAGAGGACTGATCAACCCCAAGACGCGCGAGAGGATCTGTCAGATAATCATACCTCAAGCATATGTACCAGTGGTCTTGGAAGCCTATCATGATGGAGCTGGACAATTCGGCTGGAAGAAGTTGGAAATGCTGCTCAGGGAGCGCTTCTACTGGGCTGGAATGAGGGAATCCATTGCAGCATGGTGTCGGGATTGTGGTCCCTGTGTGCTAAGAAGAAAGGATGGTACCAGCCAGAAAGCCCCATTGCAGCCGATCATAACCAATCAGCCGTTGGAACTCGTCGCTCTAGATCATGTCAAGCTGACACCATTCCGGAGCGGGTATACATACGCCCTCACTATAGTGGACCACTACTCAAGATCCATGGTCGTGTTACCCGTTAAGGATCTAACGGCCCGTACTGCGGCAATGGTCTTCCAGGTGCACTTCTGCAGACCGCACGGTTATCCAGAGAGGGTCCTTACGGATCAAGGCCCTGCCTTTGAAGCAGAGATCTTCAAGGATTTTGCTCTAGATCATGTCAAGCTGACACCAATCCGGAGCGGGTATACATACGCCCTCACTATAGTGGACCACTACTCAAGATCCATGGTCGTGTTACCCGTTAAGGATCTAACGGCCCGTACTGCGGCAATGGTCTTCCAGGTGAACTTCTGCAGACCGCACGGTTATCCAGAGAGGGTCCTTACGGATCAAGGCCCTGCCTTTGAAGCAGAGATCTTCAAGGATTTTGCAGTCTATATGGATGCAGGAAGATATGTACTACACCTTACCATGCCCAAACCCATGGGATGTGTGAGAAGATGAACCATCTAGTTATCAACCTGCTCAAGACTCTACCCCTTGAAGAGCGGAATCAGTGGTCTGAGAGGTTGCCCGATCTGGTGGATATGTACAACAACATCCCTGTCAGTTCTACTAAATGTACGCCTGCTTACCTCATGAGGGTGAGGCCCAGGAGATTGCCAGTGGACCTGGATATGGATGTTGAGGTGCCCAAGACTATCTCCCTGACCACGGACTGGAATTCCAAACATCAGAAGCAGTACATGCAAATTCAAGAATATGTGGAGGAGAATCTGAACCAAAGCCGAAAAAAGCAAGAGCAGCACTTCAACAAACAGGCAAAAGCTGCCCCCTTTGTACCAGGAGACGTGGTACTGAAGAGGAAGAGAAGACTACATAAATTGGACGACCAGTGAGAGAAGGTCCCCTATGTCATACAACCCTCTGACTCTGGGAATCAAAAGACCTATCTCGTCAGTTGAGACCAAGAAAAGACTTCGGCTACCGTCTCGAGGGACCACCTGAAACGGTGCCCGGAACCCCTAAAGGTCTTAGAAGAAGTGCCCACTCCAGTCCTGGGTGCAGAGAGAAGAAAAGAGCTGATCCATACTGTCCTAGGTGACTTCCCAGCAGATTGGCCTATGCAAAATGGGGCTGTGATAGTTCCCGTTCTAACATTCCCACAACCCGTGGAAGAGCCAGAACCAGAGAGACCTGCTTACCCTGCACCTATACCTACACCCAGAGTTGCCCCCATACCTATGCCACGTCCCCGGCGGTCTTTGTCCATCTAACCTAACACAAGGAGTGGGGAACCCATAAGTAGTCTCACCCCACCGAGCCTAGGAGAGAACTTAGGGTTAAGGAGGTCTACACGCCCTAACCTAGGTCAGCCACCACTCAGACTCAGAGAGTGAGTGAAGCCTGTATGCCTGTGTATGTAGTAATATATAAGCAAATTCAAATGTTAATTAACTGTCTACTTCACCTGTTTTACAGCTGTTTAAAATGTTTATCCCGGTTAACAGTTAAAAATATGGACCATGGTTTCAGGACTGGCGAAACCACCCCAAAAACTTTCATGGGTTTTGTAAATAACCCCAATCTACCTTCTTGTTACCCCACCGCCAGGAGGCGGCACCCGCTGGAGAAGTCGGCTGGAGGAAGGGCCTGTGGTGGAGTCGGCCGAGGCCAAGTCACCACGGAAACCGGTGACTACCCTTCAGGCCAAAGGGTTCCAGTCCAAGGGACCCTTAGGGGTGATACAGGGTGCGGAACTTTGACCCGGACACTAACAAGACCACCCACAGGAGCCCGGAATGGTGTAGCACCTACGACTAGCGGTGACACCAAAGGGAGGGTACAGGTGTTTTGCGTGGCGGGACAAAGGAAAAAGGGTAGATGGTCATCGTTAAAGTAACGTTTAAGCTGTGTGCCTCTCATAAAGGGAAGAAATGTTCCAAAGTTTTACTGTTGAAATGTTATTTATGTTTTACCTTTTTCAGATGCTGAAAAAAGTAAACACCGGTGCTGGACAGCCCGCGGACGGGCTATGTCTTACCAAGGGGGAGTGTGACGCCCTGGCAAAACCAGGTAGTCACAGATGACTATACCCCCCACCACAGGTACAGGAATCGCCTCCTCCTTGGGAATTAATACCACATCCCACACACAGGAACACCAGCCACAAAGCCTAGTCGCCCCCCCATGACAGCCAGGACACACCAGTGGGCGGGACCAGGCAGATTGGAACACCCACCTAGGGGTCTTGAGGTGACAAGGGGTGGGAACCAGTCAGTTGAGTTGAGTTGAGTTCAGTGGAGTTGAGTAGAGTTGAATTGAGGAGCTGAAGTGCAGTGTGGTCAGGGTTGTAGCCCTTGGACCACGGGAGAACCGACTAGGTGGCAGATGGCAGTGTAGGGCCACAGGCAACGGAGATCTAGTAGCGGGGAACCTGAAGTGGACCGGGGCAGGGTTGTAGCCCGCCGGTACCAACAACGGGAATCCGGTCCGGAGGCCGTGCACAGGTGGGGTATCTGGACCCTAGGACGAGGCAAGCTTCAGGCCCCTTGTTAATTGACCAGCGGGACAAGGTACCAGGCCTTGTTTCCGAAGAGAGAAGCCCAGAGAGAGCAAACCAGCAGCCCAACGTGGGGGATAGGGTGTCTGACAAGAACCCATTTAAATCCCACGGGTCAGAGTTTGCAGGCAACGGCTCCCTCTGCGTACAAAGCTGCAGGGGAGCAGATTTCTCCCGTTCCAAGTAAGTTTAATCAACACACAGCAAGACACAAGTGCAGGAGGAAGGGTCCCTACCTTGCTAAGCCATGTGCGGGACCAGCACACCTCTCCAATGGCAACCGGCATCCGGCCTTGGTTTACAGTACAGACTCTGTGTGGATTATTACTAATCGTGAGTACACCGGTGTCACCCGGTCCAACCTGCCGACGGCATCCCAGCACTGCTCCCTACCTACACCTGGGCCCCGGGACTACACCTCCCCCACCCGTGGAGGGGATACCACCTTGCTGCCCAACACCATCGGTCTCGGACGCTGGCCCCAAGAGGCAGTGGCGGTGCCACCATCCCATCACCGCAATCCACGGGTGGTGTCACAGAAAAAAACTAACTCCCCCGTAAATACCCCCCTTTTTCACTGTTGCGTGGACGGGCGGTTGCACGAGCCCCGCGTCCGGTCACCACTCGAGCCCCATACACGATCCCGGATCCGAGTGCCCTCGAGCAGCCCCTTTGTCTCAGCGGAGGAGGCACCCATCCACGACATGTTCACACATTTAGGGGTACTTTGCACACTGCGACATCGGTAGCCGATGATAGCGATGCTGAGCGTGATAGTACCTGCCCCTGTCGCACATGCAATATCTTGTGATAGCTGCTGTAGCGAACATTATCGCTACGGCAGCTTCACACGCACTTACCTGGTCGGCGACGTCGCTGTGACTGCCGAAGAACCCCTCCTTCAAGGAGGTGGTGCGTTCGGCGTCACAGCGACGTCACCGCGACGTCACTAATCGGCCGACCAATAGAAGCAGAGGGGTGGAGATTAGCGGGATGTAGACATCCCGCCCACCTTCTCCCTTCCGCTTTGCCGGTGGACAGCGGGCGCAGGTAAGGAGATGTTTGTTGCTCCTGCGGCTTCACACACAGCGATGTGTGGAGCTGCAGGAACGACAGACAACATCGTACCTGCGGACGCACTGACATTATGAAAATGAGCGACGTGACACAGATCACCGATTTTTGACTGTTTTACACTCGTTTATCTTCTCTCCTAGGCTTTACACGTTGCGACGTCGTTACCGGCGCCGGATGTACGTCACTTTCGATTTGACCCCGACGATATCGCAGTAGCGATGTCGCAACGTGCAAAGTACCCCTTAGTATTTGGTGAAGAAATTTTTAGACCTCTAATAGGGAAAATGCAACATCAAAAACATGCATTCACGCCACATTTTCACTGCAAGATTTTGGTGTAGATTTTTCCCATTCATTAGAACTGGTGAAGTCTGCAGCAAAAATGCTGAAAAAGTAATAAGCTGCAGATTTAATTCTGCACCAAATCTGCAAATACTCAACGTGTGCATGACTTCAGGATTCTCATTCCCTTTGCTGGCATCAGGATTCTCTTCAAGTTATGTGACAAATCTATGCTCAAAGCCGCATGAAAAAAAAGTGATAAAAACGCAAAGTGTGCACACAGCCTGTGTCAGTTTTTTAAACAAGCCTGAAACCCCTTTTTAAACTGGTTTCTATTGTATTGCTCTACTTACAACATTATTAGGTGACATTGAATGTTTTAGCTTTTTGTGAATGTCATCTAATATTTGTCTGACATCAGTGATTTACTAAAAGATTTCTAAGTTCTTTAGTTACATTTAGATACAAGTAAAATATATCTTTGTACCGTGTTAGCCAGTAGAGATAAAAAAAAATTTAGTTACATTTAATCATGCTCGTGTTGGAAAAGGGAAAGCTATGAATGTTTTGGCCATTTATGGCTCGCATGAATTGCTAAGGAATGCTCACTTTCATTACTTCACCAATAAAACATCCAGAATGCTGTGTAATCTAGGTCATTTCACATCCATTTCATTCGGAGTCATACAAAGGCATGACCATTGAGGAAGGATTCTCCAGTCGTGCTGTGTGTATGTGTTACCCACCAATACCATCTGTAAATAATACACGGACTGCATGTGACTTGGTTCAAATTGGCCACAGCAGCCTTTATTACCTATTATTTACATTCCAAACACAAGGGGGGCGCCGTCCAACGGGCGACCCCAACAAATAATAGGTAACACAGTAATCAATACATTAAATATATAACCCTGAGTAGGCCCAGTCCAGGAACAACTTCTCACACCAATATCCCTGGCCGCAACACACCGACCCAGAGATGAGGTATTAATCACCAACGGATTAATACCCCCAACTTTGCAGAACCCCGTGTCTGCAACATCCCGGAACCCGGAGCCACCATACCAAGATGGTGTCCCTCAGTCCAGTTACCATTGCCTTCAACCGTCTCTGGACCAGACCTACCCCCCGCCACAGGACAGGGCACGTGACTCCTTACGTGGCCTGGACCCGCCACACACCAAAAGCTTGTGCCACACCTCCACGCAATCCCAGTGCCACAAACAGCACCAATATCATTAAAATGCACCCCCATTGCATCTCCGAAACTACCAGATCAGCGACACCAACTCTCAGTGCCGCAACCCAATAGGCTCAAGTGATACTAGCTACCGAACGAGCCCTCTCCACTCCACCTGGCCACACTATCAACCACCCTCGGTGTATATCTTCCACAGATGCAACAAACCAATATAAGTATAATTACTTTTTTTTTTATAATTAACTCCCGAGATGCCCGGGCCACCAAATCGCTGCCTCCCACATATAGAACCAGCACCATTAGGCCCGTCCAGACCCAGCTGGCGAAAATTTGGGCGAGCCTCAGCCCGCCGAACCCCCCTACAAACTAGTGCCCGAATAACCAAATGAGGCATACACGCACCACAAACCCACAGGTTATAAACCCCACAGATAAAACACCAACCGGTTATGCTAACCAAACATGTTCCACTTCCAAAAAGACTCAACCCCCCCCCCCCGTTGGCCTTAACACGATAACAACGGAGGCCGAACGTAATGACGAAAACAAGAGGGGTCCTCCCTCCCAATACAGCTCACAAACACTTTCCCGAGACCAAACCAAGGGGCCTCCGTGGCAGCCCCAATCCAGAAGGAATGCGACCCGTAATACTCCGGGCGCCCACCCCCGCCCCTTGCAAGCAAGTCTCCAGCACTGCCAAAACTGGTACCTTAACAAAACGAGGGGGGGGGGAGAACCATCCACATGACACAACAACAGTCCTGGGCATCCTTCCGACATGATTCCACACCCAGGACCGCGTATAACACCCCCAACCTTCACAACCTGCCTGATCCGTTGTTTGTGCTCGACGAAGTCAGCGCTCAACCCCCTGCCCCACCGCAGGCCCAACTGTTACATCTCGTGGCTCTCCTGAGGCAGTCTCCCATTCCTTGTCTGCCACAAGCGCTCCTGCTCAGCAGCGCCGAAGGTCTGCCAGACTGCGCAGTGTGCAGGAGATACCTTCTCAGAGAGGCAGCAGAAGGGTGACACCTAGTGGTTCTCCTGTTACAAGGAGTGAAGCGGTCTCCCATTCCTGGCCTGCCGCAGGCCCTCCTGCTCAGCGGCCCCAAAGGTCTGCGAGGTTGCGCAATGTGCAGAGGTTTACTGCTCAGGGAAGCAGTGAGACTCCCGTTATCTCTGCACATTGTGAGACCGAGGATCCCGCCTCTATTTCCCAGAGGCAGGAGAGTGAGCATGTGCAATGCGTGGTGGGTTCTGATTCGCCCACTGACGTCACACGGCTTGATGACAAGGCTGGTGACGTGGTGAATCCTGACTGGCCAGGCTGGGACGTCGTGGACCCTGATTGGGTCAAGTCCGTCATCTCCGCCTCGCGCCCGCCCTTGGGTGGAACGACACCTCCTTAAAAGCTCCTCCTGCCATCATGGCGGTGCGCGACCGTCCTTCTATGTTTGGATGTCTGGCAGCGTGCTGCCACGCCACTGCTCAGGCATTACTGTCTTTTGTGGGCTTGGCCCTTGCTGCTTAGGCAGTACCTCGTTTGCAGGCCGTGTTCCTGCCTTGCTGCTCCGGCAGTATCCCCTTCAACAGGCCATGTTCCTGTCCCAGGTGAGCTCCTCAAGTCTCCACCGGACTCACCTGGTTATTGAAAGCACACGTGCGTGGGCACCTCTGTGCTACCCTCGTGCCATATTCTCGTGACTTCCACTGGCACACGTGCGTGGGCACCTCTGTGCTTCCCCGTGCAACAGGTACACCGAGCCGTGAGATCCGTGCCATACAACCCTCACGGGTTAGGGCAGATCGGTGTACATAGATCGTCTGTGACATTCCAGACGATCGCTAGCAGCAACCCGCTCACTCTTCACCCACCATAGCGGCGGTCCCTTACACCGCACAGTGGACCTTGACCGGCGGAAGCTGTCCATTTCCCATCTTGGCACGCTTCCCCGGGTCCCCCTCGTAACACCCAACTGCCAACATCAAACCAAAGCCCCTAACCGTAGATGGGCCGGCCAACCCCTGATTTGCAGCTCCCCATACAAGACTAACACCAACTGTTTTGGGCCAAAGGAAACACAGACCCGCTCACAATCAGATGAACATATCAACCACAAATCACTCCCAAAACGCTTTAACACCACAAAGGAGATCGGACCCTTGCGTCCGGCTCCTTCACACCCTTCAAGGCCTTACCGCACCCGAAAATCCTCCGAAAACATCCCTCTCACCCCTAAACTTCAACTCAAAACCACAGCCGCCATCCCATGGACCACTGCCGATGCCGACCTACCAACCCGAAAAATCTGTTACTCACCACTGTCAACAAGACCACCAAATACACCATCGGGCCCCCCCCCTAAACCTGGCCCCAAACAACGTTATCCATGCACCAAGTAACCACAGTCACTGAGTTCCTGACCAGCTCCCAAACACAGCCTCTCCTGACTCCACAAGCCCCCCGGAAACACCGTTCCAACCTCTTCCGCCCCCGGCTTCAACTCCCGAAACCTGCGGAACTGAAACGAAACAAAGCAGCAGCTACCCCTTTGTTGACCCCCGGCACGGGTTGTGCCACACCTAATTTTTTTTTTTTTTTTTTTGATTATACCACATACATTTAGGAACGAAATGCTGCAAGTACACCACCCTTGGCACAGAATTAGCCAACAAACCAATAATCAAATCCTCCAGCGACTAATAAACACCCTGACAGCACACCTTCCTCACGCAAAAAACTGCTAACCCCCCACGATTCGACCACCACCAAAAATTGGAAGCAATACCCCACCATGCTAAACCAAAACAGCCGGTCCTGCCGCATCCGAGGACCGCTGCAACATTCCATCAGGTACCACTTTACCCAGCCACCACGCGCAGCTATTGAAATCGCCGCAAGAAAACATCCTACCATTAGATTGTCCATGATTTCCCTCGTGACCCCCCACAAAATGAGCCGATGGCTGCACCCTTGGCATAGCCGACGACAGCCGTCCAGCAAACGCACTCCACAATGCCGTATCTCTGCACCCGCAGTTCCACTGCCCCAGCGAAGACCGCACCACCTTAAACCGCACTGCCTTAGCTGATCTACTGCCTCTAGCGCAGCCCGTAGGACCACACTATTACCCACGGAGCCTACGCTCCATAGCCAGAACATCAATCTTTATCCCCCATAAACCGCATCACTGACGCTGGACCTTCAGTCTTCTCCTGCGCCCACGGGACGCCAAAAGAGTAACCGCCACCTTCGGCAATGAGACAACAAACCCCACACGAAACATCGGGCCCGCCGACCCGACGCAAAAGCAAATCATCCAATAATGAATGAGCGATGTAATCCTGGACACACCATGCACAACCCACTCAACAAAGAAATAACCGCCTCAAATAGCAACATGAAATGGAACCACCCAACAGCGAACAACGTAATAATTCCCATCCTCACAGCAACACCAGAAATGTTGGCTAGCAGGAATGGACCAATGACAACCTAAATGCCGCCTCCACAGCCGCCTTTGCCATCAATGCTCCACGGCTCACTGCCTTTACCAAATCCCACACTCCGTCCCACGACACAATAATAAACCGTCGACAAATCTGGAGCAATGCAGGCACACACAGATGACTCCTCCGTATAAGATAAAATTGAATAAGCTGAAATGTTTGGCACCTTTTTGCACCACCCCCAACGGAGAAACCCAATCATGACAAGGAGGGCCTCGAATAGCCCCCCCAACCTGTCCAAAGCCACTTCCTTACCCAACTGCCCACTGACCACATCCGGGCCTCGCTTAGCAAAGCGCCAATTCCAATAAGGAGCAAAGATCCCCAACACCGACAAAATGCAAAAATGCGGGAAGTGCTATGTCCCTTTCCACAGCCCGAACACTTGTGCATAAGACGACAGGCGGTGCCAAATTTGCACTGCCCATCACTATACTGCCCACAAACCCCCCCCCATCATCCGGTTCGCCGGGGTTCCAAGTCTCAAGCACCCGGCTGCACCCTGGGAAAGGGGGGGGGGGTGGGTTGACCAGGAGCCGCCATCACCGCCTCCAGAATGATATGCCCTTATGATCTTACCGCATACTTGTACCCAACACCGTCCCCTGCCAAAATCGCTTGGCGTACAGAAGCCATGCTACACCGCCAACTGACCTACAAGCACCCCCAAATGCAACCATATAACCAAACAACGCCAAACAATTTCACAATTCCTGCTCCCCAATACACTTACCAAAAGAACGCAAAATGCCCGCCGCCAAGTTGCAAATATACGAGAGATGACCTATAACGGCGCATCCCCTCCCCCTCCTTCCTGGAGTCACCTAGCTTGCCTCATCCAAGTGAAACTGTTCCAGGGGCAGCAGGGAGAATATTTCAACCATCACCACTTGCAAATCTTATCCCTCACATCCGCCAATAGGTAAGCCCCCAGCGGGCTTTCAACGCACATATATACCTCTCACAATTGCCTCTGCCATCCAGACGCACCAACTCATCCCCCTCTTCTTTCCCCATCTCTTCCTCTGTCACAGCCCCCCGTCGACTCTGCCAGAACAATCTCCCCCGCCGCCTCATGCGCCCTCACTCTGCCTGCCGTACCTGCGCCTACCACCGCCGCTCCCGTCCATGCCGCCGGCGGCGCACGCGCTCTCCCGGCAGCCGTGTCATACAACAAACCCTTGCAGGAAGACCCCCTTCTTGGTGCAATATCACAGACCCCCTTGGTGCTGCCGTATCCGCAGCCGCCCCCCCCCCACACTACCCTTTTTTGCACCCCCAGGTGCTCCCCAAAATCCCGCCGAATTCACGGCTGCCTCACCCGACCACGACCCGCCGGATACTGGAGTAGAAGTCAAGCCATCTGGACATCTGAATCTTCCAACGACGCTGCTCAATCCTCCTCGCTGGAGCCGACTGCCTCTGGCTCAGGTAATGCAGGCGCTGCCGAAGTGCCGCCACCACCACGGCCGTCCTCCTGGTACGCCGCGTGGGCACTGTCCTCCAGGCTCCGTCTTCTGCCCTGCGGCAACAACCCTGGACACCACACCGTCCCATGGGCTGCCACCGCGGGCCTCATCATCATTCTGGCCCGACCCCCCCCCCGCCGCCTGCAAGGGAAGGGGGGGTACCTGCGGCCTGACCCGCTGCCAGCAGACTCCCATCTAGAGCCGCCGTCACATCCTGCCCTCCTGGGCCCAGAAAGCATCCGACTGCTGGCCCTCCCCCTCCTGGGGGAGACCGCCGCTGCCGGGAGCTGCACGCCAGATCGGGGTGACCGGGCAGGAACCGCAGGGCCCCCGCCATCACCCCCCACTTACTATCGCCTCCTAGGCACCCGTCGCACCAGACTCGCCTGCCCTGGCGCCGGACCCCCTGCTGGCTGCAGCCCCTCGGCCCCCCCCCGCCGCACGCGGGGGATACTGCTGGCCTCCGTCCTCCGCCAGGCGCTCTCCCAGTCAGGAGCCGCCGCATCCAGTCCTCCTGGGCCCACGCAAGCCTCTAACCGCCGCTGCCGGGAGCTGCACGCCTGATCTGGGTGACCGGGCAGAAACCGCAGGGCCCCTGCCGTCACCCCCACCTGGGCACCCGTCGCACCAGGCTCGCCTGCCCTGAAGCCGGATACCCCGCTGGCAGCAGCCCTGCGGCCCTCCCCACCGTCCGGGGGGGGTAGCGCTGGCCTCCGTCCACCGCCGAGCGCTCTCCTGTCCAGGAGCCGCCACATCCAGCAATCCAGGCCGCGGCTCGAACCGGAAGTAGGCTGCAGACTAGCCACGCCCCCCTCCCGGCTGCCGCGGCCCGGACTGGGATTCCTCCCACGGCCGGAGCAGCTGCTGGGTACCGCCGCTGCCCACGTCGCTGCATGGAGGGTCCCCGAAGGGGCTCTCACATCTCCTCCTCGCTCCCCCCGCACACTGCAAGTACCTGAAGGAGAGGGGAGGGGGGGATACCGCCGCCCACTGCAGACCGGGGAGCGAGGGGAAAGTGCCGACGGGTTAACCCCCGGCAGCCCTGACGTGGGACCGCGCTGCCAGGGGCCCGTGCACTGCCATGTGATATTCGACGCTGGTCCTGCATCGCAGCCATCCCGTCGGACGTCCGGATCGCTCCATGTCCGGAAGTCAAGAGAGGGGGTAAGCCAGATTTCCTATACTTACACCCCTCATCTGTCCCACCTCTTCCTCCAGAGAAACTCCTCCTACCCACCAATCCCTTTCTCTGCCCTATACACGACCATTCCTGTTCCTATTAACCCCATCACTCCTTCCCTTCCCTCTAGTCATGTCGCCCCTCCACCCTATGGGTTCCATGGCTTTCTGTGGCATTTCTGTATGATGTCAGGAGGAGGTGTCATATACATGACACCTATGGATCTGTCTCATCAGTTTCATAGTGGAATTAACAATACCGTACATATGTACAATATATAAATGTCACAGAAAGCTGTATATCCTCAATTGCTGCTGTCACTGCATTGCCTGATTCACCAGGAAAGAGGTTGGCAACCTGCCATATACATGACTACATTTTCATCGTTCTGGATAGTCATATCCACATGAATGATTGATTGGTCTTAGCTCCCCAAATTAAATTTCAAATCCATTGTATACTGATTTAATATTGCTTCAAGGAAAACTACTGTAATGAGTAATGTCGAGTGAGGTAGTTGTCATTGCTCAAATCTATGTATTATGGTATAATGTCCATGATGTCATGACAAATAATACCAGGGGTTTCAATGGTGCTTATAGATTTTATCATTATATTGACTTCTGTTTCCAACGTTACAGAATTCTTATACCAATGAAATTAAAGGATAGGCCTGTTGTCATCAAAACTCCATATTACTCTGGTTTATACATGTATTGTACTCCCCTTCAGTGGTCAAAAGATATAAGGATTGCTACCATCATTTTGGGGAACTATAAATTGCAAATAACATGAGGATAAGCTGTGGTGCACATGTAGCGCCCCTGAAGATATCAGGAGCTACACGGTACTGCATCCTGTCAAAGATGCAGGGCCTACCCTCAGGAACCCGGAAAACCAGTGCCGGTAACACCAAAACACATATATACAGTAATCCCTGTTTTTCCCTTCCCCAAGGACTGGTGAGAGACTAGAATTGGACCCAATGGATGGCCATCTAGAGGTGGAGCCAATCCAGTCCACTAGAAGACAACCAGGGGAGGAGGGGTCAGACAATCAGTAAGTGAAAGTGAAAGGAGACGGATGTAACCGTACTGACGGGAGTGTGTAACAGTAATCTGTCAGGCGCAGGCGTGTGGTTGCCGAAGGAGTACGGTGGAGTACTCTCGGAACCATAGCACTGACGGGGTACAGAGCCCTAGGCCAAGCAAACGCTCCTGGCAGACCTTATAAAATCTGCACAGTGAGGGGACCATCCAGGACCTCACTGACCGTAAAGTCTGGGGGCACCAACAGTGACGGGTGACCCAGGGAGCGGAACAGAACACCGACCCTACAGGGTTCAAACTGCCCGCCGTACGGACTAATGACTGAAAGACTACCAGGAGGGGACCCCCAGACGCTCCAAGCCATGGGGACCCACCAACTAGAGACAGGTGCAGGTGAAAGAAGCCACCAGGTTACCACTCCGGAACTGGGACAAAGGGGACCAGTGGGGAGGACCAGCCATCCTCAGGTTACCAGCATAACAACTGTGTGAGTAAAGAAAACAGTTACACTGCAATCCCTTGTGTGGCCTACCTTCTTTCCGCGCCTAACCTCCATCATCTATCCCCTGGGGCTACTTGCGGAGGGCCCAACATCCAGGCTGCCATTACCATCAGCCCCAGCGGTGAGAGACTGTGCAGTGGCGGTTCCATCTCCATAACCGCAACCCACAAGTGGTGTCACAATACAAACTTTATTAAATATTCCCCTGTTGATAACTCCTTTCAAGTGACCCCCAGGGTCATGGAACCTGGCAACGGCCACCGAGTGACATATCGCAGCAATACACCACCCGAGACCAAGTACCCCATAGCCCAGGCGCGACTCACACACAGAGTAGCATAAAGGAGACAAAACTACCTCAGATGGAACCTCAACTAAAAAAGGGCATGGAATATTGTAAATCTCTTGATTTACTTAAATAAAAAGAGAGACTATTTGGGACCATATTAATTACCATGACAGAGGTCATTAGGGACAAATGATACTACCACTGTAGCTTTGTTTAAAAGGGTTATCCAAAACTATAAATTTTATACTATATATATAATTATGAAATTCAATAATCTAGCCACTTTTCTAAACTACTTCATTTAAGAAATCCCTACCACTCCCTCACTATCTAACTTCTTGTCTGTGTGTTTTTTCTTTTCTTCCAAAGATGAAGAAGAAAAGTTGACACTAGAAGTCCCAGAAATTTCGAGCTCCCTGGGTTCCAAAGGTAGAAATGTTAAATGACCCCTCTCTGGAACTTCTAGTGTTAAGACTCAGCTAGCTGAACAGAGGCTGAGGTTACTTCAAGTGCCAAAGCCAAATCCACACTCATCCAGTGAAAAGGTGACCACATGGGGCCAAGGGATAGAGCTTCAAGCCACCCAACAGGATCCGTTGATACCGGCTCGGGGCTCTGTGTGTGCAGGCGCGGGACAGGCGGGAGAGGCCAGCGCAGGAAGATGACCAGGAAAGGACCACAGAAGGGTGTACCAGGTTGTGCCTCCGAACTATCCGGGATAGGCTGGAGCCCATCACAGCAGGACTCAGCACCCCTAGAGCAGCATTTATCTAGATGTGTTAAGCTGGAACTCAACTTTGAGTAAAGACCTTGTGACTGAATCCCTGTGTCATCCGGTTATTCCCATCGCCTCCGGCCCTGCACCCTGCCATTACAGACTACTATTCCCAACAGTCCTGGGGCCCAGCTCTAACTGTGGAGAGCGATTCCAACTCTGCTGCATCACCACCGACTCCAGGGAACTGAGCAGCAGTGGTGGCACCTATCTTGTTGCATACAACAGGTGGCATTACGACATCTCCCCTGTAAATATTCCCCACCATCATCAACCATTTATTAAAGCGACACCGCCGGGGTCACAAAACCGGGCGCTGTCGCCATGACATCCTACGAGCAGAACAGAGCCGCGGCCCGGTAACGAGTAACCCCCAGGCCCCGGTGTGGGCGTGTCACATGCATGGAGTATTCTCAAATGGATTGTCATCAGGGGTCTAAGCCCGCTGTCACCCCCACTGCTTTGTATTCAGCCCTGAATCTAAGTATCATCAGGGGGCAGCACTGTGGTCAATTATCACAGCTTCTATCATCACCTCCCCCTGATGACATCCCGTTTCAGTAGCAGTAATGACGATATGACCATAATTTCTTTCAAGTTGCCACCATAATTCTGTCCCTACCACCTCACATCTTCAGTTCAATCTGCTTCTGTCCCCATTGCCTCATCATTGAAACAAGATGTCACCAGCGGGGAAATGATGGAAGCAAGGTGAGTGAAAGCAGTGCAGCCCCTGTTTTGTTTCACAGCTGAAGCACATGCTGTGGTGCATTGCTGCTATCACTCACCCTGCTTCTATCACCATACCCTGATGATGTATCTTTTCAGTGAACAAAGCTGCAGGAACAGATGCAGTGAGGAAGCTAGATATAGAGACAAGTGTTTCAAGTGGCATGATACAAGTTGTGGTCACTTTCTGTTGATGTTTATTATTTATTTAATGAGCAGAGGGCTTGTGTTGCCCCAGCTCTGACAAAGTGAGCAAATATAGTGTGAGAATGGCAAAATTCACATAATTTTATTGTAGCCGCCAGTTGCTCTAAGATTCCTGGCAGCTCTAGGCTGCTTTCACATCAGCGTTTATTGACGAACGGCAAAAAAATCGCAAACCACATATGACTGGATCCTGTTGATTTAGTGTTGAACACATGCAAACGCAGGTGTTATTTTACAGGATCCTTTCACTTGCAGTTTATGGGTGGGCATTGGAGTCATGTGATCGGAAAGAGGGGGAGAGAGAGAGGGAGAGAGGGAGGAGAGAGAGAGAAGAGAGAAAGAGAGAGGAGAGAGAGAGGAGAGGGAGAGAGAGGAGAAAGGGGGGAGAAAGAGAGAGGAGAGAGGGAAGAGATAAGAGAGGGAGAGAGAGAGAGAGAGCCTCTCTGTGATTACGCCAGGCTGGTTTTTGGGCATGCTCAGCAGAGCAAACAGAATCCTTTCTATCAGCATACCGCCGTTCACATGTGGTTGCGTGCGGTACAGTCAGGATCCAGTGACATGCAGTATTTGCACGAAGGTAAAAAATGCTACAAGTAGTGTGCCGCCCCGTGTCAGTAGCATGGCTGCTCAGATCCAGATCCGCGGTGGCTGGAGGGGCGTCCGGACCCGGGGGTCATGCGGCCACTCAAATGAAGGGGGGTATTTACAGGGGATTGTATTTAGAGTTCGTGACGCCACCCGTGGTGTGTGGTAATGTGGAGTACCACCGCTTAAGTTGGGAGTACCCGGGGAGTTGGAGTGGGGCAGCCAGATGTTAGAACCCTCCACGGGTAGGGGAATACCCCAGGACTCGGTGATGGAGTTCGGGGAGTGCCGTGGGGAGTGAAGGGGGTCACTTGTGTACTCACTCAGTCCAAAAAGCTGACACCGACAACTGGATAAACCAAAGTTCTGGACACCGCTGCCGCTGAGGGGAGCTAGTTTGGGTCCCATCCCCGCTGGTGTTGCCTGGTGATCTGTGACCTTACTCCTGGCACTAAGTTCTCTCTTCTTTTGGTACCGGTAGCATAAAACTAGTCGGTTCCTGCTCCCCAGTGTGTCTAACTGTGGGAGCTTGTGTGAAGCCCCACAGGTGTTGTGTCGGTGCATTACCTTCAGGGACTCCACGTGGGATGGCCTGGTCACAGGTAGGGAACCTTCTCTTTAGGATTTTTGTGACGCCACTCTCGGTATTGCGGTCAGAGGACCGCCACTGCAGGTTAAGGGACGCCTGGGGTTGTTGGTAGGTGCAGTTAGATGGTGTGACCCCCGAGAGTAGGGCTGGCCCCAGGGCCCATTTTGAGTGGGTGGAACCACAAGGCGCAGAATGACTCAAACACGGTCCAGGCAGTCTTTCAGCGTTTTTACTCACAGTTTATAATAGGGTGGGTAACCCGGGCGTAGCTGGGATGAACCAGGCTGGAACCAGGTATCCTTCCGGCTGGCTGATGAGGGTGACTACCAACTCGCCTTCCTAGCCCTGTGTGTTTTGGGGTGACCCCTACTTGAAGCCCTGCTGGGGTCGCCTAGGGAAGTTGCTGATGCCTCTCTCCCTTTCTTTTGGCCCTTTTGCTTTTAGCCTGGACCAAGTCACTCCGGCTCTTTGCCTCCTGTGAACTATGGGCTCTCTCTTCGCTACGTGGCTCTGGACTCTGTGTGTGGTGGTGAGGGCGTGAAGTACCCCCACCTGCAGGTTGAGCAGGACAACTGAATGGTCCCCTACTCTGAGAGCTTGCACTCGTACGGGCCTGGTACCTCCCTGACAGTCCCCTTACTCTGCCACCTCTTTGCTCTCTCTAGCCTTGGGTGGATTTCGGGTAGCACTACCAGGTGACCGATCTCCCCCATTGGTAGTCACTGCGCGGATGCTGTCAGTGTTGTGTCAGCTTCCAGGGTCTACGCCACACGTCTGCTCTCCCTGAGCTGCACTCCCCTACTCGCTCACTACTCCCTCCCCACTGTGCCTGCCTACGCCACCTAGCAACCAGGCTCTCTACCACACCCCTTGAGTGGACATGGAGGCTTTGCCCCCTCCTGGATTCCCTAGGGGTCCCTATCAAAGGTAGATGTGTGAGACCTGATTACTATGCGCCTGTGTAGTCACACCTCGGTCAGCCTTCTGGATTACCTGTATTGTACTTCCCCCAGCATGGGTGCAGTACTCGGTGGTGCCTGACCAGGTCAGGGCGCCACACTTGTTCTCAGGGTTCACGCTTGGGATTTTCTGGTCCGTTTTTGTGGAAAGTCCTATCCCCCTCGCTGCGCTAGTACCCCTATTTTGGAGCAGGTAGAGAGCGGATCTTGAAGGCTCCGTTCTCGTTGGGTAAATTGTCAGGTTGCCTGAAGCTACTCCCTGACCTAGGGTCCACGTACCTTGTAGTGTCCTGGTCCCAGCCCGGTGATGGTACAAGGCCGCCGGCTATCCTCCTCAACAGTTCCATGCCCCTTCTCACGATCCCCTGCGACCGGGGGTCCAGCTCCTACTAGGCCTAGACCACCGTCTGCCATCTAGTTGCTTCCAAGGAGCCCGGCTCCTGACCTCCTGTCTCCTTCAACCTTCACGCTCCAACTCCAGACTTCAACTCCCTGACACTCCTGACCTCCCCTTAACCAACCCCCCACCAAAAACCGCAAACCAATGGATCCGGTAAATGACACATGCAAGAGCATGCAAACGCACCTTACCGCGATTCTATTAAAAATGCATTGAAATGACAAAGACAGCCATGGATCCCCTGGGGAGGAGGGGCGACATGACCAAGGGGGAGTTAGGGAGTGATGGGGTTAATAGGGACAGTTTGCTTGGCAGGCCTAATATGGCATTAAGGGGTGGTTTAGCTTGGGAGGAAGAGGAGGAGTAGGGAAAGGGTTAGTCTGGGAGAGGAGGGGGTTACCTCCTCTTCTTCTTCCGGACGCCAAGAGATCAGCAGCACGAGTCACCATGGCTGATCTCCAGGAACTTCAGCGCCTGATTGCAGCAGCCATTGCAGCGCACGGGCCCCTGGCAGTGCAGTCCCACATCAGGGCTGCCGGGGTTAACCCGTCGGCGCTTGCCCCTCGCTCCCCCAGCCGTGGTGTGCGCCAGTCGCGGCCCCCCCGCAGGTATTCCCCGGGTGCGGGGGGGGGCGAGGAGGAGATGCCAGAGCCCCTCCAGGGACCCTCCGCAGCGGGCCGAGCAGCAGCGCAGTCCGGCTGCTGCTCCCAGCAGCAGCGGGAGGAATCTGCGTTCCAGCCGCGGTGGTCGGGAGGTGGGAGTGGCCAGCGTGGGGCCTACTTCCGGTCCCGGCCTCCGGGCTGGAGTTCCAGTGACGGCAGCGGCTCCAGGTCGGGAGCGCGCTCGGCGAGGGAGGGAGGCCAGCAGTTCCCCCTGCAGTCGGCGGGGGGACCGAGGGGCTGCAGGCGGCGGTAGGTCCAGCACCAGGGGGAGGTCTGTGGTGCCTGACCCTGGCGCGGCAGTGAGCAGGGGTGACGGCGTGAGCCATGCGGCGACCGCCCGGTCACTCAGGACCGCTGCGCAGCCCCCGGATGTGGCGGTGTCCTGTGGGAGCGGGAGGACCCAGCGGCAGGAGGCCTGCAGCGGCCCAGGAGGGCCAGAGGCGGCGACGGCTGGGATCCAGAGCCGGGCGTCCATCAGTCCGCGTCCAGAGTCCCCTGGCAGTCGGCGAGGGGGTGGGCGCGGGCGCAAGAGGTCGAGGCCTGGGGTGCCGGCGCGGGGGACAGGACGGTCTCCTGGGCTGTCGCCCCAGGGCAAGAGACGGAGCGGGGACGGCACTGCCCACGCGGCGGCCCGGTTTGGCGGCCGTGGTGGGGGGGGTGCCGCGGCGGCGCCCCCCGGATGTCGGATGGAAGAAGATGTCAGCGGCGAGGATGAGGAGGTCGTGCTGTCGGAAGAGTCGGATGGTCGGCAGACGGAGGACAGCGAGGCTGCGGTATCGGGGGACGTTGAGCCGCGGTTGGGTGAGACGGCAGCGGGGGCGGCAGGGGCTGCGATGGCGGGGAGTGTCGGGGGCGGGAGGGCGGCTGTGGACACGGCAGCGCCCGGCGGTGTAGCAGTGTGGAGCCAGTTGTTGGGGCTGTTGCAGGGGTTGGCGGCGGTTGCCGGGGCTGGGGGGGGGGCGGCGCAGGCGCCGGCGGCGGCGTGGGTGGGGACGACAGGTCGGGGGGCGGCGGCGGTGGGAGGGGGGGACGGAGCGGGCGCGGTGGAAGGGGGGGGCGCAGGGGGGAGTGCGGCGGAGGGGGCAAAGGAAAAAGAAAAGGAGAAGGAGGATGAGGTGGTGCGCCTAGATGATAGGGCTAAAAGCGAAGTTTATGTTTGTTTTGAGGGCCTGCTGGGGGCTCATTTAAAGAAGGAGGTGCGGGAAAAAATTTGGAAAGGGGAATATGTGGAGATTTTTTCTCTGCTTCCCCTGGAGAAATTTAATTTGGATAGGGTTAAGCCGAGCGACTCCAAAAAGGAGAAGGACGAGGAGGAAAAGCGCCCCGTTATAGGCTTATTCCTCGGACTTTTGCAAACTGGTTGCAAGCGTTTGCGATTTTGGCGAGCGTGGTCGGGGAGAAGGAGTCGGAGCATTGTTCGGCCTTGTTTGGTTACATGGATGCGATAGGGGAGGCTTATCGGGTTTATGGCGGGCTGGCGTGGCTGCGTTACGACGAGCAATTCCGGCAGCGGAAGGCGTTGCAGCCGGATATGCGATGGGACCATAAGGATATTTCCTTATGGATGCGACTGATGTCGGCACCGACTCAGCCCTTTCGGGGGGGTGCCGGGGGACCGGGGGCCGGGTCCCCGGCAAGTCAGAAAAAAGGTTTCTGTTGGCAATATAATGAGGGGCAGTGCAGGTTTGGAGCGGCATGCCGGTTTAAGCATGAATGCTCAGGTTGTGGGGGAGGACATAGCTTGTCCAAGTGCTTTAAAAAGGGGAAAGGAAAAGCGGGTGACGGGGTTGGAAAAAGGGATGACGCCGGTGAAGGTAGAAGCGATGGCCCCCTTTTTAAATAGGTATCCGGACGGCGAGGCAGCGGCGTTGTTATGGTTTGGTTTTTCTGATGGTTTCCGTATCCCGTCGGCTGTTAGTCCATCGCCCCCGCCGTACCGTAATTTACGTTCTGCTCGGGATCATGCGGATGTGGTGGATGAGAAGCTGAGAAAGGAGGTGGTTTTGGGCAGAATGGGCGGTCCTTATGACGCCCCGCCGTGTTCGAAGTTGGTGGTTTCGCCGTTGGGGGTTGTGCCGAAGAAAGAGCTGAACAAATTTCGGCTTATCCATCATTTGTCTTACCCAGAGGGGTTATCGGTGAATGATGGCATTGCACCGGAGTTAGCGGCGGTATATTATGTGTCGTTCGACAAGGCGTTGGACCTGGTCAGGGCTGCGGGTCGGGGTGCGTTGATGGCAAAGGCTGATGTGGAAGCGGCGTTTTGGTTGTTACCGGTTCATCCAGATAGTCAGCATTTGTTAGGTTGCTGGTGGGATGGCAGTTATTATGTTGATCGCTGTTTGCCAATGGGTTGTTCAATTTCGTGTTCGTATTTTGAGGCGTTTAGTTCGTTTGTAGAGTGGGTGGTTCGGGATGTGTCTGGGCTCACGTCCATTATTCACTATTTGGACGATTTTCTTTGTGTTGGGCCGGCGGGTTCAATGGTTTGTGCGGGGTTGTTATTTGCGTTGCAGAAAGTCGCAGACAGCTTCGGAATTCCCTTGGCCCCCGATAAGACGGAAGGCCCGGCGCCTGTGATGCGTTTTTTGGGGATTGAGATTGATTCTATTGCCATGGAATGTAGGTTGCCGGAGGAGAAGGTTCGTGATTTGAGGGCCGCGGTGGCAGGGGTGAAGGCGGCAAAGAAGGTGCGGCTTAAGGTGGTGCAG
The DNA here is from genome assembly GCF_048569485.1 of Anomaloglossus baeobatrachus. NCBI lineage: Eukaryota > Metazoa > Chordata > Amphibia > Anura > Aromobatidae > Anomaloglossus > Anomaloglossus baeobatrachus. The sequence goes on along the minus strand of NC_134354.1, from coordinate 509,920,900 downwards.
TCCTTGCTTGGGAAATTGAATTTCGCTTGCAGGATTATGCCGATGGGGAGAGTTTTTGCGAGACGTTTGGCAACGGCGACGGCAGGTGTGCGGTCGCCGACACATTTCGTGCGACTCACGAAGGCGATCAAGGACGATCTTTTGGTATGGGACCAATTTTTGCAGTGTTTCAATGGCCGGGCCCTGGTGATGGAGAAGGTGGCGTCTAACGGGGCGTTACAGCTGTTCACCGATGCGGCTGGGTCGGCAGGGTTTGGGGCCGTGTTTCGAGGTCACTGGTGTGTGGGTCGGTGGCCACAGGCGTGGCGGGAGAGCGGTTTGGTCAGGAATTTGGCTCTGTTGGAGCTATTTCCTATCGTGGTAGCAGTGGAGCTGTGGGGGTCGCGTTTTGCCGGGAGGAAGGTTTGCTTCCATTGTGATAACCAGGCGGTGGTGTTTGCTATTAACAACTTGTCGGCTAAGTCGGAGCCAGTGGTGGTGTTTTTGCGGCATTTAGTGTTGAGATGTCTGCAGCTGAATGTACAGGTGGTGGCAAAGCACGTTCCGGGAGTTGACAATGGGGTGGCTGACGCTTTGTCTCGTTTTCAGTTCAGCAGGTTTCGGGCGCTACTGCCTTGGGCGGACGAAGTCGGAGTGGAGTGTCCCGTGGATTTATGGAATCTGGTGAGGCGGTGATCTCAGAATTGATTCGGAATTCGGTGACTGAGGTGACTTGGTGCCGATATGCTAAGGTGTGGGCTGAATGGGAGGAGTTGCTGGGTCGGATGTTTGATGGGATAAGCGTGGATTACTTGGTGGCATTACTGGCGTTGGTGAGTGTGGATTTCTCGGCTGGGCGATCGGCGTCGGCCGTGGCGCATCGGGTGGCGGCGGTGGCGTTTTGGTTAAAAATGAGAGGGGAACAAGATGTTTCGCAGGATTTTCGGGTTCGACGGGCCTTGCGGGGGTTCCGCCGCGGTGTGCGGGAGAGGGACAAGAGGCGTCCCGTATCGTTTGGTTTGTTGAGGCGGTTGGTGGGGGGCCTGAGCGGCATTTGTGAGTCGGTTTACGAGACTGTTTTGTTTACAACAGCTTTCGGTCTTGCTTTTTATGGGGCTTTCCGGATCGGTGAGTTGGTAAGCCCGTCCAGGGTGACAGGCGGCGGGTTGCTGCTTGAGGATGTGCGAGTGGGCGGTGATCAGGTGGAGTGCCGGATTAGTCGGTCGAAAACGGATCAGCTGGGTCGGGGTAGGTTGGTGGTGTTATACGCGGTCCCGGGGGAGGAGTTGTGCCCAGTACGTTTGGTGGAGCAATTCATGGCCGTGAGGGGAGGTTTACCGGGCCCATTTTTGCGGCACGTGGATGGGTCCTTTTTATCAAGGTTCCAGTTTGTAGCGGTTCTGCGGCGAAGTTTGCGGAATGTGGGGGAGCGCCCGGAGGATTTCGGGTCGCATTCCTTTCGGATAGGGGCAGCTACGGAGGCCGCTCGTTGGGGGCTTGGAGATGAGGTGGTAAAGCGTATTGGTAGATGGGAATCTTCTTGTTTTCGGCGGTACGTGAGGCCGCAGCTGTTGTAGCATTATGGTAACTTTGGTCTAGGTACAGGTGGTTTGGCGGTTTGGAAGTGGTTTTTATATGTAAAAAAAAAAAAAAAAAAAGAGGGGGTAATGTACAAGTGTTAGAGGACGGAGGTAGAATGGGTTTTTCATGAAAGGCGTTGATGGTGGTGTTGTTATTGGTTTTTAATTTCTGTTTTCGTTGTCTTTCTTTGTTGTAGGGATGTGCCTAATCTGGATTCTGGGGCATTCCTTCGTGTTCTGGGGTGCTCGGCGGGCGGCGGTTCGCCCGAATGGTCGGCAGCTAGGGCTGGATCGAGGGCAGGCGACTGTTCGGTGGATCGGTGTTCGGGGCATGGAGTGGGGCAGGGTGGTCCCAGAATTTGGTCGTTATTGTAAGGTTGACCGGCCTCCGGATGTGCTGGTATTACACGTGGGAGGTAATGATCTGGGAGTCCGGGCGTCACGGGATCTGATCCGGGATATAAAGATTGACTTACTGCGGTTGTGGAAGCAGTACCCGGGTTTGATTGTCGTGTGGTCAGACATAGTGACCAGGTTGTCATGGAGGGGGGCTCGGTCGGTGGAAAAGGTCAATAAGGCCAGGGCCCAGGTGAATCGGGTGGTTGCCAGGTTTGTGATCAGGAACGGTGGGATTGTGGTGAGGCACAGGGAGTTGGAGCCGGCAGATTGGCGGTTTCGGAGGGGTGACGGAGTGCACCTCAACGACATTGGAGTGGATTTATGGGCATTGGGCCTGCAGGATGGTGTTGAGCGAGCTGTTGGTGTGTGGCGGGTCTAGGCCACGTAAGGTGTCACGTGGTCTGTCCTGTGGCCGGGGGGGGTAGGTCTGGTCCAGAGGTTGGAAGTGACTGGTAACTGGACCGGGAGTCATTGTCTCGGTATGGTGGCTCTCGGTTCCGGGATGTGGCAGGCACGGGGTTCTGCCAAAGTGTGGGGGTGTCAATCCGTGGGTGATTGGCACCTCGTCTCTGGGTCGGTGTGTTGCGGCCAGGGGCAGGGGGAGTAGTAGTTATGGACTGGGCCTGCCCCCGGGAGGGTCATGTAATTGGCATTGTCTATTGTTATATGTGTGTTGTTTTGGGTCGCCCGTTGGACGGCGTCCCTAAGGTGCTTAGTTTGTGAACAATAGGCAATAAAAGGCTGCTGTGGCCATTTGAACCAAGTCGCATGCAGTCCGTGTGTTTATTTATAGTATAAGGGGTTTGGTAACACAGACATCATGACCGGAGAATACTCCCTCAGCTGGTCATGCATTTGTCAAGGATCCGGTCAGATGAGTTTCGCGTTTTTTGACGTCCGTCAAAAAAACACTGATGTGAAAGCAGCCTTGCTACAACCTCTTATCAGAATATAGTCTAGCCCTATAGGCAAAATTATGGAAGTCTGTACTCTGAGCACTGCAAGTATGAATTAATTCACTGTCACCTCTTCAATGTATATATAGAACAGGTTATATGGGGAGATATTCATTTAAAGGGATTGACCACTTTCAGTAAAGGGGGCTCCAAATTTTGTAAAATATCTAAAACAACAAGCTCACCCGCCCTGAATCCAGCGCAGCCCCCCACCGCTTCTCTGGTCTCAGAGTTTTATCTATAATGGTGACATCTCGGCATCAGCATTTGTCACTGCTGTAACTGATCACTGAGCTCAGCAGCGTGTGCCATTAACCTCAGCGCAGCTGCCGCGCTCAGTGGTTGGCTACAGCAGTGATTCACACTGTTGATATTACTTCACCTAGGGAGGGTGGGTACCTGCCATGTTTGGTATGTTATAGTGTGTTTCAGTATGGAAATATTTTATAAAGTAAGGGGGCCATCCACTTTTCTGAAAGCGTACAACCTCTTTATTGTCAGTGAGGACCATTTATATAAAGTAGCACATTAATCTTTTTATTGCAAATTCAGAATGTTGGATCATATTCATTTAAATGTTGTTGTTTTAAAAATATAATGTGACAGCTCAGATTACCAGGTAATATTTTCTCTTGACTTATTGGTTTTAAATATGTTAATTTTGGATGATTGATCAATGTTTACGAGCGCACATTGTCTTTTCATCAACTGAAAACACTTTAGACGTCTGGTCATTTGATACTCTAACAGCTGTCAATTACTCAGAGGTTACAAGTCACAACTCCATCATAGTCTGGTTTTTTATTCAAAAACACTTGTGAACAACTTAATACCAAGGCATGAACTAACTGTTGCTTCAACTTCATGTTTTGCAGCTGCTGTTAAACTTTGATCTTATGATTCAATGGAGACAGCAAAAATGTAAAAATATCTACAGTACGGTCTGTAAGAAGTATATTATACCTAAAAAACAGCAAAATGATTCCCTCTATGAAGTGATATTAGCTGTTTCTATGACTTCTAGTTTCATGCACGTCAACATCTCTATCTAAAGTGTGTGGGATCCTTCATTATTGATTGCCTAATCTGTAAGGATAATTACAGTATGTAGTGTATATGTAGTTAGAGAAATTTAAAGGGAATCTGTCATGTTCAATAACGCTAATAACCTGCACATGTAGGGTTAATCTGTAGGTTAATAGTGTTATAAAGGTGTCCAACAGCTGTAGTTAAAGTGCGGCACCAAAGAGAGAGGAGAAGGAGCATTATTTCTCATGGGAGCCGCAGGCTTGCAGTCATGCAGTTGTGCCCATGTGGCGCCCTGGACAAGCCAGGACGTCACAGGTACTGCAACAACACACCCCACACCCCGGTTAGGAACACCAAAGTCAGACACAAATCCTTGTTGCCTCCCTCCAGGGGATGATGTCCACACCAGGTGGGGTGGAGCCAGGCGGTTGGCTCCTCCCACTGAGGAGTTCACAGCCCTGGAGGTGGGAAAAGGGAGTTAGTTGAAGTTCCGTGAGGGAAAGTGAAGGGTGGAAGTAGTAGTTGAGGAGCTGGAGCAGACTGACCGTGTCCGGGTACGTGACCCGGGCACCTGAGAGCAAGGTTGGCAGACGGGGGTGACCGTCTGCAGGAGAGGCCGATTGACGCACAACCGTAAGGACCGGGGACGGGCGGTGACCCGCCGGTACCGGATCGGGGAGCGAAGAGAAGCCAGCACCATCCGGCAGGGCCTACGGACCCCGACCAGGCTTGGAGTCGCCGTTAAACTGGTCAAATCCATCAGCGATGGGAACCTCCGGGGTTTCCCAGCAGTAAATACCCGACTGAAGGCAACCGCTCAACCGTGAAGGGAAATACAGCTACCGCCACAGCTAGGGTTCCCAGGGCCAGCGCCTGCGGGCAAAAAGAGGCTCCTCTGGCAAGCACACCGCTGGGGAGCGGGCTACCGGTGGGAAGCCATCGGGGCCGAAAACACAACAAAGGTGCAGGGAGAGACAGTCACCGTCAACCTACCGGGAGTGATAACCGCAGCCGCCTGTGGGACCCGTCCATCCAGCCGTCTGTTTTACCAGAGACTCCGTGTACGTTACTGGCTGAGTGAGTACCACCGTGCCGTCTGGCACCGCGCTGCCCCCGCGACCCTGCACCTCGCCAAACCCCGCCATCCACCTTCCAGTCAACATCACCGGGCCCCGGGACCACCAAAATTCCCCCTACCCACGGAGGGGAGAGAACCATCCCAGCTGCTCCCTGTCATCGCTCCCAGGATCCCCGTACAGAGCAGCGGTGGTGTCCCAACCTCCTCACATACCGTGGGTGGTGGAAAAAACCGACATCCCAAACCCCAACAAACCACCCCTTTCACTCACGGGCGAAGAGCGCCGCTTGAGTCCCCGGGATCCGGCCCACCGCTCTAGCCACCGAGCAGCAGTAGCAGCAGCGCCGGACCTGAGCGTGGTGAGCACAGCGCCCTCCCCACCCGCGACACCCACATGGCTACAGTCATCGTTCAATGTTGACCGTAAACATTCCTGGCACTTTGACTAAAAGTTTGCTCTGTAGTGCATCAGTGCACAGCTCGCTGTCAGTCAATGTGCCTGGGGATGCTTACACCTTCTAATCAGTGCTGTGAGCAATGACTGTCGATATGACGGCACTCGTCTAAGACTAAAATTCAGTGGAGAAATTAAGTTAAAAATGAGTTAAGTTCCTGCTGTGTGTTGGTTTGTTTTCCTTACCAACACCTATTCCTTTCTATAACCTTATACGAACGTGTTTTAGTTCCCTCACTCTGGGTTTTTGTGTTTTCCTGCACATCTTCCTCTCCCCTTCTTAACAGTGTATTGCATCCTCCCCTCTGGTTCTTCAGGAGGTATAAGAAACCCCTCAACAGCCTTTTAAGGAGTCAAGGCCAAGGTAGTGTTATTGGTTGTGCAGCTAGTGTTCTTCTAGTCTGTGCAGTTGGGTGTGGTAGTATGGCGCCCCTGAGGCTCTGGTTGACAGAGGGTACTGCACCTCAGTTAAGGTGCGGTATCCATCTCAGGTAAGGGGGGGTTAATCACCAGTGTTCCACATTCACACTCTACATACAGCTTAGGAGCCTTCTCACAAGGGAGGATAGCTCAGGGGAGGCAAGGAAGTGGCGATCACGATTCATGAGACTTCCCCAGTCACTGATGCCAGCCACCTGGGGGGCAGGGTCCACTTGGGGGTAAAGGTAGGTGCAAGATACTCACACAACTCAGATCCGTCGTGACCATAGTTCTGAGAAGACACTTCTGGAACTCTTGTACTTTACTGGGCCCGGGGCTTGCAGCGGGAGCTCAGCCCTGGTACCTAACTGCTGAGGTGGACATCCTAGGAATAGGACACTCTCTCTCTCCAAACACCGGTGGTGGCCCCTTTACTTGCTTGGGATTGGCCGGAGCCCACGACGGCAGAGACCAGCACCTGGGTGCAGCTATAAATCAGTGAGTAAAAGAACCTGGAACCGCAGTTGCCGACTCAGAATCTGATTAGCGATCGCCGTCGCCCCGCACTCCATCGCTTCCAAGGGACTACCAACCTTAGTCATCCACATGGGGCCTGCTCCACCTGTGGGGAGCGATACTATCGCAGCTGCCATAACACCTGCCCTGGTGAGGAATTCTGCAGTGGGTGCTTCTCACTGGCTGCATACCACAGGTGGCATCATGACAACTTTCCCAACCATCCCACTTTCCCTTAATTCGCTGTACGCCTCGGGGCAATGGAACCGGGAAAGGCCACTCGTGACATCGACTGACCCGACCCGTGACTGCCCGGCAACAATTAGGTTAACCACCTTCCCCGTGGGGCGCTACATTTGGTGTCACAAACAGGATATCATTCCCATTTAATCGGGTACTGTGTGCTTTATGGACTATCTAGTTCTGGACTGTTTATTTGAAAAATTACTCCTCAGCGGCCATTAGAAGACAACAAGTGGCCAGGACGTGCCTTCGTGGGAGGAATCCAGGAGGAACGCGAGAAAGAGTACTGCTGATGAGTCACCCTTCATCATTCGACAGAGGAAGAAAAGGGGGGTGTGCCATGGGGAGTGGTTCCCTGAAAAGCGCGCGAACCAGGGCCCCACTGCTAGAGGCGGACACCCGCATGACCAGTTGATGGAGCAAGAAAAGGACTTGTTGCTGGGACGCCCCAGATACTGCACCTGTGACCCTTGAGAAGCAGGACTTAAAACCTGGCACCTTGGGAGTGGATGAGGCAGTGTGCAGAAATTTGTTAATCACACTTTGAACACTGCTGACTGGCATTATCAATTCCTTGGATATTTTGTTGTATCCATTTCCTGTTTTATACAGTTCAACTATCCTTTCCCGTAGATCCGTTGACAATTATTTTGCTTTCCCTATGACTCACAATCCAGAAACGTCAGTGGATCCCAGAAACTCACTCAGCTTTTATGCACACACACTGATTACAAGCAAACAGGTCAAAGGTGAGGATGTTACCTTTATTAGCCATTCAAACCCCTTTGTATCAACGTCTGTGCATGCTATCTGGTCAAAATCACCAGGGTATGTAAACTTTTGATCAGGGTCATTTGGATGTTTTTGGTTGTGATGCGCCCACGGGGTTCGAAGGGTTACTCATCACCGGGCCAGTGCATGGAGTTGGGACGTCACAGCGGTCAGGCTCGGTTCCATGACCCCGGCGGTGTCAATAAATGAGGGTGATGATGATGGAGATAGTAGTCATTCGTGATGCCACCTTTGATGTGCAGCTAGCATGGGACCCGCCGCTGATAGGGTGGTAGTGCAGCTAGCTTGGTACAGCTCTCAGGTTCCAGGCCTCCAAGGCATCATGCCTAGCTCGGTGCTCTTTCTGCTCAGCCAGCAGTGTCCGGAGCTGCTGTTCGCAAGCCACATCGATAGCGTTCGCTGTCAAGGTGGGTTCCAGGGGAGCATCCAGATCTCCCCCCTTGCCGGCCATCACAACTCAGGCCAGGTTTTGCTGCCGCGGCCAGGTGCGAGAGCTGGGGGTGCTGCCAGCGGTCCCACCAGGTCATCACCTTTAGTTTCCAGGGCCTCCAATGCCGGTGCTGTTAGCATCTTGTAGGTGTCAGCTTTACTCCTCTCCTGGAATGGCATGGTCGGTTCTCCCAGCAGGGTCTCCTGCCACCTCCGGATGGCTCCCATTTGTAGCTCCAGCAGTTGAGCTCCCACCACCTTCCTCCTCCAAGAACTCTGGGGTTATGATGGGTCATGGCAGCGGTACATCCTCGGGACGGTCAGGGGAGCAGGTCGCTTCCACCCCGTGCTCCTGGGTACTTGGGTTGCTGCTCGTCATCTTGCATCCGGAATCTGACTGCGCAAACAGCCCATGCCTCTCCACTTCCCATGATAACATCTAATTATGACCTGATTGATGTATTCTGTGCGGGATCATATCCAGGAGATGGATGAGTATGACAAGATGAATATGACAAGATTATTAATATATTGTCAATCTTAATATGTGTTAAATTATTGTATATTTAGGGAACAGTAATTATTCTTAATATATGGCATGTATTACTGTAATGTATTGAATTTATAATATTATTTAATTTTATATGAATATATCAAGTCTCTATATGTAAGTGGATATCTATTTATTATGTCCTTATATATCTTCTTCGTCTGCTGGATTGACTAAGGAAATGCACTGAGATTGTATTGTCAAATATTATAAACTATTAGGCATTGTATCCTATAGTCATTATACTGTGATTGATCCTTATACTTCTCACGCGTCTTGCAATCTGCGTGGTTGTGACCTGTACGCATGCGCGCTACTGCCCCTCCGTTGCCCTCCGGCTTCTGTATCATTATGGTGGGGGGAGGAACTGATCATGTGATATGGTTGGCCCTCCCTAAGCCATGACGCGGCAGCCGGTTGTTGATGGTGGTTGCCGTGGCGACACATGCGTCGTCAATCTGGTCATCACACACCAATTGGTCCATGCATATTTAAATACTGACACTTACCACCTGTATACCGCCCCTGGATGAAGTCATTGCCGAAACACGTGTAGGGTGTCCTGTGTACCCGGCTACATCCTGACCTGCCACGTATCTTTGAATCATTATATCAGGTAATAAAGCTCTATCCTGGCTCTATTAGATATAGAGTTAAACCAGTGTGGTGTGCCGACATTACGGTTCAGTCTAATTAATTAACTTATTGTTTCCTGTATATAGACTTCAAGAGAACTATATAGCACCACATTGTTATATTATATACTGTACTTTGGCTTTCTGATATCCTTGTCATTGTATTTGCCCATATAAGCAGCCTTGTTGAGCTTATATTATAGTCTCCTTAATTTAACCCCTTTATCTATAGAGATTCTTTGGGAATTGTACAGCATTGTATTGATATATTTTGTTTTTTGACACTCATACCATTGTAATTATGCTATGCAATTGGTCGACCTGATAAACTCCTATATATCACCAACCCTGTATAATGATGGCATAATTATGGTTTTGTATGTACCCGGGTATTTATGCAATTTTATGGTGTTTTAACCCCTCACTTGACCAATAAAATAAATTGCACATATTTGGACAGTTTTATCGCGTTTTTCCTCTCCTTCCACTTCTCATGGAGGTCGATCCCTCCCCCTGGGTAGGTTTTGTTTCTGGTCTCCTGCTGTAGGGGGTGGATGCAGCTCTTGGCGCCAAACTGCCACCCAGCCCACGAAGGGCAGACACACCCAGATCACTGGATTACACATGGCGCCTGTTGTTCTTTAATGGCTGCCAGTGTGCTATGGTTTACAGCATACAGTCTGTAGGCGCACAGTATCCGCGTTTGCGGGCACTATATCCTGTTCATGACGCCAAGTTGACGAGTCCCTGGGGTCCAAAGGGTTACTTGTCACTGAGGCGGTGCATGGGGTTGGGATGTCACAGCGGCCAGGCCTAGTTCCGTGATCCCGGCGATGTCAATAAATGAGGGGGATGATGACGGGGATAGTAGTCATTGAGGGCCGGTGGTAGTGCAGCTAGGTTGGTACAGCTCTCCACAGGCAGAGCTCAGGCCTCCAGGGAGGTTGGGAGTAGTAGTCCACTCTAATAAAGGAACGCGGGGCGTGGGAAGGATTTGATGACACAGTGGTTGCAGTTAAAGTTCTTTACTCACTGAGATGTCACCGCCTTTGGACTGCTGGACTCCGCTGTGATGGGCCCTAGCGGATCCCAGATAGTTTGGGGGTCAGAACCGGTGTTGTTTCCTGTGAGTCCTTCCAACCTGTGCTGTGTTGTGTGAATCCCTGTGGCTTGAAACCTCACGGGGACCCGAGTCCTTGAAAGGACCCTGTACTGGTGCTGCTCTTCTGTTATGACTCCTGGCTCTATATGCTGCTGTGCCCTGGGCGCTGTGTGTGGGCCAAAAGACCTGAAATCCTCTGCCCAGCAGATTTTGCTGGTGGGACATGAAGTGCCCACCAGCCAAGGGCTCTGCATCCTGTCCGTGCGCTTGGTCCTGAGGGAGCTATGGCGCAGCTCTCCCCTCAGCGACCATGTTCTTCCCACGCCTCACTTGTTCCGTATCTGACACTCTCCAGTGTCAGCGTCCAACTGTTGAATGTGTGTGTGTCACCTTGCTCCCTGGTGTTAAGCTCCTCCCCTTTGGGTTCCTGAACTAGTGAGAAGAGGGTCCACTACATTAGTGATGGCCACACCCCAAATCTCTACCCTAGCCCAGTCCCAGTGAGGGGGCAACTAACTGTGTATTTTGGTGGATTGTTGTGGTTTACCGGCAATGACCTCCTCCGTACCTGAGATGAATACTGCACCTCTGGTGAAGTGCAGTACCCTGTTGTGACTGAAGGCTCAGGAGCGCCACAGTTGTCATTTTGATTTAAAAAGAGAAAACACAGTAGTTTGACAATAAATGGCTTCATAAATCCAAAACGAGAAAAGCGGCAGCTCACTCCATCAGGTGCACAAAATTCCTTTATTCTGCGTTTAACAGACAAATTCAGGAGCATGGGGAGAGAGGGGGTGCGGGGGACGGTGAACGGACGACAGCCTGTTTCGCGCTGACAAGCGCTTTGTCGAGTCCTAGAGAAGGCAGCCAGCTGGTCGTTTTTAAGGAGTCTTCACAGCTGACGTGAGTGCTATTAAAAAGCAGCATCAGCCGCTAACATATGCAAACAATATCCACAAGCTGCAGTGACAATACGATAGTACACCAATCTAATATACATGCATGACATAAACCATTATAATTATTAGCACATTATTGCACATTTTCATTTTCTGTAGACAATGCATGTTTTTTTTATATATATATCTATACACAAGTAGCGAGAGCGGAGCTAAGAGGTTTTTCAATTACAAAAGCTTATTTCATATTCTTATATATGTAGGCTCATACAGAGCCAATGATACCACATGGAAGAAAAGAGCTGTCAATACAGTAACAGGAACGAAGGGGAGACTAACATCAATTATTTATTATGATCTATACTGATGTATATATTCATATTTATGTTTATTTTATCTCTATTTTTGTTTTTTATTTTTATTTTTATTCTTATTATAATTCTGTTCCCCCAGATTTTAGCAGCATCTATCATATACCAGATATCTCTTACTTCCTATCAGGGACTGACAGAGGAGAATAGCGAACACAGGTCATATGCACCTAGACTTTTTGAGGGAAAAAAAAAAAAACCCAAACAAAATTAAAAAGAGAGAGAGACACATAGTGACAATGGGGGCCCACTTATGTTAGTTAGTACATGACTGATGGTAATGGGAAAATGAAGGATAACCCATATAAGGAGCTACACCTTAGCGCTAACTAGTCTACGGTCATTTCATCACAGAAATACGGCCATATCGTTACGATCATTAAGACCCAAAGGGCCCATTGCTCTTGTTCTTATGATCAGCCGCGATTCTTTCTGCAGTAGTGTTTTATGAGTGTCCCCCCCGGCATCGGACGGAGACACTCTCAAAACACCCGCAAATCTCAAGGACTCAGGATTTCCCGCATGGTATTCCCTTATGTGTTGGATGAGTCTTGGTGACCCCTTGCCAGAGATGATAGAATTGAAATGCTCACGGAAACGCACATATAAACATCGGATGGTTTTTCCGATGTAAAACCGTGAACATGGGCAGTAGATGACATATACCACATTCTTTGTGTCGCGGGCGGGGAGGAGGGTGTCAGCACACCGCGCTCACCCCTTCTGCTCGGGTCCGGCAGTTGCTCAGTGGTGGCTCGAGCGGTGGGCCGGATCCCAGGGTATCTCGAGCGACACTCCTCGCCCGTGAGTGAAAGGGGATTGTTGGTTGGGTGTGGGGATTGTTATAGTTCGTGACGCCACCCACGGTTGTGGTGATTGTACCACCGCTGCTCAGTGTGGGGGTCCCGGGGATGGTGATGCGGAGCAGCCAGGTGTTGTGTTGCCCCTCCGTGGGTAGGGGTTGGTGATCCCGGGACCCAGTGAAGAGATGTAAAGTGTAGGGCCTGGAGGGCGCAGGGACGCGGGGACAGCGCTGTGCCTTGCGGCACTGTGGTACTCACTCAGCCTGAGACTTGGACACAGTTTGTACGGTAAACCAAACGGCTGGTAGGACGGTCCCACAGACGGCTGCACCTGCACTCCCGGTAGGTGACGGTGATGTCTCTCTTCCTTGCACCTGTGTTGACTGATGGTAGCGGTGGATTCCCTCCGGTTACCCGCTCCCCGACTGCAATCTGGGCCGGAGGAGCTCTACACTTTGCCCGCAGGCGCTGGCCCTGGGGAAACTGGTGCCCTGGCGGTGGCGGTGTCTCCCCTGTAATGGTCGGGCTGTTGCCGTCAATCGGGACTTGGTTGCTGGGGGATCTACGTCCCCTTCACTGACGGATTCGGCAAATTTGGCGACTCCTAGCCTTGCCGGGGTCCGAGAGGCCCCTGCCCTGGTGCTGACTGTCCTTCGGAACACTGCTCCAGACCACCGGGCACACAGCCAACGGGGTCCTTCCAGGAACTTCCAAACGGTCCCCCTCCGAACAGTCACCGCCGTCGCTGACCTTGCTGTTCTAGCCCTACACAAAGCTGGGCTCTCAGGCTTTGCACACTCTCTGCTCTGTCACCACTTCTTGCTTTCTTCCTTTACTCCTTTTCTTTCCTCCACTTTCACTTCTTGGTTGTTTACTCTAGCCCTTCACTGGACTTCACTCTTCCCCTGCCCGGGGCTAACTGCCTGGTTTTCCCGCCTCCAGAGTTGTGAGCTCCTCGGTGGGCGGAGCCAACCGCCTGGCCCACCCCCTGGTGTGCATCATCAGACTCCTGGAGGAAGGCAACAAGGATTTCTGGTTAGCAGATGTGCCTACCTGGAGTGTGGGGTGTGGTGGTGTTGTGACCCGTGTCCCCTGGCTTGCCCAGGGCGACACATTCCCCCTTAGCAAAATGCAGACCGTCCGCGGGCTGCCGTCCTACACCGGTTTTATTTTTCTGTAAAAGGGATAACAGGGTTAAACAAAACATAAGCATAACATTTTTAATAAACTCTTCCCAAGACGGGAGGCACATTTACTTTTAACGTTTCAATGGTGTACGGTTACGGTTTCCGCTCTCTCCCACCCAAGTAACCTGGCCCTGATGCTGCCCCTAAAACCCAGGCAGCACCCCTTGACCCACAGTCCAGCACACGGTACCCGAGCGGGATCTGTCCTTCCCTCCAGAGGGTAGCCACCGGTTCCTTTGGTGGCTGGGCCCTGGCCTGCTCTGCTCAGGGCCCTCCCTCCAACCTGCCTCTCCGGAGGCGGCATTGCGGAAACGGCAACGGTACCCAACATATTTACAAGCCACTAACGTTTGTGGTTGCCCTGCAGAGTTCACGGGCTTGTCCATAGCTAGTTCCCATGCATTTTTAAACGGTCCCCACGGGGACAACGGTGCCGGCTCCTGACGGTTGCTAATCACACAAGCAAATCAGGTAACTTTTCGGTAATCATCATTTTCTTCATCTTTCAACTTTTCAAAACTTTTTAAACAAACACACAACACTCTTTTACATTTGCGGACCCCTCTTACTCATAGAACGGTCTCCCTGTACCTAAGTGGGGGTCTACCTAGGTTGGAACGGGTGGACCTTCGGGGCCCGGTGTCAGTGGTGCTAGACAGTGGGGTAGAGGGAACAATCGGTTCCTCCTCCCTGCTGTAGTGTGGAGCAGGCGGAGGTGCAGGGGGGCTGGGTACAGGTTCATCCCTGGGCACTGGCACTGGTTCTGGCTCACGGTTAACCGCTTCCACTACTTCTTCATCCACGGGTTGTGGGAACAGTATCACTGGAAGTATCACCGCGCCGTTCTGTGTAGGCCAGTTTGCTGGGAAGTCACCCATCACAGTGTGGATTACCTCTGCTGCCTTTTCCACTGGTGGAGGAACCGGTACTTCAGCCTCTGCCTTCAACGCTGGGGGGCATTTTTTTAGATGGTCCCGAGAAACTGTGGCCAGGGTGCCCCCTTGGTCACGACTGATCTGGTAGGTCTTCCCATTGTCCCACTCGGTGGGTTGTACAACGTAAGGGACTTGCTCCCACTGGTCATCCAGTTTATGGGCTTTTCTCTTCCGTTTCAGCACCACATCTCCTGGCTGGAAAGGACCTGCAGGCGCCTTCTGGTTGAACCGGTGCTCTTGCTGTTCTCGACTTCGATTGAGGTTTTTCTCCACATACTCCTGGATTTGCCGGTACTGGGCCCTCCTCCGACTTTCCCACTCTGCCGTTGAAGGGAGTGCTTCCGGAGCCTCCAACCCCATCTCCAGATCCACCGGCAGGCGGCCAGGCCGAGCCCTCATCAGATACGCTGGGGTGCACTTTGTCGAGCTGGACGGGATATTATTGTACATGTCGACCAAGTCGGGTAACTTTTCCGGCCACATGTTCCGTTCTTCCAGCGGTAGCGTCTTGAGGAGCCCCAGGACCAAGTGGTTCATTTTCTCGCACATGCCGTTGGTTTGGGCGTGGTACGGAGTGGTCCGGATCTTCTTGCAGCCGTACAACTGGCAGAATTCGTGAAACACTTCTGCTTCAAAAGCCGGGCCTTGGTCAGTCAGCACCTTCTCGGGGTACCCATGGGGTCGGCAAAAATAGGCCTGGAACGCTCGAGCAGCGGTTCGACCAGTCAAGTCCTTAACGGGGACTACCACCATAAATCTTGAGTAGTGGTCTACCATGGTCAATGCGTAGGTGTACCCACTTCGGCTAGGGGTGAGTTTGACATGGTCCAGGGCGACCAGCTCCAGCGGCTGATGGGTGACGATGGGATGTAACGGTGCCCTCTGGCTAGTCTCGTCCTTTCTCCTCAGTGTACAAGGACCGCACTCTCGGCACCAGGCTTCCACCGATTCACGCATCCCACTCCAATAGAACCGCTCCCTCAACAACATCTCCAGCTTCTTCCACCCGAAGTGGCCAGCACCATCATGGTATGCCCGCAGGACAGTAGCAACCTCAGCTTGAGGAACGATCAACTGGCATATCTTCTCATGGGTCTTTGGGTTGATCAGCTCACGGTACAGCCTCCCTTGGTGTAGGTAGAGCCGTTTTCGTTCTTTCCACAAGCGTTGGGCTTCGGCTGGAGCGGCCGGGTCTATTCCCATAGCACCTTGTTCCACCAGGGTCTTGACAAGGCGGACAGCCGGCGCTTGGTCCTGGGCGTCCTGCCACTCTTGACTGGGCCGCGGGTCCAGATCCACCCGTTGCTGACATACTTGTACCCTCTCCGTAGGCGGCTTGTGGAACGCCGGCAACTCAATCTCCTCGAGGTCGTCATCCTCGCACCCCTCTTCTGACAAATGGGGCATCCGGGAGAGTGCATCTGCGTTGATGTTGACACGACCAGCTCGGTACTTTATGGTGAAATCATAGTTGGCTAACCGGGCTACCCACCGCTGCTCCAGCGCGCCCAACTTGGCCGTGTTCAGGTGAGTCAGTGGGTTGTTGTCCGTGAATGCGGTAAATTTTGCTGCCGCCAAATAGTGCCGAAACCTCTCCGTGATAGCCCACACCAACGCCAGCAGCTCAAGCTTGAAAGAGCTATAGTTCTCAGGGTTCCTTTCGGTCGGCCGGAGTTTTCGGCTGGCGTAGGAAATCACCTTCTCCTTTCCATCCTGGACCTGGGATAGGACCGCCCCTAGCCCCACGTTACTGGCATCCGTGTGGAGGATGAATGGGCGCCCATAATCAGGGTACGCCAGGACCTCTTCTCCGGTCAAGGCCGCCTTCAACTGGCAAAAGGACTCCTCATGCTTGTTTTCCCACGACAGTGGGGCTCCAGTGGGCCTTCCACCTTTGGTCTGTCCCACGAGGAGATCTTGCATGGGGGCAGCCATTTTCGTGTACCCCTTTATAAAGCGCCGATAGTACCCCACCAGACCCAGAAACTGCCTTACTTCCCTCACTGTAGTGGGCCTCGGCCAGCTTTGGATGGCAGTGATCTTCTCAGGGTCGGGGGCAACACCATCTGCACTCACCACATGCCCTAGATATTGCACCCGGGGTTTCAGCAGGTGGCATTTTGAGGGCTTCAACTTCATCCCGTACTTGGCAAGGGACGCGAACACCTCGGCCAGGTGCTCCAGATGGGCTTCATACGTCTGGGAATAAACAATCACATCATCCAAATACAGCAGGACGGTCTCGAAGTTTAAATGTCCCAGACAGCACTCCATCAGCCGTTGGAAGGTCCCGGGGGCATTGCACAGCCCAAACGGCATGCTATTGAATTCGCAGAGCCCCATCGGGGTGGTGAAGGCGGTCTTCTCCCGGTCCTCTGGGGCCACGGCCACTTGCCAGTATCCGCTGGTGAGGTCAAGGGTCGAGAAGTAGTTTGCGGTTCTTAGTGCAGCCAAAGATTCTTCGATACGAGGCAATGGATAGGCATCTTTATGGGTTATCTGGTTGATCTTCCGGTAGTCCACACACATCCGCATGGTACCATCCTTCTTCTTGACCAGTACCAACGGAGCGGCCCAGGGACTACAACTGTCCCGAATAACCCCTGCCTCCTTCATATTCTTCAACATATCTTTGGCACACTGGTAATGTGCAGGGGGAATAGGTCTATACCTTTCTTTGATAGGGGGATGTTCCCCCGTGGGAATGTGGTGTTGGACCCCCTTGATCTGCCCAAAGTCTAGGGGGTGCTTACTGAAAACCTGTTCATACTCCTGCACCACCCTGTGTACCCCTGCCCTGTGATGTGTAGGGGTATCATCAGTGCCTACATGTAGCTGTTGGTGCCACTCCTTTGTGTCCCCCTGGGGTGGGGAAGTGCTGGTGGTAGGTGGGAGTGTGGATGGACTGGCTCCCTGGATAGTGTGAGGGTCCAGGGTGAGCAGCTTGGCAATGGTGGCATACCGGGGGAGCCTGACTTCTTCCTCCCCACAGTTCAACACTCTCACAGGCACTCTCCCTTTCTTCACATCTACCACCCCTCGGGCGGCTACTACAGTGGGCCAGTGCTCGGAAGGCATGGGCTCCATCATCGCAGGGTAGTCACGCCCCTGAGGCCCTACTGCTGCCCTACACCAAATCATCATCTCACTCCGAGGGGGCACAGTCAATGGAGCAACATCCATCACTCTCACTCCACCAATCTCCCCTCCGGTTGAGCTTACATGCTGGCGGTACATCAGGGCGCGGATCTCGCGCTGCACAGCCCTCTGCCGGCTCCCCGCCGCCGTGGCGGCTAGCTGTTGCAATAGGTTCAACACATCAGCCATGCAGTGTTCCATCACATTGGTTCCCAGCACTATTTTCGGGTTATGATCACTAGGTTCATTCATGATCACAATCATACCCTGGTGTTGCAGTTCAGCTTGCCCCACTGTCATAGCCACCTGTTTATACCCCACCTGGGTCAATGGAAGTCCATTAGCGGCAATCAAATTTATACTATTGTCTGGAGGCGCCAGCTCGTCTGTGGCCCAATATTGCTGATACAACGTGTATGGTATGGTAGTTACCTGCGATCCAGTGTCCAAGAGAGCCATCACTGGTATGCCGTCCACAGCCACGGGGATGATAGGGCGGGCCCCGACATATCGGTCTCGCCAGTCCGGGGGGCCACGGTGTTCTACTCCTGAGGATTGGCCCGGGGCCCCAGGGGTTGCTCGTTTAACGGGCACTGTCGGTAATAATGGCCCGGTTTACGGCAATTGTAGCAGATTGGAGGTCTGCTCCGCGGGTTGTTAGCGCTTCTCCGCTGCATCCAGGGAACATCTTCGGGACTGTCAGCAAGCTGTATCTGTGCCGGAGGCTGAGATCTGGTCAGAGGTTGTAGCGTAGCAAGGATCTTGGCAAGGTCTCCGTCCATGCGACGGACCTGGGCTGCCAATTCTTCCACTGTGCTGCTCGGGGCTGCAGGTATTAAGGAGGTTGGTTTGGCTGAGGCCGCCACAACGGGAGCTGTCTCGGCGGGCCACGGGACGGGTTCCATAACTTCAGCAGCTGGGGGTTGTAATGCTTTGATAGCCCGCTCTTTTAACACAGCAAAGTCCACATCAGGGTGTTCCAGGGCCCACAGCCGGAGTTGTTTACGATCCTCAGGGGACCTCATCCCCTGCGCAAATTGCTCCACTAACATCTTGTTGCTATCCGCCTCATTAATAGAGTTCACCCGCTTCAGCGTGCGGAGGGCGGTCTGCAGACGTAGAGCATAGTCCCGAATGCTATCCCCAGCTCGTTGCCGGCACTGGTAAAACTGCATCCTCAGCTCAGCTTCGGTCCGGGTCTCGAAGGCAGTCTGTAGCTTCTCGAAGATGGTGGCTACAGAGAGCCGGTCCCCCTCGGCCCAGGTCTCCGCTTCCTGCTCCGCCGCACCGGTTAACTGGCCTAGCACTATCGCTGCACGTTGCTTATCAGTCAGGGGGTACAGCTCTAGCAACGGGTTAAGCTTCTTCCGGAAGGCCTGTAGGGCATCCGGGCGCATAGGGCAAGGAAAACGGCATGACCTGAGCAAGCGCGGGGGCCGCGGCACCTCCCGCCGGTACGGCCGGGACCTGGGCAGGCCCATTCCCATCCGCGGGTGCCGCTGCGGCTGCGACCACCGCTCCTCCAGCGGCTCCGTCGGGCGCAGACATCTTGTTTCCGTCCCCCTTAGCTCTTTCCGGCCCCTCCTCTCTCGGGGCGGGGTTTTGGCCTTCGCGCCTCTACTGCTCGAGAAGACGCTCGAGCGGGAACTTTTCGCGCCAAAGATGGCGGCTTCTGAAATTTTTCTGCCGGATACCTCCGGCGGTAACAAGGCGCACCTCTACCAGGCGGCAGAGCGGTAAGATCCTGTTCGTGACGCCAAGTTGTCGCGGGCGGGGAGGAGGGTGTCAGCACACCGCGCTCACCCCTTCTGCTCGGGTCCGGCAGTTGCTCAGTGGTGGCTCGAGCGGTGGGCCGGATCCCAGGGTTTCTCGAGCGACACTCCTCGCCCGTGAGTGAAAGGGAATTGTTGGTTGGGTGTGGGGATTGTTATAGTTCGTGACGCCACCCACGGTTGTGGTGATTGTACCACCGCTGCTCAGTGTGGGGGTCCTGGGGATGGTGATGCGGAGCAGCCAGGTGTTGTGTTGCCCCTCCGTGGGTAGGGGTTGGTGATCCCGGGACCCAGTGAAGAGATGTAAAGTGTAGGGCCTGGAGGGCGCAGGGACGCGGGGACAGCGCTGTGCCTTGCGGCACTGTGGTACTCACTCAGCCTGAGACTTGGACACAGTTTGTACGGTAAACCAAACGGCTGGTAGGACGGTCCCACAGACGGCTGCACCTGCACTCCCGGTAGGTGACGGTGATGTCTCTCTTCCTTGCACCTGTGTTGACTGATGGTAGCGGTGGATTCCCTCCGGTTACCCGCTCCTCGACTGCAATCTGGGCCGGAGGAGCTCTACACTTTGCCCGCAGGCGCTGGCCCTGGGGAAACTGGTGCCCTGGCGGTGGCGGTGTCTCCCCTGTAATGGTCGGGCTGTTGCCGTCAATCGGGACTTGGTTGCTGGGGGATCTACGTCCCCTTCACTGACGGATTCGGCAAATTTGGCGACTCCTAGCCTTGCCGGGGTCCGAGAGGCCCCTGCCCTGGTGCTGACTGTCCTTCGGAACACTGCTCCAGACCACCGGGCACACAGCCAACGGGGTCCTTCCAGGAACTTCCAAACGGTCCCCCTCCGAACAGTCACCGCCGTCGCTGACCTTGCTGTTCTAGCCCTACACAAAGCTGGGCTCTCAGGCTTTGCACACTCTCTGCTCTGTCACCACTTCTTGCTTTCTTCCTTTACTCCTTTTCTTTCCTCCACTTTCACTTCTTGGTTGTTTACTCTAGCCCTTCACTGGACTTCACTCTTCCCCTGCCCGGGGCTAACTGCCTGGTTTTCCCGCCTCCAGAGTTGTGAGCTCCTCGGTGGGCGGAGCCAACCGCCTGGCCCACCCCCTGGTGTGCATCATCAGACTCCTGGAGGAAGGCAACAAGGATTTCTGGTTAGCAGATGTGCCTACCTGGAGTGTGGGGTGTGGTGGTGTTGTGACCTGTGTCCCCTGGCTTGCCCAGGGCGACACATTTGTTTTACACGAGATAAACTCTGTTACTTTAGTGGTGACATCACCCATGCGTAATGTTTTTTCTGTAAGATGGAAAGGACAAAACTTGCAATTTCCGCACTTGAAATTCCCCTTCATGGGGGTTTTTTCATGCCATGTGCTATTTTGGTCCCTCCATCTATTACGCACGAGGACGTCTCCTAAATTCCTACTCCTCTTATAAGTGACCAAAGGACCAAGTGCCACTCTATTTTTTAAAACAGGATCATTCTCCAAAACGTGCCAGTGTTTCCTTATGCTGGCCTTTATCTGATGGTCCATAGGGCCAAATTTAAAAGTGAATAGGAATTTTTTATCATACAGATCCCTTCCTGTATCGTTTTGTCACTGCAGCTTGTGGATATTGTTTGCATACAGTTAGGTCCAGAAATATTTGGACAGTGACACAAGTTTTGTTATTTTAGCTGTTTACAAAAACATGTTCAGAAATACAATTATATATATAATATGGGCTGAAAGTGCACACTCCCAGCTGCAATATGAGAGTTTTCACATCCAAATCGGAGAAAGGGTTTAGGAATCATAGCTCTGTAATGCATAGCCTCCTCTTTTTCAAGGGACCAAAAGTAATTGGACAAGGGACTCTAAGGGCTGCAATTAACTCTGAAGGCGTATTCCTCGTTAACCTGTAATCAATGAAGTAGTTAAAAGGTCTGGGGTTGATTACAGGTGTGTGGTTTTGCATTTGGATGCTGTTGCTGTGACCAGACAACATGCGGTCTAAGGAACTCTCAATTGAGGTGAAGCAGAACATCCTGAGGCTGAAAAAATCCATCAGAGAGATAGCAGACATGCTTGGAGTAGCAAAATCAACAGTCGGGTACATTCTGAGAAAAAAGGAATTGACTGGTGAGCTTGGGAACTCAAAAAGGCCTGGGCGTCCACGGATGACAACAGTGGTGGATGATCGCCGCATACTTTCTTTGGTGAAGAAGAACCCGTTCACAACATCAACTGAAGTCCAGAACACTCTCAGTGAAGTAGGTGTATCTGTCTCTAAGTCAACAGTAAAGAGAAGACTCCATGAAAGTAAATACAAAGGGTTCACATCTAGATGCAAACCATTCATCAATTCCAAAAATAGACAGGCCAGAGTTAAATTTGCTGAAAAACACCTCATGAAGCCAGCTCAGTTGTGGAAAAGTATTCTATGGACAGATGAGACAAAGATCAACCTGTACCAGAATGATGGGAAGAAAAAAGTTTGGAGAAGAAAGGGAACGGCACATGATCCAAGGCACACCACATCCTCTGTAAAACATGGTGGAGGCAACGTGATGGCATGGGCATGCATGGCTTTCAATGGCACTGGGTCACTTGTGTTTATTGATGACATAACAGCAGACAAGAGTAGCCGGATGAATTCTGAAGTGTACCGGGATATACTTTTAGCCCAGATTCAGCCAAATGCCGCAAAGTTGATCGGACGGCGCTTCATAGCACAGATGGACAATTACCCCAAACATACAGCCAAAGCTACCCAGGAGTTCATGAGTGCAAAAAAGTGGAACATTCTGCAATGGCCAAGTCAATCACCAGATCTTAACCCAATTGAACATGCATTTCACTTGCTCAAATCCAGACTTAAGACGGAAAGACCCACAAACAAGCAAGACCTGAAGGCTGTGGCTGTAAAGGCCTGGCAAAACATAAGAAGGAGGAAACCCAGCGTTTGGTGATGTCCATGGGTTCCAGACTTAAGGCAGTGATTGCCTCCAAAGGGTTCGCAACAAAATATTGAAATTAAAAATATTTTGTTTGGGTTTGGTTTATTTGTCCAATTACTTTTGACCTCCTAAAATGTGGAGTGTTTGTAAAGAAATGTGTACAATTCCTACAATTTCTATCAGATATTTTTGTTCAAACCTTCAAATTAAACGTTACAATCTGCACTTGAATTCTGTTGTAGAGGTTTCATTTCAAATCCAATGTGGTGGCATGCAGAGCCCAACTCGCGAAAATTGTGTCACTGTCCAAATATTTCTGGACCTAACTGTATGTTAGCGGCTGATGCTGCTTTTTAATAGCACTCACGTCAGCTGGGAAGACTCCTTAAAAACGACCAGCTGGCTGCCTTCTCTAGGACTCGACAAAGCGCTTGTCAGCGCGAAACAGGCTGCCGTCCGTTCACCGTGCCCCGCACCCCCTCTCTCCCCATGCTCCTGAATTTGTCTGTTAAACGCAGAATAAAGGAATTTTGTGCACCTGATGGAGTGAGCTGCCGCTTTTCTCGTTTTGGATTTATGGACATGGTCTTGTTTTGCTGCTGAGCACCGCTCCACCAAGCACTTCAAGTTCAGGTGCAGCTGAGGTCCAGGAATACTGATTCCATGCAACTGTGAGTACGGCTCCACTGTCTGGCAGTTTTGCTCCGCAGTGCCCGATCCTGATATAATTCAATAAATGGCTTCACCAAACCACTAACCATTAGTGGAAAAAAAGATTTTCTGTTATCATTCATATTCTCTGAAAAAAGGCCAAGAAAGCAAAAAATCTGCTGGGGTATGTAAACTTTTGAGCACAACTGCAATATGGAAGCCCATGGTCCAGTGACAGACCAGCGATTTCAATATTACAATCTAGGCTATCCTTGAAACTTTAGTCCAGGCATATAAACGATAGGTTACACAATGGAAAGGGGTTTGCATGTAGGGGTCAGCTTAAACTGGATGTGATACATAGAAAACTTCTCCCACCTCAAGGAAACAGAAGAATAACTTTACATGGAAACATTTAGGCTATGTGCGCACTTACCGGATTTTGCTGCGGATTTTTTGCGGTTTTGCTGCATGTTTCGCTGCAGAAAATGTTCATAACATCTCTGCAGTGAATCACCAGCAAAACCTATGGGGAAAAAAAATCCTGTGCGCAATAAGCAGATTTTGACAGCTGCATGTTTTGCTGCGGGAATCCCGCAGCAAAAACAAGTGCATGTCACTTCTTTTCCGCACATCGCTGCGGGATTTCACTCCATTGACTCCAATGTAATCGTGAAATCCCGCAGGGAATAACGCAGGCAGCAAATTCTGTGCGATTCACTGCGTTTTCCTGCGTTATTCCCTGCGGTATTTCGCGGTTTACCTCCGGTAATGTACATCGCTTGCCTGCAGTTTTGCAGGGAAGTGATGTCATTACAGGAAGAGGAAGCGGAGCAGAGTAAACACACACATCACAGACACACACAGACATCACAGACATAGAACACAGACACAGACATATAGAACACACACAGAAATCAAACGTAAATATAGAAAATAAACCACGTGGGCTCCGCTGTATATTTACCGTCCAGCCGAGGTAAACACACAGCGGCGGACCGGTATTCTCAGGCTGGGGAGGGAGAGGGGCAGGGTTAATGTCCCCCGCCTCCCTCCCACCTCCTGCAGCCGAGAATATCAGCCGCAGCTGCCCCGGGACTGTCGCATGCATTATGCGGCAGTACCGGAGTGTCCCCAGCTCTTTTAGATGCCGTGATGCAGTGGCGATCCAGGTAATAAGGAGTTAATGGCGGCGGATCACCGCCATTAACTCCAGGCTTGATCATGGCAGCGTCTATGTGACAGCTGACATGATCAACCCGTAAGTAAAGTGAAAAAACACAC
The DNA here is from genome assembly GCF_048569485.1 of Anomaloglossus baeobatrachus. Classification (NCBI taxonomy): domain Eukaryota; kingdom Metazoa; phylum Chordata; class Amphibia; order Anura; family Aromobatidae; genus Anomaloglossus; species Anomaloglossus baeobatrachus. The sequence continues at coordinate 509,896,760 of NC_134354.1, read as the reverse complement.
AGAAAAATCCTTTATTTTAAATAAAACACAAATAAACCTCGTTCACCCTTTTATTAACCCCTCCCAAACACACAGCTCCGACATAATCCACAGCTCCGGCGTCCTGCAATGCTTGCATCCAGCCACGACTGACACAGACACTGCTGAATGCAGCCTCGCAGCGAGACAGCAGAGGTAACTCCAGGGCATTTCCCACGGCCGGAAATGTGAACTCACTGCCGAGCGTGAGAAATGCAGAGTGTGCTCACAGGGACTCTGTCTATCTATCCCTCTATCTATCTATCTATCTATCTATCTATCTATCCCTCTATCTATCTATCTATCTATCCATCCCTCTATCTATCTCTCTATCTATCCTTCTATCTATCCCTCTGTCTGTCTATCTATTCTTCTATCTATTCTTCTGTCTATTTTTCTATCTCAGAATGAAATGACTTTTTTTTTTTTTGTCAATGTGCTTTATTGCATTGAATGCAATAAAGCACATACCAACCCGCACGCGGCAAAACCGCGGCAATACCGCAAACAATACTGCGGTAAAACCGCAGCAAACTGCGGCAAACCACATGCGGTTTTCGGGTGCTGTTTGCCGTGTTTTTTTTTACCACGGGTGCGGTAATCTTTGAATACCTGCGGAATTTTCTTGAGAAAATTCCATTTTCCAGTGCGCACAGGGCCTTAGATATTTTATTTTTTCACCATTTTCATGTTTTTCAATTGTCTGACTTATTGGTAGAGTTGAGCGAACCTGAGGTTCGAGGTTCGAAGATTGTGTTCGCAAACCGACTACCAAAAAAAACAAGGTTCAGGTTCAAAGTTTGAGTGATTTACAAGTGCAATCCATTCAAGCGAGCAGCGCTGTGCTTGGGTATGATTGATGCTCAGCCCTGTGCGGGCCGCATGCAGTGTTTGAAAAGTTCGCATTGGGGTAAAATCAGCGTGATCAGATGTAGTGTGTACACAGACAAAATGTAATTAATTTATTTATTTTTAAAGACCTCACTCACCCTCATCCAGAAGTGTTCTGCTTATGGCTGGCTGTATGTGTGCGGAGACATGAACTGCCCAATTACTGACTTCCATTTAGGTTTGGATCACGTCTGGGTCGCAAACCAAATATTATCTAAGGTTCAAATGTGCCCTGCGAACCGAACCTCCAAAGGTTCACTCACCTCTACTTATTGATATGGCGCTTTATTTTTCTCTTTTTGCACCTTTTCTTATAAGCACTGTACTATTAAATCTTTAATAAGTTTCATACTTGTAAAGAATATATAATAATATGATAATATTTATTCACTTATACTGTATAGCGCTATTAATTCCACAGCACTTTACATACATTGGCAACACTGTCCCCATTAGGGCTCACAATCTAGAGTCCCTATCAGTATGTTTTTGTAGTGTGGGAGGAAACCAGGGAGCCTGGAGGAAACCCACGCAAACACGAGGAGAACATACAAACTCCTTGCAGATGTTCTTTGTGGGATTTGAACCCAAGGCTGCAGTGAGTGCAAACCACTGAGCCACTGTGCCACCAAGAAGCCATAAACGTTCAGAGAGTGTGTTGTCTTTTGGCAGTTAGAGAATAGTATATATTTCAGGTACTCATCACCCCATGTGTTTGGTGATTTGTGGTAATGTCGCGGGCGGAGGAGGGGACGCTGCGCTCTCCCACTGCTCGGGTCCGGCTGCTGCTGCGGCTGCCGCTGCTCGGTGGTGGCTCGAGCGGTGGACCGGATCCCGGGGACTCGAGTGGCGTTCCTCGCCCGTGAGTGAAAAGGGGGATTTTGATTGTGGGGATTTGGTTATTGTCCGTGACGCCACCCACGGTTGTGGTGATATTGGTGACACCACCGCTGCTCTAGACGGGGATCCCGGGAGCGGTGACAGGGAGCAGCTTTGATGTTAATTCTCCCCTCCGTGGGTAGGGGGGTTGGTTGTCCCGGGGCCCGATGATGGGGTAGGGATGGGTGGAAGGCAGGTTACGGGGCCTAGATTAAATATTGCTAGTCAGTCCTTGGATGCAGAATAGGGTGCACTTTCCTGAGTTTGATAGAGTTCAGGGTTATCACTTATTTAGTTATTTTACAACCGATCTGTTAATACTGATATTCTGGACCTGTATAGGAGGGTGACAGTGAATTTAATTTAATTGTGGGGCCACAACCTAAGTTTGTCTGGTGGGTCACTATACCCCAGTCTGACACTGTGTCAGAAAAAGCATATTGGACAACACTATACAGCACTTCTCATGAAATTATGGACTGTCTCTATGTGAAACATCCATTGTGCTCCTCTACCGAAGCTACAAAGGTTGGAAAGCGCAATTGTTTTAAGTTACTTGGTTGTGAATCATGTCAGCTAGCTTTAACATTTGACAAGCAGATAAATATTTTGGTCTACATAGCAGTTTCTATAATTAATAACTTCCCTTTTATAACCTGAAAAATGTTATTATGCTCTGTCCCTTGTAATGGAAAGTCACTTGCTTCGAGAGGTCCACTTCCTGTTTATTTAAGTTAAATGTGAAAGAACATCTGAAAATAGAAACCAGAGTGAAAGTTACACGCTGTGAAAATCAAGTCACAAAGATGCATTTCCATACCTCATTATTCCACAACTCATTGCTTCAATCCATTATTCTACTGGTAATGTACTTGAAGCAGAATCGCACAGTTCTACTTAGATTTGCCACTCTGCCCTCACCCTCTGTACTTAAAGCGAACCAATCACCAGAATTTTCCTATATAAACTAAAGTCAGTCCTATACTGGCACTATCAGGCTGATTCTATACATACCTTTACTGATCAGATTGGATGTATAGTTTTTGAAATACAGGCGAGTAAAGTTACAGAAATGTACAGCTTTTTGATTGGCAGCAGCTGCTGAATAGCTAATATGTGGGTGGGGTTTTGCTATCTATTCCTGCCTCTGTCTGCTGCCTGGGCTCTGTAGATGTTAGTCTGTATGGGCTGCATCTCCAACACGCCTATCACGTGGCAGACTGACTCATACTTGGGAGGAGCTCATACAGCCTAGTAGCATCTGCAGAAGCCAGGCAGCAGACAGGGGCGGGAATAGATAGCAAAACCCCACCCACATATTAGCTATTCAGCAGCTGCTGCCAATCAAAAAGCTGTACATTTCTGTAACTTTACTTGCCTGTATTTCAATAACTATACATCCAATCTGACAACTAAAGGTATGTATAGAATCAGCCTAATAGTGCCAGTATAGCACTGGATTTAGTTTGTATACTAAAATCCTGGTGATTGGTTCACTTTAAAGTGGTTTTCTGAAGTTTGAAAATAATCCCTTCTCTATAGGACAGGGACTACACTTTGATCGCTGGGGTCTGATGCCTGGGACCCCCATTCATTACAACAGAAAGGTTTTAAAGAGCCCCGTGTGAATGGAGTAGTGACTGACCATTCATTCCAATGGGAATACTGCGCTCGGTTATCTCTAGCACCACCACTAAGAATGAATATAGCAGCAAAGCGCAAGATCAACTATTTTTCCATTCACAGTCGGCTATTTGAAGCCCCAGTTTTCAGGATCTGTGGGGGCCACAGCGATCAAACCCCCAGTGATCAGAAAGATATCCCCCGTTCAGTTGATTGGGATTAGCTTTAAAACTTGAGAAAAGCGCTTTAACTGAATTTTTAGGAAGATGAGAACCAAACTGTACTGAACTTTTTTATTGGTCCTTTGTGCTGGGAATCAGCATCCTGCAGGCTACTCTTTATGTACAGGCCTATAGGCCTATACCATGTGTAACAGGATTGTGTAAACTGGAACTTTAAAGAACATGTGTCATCAGAAAAGGAATTTGGATTGAAAAAAATACATTTTAATATTTTTTTTTTTAATATCCTAAAAGCTTGACATTTTTAATGTGCCCAAGAAGTCTAATTTAAGGCTGACACTTCATTTTCTATTTAGATAAAAGCCATTTTTGAAAACAAGCTCTATGAAGTTCCATTTGCAGTGTACAAAAAGCCATAAGGGAAATAGCTATCATGAGGAAGATGGTGCTCTGGTCAGGTGAGACCAAAAAAGAACTTTTTGGGCTAAATACAAAATGCTGTGTGGCAGAGAACTAACACTGCACTTCAGTCTGAAAACACCATCGCCATCATGACACATTATGGTGACAGCATTATGCTGTGAAGATGCTTTTCTTCAGCAGGGACAGGGAAGATAGTCAGAGTTAATGAGAAGATGGAAGGAGCTAAATACATGAGAATCCTGGAAGAAAACCTGTTAGAGACTGCAAAAAAACATGAGTCTGGAGCAAAGGTTCACCTTCCAGCAAGACAACAACGCTAAAAATACTGCCAGAGCTACAATGGAATGGTATAGGTGAGCCCTGCACAACAGATGGCCAACCTTAAAGGGTTTGCTGCTGCCCGCAGACTTGTCTGTGAGAATCCAGCTCCCTTCTTGCTGTATGGAAATTTTTGTGTTTCAGATGTGAATATACTTGAATACTTGGATGTCGGGACAGGTGCAGAGGAGCACAGAGCAGAGCTTGACAGCCCAGGCCCCAACATGCAAGCAGCATGATGAGGTTAGTATACAGCTGATGTCATCATACTGCTGCTAGGGCTGGCACCACAGAGGCTTCAGAGAGAGTGAATCCCAGTAAGATTAAGTATGTAATAATTTTAGATGAGGTGAGAAATTGGGGTTACTACCAAGGCCCCTCCCATCATGGGGGAGGATTGTGAAAGGTGGCATAGAATAATGAGGTGAAAGGGGGTGGGGGAACTTTATGCAGATCAACGTGGGGGAATAATATGGAAAGGTGCTGTGTGGCCCCCCATATTTTGGATTTTTTCAATGGGGAGGGGTATATTAGAAGAAAGCGGGTTGTGTGGAGAGAGACACTGTGGTGGGGAATGTTATGGAGAGGGGCACTGTGGGGGTAGATGGATTTTATGGAGAGGTTCACTATGGGCATAGGGTGATATTGTGGAGAGGGTACTGTAGGGGTACAGGGATGTCATGGAGAGGGTCACTGTGGGGGTAGAATTATATTATGGAGAGGCTCAGTATGGGAGAGACATTATGGAGAGAAGCACATTGGGAGATGGGGATATTATGGAAAGAGTCACTGTGGGAGGGCAAGATATTATGGAGAGGCTCGTTGTAAAGGGGCATTATGGGAAGGGGCATTGTGGAGGGATCTTATGGAGAGGCTTATTGTGGGGCATGTATTATGAGTAGGGAAACTGTGTGGGGGATACTATGGAGAGACTCAGTGTGGGGGGGCATTATGAGGAGGGGCAATGTGGAGAGGCACAGTGTGGAGGGAATATTATTTTGTGAATCCATCTTTGGCTTTCAAGACTGCCTGATTTCAAAACATTGTTACCCTTTTTATCGATGTATATTAAAATCTCTAATTGTTAGGCAGCGGGGGTCTCCTTTGCCTCGGACGCCTCCTGTCAGCCTGGTTCCTTCTTTGAGGGATTCTCCTGTTCTACCCAGATGCTGTTCTAGGCTTTTGGAGGCTAAGTCCCAACTTCTCTCTACTGTGCATGTGCGAGTGGTCAGCTCTGGGGCTTCCGAGTCGAAGTGCAGATTCAGCGCTACTGCGCATGTGCATGACGTCACCGTTGATGTGGCGATCCCGCATTGGCCGCTGATGACTTCACCTTTGATATGGCAGTCCTGAATTGGCTGTGGTGATGTCACCTGGAACGTGGTGGTTCCAGATTGGCTGCCAGTGACGTCATCAATGACATGGTGGTCCTGGATTCGCTGTCGGTGATGTCACTGATGATGTGGCATTTCGGCATTGACTCCTGTCAGTATCACAGTTGACTGCTTATGTGTTTGGGGAGGTATTTAGGTTTTAAAAGGCCCTGGAGAACACACTGTGGTGTGCAGTCATCATTTGTAGTAAAGGCACATGGTTGCTACCGGTCTGTTCGCTAGTTAGGGAGGGATAGGCATTTTTTGTCTCGCCACGTCTGCTAGTGTGGGCATCGGCAGTCAGCTGTGGAGGTTTAGGGGCACAGCATACAGATTGCTGGAGTACCTGCCTAGGGTTAGCCTGATATTAGCGATAGTTACGTGTCTATACTCCTTGATAGGAGACCGCGCTTCTCCTATCAGTGTGTGGTTAGCACTTGTTATCACACCATGTGTGCAGTATATTGGTCTCTGTGAGGTCTTAGTGCAAGGTAGTTCTACCCGGACGGTCACCATTGTATACCCTGGCGACTGGAGAGCTGAATACTCCTGTGTCAATAACAGGTTCTTGTTACTCCTGTGTCTGAGTGACTTGTAACTCAGTTCAGGAAGTGTCACTTTTTGTGCCACATTAGCTGTGAGTTGTCCGTCAGACCATCGGGTTCCAGCAGCAGTTATCATCTCTGCACGGAGGACCCCGGCTGGTCATTGGAATATTTATCATCTTTATTTCAATTCGCCAGCTCCCCCATAACACTAATTTTGTGTATTTTTTTTATGAGGAGGATTTAGTGTGTTTTTGCCCCAAAAACTCAGTTTAAGTTAGGATGTGTTCATACTACTCGGGGGGGAGGGGGGGCTGAATACAAATGCATGCCACAATTTTCAGATTTATATTTTTAAAATATATAGAAAGCCATGTATCTTTTCCTTTACACTTCACAAATACTTGCTACTTTGTGTTGGAATGTCATGTAAAATCCCAATAAAATATATTTAAGTTTGTGGGTTTAACATGAAAAAATGTAGAAAGATCACAGGGATGAATACTTTTTCAAGGCACTGTGTAAACACATACATATACCGTATATACAGTATGTGTCTACATTGAAATCTGGTTACAGATCATGGTTAAGCCTACTGATCTATGTAAAGCTACTTTAGTTTTTCAGCATATAGAAGAACAAAAACAAAAACTTTAGTTTTTTTGTACATGAAGTCCTTGTTTCAAATCATGTTACATGGTACATGCTTATTTAAATGTATCTTAATGCACCACTCCAGCATTTTTGTTTTTTCTCAGCAATGGAGTGGTACTTTAAATTTAAGTTTTCTGCTCCGTGTCTTATACTCTCTATCTTTTCATCCTTTTCTAGTGATCCATCTTGTGCCTGTAACTTCTGACTGGCTAAAAATCAGAAGTTACTGTATGTCATAAGCGCTCAATACAAGTCTATGAGAGCCATATAGAGGCATTCATAGAGTTGCATTGATTTGTGACCTCCAGCACGCTTCATGAAATAATGGAGTTGCCAGCAGGCCACAAAGTGTCCGAGACAAACTAAAGCTGGTGTCACACATAACGACGACGACAACGACGTCGCTGCTACGTCACCATTTTCTGTGACGTTGCAGCGACGTCCCGTCGCTGTCGCTGTGTGTGACATCCAGCAACGACCTGGCCCCTGCTGTGAGGTCGCCGGTCGTTGCTGAATGTCCAGCTTCATTTTTTGGTCGTCACTCTCCCGCTGTGACACACACATCGCTGTGTGTGACAGCGAGAGAGCGACGAAATGAAGCGATCAGGAGCCGGCACTGGCAGCTGCGGTAAGCTGTAACCAGCGTAAACATCGGGTAACCAAGGGAAGACCTTTCCCTGGTTACCCGATGTTTACGCTGGTTACCAGCCTCCGCTCTTGCTGCCAGTGCCGGCTCCTGCACTGTGACATGTGGCTGCAGTACGCATCGGGTAATTAACCCGATGTATACTGTAGCAAGGAGAGCAAGGAGCCAGCGCTAAGCAGTGTGCGCGGCTCCCTGCTCTCTGCACTGTGACATGTAGCTGCAGCACACATCGGGTTAATTAACCCGATGTGTGCTGCAGGAGAGCAAGGAGCCAGCGCTAAGCGCGGCTCCCTGCTCTCTGAACTGTGACATGTAGCTGCAGCACACATCGGGTTAATTAACCCGATGTGTGCTGCAGGAGAGCAAAGAGCCAGCGCTAAGCGCGGCTCCCTGCTCTCTGAACATGTAGCACAGCGACCTTATGATCGCTGCTTCTGCTGTGTTTGACAGCTAAGCAGCGATCATAACAGCGACTTACAAGGTCGCTGTTACGTCACCGAAAATGGTGACGTAACAGCGACGTCGTTGTCGCTGTCGTTTAGTGTGACACCAGCTTAAAGCGACGCTGATACAGATGAAGCACCAGAGGGTAAATAGAAGAGAGGGGGGCAGGGGACATAGATTTGAAGCACCCCTCCAGTGGTAATGTGCCGCCCCCCGCGTCAGCAACCGAGGCTGCTCGGATCTGGATCCGCGGTGGCTCGAGGGATCTCCGGACCCGGGGGTCGGGGTCGCGCGACCACTCGGAATAAAAGGGGGAATATTTACAAGGGAGGATGTGGGTAGTTCGTGACGCCACCAGTGGTGTGTGGTAAGGTGGAGTACCACCGCTGCAGTTGGTAGTACCTGGTGGCGATGTTGGGGGCAACCTGGTGTTTAACCCCTCTACGGGTAGGGGGAATGCTCCAGGACTCGATGAGGGCTGCGGGGAAGGGCCATTGGGACGGTAAGGGTCACTTGTGTACTCACTCAGTCCAATAACGCTGAAACCGACAACTGTGGTAAACCAAAGTTCTTGACACCGCTGCCGCTTGGAGGGAGCATGCCTGGATCCCGTGCCCGTTGGTGTTGCCTGTTAGTCTGTGACCTTTTCCTTGGCACCTTTTCTTCTAACTGGTCCCGTTAGCATAAAACTATTCGGGTCCCGCTCACCAGTGTGGCTAACTGGGTGAGCTTGCTCTCAGGGTTCACGCTTGGGATTTCATGGACTATGTAGTGGGAAAGTCCTATCCCCCTCATTGCGCTAGTATCCCAATTTTGGAGCGGGTGGAGAACGGATCTTGAAGTCTCCGTCCTCGTCGGGTAAATTACCAGGACGCCTGAAGCTACTTCCTAGCCTAGGGTCCACGTACCCCGTCGTGCCCTGGCCCCTGCCCGGTGATGGCACAAGGCCGTCGGCTGTCCTCCTCAACAGTCTGTGCCCCTTGTCACAATCCCCTGCGACCGAGGTTCAGCTCCTACCAGGCCCAGAACAACATCTGCCACCTAGTAGTCTCAAGGAGCCCAGCTCCTGACCTCTCCTCTCGAGAGTCACTGCTCACCTCACTGTCTCCTGACACTCCTGACCTCCCCTTAACCAACCCCCAGTGGGCAACCCTATTCCCTTCAGGCTGTCCACTGGCATGTCTGGTGGGTTTGGTGCAGAGTGTTCCTAGGATTTTGATTAGCTTGTTCTTGGCAATACCAAAGGTCAGGGACCCGTAACCAAGGAGGAGGTGGATACTGTGCAGAAGGGCAGATTGCACAGTAAAATAAAAAAATAACTGCTAGAGTGAAGCTTTAATGCTCAAACCCTTGTACATTCTTACATTTGCTGATTGTAGAATTAGTCCTAAATAATTGAGTGGTGGATGTCTTACTTCAATAATGATATACGAATTTGACATTTCTAATACACTTCTGTTTACAATGTAATCTTTACGTCTCCTAAATCCTGTCCTATGTACTTAGCATGATGTTTCAATGGATTTCTTTGACGTTCTCTTTCTGAGTGGACTATGTGTTACTCCTAATTACACTCCCTTCCAGATTTTGGCTTCACCTTTATTCTTTTTAGTAAATGCTTGTCTACGTGCCACCAAACAATGAAATAAGGGTCAGCCTTCATGTTCTGTCTATTAAATCACAAGTCAGGTCTCATTGAAAGATGTGAACATCTGCTTGGTAGAGTGCAGGCAACATACAATCATCATTCTTTCTGCCTCTGCAAGTTCTGAGCAGACAATGAGACTTAGTAACGTCTATTGTTACAAGTGACATTTCCCACAAAGACTCCGCCTCTGATATGCTAATAACTTTCAGCAGTTAAAGACCATCTTTGGAGAAATTCACATGAAGGACAAATCTGATTTTATTGAGTTAATGTGTGAGAAAATGTGATGTCCCCTCTAGTTCTGTTGGAGAATGAGGGCCAGCACTGGCCATCTGGCTATGACTAGGTCTCACATGAGTATATTAGTTACCAGAAGTAGGTTAGTATTCAGTTAAAAGTATTTGGTATAATAAAATTTTCCACACTGCAAGAAGTGTAATATCAAGTAATATTTTGAATATCATGTATTTCAAATTTCTTAAAACACAAATAATTTACTTTTTGATATATTTTAGCATAGTGCTATAATATCCATATTTTTGGAAAAACAAACAAAATACGAAATGATAATCTACCTAAAAACAAAAATTCAAAAGTAATAGTCATTATATAGCACTATACTTTTTGGCAATACACAAACACCAGATTCTCACAAGGACCAGGTAATGTCTACTCCTTTAAGACTGGAGATAATTTTTTTGTTTTCTGCACCCAAATTTTTTCCTTCCATGAGACATAACTATTTTTTTGTGTCATCACAGCCATATTAGGGCTTATGAGAACAAATTGTAATTTTGAAGGTCACCATTCACTTTACAATATAATATACTGAAAAATGAAAAAGAATTCCAAATTTGTTGAAATGGCTAAAAAATGCAATTCTGCCATTCATTAAGCTTTGTTTTAACGGTGTTTGTTATGCAGTTAATAATTTTCGGCTTGCATGATTTAGTATGGTACCATATTTTCAAAAAAATAGTTTATATTTTACTGTTTTTTTAAAAAAAAGGGCTGGTAAAAAAAGGAAACAACTTTTTGCCCTCTGTTAATTAAATTCGGGAGTGACGAGCGAGCACACTTGGCACTGTTCGATACTCGATTGGCCATCAGAGTGCTGATCAGGCTGGGCAATCGATCAAGTGTTCTTGTTTTTGGGCGCCGTGATTGAGTCCCCACCCCACATGTTTTGCACCTGTTTTTCAGACACTAAATAAGTAGGGTTTTCCTGCCAATCATGGGAATACCATAACCATGTTGGCTACTTGCGTTACTTTGATTGGCTGGCTGCATCGCATTGTCGGGTCTATATAAGACCCAGTGATGCCATGGTCAGCACACTGTACCCAGGAAATAGTTTAAGGAGAGCTGCTGGAGAAGGGATATTGTATTAGAATGATTATAGCTTTGCTGTCTTTGCTGCTGCAACGTAAAAGCCTATGTTATTCTCTAATTCTGTTATTAGCTCCAATAAGTGTAGGGCTAGTTGCTGGAGAAGGGATAGTGTATTAGGGACATGTAGGCAGGGATTATCTGCATACAGACCTTGCTGCTGCTACATAAAAAAACTATTCTATTCTATATTAATCCTGCTCTTATCTGCATTTAGTGTATGGCAAGCTGCTGGAGAAAGGATAGTGTACTGAAAATGGAAAATAATTCCAAATTTGTTTGAATGGTTAAAAACTTAATTCTGCAATTGATTTGGCTTTCTTTTGCCTTACAGACCTTGCTGCTGCTATGTTAACCAAAAAGTCCTATTTTATTATCTAATAATAATGCTTTTATCTGCATTTAGTGTAGGGAGAGCTGTTGGAAAAAGTAGTGTATTAGAAGCATCTAGGCAGGAATTATACATTACAGTCCTTGCTGCTGCAACCTTAAATCATAAGTCCTTACCAGGGTTACATTTTATTCTATTCCTTATTAATACCACTGTTAGCTGCATTTAGTATAAAGAGAGGTACTAGAGGAGGGATAGTTTTGCATTCAAGGCAATAAACCCTGCCTGTATGCCTCACAGTCCTTGTTGATGCAACCTAAAACCAAAAGTCCTTATCAGGGTTAAATCTATTTTATTTTATTCTTTATTAATACCACTCTTAGTTGCATTTAGTGTAAGGAAAGTTGTTGGAGAAGGGATAGTTTTGCATTAGAGGCATATAGGCAGGGTTTATTGCCTTACAGTCCTTGCTGCTGCAACCTAAAACCAAAAGTCCTTTTCAGGTCTACATCTATTCTATTACCTATTAATACTGCTTTAGCTGCATATAGTGTATGGACAGCTGCTGGAGGGATAATGTTGGATTAGAGAGAAATAGGCAGGGTTATTGCTTTACAGTCCTTCTATAGGTGTACTACTGCTGCAACCTAGCTATATTGGTCAGAGCAGAGCACAGGTGATATTATGGAACACATGCTGGTGTAATGCAAAGATGACACACTGGAAAATATAATTGCTGCTGGGGACTAAGTACCATAGGATGGCTGCCAACATGAGGTTGTGGAAAGCTTTAGTATCCATATGCCTAAACAACAATCTCTCCAGTGCAAGCAGTCAGGATATGCAATTAAGTAGCACCCTGTGTACTTTCTATCTCCATCTCCACTTGGTCCACATGTAAAGCTTCCTCTTTAATTGTGAGCAACCACTGTTTGAGTAGACACAGAAGTAGGATGGTTATGCTGATTATAGTGTATTCATGTTTTAGAATCTTGGTTGATTCCTCAAAGTTTTGTAGAACGTCACAGATGTCAGACATCCATGCCCACTTGTCAGTTCTTACATACGAAAGTTGACCAGAATACCAATGGGCATGTTGTAGCTGGTATTCAACTACTGTCCTCAGCTGCTCACAAAGCCTTACCAAAATAATGTTGAGTTTCTGTGTGTGGTCATGTCGTACAGCAATCGGTGAAGTGGCACTTGAAAGTGCTATTGCACCACTGCCTGCCCGGCGGCTGCTGTTGCTGACTTGTGGACATGGGCGCATACGCTGTGTACCTTCACAAGAAGCTAAGTCACTGCTCAGTAGCTTTCCAGAAACCCTGAACCATTACGTTAAGGACATGGTCCAGGCATCGCATATGTGGAAACTTGCCAAGCTTCAGAGCTGCCACCAGGTTACAGCTATTATCACACACTATGCCTGATTGTGGATTTAGCGACGAGAGCCACAGATCTGTCTGGTCTGTTATACCTTTCAACAACTCTGCAGACGTGTACTGTTTGTAATGTAAACACATTTGTTTCAGCAGAGCTTGTAGCTGCTTCACCTAAGTAGTGCTGTAGTACTTCCAGTTTATGACTGATATGGATTGGGAGAAAGAAGGCATACAGGAACTGGTGTAGGAGGTGGAAGAAACCCTGATGGAACTAGGCCCCGTAATCCTTTGCATAGGTAGCACATATGCTGTCCCAGAGTTCAACTCAGTCCCCGCATCCACAAGGTTCACCCAGTGTGCCATCAGGGAACCCAGTGTGCTACCAGTGTGTCGCCCACCTGTAGCGGTCGCCTCAGGGACAACACTCCACCTTCTGGTATGCCACAGGGGCTCCACTTGATTACCGCTGGCAACAGGTATGTAAGGTTTATTTACATGGGAGTCGTGACGCCACTCACGGTTTGCGGTCAGGATTATGGGTGACCACCACTGCAGGTTTAACGAGCGTCTGGGGCTGATGGAGTCTGCAGTCTGGTGGTGTGGCCTACCGTGAGTGAGGCTGGCCCCAGGGGCTCGGGTGAGTAGAACAACAGGTCGCAGAATAACTCAGTCGCAATCCAGAAAGTCTTTCAACTTGTTTACTCACTTTTAGATGGTTGGTGAGATACCCGGGCGATGCTGAGATTATACCAGGTAGAACCAGGAACTTCTCCAGGCCGAACTGAGGGTAGCCGTTAACTCGCCTTCCTAGCACTCCTTTTGTTTCGGATAACCCCTGACTTGCAGTATCGTGGGATTCATCCAGGGAAGTCGCTACTGCCTTTTCTCCCTTGTCTGGCCCGTTTGCCGGCAGCGTGGACTAGGTGGGATGGCTTCTGACCCTATCTCCTTATGGATCCCCCTGTTGCTGATGAGGCTTGAACTCTGTATCTTTGGTGAGGAACCTCTAGTCCCCTCACTGGCAGGTTTTGCAGATCAGTAAATGGATGTCTGGCTCTAGGGACCTGTTCCCTGTGTGTGTCCAATCACCAGCAGTCCCCGTACTCGACTGCCTCTCTTCAGGTGTCTTTCAGACTGACTTTCTGGTCACTGTACTCCCCCACTAACAGCTACCACACATGCAGGGTCTGACTAGCATGGCTGTACGTCTGCTTCTCTCAGCAACTTCTGTACACTGCTCAAGACTGGCTTGCTCCTCCTCCTTTTCTGACTACCACTGCAACCTAGCTTCCAGCCCCTCCACTGCACCCCTTGCTGAGAATTGAAAGCTAGCCTCTTCAGAGGCTACCCAAGGGTCCCCTTTAAAGGTGTGGGAGACCTGGTTGCTATGTGTCTGTGTGTACACACCTCATTCTGGCCTTTTGGAATTACCTGGAAGCACTGTCCCAGCATGGGTGCAGTACTCTGTGGTGCCTGCCCAGGTCAGGGGCGCCACACCAGCACTTGTCGACGTGTCAGTAGTTAAGTGGACCTTCCCAGTAACTAAGTTGGTGAGGGCATGGGTGATATTATGAAGGTTGCAGAAAGCTGTAGTCCCCAGCTACATAAACAGCAACATTTCCAGGGCAAGCAGTATGGAAATGTGCTCGTGTAGTGTTTTGGCCTGTAGGTGGGTGGCTGGGAATTTCTTTGTGTTTCAAGATCTATGGTACAGTGGGGGAAATAAGTATTTGATCCCTTGCTGATTTTGTAAGTTTGCCCACTGACAAAAACATGATTAGTCTATAATTTTAAGGGTAGGTTAATATTAACAGTGAGAGATAGAATATTAAAAATAAAGATGCCGGTCCCCATATAAGTATATGGGCAAGAATCCGTCACTTAAAGATGGTGGTAGAAGTGATAGGGGGATTGAAGCAACTATACTTACTGAGTGTCCAGCATGGCTGTAAGTGCTTCCAAGTCGCTCACTTTCCTTCTGAGGCCACTCATTATTGCTCATCCATATTCACTACTTCCCCCCGCCCACCAGCAGTCCTGTGATTGGTTGCAGTCACACACGCCCCTTAGCGTGTATGACAGCGTCTGACTGCTTGCAATCACAGAGCTTGTCTGTGGGTCCCTATCGTGATGTAGATATAAATAAAAAAAAATTGGCGTAGGATCCCCCTTATTATAACACCCAGCACAGATAAAGCATGTGGCCACAGACTGCAGCCCCTAGCCATGTGCTTATCTTGGCTGTGTATCAAAATAAGAAAAAATGCATGCATTTTTTTTTCAAATTTTTTAAATAAATACTTTTTTTAAAAAAAGACGTGTGGTCCCCCACAATTTTGATACCCAGCCAAGAATAATATTAGCCGACAACTGAGAGCTAGTATTCTCAGACTGGGGAGACCCATTCCTATTCGGCACCCAGCCTAAAAATAGCAGTCTACAACCACCCAGGATTGTTGCATACATTAGATGTGACAATCCCAGAACTTTACCTGGTTCATCCCGATTGGCCTGGTGCAGTGGTAATAAGGAGTTAATGGCAGCCCACAGCTGCCACTAAGCCCTGGATTAGTAATGGGAGGCATCTATGAGATCCCCATTAATAAAAGAAATAAAAACAAACACACACACAAGAAATCCTTTATTTGAAATAAAATGCTAAAAATCCACCCTCTTTCACCAATTTATTAACCCCCCAAACACTCAGATCCGACACAATCCACACTCGGTCCCACGACGGTTCCAGCTCTGCCACATCTGAAGTGAACAATGATCACCTGCTGTGAGATTCAAGCAGAGAATGAGCCTCAGCAATGAGTGGTGACTTCACTCATGCTATTTGCGGTGACAGCTGGTGGTTCCCACGGACCTCAACCTGTGATTGCAAGTAATCTGACCTCAGGTGATATCAGTAAACTCATTGACCTCACGTCTGAATTCACAGACCTGCATCTCCTGGCAGAAAGCCAAAAAAGGTGGTTTTGACGCTGTTTCCGTATAATTTTCTGCCAGGAGGTGCAAATTTGGTGCTGAAATGTATATACCAGATTTCAGCCCCAAATTTGCACCTCCTGGCAGAAAACCAAAACGAAATGGCGTCAAAACTGGTTTTTTTTTTTCATTTTTTGGGCCAAAAGATGAAAATTTGGTGATTAAATTTTTACACCATATTCCTGCACCCAATCTACACCTGGTGAAAAAATGCATCACTACTGCATCATACTGCATGCGGTAGTGATGTGATTTTTTTGCCAGGAGCTGTAGATAGGGTGTAGGAATATGCTGTAGAAATATCAGCACCAAATCTGCATCTCTTGGCAAAAGAAAACTCAGCTTTCTGCCAGGAGATGCAGGTCTGTAAACTCAGATAGACTATGGGGAGGAAGGGCACCACCCTATGGGATCTCCAGGTATACGAAAGGCAAAACGAAACAAGAAAAAGAGTATACCTATCAAGGGATCACCAAAAAATTGAATCGTATGAAAGTATAAATCTTTATTACAAAAACAGAGAATACATGAATCTCCTCACTGGGAGTAAAGGCACATGAAAACAATTAAAAACATTTGAAAACAGACTTGTATCCCCAAGCCAAAAACCATTTGTAATAAATGTGAAAGTGAATCACACAAAAAAATATCAGATAAGCCTCATACAAATATTACATAAATAAGTAATGTAACCTGCTACACAGTATGCACTTTAAACTGTACAATATAGGTTATGTAATTATAATATATGGGCTTGGGCAGAGCCTTAGATGGTATAAAGAGGGAATAGCAGTACCTCAAGGGCTATGAGCTGTCTTTTTTAGGATGACAAAGATAAAACAAGCCTGTTCCGATTAATTCACATCAATATAGTACAGTAAATAGTATAGATGAAAAAACCTCTAAGAGACTAAAGTATCACAGACAGAGCCAGGAGATGCAACCCTGATCAAGGCTTGCGTGTTTCAGTATATATAAAAAGTGCAACAATAAGCACAGGCAGAGATGATCAGACCCCTGAGTACAAGGAACATATAGACTGGTGCAATAGATTTAAGACCACACGCACTATCCTAAATGAAGAGTGTATGTGTAACAGCCCCTGTAGGACCAAAATGTCACCAGCAAAATCAGAGGTTAGTTATCCTGATCAGAGTCTGCAAGTATACTGCAGCTATAAAGTGCAAAAGTACAGCAGAAAATCCCAGTGAGGAGATTCATGTATTCTCTGTTTTTGTAATAAAGATTTATACTTTCATACGATTCAATTTTTTGGTGATCCCTTGATAGGTATACTCTTTTTCTTCTTGTTTAGGTCTGTAAACTCAGTAACTTTACTGAGGTCACCTGAGGGCAAGTCACCTGCGATCACATGTGGAGGATCGTGGGAAACTCCAGCTGTGACCGCAGATAACCTGGGTCACGTCACCGGTGATCGTTGAGGCTCAACTTTGCCTGAAGTTCACAGTGGGCGGTCACATTCTATAGCCGAACGCTGTGCCTTCAGATGTAGCAAGCAGGAATCATTGTGGGACCTCATGTGGATTATGTCGGACCTGGTTATTTTGGTGATTTATAAATTGGTCAAAATTGTTTTTTTGTATTTAATTTCAAATAAATTTTTTTTTGATGTTTGTGTTTATTTCTTTTCACTTACAGATTAGTAATGGGGGGGTCTCATAGATGTCTCACATTACTGATCTAGAGCTTAGTGGCAGCTCTGGGCTGCCATTAATCCCTTATTACCCTGATTTCCACTGTACCAGGGCAATCAGGAACAGCTGGGTAAAGTGCCGACACTGTCACATCTAATGGATGCGACTATTCCGGGTGGCTGACAGCTATATTTAGGCTGGAGGGGCCCTATAAGCTTGGTTCTCCCCAGCCTGACAATTCCAGCCTCCAGCTGTCGGGCTTTATCATTGGTGGGCTGGGGCTGCATCCTGTAGCCGTATGTTTTATCTGTGCTGGGTATCATAATATGGGGGAATCCTGTGACAATTTATTTTTCTATTTATTTAGTTTTACACCATGATAGAACCAGAGAAAAAGGAGCCAGCACGATCCGAAATTGGCATGCATCATATAAAAGATGCAAATTCACAGATTTATTCCAACTGTACTATAATAAAAAAAATTAGATTTTTATCAAATAATTGATCAATTCTTTGAGCCACCCCTGCCAACGTCACGGAAAATATCAATAGGGGGGTCCTAACCTATATTATGTATTTCATGTGCCATGCAACCTCCTAGATAAAGTTAAAAGCAGAAACGTAATGGAGCACACATACCTTTAACCTGAATATAGCCGCTTCCATGTTGCAAAAGAGGCAATTATGGATAGAGGCCTGCCCAGGTCCCAGCATGTGGAGCAAGCTCTACACATACAAGGACTATATCAGAACTGACCCTCCCAGTGCCGGACAGCAACCATTGATAAAGGCGGACCAGATCCAAGTATGGTGCTTAATTAGCATTGCCTGTGGAAAGGGGTGAGGCAACTGAATGTGAACAGCTACCAACAGGAGGAATACATTGCAGACCAAAATCAGGCGTGCATGGTATGGTGATGGTCAGTCACCAGAAATTGTAGCATAACTACAGTCATAACAGAGAAAAAGGAGCCAGCACGATCCGAAATTGGCATGCATCATATAAAATTGATGGTGTTGGCCCTTTAAAGAATAATGAGGGTAAAATCATAGAAATCGATGTGGAAAAAGCAAATGTTTTAAATACTTTTTTCTCAACTGTGTTCACACAGGAAAAGCATATGCCACGGGAAATGCAGAGTGATCATGTAAACGCTTCATTAAGTATGACCTGCCTAACCCAGGAAGAAGTGCAGAACTGACTTAGTAACATTAAAATTGACAAATCACCAGGCCCTAATGGCATTCACCCTCGGGTATTAAGGGAGTTAAGTAATGTGATAGACAGGCCTCTATTTCTTATATTTAAAGACTCTATAGAAACTGGGTATGTTCCACTGGATTGGCGGCTAGCAAATGTGGTACCAATATTCAAAAAAGGGTGTAAAAGGGAACCTGGAAACTATAGGCCGGTAAGCTTAACATCTGTTGTGGGTAAAATGTTTGAAGGGTTTTTAAGGGATACTATTATGGAATGTCTCAATGTTAATAATTGTTTAACTCCATATCAACATGGATTTATGAAGGATCGCTCCTGTCAAACTAACCTGATAAGCTTCTATGAGGATGTAAGCTCTCACATGGACCGAGGAGAATCATTGGATGTCATTTATCTCGACTTCAGTAAAGCATTTGACACTGTCCCACATAAAAGACTGCTAAGTAAAATGAGAAAGCTTGGGCTCGGGGAAAATGTGTGTAGATGGGTAGGTAGCTGGCTTAGTGGTAGAAAACAAAGAGTGGTTATTAATGGTGCATACTCAGATTGGGCCAGGGTTACTAGTGGGGTGCCACAGGGGTCTGTATTGGGCCCCCTACTATTTAATATATTTATTAATGATCTGGTGGATGGTTTACAGAGTAAAATATCAGTATTTGCAGATGATACAAAACTATGTAAGGTAGTTAACACAAA
This sequence comes from Anomaloglossus baeobatrachus, assembly GCF_048569485.1. Classification (NCBI taxonomy): domain Eukaryota; kingdom Metazoa; phylum Chordata; class Amphibia; order Anura; family Aromobatidae; genus Anomaloglossus; species Anomaloglossus baeobatrachus. Next base: position 509,877,453 of record NC_134354.1, on the reverse strand, counting down.
GGAGGACAATTTGCAACTACAGATGGATTTGAGTAAATTGGAAAATTGGGCTGAAAAATGGCAAATGAGGTTTAACACAGATAAGTGTAAGGTTATGCACATGGGAAGGAGAAACAGATGCTAAGATTACTTACTAAATGGGAAACCGCTGGGGAAATCAGACATGAAAAAAGACTTAGGCATCTTAGTCAATAAGAATCTAAATTGGAGTGCCCAGTGTCAGGCAGCAGTCACCAAAGCAAATAGGGTGATGGGATGCATTAGAAGAGGTCTGGGGGCACGAGATGAAAACATCATTCTACCTCTGTACAAATCACTCGTCAGACCACACTTGGAGTATTGTGTGCAATTTTGGGCACCGGTGCTCAAGAAAGACATTACTGAACTTGAAAGGGTTCAGAGGCGGGCTACTAAAATAATAAATGGAGTGGGTGCATTACAATACACGGAAAGGTTATCAAAATTAGGTCTATTTACTCTAGAAAAGAGAAGACTTAGGGGAGACCTAATAAATACAGCTAGGTCCAGAAATATTTGGACAGTGACACAATTTTCGCGAGCTGGGCTCTGCATGCCACCACATTGGATTTGAAATGAAACCTCTACAACAGAATTCAAGTGCAGATTGTAACGTTTAATTTGAAGTTTTGAACAAAAATACCTGATAGAAATTGTAGGAATTGTACACATTTCTTTACAAACACTCCACATTTTAGGAGGTCAAAAGTAATTGGACAAATAAACAAAACCCAAACAAAATATTTTTATTTTCAATATTTTGTTGCGAATCCTTTGGAGGCAATCACTGCCTTAAGTCTGGAACCCATGGACATCACCAAACGCTGGGTTTCCTCCTTCTTAATGCTTTGCCAGGCCTTTACAGCCGCAGCCTTCAGGTCTTGCTTGTTTGTGGGTCTTTCCGTCTTAAGTCTGGATTTGAGCAAGTGAAATGCATGCTCAATTGGGTTAAGATCTGGTGATTGACTTGGCCATTGCAGAATGTTCCACTTTTTTGCACTCATGAACTCCTGGGTAGCTTTGGCTGTATGCTTGGGGTCATTGTCCATCTGTACTATGAAGCGCCGTCCGATCAACTTTGTGGCATTTGGCTGAATCTGGGCTGAAAGTATATCCCGGTACACTTCAGAATTCATCCGGCTACTCTTGTCTGCTGTTATGTCATCAATAAACACAAGTGACCCAGTGCCATTGAAAGCCATGCATGCCCATGCCATCATGTTGCCTACACCATGTTTTACAGAGGATGTGGTGTGCCTTGGATCATGTGCCGTTCCCTTTCTTCTCCAAACTTTTTTCTTCCCATCATTCTGGTACAGGTTGATCTTGGTCTCATCTGTCCATAGAATACTTTTCCAGAACTGAGCTGGCTTCATGAGGTGTTTTTCAGCAAATTTAACTCTGGCCTGTCTATTTTTGGAATTGATGAATGGTTTGCATCTAGATGTGAACCCTTTGTATTTACTTTCATGGAGTCTTCTCTTTACTGTTGACTTAGAGACAGATACACCTACTTCACTGAGAGTGTTCTGGACTTCAGTTGATGTTGTGAACGGGTTCTTCTTCACCAAAGAAAGTATGCGGCCATCATCCACCACTGTTGTCATCCGTGGACGCCCAGGCCTTTTTGAGTTCCCAAGCTCACCAGTCAATTCCTTTTTTCTCAGAATGTACCCGACTGTTGATTTTGCTACTCCAAGCATGTCTGCTATCTCTCTGATGGATTTTTTCTTTTTTTTCAGCCTCAGGATGTTCTGCTTCACCTCAATTGAGAGTTCCTTAGACCGCATGTTGTCTGGTCACAGCAACAGCTTCCAAATGCAAAACCACACACCTGTAATCAACCCCAGACCTTTTAACTACTTCATTGATTACAGGTTAACGAGGGAGACGCCTTCAGAGTTAATTGCAGCCCTTAGAGTCCCTTGTCCAATTACTTTTGGTCCCTTGAAAAAGAGGAGGCTATGCATTACAGAGCTATGATTCCTAAACCCTTTCTCCGATTTGGATGTGAAAACTCTCATATTGCAGCTGGGAGTGTGCACTTTCAGCCCATATTATATATATAATTGTATTTCTGAACATGTTTTTGTAAACAGCTAAAATAACAAAACTTGTGTCACTGTCCAAATATTTCTGGACCTAACTGTATGTACAAATATATCAGAGGGCCATATAGAGATCTCTCCCATGATCTGTTTGTACCAAGGACCATGACAAGAACAAGGGGGCATTCTCTTCGATTGGAGGAAAGGAAAATCCTACATCAGCATAGAACAGGGTTCTTCACGGTAAGAGCAGTGAGGCTCTGGAGCTCTCTTCCTGAGGAAGTGGTGATGGCCAACTCACTGAATGAATTTAAGAGAGGAATGGATCCTTTTCTTGATAGCAAAAGTATAGAAGGTTATAAATAGCATAATCTTACAGGTAGATAGAAGAGCGACCTAGATTATTAGAGGAATGGGTGGGCTGCAACACCAAGACAGGTTATTAAACTTGGGGTTATTTAGTTTGGAAAAACAAAGGCTTAGGGGGGATCTAATCACAATGTATAAACATATGAGGGGACAGTACAGAGACCTTTCCAAAGATCTCTTTACACCTAGGCCTGCGACTGGAACACGGGAGCATCCGCTTCGTCTCGAGAAAAGAAGGTTTAATCATAACCACAGACGAGGATTCTTTACTGTACGAGCAGTGAGACTATGGAACTCTCTGCCGCATGGTGTTGTAATGAGTGATTCACTACTAACATTTAAGCATAGCCTGGACGCCTTTCTTGAAAAATATAATATTACCAGTTATGTATATTAGATTTTATGACAGGGTGTTGATCCAGGGAACTAGTCTGATTGCCGTATGTGGAGTCAGGAAGGAATTTTTTTCCCCATTGGAGCTTATTTGACACATTGGGTTTTTTTTGCCTTCCTCTGGATCAACATGTTAGGCTACGGATTGAACTAGATGGACTTAGAGTCTCCCTTCAACCTTAAAAACTATGAAACTATATAAAAGATGCAAATTCACAGATTTATTCCAACTGTACTATAATAAAAAAATGAGATTTTTAGAAAATAATTGATCAATTCTTTGAGCCACCCCTGCCAACGTCACAGCAAATCTCAATAGGGGGGTCCTAACCTATATTATGTATTTCATGTGCCATGCGGCCTCCTAGAGAAAGTTAAAAGCAGAACCATAATGGAGCACACATACCTGTAACCTGAATATAGCCGCTTCCATGTTGCAAAAGAGGCAATTATGGATAGAGGCCAGCCCAGGTCCCAGCATGTGGAGCAAGCTCTACACATACCAGGACTATATCAGAACTGACCCTCCCAGTGCCAGACAGCTTATTGTATAAACGCCGTTTATACAATCAGCTGATGTGTCATGTGATTCACATCCTTGAACCTGACACATCATCTGATTGCTTTGCCTTTCAGCAAACCGATCAGATGATATTGGATCCGGATTGGACGGCGCCGGATTGGACGGGGGGTTCTTTATTTCAATAAAGATGGAGTCACTAATTGTGTTGTGTTTTATTTCTAATAAAAATATTTTTCTGTGTGTTGTGTTTTTTTTATCTTTACTAGAAATTCATGGTGGCCATGTCTAATATTGGCGTGGCACCATGAATTTCAGGCTTAGGACCAGTTCATAATATACAGCTAGCCCTAACCCCATTATTACCCAGCAAGCCACCCGGCATCAGGGCAGCTGGAAGACTTGGATACAGCGCCAGAAGATGGCGCATCTATGAAAGCACCATTTTCTGGGGTGGCTGCAGACTGCAATTCGCAGCGGGGGTGCCCAGAAAGCTTGGGCACCCTGCACTTCGCATTCCAATCCCCAGCTGCCTAGTTGTACCTGCCTGCAAATATCCAAAAAACTGTAATAATGAGGTTAGGGCTAGCTGTGTATTATCAGCTGGCCCTAAGCCCATAATTCATGGTGTCACGCCATTATTAGACATGGCCACCATGAATTTCCAGAAAAGATAAAAAAAAACACATCACAGAGAAAAATATTTTTATTAGAAATAAAACACAACACAATTAGTGACTCCATCTTTACTGAAATAAAGCACCCCTCCGCAGTAATCCTGGGTCCAAGGGTCAAGTGATGTCCAATCCAGATCCAATATCATCTGATCGGTTTGCTGGAAGGCAAAGAGATCAGATGATGTGTCAGGTTCAAGGATGTGAATCACATGACACATCAGCTGATTGTATAAACGGCGTTTATACAATCAGCTGATGCATCAGTGCAAAAAAAATGACTCACTTCTGTGCAGACTCCCGTCCGATCGCTGCAGGAGCTACCGGTAATCTGCTGATGAAGTCACCTGACCGCATCAGCCAATAGTTTAAGCCGGCCATGCGGGAAAAAGCCGGCCTCACCGCTGCACTTATACGATAAGCTGATTCCGTCAGGTGACTGCATCAGCTGATCAGCGGCAGGTCCTGCAGCCATTGGACATGTCCCGGGAGTCTGCATACAGCCGGAGCAGGGGTGGCGGTACCGGGAAGAGGAGCTGGGAGCGGACATGTATCGGGAGTCTGCAGACAGGTGAGTATGAGATTTTTGTTTTCTACTGTTTACTTTTGATTTCGCAGCTATTTCTATCTCCCATCCGGGCATGGCGCTGCGCGGGAGCGGACATGGTGCCGGACGGAAGGTGGAAGCAGCAGTGGCAGCACCAGGAGGAGTCATGCTTCTGTGTTTACCAACACAAGGAATCCTCTTCCTGTACACGTCACTGTACTACCCACCCCTTGCGCTTATAGCTGTGTTTTTAGTCATAGGAACACACTAAAATGCAGCTATATTTACAATTTGCGTTTTTTCATTGCGTTTTTGAACATCTCATTGAACTCAATAGGTGGAAAACGCAGTGAAAAATGATAAAATAATGGCATGCTGCGATTTTGTGGGCACTATGCGCACGTAGCCTAATTGTAAAATGTTGTGAATATGTTGACCCTATATAAAAACAAATTACCATTATCTTATCACCAGGTAATATCAAAGAGGAAGAAAAGAAATGAGTTCACGATTAGTTCACTACCTAAGGACTAGATTAGTTGTCAAACAGTTCCTCAAAGCTTATCTCTTGTAGGTGAATCTGGAGCCAATTGAGGGACAAATCCTACCATGGAGCCCATAGCTCATTATATCAAAGTTCCTTTCTTAAGCCCCCGTCACATTTGACGACTTACCAACGATCCCGAAAACACTGCGACCTGATAAGGATCGCTGGTAAGTTGCTGGGAGGTCGCTGGTGAGATGTCACACAGTCAGACCTTACCAACGATGCAGTAACAATGAGCGGCCTGTATAACGATGAGCGACCTGTATAGGAGGTCATTGTTAGGCGTCAAACACAGCGCTGTGTCCTGCCCAGCAGGACATCACCTTTGAAGAAAATGGTTTGGACCCTTCCTCAATAACTAGCGATGTCACAGCAGGGCCTGATTGCTGGTAGGTGTCACACATAACGAGATCGCTGGCAAGATCGTTACTGCGTCACAGAAACGGTGACTCAGCAACGATATCGTTAGCGATCTTGTTGTGTGTGACAGGACCTTTAGAATGGACATGTTTTATCTTGTTCAGTTGTAGTGCATCATTTCTCCTAGATGTCTCATTTTATTCTACTGTCAGGAATTCAATTGGCACAGTGGCTAAAGTATTTTTCAAAGACATTTTCCAATTCCACACTATCCCAGTTTACATAGCCTCTGGCTCTGTTCCGCCATTTGCTTCCAGGATCTGGAAGGCTCTCTGCAACAATTTAAAAATCTCCTTGGACATCTCCTAAAAGGTTATCTACTCAAAACTAATGTGAGAACTGAAGGAAACAATAAGTGCATGGAATAATATCTAACTATTTTTTCGAAATCCCATCAAGATAATTGGCTGGATTTGCTTCCTTGTGCGGAATCATCTCATGATAATTCTTCTGGGAAATCTATTTGTTGCTGTGTATAGTTAAGACCCTCATATTACTCAGCTAAATATTGCAGCTAAAAGTCTATGTTTACTTCCCTCTGTGAATAGATGTGCAGTCCAGTTTGGCTGCAGCTGTGGTAAAAGCAATGAAGAGTGCTGATAGAGACCTCCTATCCTGGAAATAAGGTTTTGGCTAAAGACTTGATGTAAAACGTTGACTCCTAAATTCATTGGACCATTCTAACTTGCTTAACCAATTAATAATGTAACTAAAGCTACCACCTAAATTAAAAATTTTGAATGTTTTTCATAGCTCTCTACTCTGTTTTCGTGTCCTCAACAAAATCTTTCCAACAGTCAAGATAGTTCCTGCTACTGCCTTCGATCCAGGAGTATGAGATCATCCAAATTCTGGATTGTAAATTTTATGGCCATTTATTCTACCTAATAGACTTGAAGGGATATGGTCCTGAAGAGAGATTCTAGGTCACCAAAATGCTCCAATCTTGCTCAAGAGATTTCAGGCATTCTATTTTTACTGTTACTTGCTCTTTTGGGAGGAACCCTTCTAGAGCAGGTACTATTATGCACCTTTATGCAATTTCACAATCGATCGTACCCGCCCCCGTCCTTTGTGCGTCACGGGCAAATCGCTGCCCGTGTCGCACAAAGTCGGTGACCCCCGTCACACGTACTTACCTCTCGTGCGACCACGCTGTGGGCGGCGAACGTCCACTTCCTGGAGTGGGAGAGACGTTTGGCGTCACAGCGACGTCACGCGGCCTCCGGCCAATAGAAGCGGAGGGGCGGAGATAACCGGGACGTAAACATCCCGCCCACCTCCTTCCTTCACATAGCCGGCGGCGGCCGCGTGACGCAGGTGAGCTGCTGTTCATCGTTCCCGGGGTGTCACACGGAGTGGCGTGTGCTACCACGGAAACGATGAACAACTAAATTAAATGATATTATGGAACCTAGCGACCAGTACACGACTCACGATTTGTGAGCGATACTGCGTCGCTAGGAGGTGTCACACAGGCCAGCATCGCCAGCGATGCCGGATGTGCGTCACAAAAACCGTGACCCCGACGATCTATCGCACGTGAGATGTCTGGTGTAAAGCAGCCTTAAGACCTTCTGGTTAACCCATCATTTGTTGTAAGCATTATAAAATGTTATTAGTGTGTTCTCATTGCATTACAATCTGCTGTGGATTCTATAACTTGAATATACCTTTCTATGACCTGCTAGCAAACTCATTGTTTGCTGTAGGTAATACTAAGTGATACTAAAGACAGCTCACATTACGCTATAATCTGATGTGGATTCTATAACAGTTTTAACTACTTCTCAGAGTTCTTGATTTTCCCATCATTTTCTGTAGCATTGTGAGCTTTTATTACAGATTGTTCACATTATGCTGCAATCACAGCTGTGGTTTCCACAACCTGAATCTCAATCCTGGTTTAAACCTATTATTTTTTTCTTCATCTGCTCTCTAATTTCTGTAGCTTATGGTGTGTCCTGACTAGAGATGAGCGAACCGGCCGCGGTTCGGCTCGAGCTCGGTTCGCAGAACCGAGGTCTGGTTCGAGTTCGGGTCAGCAAACCGGTTCGGCGAACCGCTCGAACCCATAGGAAACAATGGGAGGCAATCACAAACACATAAAAACGCATTTTAAATGTACACATATAGTTAATAAACATTGCCATAACACTTACCTGTCCCCGGGATGCGTCCTGCACTCTGTCTCCCACAGCTTTTCCATCGGTAATCACTGCATCCTCTGGGAACACCAGCAGTGATGCAGGACCTATCGTGACGTCAAAATAGCCATGTGACCAGTCACGTGTCTATTATCTCATTGGCTACAGACTGGTCACATGACTATGACACGTCATGCTAGGACCTGTCATTGCATCTCTCTGTTACACGGTGCACGTTTGTGTATCACCGTGTACCGGCGACATGCTCTAGCACACGGTCGACTCCCCGCTCTGCTTCCCCGTTTCCTTAAGGTTCCGTCACACTAAGCGATGCTCCAGCAATCCCACCAGCAATTTGACCTGGCAGGGATCGCTGGAGCGTCACAACACGGGTTGCTGGTGAGCTGTCAAACAGGCAGATCTCACCAGCAACCAGTGACCAGCCCCCAGCCAGCAGCACGAGTAGAAGCGATGCTGCGCCTGGTAACTAAGGTAAATATCGGGTAACCAACCCGATATTTACCTTGGTTACCAGCGCACACCGCTTAGCGCTGGCTCCCTGCACTCCTAGCCAGAGTACACATCGGGTTAATTTTACCCGATGTGTAGTCTGGCTATGTGTGCAGGGAGCAGGGAGCCGGCACTGGCAGCGTGAGAGCGGCACACGCTGGTAATGAAGGTAAATATCGGGTAACCAAGGAAAGGGCTTCTTGGTTACCCGATGATTACCGTAGTTACCAGCGTCCGCAGAAGCCTGCTCCTGACCGGCTGACACAGCCGGTCAATAACAGAGATCACCGTTGCCATAGCAACGCGCTTGGTAGCGGTGACGGTGACGTCCCGCTACCAGCACGCAGCGGCACCAAAATCACGTGATCGGAGCAGCGTTGCTATGGCAACCCGTGCCACCGCTTACAGCCGGGAGCCTGTGGTCACTCTCACAGAGTGATTTCTGCACGGAGCACAGCGTCCTTTCTCCCATGCAGCTGTGCTGTCTGATGTAGCAGAGCTGCATGTGTTGAAGGAGAAGGAAGACTGAAGAGCAGGATCGTGGAGGGCTGAGAGGGGGTAATAAAGATGGAGTCTCTAAGTGTGTGTGGGTATTTATTTCTATTAAAGTATTTTTTTTTCTGTGGGGTGTTTTTTTTAACCCTTTATTAGAGATTCTTAATGGCCGGGTCAAACGTGCCTGACATTAAGAATCTCTGATTTAATACTAGCTAGTAAAACAAAGCTAGTATTAACTCATTATTACCCACACGGCTTCAGGGCTGCTGGAAGACTTGGATACAGCGCCAGATGATGGCGCTTCTATGAGAGCGCCATTTTCTGAGGCGCTGCGGACTACAATTCACAGCAGAGGGGCCCAGAAACCTCGGGCTAACCTGTGCTGCAGATCCAATCCCCAGCTGCCTAGCGGCTGGATACAAAAATGTGGCGAAGCTCAGGTCATTTTGTTTTTTTTAATTATTTCATAAAATTCATAAATTAAGTAAAAAAAAGGGCTTCCCTATATTTGTAGTTCCCAGCCAGGTACAAATAGGCAGCTGGGGGTTGGGAGCAGCTGTACCTGCCTGCTGTACCTGGCTAGCATACAAAAATATGGGGAAGCTCACATCATTTTTCTTGTAGTTTTTGGCAAAAAAAATAAAAAATGCTTCCCTGGATTTTCCATTGCCAGTGAAGGTAACACCAAGCAGTGGGGGTCAGCAGGCAGTAGCTGCTTGGATTACCCTTAGCTAGCAATACAAAAAATGCAGTGAGAACCCATATATATATATTTTTTAATTATTTATTTAAATAACTAAAAACACAAAGGGCTTCCCTGTATTTTGATTGCTGGACATCACAGTGCTGTAAAAATTATTCTTTAAAAAAAATGACATAGCGCTCTGCGGTATTTTTGATTCTCAGCGCAGATAAAGCTGACAGTTATGGGTTGCCACCCCCATCTGCCTGGCGTTACCTTGGCTGGCAATCAAAATACAGGGAAGCCCATTATTTTTTTTTATTTAAAAAAATAGTTAAAAAAAATGACGTTGGGTCCCCCCATTTTTGATAGCCAGCTAGGGTAAAGCATACGGCTGTAGCCTGAAAACCACAGCTGGCAGCTTTACCGTGGTTGGGGATCCAATGTGGAGGTCTCCCTAGGCTCTTTTTTTATAATTATTTTATAAATATTAATAATTACATAAAAAATGTAGGGTCCCCCCCAAATTGGATCACCAGCTAAGGTAAAGCGGACAGCTGTGGTCTGGTATTCTCAGGGTGGGAAAGTCCATAGTTATTGATCCTTCACAGCCTTAAAATAGCAGGCCGCAGGCGCCCCAGAATTGGCGCATCCACTAGATGCGCCAATCCTGGTGCTTCACCCCAGCTCATCCCGTGCCCTGGTGCGGTGGCAAACGGGGTAATAAATGGGGTTGATACTAGCTGTAAGGTCACCTGACATCAAGCCCAGCAGTTTGTGATGTCATGGCGTCTATCAGATACCCGACATCACAAACTGTCAGCACTAACAAAACAAATAGACGAAAAAAAAATGTATTTGAAAAAACACTCCCCAAAGCATTCCTTCTTTCACCAATTTATTGTAAGGAAAAAAAAAGGGGGTCCCACGATGACTCTGGACCGTCTAGAATATGGGGGACACGCTCAGGGAACGTATCCCCCATTTTCTAGGAGTGCAGACCCTCCATGTGAGGAGTGTGGGTGCAATGAATCTGCACCCACTCTCCCCGGGTCCACAGCAGCAGAGTCCATGTCGTAACTGTTGCTACCAAAGCTGCAATGTCCTGCTCATGAGGTAAGGGCATGCCTAATCAGGAGAACTATTCTACATTTTCAAAAATTGGTATTTGCTGATATTATTGCTATTCCACCTACTATATATTAGTGATAGGATCATGGAGATGGAATACCCCTTTAAGTCCAGTTATCCAGCTGAATGAATACTAAACAGAGTTCGCTATTTAGACATGTTTTCTTGTGGCGTATAACAGACTCTCATGTTTGGTAGTCGTTCAGCAGGGCAACACAAATAGCAAATCCCTCCATTTGTAAATGTAGTATAGCTCTCCTGATCAACTATGTTCCTTACCTCATGAGCAGGGCATTGCAGTAGCTTACAGATTCATGGTTACCGCCACTCACTGTGTCTGAACACAGGAAGCTGAGCTGACAGCCGCTCTGTGCATGCGGCAGTGTCTATTGTGAAGGAGGGGGCCGCGGAGGATCAACGCTGCACAGGCACCGTTGGACACCGGGGAACACCGGTGGGGTTATAGGGGGTGACCTGGCAGGGCCTCTGGAGGAGTTTTCTGTTGCAGGTGTCATGGCACATGCGACAGAAATCAGAGGAGTAGGGTCAATGCGGCCGGCGAACTGCTGTGCGCGTGGCCATCTTGGATTATCGGGAGGGGGTCGGGGGGGAACACTTTGGCGACACCGGGAACCTGAGGGGACTGGGGAGGAGATTTATTTCTCATCTGACATGTTTGTTCATGCCAGATGGGAGATAAATAATTTTTTACCGGCGCTGTCATTTACTGTAACATGATCACTGGTATACGGTGTATACTGGTGATCACGTGAGAGGGGACCGGAAAAAACAACCTGAATCATGATCCCCAGGGTCTCAGCTACCCCTAAAACCCCAGAGATTTTCTGATGCTGGGGGGCGCTATTCACTTATTTCTGCCTGCTGTTTATAAACGGCAGATTAGAATAAGGCTACATTCACATGACCGATTCATTTTTGCGGTCCGCAAAAAAGGTCTATTTTTTTCACGAGTGCATCCGTGTGGCATCCGTTTACGTTCTGTATTGTTAGGTCCGGGTGGTGGATCCACTTGGCCGTGCACCCCACCGGGGGCCTGGGTGCACGTTAGCCAGAGCACTAGCGTGGCAGGGACTGCGTCCCACAGGGGACGGGTGGAACAGTCACTGAGGCTTCAGAGTTCCTGGAGACAGTGCAGGAATCCAGCACAGGTGCCGGGTAGGAATGTCAGGCAATAGTATTGATCACACGGCACGGCACAAGGGGGACCTGAGCACCTAGCTTTCAAGACAAGGCTTACAAGACACGTTGATCAGGCCCCGCCCACATGCTAAGGCCAGTCTTATATACTCAGCACAGCCTCATGTCATATCCTGCTGCAGCAGTGCTGGGCCCATAAGACAAGGGGAGTGAGCGCGGTCCGACCCTATACAGAAGCATGAGTCAGACACATGAGACTGGGGACAGGACACAGGAAAGCACGAGCGGGAGCGGCAGCCCTGACCGGTGGACACGTGGACCGGATCAGTGGATGAGGAGCGGTGCCGTGCAGGTGCGACCGGATCAGTGAGTAAGGAGTGATGCCGGGATGGTGCGACCGGATCAGTGGGTAAAGAGCGGTGCCGAGGCATCGGGAGCGTGACACGTATACGGTCCGTATGTCATCAGTTTGTCATCTGTGTGCCTTCCGTTTTTTTGGCGTACTGCCAAAAAACTGAAGGAGGGAAAATACATAAATTTACCCAGGATCCATAGCTTCAACCTACATGAGGCGGTCACATGTTCACTCCAGTGCCATTTTCTACTGCTTTTCACAGCGTAGAGCGCTCTGGTGATTTTCCTGTGCTTGTACACTTCATATCAGTCTTTTCTGTCATTATAATGGCAGAAAGACACATAATGTCCCACTCTCCTGCATTTTGTAATTTTGCACCCTTTGGTGCCTTTCATGTGGCACTAAGGGGTGCTTAGCCTTGTATTTACCAAAATAAATAAATAAATTTTAAAAAAAAAAATGACGTGGGGTTCCCCCTATTTTAGTAGCCAGCTAGGGTAAAGCAGACGGCTGCAGCCTGCAGACCACAGCTGGCAGCTTCACCTTGGCTGGTAATCCAAAACTGAGGGCACCGCACGCTGTTATTTTAAATGAAATAAATAATTTAAAAAATCGTGCTGTGCTGTGCTGTGGGCGGCGAACGTCCACTTCCTGGAGTGGGAGAGACGTTTGGCGTCACAGCGACGTCACGCGGCCTCCGGCCAATAGAAGCGGAGGGGCGGAGATAACCGGGACGTAAACATCCCGCCCAACTCCTTCCTTCACATAGCCGGCGGCGGCCGCGTGACGCAGGTGAGCTGCTGTTCATCGTTCCCGGGGTGTCACACGGAGTGGCGTGTGCTACCACGGAAACGATGAACAACTAAATTAAATGATATTATGGAACCTAGCGATACTGCGTCGCTAGGAGGTGTCACACAGGCCAGCATCGCCAGCGATGCCGGATGTGCGTCACAAAAACCGTGACCCCGACGATCTATCGCACGATAGATTGTCTGGTGTAAAGCAGCCTTAAGACCTTCTGGTTAACCCATCATTTGTTGTAAGCATTATAAAATGTTATTAGTGTGTTCTCATTGCATTACAATCTGCTGTGGATTCTATAACTTGAATATACCTTTCTATGACCTGCTAGCAAACTCATTGTTTGCTGTAGGTAATACTAAGTGATACTAAAGACAGCTCACATTACGCTATAATCTGATGTGGATTCTATAACAGTTTTAACTACTTCTCAGAGTTCTTGATTTTCCCATCATTTTCTGTAGCATTGTGAACTTTTATTACAGATTGTTCACATTATGCTGCAATCACAGCTGTGGTTTCCACAACCTGAATCTCAATCCTGGTTTAAACCTATTATTTTTTTCTTCATCTGCTCTCTAATTTCTGTAGCTTATGGTGTGTCCTGACTAGAGATGAGCGAACCGGCCGCGGTTCGGCTCGAGCTCGGTTCGCAGAACCGAGGGCTGGTTCGAGTTCGGGTCAGCAAACCGGTTCGGCGAACCGCTCGAACCCATAGGAAACAATGGGAGGCAATCACAAACACATAAAAACGCATTTTAAATGTACACATATAGTTAATAAACATTGCCATAACACTTACCTGTCCCCGGGATGCGTCCTGCACTCTGTCTCCCACAGCTTTTCCATCGGTAATCACTGCATCCTCTGGGAACACCAGCAGTGATGCAGGACCTATCGTGACGTCAAAATAGCCATGTGACCAGTCACGTGTCTATTATCTCATTGGCTACAGACTGGTCACATGACTATGACACGTCATGCTAGGACCTGTCATTGCATCTCTCTGTTACACGGTGCACGTTTGTGTATCACCGTGTACCGGCGACATGCTCTAGCACACGGTCGACTCCCCGCTCTGCTTCCCCGTTTCCTTAAGGTTCCGTCACACTAAGCGATGCTCCAGCAATCCCACCAGCAATTTGACCTGGCAGGGATCGCTGGAGCGTCACAACACGGGTTGCTGGTGAGCTCTCAAACAGGCAGATCTCACCAGCAACCAGTGACCAGCCCCCAGCCAGCAGCACGAGTAGAAGCGATGCTGCGCCTGGTAACTAAGGTAAATATCGGGTAACCAACCCGATATTTACCTTGGTTACCAGCGCACACCGCTTAGCGCTGGCTCCCTGCACTCCTAGCCAGAGTACACATTGGGTTAATTTTACCCGATGTGTAGTCTGGCTATGTGTGCAGGGAGCAGGGAGCCGGCACTGGCAGCGTGAGAGCGGCACACGCTGGTAACGAAGGTAAATATCGGGTAACCAAGGAAAGGGCTTCTTGGTTACCCGATGATTACCGTAGTTACCAGCGTCCGCAGAAGCCTGCTCCTGACCGGCTGACACAGCCGGTCAATAACAGAGATCACCGTTGCCATAGCAACGCGCTTGGTAGCGGTGACGGTGACGTCCCGCTACCAGCACGCAGCGGCACCAAAATCACGTGATCGGAGCAGCGTTGCTATGGCAACCCGTGCCACCGCTTACAGCCGGGAGCCTGTGGTCACTCTCACAGAGTGATTTCTGCACGGAGCACAGCGTCCTTTCTCCCATGCAGCTGTGCTGTCTGATGTAGCAGAGCTGCATGTGTTGAAGGAGAAGGAAGACTGAAGAGCAGGATCGTGGAGGGCTGAGAGGGGGTAATAAAGATGGAGTCTCTAAGTGTGTGTGGGTATTTATTTCTATTAAAGTATTTTTTTTTCTGTGGGGTGTTTTTTTTAACCCTTTATTAGAGATTCTTAATGGCCGGGTCAAACGTGCCTGACATTAAGAATCTCTGATTTAATACTAGCTAGTAAAACAAAGCTAGTATTAACTGATTATTACCCACACGGCTTCAGGGCTGCTGGAAGAGTTGGATACAGCGCCAGATGATGGCGCTTCTATGAGAGCGCCATTTTCTGAGGCGCTGCGGACTACAATTCACAGCAGAGGGGCCCAGAAACCTCGGGCTAACCTGTGCTGCAGATCCAATCCCCAGCTGCCTAGCGGCTGGATACAAAAATGTGGCGAAGCTCAGGTCGTTTTGTTTTTTTTAATTATTTCATAAAATTCATAAATTAAGTAAAAAAAAGGGCTTCCCTATGTTTGTAGTTCCCAGCCAGGTACAAATAGGCAGCTGGGGGTTGGGAGCAGCCGTACCTGCCTGCTGTACCTGGCTAGCATACAAAAATATGGGGAAGCTCACATCATTTTTCTTGTAGTTTTTGGCAAAAAAAATAAAAAATGCTTCCCTGGATTTTCCATTGCCAGTGAAGGTAACACCAAGCAGTGGGGGTCAGCAGGCAGTAGCTGCTTGGATTACCCTTAGCTAGCAATACAAAAAATGCAGTGGGAACCCATATATATATATTTTTTAATTATTTATTTAAATAACTAAAAACACAAAGGGCTTCCCTGTATTTTGATTGCTGGACATCACAGTGCTGTAAAAATTATTCTTTAAAAAAAATGATGTAGCGCTCTGCGGTATTTTTGATTCTCAGCGCAGATAAAGCTGACAGTTATGGGTTGCCACCCCCATCTGCCTGGCGTTACCTTGGCTGGCAATCAAAATACAGGGAAGCCCATTATTTTTTTTTATTTAAAAAAATAGTTAAAAAAAATGACGTTGGGTCCCCCCATTTTTGATAGCCAGCTAGATGCGCCAATCCTGGTGCTTCACCCCAGCTCATCCCGTGCCCTGGTGCGGTGGCAAACGGGGTAATAAATGGGGTTGATACTAGCTGTAAGGTCACCTGACATCAAGCCCAGCAGTTTGTGATGTCATGGCGTCTATCAGATACCCGACATCACAAACTGTCAGCACTAACAAAACAAATAGACGAAAAAAAAATGTATTTGAAAAAACACTCCCCAAAGCATTCCCTCTTTCACCAATTTATTGTAAGGAAAAAAAAAAGGGGGTCCCACAATGACTCTGGACCGTCTAGAATATGGGGGGACACGCTCAGGGAACGTATCCCCCATTTTCTAGGAGTGCAGACCCTCCATGTGAGGAGTGTGGGTGCAATGAATCTGCACCCACTCTCCCCGGGTCCACAGCAGCAGAGTCCATGTCGTAACTGTTGCTACCAAAGCTGCAATGTCCTGCTCATGAGGTAAGGGCATGCCTAATCAGGAGAACTATTCTACATTTTCAAAAATTGGTATTTGCTGATATTATTGCTATTCCACCTACTATATATTAGTGATAGGATCATGGAGATGGAATACCCCTTTAAGTCCAGTTATCCAGCTGAATGAATACTAAACAGAGTTCGCTATTTAGACATGTTTTCTTGTGGCGTATAACAGACTCTCATGTTTGGTAGTCGTTCAGCAGGGCAACACAAATAGCAAATCCCTCCATTTGTAAATGTAGTATAGCTCTCCTGATCAACTATGTTCCTTACCTCATGAGCAGGGCATTGCAGTAGCTTACAGATTCATGGTTACCGCCACTCACTGTGTCTGAACACAGGAAGCTGAGCTGACAGCCGCTCTGTGCATGCGGCAGTGTCTATTGTGAAGGAGGGGACCGCGGAGGATCAACGCTGCACAGGCACCGTTGGACACCGGGGAACACCGGTGGGGTTATAGGGGGTGACCTGGCAGGGCCTCTGGAGGAGTTTTCTGTTGCAGGTGTCATGGCACATGCGACAGAAATCAGAGGAGTAGGGTCAATGCGGCCGGCGAACTGCTGTGCGCGTGGCCATCTTGGATTATCGGGAGGGGGTCGGGGGGGAACACTTTGGCGACACCGGGGAACCTGAGGGGACTGGGGAGGAGATTTATTTCTCATCTGACATGTTTGTTCATGCCAGATGGGAGATAAATAATTTTTTACCGGCGCTGTCATTTACTGTAACATGATCACTGGTATACGGTGTATACTGGTGATCACGTGAGAGGGGACCGGAAAAAACAACCTGAATCATGATCCCCAGGGTCTCAGCTACCCCTAAAACACCGGAGATTTTCTGATGCTGGGGGGTGCTATTCACTTATTTCTGCCTGCTGTTTATAAACGGCAGATTAGAATAAGGCTACATTCACATGACCGATTCATTTTTGCGGTCCGCAAAAAAGGTCTATTTTTTTCACGAGTGCATCCGTGTGGCATCCGTTTACGTTCTGTATTGTTAGGTCCGGGTGGTGGATCCACTTGGCCGTGCACCCCACCGGGGGCCTGGGTGCACGTTAGCCAGAGCACTAGCGTGGCAGGGACTGCGTCCCACAGGGGACGGGTAGAACAGTCACTGAGGCTTCAGAGTTCCTGGAGACAGTGCAGGAATCCAGCACAGGTGCCGGGTAGGAATGTCAGGCAATAGTATTGATCACACGACACGGCACAAGGGGGACCTGAGCACCTAGCTTTCAAGACAAGGCTTACAAGACACGTTGATCAGGCCCCGCCCACATGCCAAGGCCAGTCTTATATACTCAGCACAGCCTCATGTCATATCCTGCTGCAGCAGTGCTGGGCCCATAAGACAAGGGGAGTGAGCGCGGTCCGACCCTATACAGAAGCATGAGTCAGACACATGAGACTGGGGACAGGACACAGGAAAGCACGAGCGGGAGCGGCAGCCCTGACCGGTGGACACGTGGACCGGATCAGTGGATGAGGAGCGGTGCCGTGCAGGTGCGACCGGATCAGTGAGTAAGGAGTGATGCCGGGATGGTGCGACCGGATCAGTGGGTAAAGAGCGGTGCCGAGGCATCGGGAGCGTGACACGTATACGGTTCGTATGTCATCAGTTTGTCATCTGTGTGCCTTCCGTTTTTTTGGCGTACTGCCAAAAAACTGAAGGAGGGAAAATACATAAATTTACCCAGGATCCATAGCTTCAACCTACATGAGGTGGTCACATGTTCACTCCAGTGCCATTTTCTACTGCTTTTCACAGCGTAGAGCGCTCTGGTGATTTTCCTGTGCTTGTACACTTCATATCAGTCTTTTCTGTCATTATAATGGCAGAAAGACACATAATGTCCCACTCTCCTGCATTTTGTAATTTTGCACCCTTTGGTGCCTTTCATGTGGCACTAAGGGGTGCTTAGCCTTGTATTTACCAAAATAAATAAATACATTTAAAAAAAAAAAATGGCGTGGGGTTCCCCCTATTTTTGTAGCCAGCTAGGGTAAAGCAAACGGCTGCAGCCTGCAGACCACAGCTGGCAGCTTCACCTTGGCTGGTAATCCAAAACTGAGGGCACCCCACGCTGTTATTTTAAATGAAATAAATAATTTAAAAAAACAAAAAACACTTAGGGGTCCCCCCAAAATTGGACCACCAGCCAAGGTAAAGCGGACAGCTGGGGTCTGATATTCTCAGACAAGGAGGTCCATGGTTATTGGACTCTCCCTAGCCTTAAAATAGCAGGCCGCAGCCGCCCCAGAAGTGGCCCATCCATTAGATGTGCTCATCCCGTGCCCTGGTGCGGTGGCAAACAGGTTAATATATGGGGTTAATACCAGATGTGTAATGTCACCTGGCATCAAGCCCTGGGGTTTGTTGAGGTCACGCATCTATCAGATACCCGACATCACCAACCCAGTCAGTAATAAAAAAAAAAGAAAGGCAAACACATTTTTATTTGAAAAAACACTGCCCAATACATTCCCTCTTTCACCAATTTATTAGAAAGAAAAACAAATCCAGGTCTGCTGTAATCCAAGCGGTTACCATGACGATCCATACCATAGTCACTGTCCCAGCCAATGAAGAACAGAATGTTCCCCATTGGCTGGGAGAGCAATGCAGTGACCTGAGCTAACATCAATAGGTCAGCCCAGGTCACTGCAGGAGATGACAAGTGCTGCTGTCAGCGAGGTACATTACCTGCGGTGACGATCTCCTGCCCTGCTGATGGCAGACCTGTCACTGACTTCAATGACCTTTACAGCCAAGTATCGCGAGAGCCTGTGACGTCACCGCTAGTGACAGTCTCGGGCCGCAGTGAGAGATGTGAAGCGGCGGCCATGGAAGACAGTGTCAGCGCTGAGGTCGGGAGGTCGGGACTTCATCACCGCAGGTAAGCCGAGCGGGGCCATGTGTGCAGAGTGCCAGGTGGGCGGAGCCTAGCGGGGCCATGTGTGTAGAGTGCCAGGTGGGCGGAGCCTAGCGGGCCATGTGTGTAGAGTGCCAGGTGGGCGGAGCCTAGCAGGGCCATGTGTGTAGAGTGCCAGGTGGGCGGAGCCATGTGTGCAGAGTGCCAGGTGAGAGGAGCCTAACGGGGCCATGTGTGCAGAGTGCCAGGTGGGCGGAGCCTAGCAGGGCCATGTGTGCAGAGTGCCAGGTGGGCGGAGCCTAGCGGGGCCATGTGTGTAGAGTGCCAGGTGGGCGGAGCCTAGCGGGGCCATGTGTGTAGAGTGCCAGGTGGGCGGAGCCTAGCGGGGCCATGTGTGTAGAGTGCCAGGTGGGCGGAGCCTAGCGGGGCCATGTGTGCAGAGTGCCAGGACTAAAATGGTTGTTTACGTGATTTTCTGTCCTTGCCAATATTTTTACATCGGAAAGACCATACGGCAACTTTTTGTGAGATTCAGAGAGCATAGGAATTCCATTGGTAGTGGAATAGGGGCAACAAGGTTAATCAACCATATAAATGAACATCACAATGCTGATTGTAATGTCTTGTCTTTTGCAGGCATTGATTTGATTGAGCCCAATGCTAGAGGAGGTGACACTCACAAAATGCTGCTCAGGAGTGAAGCGGAATATATTATGAGATTTAACGCAACAGGCCCGTTAGGGTTAAATGAAAAAAATGATCTAAGTGTGTTTCTAGGTTGATTTGTGATGCACTTGTCTTCGTATATATTTTCCATATATATATATATATATATATCTTTGCTACAAATTGTTGCTATTTTTCAAGATCTGTTTGTATTTTGATTTTAATGTATGTTTTAATTGATTGACATCAGCCACATGCTTTTTGTGGATAAAACGGACATGATGTCACATCTAATCAGACCAGCTGAAGCACCAGACAGGTGCGAAATGGCCGTCGTCTGACACGTACGGCGTGTACTCCCTCCCCCACCAGCCCTCTCCACACATGTAACCTCAACCATTGAATAAACTGCACCTTGCAGAGCAAAAAACTGGTGAGTGCTATATTCTTTTTTTCTCTTTTTTCATACTGGATGGCACTTGATCTCTAAATATATGCACCCCGGAGCTGTACTGATTCTAGCCTTTAAGCAAGAGACTCTTCCTGTAATGGATACAATGGGTGCTGAGTAGTGCCCTAGATTTATCCCTTTCACAATTTTGAAAGTTCATTTGACTTTTCTTACCGGAGAGCACACTCAAGTAAAAGCACCTAAGGATTGAGAAGTCTGACACGTTTTTCCAGCATAAATGGCTGAATCTGATAATATGGAGGTTGGTGGATCTAATAGTAATGGGCTAGGAGTCGTGGCGGGGAGGGAGGACGCTGACACGTTTTTTCCTGAATGCAACAGCAAAGTTGATACGAACATTTTAAGTGTAAAATCACTAGAATACAAAATCTCGAATTTGGCTGAAAAAGAGATTTCTCTCTTTTGGTCGGCGCAA
This sequence comes from Anomaloglossus baeobatrachus, assembly GCF_048569485.1. Classification (NCBI taxonomy): domain Eukaryota; kingdom Metazoa; phylum Chordata; class Amphibia; order Anura; family Aromobatidae; genus Anomaloglossus; species Anomaloglossus baeobatrachus. The sequence continues at coordinate 509,856,867 of NC_134354.1, read as the reverse complement.
TCACTCCGATCCTATAAGGACTGTAAACGTGTCCCCAGAGGTCTCAGGGTCATGAAAGCGATTTCATTTTATCAAGATGACGCTGAGTTTAAACACTTATGGAATGAGGTCCAAACTGAATGCTTCCTTAAGTTCCTAGATCTGGTGTTGCAAAAAAATGAGCAAGAACTCACTAAAGTAACAGCTGAATTGATCAGATTGAGGAAAGAACTCGAAACACGCCTTTCAAAAGATCACTGGATTAAATTTCTACAGAACCTTGATAAAAAACATATCCCTTATCAGTCCATAGTAAAAGAACGTAAAAAAGAAAAATTTTTAAGGGACAAGGCGGATTATGATTCCAACAATGTTTTTAGGTGGAATAAAAATAATGAGATCTCTTCCTTCTTTAAAAGAGGTAAATCTAAGAAGAAATTTAATAGGACTGCTAATAACACCAAAAAAACCGCATGGACGACCGATTCCGATTCAAGCGGGCAGGAGGAACCCCTTACCCCTTAAGAGGAAATTTAGTGATGATAGGACTCCGTCAAATCCATCAAATTACCCTTTAGAAGGAAGACAAGGAGAGGTCGCGGAAGGAACAAGCGACCAGCTCATGGGGAAGAGGAAGAATGTGTCCTGGAGGGATTAACACCTGACCCTATAAAGAAGAAAAAAGTATATAATCTTACTGACTATTCGCTTGACAGAGGAATGCTTTCCATCCTAGAGAAGGGACTGAACTTTTGCATCCCTGAACCATTTGATTTAGTTCAATTTGAAATAGATCTGTATAAAGCATGTCGCAAACTACATTTAAAAAAACATTTTGCTGGTATTGATAAGGACACAGAGTGCAATCGCACAAGTGAAAGGCAATGTCATAGTAGCCCTTTAGGTTTCTCATATGAAGGCTCTGAGTTTAGTAAGATCAGAAAAGACGCCTTACAACTTTTGAGTTTGACAGATGACAGTATAGACAACGCAGTTTTTCCCTCAGTGAGAAATAATACGGACGCAGTTGTGGGATTTACAAAGGGTTTAAAATCTTCATTTGTTCCACCTATATCCCCGGGAAATAGTATTGATCTATTTCAGGAAATTGTAATGAGGGATATGAGAGTGTTGGAATACCCTGTCTTGAAAAATAATCTAACATTGAAAAATTAGCTTTGAATAAAATTAAATCGCTCAAAAATGTTGTAATAAGGAAGGCGGATAAAGGCGGAGCCACGGTCCTTATGACTACGGAATATTATTTGGAGGAATCAAAATGCCATCTAGACAACTGTAAAACATACCAGAAATTAGAGAGTGACCCCACTAATAAGTTGAAAGAAAAATTGTGCAGTTTTCTGAATAGACAGGTTGCCTTAGGTTTTATCACAAAAAGTAGGGCGGAAAAACTTTTTCCTCTTTTCCTGACCAAGCCGCATTGGTATTGGTTACCAAAAGTGCACAAATCTGAATCCAGGCCACCGGGGAGACCCATTGTCTCCGGATCAGGTTCACTCACCGAGCCACTCTCGGCATATCTTGATTGGTTGCTACATCCCCTGCTAGTAACAATCCCCTCCTTTGTGAGAGATACAGGGGATTTGGTTACACAATTAGAGCAATTCGAATGGCAGGAAACCTTTTGCTGGGCGTCTTTGGACGTAGAAAGCCTATTTACTAGGATACCGCAGCAACTGGGTATTGATGTTATAATCAAGATGTTGAGAGGGCTCGGTGAGGATAAACTGTTAATAAACTTTGTGGAGGAGGCATTGTCATTTGTGTTAAAACACAACACTTTTAAGTTTGGCCATACCTGGTATCAGCAAGGCAGCGGGGTGGCGATGGGTACCCCGGTGGCTTGTGTGGCGCCCCTGACCTGGTCAGGCACCACTGAGTACTGCACCCATGCTGGGGACAGTACAATACAGGTAATCCAGAAGGCTGACTGGGGTGTGGAACACAGGTGCATAGTGATCAGGTCTCACACATGTACCCATGAGAGGACCCCTGGGGATCCCAGGAGGGGGCAAGCCTTCACCTTCACTGGAATAGTGGAGGGGGTAGAGCCTCCATCTCCTCTCAAGGGGTGTGGTGGAGAGTCTGGTTGCTAGGTGGCGTAGGCAAGAACAGGAGAGGAGGGGCAGTGAGTCAGTTAGAGCAGAACTCCATAGGGCTCAGTGAGGAGCAGACCTGTGGGGCTGTTGCTGTCTAACAGCGCCCGCGCAGTGGCTACAGACGGGGGAGAACGGTCAACTAGGAGTGCTGCCTGAAAGCCAGCTTCAGCTAGGGAGTGCAACGGAGTGGGAAGTAAGGAGACTGCTAGAGAGCACCAGGCCCAACCGGGCGGCAGATCCCGAAGCGGGGATAGATTCAACTTTCTTCTGCTAAACCTGCCGGTGTGGGGCTCTTAAAGCCCACACCACAACACTACAAAAGCCGCAGCCACGTAACCACAAGTTTGGGCCCATAGGTCATAGGAGGCAAGAGGCTGGAGTGGCCTGGTCCGGGGAACAAGCACACGGCGAAACAAGAAGGGGAGAGAGGCTTGGAGCATCTTCCCTGGGTGACCCCCATAGGGACTCAAAGTCGGGGTTACCCCAAACCACCAAGGGCTAAGGAAGGCGAGTCAGTAGTCACCCTCATAAAGTCAGCCTGAAGGATACCTGGTTCCCACCTGGTTCATCCCAGCTACGCCCGGGCTACTCACCCTGCCATCAAATGTGAGTAAAGCCCTTGAAAGACATTCCTGCCTGTGTGGTTATTCTGCGACTTGTGGTACTTCAAACCTACACAGGGCCCTGGGGCTTGCCTCACTCTCAGGAGGCTACTACATCTAACTGCACACACCATCAGCCCCAGGCGACCCTCAACCTGCAGTGGCGGTCCCTACTGGCCGCAATACTGAGAGTGGCGTCACGATCAAAACCGAAGATTCCCTACCTGTGACCAGCACCAGCTACGTGGAGTCCCTGAAGGTATGCACCGATACAACACCCGTGGGGCTTCACATCTGGCGTCACGAACAGGATAAGGACTAGACCTGTTCAGACAGGTGACCATGTGCCTAGGCGGTCCGCTTGAAAAATTGGAAGCGCCGCCATATTGCCACCATGAAAAGCGCGCTGAAAAACAACAGCAGCCCGCGCTGGAAGAAGTTACCGCCCACGAAGAGGTGTGGCTACCCAGAGATCCCCTGCAGAGTTCTGACCTTGCCGGCTATGAGAGCGGAAGCGTCCAGAGACGGCGGAGCAGAAGAGAAGCCAGCAGCTTGTTAGAGAAAATGGAGTCCAGACGTGGATACCCAGAGCCAGGCTCTGCTGCCTGGTGGTGCCGGGAGCTTGCCATCTTCTGCGACCGGCTGGAGGCCGGGATTGTGCGACAGCTTAGGGAAGAACGCACGGAGCTCCTGGAAATGGCTGCGGCGGTGCGGACCTATGAGGAGGGAGCCGCGCGGAGCCTGCCGGATCGAGCGGCGACGACGATTCAGACCCCGATGGGTGAGTCCGGTGTTGCCCCGGCTAGAACAAGAGCCCCGACCCTAGCTGCTGCGACCGCGGTCCCAGAGGAGGCGCCCGATGCGGCGACGCTGAGTGAGGCCGCAGCCACGCTAGATGCGGCCCGCCAAGTCCAGGCCGCTGCAGCGATGCCCCGCCTGTCCCGCAGGGCTCCGACCACCACGGCAGTGCTCATCCGTGCTGCAGGTGTGACGCTGACCCAGGCTGCCACCCTGCTAAACCCGGTCCGCCAAGACCCCAACGCAGCGGCGACGCTCGTCCGCGCCGCAAGTGATATGCTGAACCAGGCCGCAGCCCCGCCGGGTGCGGCCCGCCAAGCTCCGATCACTGCAGCGACGCCCGGCTCAGCCTGCACGGACCCCATCGAGGCTGCGACGCCAAGTGAGACCGCGGCTGCAGTGTCCAGTCCGGCCCGCCAGAAACCGGCCGCGACAGAAACGCCAATCCAGGCCGCCGCCATACGGGGCGCGGCCCGCCAAGACCAGGCCGCCGCCATGCCAGGCGCGGCCCGCCAAGACCAGGCCGCCGCCATGCAGGGCGCGGCCCGCCAAGAGATGGCATCATTATTTTCCCCGGCCTGCAAGGCCAGAGCAGACACCGCTCCCCAGTCCAGAGAGGTCCCTGCTAGGAAGACCCTGATAGGAGAGGACCCCGAATACTGGAAGCTGAAGGCTGACCTAGAGGCCCAGTTCCCACAAGAGATGGTGGATCGGTACCTGCTCCCTCCGCATACCCCTAAGGAGATTCAGACAACCCCTGCAGCTGCGCCAGAGAGTCCACCGCCCGGACCAGCTGAAGAAAGCCCATCCCCAGCACTGCCACCAAAAGAGTGCAGCGAAGAACTAAGGGGGAGAGGAGACCATGAAGCAGAAGGGCTGACTCCGACGCCAACCGCAGCAGACCCCTACCCAGAGCCGGAGATGCTGCCCTATTCCCGCTGGGAGGAGGAAGACTTGACACCGTCAGCAGATGAAGATCAACCCAAAGACCTCACCTGGAAGCCCACAGGCATGAATCCAGCCCGCAAGACACGGCGCAGCAGAACACAGGTTGCTCCAACACCGCAGTCTCCAGAGCAGAGGGAGGTCACGGTCAGAGACCTGGAGGAGAAAAGGTGCCTAAGAAGGTCCAAAGCCCAGGCTAGAGGACCCCTTTACAGAGGAATAGTAGAGGACTTCAACTTGAAAAGCGGATACGGCTTTATTGTGGTAAAAGGAATAAAAGAGGGCATATTTGTAAATCGGAGAGATGTTCAAGCCCACCTGCCCAGAGGACATTCAGGCAGAAATTTGAAAATTGGGGACTTAGTACAGTTCACCTTGCATCAAGGAGAAAGGGGCTACTATGCCTTAGACGTAGCACCATGTCCCAGACAAGAAAGACAAGAAAGACAAGAAAGACAAGAAAGACAAGACAGAGATAAAGAAACAGATACAGAAAAAGAAACAGACGAAGACCAAGAAAGGAAAGATAAAGATCCTACAGATGAAACAACCATAGACAAAGATCCTACAGATGAAACAACCACGGACGACGACGGAGAGCAAGAAAGTCACAGGTGCCGGTGCCCTACATGCCCACGCCCTGGTGAAACGGAGGAGTAGAGTAGAGAGAAGTAAAGAAATACAGCAAGTTACCAGTTGAAGTTTTGACAAGTTTTGTTTGCAACGTTTAAGAAATGCGCCCACAAAAACTATTGTGAGAAAACCATAAACCTTAAGGCTATGAACTTGCTATAGCCACAAACTCTCGCAGTGTAAATAGTTACACCAGTGGCACCACCACCAGGGCCAGCCTGTTTAGGGGCTTGGCTCGTCTGCGACCAGGGGGGCCCGTCCGTAGAAAAGGGCCTTGGCTCACCTGCGACCAGAGAGCACGCCTGTTTATGGGGCCTTGGCTCACCACCACAAAGAGGGTACCTGGTCAGCACCAACTGTGGAGGCCGCCTCTGCATCCTGCCAGAAGAGGCTGACGGCGCGGATCCACCAGGCCAGGTATACCCTGAAACCACCAGCCCATGTAAGCCGCCTCTACATCCTGCCAGAAGTGGCTGAAGTCGCGGCCAACGGGAGAGGAAGATTGGAGGAAAGGTCTGGGGAAACGGATGGCCCAGACCTGGTTACCAACAGGACCGGTGACCTGCCTCCTGAGAGGGTTTTGGGTGGGTTAACGGACTTGTGGGTGGAGGGTGGTGATGTCTGATACCTGGTGCTTTTAAATGTTTTACATGTTTTAATGTTTTATGCATTTTAAAATGTTGTCTTGCAGCCCGAGGACGTGCTGGTGATAACTAAGGGGGAATGTGGCGCCCCTGACCTGGTCAGGCACCACTGAGTACTGCACCCATGCTGGGGACAGTACAATACAGGTAATCCAGAAGGCTGACTGGGGTGTGGAACACAGGTGCATAGTGATCAGGTCTCACACATGTACCCATGAGAGGACCCCTGGGGATCCCAGGAGGGGGCAAGCCTTCACCTTCACTGGAATAGTGGAGGGGGTAGAGCCTCCATCTCCTCTCAAGGGGTGTGGTGGAGAGTCTGGTTGCTAGGTGGCGTAGGCAAGAACAGGAGAGGAGGGGCAGTGAGTCAGTTAGAGCAGAACTCCATAGGGCTCAGTGAGGAGCAGACCTGTGGGGCTGTTGCTGTCTAACAGCGCCCGCGCAGTGGCTACAGACGGGGGAGAACGGTCAACTAGGAGTGCTGCCTGAAAGCCAGCTTCAGCTAGGGAGTGCAACGGAGTGGGAAGTAAGGAGACTGCTAGAGAGCACCAGGCCCAACCGGGCGGCAGATCCCGAAGCGGGGATAGATTCAACTTTCTTCTGCTAAACCTGCCGGTGTGGGGCTCTTAAAGCCCACACCACAACACTACAAAAGCCGCAGCCACGTAACCACAAGTTTGGGCCCATAGGTCATAGGAGGCAAGAGGCTGGAGTGGCCTGGTCCGGGGAACAAGCACACGGCGAAACAAGAAGGGGAGAGAGGCTTGGAGCATCTTCCCTGGGTGACCCCCATAGGGACTCAAAGTCGGGGTTACCCCAAACCACCAAGGGCTAAGGAAGGCGAGTCAGTAGTCACCCTCATAAAGTCAGCCTGAAGGATACCTGGTTCCCACCTGGTTCATCCCAGCTACGCCCGGGCTACTCACCCTGCCATCAAATGTGAGTAAAGCCCTTGAAAGACATTCCTGCCTGTGTGGTTATTCTGCGACTTGTGGTACTTCAAACCTACACAGGGCCCTGGGGCTTGCCTCACTCTCAGGAGGCTACTACATCTAACTGCACACACCATCAGCCCCAGGCGACCCTCAACCTGCAGTGGCGGTCCCTACTGGCCGCAATACTGAGAGTGGCGTCACGATCAAAACCGAAGATTCCCTACCTGTGACCAGCACCAGCTACGTGGAGTCCCTGAAGGTATGCACCGATACAACACCCGTGGGGCTTCACACTTGCACCTTCGCAAACCTTTTCCTTGCACACCTGGAAGATAATCTCATATACAGCTCCGACAATCCCCATATAAAACATATAAAAAAATATATGCGTTTTGTCGACGACGTACTGATAGTATGGGACTGGGACAGATTTCAATTCGAATCCTTTGTGGCTTATTTAAATTTGAATAATAACTATAATATGTTATTTACATATTTTTTGGGGATTAAACTATAGAGTTCCTGGATGTGAAATTAACAGCCCAAGATGGGAAGATCACACGGGAACTCTATAGGAAACCTGCTACGGTAAATGCATTGTTATATCATGACAGCGCCCACCCGGGACATGTTTTGAAATCTGTCCCCTTTAGTCAATTTTTAAGGTGGAATAGGGTTACCAATGATCCCAATACATTGTACAATCAAACAATAGACCTCAAGCAACGGTTTTTGGAAAGGGGGTATCCCTTGAACTTGATCAATTCAATGAAGAAACAGGCTGAACATAAAATTCAATCAGAAAAAGATTCCCTTAGTAAAAACTGGGGTAGCACACATGCCAAGAAATTAAACCATTTTGTGTTTAATTTTAAATATGGCCCGATGGACCGGATGATCAAAACAATTATAAATAAAAACTGGCATATCATTGAAGGGGTGATGGAGCTCAGAGAAATGGCCCTTAATAAGCCATTGGTGACACACAGAAGATGTAAGAATATTGGCGACTTTATAGTAAAAAAAACGGTATATACCCCCAAAAATCTGGTTACACCAAGATGGGCCTATATAAATGAACATCACAATGCTGATTGTAATGTCTTGTCTTTTGCAGGCATTGATTTGATTGAGCCCAATGCTAGAGGAGGTGACAATCACAAAATGCTGCTCAGGAGGGAAGTGGAATATATTATGAGATTTAACGCAACAGGCCCGTTAGGGTTAAATGAAAAAAATGATCTAAGTGTGTTTCTAGGTTGATTTGTGATGCACTTGTCTTTGTATATATTTCCCATATATATATATATATATATATATATATATATATCTTGGCTACAAATTGTTGCTATTTTTCAAGATCTGTTTGTATTTTGATTTTAATGTATGTTTTAATTGATTGACATCAGCCACATGCTTTTTGTGGATAAAACGGACATGATGTCACATCAGACAAGCTGAAGCACCAGACAGGTGCGAAACGGCCGTCGTCTGACACGTATGGCGTGTACTCCCTCCCCCACCAGCCCTCTCCACACATGTAACCTCCACCATTGAATAAACTGCACTTTGCCCAGCAAAAAAACGGTGAGTGCTATATTCTTTTTTTCTCTTTTTTCATACCATGTGTGTAGAGTGCCAGGTGGGCGGAGCCTAGCGGGGCCATGTGTGCAGAGTGCCAGGTGGGCGGAGCCTAGCAGGGCCATGTGTGCAGAGTGCCAGGTGGACGGAGCCTAGCGGGGCCATGTGTGCAGAGTGCCAGGTGGGCGGAGCCTAGCGAGGCCATGTGTGCGGGCGGCGGAGTGCGAAGTGGGTGGAGCCAGCGGGACCATGTGTGCGGGTGGCGGAGTGCGAAGTGGGTGTAGCCTAGCAGGGCCATGTGGCGCTGAGGACGTCAGTGTCGGGGACTGCATGGCTGGGGACAGGTGAGTGTGAGTGTGTGTGTGTGTGTGTGTGTACATGCCGCGTGCAGGTGGGGGCGGAGCGAGCTGAGCGGGGAAGTGTCGGCTCCCTGCACACGTAACCAGGGTAAATATTGGGTTACTAACCAAAGCGCTTTGCTTGGATACCCGATGTTTATCTTGGTTACCAGTTTACCGCAGGCTGCCAGTGATGGCTCCCTGCACACTGTAGCTGTAAAAAGCCCTGCTTTTGCTGATAGAACCGTTCTCAAACGTAACTCGAACTGTCGAGCTTTTAGCAAAAAGCTCGAGTTTGAGTTCTAACTAGAACACCCCCCAAAATCACTCGAACCGCAAACTGGCGAACCGCGCTCAACTCTAGTCCTGACTCACTCAAGGATAGCCTGCTGTCCCGCTCCTCACTGTTCCACATGCTTTCCAGTCTGTTGTTCCACAGCACTAGATTCGTATTTTCAGCCTGATCTGCAGCTTTGTGAATCCATCTCACCAGGTGAGCACTAACAAAATCTTTGCCTGGAGGATAGATCTTGCTGATTTAAAAATAACTACCTTGTTTTCTTGTTGTGCTCAGCCTTGCCCTGGTGTATAACATGGTATATAAAAGGTATACTATAATGCCTGTTAGGTATTCACCAGATAAAACTGAAAATTATTAGCTGAAAATTAAACTTTTTGTTCTCTGCAGGAAATCTACCTGACTATTTCAGGAATATGTAAATAAATCCAGTGAATTTACACTATGAGCAATTTTTCTGCCGGCTTTCTTGTATTATCCTTTTATGTAAATGTAATGTCCCCTTTAAGAAGAATTTTATCATTTTCTACTAGACACATCATGGAATAGTAGTAACAGAGCTGAATAAAACACATTTTATTATTTTAATTTATCATCTCCATTGCAGTTATTCACTACTAAAGTTTAGATTCTAATTTATGTGAATACCAGAGATTCTTTTCGGTGGACATGTCTTTTCCTCCTGTATGATATTGAACAAAAGAATGAGGTATCATGCAGAGGATAAAGAACATGCTCCCAGAGAAGCTTAGAACAGGCTTTATCCTGTGAGACATGTAATGACAGACAATCCGGCTCTCTTTCATGATCTGACTGCTGGCATCTAATGTGTTTAGCAGAGCAGAGCTTCTTAGTTTCCATTTCTTGACATTCAGTGTGAGGGATGGCAAGTTAATACAGCTGTCATTACAAATACTTCTTGCAGCTGTCTTCTCAGAGCACTGTTAGCTGTGCTCTACTCCCCCTCTCCACACACTGGCTGCCATATGATGAAAGCTACAAGAAGTGTTTGTAATGACACATAGCTCTGTTCCACTTTGCACAGTAGATGTCAGTAGTCAGATCATGGATAAGTGTCATTCCATGTCTCCCAGAAGAAAGCCTGTTCCAACCTACTCTGGGGATGCGTTCCTTTATTCCATTGCTTTTGATTAGTTATTGTGATGCAGGAGAAAACATACACCCCAGAGGAGGCAATGCCTGCTTGTTCTTAGCTTGTAAAGATTAGATTAAAATTTATGCTAATATCTCTGCAATGCAGATGAGAAATCCAAAAATAAAAACTACCTTTTATTCAGTTCTATTTCAAATATTTTCTAATTTGGACAGTTTAAAAGTTAAAACTGGTTATAGGCTATTATAGGTGCATATGAATGATATAATATTACCATGAGCTGTAGTAATCCAAAATATGAGTAAACATAGACCTAGGACAAACCCATAGGTCATCTATGATCATAAAAGATCAGGCAAATATTTTTCTACAAAAAAACAGATGGGATGATTATCATAACTTTGTAGTGCATGTTATTAAATAGTGTATTAGTTAACATGCATCTTTGTGTGATTGACATAATGGGATTTTTTTTCAGGAAACTCCTTTCCTGGCTGATTGTTACTTGGCAAGGTATGGTGGAAAGTGACTCACATTGGAGAAAATAAATATCCGCAACTGAAACAAAAATCTTTGACAAAAGCTTTTTAAGTGCAGTTTGTATATGTAAACCTATCCTGAGGGCTTATCTTATTAACTGTGTCCTCACTAGCAGGAGGGAGATATGATCTTCAGTAGTATGGTCTCATTGTCACCAGGGCATGAGATTTTCTTCTTGATCTCTAGATTGCTAAATTCCAGCAATCTGGCATGTTACTACCTGTTCAAGATTCTCATTTTTAGCAGCATACTGGGTCACACAAAGGTAACATTAAAATTGAAATATCAACCAAGAGCACAATGCATTTGCTTTTCCAATTGTTGGACATTTCTTTTAAATGATTATTCATATATGGTTCATCAGACAGTAGTAAGCAGAAGGTAAGCCAAAAAAATCATTTACATACTGGGAAGTTGATATTACTGCATGTCTAATCCAATGTTGGACTTGGACTCTAAGGGGTACTTTGCACGCTGCGACATCGCAGGCTGATGCTGCGATGCCGAGCGCGATAGGCCCCGCCCCCGTCGCAGCAGCAATTTCCTTGTGATAGCTGCCGTAGCGAACATTATGGCTACGGCAGCTTCACATGGACTCACCTGTCCTGCGACCATCGCTCTGGCCGGCGACCCGCCTCCTTGTTAAGGGGGCGGGTCGTGCGGCGTCACTGCGATGTCACACAGCAGGCGGCCAATAGGAGCGGAGGGGCGGAGATGAGCAGGATGTAAACATCCCGCCCACCTCCTTCCTTCCGCATATCATACGGAAGCCGCAGTGACGCCGGTAGGAGATGTTCCTCGCTCCTGCGGCTTCACACACAGCGATGTGTGCTGCCACAGGAGCGAGGAACAACATCGGACTGTCGCGTCAGCGTAATTATGGATTATGCCGACGCTGCACCGATGATACAATTATGACGCTTTTGCGATCGTTAATCGTATCAACGAGCCTTTACACACTACGATGTCGCATGCGATGCCGGAAGTGCGTCATTTTCAATTTGACCCCACCGACATCGCACCTGCGATGTCGTAGTGTGCAAAGCCCGCCTAAAACTGGCCCTTCACAAGCAGATGCTGCCATTTCACCTTTGTATTAACATTCAAATACTAGGTCTCCATAACAGATATCTGGCCAGGTGTCCCAGAAGAAGTGTAGATCACTTCTGACATGGAATTAGATTCACTAAAGCCCTCATACACCTTAGGGCTCATGTGCGCGTCAAATCGCTGCAGAAACACTGCATAATGGATGCAGTAGTTTTGTTAAAAAAAGCCGATTTCATGCGCTATGGCTGCTGCCCCCACCATAGACAGACATAGAGTGGAAGCTGCATCCAGAACGCACAAATAATTGACATGCTCATTTTATGAACGCACGTATTTGGGTCAAAATTTTAGCACCCAAATCGCTGCGTTCATAAATGCAATGTGCGCATGTCTCATGCATAATCTTCTTAGATTGTGCAGGGGACGTAGAACACATGCATTTATGCTGCAGTGCAATACGCAGCGTAAATGCATGCTATTACGCAACGTGCGCATGAGCCCTTAGTCCCGTTTCAGACGTCAGTGATTCTGGTACATTTGTGCTTTTTTTTTTGTATGTACTAGAATCACTGACATATGCAGACCCATTATAATCAATGGGTCTGCGCACACATCAGTGATTTTTCACTGACCGTGTCTCCGTGCGGCATACACGCGTGTCCGTGATTGACGCATGGAGATATGTCCGTGTTTTTCTGGCATCACTGATGTCCTACAGACCACGTAGTGGTGTGATCCGTGTGTCATCCGTGAAACTCGTGCCAGAAAAAAACGTGCTTATAAAATAAAAAACATTTTTACTCACCCAGCATCAGTGGCGCTCTGTGCAGCCTGTTCTGCCTGCAGCTCCTCAGCCGGCTCATTACTGTTGTGCATATTCATGAATGCACGACACAGCCGACCCGGAAGTAGCTGCTGCGGGGGGTCAGCGCCAGCCGGATGCTGCACCGCGGGAGCGTTCAGCACCAAGGAGAGTGGGAGCGGACGCAGGTGAGTTGATCGCTATGTGCAATCACGGACCACGGAGAACGGAGCCCGTATTGCACATAGACAACCCACGTGTGCCGTGAATCACGGAACACGGAAGGACATGTGCGTGTTTTACACGTCAGGGAAGAACGTCTGTGTTTTTCACTGATGTGTGAAACGTGTCTTAGATAGCTCTTGGCTGAACAACGGTTCGGCTGATAGTCTGGCTGGCAACTATTTAACTTAACTCTTCCATAGGCCTCTTTCACACGTCCATACAAAAACTCACGTTTTGCACGGTCTGTGGTGTAGGTGCGTATATCTGTTCTGTGTGCTATCCGTGTGCTAGCTGTGAGATATCTGGATAGCACCAACTTGTATACTTACCAGTCTCTGGCACTGTTGTCTCTGCGCTGCTGTCCCACTTGCTTCTGGATCCCTGGTCAGTGCAGTGAATAATCATGAGCATAATGAGCGGGCCCGGAAGCAAGTGTGACAGCAGTGCTGGAGACAGCAGCGTCTTAGACAGGTAAGATAAAAAATATATATTTTTTTTTAAGTGACATGTCTTTTCTCTGGTGCATGTCATACTGATGTTACATGGACTACATCAGTGTGCGGTCTGTGTGACACCCGTGCTGCTGGCAGAAAACAGACAGGTCGCCGTAGTGAAATACAGACATGTGCGCAAACCCATTGAATTTAATGAGTCTACGTGTGTCCGTGTCTCCGGTACTTGGGGAAACAGACACCACACGTAGCGGAGACACGGATGTGTGAAGGAGGCCATATACAGGAAGACAAAGCCATTCCTACACTCCTCTGGTGGCTTATCACAGAGATTAAAAGGATTGCCAGTCTCAAATTGGACAAGCAGAAACCTTATCTCCTCCAACAATTAACCCATACTCAATAAACTGTTAGCGGAACCTATTAATATGAACAGGTTTAGTCGACATTAGTCTAATTTGTATGATCAGCCTCGCTTTCAATATTTATATTTATACAATGTTATCTGGATAGTGATACTTATACAACATCAATATTGTGTTTTGGACAGAGTTATATAAGAATGGAATAGAAACTTCCCTGATTTTCAACAGCTAATTTGATGGTACATAGCAAGTTACCTAAATGAAATTTAGGTTGCATTTATACTGACCGATTATCTGGAATGAGTGGTCTAAACAGGCTGCAAATCAAAGGATAAATGAGCCAAATGCTTAAACCTTGCCACATGTGCTGCCAATAATAACAACAATCTGTGTTAAAGATTGTTCTGTGCACATGGACCTTTTTTATGGCAGTGGGTCGATAAGTCATCACGTTTTTGCTGCAGAAAAAGGACAGCCCGGACTGCTGCCCTGAAGGGGCTCAAGGGAGGGCAGCATGACTAAGGAGGGATGCTAGGCCTTAGTGGCAGAGAAGGGGTTAATTTGTGTAGTGGTTTGTGCGGGAAAATTATAGGGTGGAGCTGTAGGGTGAGTCGGGATTTGGGGCACGCCGCTTGGTTATGGGGTGGTGCTAAGGGGAGCAGTATATAAGGGCAGGTGTTATGATCCGGAACCATGGAAGACCACCACAAATCATTGGCAAAAGGTGACAAGAGCATTGGCAACAAATCCTGCCGCCATCCCCTTACTAACCATCACAACTAGAAGTAGCCGAGGGGTGAACTAACATCCTGTGCACCGCGAACCCAGCCGGAGAACTAACTATCCTAAAGGTAGGAAAGATGAATAACTCTCTGCCTCAGAAAATAGAAAAGAATAGCAAGCCCCCCACATTCAAAGACTGGGGTGATATAGGAAAAACACAATACACAGGTAGATGACAGGATTAGCAAAAGGTGAGGCCCCCGCTGACTAAAATAGGAAAGGACAGGAAAGGTACTGATGGTGGCCAGAGAAAAACCCTGCAAAATACCAATTTCCTGATAGTACAAAAAGGCCCTCAGATCGCTCGATCTGAACTCCGTCCTATACCAGGTGCCCTTGTCATACCAATGAACAGAAAACAAGAATTATAACAAATTCAACAAGCCACAAACACATGGACCCAAAGGAGCTATACTCCACACAGAACTGCAGGGAGTTCCTCAACAATCCACTGAGGGGGAAAATCCCTGGAAGGAAATAAACTGAAACCAACCACAACAAATGACAAACCCAGATAAGCAAAAGAACCAGACAATAAATAAAGAGCAAGCACTTATCTGGAGTAGATGTGGTGTAAAGCAGGATTAAGCAGGCTGGAGATACAAAGAACAACTCCGGCAACAGCCTGCAATCAGACCAGGACTTAAATAAGCAGAGAGTTAGCAAAGGAAACACCCACTGCACAACACAGCTGGTCTCTGTCCAAACCATTCCTGGCCACCAGAGGGAGCCTCCCAGCAGCCAAAACATAACTAACATTCACAACAGGCAGGTACCCAGGGTGTAGGTCACTTTTACCTTGGAAGGCGA
The DNA here is from genome assembly GCF_048569485.1 of Anomaloglossus baeobatrachus. Taxonomy (NCBI): domain Eukaryota; kingdom Metazoa; phylum Chordata; class Amphibia; order Anura; family Aromobatidae; genus Anomaloglossus; species Anomaloglossus baeobatrachus. Next base: position 509,841,853 of record NC_134354.1, on the reverse strand, counting down.
CCCGATTTGTCCTGGTTCCAATGTCCGTCCCAAGATGGAGGTCCTCGTGGAGCAAATAAAGAAGATAGCGGAGCAGCGAGGACAACGCTAGCTTCAGGAGCAACTGGATCGGTGGTCCGGGGATGGCGCCGGTGGGATCATGGAGGATGTTGAGACCCCCCTGCCTCTGAAGCAGCAGCAACATTCCAGGGTCCTTGCTGGGTTGAGTCTCAGCGGGACATGAGTTGGACAACTTTCGGCTGGGTGCCCTCGAGCCGGTGTGGTGCGGCTGAGGGCATGTGGTGGAGCCAATGTTGTAATAAAACGGTTTTCTGGTACCTTCATTTACCCCTCCTCCTTTCGGGTGTTTTCATTGTGTAATAAAACGTTACTTATGTTTTGATGTTTGTTGTTCTTTAATAAACGGGGCTGCTGCGGCCTTTTATATCCAATGTCACGCAGTTTTTGTGTTTATTTCAGGTACAAATTGGGGTAGCGGGTGGGAATGATAGTCGGTTGGACAAGGTAAAGGCCGACTAGTCAGACTTTCCGGAGTCATGGTTGTACCCTTTCTGCAGACATTCCACAGCAAAACCTATGGAAAAAAAAATAGCTGTGCGCATACTGCGTTTTTTTTTTCTCAAGAAAGTTCTTTCTGCAGCATTTCTTGAGAAAAAGAATGAGCATGCCACTTCTTTTCTGCAGGTACCCACGTTTTTTGCCATAGATAATGGTAAAATAACGCAGGGACCAACCTGCAGAAAAAAACGCATCAAAAATGAGGTAAAATTGCGGTAAAAACACATGAGTTATTGGTACATTTTTTGAACGCAAGTTCACTACTTTTTTGAGAAATTTCTTGAGAAAAATCCTTTTTCTAGTGCGCACAGGGCCTAGCATGTTACCTGTTTCTAAGGGGTACTTTGCACGTTGCAACATCGCTACTGCGATGTTGTCGGGGTCCAATCGAAAGTGACGCACATCCGGCGCCAGTAACGACGTCGCAACGTGTAAAGCCTAGATGCACCGATAAACGATCGCAAAAGCGTTGTAAATCGGTGATCTGTGTAGTGTCGGTCATTTTCATAATTTCGCTGCAGCGACAGGTATGATGTTGTTCCTCATTCCTGCGGCAGCACATATCGCTGTGTATGAAGCCGCAGGAGCGAGGAACATCTCCTACCTGCCTCCACCGACTATGCGGAAGGAAGGAGGTGGGCGGGATGTTTACGTCCCGCTCATCTCCGCCCCTCTGCTTCTATTGGCCGCCTGCTGTGTGACGTCGTTGTGACGCTGCATGACCCGCCCCCTTAGGAAGGAGGCGGGTCGCCGGCCAGAGCGACGTCGCAGGGCAGGTAAGTGCGTGTGAAGCTGCCGTACCGATAATGTTCGCTACGGCAGCTATCACAAGATATTGCATGTGCGACGGGGCGGGTACTATCGCGCTCGGCATCGCTACAATCGGCTAGCGATGTCGCAAAGTACCCCTAACGCTTTTGCAATGTCACAATTGTTTCTTTTAATGCTCTTTGAATATCACAGAATGTGGCTGAGACATACTAATGATGTCACAGAAGATTACCTGATGGAAACACATTTTTAATGTAACAGAGGTATATACAACACACTTGTGAAGTCACAGCACAATCCACAATCTGACTGAGATACAGTACGTTTCAACCTATACAGAGAGGTAGAATATGAATAAAAGACATTCACAATTGCAGTTGGATTAACAATGAGAGGATTCACATCACCAGTTTGTAGCTTAATTATTGTTGCTACCGTAGTAGAAGACTTGTGTATCTGACTGAAAGCCACTTATGATCTCATAGATTACCTGATGGAAACATAATCGTGATATTGCGGCGCCCCTGAGGCTTCAGTTGCCACAGAGGTACTGCACCTCAGGTGTAGTATCCCATTCCCGGGTAAGGAGGGGGTCACAAATCGGTATACACAAACATAGACACTCTTATTTAGCAACACTCCACTAGACTGTGGTTAGGGCAAGTTGCACTTTTGATATCGCCATAGGAACGCACAGTCCGAAGCCAGCCTGGGGGTGGAGTCTAGTTAGTGGAAGCAGACTGTGGAACGTGAGCCAGTTGGAAGAGGACGCGGAGGAGAGTGGTCCTGGGGAAGAAGGCTGGATCAGCTCATCCCAGGATTGTGGGAAAGAAGGAGTCCTAGGGCCACGTGAAGTGCACCATACACTCGTGGACCGGACCCTCAACTAGTGGAGAACTTCAAGACTCAGCTAGCAAACAGGAGGCTAAGGCTACTGCAAGTACTGGAGCCACATCCGCACATATCCAGTGAAAAGGTGACCACATAGAACCAAGGGATAGAGCTACAAGCCACCCGACAGGGTCCACGAACACTGGCTCGGGGCTCTGTGTGTACAGTCGCAGGACACGTGGGAGAGGTCAGTTCAGGAAGATGACCAGGAAAGGACACTGAAGGGTGTACCGGGTTGTGTCTCTGAACTATCCGGGGATCAACTGGGGCCCATCAAAGCAGAACTCAGCACTCCAAGTGCAGTGTTTGATCGTCCGGACGTGATAACCTGGAACTCTGAACTGTGAGTAAACACCTTGTGACTGTATCCTGTGTCACCCAGTTATTTCCTGCGCCTCCGGTCTTGCACCCCACCATTACAGACTAATACTCCCAACAGTTAATCACCAAAGTCCACTTACTTATATACACTTCTATAGAATGTGACTAAACACAAGCTTGACACCGAATTACCGGCCAAGAATGAAGTGAATTAATACAATATTGTTAATGAAATATTATTTTATTATCAATAAACTCACAAATATACACTTTCAAACAAAAGAGCCACCTGGGGGGCACATGGTTCCAGAATATCTGCATATCATCTCCATCCTATATGTGACGTATCAACATTAAATCCAAACACAGGATAATTACATCCAGTATTTATACATAGATACTAATCAGATCAAAATTACATCCAGTGTCTATTCACATTGACATATGGTGTATAACCTCATAATGATTCCGCATCAGCATATAATCTTAAAGAATGCCCAAGAGAGCAACCTTCAATTAGTCATCCAGACATACACGGCTAATCTCAATGGGCATATCACTGCTGCTGCCCAATATATCATCACCTAACCTTCTTCTATGCTTTCATCAGTGCGGCATATTGAGGTGGACAGATATATAGTCCAATACCCTCTAAACGTCACTGGTATGCTTAAGCAGATCACACGCACGGCTAAATCATTGTCATCTATTAATATATCTATTCAGCACCTGCTGATTTGTATATATGATAAGACACAATTCAGCCACTGCGTCACCACCATCTACTGACGACTAGTCCCCATATATCACGCTGATAACGCAACAAAGGGCACTCGTTATCTATGTATACATGATAGGGCAATACAGCAGAGATATGCGTTTGCAGATAAAGTATTTAAGGGATTGAGTATTAGAATGGATACTTACATTATTGACTGATTCGTCTGGCCATGCGTCCCACCACCCCTGACGTACGTTTCGCCGCTGCTTTTTCAAAAGGGGGCGTGTCAGGGTGGGGAACGTTCGTGTTTATATAGTGTAGACCAGCCAGGTAATTGTGACATCTCATAATAGCAGCATATACACGTGCGGGCTATTTCCGGTATATGACGGCGCATAATACTGATGCCGCTTCCCCCTTAGAAAGGGACTTCCGGACTGCGCGCGCTGACCCGCAAGCGTCATCACGCTCTAGGTCACATGATGCGTGCACGTCATGAAGTCCGAGGGGCGAAAAACAGTGCATGCGCACTACCGGAATGATGTAATCTATCATCCCCATGTATTCACTTTCACATATAAAGGCGCATGCGCGCGTACATAGCACCATATTGCATAGACAACTTATGTTATACGGAAAGGGACGGCCGATGCAGCATCAGTGGTTATCACTAAACATCTAAAACTGCGTATTTGTACCATTCTAAGGCTGCATCAGCGATCCCCCCGCATGCCCAGATCATAAACGGATCATAACAAATTACAATTCCCAATTCTAAACCATATTATGTACAATCATATTATCAGAAAATACTCAGATAAACATTACATATAACCTCATCAATTAGTACATAGCAGATTCAGAAATAATAAACTTTACTTATTGATATAAATTCCAGCTCACTATAATGACTATAATATCACTTATTCAATACAATCATATAGCAATAATACAACAATATTTCACATGTAAAGAACATTATTATTCATATAAATTCTGATTTCCTCCTCGCTTATTTCATGATTAATCCGCACTGTTGTTGCTCCCCAAGGTCTCAGCATCACCTCCGATCTTATAATTCATCCTGCATGCGTCCACCTACTTTCATCAGCAATCATATGCAATGTATGACATTAATTCCTTGGCTGGAATAGATCAAATAAAAAAATTAAAATCACTTACAAAAACACTCCACGAACACTGGCTCGGGGCTCTGTGTGTACAGTCGCAGGACACGTGGGAGAGGTCAGTGCAGGAAGATGACCAGGAAAGGACACTGAAGGGTGTACCGGGTTGTGTCTCTGAACTATCCGGGGATCAACTGGGGCCCATCAAAGCAGAACTCAGCACTCCAAGTGCAGTGTTTGATCGTCCGGACGTGATAACCTGGAACTCTGAACTGTGAGTAAACACCTTGTGACTGTATCCTGTGTCACCCAGTTATTTCCTGCGCCTCCGGTCTTGCACCCCACCATTACAGACTAATACTCCCAACAGCCCTGGGGCCCAGCTCTACCTGTGGAGAGCTATATAAACTCAGCTGCATCGCCACTGACCCCAGAGGAAACTGAATAGCAGCGGCGGCACATATCTGGCCGCTTACCACAGGTGGTGTCACAAACTATTATCCCCTGTAAATAATCCCCCATCGCCATCCTTATTAATGACACCACTGGGGTTACGGAGCCGGGCCATGTCGCCGTGATATCCTCCCAGGCAGAAACTGAGCTGGCCCAGTAACGAGTGCCCCCAGGCAGGAGTGTTAATATCACATCAACTTACCTGCTGGAAATACAATATTGATATCACAAGAGGCATTACAGATGGAAGCGTACTTGCAATGTCACAGTAGAATCCACTGTCAAAACTGATGGAAAACTTACTTCTGATATAACAGCATCTTAACTTGCAAGAAACTCACTTTTTCTAGGAAAGATAGATGAAAAAACCCAGAACTCAACAACTTGATTTTAAATTATGTCTATCATTTTTTACAGTGCATACAGGGCTGTATTTTGCCTTCGTGCTGCCCTAGGCACTTTAAGTGGTCGCGCCCCTTATTGACAACGTAAAACTGAGTTTTCGCACACGACATCTGTTTAAGGCAGATCTACTCTGTAAAACACTTTAAGGCTATGTGCGCACGTTGCGTACAGTTCACTGCAGAAATTTCTGCAGCGATCTGAAGAGCACATGTGCGCTTCTAATCGCTGCAGAAAATGTCCGTAGTGAGCGCCGATTCCATGCGCTCTGCCTGCAGCTCCTCCCATAGACAGAGCAGGAGCTGCCGGAAAAGCGCAGGAAAGAAGTGACATGTCACTTCTTTTTACGAAGCGCTTCGGCAGTAGCCGAAGCGCTGCGCTCTAAAGCGCCATGTGCGCACGGCCCCTGCACAATCTCCATAGACTGTGCAGGGGACGCAGGACGCATGCAGTTACGCTGCGCTACAAAGCGCAGCGTAACTGCATGTATTTGCGCAACGTGCGCACATAGCCTAAAAAGTATCAATGAGAAACGAAGGGCACTAACCCCCCCCCAATGGGGATCACCACAGGCACATCAAAACAGCATGGGTATAAAATATTTCCACCACACCATCCCCACTTATATACTGTGACTGTCACACTGCCCCTAATAAACTACACACTGCCCTCCCTTATAAATTATACCCACCACACCTTCCTCAATTATGAAATATGATCTGCACATTGTCCTCACATCATGCTGCCCCCTCCTCACAATGTCCCATGCATGCTGCCCCCTCCTCACAGTGTCCCATGCATGCTGCCCCCTCCTCACAGTGTCCCATGCATGCTGCCCCCTCCTCACAGTGTCCCATGCATGCTGCCCCCTCCTCACAGTGTCCCATGCATGCTGCCCCCTCCTCACAGTGTCCCATGCATGCTGCCCCCTCCTCACAGTGTCCCATGCATGCTGCCCCCTCCTCACAGTGGCCCATGCATGCTGCCCCCTCCTCACAGTGTCCCATGCATGCTGCCCCCTCCTCACAGTGTCCCATGCATGCTGCCCCCTCCTCACAATGTCCCATGCATGCTGCCCCCTCCTCACAGTGTCCCATGCATGCTGCCCCCTCCTCACAGTGTCCCATGCATGCTGCCCCCTCCTCACAGTGTCCCATGCATGCTGCCCCCTCCTCACAGTGTCCCATGCATGCTGCCCCCTCCTCACAGTGTCCCATGCATGCTGCCCCCTCCTCACAGTGTCCCATGCATGCTGCCCCCTCCTCACAGTGTCCCATGCATGCTGCCCCCTCCTCAGTGTCTCATGCATGCTGCCCCCTCCTCACAGTGTCCCATGCATGCTGCCCCCTCCTCAGTGTCCCATGCATGCTGCCCCCTCCTCACAGTGTCCCATGCATGCTGCCCCCTCCTCACAGTGTCCCATACATGCTGCCCCCTACTCAGTGTCCCATGCATGCTGCCCCCTCCTCACAGTGTCCCATGCATGCTGCCCCCTCCTCACAGTGTCTTATGCATGCTGCCCCCTCCTCACAGTGTCCCATGCATGCTGCCCCCTCCTCACAGTGTCCCATGCATGCTGCCCCCTCCTCACAATGTCCCGTGCATGCTGCCCCCTCCTCACAGTGTCCCGTGCATGCTGCCCCCTCCTCACAGTGTCCCGTGCATGCTGCCCCTCTCCATGAGCTCCTAATGCTGCCTTCCTCTTTTCCATAATGACACCTCCATGCTGCCCCATTCATCATACTAAGACCACCACACTAGCGCTTATGCTGAGACCCCCCCCCCACACACACACACACACTACTCCACTCTTGATATTGACTCCCCCTACATTGTTCCACTCCATACTGAGCCCACACATGCTGCCCCTTCTCCATAATGAGCTCCCAATGCTGCCCCCCTCTCATTCTGAGTCCTTACACTCCCCCCCATCGATATTGTCATTGCTCTATCCCTCAACCCTTGTCCTCTGTCTCTAGCATTGGCCCCTCTCTCCCATTCCCCCAGCAGCAGCCTCTCCCCCAGCATCAGCCTCTCTCCCCCCAGCCTCCCCCAGCATCAGCCTCTCTCCCCCCAGCCTCCCTCAGCATCAGCCTCCTCCAGCATCAGCCTCTCTCCTCCCAGCCTCCCCCAGCATGAGCCTCCTCCAGCATCAGCCTCTCTCCTCCCAGCCTCCCCCAGCATGAGCCTCCTCCAGCATCAGCCTCTCTCCTCCCAGCCTCCCCCAGCATGAGCCTCCTCCAGCATCAGCCTCTCTCCTCCCAGCCTCCCCCATCATCAGCCTCCCTGCTCCCAGCATTAGCCTCCCTCCTCCCAGCCCCCCTCCTCCAAGCCTCCCCCAGCATCAGCCTCCCAGCCTCCCTGAGCATCAGCCTCCCTCCTCCAAGCCTCCCCTTCCCAGCCTCCCCCAGCATCAGCCTCTCTCCCCCAGCCTCCCACAGCATCAGCCTCCCTCCTCCCAGCCTCCCCCAGCATCAGCCTCCCTCCTTCCAGCCTCCCCCAGCATCAGCCTCCCTCCTCCCAGCCTCCCCCAGCATCAGCCTCCCTTTTCCCAGCCTCCCCCAGCATCAGCCTCCCCCAGCATCAGCCTCCCTCAGCATCAGCCTCCCAGCCTCCCCCAGCATCAGCCTCCCGCCTCCCCCAGCATCAGCCTCCCGCCTCCCCCAGCATCAGCCTCTCTCCTCCCAGCCTCCCCCAGCATCAGCCTCTCGCCTCCCCCAGCATCAGCCTCTCTCCTCCCAGCCTCCCCCAGCATCAGCCTCTCTCATCCCAGCCTCCCACAGCATCAGCCTCTCTCCTCCCAGCCTCCCACAGCATCAGCCTCTCTCCTCCCAGCCTCCCACAGCATCAGCCTCCCTCCTCCCAGCCTCCCCCAGCATCAGCCTCCCTCCTCCCAGCCTCCCCCAGCATCAGCCTCCCTCCTCCCAGCCTCCCCCAGCATCAGCCTCCCTCCTCCCAGCCTCCCCCAGCATCAGCCTCCCTTCTCCCAGCCTCCCCCAGCATCAGCCTCCCTTCTCCCAGCCTCCCCCAGCATCAGCCTCCCTCAGCATCAGCCTCCCTCCTCATCAGCCTCCCTCCTCATCAGCCTCCCTCCTCCAAGCCTCACCTTCCCCCTCCCAGCCTCCCCCAGCATCAGCCTCCCTCCTCCCAGCCTCCCCCAGCCTCAGCCTCCCTCCTCCCAGCCTCCCCCAGCCTCAGCCTCCCTCCTCCCAGCCTCCCCCAGCATCAGCCTCCCTCCTCCCAGCCTCCCCCAGCATCAGCCTCCCTCAGCATCAGCCTCCCTCCTCCAAGCCTCCCTCAGCATCAGCTTCCCTCCTCCAAGCCTCACCCTCCCAGCTTCCCCCAGCATCAGCCTCTCTCCTCCCAGCCTCCCCCAGCATCAGCCTCCCTCCTCCCCCAGCATCAGCCTCCCTCCTCCCAGCCTCCCCCAGCATCAGCCTCCCTCCTCCCAGCCTCCCCCAGTATCAGCCTCCCTCCTCCCAGCCTCCCCCAGCATCAGCCTCCCTTCTCCCAGCCTCCCCCAGCATCAGCCTCCCTTCTCCCAGCCTCCCCCAGCATCAGCCTCCCTCAGCATCAGCCTCCCTCCTCATCAGCCTCCCTCCTCATCAGCCTCCCTCCTCATCAGCCTCCCTCCTCCAAGCCTCCATCCTCCAAGCCTCCCCCTCCCCCTCCCAGCCTCCCCAAGCATCAGCCTCCCTCCTCCCAGCCTCCCTCAGCATCAGCCTCCCTCCTCCAAGCCTCACCTTCCCCCTCCCAGCCTCCCCCAGCATCAGCCTCTCTCCTCCCAGCCTCCCCCATCCTCAGCCTCCCTCCTCCCAGCCTCCCCCAGCCTCAGCCTCTCTCCTACCAGCCTCCCCCAGCATCAGCCTCCCTCCTCCCAGCCTCCCCCAGCATCAGCCTTCCTGCTCCCAGCCTCCCCCAGCATCAGCCTCCCTCAGCATCAGCCTCCCTCCTCCAAGCCTCCCTCAGCATCAGCTTCCCTCCTCCAAGCCTCACCCTCCCAGCTTCCCCCAGCATCAGCCTCTCTCCTCCCAGCCTCCCCCAGCATCAGCCTCCCTCCTCCCTCAGCATCAGCCTCCCTCCTCCAAGCCTCCCTCAGCATCAGCTTCCCTCCTCCAAGCCTCACCCTCCCAGCCTCCCCCAGCATCAGCCTCTCTCCTCCCCAAGCCTCAGCCTCCCTCCTCCCCCAGCCTCAGCCTCCCTCCTCCCCCAGCCTCAGCCTCCCTCCTCCCCCCTCCTCCCTCAGCCTCCCTCCTCCAAGTCTCCCTCAGCATCAGCCTCCCTCCTCCCAGCCTCCCCCAGCATCAGCCTCCCTCAGCATCAGCCTCCCTCAGCATCAGCCTCCCCCTCCCAGCCTCCCCCAGAATCAGCCTCTCTTCTCCCAGCCTCCCCCCCAGCTTCAGCCTCTCTCTCCCCCCAGCCTCAGCCTCTCTCTCCCCCCAGCCTCAGCCTATCTCTACCCCCAGCCTCAGCCTCTCTCTCCCCCCAGCCTCAGCCTCTCTCCCCCCAGCCTCAGCCTCCCTCTCTTCCCAGACTCCCCCCAGCCTCAGCCTCTTTCTCTTCCCAGCCTCTCTCTCTTCCCAGCCTCCCCCCAGCCTCAGCCTCTCTCTCTTCCCAGCCTCCCCCCAGCCTCAGCCTCTCTCTTCCCAGCCTCCCCCAGTCTCAGTCTCTCTCTCTTCCCAGCCTCAGCCTCTCTCTCTTCCCAGCCTCCCCTCAGCCTCTCTCTTCCCAGCCTCTCTCTTCCCAGTCTCAGCCTCTCTCTCTCTTCCCAGCTTCCCTCTCTTCCCAGCCTCCCCCCAGCCTCTCTCTCTTCCCAGCCTCCCCCAGCCTCAGCCTCTCTCCCCCCAGCCTCCCCTTGCATGATTACAGTGGACAAAAAGAAGCATCGCAATTTGCAATGATCAGCAACTAACCTGTAAGGAGCCCATACATTCTAGGCTCTGCCTCTGCCTTACCTGCTCCTGTGCTCGCCGCCCTGCTCTGGCTGGCTCCTCTTCTGGCTTGCTCCAGCTGCAGACGCGTCCTCCTCCGCGGCGTGTCATCTGCAGGATTGGACGCTGCAGCACGGGGCAGTGAGCTGACTGTCGCGCCCGCGCGCCTCTGACCCCGGAAGTGCAGGCCATGGAACTTCCGGGGTTAGTCAGCTCACTATGCCTGGCGCCCGCCATGTATTTAAATAGACAGCAGAAGTGCGCCTTTCCTCCCTCCCAACCCCTCCTTCCCCCCCCCCCGGAACACAGCCGAGTGTAACGGAGGGAGGGACGGGGGGCGGGGATGTAAAAAAAAAAAAAAAAAAAATTATATATTTTTTTTTTTTTGCTGCCAGAAAGTGCCGCCCCCCGCAACGTGCCGCCCTAGGCACGGGATTACAGGTGCCTAGTGGCAAATACGGCCCTGAGTGCATAGACCAACAGTTGAGAGGAAATGCCGAGCAGACAGGCTACGGCCATATCATAGGCGCACAACGCTTTCTCCTGCGCTCTATGAGAAAGTGCTGTGCGTGCGAAATGGCTGTAGGCTGTCAAATCTGCATTTCCCCTCAACTGTTTGTCTATGCAAAGTATAAAGTGATAGATATAATTTAAGATCAAGTTGTTGAGTGCCGCAATGTGTTCATTCATTTATCTCTCTTGAAATCTTTCATTGTGAGTGGACTTTTAACACAGAGCGCCACCAAGGGATCAAGCTGCCATTGCTATTGATTAAAATACATAGTGTACAGGGGAGAAGTATTAGAGTTATATATTATAATTAGATTATTTTATATCTTTCATATACAAATGCATCTCAATAAATTGGAATATCATCAAAAAGTTAATTATTTCAGTAATGCAATACAAAAACTGAAACACATATATTATAGAACAGAGTGATCTATTTCAAGTGTTTATAATTCTGTTAATGTTGATGACTATGGCTTACCGCCAATGAAAACCCAAAAGTCATTATCTCAGAAAATTAGAATATTATATAAGAACAACTGAAAAAAATATTTTAAACTCAGAAATGTTGGCCTACTGAAAAGTATGTACAGTAAATGCCCTCAATACTTGGTCGGGGCTCCTTTTGCATTAATTACTGCATCAATGTGGTGTGGCATGGAGGTGATCAGCCTGTGCACTGCTGAGCTGTTATGGAAGCCCAGGTTGCTTTGATAGCAGCCTTCAGCTCGTCTGCATTGTTGGATCTGGTGTCTCTCATCTTCCTCTTGACAATACCAATAGATTCTCTATGGGGTTTAGGTCAGGTGAGTTTGCTGACCAATCAAGCACAGTGATACTTTGGTTATTAAACCAGGTATTGGTACTTTTTGGCAGTGTGGACAGGTGCTAAGTCCTGCTGGAAAATGAAATTTCCATCTCCAAAAAGCTTGTTGGCAGAGGGAAGCATGAAGTGTTCTAAAATTTCTTAATAAAACACAGTGGACTTACACCAGCAGATGACATAGCTCCCCAAACCATCACTGATTGTGGAAATGTCACACTAATCCTCAAGCAGCTCAAGCAGCTTGGATTGTGATCCTCTCCACTCTTCCTCCAGACTCTGGGACCTTGATTTCCAAATGAAATGCAAAATTTACTTTCATCTGAAAACAACAGCTTAGACAACAGAGCAACAGTCCAGTTCTTTTTCTCCTTGGCTCAGGTAAGACGCTTCTGGCATTGTCTATTGGTCATAGTGGCTTGACACAAGGAATGGGACAGTTGTATCCTGGATTTGTCTGTGTGTGGTAGCTTTTGAAGCACTCCAGCAGCAGTCCACTCCTTGTGAATCTTCCCCAAATTTTTGGCCTTTTGTTAAACAATCCTATCAAGGTTGCGGTTATTCCGGTTGCTTATGCACCTTTTTCTACCACACTTTTTCCTTCCACTCAATTTTCCATTATTATGCTTGGATACAGCACTCTTTGAACAGCCAGCTTCATTAGCAATTATCTTTTGTGACTTACCCTCCTTGTGGAGTGTGTCAGTGACTGCCTTCTGGACATCTGTAAAGTCAGCAATATTCCCCATGATTGTGTAGCCTACTGAACCAGACTAAGGGACCGTTTTAAACTGTTAGGAAGCTTTTTTAGGTGTTTTGTGGTAATTATACTAATATTCTGAGATAATGACTTTTGGGTTTTCATGGGCTGTAAGCCATAATCATCAACATTAACAGAAATAAACACTTGAAATAGATGACTGTATATAATATAGGTATTTCCCTTTTTATATTGAATTACTGAAATTAACTAACTTTTTGATGATAATCTAATTTATTGAGATGCACTTATATATATACTGTACGATAAACTAATTATGATGGTTTCATGTTATTTTAATTTGGGGTCAGTAGGATTATAAATATAATAATAATAATAATAATAATAATAATAATAATAATAATAATAATAATAATAATAATAATATTTATTCATTTATATAGCGCTATTAATTCCATAGCACTTTACATACATTGGAAACACTGTCCCCATTGGGGCTCACAATCTAAGGTCCCTATCTGTATGTTTTTAAAGATAATAATTGGCTCCATTTTATTCAAATCATATAATATTTTTCATCAGTATTTACCTTTCTGACATAAGTTTTCACTGTTACGGAATACCAGTGTGAACAATGTCCGAAAGGACCAGAATGCATCCAGTAGTCACTAAAGTTGAGCCTACCCATGGAAATTTGGTTCAGCGGGTTCATCCGGACTTTAGATAAAGTTTGGTTTTCGATCCAGACTTGAACTGAACCACTAATTGGGAGTTCGAATCTTCGTCCACATGCAGCCAGCCATCAGCAGAACACTTTTGGGAGGGTGTTTTTTCCTTTTTTTTTGCTTGGTGCACACTACATCCAATCATGCTGTTCTTACCCCCAGTGCAAGCCATTCAAACACTGCAAGCAGCTCTTATTGGGCTGAGCACCGAGTGTACCTAAGGACATCGATGCTCATGTGAGTGGTCAGTATATGTAAAGCACCCAAACTCTGTTTTTTTTGTAAAGTCTATGTTTGATATGAACACCAAACACTGAATCCCAGGTTCGCTCATCTCTAGTAATCACCTTTATGACGTAAGTTTTCATTATTATGGAATACCAGTGTGGACAATGTCGGAGAAGACCAGAATGTTTCTAGTAGTCTGATTTCTCTTTTTTGCTACTTGATACATTCATATAGAGTGCTGATGTTGTTTTTCCCTTTCCTGACTCAAACCTGTTTATTAAATCATCAACAACAGAGGGCTATTGTGCATGAGCAGTTTATGGGCTACTGGCATTACATCTAATAATTTGATGGTAAAGTGTAGTAATCATACGAGACCCTGGAAAATCCAATCAAAAAATAATTGTAAGACATACATAAGATGGATCAAAGCCACTTGTATGTGGCCTGGAAGAAAGTAGGGGACACTAATATTTTTAAGGTAGCAATTGGTTCTCTTGTGACATGTGCATGTGATATGTGACGTCTGAACAAAGAGCTTCTACCATGATATGTGCAATTTTCAAAGTAATTTGCAACAAAAAAGAACTCCATCAACTTTGTTTGCATGTGCCTTCTCCTTTAACATCAAGAGCACATCAACATCAAAGGTTAAATCTGGCCACACAGTCTAAGATGGTATAATCTGTTCTGTAAAAGGAAAGTTAATCTACTTGCACTTAAAAATGAAGAGTCACCAGCTGTTTGGAGAAAACGCTGCAGGAATTGTCTACAGTTCACAAAATTAACAAATGGTGGAATCCACATTTCTTTCCAAATGACTTGTCAAAAAAGAAGATGTCATACTGGACTATGGCAGTTCTACTTCTGTTGTGAAGATAAGCTCTTAAAGCCTTGCTAATTTACTATTTATTTCTGAAAGACGGCATTGTTTATGCCTGGTGATAACTCTCCCTCTCTCAGATGCGGTAATAGGTTTACCTGATGCCATGTTAGGCTAGGGCCCCACTTTGCGTTCTCCTACTTGCAGTTCTAAACGCATGTTTTTGACTTAATTGATTTGACCAAAGTTGCATTTTCCAGAATTTTAGCGCTAAAAACGCATGCGTATTTGCTGCATTTTTGATGCGTTTTCAGCGCTTTTTACATGCATTTCCACCTGCTTTTTGCCAGATGCGTTTTGTAAATCTTGACACTGCTAAATAAAGTTAAAACAGTCAAAAATAATGAAAAAAGAGGAAAAAAAAGGATTAAATACATAATTTCATAAATTATAAAGAAAATAGAAATATATAATGAAATTATAGCGGTAATATATTATTTATTAGAAAAATAGCAATAAATTATACATTTTCTTTAATTTAATTGTCGGATTATGTGTGTGTGAAAAGGGACATATGAAAGCATTAAATTAATGTGCAAAAAGCATGCGTTTTTTAAGTCCGAAACGCATGTTTTCTGCACAGAAAAAGCAGGTAAAACGCTGGAATTTGTAGGAATCTTGGTTTTTGACCATTCTCATTGACTCCAATGTTAGCAAAACGCACCCAAAATGGCAAAAACAACTGACAAGGTGCTTCTTTGAACGCATGGTTTTTGCCACAAAATATGCAAATTAAACGCAGCGTTTTAAAACGCAAAGTGGGGTCTGGAAATCACATTTATCCATTGAATATCATGGAAACGCAAAACGCATTTGGCATTAAAAAGGTGCTTCTCAAAACGCTGCATATGTCGCGGGCGCCGCCGCTGCTGCTGGTCGCTCGCCAACACTCGGGTCCGGCGCTGCTGCGGCTGCTCGGTGGCTCGAGCGGTGGGCCGGATCCGGGGACTCGAACGGCGCTCCTCGCCCGTGAGTGAAAGGGGTGGTTGGTTTGGGGGATTTAGTCCGTGACGCCACCCACGGTTTGTGGCGAAGGTGGGCACCACCGCTGCTGCTGACGAGGATCCCGGGAGCGATGGTAGAGAGCAGCTGGGATGTTGTTTTCCCCCTCCGTGGGTAGGGGTCGGTGGTCCCGGGGCCCGGTGGTGTGACGGGGAGGCAGGGTTGATGAGGTGCAGGGTTGCAGGGACAGCGTGGCGCGGTGCCGGATGGCACGGGTGTACTCACTCAGTAAGAGATGCACAAAGTCCTCGGTAAATCAAACGGCTGGATGGACGGGTCCCGCAGCCGGCTGCAGTGTCTCTCCCCGGACAGGTAATGGCGGCTGTCTTTCCCTGCACCTTGATGTACTTGATTGACTACTATGGATCACCAACGGTAGTCCGCTCCCTGGTGGATGGATGCCAGAGGAGCCCGTTTGCCCGCAGGCGCTGGCCCTTGGGTCTCTAGCCTTAGGCGGTAGCTGTATAACCTCACGGTGTTGGCTGTTGCCTTCTATCGGGTCTTTGGTTGTTAGGAAACCTCTGGGGTTCCGGTCACACTCGGATTTGACTATTGTCGGTGGCTCCAAGCCTGGTCGGGGTCCGATGGCCCTGCCTGTGTGTGCTGGCTTCACTTCGCTCCCCGGTCGGTACCGGCGGGCCAACGCCCGACCCCGGTCCTACGGTTCCGCGTTGCTTCACCACTCCTGCAGACGGCCACCACCGTCTGCCAATCTTGCTGTCAGTGCCTGGGCCACAAACCCAGACACTCAAGTGCTTACTCCTCACTCCTCAAACTCCAACACTCAACTGTCACTTTTCCCGCCTCCAGGCCTGTGAACTCCTCGGTGGGTGGGGCAAACCACTTGGCTCCACCCCACCTGGTGTGGACATCAGACACTGGAGGGAGGCAACAAGGGTTTTTGTTTGGCTGGTGTCACTGTCTAATAGAGTGGGGGTGTTTGTGTGTTATCTGTGATGACCTGGCTAGTCCAGGGCGCCACACATAAACGCAGGTAAAAACGCAAAGTGGGGCCCTAGCCTAAGATAACATATTGGGACATCACAACGCTTAGGCCACATTCAGACATTTGTTTTTCACATACGTATTCTATGTGTTTTTCACTGATAGAACATGTACCCACTATAGTCTATGGCTCTATTCACACATCAGTAATTTTTTGCTACGTTGTTTGCCAAAAATCATAGACACATGTCCATTTTTGATCCGGATCATTGCTCAAAATTATCCATACAAGTGTATGCGTCTGTGAAAATCAAGGACAGAACATGGACGTCATCAGTGTGCAATCTATGTAGTGTCCATAATTAACATTGTAATGGAAAGCAGAAGTTGCAATTTTTTTATTTATTCTTTTACTAGTGAAAATCATTGATGAAACACTGATGGTAAAACTGAAACACTGACCAAACACTGATGAAACGCTGAAGCAAAGCAGTGATGAACAATGGTCTTTCATGTTACTTACTAAAATAATCATGGAGATCTGAATGAGGCCTTATAGAATAAAATGATCAAAGTGTAATAGTTTATTAAGTTACGTACTATTCATAGCTGTGAGAAATGACATGCTTGGCTGTAGGTGTCATTAACGCTCAAAGAACAGCTGCAAGTCTCAGACTGACAGAGGGTTTTATGACTGAAACTAACAGTTTGAGTTGGTAGATTTGCAGTAAGACCAAGACTTAGGCGGGCTTTGCACACTACGACATCGCAGGTGCGATGTCGATGAGGTCAAATTGAAAATGACGCACTTCCGGCATCGCATGCAACATCGTAGTGTGTAAAGGCTCGATGATACGATTAACGAGCGCAAAAGCGTCGTAATCGTATCATCGGTGCAGTGTCGGTGTAATCCATGATTACGCTGACGCGACAGTCCGATGTTGTTCCTCGCTCCTGTGGCAGCACACATCGCTGTGTGTGAAGCCGCAGGAGCGAGGAACATCTCCTACCGGCGTCACTGCGGCTTCTGTAGGATATGCGGAAGGAAGGAGGTGGGCGGAATGTTTACATCCTGCTCATCTCCGCCCCTCCGCTCCTATTGGCCACCTGCCGTGTGACGTCGCAGTGACGCCGCACGACCCGCCCCCTTAACAAGGAGGCGGGTTGCCGGCCAGAGCGACGGTCGCAGGACAGGTGAGTCCATCTGAAGCTGCCATAGCGATCATGTTCGCTACGGCAGCTATCACAAGGATATCGCTGCTGCGATGGGGGCGGGCACTATCGCGCTCGGCATCGCAGCATCGGCCTGCGATGTCTCAGCGTGCAAAGTACCCCTTATAGTCATAATATGAATTAAAAAACTGCCACATAGAGTTCTGCACAATCTTCACCGACTGTCATGGTAGCATTGGGTTCAGTTCACAATGCAGATTCTGACATTCCGTCAGATGGTTTCTCTCGTGTCTGGCATCATCACACTCAAACACGAGCGTCGACCTGCTGTGTGCTGAATCGTAGGCTGGCTAGCAAGAGTTATGCGGACGTCACACGATACGATCTATCGTGCGATCGCACGAGCGACCGTACCCGCCCCCGTCGTTTGTGCGTCACAGGCAAATCGCTGCCCGTGTCGCAAAAAAAGCCGTTAAACCCCCGTCACACGTACTTACCTGCTGAGCGACGTCGCTGTGGGTGGCAAACTTCCACTTCCTGAAGGGGGTGGGTTGTTCGGCGTCACTGCGACGTCACACAGCGGCCGCCCAATAGAAGTGGAGGGGCGGAGATGAGTGTGACGTAAACATCCCACCTCCTTCCTTCAGCATTGCCGGCAGGACGCAGGTAAGCTGTGTTCATCGTTCCCGGGGTGTCACATGGAGCGATGTGTGCTGCCCCGGGTACGATGAACAATCTGCGCAAATAAGATTAAACGATTTTTTAAAAATGAGCGACATGTACACGATACACGATTTACAACCGATTAAGAGTCGCTCTTAGGTGTCACACGAGACGACGTCATGAACGATGCCGGATGTGCGTCACGAAAACCGTGACCCCGACGACATATCGCATGATAGATCGTCTCGTGTGACGACCGCTTTAGTCTCTCCTAGTCTGCTTGTTCGGTTCCTTTGATCATATGTGGTGGGAAGGCCAATCACATTTACTCCCCTTCTATTTAAGCTGGATGAAATCTTCCACCCATGCCAGCTATAAATTACTTGTTGGTCTCTGAGGTGTGGTATCCCAGATTCTCTGATGAAAATTGTACTATTTGCATTTTGCGGTTGTGGAAGTTTACCTCTGTTGTTTTGCAGCTTCCTTCCTTCTCTTGTGTTTCCTCCTGAATCGCTTATTGTCCTGCCTTACCTATGCACAGTGTGACAGAGTTTTGTTTTTTCCCTTGTCTGTTTATATCTATGACTTTCGTTACACGCCTGTCCCATCTCTGATCAGGACTGGTCAGGAGCAGGGTCGGGAAGGAGATCCAGACTTCCCCACCATTAGGGGCGGCCCTGAGAATGGGGATAGCATATGGCCCACTAGCTGAGGGACAGCTTAGGGGCACAGTTCTCCAATATCCCAGAGTCATAGTGACATAAACCCAAATTGATTTTGTCTGCCTGAATGAAAAATTACTTTATTAGTAGAATGTGATGAATCAGCATTTTGTGAACATAAAGCATCTTAATATTGATTCTTTAGGGTTTAGGAATACTTGGCTTTACTTTATTAATGTGTAATGTGCAGTATATTCAGCAAGTTATATTTAAATGGACTTAGGGGTACTTTGCACACTGCGACATCACTAGCCGATGATAGCGATGCAGAGCGCGATAGTACCCGCTCCCGTCGCACATGCGATATCTTATGATAGCTGCCGTAGCGAACATTATTGCTATGGCAGCTTCACACGCACTTACCTGCCCTGCGACGTTGCTCTGGCCGGCGACCCACCTCCTTCCTAAGGGAGCGGGTCATGCGGTGTCACAGCGACGTCACATGGCAGGCGTCCAATAGAAGCGGAGGGGCGGAGATGAGCGGGACGTAAACATACCGCCCACCTCCTTCCTTCCGCATAGCCGGTGGAGGCAGGTAAGGAGAAATTCCTCGCTCCTGCGGCTTCATACACAGCGATGTGTGCTGCCGCAGGAACGAGGAACAGCATCGTACCTGTCGCTGCAGCGAAATTATGAAAATGACCGACATTACACAGATCACCGATTTACGATGCTTTTGCGATCGTTTATCGGTGCATCTAGGCTTTACACGTTGCGACGTCGTTACTGTCGTTAAATTTGTTGTGATCCTTCAAAGTAGGCATCCCACACAAGTGGCTAATTTCCAAATACTGCCCTCTGCATGGTTCAGTTGGGTATCTTCTTTGTTAAAATTGAAATATTGAATAGTTTTTGTTTTATTTTCTTGACTTATAAAGGTCAACTTTTAAATAAGTATTAAGAAATTCATAATGGTAAATTGCACTTTTTAACAATGCATATATCTTATACCAGGTACAGGGCTGAGTGCTTAAAAAACGCAGATTGTTTGCCATAATAATCATTGATAAATTTAATTACATTTTTGTTTAAGAATATTACAAATTGAAGACTACTAATATTGTGAGAAAGCCACAAAACAATGTATATAATAATAGAAATGAGCGGATGAATTTCCAGTCAAATTTCTCGAATTCCCAATACTTTGAGATTCTATTTACAGCTAAAAACTCCCCCGCCACCATGTCTTACCTTGCTGAAGAAACAGAAATCAGACTAATGTCATTTTGCGTTGCCACGCAGACCTCCCCATAGTGCCATGCTGGCAGCTACGACATCTTACAGATTATTATACCTTGTACAGTACAGTGGTGCTCAGGACCTGGACCATGATAGATCAGTGGATTCCAGTTTGTATGGCAGAGTTGTTTTCCATCTTCAGAATCACTGGGTCAGTTTCTTTTGTGTTATCCCTTATGGTTTGCAAGGTCCTTTCTCCAGTAGAGAATAACGTTTTATGATACAAGGGGTCCTCAATCTCTTTTCTGCACTGTATTAGTCTTTAAGGTCAGCAGGGTCCTCTCTCAACTAAATGAAGTAATTTCTTATGGTCAGTGGAGTTCTCTCTTCTGTAGAGTGTAAAGGCCCCGTCACACTAAGCAACATCGCTAGCAACATCGCTGGTAACGAACAACTTTTGTGACGTTGCTAGCGATGTTGCTGTGTGTGACATCCAGCAACAACCTGGCCCCTGCTGTGAGGTCGCTGGTTGTTGCTGAATGTCCTGGGCCATTTTTTAGTTGTTGCTGTCCTGCTGTGAAGCACAGATCGCTGTGTGTGACAGCGAGACAGCAACAACTAATGTGCAGTGAGCAGGGAGCCAGCTTCTGCTGAGGCTGGTAACTAATGTAAACATCGGGTAACCAAGAAGCCCTGTCCTTGGTTACCCGATATTTACCTTTGATACCAGGCTCCTCCGCTCTCACTGCCTGTGCTGCCGGCTCCTGCTCTGTGCACATGTAGCTGCAGCACACATCAGGTAATTAACCCGATGTGTGCTGTAACTAGGAGAGCAAGGAGCCAGCACTAAGCAGTGTGCACTGCTCCCTGCTCTGTGCACATTTAGCTGCAGCACACATCAGGCAATTAACCCGATGTGTGCTGTAACTAGGAGAGCAAGGAGCCAGCGCTCAGTGTGCGCTGCTCCCTGCTCTGTGCACATTTAGCTGCAGCACACATCGGGTTAATTAACCTGATGTGTGCTGTAACTAGGAGACTGGGGGCTGGTCACTGGTTGCTGGTGAGCTCACCAGCAACTCGTGTAGCCACGCTCCAGCGATCCCTGCCAGGTCAGGTTGCTGGTGGGATCGCTGGAGCGTCGCAGTGTGACAGCTCACCAGCAACCTCCTAGCAACTTACCAGCGATCCCTATCGTTGTTGGGATCGCTGGTAAGTTGCTTAGTGTGACTGGACCTTAAGCTTTTATGAGATCCTCACTTTCTCTTTTCTAGTAAGCTCTTATGGTCAGTGAGGTCCTCTCACTCTTATTGGGTGTAAGCTCTTATGGTCAGTGAAGTTCTCTTTCTCTTGTCTCCCCCACATGAATTTTCCAAGCAATTACAATATTTCCAGTATTGAGATTCGTGTGATTTTAAGTTCCGCAGAAAATTTGACAAGTGCCCACAAGACTCTCGATCCGAACGCAACTGTCTTTAAGGCATGTGTGAGGCTATCAAGTTCTAACCAGGGGATCCATGGCGAGTTTGTGCATTGTGATAGCTAACCTAAAAAAATATGTAAATCTGGTATCGCTGTAAATGCACTGACCCAAAGAATAATGTCGTCCAATCACTTACATCGCACGGTGAATTGTGGAAAAATATAAATAAAAACAATTCTTGACTTGCTGTTAATTTGACCATTCTTCTTCCCAAAGATCACATTGAGGCTTTACTCACATTTATTCTGCGTTCTACGCTGGGCACTTAAATTGGGGTTTATGCGTAAATCTGTGAAATACATGTTTTGGACAGAAACCTTGATGGAAGATTCACTTTGAGGTACATGGCGACAATGTGTTTCTCTCTGGCCTATGATCCAATCGTGTCGGTATTTTTAAGCATGCATAAAAGTGTGGTCGACCACAATTTTGTGCACTTCTGAAGCACACCGCTGAATAGAAACCAGACGTAGTCTGGAGTATCCCCACTGGTCCTTATTATAGTGATTGGATCCCTCAGGATATTCATCTGAATCATGTTATTTGGAAATTTATATGGAAACTCTGATGTAAGTGCTCAGGGTAGATCACAGGATAAATGTGCTCCAAAATGTTATGTAAAATATTCCCAATAAAAGCTTCAAATCAATCCACAAAAAAACAAAAACAACTCTCCACTCAAGTCTGTCATCTGTTAACAGAATTATAGGGAGTTTCCACAGTATTGGTACCACAAAGGCTTTGGAAAAGCAAAATTGTATCCCCAAAAGGAAATCAGCAAACTCTGCTCCCAAACCAAAACCCTCCTTCTAATTAGTGTCCATATACCACATTTAACGTCCACATGTTTGGTATTCCTGTAGTGAGGAGAACCTGCCTAATTTATGGGGTGTTTGACTCCAGAAGCACAAACTAAGCACAATGTGTGGTCACTACAATGTATGGGCACTACATTGACAGATTTGAAATTTTCACTCAGCAGTATCTATTGCCGCTTGTTTCTGGAGAACACCCATGTAGTCAAAATCATCACTACACCTGTAGGAAAATTCTCATAGGGGTGTAATTTCCAAAATGAGGTCACTTGAAGAGATTTCTTCTGCTATATCACTTAGGTGCTCTGTATACGGAGTTTACAAACTATTCTAAGAAATCTGTGCTCTAAAAGTCAGAGTACTTCTTCCCTCCTGAGCTCTGCGATGTGGCTAATCAGTACTCTACAGCTACATATGAGATAAAGCAACATTTTTTGTGGTAAAATGTGATGTCAATATGATCACCTCACCCCTAGATCAACTCATTGAGGAGCGTAGTTTGTAAAATGGCGTCACTTATTGGGATCTTGCTGTTTTCTTACTTCAGGGGCTCCGCAAAGTGACATGGTATCCACAAACCATAAAATCTGCACTATAATATGGTGGTCTTTACCTTTTGAGCATTGTGCTGAGCCTGAAAAGGAATTTACGATTACATGTAGGGTATTGGCACACTCAGGAGAAATTATATTTTATATTATATATTTTTAAAAGTTTTGTTTTTCAATTTTATTGTTTTTACTTGCTTTTATTATTTTTACTTTATATATATATATATATATATATATATATATATATATATATACAGTACAGACCAAAAGTTTGGCCACACCTTATCATCTCTAGAACAACTATTAAGAGGGGACTTTGTGCAGCAGGCCTTCATGGTAAAATAGCTGCTAGGAAACCACTGCTAAGGACAGGCAACAAGCAGAAGAGATTTGTTTGGGCTAAAGAACACAAAGAATGGACATTAGACCAGTGGGAATCTGTGCTTTGGTCTGATGAGTCCAAATTTGAGATCTTTGGATTCAACCACCGTGTCTTTGTAGAAAAGGTGAATGGATGGACTCTACATGCCTGGTTCCCACCGTAAAGCATAGAGGAGGAGGTGTGATGGTGTGGGGGTGCTTTGCTGGTGACACTGTTGGGGATTTATTCAAAATTGAAGATGTACTAAACCAGCATGGCTACCACAGCATCTTGCAGCGGCATGCTATTCCATCCAGTTTGCGTTTAGTTGGACTATCATTTATTTTTCAACAGGACAATGACCCCAAACACACCTCCAGGCTGTGTAAGGGCTATTTGACTATGAAGGAGAGTGATGGGGTGCTACACCAGATGACCTGGTCTCCAGAGTCACCAGACCTGAACCCAATCAAGATGGTTTGGGGTGAGCTGGACCGCAGAGTGAAGGCAAAAGGACCAACAGGTGCTAAGCATGTCTGGGAACTCCTTCAAGACTGTTGAAGACAATTTTCGGTGACTACCTCTTGAAGCTCATCAAGAGAATGGCAAGAGTGTTCAATGCAGTAATCAAAGCAAAAGGTGGCTACTTTGCAGAACCTAGAATATAAGATATATTTTCAGTTGTTTCACACTTTAAGTATTTCATTCCACATGTTTCAATTCATAGTTGTGATGCCTTCAATGTGAATCTACAATTTTCAGAGTCCTGAAAATAAAGAAAACTCTCTGAATGAGGAGGTGTGTCGAAACGTTTGGTCTGTACTGTATATATATATATATATGTATATATACATATATATATATATATATATATATATATTTATATATACAGAGAGAGAGCGAGAGACAGAATAAATATATATATATATATATATATATATATATATATATAATGAGTATAAAATTCAAATCACCCCTCTTTTGTCCCATTGAAAATTATACAATAAAAATGAAATGTCCAATCTATCAAAATATTAAATAAATTATTCTGATGATTGTGTTTAAACTAAAATATATTTTTAGCCCTCAGAACAGGGACAATTTAAAGACTTTACAATGTCGACGGTTAAATAATAAAAAAAATCCTATAAAAATCAGGAAGTCATGCTTGTAATTACTATTAGTAATTATCGTAGTAATGAGATCACAATTTGGAGTTCCGTAGAACTCGACCCAGAGTCAATGTGTGAGCAGCCACTGATAAATGTAAATGAGCAGATCCATTACAAACTCTGGCAGCAGCACAGGATGCTGATAATAAGTATGCAGTGAGTTAGAACTTGGTAATTATAGCCATGTAAACATAATTAATTGGGATGAGAAAACAATCCTATTCCTTGAGTGCTACTTAAGATAACATTATTTGTGTGTGTGTGTGTGTGTGTAAAAGGTTAGCCAAAATCAATTGGAGGAGAAAAAAAAAATCTATATTATTAGTTCTGAAATGTTGTGATCAAGCCTTACAAGATTAACAAAATCTTTCCACTAATAAAACAAATGTTGATTTACAGCAAGTCAGATGAGCAGGGACATAGAGAGCAGTGAAAATAATAACGTAAAAGCAAACAAACGTTCCTAAATTCTTACAGAAAACTCTATGTCATCATAGGGGTATCATACCTCCCAACCTTTGGAGAAAAAAACTTTACTCACCTTCTCCAGCCCTCCTGTCTCTGCCGCTGCTTTCACTTGCTTCCGACCCGCCGCTCATTATGTTCATTGCATATTCACTTCACTGAGGCCGAAAGCTGCAGCAGCGGGGAGTCGGCAGGACCGGAGACTAGAGTTGAGCTATGTTCGATTCGAACGGTTGGCCAATTTCAAATTCGAGTGATTTTGGGGGGTGTTCGAGTCGTTCGACGAACTCGAACAATTTGCTTCAAGTTCGGCTGTTTGAGTTACGTTCAATAACGACTCAATCACCAAAAAGCATAGCTCGTTACTAGCTGGCTTTTCACTATAATACTGTGAGTCAGTGTTAATAATGATATTATCAAAATTCAGCGTATAGTGTGCAGGGGGGATGGGGTTTAGATCAGTGCTGCTGCTTAGTGCTGAAAGAATGGCGATCGCCATTTTTTTTTTCCTAACCGCGCGTACAGTGGGGCGAGCCAGGCTGTCAGCCAATCACAGACACACACACAGCAAAGTGGATTTTTGCTAGACAAGGAGGGGCATGTGTCATAGGCTGTGCATGTCACATGTACTTGCCCTATAAGACCCGGACATTTTCCCCTTCACCGCCATTATCTCTCTGCTGCGGGTGGGTGACAGTCACCACTCCCGCTCCCGCTGCTACTGCTGTGTGCGCTATAGACATACAGTGCAATCTACACATCGCTTTAGGGATTAGGGACTACTTGTAATTTCAGCCCTTTTCAGGGCTACATTACAGCCGTTCATTGCCATTGTTGCTAGGCAGGTCTGTGCCAACGCTGTGCAGGGGTTTATATCACAGCGTCTGGCTACATCAGCTCAGGTACTTCAGGGATATTACGTGAGGGTTACTCTGCTGACAATTTTTCTATACCACCTCTGCATTGTACAGCACTTGTAAATTTTTGCTACATAATTTTAATTGCAAAAAGTGCTGTCATTTTTAGGGCCATACTTTCATTGTCTGGGATACTACGTTAGGGTTCCTCTGCTTACAATTTTGCTATACCACCTCTGCATTGTACAGCACCTGTCCATTTTTGCTAAGCAATTTTTATTGCAAAAAGTGCAGGCAGTTTTAGGGGCCTAGTTTCATTGTCTGGGATACCACGTTGGGTTCCTCTGCTGAAAATTTTGCTATACCACCTCTGCAATGTACAGCACCTGTCCATTTTTGCTACGCAATTTTTATTGCAAAAAGTGCAGGCAGTTTTAGGGGCCTCGTTTCATTGTCTGGGATAGTCAGTGTTGGTTCTTCAGCTGTCAATATAGCTAGACCACCTCTGCAATCTACACCACCTCTCCATTTTTGCTACGAAATTTTAAGTGTCCAATTTGTTCACAAACAAAAGGAGTGGCAAAAGGACAGATGCTGGTGAGGGGAAAAAGGGAAAAAAGTTTGTGTCCATGGGTTAGGTGGTAAAACAACAGTAACATCTGCTGAAGAAAGGCCATCTTCCAGCCAAAGTAAGATGTCTACTTCTTTCCGTGGACAATCTGATGTGATCCATTTTTTACGGAACCGAACAACTCTACCAAAGGTAGATGATGCACAAAAAATGCACATGCTTGAATGGATCTCAAGTGCTCCATCAAGTGCCCTCTCCTCCACCTCAACTTCAACATCCCAAAGACTCCGGTCCTCTGAGTTGTCACCCCAATCGCACTTGCTTTCTAACAGCTCTGAAGTCTCCACCTGCCCTGCAGAGTATGGGGTAACAGAGATGGTTGAGTCTGCAGAGCTGTTCAGTCACACTATAGCCTGGGAATCAGAGGTCTGCTCCAAATCTACAGTGAGTCCAGACCAGGAAATGATCTGCAGTGATGGCCAGAAGCTTTGTGTGTCAGATTCAGGCCCTGATGAAGACGTTTCTGAGCATAATGTAGACCCTCATTCCCAAACTGTAACTCCTCTTGGTGGAGACAATGAGGAACATTCTGATGACGAAGAGACTCAGATACCTGATTGAAATGACAACTTAACTATTCGGTCACGGCAGGAAGAGGTTAGCTCTGAGGACGAGGGGAGTGCAAACACAAAGGGTGATGCTAAGGTTGTAGATCCCACTTACTGTCAACCCACAGTCAGGCCCTCAATGAGGTCAGCAGAGGCGGTGGAGGAGGATGCGACTGACGACGAGGTTAGCTTGCGCCTTCCTGGACACAGACGGAGTACTGGAATCACGTCAACAACTGCATCCTCAGCCACAACTCCGCCTCTGAGCACAAGTAGGGGTGGCTCTGCAGGTCGCATGGGCTCTAAGCCTTGCCTATCCTGGTCCTTTTTTGACATCGCAAAGGATCTCAGAACTCATGTCATCTGTAAGATTTGTCGCCAATCTCTAAGTAAAGGCCAAAACCTCACTAGTTTGACTACTTCAACCATGAACCGTCACATGGATATCAATCATACAGTTAGGTCCAGAAATATTTGGACAGTGACACAATTTTCGCGAGTTGGGCTCTGCATGCCACCACATTGGATTTGAAATGAAACCTCTACAACAGAATTCAAGTGCAGATTGTAACGTTTAATTTGAAGGTTTGAACAAAAATATCTGATAGAAATTGTAGGAATTGTACACATTTCTTTACAAACACTCCACATTTTAGGAGGTCAAAAGTAATTGGACAAATAACCAAACCCAAACAAAAAATTTTTATTTTCAATATTTTGTTGCGAATCCTTTGGAGGCAATCACTGCCTTAAGTCTGGAACCCATGGACATCACCAAACGCTGGGATTCCTCCTTCTTAATGCTTTGCCAGGCCTTTACAGCCACAGCCTTCAGGTCTTGCTTGTTTGTGGATCTTTCCGTCTTAAGTCTGGATTTGAGCAAGTGAAATGCATGCTCAATTGGGTTAAGATCTGGTGATTGACTTGGCCATTGCAGAATGTTCCACTTTTTTGCACTCATAAACAACTGGGTAGCTTTGGCTGTATGCTTTGGGTCATTGTCCATCTGTACTATGAAGTGCCGTCCGATCAACTTTGCGGCATTTGGCTGAATCTGGGCTGAAAGTATATCCCGGTACACTTCAGAATTCATCCGGCTACTCTTGTCTGCTGCTATGTCATCAATAAACACAAGTGACCCAGTGCCATTGAAAGCCATGCATGCCCATGCCATCACGTTGCCTCCACCATGTTTTACAGAGGATGTGGTATGCCTTGGATCATGTGCCATTCCCTTTCTTCTCCAAACTTTTTTCTTCCCATCATTCTGGTACAGGTTGATCTTTGTCTCATCTGTCCATAGAATACTTTTCCAGAACTGAGCTGGCTTCATGAGGTGTTTTTCAGCAAATTTAACTCTGGCCTGTCTATTTTTGGAATTGATGAATGGTTTGCATCTAGATGTGAACCCTTTGTATTTACTTTCATGGAGTCTTCTCTTTACAGTTGACTTAAAGACAGATACACCTATTTCACTGAGAGTGTTCTGGACTTCAGTTGATGTTGTGAACGGGTTCTTCTTCACCAAAGAAAGTATGCGGTGATCATCCACCACTGTTGTCATCCGTGGACGCCCAGGCCTTTTTGAGTTCCCAAGCTCACCAGTCAATTCCTTTTTTCTCAGAATGTACCCGACTGTTGATTTTGCTACTCCAAACATGTCTGCTATCTCTCTGATGGATTTTTTCTTTTTTTTCAGCCTCAGGATGTTCTGCTTCACCTCAATTGAGAGTTCCTTAGACCACATGTTGTCTGGTCACAGCAACAGCTTCCAAATGCAAAACCACACACCTGTAATCAACCCCAGACCTTTTAACTACTTCATTGATTACAGGTTAACAAGGGAGACGCCTTCAGAGTTAATTGCAGCCCTTAGAGTCCCTTGTCCAATTACTTTTGGTCCCTTGAAAAAGAGGAGGCTATGCATTACAGAGCTATGATTCCTATACCCTTTCTCCAATTTGGATGTGAAAACTCTCATATTGCAGCTGGGAGTGTGCACTTTCAGCCCATATTATATATATAATTGTATTTCTGAACATGTTTTTGTAAACAGCTAAAATAACAAAACTTGTGTCACTGTCCAAATATTTCTGGACCTAACTGTAAGTCCCAGTGGGAAGCTCACTGTGCTATAATGCGGCCTAGCAAAGCGGGCCAACCACCGTCTGCCCCTTCAAGTGCATCTGCGCGCTCTTCATCCTCTATGACTGTGGGGACAGCAGTCACACATGCTTTTCGACGCAAACCTTCCACCCCTTTACACGCAACGGGCAGTGTGATTGGCAGGTCGTCAGTTGGTTTGGAAGTGGAAACACCTGCTGGTGTGGAGCTCTCTCAGACATCGAGAGCACCAACTTTGGATGAAGGCAACATTATGTCTCCAACTGCACTTTCCTCACAAACCAGCAGTTTTCCAAGGACACCCTACTCAACGCCGTCTCAGCACAGCAGCCAGCCCTCGGTCCCTCAGATGTGGATAAATAAAAGACCATTTCCTCCTAGCCATGACAAATCTAAGAGGTTGACTTTCACCCTCTGCAAGCTGTTGGCTACAGAAATACTGCCTTTCCGCCTGGTGGACACACAGGATTTTCGAGACCTTATGTCCATCGCAGTGCCCCAGTACCAGATGCCCAGTCGCCACTACTTCTCCAAGAAAGGTGTGCCTGCGCTACACCAGCATGTCGCACACAACATCACTGCTTCCTTGAGAAACTCTGTGTGTGAATGGGTGCATTTCACCACCGATACTTGGACTAGTAAGCATGGACAAGGGCATTACATGTCGCTGACTGGACACTGGGTAACTATGGTGAGAGATGGAGAAGGGTCTGCTGTACAAGTCTTGCCGTCCCCACGAGTTGTGCGTCAATCCTCTGTATGTAGAAGTTCCTCCACTGCTTCTGCCTCCTCAACCTCGTCTGGGTCATCCACCTCCGCCCAAAGCCTGTCTGGTCAGGCCACCCGTGTTGTAACTGCGCACAAAGAATCCCGCACACCTCCTTACTTTGCTAGCAGCAGAGCTCAACGGCATCAGGCAGTCTTTACGTTGAAATGTCTGGGAAATAAGAGTCACACAGCTGAGGAGTTGTGGTCAGCTCTTGAGACCGAGTCTCGTAAATGGTTGTCTCCACTCAACCTGCAGCCAGGGAACGCCATATGCGACAATGCTGCAAACCTGGGTGCGGCCCTTCACCTGGGCAAGGTGACCCTTGTATGGCTCACGTGTTGAACCTTGTTGTCCTGCAATTTTTAACCCACTATCTCGGCCTAGATGGGCTTCTGCACAGGGCACAGTCACTATCTGCTCACTTCCGCCATTCAAACGGCGCAGCTAACTGACTTGCATCGCTACAGAAGTCTTTTGGCCTGCCGATTCACTGCCTGAAATGCGATGTGGCGATACGCTGGAATTCGACTTTCTACATGTTGCAGTGACTGTGGCTGCAGCGCAGAGCCCTGGTGCAATACATTATGACATATAGCCTGGGCCAACGAGATGCAGAGGTGGGGCAGATCACACTGATGGACTGGTCTCATTTCAAGGACCTATGCACCCTTCTGCACAGTTTCGACATGGCGACGAATATGTTTAGCACTGACAATGCCATTATCAGCATGACAATTCCAGTCATTTACATGCTGGAGCCCACTCTAAACAATATTCACAGTCAGGTGGTGGTATAAGAGGAAGGGGAGGAAGTACAGGAGGATTCATATGTGGAAGGGATACCAAGATCTACAAGGTCCAGACGTTCAGCATCACCAAGGTGGCAGGCATAGGACGGTGGGGGAGAGGGATTAACAGGGCACATGGTAGCAGCCAAACTGTTGAGGAAGGTGCAGGAGCCCAGGAAGAACTGGAGGACAAACTGGCGATGGGCATGGAAGACTCAGCAGATGAGGGAGACCTTGATCAAATTTCGGTAGTTCGAGGTAGGGGGGAGATGTCAGAGGAAGGAAGCATGGTTATCACCTCGCCAACACAAACACAGCAAAGACTTGGTCCGCATGGATGCACAAGACACATGAGCGCCTTCTTACAACATGACCCTCGGATTGTCCGAATTTGAAGTAATGCTGACTAGTGAGTTGCTACACTCTTAGATCCCCGGTAAAAGTCAAAATTTGACGAAATAATTCCAGCCATGGAAAGGGACGCAAGTATGCAGGAGTATAACCAGAAGCTGTGATGCAATCTTAGCTCGGCTTTTCCACTAAACACCAGTGGTTGCACAGAGTGAATCTCACAGTTGTAACTTGTCAACCATGGGACTGTCGAGCGATCATCAGTCAAACCTTACCAGCAACACCATATCTGGTGGTAATGTGCCACCCCCGTGCCAGCAGCCGGTGCTGCTAAGATCCGGGGCCGACGGTACGGCTCGAGGTGTTCTCCGGACCCGGGGGTCTCGTGGTCACTCCGAATAAAAGGGGAACATATTTGTACAGGATTGATTGTAGAATGTCTGTGACGCCACCCACAGTGTGTGGTGAAGTGGGACACCACCGCTGCTGTTGTGGGATACCCGGGGGAGATGTAATGGTAGCTGGATGTTAACCACTCCGTGGGTAGGGATGGTTGCCCCGGGACCAAGTGTCTCTGTGCAGGGTATGGCGACGGCAGGGCCTTGCACGCCCAGATGAACCAGGGGATAGTTGGTTACTCACAATTGTATGAATCACATGAGTCTTTTGGTAAACGAAGGTGCTGGTGGCCGGCCGCCATGGCCGGTTGTACTCTGGTCAGCCTACCCGAGCTGGTGGTCTCTGTCCTTTCCTCTGCACTGTTTTGTGTATTGTGGGCTGCCTTATTTGGAACTCAGGAGTCTGCTCCTGGCTTTCTGTGTGCCTAAGGAGCCGTGCCCGCTGACGCTGACTCGTGGGATCTATGGGCCCTGGCGGTTGCCCTATCCCTCTCTGTGGGTGGTTGTCTGCTTTTGGGACTTTGGTTGGGACAGGACCTGTAATCTTGCCTTCAATCGGTTAATTAGCTAGGCCGCTGGTTTTCGTCCTGGCTTCAGGGTCCGAGTACCCCCTCTGTGCACGGTTTCCGGTCGGGTCTCCGGTGTCGGTACCGGTGGGCTCCAACCCTTCTCCGGTCCCCTTGGATCTGCCGAGTCGTCTTCCCGTCTCCTGATGACGGAGACCACCGTCTGCCACCTAGCCAAGGTACCAGGGCTCCGACCCTGGCACCGTTCAACTTGAACTTCCTCTGCTGGAGCTACACCTAGCTCCAGCCCACACTCCTCTCCACTTGAACTACAAACTTATCTGCTTGTTTTCCCTCCCCTGGCTGTCTAAACCCCTAGGTGGGTGTTCCCTAACCGCCTGGTCCCGCCCACTGGTGTGCCTGTCTTGCCCTAAGTGAGGGGTGACTAAGGTTTCAGGTCAGCTGTGTGTAACCTAGGTGGGGGAAGGTGTTATGCGGGGGCCTATAGTGTGACTACCTGGTTTTGCCAGGGTGTCACATTCCCCCTTGGTTTAATACAGACCGTCCGCGGGCTGTCCGACCACCAACATTTATTTAACAGGAGCTGTAGAAAAAGATAAAAACACAATTACAATTATAATTACATATGTACATTGAAGTATATTCTCATTCTTCCCTTACGGGAGGCACTTTTCTTAAACGTTACGCATGCAAACCGGGACGGGACGGACCGGGTCCTTCTCACCTCACCCCCACCCAAAACAACCTGCCCCCCTGGTGCCACCGCTAAGCAATGGCGCGCACCCCTTGCCCAAGTCCAGGATAGGTACGGGTGTCGCCCGTACGGGCAGGGTAAAAAGTTCCTTACCCGGCAGTCCTTTTCAAGGGACCCACGTCCAGGGGACCCCTGACCCGGAGGGTAGTCACCGGTTTTGGTAGTGATTGGGCCTCTGCCGACTCTACCGCAGGCCCTTCCTCCAATCAGCCTCTCCAGAGACTGCGGCAGGTGACAAGGTTGGTCAGGGACTATTTACAAGACCCAAAAGTTTTTGGGTTGCCTTTCCAGTCCAAAGCCACGGTCCATGAACTGTAAACGGACTTTAACTGTAAATTTGCATAGCTGGGGTAGCCGGGAACCGCTACCTTAACATTCAATCAGGTGAAGATGGCGGAGAGGGGTGGGTGTGCAGCTAGGCGCCCATTTTCATCCACTTCCTCACATCAAGGGCAAACCACCCCCTCTCTCCGCAGTGCCGGGTATACGAGACCAACTCTCCGGGCTCCAGGTCTCAGTCTGGGTGGCCAACGGGCAGATGAGGGGCCATATCCCATCGGGACACAAAGATCTCGGCCTCCAGGCCCGGCTCGTAGATGAAGCCCCAGCCTCTCTGGGCATTGAAGTGCCGGACCTGGCCTTGGTAGGTTGGGCCCCGCACCCGGAAGGTGGCATTCCGGAGATGATCCTTTTCAGTATACGTCCGGGATAGTATCTCCGCCTTTCTCTTTTCCCGGGCCGCTATTTCTTTGTTCAGCTGGCGCCGCTGCCGTTCCCACACGGAGCACTTGCTTCATGCTTGGCTTCCACCTGCGCGGGGGCTGGGCCCAGCCGGACTTCCTCCGTGCCGGCTATGACCGGCACCACTGGCAATGGAGGGCTCCGCTTTGTCATGGCCCGCTCTGCTGCCCAGCTGGTGCATGCCCGCTGTGCCTCAGCCGAGGCTGGGAGCTTGGTAGCGGTCAGCGTCTCTGGCGGCGCTGACTTCCGGTCGGGGGCTGCCTCTGCTGCAGCCGGGCAGTTTGCCGGGTCCGTCGTCATCGCGGGGGCTGCCGTACCCAGGACCGGGGGTGATGTCATCAGGGTTGCGGCCTGGCTCGGGACCGGATGGCACATCTGCTGGGACGTGGTCTGGCTTGGGGCTGGTACGGGTGCTGGATTGGAGTGCTCGCGGCCTGAGGATTCCGCTGCCGGGTCCTCACAGGCAGATGGGACGGGTACTGCTGCTGTTGCGTGTGGCAGCGGACCGAACGGGGTGTCGGCTGCAGGTGCTGGCGGCGAGGGAGGCAGCGTGGCGGACGGGGGCAGACCGGGCCCCTCAGCCTGGTGGGACATAGGGGCATGGGTCGCTTACCCGCTCCTCCGAGGTCGCCTCCACTTTGCGAGTCCGAACGGCTGCAGCCAGCTCCGCCATCTCGGCTGTCCATTGCCTTAATAGAACGATGGCCTGAGCCTGTATCCTGTGGCACATCTGCGCTGTCTGGGCTTCCACCCAGTTGGCTGTTCCGGGCACAAATCTCTCCATGGTGGACTCTCCAGACTGCTCGGCCATCTTCCTCTGTCGGGATCAAGAAACAAGAAGGTGGCAAGGCCTGGCGTCTCTGCCCTTTGACTGCTCGTGTCACATGCTGCAGATTCTTCACCTGCCCCCCCTTGGTCTTTTGCAAGCACTCCCTTGTGCGACTAGTTAGTTTCGTTTTACGGCCTCGGGGTTTACCTTCCGGCCGTGTTCCCTGGGGGCGGGGCTTCAGCTTTGCGCCTTTTCTCGGGGAAGAAGACGCTGGGCTGCAGGTTTTCGCACCTAAAAATGGCGGCAAAAATGGCGACTTCTGAAAATTTCTCAACGGATCACCGCTTACTGTCTAATTCAAGGCGCACTTCCACCAGGTAGGTGAATGGGTTTGAATCCTGTTCGTGATGCCAGGTTTCGGGGTGTGCCGCCCCCGTGCCAGCAGCCGGCGCTGCTCGGATCTGGGGCCGACGGTACGGCTTGAGAGATTCCCTGGACCCGGGGGTCTCGCTGTCACTCCGAATAAAAGGGGGACGTATTTGTACGGGATTGATTGTAGAATGTCTGTGACGCCACCCACGGTGTGTGGTGAAGTGGGACACCACGCTGCTGTTGTGGGGTTTCCGGGGGAGATGTCCGTCTTGTCATGGTTTGGTGGTATTTGTCTCTTGTATGTAGTATTATTTGGTCATAATGTAGTCTGGTCATAGTGTTGTGGTATTTCTCCCTTGTATGTGGTAATATTTATTTACTATGTGGTCTAATTATGGTGTGGCAGTATTACTCTCTTGTATGCACCAAGACAAGTATGCACCATATAAGTATGATGCATTGAATTAGGCCAGAAATATTATTATGATGCACTTGGTCATCTATCATCACTTCTCTGCCATCATCTAATCATCATGTCTATCTTCCCACAGGTATGTTAAATCATCCACTCTACTTTCCCAATATATCTGACCTGTTCTCTCCTTGCTTCAATAGCTCCCTGGCATGCTCCAGCATCTCACTGTGACCTCTCCCCCCCTGTTTCCCACCTTCCTTTTATGACCTTTGTTTACTCTGCCTTTGTGATGCTGCATCTGGTTTCTTTGATGAAGGGACCAAGAGGTTCTTGTTGCACCCCACCCCTTCACAGCTGATTGCACTTGTATATGTATATATTGGAGAAACTAAAAGTCTGCACAAAGACATGTATGCACCATATAAGTATGATGCATTGAATTAGGCCAGAATTGGGCCGGAAGTGACCGGAAGGTAACTGGATACATAGTCACTGTAAACAATGTTTGTGTTTATCTTCACTTTCACCCCTATAATACATCACTTTCTACTGCCTCCTCTGATCCCTAAACCCAGTAATGAACTTTTCATCTCTCCCTCCATCCTCCCCACCCATCTGACCTTCCCCTCAGGTATTTTCCTCCACATTTCACCCAGTGTCTCCAGACACACACGACTATCTCATGGCCTCTCCTGCTCCCACCTACTAACACTCTCACTGCTTCTCCTCACTGCTGGAGATATCTCTCCTAATCCTGGTCCTCCTCACCACATACCTATTGCCACTTCAAACCCTCATCCACAACCTATCACAAATTTCCGCAACCTCTTAAACCTCACGCCCATCCACCCACCCCCTGCTCCCCCAGTCCCACTAACAGGAGCTCTATGGAACGCTCGCTCCGTCTGCAACAAACTTTCCTACATTCATGATCTTTTCATCACTAATAAACTTTCCTTCCTCACGATCACAGAAACCTGGCTCACCCCCTCTGACACAGCATCTCCTGCTGCACTTTCTTATAGCGCTCTCCAACTCTCTCAGACCCCGTGCCCAAGTAACAAGTATGGTGGAGGATTTGGTTTGCTCCTGTCCAACCAATGCTCCTTTACACCAATTCTACTACCACCCTCTGTTACTCTCCCATCTTTTGAGGTGCACTCCATATGCATCTATGCCCCCTCCAACCTTCAACTGGCTGTCATTTACTTCCCTCCAGGGCCAGCCACTGCCTTTTTTGATCATTTCACCACCTGGCTACTACAGTTCCTTTCCACCGACATCCCCACCATCATCATGGGTGATTTCAACATCCCCATTGATACTTCCCACTCATCTGTCTCCAAACTTCTAACACTCACTTCCTCCTTCAGCCTCACCCAATGGTCTTCTAAAGCTACTCACAAAGATGGCCACATGCTGAACCTCACCTTCACTCACCTCTGTTCCCTATCTAACCTCTCTAACTCACCTCTCCCCCTGTCTGACCACAACCTACTCACATTCTCTTCCCCCTCTTCTTCAAGTAGGCAACCTCCCATCCACACACCGTCACAGAAATATCAAATACCTTGATTTACACGCACTTTCTGAGTCCCTTCTCCCTCTCACAGATATTGCTTTTTTACACGATGCAGATGCTGCTGCAACTTTATACAACACTACAATCTCTGCAGCTCTCGAATCAGCTGCCCCTCTCACACACACCAAAACCCGCACAGTCAACAGGCAACCATGGCACACGAGTCAGACTAAAGAACTGAGACGGGTTTCCAGAATTGCTGAGCGCAGATGGAAGTAGTCTCATTCCACTAAGCACTTCATTGCATATAAAGAGTCCCTCACCACCTTCAAGTCCACACTCACTGCTGCAAAACAAACCTACTTCTCATCCCTCATATCCTCTCTCTCTCACAACACTAAACAGCTATTCAACACTTTCAATTCTCTCCTCCATCCTCCAGCACCACCTCCCTCTCCTCTCATCTCAGCTGAAGACTTTGCCTCTTTCTTCAAGCAGAAGATGACAACATCAGAGCAAGCTTTGGCCCACAATCACCACAGCCCCTCATCATAGCTACTCAGCCCTCTTCCTCCAAATCCAGCTTCTCCACCATGACAGAAAACAATCTTTTCACTCTACTTTCAAGATCACATCTAACCACAAGTGCACTTGACCCACTCCCATCGCACCTCATCCCCAACATCACCGCAGTCCTCATCCCAGCCCTAACCCATCTCTTCAACCTATCACTAACAAGTGGTGTATTCCTCTCATGCTTTAAACATGCCCCCATTACTGTACACCCATCCTCAAAAAGCCCTCCCTTGAACCATCCTCTGTGTCAAACTATTGCCCCATATCCCTTCTCCCTTATGCCTCAGAACTACTAGCATGTCCATCTTGAATTGTCCTCATACCTCTCCTCCTGCTCCCTCTTTGACCAGCTACAAACTGGCTTCCGACCACATCACTCTACTGAAACTGCCCTAACCAATGTCACCAATGATCTACTAACCACGAAAGCCAAGCTACACTACTCTATCCTCCTCCTCCTGGACCTGTCCTCTGCCTTCGACACAGTGGACCATTCCCTCCTACTACAGATTCTCTCATCTCTGGGCATCACAGACTTGGCCCTATCTTTGATCTCCTCATACCTAACCAACCGAACTTTCAGCGTCTCCCATTCTCACACCACTTCCTCATCTCGCCCCCTATCTGTCGGTGTCCCCCAAGGCTCAGTTCTTGGACCCCTGCTGTTCTCCATCTACACCTTCAGCCTGGGACAGCTCATAGAGTCCCACGGCTTTCAGTATCATCTATATGCCGATGACACACAGATCTACTTGTCTGGACCTGACATTACCTCTCCACTAACCAAAATTCCACAATGTCTGTCTGCTATTTCATCTTTCTTCTCTGCGCGATTCCTAAAGCTTAACATGGACAAAACAGAGTTCATTGTCTTTCCTCCTCCTCACTCATCTCCTCCAACAAGCCTTTCCATCAAACTTGATGGTTGCTCACTCTCCCCAGACTCACAAACTCGTTCCCTTGGAGTAACCCTCCACTCTGCTCTATCCTTCAAGCCACACATCCAAGCACCCTTCACCTCATGTAGACTACAACTCAAAAATATGTCCCAGATCCGTGCTTTCCTTAACCAAGAATCAGTAAAAACATTAGTGCATGCCCTCATCATCTCCCGCCTCGAATACTGCAACCTCCTGCTCTCTGGCCTCCCTTCCAACACTCTTGCACCCCTCCAATCTATCCTAAACTCTGCGGCCCGCTTAATCCACCTCTCCCCTCGCTATTCCCCATCATCGCCACTCTGCCAATCCCTTCACTGGCTTCCCATCGCCCAACGACACCAGTTCAAAACATTAACCATGACATACAAAGCCATCCACAACCTGTTTCCTCCTGACATCTGTGACCTAGTACCTACCTGCACGCAACCTCAGATCCTCACAAGATCTCCTTCTCTACTCCTCTCTTATCTCTTCTTCCCACAATCGCGTACAAGATTTCTCCCGTGCCTCCCCCATACTCTGGAACGCTCTACCTCAGCATATCAGACTCTCCCCTACCGTGGAAAGCTTCAAAAGGAACCTGAAGACCCATCTCTTCCAACAAGCCTACAACCTACAATAACCCTCAGTCCAGTACACCACTGCGCAACCCACTCTGTCCTCACCTATTGTACCATCACCCATTTCCTGTAGACTATGAGCCCTTGCGGGCAGGGTCCTCTCTCCTCCTAAACCAGTCTGTTTTGTACTGTTAACGATTGTTGTACATCTACCCTCTTTCACTTGTAAAGTGGCAAGGAATTAATGGCGCTATAATAATAACTAATAATAATAATAACTATGTATTGGTAATATGTTTTCTGGTCATGGTGTGGCGATATTTCTCTCTTGTATGTGATTGTATTCGGTCACTACAGTATGTGGTGGTAATATGCTATCTGGTCATGGTGTGGCGGTATTTATCTCTTGTATGTGATTGTATTCGGTCACTACAGTATGTGGTGGTAATATGTTGTCTGGTCACGGTGTGGCGGTATTTCCCCCTTGTATGTGATATTATTGGTCTTCGTATAGTGGATTGTGTTGTGTATGGAGGTCACTTTTTCTCTCTATTAATATGTGGAAAATTATTTATTTCCAATAGTTTAAATATTTGAACGTTTAACTCCTCGCTGTCCTGTGACTATTGCACTGTAGCAAATATGCACTTACAGAGGTTCTCCAGTGAAAACAAGTAATCTCCTTTACTAAGGCCACGTGCACACAGTATTTGGTGAGTTTTTTACCTCAGTATTTGAAGCCAAAACCAGGAATTGTAAAATGAGTAAAATGAGAGGAAAAGTATAATAGAAAGACGGGCACCGCTTCTGCATTTTTCACCCACTACTGATTTTGGCTACAAATACTGATGTAAGATACAGACCAAATACTGAAAGTGTGAACGTGGCCTAAGTATGTGATAACTTATTCATCAGTGGGGTCTGATTACTGGGATCCGAACTGATCGGCAAAATGTGCAACTTTTAGTCCCATTACACTGGAGCTCATGTTTGATTTGACCCCTGTTCCATTCATACCCTCAGTGGCTGTGAGCGCTGTGCTTGTTTTTATCTGACCGCCCCAAAGAGGATGAATGGACCTGCGGTCACACATCCCACCCCACAGAGGATAAATGGAGCTGCGGTCACACATCCCACCCCACAGAGGATGAATGGAGCTGCGGTCACACATCCCACCCCTCAGAGGATGAATGGAGCTGCGGTCACACATCCCACCCCTCAGAGGATGAATGGAGCTGCGGTCACACATCCCACCCCAAAGAGGATGAATGGAGCTGCGGTCACATCCCACCTGCCGCCGCTGCATTGTATAATGGGTATATAAGTACCCTGTTAGGGATAAAAGTTCCTTATTCTTTGATCGGTGCGGTTTCCACTGATCTGGTTCCACTGATCAATAACTTGTCACCAAAGATCCCCCTTACTGCAATCTACTGTAATTGTACATTTTTAATTGTGTGTGCACAGGAGATGTGCAGGAGCCGCCTGTGCTTTACAGTCAGCGCTCTACAATAATGGGGATAGTGGCTAATAGATATTTGCATGTAGCTGTAGGGTGGGCCCCTAGAGTTATTTCCCATGGTGGGCCCCAGACACCCCAGTACGACTCTGGACAAATTACACTATGAAATCCACATTATACACTAAAATACAATTTGCAATAAAACACTTAAAACTGTCGTTTGCTTGAAGGTGCCGATCCCTGCACTGCTCCAGCTCTGCTACATCTTCAGCTGTACACACTACAGCAGCAATTAAACATTAGCTTTAATATACATTATATAGGCATCCTAGGAGTGGGGTGATCCGATCACCTCCTACACTTCTGTCATGCTGTGCACAGAACATCTCATCTCTTATTCCGTTATATAGAGCCACTTACTGCAGTACATCACTCCTCTCACCCCCATCCTGCAGTACATCGTTCCTCTCATCTATATACAGCCTCCTCTTCTAATACATAAAGGCCCCGTCACACTAAGCAACATCGCTAGCAACATCGCTGCTAACGAACAACTTTTGTGACGTTGCTAGCGATGTTGCTGTGTGTGACATCCAGCAACAACC
The DNA here is from genome assembly GCF_048569485.1 of Anomaloglossus baeobatrachus. Lineage (NCBI taxonomy): Eukaryota > Metazoa > Chordata > Amphibia > Anura > Aromobatidae > Anomaloglossus > Anomaloglossus baeobatrachus. The sequence continues at coordinate 509,801,550 of NC_134354.1, read as the reverse complement.
TGGCCCCTGCTGTGAGGTCGTTGGTTGTTGCTGAATGTCCTGGGCCATTTTTTAGTTGTTGCTGTCCTGCTGTGAAGCACAGATCGCTGTGTGTGACAGCGAGACAGCAACAACTAAATGTGCAGGCAGCAGGAGCCGGCTTCTGCGGAGGCTGGTAACCAATGTAAACATCGGGTAACCAAGAAGCCCTGTCCTTGGTTACCCGATATTTACCTTTGATACCAGCCTCCGCCGCTCTCACTGTCAGTGCCGGCTCCTGCTCTGTGCACATGTAGCTGCAGGACACATCGGGTTAATTAACCCGATGTGTGCTGTAACTAGGAGAGCAAGGAGCCAGCGCTAAGCAGTGTGCGCTGCTCCCTGCTCTGTGCACATTTAGCTGCAGCACACATCGGGTTAATTAACCCGATGTGTGCTGTAACTAGGAGAGCAAGGAGCCAGCGCTCAGTGTGCGCTGCTCCCTGCTCTGTGCACATTTAGCTGCAGCACACATCGGGTTAATTAACCCGATGTGTGCTGTAACTAGGAGAGCAAGGAGCCAGCGCTAAGCATTGTGCGCTGCTCCCTGCTCTGTGCACATTTAGCTGCAGCACACATCGGGTAATTAACCCGATGTGTGCTGTAACTAGGAGAGCAGGGAGCCAGCGCTCAGTGTGCGCTGCTCCCTGCTCTCTGCACGTGTGGTGGTAACCAAGGTAAATATCGGGTTGGTTACCCGATTTTTACCTTAGTTACCAAGCGCAGCATCTTCCACGCGGCGCTGGAGGCTGGTCACTGGTTGCTGGTGAGCTCACCAGCAACTTGTGTAGCGACGCTCCAGCGATCCCTGCCAGGTCAGGTTGCTGGTGGGATCGCTGGAGCGTCGCAGTGTGACATCTCACCAGCAACCTCCTAGCAACTTACCAGCGATCCGTATCGTTGTTGGGATCGCTGGTAAGTTGCTTAGTGTAACTGGACCTTAACTCCCCTGCCTAATCTTTCCCCTCGTGCAGGACAGCGCTGCTATCAATTCCTCTTCAGCTTGCTCAGTATTAAATCTAATAGTATGGACTTCAATAAAAGGCTGTAATCAGGAAATGTGCAGTACATGTGCATGACCTGCGCTCTATACAACAAGTCTTATTCATGTGCATTTTAAAACTGAGCACTCACAGCCTCCATGAATTACATACCTCCCAGCTTTTGAAGAACAGGAAGAGGGATAAAGTAAGTGGCGTGCTCAGCACACTATGGCAAATTTTGACCGTGCCCCTAGCCACACCCCTAGCCACATCCATTTGGCAGTGAGGGATGTTCAGCAGATGCCCCAGACTGTTCATTCATTCAGATGTATGAGCCAGAACTTTCTCATCTTTATATAAGCTCCATGTAGCACCCCTGAAGCCATCAGGAGCTACAAGGTACTGCATCCTGTCAAAGATGCAGGGCCTACCCCCAGGGACCTAGAAGACCAGTACCGGTAACACCAAAACACATATATAATCCCTGTTTTTTCTTTTCCCAAGGACTAATGACAGACTAGAGTTGGACCCAATGGATGGCCACCTAGGGGTGGAGCCGATCCAGTCCACTAGACAACAACCACAGAGGAGGGGTCAGACAGTCAGCAAGTGGAAGTGAGAAGAGACGGACGTAACCGGACGGACGGGAGTGTGTAAGACTATGTTCACATTTCTGTTGTTTTGCATCAGTCACCTGCGTTGCTTAATGCTTGTGACTGATGCGTTGTACAACGGGTGACAAGAAATGGAATTTCTTGCCATGAGAAAGCGGATTCCGTTGAGAGAGAGAACGATCAGCTGATCGCTCTGAAAAGCCGGCTGACAGGAGATCAGCTGGTCGCTCTCAAAAGCCGATCAGCTGATCGCAATGAAAAGCCTGCCGCCAGGGGATCAGCTGATCGCTCTCAAAAGCCGATTAGCTGATTGCTCTGAAAAGCCGGACGCTGGGTGATTAGCTGATCGCTCTCAAAAGCCGATCAGCTGATCGCTCTGAAAAGCCGGCCGCCGGGTGATCAGCTGATCACTCTCAAAAGCCGATCAGCAGATCACTCTCAAAAAACGATCATTTCAGTTTAAAACCTGCGTGGGGGGGAGGGGGGTAAGAGAGAGGGGAACTGATTTTACATGATTTCGGACGTTCTGAGCATGCTCAGTAAAATGTGACGGATTCCTGCACTGGAATCCGTTACGTGACGCAGGATAACGGAATCCTGCACCATAGACTTATATTATGCCTCCTAATGGATTCCAACGGAATCCTGCGGGGTGCGTTTTTTTGCCGCAACAAAAAACGTTGCATGCTGCGTCCTTCCCGCCCGATGGTCAGTCAGTAAATGACTGATGCGTCACTCGATACATGCAACGCAGGGTCATCAGTCACAATCCGCCGCTCATACAAATCTATGGGAAACAACGGAATCCGCCAAACAGATTGCGTTGTTTATCAGAGCGGTGGATTGTGACTGATCCTAAACAACGGAAATGGGAACATAGCCTAACAGTGACCTGTCAGGCGCAGACGTGTGGTTGACGAAGGAGTACGGTGGAGTACTCTCTGAACCATATCACCGACTGGGTACAGAGCCCTAGGTGAGACTAATGCTCCAGGCAGACCTGATAAAATCTGCACAGTGATGAGACCATCCAGGATCTCACTGACCATAAATTCCAGGGGCACCAGCAGTGACGGGAGAACCAGGGACCAGAACAGAATACCGACCCTACAGGCTTCAAACTGCTCGCCGTACGGACTAAGGACTGAGAGACTACCAGGAGGTGACCCCCAGACGCTCCAATCCACAGGGACCCACCAGCTAGAGAAAGGTGCAGGGGAAAGAAGCCACCAGGTAACCAAACCGGCACTGGAACTAGGGGGACCAGTGGTGAGGACCAGCCTTCCTCAGGATACCAGCCATCATACCACTGTGAGTAAAGAGAACCACTACACTGCTATCCCTTGTGTGGCCTACCTTCTTTCCACGCCTAACTCCATCACCTACCCCCTGGGGCCCCCGGCTCTACTTGCGGAGGGCTCAACATCCAGGCTGCCATTAACATCAGCCCCAGCGGTGAGAGACTGTGCAGCGGCGGCTCCATCTACCTAGCCGCAACCCGCAAGTGGCATCATGACAAAAACTTCATTATTTCTCCCCTGTAAATAACATCCTTTCAAGCGACCCACGGAACCGGGCAACGGCCACACAGTGAACTGTGCCTGTAAATATACGGTCCGGGACCGAGTACCTCATATCCCTGGGGCGAGTCATCCACTATGACATTTTACTTTTTTGTGTCTGTAAGGCCGTGTACACGTGTTGCAGAAATATGGTGTTTTTTGTTTTCTGCTGTTGTCCACACCAAATTATACAATAACAATCTTCTCTGATTATCACATTTTTGCTGCATTTTTATGCCTTTTCCCAATTATTTCATGTTTTTGGTGCAGATGTGAAGCCGTGTTATTAAGTGTTAACAGTATATAGTACAGAATAGCTTTAATTCTGCACTTAAAAAATGAAATTATATTTTTGTCATTTTTTTTCTCATTTCTTTATAGTACTTTTATAGGAACAAAAGAATCTGTCTTCTTACTGCACCTACATATATATATATATATATATTTATATGTAACTGAATAATCTGCTTCTGGCTGCTCTGCCTGCATTACAGGTCAAGATCCTACGCCCCTCAGTACAGGCAGCTGCGGACAGCCTGAGCAGATAAGAATTTAATTGATGCATTGCTCTTCTTGACTTAAATTATTCACTGAACTGAGAGGAGGAACCGAGACAAAAGCAGTGAATGGCAGGACTGCAGGAGTGAGCCCTCAATTTGGGACAGTCCCTCTTAATCCGGAATGGTTGGAAGGTATGGTTGAATGTCCTTCCCAATTAATATGACCATCTTCGCTCATATGTCACAAGTGTCTGATCGGTGGGCGTAGTGCATTACCTCTTTTTACAGCCCTTGAAATGAATTTTGTGGGCTATGGACTTCCTTTTTGTGATAGAAGAACAATCTCTGAAACTTTAATGGCATATTCTATATATTTGTCATTGATATATTTGCTATTTGTGTCTATTGATTGTAAAATCCATTTAGCATTCACAGATTTTTAACGATTACCTAAAATCCTCAAAAAAACAACTTTTCGGGTATATGTGGTAACATAGATTAGGCTGTGACACCATTTCATTAAAAGTTTTTGAAGTAGGGATTGGTTGTTTTAGTACAAATTCACACACAGTATTTACAGCTTCAGTATAAAACTACAGAGTAATGTATTTGTTATGCACCTGTCTCCAGGGTTGGGCTCCGCTTCCTTCCTCTATGGCCACCGCCCTTTGCTGTGCTCCAAGTCATATTTTAGAAGTTGCCTGGCAATCTCCAGTAACATCATCACCCAAGGTCTTTCAAGACTGACTTTGTCACTTGTGTCTGAGCGTTAATTAAGCTTTGTGTTGTTACCTTGTGCCTTGTCTCACCAGTTCTCTCAGCTGGAAATATTCTCAGTAAATGTACGTTTATTTCTGTAATCTGCATTTACTTTCTGGCTCACCTATAACTAACCCTTCATCTGCTGGAAATATATAAACTTATCTTTGAACTTGTTCACAATACAACACTGCTGCTTCAGAGTGTATCGTCTCTACAAATATGTTTGACTGGTCACAACTGTTTCCATCAGTTATCCATTTCTTTGCTGATTAACCCTTCCTCTGCTGTTAGCATAAATAACTTTTCTCTATAAAAGTTAACACTACTAATACTGCTGAAAGTCCTGAATTGACCATACTGTACATCTTCAGCCTCTGTGTGTCTCTCCTAGCTCAGTGTCTTCTGGTGTTCCCTGTGGTCATCCAAATTATCCAGCTGTCATGGTCCTCTCTGAGTTTCAAGAGAAAAGGTTTTGGTACTGTGTTAGCCAGTTGAAAAATGATTGATTGTTCTCAGTGAGAGAAACAAAATTATAATTCTTGCTGTGATACCTTTTAATGGCTAACTAAAATAAAATAAAATGATGTTTCAAAGCAAGCCTTCGAGACATCTCAGGTCCCTTCATCAGGCATGGTATGATAAAATATCTGAAGAAACACATATATACACAAGATATACACAAATGTGATGCCCTGGCCTATCAGGTCATCACAGGGTATTGTGCAATCTGCCCTTCTGCACAGTATCCACCCTCCTTGGTTATCGGATCCCAGTCCTTTAATGTTGTTAACAGCTTGTCCAATAAAAATTCTAGAACACTTCCCACTTGAACCTACCAGACACACCATTGGGGAGATGAAGAGAATAGGGCCGCCCACATGGGGGATTGGTGAGGAGAAAGTGAGGACAGTGTCAGTTGAGGGTTGAGAGTTGAGAGTGAAAGAGAGAGGGGGTGAAGTGGCTCTCGTGAGGAGAGGCCACGGACGAGAGCTCCTGCATACTAGGTGGCAGACATTGGTCTGCCACCTAGACATTATTTTATTTTATTTTAGTTAGCCATTAAAATGTATCACAACAAGATTATAATTTTGTTTCTCTCACTGAGAACAATCGGTCCTCTCTGATACTTGTGTTATCCAGCAAGTCCCGCCCACTGGACCATTACCTTCCGTCATTGTTTTCCACTCTGACCTGCAGTTTATAGAATTCGCCTCACAATGTGAGACCATAACAGTATTTGGTTTAAATGTCCCAAATATTTTATTACTTTAGACCAGTAAGCACATACAGTATGTGTTTATTATCTGTAATAATTTGTTCAAACATCTCAGGACTGTCTGCTGAATTTTCAAGCATGCATTAAACAGTCCTTAAATGTTTCATGGCTCTGATATTAGTCAACAAATTGTCATAACTCAGTTTGGGGATTCGATCAGTTGTTCTGTTGTTACATAGTCGGTTTTTCTGTCTGCTGAGTTTCTTCCTTATCCGAATGCTGATGGTTGCTATTGTCTTTGTTCTCCCTTTTTGGTTTGCTCCTCTATAGTTGTTTCTCATTTTCCTGTTTTGGTCTGCCTTATCATATTCTGGATTAGATTATACATGTTCACCTTTAACTTCACTTCTTTGTTGGCTATACCTCTAGGTGGACTTTTGTGTAGCAGTTCCAACCTTTAAGCTTAGGAGTTTACCTTTAGGTAAATACTAGAGATGAGCGAACCGGTCGCGGTTCGGCTCGAGGTCGGTTCTCCGAACGGAGGTCCCGTTTGAGTTCGGTTCGTCGAACGTTCGACGAACCGAACTCGAACCAATAGGCTATAATGGGAGGCAATCACAAACACATAAAAATGCATTATAAATGTACACATACAGTTAATAAACATTGCCATAACACTTACCGGTCCCCGCGATTCCTCCTGCACTCTGTCTCCTGCCGCTATTCCATCCGATGATCGCTGAATCCTCCCGGTGACCGGCACTGCCAGCAGTGATGCAGGACCTATCGTGACATCAAAATAGCCATGTGACCAGTCACGTGGCTATTATCTCATTGGCTACAGACTGGTCACATGACTATGACGCGTCATGTAGGACCTGCGAGTGCATCTCTCCGGTACACGGTGCACATTTGTGTATCGCCGTGTACCGGCGACATGCTGTAGCACACGGTCGACTCCCCGTTCCGTTAGGGACCGGCTGACACAGCCGGTCATTAACGGAGATCACCGTTGCCATAGCAACGCAGTTAGCGGTGACGTCACCGCTAACCGCGGCTCCGGGAATCACATGATCGGAGCCTTGTTGCTATGGTAACGCGTCTGCCACCGCCAGCAGCTAGCAGCACTGATCTCTCACTCCGTGAAGGCTGCAAGCTGCTTTCCGTGCAGCCATCACGGAGTGATTTCTGCACGGGAAGCAGCGTCTTCCCCCATTCAGCAGTGATGGAGCAGAGCTGCATTTGTTGAACGAGAAAGACAGAAGACCATGGATCGTGGAGAGCTGACAGGGGGTAATAAAGATGGAGTCTCTAATGTGTCTGTGTATTTATTTCTATTAAAGTATTTTTTCTCCGTGTGGTGTCTTTTTTTTAACCCTTTATTGGAGATTCTTAATGACTGGGTCAAACGTTCCTGACATTAAGAATCTCTGGCTTAATACTAGCTAGTAAAACAAAGCCAGTATTAACTCATGATTACCCAACAAGCCACCCGGCTTCAGGGCTGTTGGAAGAGTTGGATACAGCGCCAGATGATGGCGCTTCTATGAAAGCGCCATTTTCTGGGGCGGCTGCGGACTGAAATTCGCAGCAGAGGCGCCCAGAAACCTCGGGCTAACCTGTGCTGCGGATTCAAATCCCCAGCTGCCTAGTTGTACCCGGCTGGACACAAAAATGGAGCGAAGCTCACGTCGTTTTTTTTTTAATTATTTCATGAAATAAGTGAAATAATTAAAAAAAACGGGCTTCCCTATATTTTTGGTTCCCAGCCGGGTACAAATAGGCAACTGGGGGTTGGAGGCAGCCCGTGGCTGCCTGCTGTACCTGGCTAGCATACAAAAATATGGCGAAGCCCACGTCATTTTTTTGGTGGGCAAAAAACTTCTGCATACAGTCCTGGATGGAGTATGCTGAGCCTTGTAGTTCTGCAGCTGCTGTCTGCTCTTCTCCATACAGACAGACAGCAGCTTCAGACCTACAAGGTTCAGCATACTCCATCCAGGACTGTATGCAGAAGTTTTTTGCCCCCTGAAAAAATTATGTGGGCTTCGCCATATTTTTGTATGCTAGCCAGGTACAGCAGGCAGGTACGGCTGCCCCCAACCCCCAGTTGCCTATTTGTACCCGGCTGGGAACCAAAAATAAAGGGAAGCCCTTTTTTTATTATTTCATGAATTTCATGAAATAATTAGAAAACAAATGACGTAGGCTTCGCCCCATTTTTGTGTCCAGCCAGGTACAACTAGGCAGCTGGGGATTGGAATCCGCAGCACAGGTTGGCCTGAGTTTTCTGGGCCCCACTGCTGCGAATTGCAGTCTGCAGCCGCCTCAGAAAATGGCACTTTCATAGAAGCGCCATCTTCTGGCGCTGTATCCAACTCTTCCAGCACCTGCCTGCTATACCTGGCTAGCATACAAAAATATGGCGAAGCTCACGTCCGTTTTTTGTAGTTTTTTGGCAAAAAAAATAAAAAATGCTTCCCTGGATTTTCCATTGCCAGTGAAGGTAACACCAAGCAGTGGGGGTTAGCAGCCAGTAGCTGCTTGGATTACCCTTAGCTAGCAATACAAAAAATGCAGCGGGAGCCCATATATATTTTTTTTAATTATTTATTTAAATAACTAAAAACAAAATGGGCTTCCCTGTATTTTGATTGCTGGACATCACAGTGCTGTAAAAATAAATCTTTAAAAAAAATGACGTAGCGCTCCGCGGTATTCTTGATTCTCAGCACAGATAAGGCAGACAGCTATGGGTTGCCACCCCATCTGCCTGCCGTTACCTTGGTTGGCAATCAAAATACAGGGAAGCCCATTAATTTTTCCTATTTAAAAAATAGTTAAAAAAAAATGACGTTGGGTCCCCCCATTTTTGATAGCCAGCTAGGGTAAAGCAGACGGCTGTAGCCTGAAAACCACAGCTGGCAGCTTTATCGTGGTTGGCGATCCAATGTGGAGGTCCCCCCAGGCTCTTTTTTTTATAATTATTTTATAAATATTAAGAATTACACAAAAAAAGTAGGGTCCCCCCCAAATTGGATCAGCAGCCAAGGTAAAGCGGACAGCAGTGGTCTGGTATTCTCAGGGTGGGAAGGTCCATAGTTATTGGGCCTTCACAGCCTAAAAATAGCAGGCCGCAGGCACCCCAGACGTGGCGCATCCACTAGATGCGCCAATCCTGGCGCTTCACCCCAGCTCATCCCGTGCCCTGGTGCAGTGGCAAACGAGGTAATAAATCGGGTTGATACTAGCTGTAAGGTCACCTGACATCAAGCCCAGCAGTTTGTGATGTCATGGCATCTATTAGATACCCAACATCATAAACTGTCAGTACTAACAAAAAAAAATCGACAAAAGAAATTTATTTGAAAAAACAGTCCCCAAAACATTCCCTCTTTCACCAATTTATTGTAAGAAAAAAAAAAAAGGGGTCCCACGACAACTCTGGACCGTCTAGAATATGGGGGGAGACACTCAGGGAACGTATCCCCCATTTTCTAGGAGTGCTGTCGCTCCCCGGCTCCCCTGCCACGCTCCCCGGCTCCCCTGCCACGCTCCCCGGCTCCTTTGCTAGGCGTCCCCCGCTCCACGGCCTCCATGCTCCCTCACCTGCGTCCTCCAGGCAACCCGGTCCCCGGTCCCGGCGCCCATCTGCGATGCTGAGCGCTCCTGCCACCTGTGCACCGCTCCCTGCTCTGGCTTCTGGCACCCGGGCCTCGCGCATGCGCATTATGGCGCGCGCGCGGTCATTGACCCTTTCTTAAAGGGCCAGCGTCCTCCAACAGGATATTGAAGATTCAGGTGCAGGGTATATAGGGGGTTCCTTTCCAAGTGGGCGGGGCCTGTTCTTCGTGTTTGCTAAGCTAGGAGTCAGGTCTCCCTGTGCCATTATCTCGTACTTACCTTTCTCTCTTGTAGAGCCGCTCCTGTCTCGCCAACTGGTCCTGACGGTTCCAGAACCCCGAACGGACTGTCCGCCATCTTCTCAGTTCCTACCATCTCCGATCCCTGGATCCGTGTGGTGACCGATCTCCCCGCTCCGCTGGTTTCGGACCCTGCCTGACATCATCTCGGCCTCCGAACCTGCGCTCCGTCACCCGGACTACCTTCAGAGACTCCGTGGTCCCAGGGACTTCTACACCCACTCCTCTGAACGGACTGTCCTGCTACCCGTAGTGCTTCGGCTACCGGGCACCTTGCCCTCGGTGGGGTGCTCAGTCCAGTGGATCCACCTCCTGGGCCTACCCGTCATCCTGGTCCTAACAAGTGCAGACCCTTCATGTGAGGAGTGTGGGTGCAATGAATCTGCACTCACTCTCCCCGGGTCCACAGCAGCAGAGTCCATGTCGTAATGGTTGTTACCAAAGCTGCAATGCCCTGCTCATGAGGTAAGGGCATGCCTAATCAGGAGAACTATTCTACATTTCCAATTATTGGTATTTGCTGATATTATTGCTATTCCACCTACTATATATTGGGGATAGGATGTTGGAGATGGAATACCCCTTTAAGTCCAGTTATCCAGCTGAATGAATACTTAACAACAGAGCTCGCTATTTAGATGTGTTTTCTTGTGGCGTATAACGGACTCTCATGTTTGGTAGTCATTTAGCAGGGCAACTATAAAAGCAAATCCCTCCATTTGGAAATGTAATATAGCTCTCCTGATCAATTATGTTCCTTACCTCATGAGCAGGGCATTGCAGTAATAATAATAATTTATTCATTTATATAGCGTTATTAATTCCATAGCGCTGTATGTCTTTGGAGTGTGGGAGGAAACCGGAGTACCCGGAGGAAACCCACGCAAACACTGGGAGAACATACAAACTCCTTGCAGATGGTGTCGTTGGTGAGAATTGAACCCAGAACCTCAGCGCTGCAAGACTGCAGTGCTAACCACTGAGCCACCGTGCCACCCATTTAGCTTACAGATGCATAACCACCACTCACTGTGTCTGAACACAGGAAGCTGAGCTGACAGCCGCTCTGTGCATGCGGCAGCGTCTATTGTGAAGGAGAGGGCCGCGGGGGATCAACTCTGCACAGGTACCGTGGGACACCGGGGAACACCGGTGGGGGTTATAGGGGGTGACCTGGCAGGGCCTGGGGAGGAGTTTTCTGAAAAATCAGAGGAGTAGGGTGAATGCGGCCGGCGCGCTGCTGTGCGCGCGGCCTTCTTGGATTTCTGGGAGGGCATCAGGGGGGGCACTTTGGCGACACCGGGGGACCGGAGGGGACCGGGGAGGAGATTTATCATGTTTGTTCATGCCAGATGGGAGATTTTTTACCGGCGCTGTCATTTACTGTAACGTGATCATCGGTGTACAGTGTATACCTGTGATCACGTGAGCGGGGACCGGAAAAACCGTCCTGAATCATGATCTCCAGGGTCTCAGCTAGCCGTGAAACCCCTGAGATTTTCTGATGCTGGGGGGCGCTATTCACTTATTTCTGCCTGCTGTTTATAAACGGCAGATCAGAATAAGGCTACATTAACACGACCGATCCATTTTTGCGGTCTGCAAAAAACAGTCCGTTTTTTTTCACGGGTGCATCCGTGTGGCATCCGTTTCCGTTCCGTAGACGGTCCGTATGTCATCTGTTTGTCATCCGTGTGCCTTCCGTTTTTTTTGTGTACTGCAAAAAAACTGAAGGAGGGTAAATGCATAAATTTACCCAGGATCCATAGCTTCATCCTACATGAGGCGTAGAGCGCTCTGGTGATTTTCTTGTGCTTGTGCACTTCATATCAGTCTTTTCTGTCATTATAATGGCAGAAAGACACATAATGTCCCACTCTCCTGCATTTTGTAATTTTGCACCCTTTGGTGCCTTTCATGTGGCACTAAGGGGTGCTTAGCTTTGTATTTAGCCAAAAAAATGAAAAAACAAATGACACAGGGTTCCCCCTAGTTTTGTAGCCAGCTAGGGTAAAGCAGACGGCTGCAGCCTGCAGACCACAGCTGGCAACCTCACCTTGGCTGGTAATCCAAAACTGAGGGCACCCCACGCTGTTATTTATTTTTTATTATTGGACTCTCCCCAGCCTAAAAATAGCAGGCCGCAGCCGCCCCAGAAGTCGTGCATCCATTAGATGCGCCAATCCTGGTGCTTCACCCCAGCTCATCCCGCGCCCTGGTGCGGTGGCAAACGGGGTAATATATGGGGTTAATACCAGATGTGTAATGTCACCTGGCATCAAGCCCTGGGGTTGGTGAGGTCAGGCGTCTATCAGATACCCAACATCACCAACCCAGTCAGTAATAAAAAAAAATAGACGACAAACACATTTTTATTTGAAAAAACACTCCCCAAAACATTCTTTCTTTAACCAATTTATTAGAAAGAAAAACAAATCCAGGTCTGGTGTAATCCAAGGGGTTGCCATGACGATCCACACTGTCCCAGTCAATGAAGAGCAGAATGTTCCCCATTGGCTGGGAGAGCAATGCAGTGACCTGAGCTAACATCAATGGGTCAGCCAAGGTCACTGCAGGGCATGACAAGTGCTGCTGTCAGCGAGGTACATTACCTGCGCTGATCTCCAGCACACTGACAGCACCTGTCACTGAGTTCAATGACCGCCGCCTTCACAGCCAAGTATCGCGAGAGGCCCGTGACGTCACCGCTAGTCAGTCTCGGGTCTGAAGCGAGAGAAGGTGATGTGACAAGCGGCGGCCATGGAGGACAGTGACAGCGCTGAGGTCAGGATGGCGGGACTTCATCACCGCAGGTAAGCCGAGCGGGACCGAGTGTGTGTGTGTGTGTGTGTGTGTACGTGTGTACATGCCGCGGGCAGGAGGGGGCGGAGCGAGCTGAGTGGGGAAGTGTGGGCTTCCTGCACGTAACTAGGATAAACATCGGGTTACTAACCAAAGCGCTTTGGTTGGATACCCGATGTTTATCTTGGTTACCAGCTTGTGGCAGGCTGCCAGCGATGGCTCCTGCACACTGTAGCTGTAAAAAGCCCTGCTTTTTGCTGCTAGAACCGTTCTCAAATGTATCTAGAACTATCTAATTTTAGGAAAAAAGCTCGAGTTCTAGTTCGATCTAGAACAGCCCCAAAATCACTCGAACCGCGAACTGGAGAACCGCGAACCTCGAACCGCGCTCAACTCTAGTAAATACCAGTTGAGTTCCTTCTGTTGAGTTGGTTTCACCTTATATGAACATATTGTAGTTTTCTCACTCTGGTTTTTGTATCCTCTTGCACACCTTCCTCTCCCCATGTAGACAGTGTTCCTGTCTCCCCTCTGGTCCTTCAGGAGGTATAATAAACCCCTCAATGGCCTTTTCGATAGTCAGGTCCGAGGTGGTGTTTTTAGTTGTCAGCTAGGGTCTTTCTAGTCTGCACAGGGACCAGTTGGGTGCAGGCGTGCTGTCTTCCTGCAGTTGGTCTTCTCATTTTCCTTTAACCGTGTGTGAGAGTGTTTATGTTTATAATGCATATATAGCTCAATACATCAAATTTAAAGTTCTTCACAATGGTCTTGATGAGAAGATGGGCTGGAGTCAAACGCTCCAGATTTATGAATAACCAGAAGCACTGAAGAGTGGCGTGTACCTCTATGTGCACCTCACCACAAATCCTATTCCAGTCCCTGCTGGAGTAAGATTTGTGACATAGCTAATGCCTCCACTCATCAGGAATTTAATGAGCAGCGTAATGTCCCACCCCAGCCTTACCCAGCTTGTTGGAGCAGAACGAAAATGGTGGGAAAATGATAGTTGCATAAACTAAGAGCAGTCTCCAGTTGAACTAAAACAATGCATCTTTTGAAAGCTTTTGAAACCAGAATATTGTTGGAAAAACTTTGATGAATCAGGTCCATAGAGCAGAGATAACAAGTACTCTAGAGAACATTCTGTCACACAGAGATTCTCCAACATTTCCTTGGAAATATACAACTGTTGTGTCGCGGGCGGGGAGGAGGGTGTCAGCACACTACGCTCACCCCCACTGCTCGGGTCCGGCTGCTGCTGCTCAGTGGTGGCTCGAGCGGTGGGCCGGATCCCGGGGGTTTCTCGAGCGGCACTCCTCGCCCGTGAGTGAAGAGGGGATTTTGGTTGGGGAGATTGTTTATTGTCTGTGACGCCACCCACGGTTGTGGTGATTGAGTGTACACCACCGCTGCTCTATATGGGGGTCCCGGGGATGGTGAGGCGGAGCAGCCAGTTGTTGTGTTGTCCCTCCGTGGGTAGGGGTTGGTGATCCCGGGGCCCGGTGAGGTGCAGGGGCGCAGGGGCAGCGCTGGGCCTTGCGGCACTGAGGTACTCACTCAGCCAGTAAACACGACACAGTTCTCGGTAAACAAACGGCTGGTTGGACGGGTCCCTCGGACGGTTCACGGTGCTGCGGTTCCCTGCAGTTAGCGGTGACGGTCTCTTCCCTGCACCTTTGAAATGTCTGTTTGGTAGCGATGGATTCCCACCGGTTACCCGCTCCCCGACTACAATCTGGGCCGGAGGAGCTCCACACTTTGCCCGCAGGCGCCGGCCCTGGGAAACTGGTGCCTTGGCGGTGGCGGTGTTTCCCCGTTGTGGTTGGACCTTTGCCTTCAATCAGGACTTGCTTGTTGGGAGACAGACGTCCCCTTCACTAATGGATTTGGCAATTTACGGCGACTCCAAGCCTTGCCGGGATCCGAAAGGCCCCTGCCCTGGTGCTGACTGCCCTTTGTATACTGCTCCAGACCCCCGGGCACACAGCCTCCGTGGTCCTTCCAGCAACCTCCAGACAGTCCCACTGCAGACCTTCACCACCGTCTGCTGACCTTGCTGACTCCGTCTGGGCACACAGCCACAGACCAACTTCAGGCTTTCTGTCACTTCCACTGATGTTTCACTTCACTCTAGCTCCCTCCTGAGCTTCACTCTGTTCACCTCCTACTCCTTCCTCTCCCTGGCTGAACTGCCTGCTCCTTCCTGCCTCCAGGGCTGTGAACTCCTTGGTGGGCGGACGCCAACCGCCTGGCTCCACCCCCTGGTGTGGACACCAGCCCCTGGAGGAAGGCAACAAGGATTTCTGGTTAGCTGGTGTACCTGCAGGGAATGTGGGGTGCGTGTGGTGTTGTGACCTGTGACCCCTGGCTTGCCCAGGGCGTCACATTTGCACATAGTTCTAATAAAATCAGCTCTTTATGCACAAGTTAAAAACCAACTGTGTTCATTCAATGTTTTTAAAGGGGTTGTCCAGTCTTATGATGGAAGTCTTCAGTCACTCTATGTGATTGCAGGCTTCGGAATCCTTGCTGTGCTACACACGCTGTTAGGATTATCTGGTGTTGAGGCCATATTCCAAATCCCATATAGATGTGCTTGGCCTTACTCAATACAAATAAATTGAACGTCTGCTCTGCATGTGATCGCATATATGCAAATGACATACTTGATGTTACACGACGACCTGCTCAGACTGGCATCGTTGGAGCGTGTGATGTGCTTGCCATAAGGATTCAGAAATCTGCAATCACTCTTTGTGATCTTTCCCACAAGACCAGACAACGCTATTAACCCCTGTACGACCTAGGATGGCCCTATACGTCCTAGGTCATATCTATCTCTTGAATGCCTGCTCACGCGGTGAGCCCACATTATTCCTTGAACATGTTTGCTGATATGATTAGCAGAAGTGTGCAGCTAACAGGCGTGGGTGGATCAGGCTGTCAAACTTTGACAGCGTGATCTAACATGCTCCGGTTGGTATCACACCGTTCCCCGACTCCATCGACTGCCCCATGATGCGATTATGGGCCAAAAATGGGCTGTTCTGACAACATGGGGTAAGCTGATGTCTCCTTTTACTGTCATGACTCACTTCCTGTGAATGTGGGCAAAGCACCGGTATTTGCAGAACATTTCTGCTGTTCAGAGGGATGCTGAAGTATCACTCAGAACAGCAGAAGTGATCGGACAGTGCAGGCGTCAAGTCCACTATGGGGAAATGGACAATCAATAAAAGGTTAAAAAAATAAAACGTTTTTAAAAATTTGAAACAATAAAAAAAATCCTAAAAGTTCAAATCACCCACCTTTTGCACTATTGAAGATAAAACAATTAATCTCCCCACACACACATACACATAATTGATATTGCCTAGATCACAAATGCCTGATCTATCAAAATATAAAATCAATTCATTTGATCGGTAACGGGCGTAGAGAGGTAAAAAGTCAAAATGGCAGAATTACGTTTTTTTGGTCACTGGAACATTGCATTAAAATGCAATAACAGGCGATCAAAACATCATATGTACCTAATAATGGTATGATTAAAAATGTCAGCTCAAGACTCAAAAAATATGCCCTCCCATAACCCCAGATCCCAAAAAATGAGAACACTACGAGTCTCAGAAAATGGCGACATAAGCAAAATTCAAATTTTGACAAATTTTAAATTTTTTTCACCAATTAGATAAAAGTAAAACTATACATATTTAGTATCTATGAACTCGTACTGACCTGGTTGAATCATAATGCTCGGTCAGTTTAAAACAAAGTGAACATGGTAAAAGCAAAAAACAATCTTGAGATTGTACTTTTTTTTACAATTTCACTGCAATTTGAATTTTTTCTCCATTTTCAAATACAATATGTGGCAGAATGAATGGTGTCATTCAAAAGTACAACTTGTCCAGCAAAAAACAAGCCATCATATGGCAATACTGATGTGGGGGTAAGGGTTAAGCCACCCCTGCAGAAGTTGCCGACACTCTGGTGGTCGATGTGTAATTGATAAAATGTGAATGTATTGTGTAAAACCACCACCAGGTGGCATAGGTGTAGCATAGCTGTTCTTGCACCTCAGTGGGCAAGGAGAAAGTAGTAGGAGGAGTAGAGTAGGGGATATAAAAGGTAGAGATAGAGGAAAGGAGGACAGGAGAGTCCCAATGGAGAAGATATAGTATCCCTGTCCGTGCATGGCTGAGAGGATCTAAGATGGTGGCGGTAGTTAGAGAAGAGCGACGAACACAGCGTGGGCAGAGCCATGGCGCAATGGCGTGAAGATACGGCCCACCCCCTGGAGGTACAGTGGCAGTCAGTCAACCCAGGAGGGTGCGCCCTGACAGAAATCCACACCCACAGCTACAGTACAGAATCCAGTGGGTGGGACGAAGTGAAAAGAACAGGGTGCAGCCTAAGAAAAAGACCACACCTCTGGATGAGTGGCTGGGTACAGGGAAATTCCCTCCTGTACCCTGGAAGACCGAGACAGACAGAGACAGAACCAGAGAAAAGCAAACCGCAAGAACGAAGAACAAGGAAGAGAGGAGACCTGGGCCTGTTGGAGGATGAGAGGCACGATGGATATCCCATTGCAACCGGGGAAGTGGAAGGAGTGCCTGGAAGGTGCAGAAGAAAAAGATGGAGGCCTACAAGTCGCTAATGACTGGGAAGCGGTAAGTGAGGACCGTATGCTTTCTCTAATGAAAGTGAAGCTAACAGCCTCCCTGGCCCCACCAGGACACCGGTGGGGAGCTCAACTGTGGGACTTGGAGGAGGTGGAGCAGGCTGGCCAGGACTAAACAGAACTGCAGGCGGCCTGGAAGAAAGCCACACAGGCTCAGGAGACAGCTGAGCAGACCCAGGCCCAACTTTGGTGGGCCGATGAGGAGGTCGTGCGGGCGTGGGCTAAAGCCACGCAAGAACAACAACCAATGCGGGAGTTGACTCGGCAGCTGCTGGTGGCCCGTGGATCTCCTGGTCGGAAGAACCATGAGAACCTGGACTCAGAATGGGAGTACTGGGTCATGGAACAGAAGAGAGCCCGGGATCAGAAAATCCGGGACCAGCTAGCTATTTGGATATGGAGTGGCGGCCCATTTCACCTCAGGCCGAATGGTCTACATTAAGTGTGATCGGGGGTATGCCTTCCTGCAGGAAAAAGGTACCTCCAACAAGGTATACTTAAATGCAGGATCATTGGATAACGGCCCACCCGTGCGGCTGGGCAGCAGGATCCTATTCATCAAAGAGAAGGGTCCCAGGGGATTCTTTGCGATGGCCGTAAGGGTGGAGGAGGGTGGAGGAGGAACCCTCTGTGATGAATATGGTAACTGAGACCCCCGCCAGCGGTCTGGCACTCCGAGTGGCGAGCCCGGTTTGCCCACCAGCAGTCGGGTGTAAGTACATGAGGTAATTGTGGCGACAGCAATCCTAGGAATCTCCCAGGGGGACAATCTCTGAGCCGATTACTTTGGCTTGTGAGCACGGTTGCCCCATTGTTTTTTTTTTTGTAACATTATGACTTGGTTCTGTTAGTGTGCGCCCCTGGAATGCCAGCTTCAAGGAAGGGGGAGGCTGGGAGCTGGACAGCAGCGGGACGGTACCTGTTTGGTAAAGTTTATGATGGCACCCAGGGAGGGGTCTTTCACCCTGAGAACTCACAAAGTTGCATCACGGTTCGGTTGTAGGAAATTTATTCTGTTTGTTATGTGGTTTCTGCAGGGCAGCATGCCCGGAAGAAAAGACGAAGTTTGGCCTCA
Organism: Anomaloglossus baeobatrachus; assembly: GCF_048569485.1. Taxonomy (NCBI): domain Eukaryota; kingdom Metazoa; phylum Chordata; class Amphibia; order Anura; family Aromobatidae; genus Anomaloglossus; species Anomaloglossus baeobatrachus. The sequence goes on along the minus strand of NC_134354.1, from coordinate 509,783,408 downwards.
TAGGCCCTGTTATAGTTATTGGTATTAAAGTATTCTTGCATTAAATTGTCTGAGGATGCTACAGTCAGGGCCAGAAATATTTGGACAGTGACACAAGTTTTGTTATTTTAGCTGTTTACAAAAACATGTTCAGAAATACAATAATATATATAATATGGGCTGAAAGTGCACACTCCCAGCTGCAATATCAGAGTTTTCACATCCAAATCGGAGAAAGGGTTTAGGAATCATAGCTCTGTAATGCATAGCCTCCTCTTTTTCAAGGGACCAAAAGTAATTGGACAAGGGACTCTAAGGGCTGCAATTAACTCTGAAGGTGTCTCCCTCGTTAACCTGTAATCAATGAAGTAGTTAAAAGGTCTGGGGTTGATTACAGGTGTGTGGTTTTGCATTTGGAAGCTGTTGCTGTGACCAGACAACATGTGGTCTAAGGAACTCTCAATTGAGGTGAAGCAGAACATCCTGAGGCTGAAAAAAAAGAAAAAATCCATCAGAGAGATAGCAGACATGCTTGGAGTAGCAAAATCAACAGTCGGGTACATTCTGAGAAAAAAGGAATTGACTGGTGAGCTTGGGAACTCAAAAAGGCCTGGGCGTCCACGGATGACAACAGTGGTGGATGATCGCCGCATACTTTCTTTGGTGAAGAAGAACCCGTTCACAACATCAACTGAAGTCCAGAACACTCTCAGTGAAGTAGGTGTATCTGTCTCTAAGTCAACAGTAAAGAGAAGACTCCATGAAAGTAAATACAAAGGGTTCACATCTAGATGCAAACCATTCATCAATTCCAAAAATAGACAGGCCAGAGTTAAATTTGCTGAAAAACACCTCATATAGCCAGCTCAGTTCTGGAAAAGTATTCTATGGACAGATGAGACAAAGATCAACCTGTACCAGAATGATGGGAAGAAAAAAGTTTGGAGAAGAAAGGGAACGGCACATGATCCAAGGCACACCACATCCTCTGTAAAACATGGTGGAGGCAACGTGATGGCATGGGCATGCATGGCTTTCAATGGCACTGGGTCACTTGTGTTTATTGATGACATAACAGCAGACAAGAGTAGCCGGATGAATTCTGAAGTGTACCGGGATATACTTTCAGCCCAGATTCAGCCAAATGCCGCAAAGTTGATCGGACGGCGCTTCATAGTACAGATGGACAATGACCCCAAGCATACAGCCAAAGCTACCCAGGAGTTCATGAGTGCAAAAAAGTGGAACATTGTGCAATGGCCAAGTCAATCACCAGATCTTAACCCAATTGAGCATGCATTTCACTTGCTCAAATCCAGACTTAAGACGGAAAGACCCACAAACAAGCAAGACCTGAAGGCTGCGGCTGTAAAGGCCTGGCAAAGCATTAAAAAGGAGGAAACCCAGCGTTTGGTGATGTCCATGGGTTCCAGACTTAAGGCAGTGATTGCCTCCAAAGGATTCGCAACAAAATATTGAAAATAAAAATATTTTGTTTGGGTTTGGTTTATTTGTCCAATTACTTTTGACCTCCTAAAATGTGGAGTGTTTGTAAAGAAATGTGTACAATTCCTACAATTTCTATCAGATATTTTTGTTCAAACCTTCAAATTAAACGTTACAATCTGCACTTGAATTCTGTTGTAGAGGTTTCATTTCAAATCCAATGTGGTGGCATGCAGAGCCCAACTCGCGAAAATTGTGTCACTGTCCAAATATTTCTGGACCTAACTGTATGTATGAAAATGTACGGAAAAAATGTTTAGAATTTTGTTTTCAAAGTGTTAGGCATTACAGGATTCAGCAGCAGAGGAGGTGACCTGTACCCCTGGAGCAGTTTGGGAAGACTTCTCGGTAAGCTGTGGAGTGTCTGCTGGGTGGTGGTTACATGTAGTGTGCCGGCTCCTTTTAGTAATCTGCCGAGATTGCCTAGATTAAGGAAGGGGGAAATGTGGGGGTAAGGGTTAGGCCCACTTCTGCAGAAGTAGCCAGCACACTGGTGATCGATGTGTCATTGATAAAATGTGAATGTATTGTGTAAAACCACCACTAGGTGGCATAGGTGTAGCATAGCTGTCCTGGCACCTGGGTGGGCAGGGAGAGAGTAGTAGGAGGAGGAAAGTAGGGGATATAAAAGGGAGAGATAGAGGAAAGGAGGGCAGGAGAGTTGCAGTGGAGAAATAGTGTGAACAGCCCATTCTAAAGATTCTGACCCTAATGGTCACTCCTGCAGCCATGACATGCAGGATACATTCCAGAATGTTTAACTGCGTCTTCAAGAAAAGGGGTTTAGTCCTGATGGTCGGGGGTCTGGCATCCGTATTACCTGGCTCGCAATACTCAATGACTTCCTCACTAACTGAAGGTCAGTACACCCTCAAGGAATAGAGTATAGCTGGATGGCCTGGGCATGGATGGGAGAGCCCTGTCGGTTGCGGTCCTTCGTATGCGTTAGCGTCACCTGTGGGTGGGCGAAGTGGCTCGACAGACTTAATGAACCGGTCGGTGCCAGTGTGAAGTGTAGTGAAGGAATTAGAGGTCTAGAGGTGTCATACAGAACTTAGCTGCCTGGAATATGGACAGCTGCTAAATGTGTTTGAGAAGAAGGAGTAGAAGGAACCCTTATGGGATGAGTACCAGTGCCGGCGAAACGCGAACCGAAGTAATGGAGAAATTGAAGGTAAATAAAGTTTGCATGTTTGAGAGAAGAAACCTTGTTGGGACTTTATTTACTGAGAGAGGGAAAGTGGTGTTGCTTGAACGGTTACGGAGGTCTCCTGTGTGTGGAGTGTCGACATAGAGGCAAGAGGTAAACGGACGGCTGCGCTGCGGCCTGTTGACCCCTGCAAGCACGACTACTACCACTGCCTGCCCTGTGCCTGCTGCTACCACACTAACCGAAAAATAAAAAAGAAATGGTTCTTGGAACGAAGGGAGGAAAAAATGAAAGCGAAAAATGAAAAATTGCCGGAGTGGGGAGGGTTGGGGGTGAAGGGTTTAATTATACGGTTATCAATTTTTTTATTGCCTCTATTAAAAGTAAGACATTAAAAGAGGAACAAGTTATGTTCTTAAAGGCATCTTCAACAATGCTTTTTAAAACATGCCAGAGGGATGGAATAGTTAAAACAATAAAGAAATAAGTATTACTAGAGATGAGTGGATTTAACAAAATTTAAAATCTCATGGAATTTACAGGGAAATTCAATTTGCAAGTGATGTTATTCTCCAAGATTTGAAGGAGCCCCAGTAGTCTTTGGGGTCTCTCCAGAACCCAAAGCATAATGTAAAAAATAAAAAATAAAAAAAATGTATAGTCACCTTCTAGTCATAAGTCCTGTTTTAGAGTTGACACATCAATGTATGACTGCATACTGAATGATGGAAAAGTGAGCAGTGACGTACTAGGTTTTTGTTGTTTTTTTTTTAACCTTTTGTAAGCCCTCTACAGATCAGCAAATTGGTGACTGCAACTGGCTGCCATTTTGCTGAATTAAAAAAAGTCCGTAAACTGAAGAATATGGATCTTTGCAAAATTTGAGTGGCTGATGATCGTCTGCAGCAGGATAAGAGGAATAATGGATGGGAAGTGATCACTTCTGATATGATAGGGTATCATTTTGAATATCAGTAACCTGACTCTGCAACTATGAGTGAACAGAAGGTGATAGTTTTAATGGGAACCTGTCAGGTCCCTATGCCCTCCAACAAAGCAGCATTCATACCTGTATGCCAAAATTGGCTGCCTAAACATCCCTGTATAATGCTATTCACTAAAATTGACATTTTACTAGTTGATGGGCATCCTGTTTGTTTGATAACATGATTTCTAAAAGCCAGCCAGCTCCTGCAAAACGGTGTGTATGCGTCCCAGCTTCAGAGAGGCAAACTGCACATGGTTTGTAGAGCAGACGTTGTTCTACTGATCATGAGCAGTGCGCCTCTCTGAAGCCAGGATGCATATACTCGACTTCAGAGTCTAAGTGTAAGTGAACAAAGCCATGCGCTAGAGCAGGGGTGGGCAATTAATTTTCCCATGGGGCCGCATGAGAAATTGGGATTGGTTTAGAGGGCCGGACTAATATAATTAACTCCGTTCTACCCAATATACTACATTACTACACCCCCTCCATATACTACACCTGTAATATACTACATCACTACACCCCCATATAATACACCTGTATTATACTACACCAGTATATACTACACCTGTAATATACTACATCACTACACCCCATATACTACACCTGTACTATACATCACTACACCCCCCATATACTACACCTGTAATATACTACATCACTACACCTCCATATACTACACCTGTAATATACATCACTACACCCCTATATACTACACCTGTAATATACTACATCACTACACCTCTATATACTACACCTGTAATATACTATACCTCCATATAATACACCTGTAATATACTACACCTCCATATAATACACCTGTAATATACTACACCTCCATATAATACACCTGTAATATACTACACCCCCATATAATACACCTGTAATATACTACACCCCCATATAATACACTTGTAATATACTACACCTCCATATAGTACACCTGTAATATACTACACCTCCATATAGTACACCTGTAATATACTACACCCCCATATAATACACCTGTAATATACTACACCCCCATATAGTACACCTGTAATATACTACACCTCCATATAGTACACCTGTAATATACTACACCCCCATATAATACACCTGTAATATACTACACCTTCATATAATAAACCTGTAATATACTACACCCCCATACAATACACCTGTTATATACTACACCTCCATATACTACACCTCCATATAGTACACCTGTAATATACTACACCTCCATATAATACACCTGTAATATACTACACCTCCATATACTACACCTGTAATATACTACACCTCCATATACTACACCTGTAATATACTACACCTCCATATACTACACCTGTAATATACTACACCTCCATATACTACACCTGTAATATACTACACCCCCATATAATAGACCTGTAATATACTACACCTCCATATACTACACCTGTAATATACTACACCTCCATATATTACACCTGTAATATACTACACCTCCATATACTACACCTGTAATATACTACACCTCCTTATACTACACCTGTAATATACTACACCTCCATATAGTACACCTGTAATATACTACATCACTATATACAACACCCCCATATACTACACCCCTATATACTACACCTGTAATAAAACTACATCACTACACCCCATGTACTACACCACTATATACTACATCACTATATACACAACACCATATACTACACCTGTAAAACTACACCACTACACCCCCAGTATTAGTCACCAGTCCCCCCTCCCCCATTGTCCCCTCCTCAGCTTATTAGTCACTACTTACCTCTCCCTTGTTATTGTCCCTGTTCTCAGGCACCTCCGTACAGGCCCCCCGCTGAGCTGCTGCTTTTGTTGTACGGGCCATGGCTGCGCTGATGCTGTTCTCCGAGGGGTCCCCACCGCTGCTTCTCTCTGTGAAGGTCCCCGCTGTGCCGCTCTTCTCCTGCCGGCTGGGCGGGAACTTTTGAAATTACACACGCGCGCAGTACTGATAACATCACAGCGCCCGCATGTGTCACAGAGAAAGTGCCGACAGGGAACAGAGGATAGATTCCTGCGTTCCGATGCCTGCACTGACTGTGCAGACCTGCAGGATCTCTCCCTGCGCGGCACGCTGCAGCCCGGCTCCACTGCACCGGCTGAAGACGGGCGGGCCGGTCACAGAGAATAGGTGGGCCGGATGTGGCCCGCGGGCCGCCCCTTGCCCAGGTCTGCGCTAGAGCAAGATTTCCAGGAGCTGGCTGTAATGCTGGCTAGTGGAAATTGTGTTATCATGCCACAAAGGCTTGATAACATGAAAAGAGGACTGACGACTCTGGGGAACTAACACCCCATTGACTTGTCACAGGCCTAATTAGCATAAGGATAGTGCGGTTTATGTCGTTTTTTAAACATTGATTTTAGTGAATAGCATTATACAGGGATAGTTAGGGAGGGAATTTAGTCATACAGATATGAATGCTGCTGGGTTGGAGGGCAAAAGGGACCCGACAGCTTCCCTTTAAGTCTTCGTGGACTGGAAACAAAAGAAGGATGTACACACACCAAGAAGAAGATGCTACCAGTTGGATTCAATTTCAAAACTGCTGTACTCCATGACAACATCAGTTATGATCTTTCAAATAGGATCAGAAATTGAACCTGTATGATTCCCTCCAGAAAACATTAATCCATTGCCAGCAGCAGCTTAGCAATTAAGCTTAGAATAATTGGCATCTCCTTACAGTAACAATAAAAAGGAATCTGTCAGCAGGTTTTTTTATATTTAATCAGAGAGCAGCATAATGTAGGGTAGAAGATTCAAGGCATGTGTAACTTATTAGGCTGAGTGCTATCATTTCAATAAAATCAGTATTTTATCAGCAGGAGATTAACACTACAGGACTACATCTCACCTGCCAGGCAATCAGGCTGATCTGTTTAACCCCGTCCCCACCACTGATTGGTAACGTGCTGAAAATTCACAGTGTACACAGGAAGCTGTCAGTCAGAGCTGTGGGAGGGGTTATACACAGTTCAGAAGTGTTAACTTTGCTACATCTACATCAGACTAGGATTCTTTCAAAACTACACCAATCCAATCGCAATCCAGTAAGTGATACATCGCTGGAATCAGGCTTTACTGCCTGATATTATGCTGCTCTCAGATTATATAGCAAAAACCTGCTGACAGATTCCCTTTATAAAAGTAAGTTCTCAGCTGCATGTAGTGTAGACAAGAATCAAAATATTATATTAACATCTTCGTTAATAGAAAAGCACCTTATTTTACCAAAATTCACTTGTAATAAATAGATATAGATGATAATGTTCATGAATAGTAAAGCACTTAAATAAAAAGCATATCCCAGATGATTTCATGATTTACATATACATCCACATAAGGCAGAGATAGATGCGTGGACAGACCTGCAATATTTTGGTGGGAACCCCTTTTTCAATCATGCTTGAGAAAAGGGTCTGCCGTGAAACATCGCAGGTGTGTCCACTTGCTAATCTGTATTTATACAATGTTTCCATAAGTCCTATTTGTGAAAGCATTTTTTTGACCTTTACTATAGATTAAATGTCAGTCTGCATGATTTATGAAGATAATCTATGAAGATAATGTATTTTTTTGGATGTATATATGACCTTTGAATCCGTTTTGCATATGCGGTAGTTTATGCACTTTACTATTCATGAACATTTTCATTTACATCTATTTATTGCATATGGAATTTGGTAAATAAGGTGCTTTTCTGCTTATAAAGCTAAAATACAGCAGCCATGAATTCTTCTAAACAGCTGCCTAGCACTCTGAAAATGAACATGGAGTCCCACAAAACAGGAGAAGGCCCTTTCCTCAGTTCAAAATGTAATTAAGCGATAGCAGTTAACAAAGTGTGGAGATCAAGATAAAGTCTGGAAACCAAGCAAGATGTAATTAAAAACTGCTCATAGGATTGCTAGAGAGACAAAAATCAGAACCCCAGCTTGATTGCAAAAGACCTTCAGGAAGATTTAGCAGACTCTGGAGTTGTAGTTACATTGTTCAGCTGTTGAGAGACACCTGCACAAATATGCAAAAGAACATCTAAACAAGCCTGATGCATTTTGCAAACAAGTCCTGTGAAACAAAGAGGTTAAAATAGAACTCTTTGGCCACAATGATCAAAGGTATGTGAGGAGAAAAAACCCCACAGAATTTCAGGAAAAGAACATATTGCCAACCGTTAAGACCCCATTACAAGTATTGATTTTTCGTGCGATCGCATGTGCGATCGCACCCGCCCCCATCGTTTGTGCAACACGGGCAATTTGTTGCCCATGTCGCACAAAGTCGGTAACCCCCGTCACACGTACTTACCTTCCAAATGACCTTGCTGTGGGCAGCGAACATCCTCTTCCTGAAGGGGAAGGGATGTTCGGCGTCACAGCGACGTCACTCAGCGGCCGCCCAATAGAAGTGGAGGGGCAGAGATGAGCGGGACGTAACATCCCGCCCACCTCCTTCCTTCCACATTGCCAGCGGGACGTAGGTAAGCTGTGTTCGTCATTCCCGGGGTGTCACACGTAGCGAAGTGTGCTGCCTCAGGAACGACTAACAACCTGCATCCAGGAATTTGACCGATATTATGAAAATGAATGAAGTGTCAACGAGCAACGATAAGGTGAGTATTTTTGCTCGTTCACAGTCGCTCGTAGCTGTCACATGCTATGCTATATCAAATGATGCCGGATGTGAGTCACGGAATCCGTGACCCCGACGACATATCGTTAGATATATCGTAGCGTGTAACGGGGACTTTAGGCATGAAGGTGGATCAATCATGTTTTGGGATTGTGTTGCAGCCAGCGGCATGGGTAACATTTCATGGGTAGAGGGAAGAATGGATTCAATGAAATTTCAACAAATTCTTGATTCAAACATGACATTATCTGTAAAAAGCTGACATTAAAAAGAGGATGGCTTCTACAAATGGTTATTGATCCTAAACACAAATCAATATCCACAATAGACAACCTCAAAAAAAGCAAGCTGAAGGTTTTATAATGGCCCTCACAATCCCCTGATCTGAACATCATTGAAAATCTGTGGCTGGTCCTCAAAAGAGCAGTGTATGCAAGACGACCCAAAAATCTAACAGAACTGGAATACTTTTCCAAGGAAGAATGGATGAAAATCCCTCAAATAAGAATTGAAAGGCTGTTGGCTTGCTACAAAAGGCATTTACAAGCTGTGATGCTTGCCAAGAGGGGATGCTACTAGGTACTAACCATGCAGGGTGCCCAAACCTTTGCATATGCCCAATTTCCTTTTTTGTTAATTTTAAAACGTAAAAGATAAAAATATTTTTTTTGGCCTAAAATACAAAGTAAATGTGTCATTTATAACTTTATCTTGTAGAGATCATTTCATCTTCAACTTGCTTAACTGTTCACAATAGCAGTAATATTGACCAAGGGTACCCAAACATTTGCATTCCACTGTATTTGATAATAATTGACATTTGATGTACACTTGAGGAAGCATGGCAGGAAAGCATGCATCATATCTACCTTCAATATCATCATCTTAGGTTACAACATGTTTTAGTATTTTTTTGTTTTAATCTATACTTTGTGCTCCCTCTCAAACATGACCTACCCCTCATTCTGGTATTTGACAACATGCCTGACAACTCCAATTTGGAATTCACAAGACAGCAATCACATGCAGGATATAATGAATGGATTTCCTATAAACAGAACGATTGTTGTAAAACTGTTTGATTATTGATTTACAATTGGCAACCTGTATATTCAAAGGACTTCACCATGAAATCTTGCTAAAAGCATAAGCAACAGTATTTCATGGCAACAAAAAGTAATAGATATCAATCAATTATTTTTCCAGTTTTTTGGGGTAGTGTTAATTACCGAATCTTCAGATGTCTACACAATTACATATACTGGCAATTGCTACACGTTAGAACTCTCACAGATCCAGAAATGATCTTTTACATCACATGAGCAGGGGTAAAATAAACATTGAGTACTAAAGAGTGAAAATAACCTTTTTTAACAGTTCTGTTCAGTTCAGCTTTAAGTAGTCTTGTATTTGCTCACTTTACTCTTTATCAGTGGCCTGGATTAATTTTAGAATTTCTATAAAAACAGAATCTTATGCCCATAGACAGTAATGTTCCCAGAACAGAACAACACGTTCTTTCATCCTAAACTGTATAAGTAACAAAAATTGTCAACCTTGTTTGAAACCATTTAAAACATTTACTGAGCATGTCGCATCATGTATTATTTTCATAAAAGGATACTCTTTATAAAATGATTCTTATTGTAGTTACAATTTCCAAACAATAGCAGTACAGCCAAGGTGGGAGGAAAACTCCTCCATGGGCTCAGTAACCCATCTTCTAATGGAAAACATCTAAGTATGTTTGATCTGTCTCTGTGGACCCAATAGAAAGAGCAGAAACGTCACTGGTGCGGGTGATTAAAGGATTTTTATTCCTTCCACTTTTTTCACCTTGTTGTATGTGCTGTCTCACTTCCTTTTTTAGTAGACAATGTTCCTCAAATGGGTTATTTCATGTCCATATGCCCTGTGAGATGTCCCCACTTTATAAGGAGACAGCCATTAAGTAAGATCACCTCTCACTCTATCATTGTGTCAACATGATCACTGTATTGAATCTAAAGGCCCAGTCACACACAACGACTTACCAGCGATTCCGAAAATGATGCGACCTGATAGGGATCGCAGGTAAGTTGCTGGGAGGTCGCAGGTGAGATGTCACACAGTCAGATCTTACCAACGATGCAGGAACAATACAGGTCGCAGTAGCGACCTGTATAACGATCTCAGCAGTCACTGTGACTCTGTCACAAAGTGTCAAACACAGCGATGTGTCCTGCCCAGCAGGACATCGTCTTTGAAGAAAATGGCCTGGACCACCATTCTGCAACGACTAGAGATCTCACAGCAGGGGCCTGATTGCTGGTAGGTGTCACACATAACAAGATCGCTAACGGGATCGCTACTGTGTCACGGAAACCGTGACTCAGCTGCGATCTCGCTAGTGATCTCGTTATGTGTGACGGTACCTTTAGACAAGAGAAATACTCAAACAAAAGGGTCACAATTGTAGAAAAAAACAGCAGATTTCCAGCTCCAGGAGTAGCTTGATTAAAAGTCCATTTTATTAGGTATAAAATAAAAAACCAGCAGGTACAGCATATGTCGGATGGCTTAAAGAACAACGCGTTTCGACGCTCAGGTCTTCAGAACATGATTAAGACCTGAGCGTCGAAACGCGTTGTTCTTTAAGCTATCCAACATATGCTGTACCTGCTGGTTTTTTATTTTATACCTAATAAAATGGACTTTTAATCAAGCTACTCCTGGCGCTGGAAATCTGCTGTTTTTTTCTACAATTGTATGGCTGCCTAGCCCCATTCCGTGCGCAGGAATTGGATACTACCAGCAAGGCAGTTGGTGAGCTGGACTATTCTCTCTCTTTTTTTGAAAGGGTCACAATGTTTTGAACTTTTGACTTTCAGACTCCATATCTCACCATCTACTACAGCTTTTAGTGTGAGACTAGCATCACTTTATACATAAATTTGACTTGCAACTATTTAGCATATGATTAGCTATGCAGATTCTTGTCCTGTCACTGCATTGTTATGTCACGGGCGGAGGAGGGGGCGCTGCGCTCTCCCATTGCTCGGGTCCGGCTGCCGCTGCTGCTGTGGCTGCTGCTGCTCGGTGGTGGCTCGAGTGGTGGGCCGGATCCCGGGGACTTGAGCGGTATTCCTCGCCCGTGAGTGAAAAGGGGATTTTGATTGCGGGGGTTTTGATTATTGTCCGTGACGCCACCCACGGTTGTGGTGATATTGGTGACACCACCGCTGCTCTGGACGGGGATCCTGGGAGCAGTGACAGGGAGCAGCTTGGTTGTTATTTCTCCCCTCCGTGGGTAGGGGGTTGGTTGTCCCGGGGCCCGGTGATGGGGTAGGGATGGATGGCAGGCGGGTTACGGAGCCTGGCGAGGTGCAGGGTCGCGGGGGCAGCTCTGTGCCGCACGGCACGGTAGTACTCACTCAGCCAAGGATGAGGACACAGTTCTCGGTAAAACACACGGCTGGATGGACGGGTCCCACAGACGGCTGCGGTGTTGTTTTCTTCCGGCAGGTTGATGGTGACTGCCTTTCCCTGCACCTAGATACGGTAGATGGTTCCAATGGGTTCCCACCGGAAACCCGCTCCCCGGCTTGGATATAGGCCGGAGGAGCCCATTTTGCCCGCAGGCGCTGGCCCTGAGAAACGGTTGCCTTGGCGGTGGCGGTGTCTCCCTCACTTGGTTGGACTGTTGCCTTCTGTCGGGACTTGGCTGTTGGGAAACCCAGGAGGTTCCCTTCACTAATGAAATTGGCAAATACACGGCGACTCCTAGCCTTGCCGGGGTCCGTAAGCCCCTGCCAGATGGTGCTGACTTCTCTTTGTGTACCGGTCTGGTACCACCGGGCCACCGCCCGTCCACGGTCCTTATGGTAGACTCCAATCGGTCACTCCTGCAGACGGTCACCACAGTCTGCCAACCTTGCTGTACCGCCCGGGCCACACACCCGGACGGCGTCAGTTAGTTGCTCCACTACCACTTCACTTCCTTCCACTTTCACCTCCAAAACTCAACTGTTTGTTTTCCCGCCTCCAGGACTGTGAACTCCTCGGTAGGCGGGACCAACCGCCTGGCCCACCCCCTGGTGTGAACATCAGCCCCTGGAGGAAGGCAACAAGGGTTTTGTGTCTGACTTCAGTGTGCCTGCTGGGAGTGTGGGGTGTGTTGGTGTTGTTCTCTGTGGCACCTGGCTTGTCCAGGGCGCCGCAGTTACTTTTTTGATCCTAAAATTCGAAACTTTTATTACTTTGTCAGTAGCTTGTAAATTCACCTTTGGATTTCACCATTGCCTGAATCCTTCTTGGCATGCTTTCAATCAGATTCAAGCATGTCTCAAACAAAATCTGATTCCAGGTCTCTTCTACACGTTCCCATTGTTGATTCATACTGAGCGACTCACTTGGATATGTGTACAGCTTTTTCTTCAACTCTACTCACAATTGTTCGATTGAGTTGAGGTCTAGGGAGTGTAGTGGACAATCCAGCATCTCTACTTCATTTTTGTTGACTATTTCGACACCAATCTCGAGTTATGCTTTGGGTCATTGTCCTGCTGGAAACTGTTGTCCTTTTCATACCCATAGTACTCAAATGTATGAAGTAAATCATCTTAAAGGATACTCACAAATAGCTCAGCCTTGAAATCACCATTGATCCTGTTCAAGTATCCAACACCTTTGTCTGTGAAACAACCCCATACCTTCAGGCTTCCTCCACCGAGCTTGACAATTCCTTCAATTTCTTGATCCGTTAGAACCTTTTTACCTTGTTTCTTCCAGTCGCATATGCACCCATCAGAGCCTAGTCTATTGACTTTTATCTCATTGCTCCAAATCACCTGTTTCCAATCTTCTACTGTCTATATTTCGCACTTTTGTTCAAACTCGCGCCAGTACTTCTTATGATAATGTTAAAGGTGAGGCATCTTCACCTTTTTTTGCAGGCCACCATTCCAGACTTGTGTAACATGCATTGAAAGGTGCATACAAGCCACCTCCACTGCAATGTTTGTCATGCCAGAACTGATAAACCTTGTGATGAGCCGACTTTTTGACTTTGATATTTTGCCTGGACGTCTACCTCTTGGCTTTTCAATGAATGGACGGACTTCATTTTGTATTCTTTCAATTGTCATGGCACTCAAATAATGCAGTTTGGCAATTTTCTTGGCAGAGAGACTGCCTTTAATGAGCTGGATGATGCTGTTTCTCTTTTCTTGGGAAATCTTCCTCATGGCTGCTTCTCAATTCGAACTAGTGAACTTTTGCTTTGGAATCAACCTAATAACACACTGAGCTATTACGGAATGTGAGAATAGATTGCATTTTGTAGTATACAGGAAGAAAATTATTTTTCCACCACCAGAAGCAAAACAGTAACAATGCAGTGACATGACATGAATCTGCATAACTAGTCATATGATAAATAGTTGCAAGTCAAATGTATGTATGAGAGAGCCAAAATGTCTGTAAAATGAAGGTAATCTCACGCTCAAAGCTGTAGTGGATGGTGAGATATGCAGCCTGAAATTTATAACCTCAAAATATTGTTACCGTTTTGCTCGTCACCGTATATGACCAGCCAAAGAAAGCCTCTTAATAAATAAAAGTTGGATTACATTCGCTCTAGAAGATGGACTTTTACTCATCATCAAGATGGCAATCTTTAAAGAGGATGTAATATTTATGATCTGAACATATCCAGCTGATATAGCCATGTATTCTCCTTCTACATGCATGCTTCCTACCTTTGCCTAAAAGTAATGTTAATTAGTAGTATGAGAGGTAGCTGATGAAGCCTCCAGAAGGCCAACCAAGGTTATCTAGATTTCTCAGTCATGCCATTACATATACATGTAATTCTAAAGGGGATCTTAGGGCTGTCATTTTAGAACTACTGCCATAGTTTTGAATGTTAAGGCTTATGAAAAAAGTCTTCCTTTAGTTTAGAAGAGTAAAGAATGTGAACGACAATGACTGCAATGTATCAGAAATAGACAAACAGAACCCTACTTACTTATCTTATAAAAATATGTATCTTTTCAATACATTGTTTAAAAAAATGTAAAAAAAAACATGCAGAGCCTGTCTGTGTAACATTGGTTAATGATGTCATAAAACGTGGGTTAACCTGAGAACGTGCAACCATAGAAATCTACAATAGAAAACAAGTAACCTAGCAGGCCTGCGAGGCCCCAGGTATGTGTTCTAAGGTTAACCTTGTTTATTTCTCGTCCTGGTACATAATTTATTTCAAAATTCCCAGGAACTTAAGGTAAAACACAAATTGTCCTGATTCATTGCCATTTGTATACTTTCATAGAGTAGTATTTAAAGGCTGAACTGAAGGAAACCGTATCATGCACATAATAAAGCTGCTTATTAAGGCATCTTTTGCCACTTAAGGACCTGCAATAAGCTGGCTGGCTTTTGCTGCCAGATCCTGTTATTTAGATTCTAATTATAGTGGGGTGTAAATAGCAATACCTCATGCACTGGATGTTTAAGTGTTAATGCTGGAGCTGCCGGGGATATAGAGGTGTAAGGACACAATCAGATTTAGAGCTTATTTATTGCAGATCATCATCACCTACTGTAGGGATTCCACTCATTGGCACCGGTTGAAGAAGGCACAGGCAGCAAAGATCTGGGTCAAATAAGAAGATTTATTTAACTTCATAAATATTCACAGGAAAACCAACAGCCTTTCACTGGTAAAAATAGTAGAACATAAATAAAACAAGGCAATTCTCTGAGCAAAACAATTTTGCGCTTTGTCCAGTGCTGACAGACTTTCCAGCACTCACCAGAGGTGATTCTACCTCTACTCTCAGTAAATAAGGCAGGTGAACTGCCTTTTATAGCCCATTCCAAATCCTAGAGGGAATGGCCAATCCCACACAGATCTAGTGGCCGTTCCTAAAAAACTGGACCCAAAATCCAGGCCCATTAAAAAAAATCTCTCGCCTGTGGGGAGCGACACCATCCCGGCTGCACTTAACATCTACCCTGGTGAGAGACCCTGCAGCGGTGGCCCCCCATCCCTGGCTGCGTACCACAGGTGGCATCACGATCACCTTAATAGACTTTTCTAACCATCACCCCCATCCTCCACCTCCAACTACCACCCTTATCCTCCATTCCTGCCTCCCTACCGCCCTCCTATCCTCCTTCCTGTACGCCTCGGGGCAATGGAACCGGGCCAAGCCATCCAGTGATGACGCAGAGTATCTGCACACCCGGCCTGGCAGTAGGTTAAAACACCTGCCCTGTGGGGCGCTACATTTGGCGTCACGAACAGGATATTCGAGCCTGCAACCGCTGGGTAATATGCACCTTTTCTTAAGTTTCTGCTTATGGACTGTGTGTGGCGTATTAGCAAAATCAGCAGACGCTATTACGGCAAAGCGCCAGATAAGAGAGGGTGTGTCTTCGTGGGCGGAGCCCTGAACAAAAGGCGCGAACTGGAGTTCCTTTGCAGAGCCAGTCAGCAAGCAAAGACTAAAAATAATATGTCCGCTGAGGAGGAAGCAGGGGTTTTTCCTGCTGCAGTAGCCGCCACTCCAGTGATCCCGTTGCCCATGCTTTACCTTCCAGGGGCGACCTGGCTGCCGCAGTATTCTGGAGAAGCCTACACCTTGTCAGACTTCAAGGAGCGACTGTATGGCATATTCCGCATCTATTTCCTGATGGAGAAAGCAGAAAACTATCATCCTCATTGCTCAACTAACCGGAGCATTACGGAGGGAGGTCAGGTCCTGGCCGGAGATTGACAAGAGAGTGGTAAAAGACATTTTAGCCAAGCTGAAGGTAACCTTTGATACCCGTACACTGTCTGAGATAAAAATGCGGTTTTATGGATGCAAGCAACAGGTCCATGAGGGCATACGGGATTATGCCTTAAATCTGCAAGAGGCAATGAAAACAGTAAAGCAGGTGGCACTAGCAAAGATGGGGGATGAAAATTGCCTACTGACCGACAAGTTTCTGGAGGGGCTGCTGTCTGATGTCCACCGGAGCCAGTTGTGCATCGTAGCCATGTAACACCCAAACATCAGCTTTGCCGAATTCAAAGACCGGGCCATACAAGTGCTGCGTGAACCATCTTGGCCCAATGCTGTGTCCACTACCAAGCTGAAGGTGGATGCCAAAGAGCAAGCTATGGACAAATATCCTCATGATGATTGGCGACTCCAGATTCAGGAACTAATTAAGTGTGTGTCTGCCTTAACCCATGTGGTGCAGTCCAAGCAGGTAAACAGCAATCGGGGGCCATTGAACTGGTTCCAGTGCTGATGACCTCACCTGGTGACGACACGGTAAGGACCCGTTGTCCCAGGTTCCTGATAGGTATGCTGCGGACGGGCAGACCATTTGTCGCCGTTGTGGAAAAGTGGGACATTTTGCAAGAGGCTGTCCCACGAGTGTCCAGAACCAGGGAGCCGGGATCGGTTCCCTGATACAGCCATCTCCCCCAGAAGCAGCTGAAAAAGAAAGAATATTAGTAAATGTTTTCTTGCATAGGCAAAAGTTAAAGTTAATGTTGATTTTCTATGCTGCACTTTGAAGATGTCTTGATGACTTGCTGACCTGTTTGAAGCAGTTGAAAATGTTTGAAATGTTTATTTGCTGTGCCTCCCATATAAGGAAAAAATATAATGTTTTGGTTTAATGCATAACAAAAATGCAGTAATCTTTGTCAAATGTTGCAGCCCGGGAGTGCTGCTATTTGCCACCGGGGAATGTGGCACCCTTGGACTTAAGGCGTCACAAAGTATTACACCACTTTTATGGGGTAATATCTATCCTGGGTCAGGAGGGGGTTAACCTGCCGCTGCCTTCACAAAACACACACAAACAACAGTAGGTGCTTACTCACAGGGGGTTCGACTAGGGCAGACAGGGGAGCCAGCCATTACAAAGCATGGGACTTCCTGCTCGCTAGGACAACCAATGGGGCCAGGCACCACATGTGGTAGAAGGAGGCGCAACCAAGACACTTTAGTCAGAACATTCCGGACCTTCCTGTGCACAGCTTGGGTAATACCTAGTACTGACAACTGGAGTTAGTGTTCCTCTCTCTTCATGGGCCCATGGCTTGGAGCAGGAGGCTCAGTCTGGGTACCAGATAGCAACCGAGGGACACTTCACTAACAGACTTTCACGGGCACCGGAGGTGACTGCTGACGGATCTGGGAACGGCTGGAGCCCATCGTGGCAGAGAACAGCACTCTGGGGCAGCGCTTGAACAACTTGTGAGTAAAGAGACTTGGAACCGCAGCCCCTGCCTCTGCCTCTCCTTTAACCGGCTCCGACGCTTAGCACTGCGGCGCCAGCGGAGACTACCACCACCCTCGTCCACCGGCATCCTCCCCGCGGTAATCCCACTCCGCCTGTGGGGAGCGACACAATCCCGGTTGCACTTAACATCTGCCCCGGAGAGAGACCCTGCAGCGGCTGTCTCCATCCCTGGCTGCGTACCACAGGTGGCGTCACGATCACCTTAATAGACTTTCCTAACCGTCACCCTCATCCTCCACCTCCAACTACCACCCTCCTTCTCCATTCCTGTCTCCCTACTACCCTCCTATCCTCCTTCAGTGTACTCTTCGGGGCAACGGAAATGGGCCAAGCCAGATAGTGACAACGCAGCGGATCTGCAACTCGGCCGGGTAACGAGTAGGTTAAAACACCTGCCCCGTGGGGCGCTACACATGCATTAATAAACAGGTTTCTTAGACCTGATGAAGCTGGTGTACCTAAAGTAAACAGAAAAATAAAAGAAAACATGAAAATGATAAAGCATATGACCAATATAAAAGATTTACCATGATGTCTATGATAATGACAATCTTGACTTTTTTTTTGCCTGGTATGCATCCTGCTTTTGAATAGACAATGGGGCAGATCTTTGAATGTTGTCTTAAATGGAGACTTTTTAGAATTAAATTAGACAAGGCAACTTTGGTCTTGCATCAGAACCCCTTTATGTTTTCTTAAAGAACCATACTGTATATGCTCAATGTTGTCTGCGTAGAGACTAAAAATATTTTAAAATATAAGGGTGTAAATAATACCGTAATAGCAGATGGTTGGATGTTTATGGTTGTTTGTTTTATGTAAATCCTATTTTTAAATATATTTACATTAAAGATTCACAAAAATAAAAGCAAACATGAAAATAAAATTGGATAACATATGTAATCTTCCAAATGTATAACATTTAAATATGCTATTTTTTTTCTTTTCATTTTCCAAGTCTTAGTTCACCCATCTTTACCCATCATGAAAGTAGCAGCCAGACTGATCAGTCTGTCTTCCAGTTTTGGCTCCAACGTTTCTTCTGTCTGCCACTAATTATGCTGGATTTCCATGGTTTTTGTAGAACTAAACTCAAATTTTCTAGTCCACACTAAACATAAGCAAACCTTTCAAAGTTCGGTTCGACGATCTTTACTGAGCTTTCTGGTGTTCACCAAGCTGTTTGGCGAACACACTGAACCCATTGAATTCAATGGGAGACCAAACTTATATGTTGTAAAATGGTGTAAGGGGCTGTGAAAGAAGGAAAATAAGGAAGGAATAATGTAGGACATACTTACCACTCATTATCCCTCATATCATTGCTTTCCCCACCCCCTGCTGTCCCTGATTGGCTGAAGTCAGACCCAGCCCCCAGACAGCGTATGTGAAAGGTTGGAATCACAGACCCTGTCCGGGGGTCTTATATATTGGGGGAGTGAAATAAATAAATAAATTTGGAGTAGGGTCCCCCCGTCTATTGATACCAGAACAGATAAAGCCCGCAGCTACAGGCTGCAACTCCAAGCCATGTGCTTATCTTGGCTGTGTATCAAAATAATAGGAACTGCATGTAGCTTTTTTTATAATTATTTAAATAAACGGCATGCGGACCCCCCCAATTTTGATACCAAGCCAAGATAAAGCCTGAGTTCTGGGGGCTTGTATTCTCAGGCTGGGGAGACCCATTGTTATTGGGCCACCCCACAGCCTAAAAATAGCAGCCTGCAGCCGCCCAGGATTGCCGCATCCATTAGATGTGACAATCCCGAAACTTACCCGGCTCTTCCCGATTGCCCCGCTGCGAAGGCAATCGGGGTAATAAGGAGTTAAGTGTAGCTCACAGTTGCCACTTAGCCCTAGGATACTGATGGGAGGGTCTTTGACACCCCCTATTACTAACCTGTAAGTGAAAAAAAATAAACACAAACACTGAAAAAATTATTATTATTTATTATTATAGCGCCATTTATTCCATGGCGCTTTACAAGGGAAAGAGGGTTTACGTACAACAATCATTAACAATACAAAACAGACTGGTATATGGGGGAGGCACGGGAGAAATCTTGTATGCGATTGTGGGAAGAAGAGATAAGAGAGGAGTAGAGAAGGAGATCTTGTGAGGATCTGAGGTTGCATGCAGGTAGGTACCGGAAGACTAGGTCACAGATGTGGAGGAGACAGGTTGTGGATGGCTTTGTATGTCATGGTTAATGTTTTGAACTGGAGTCATTGGGGGCGATGGGAAGCCAATGAAGGGATTGGCAGAGTGGCGAGGCTGGGGAATAGCGAGGGGAGAGGTGGATTAAGCGGGCCACAGAGTTTAGGATAGATTGGAGGGGTGCAAGAGTGTTACTTAAGGATAGCACGGATCCGGAAAACATTTTTGAGTTGGAGTCTGCATGAGGTGAACAGGGCTTGGATGTGTGGCTTGAAGGATAGAGCAGAGTCGAGGGTTACTCCAAGGCAATGAGCTTGTGAGACTGGGGAGAGTGAGAAACCATCAACTTTGATAGAAAGGCTTGTTGGAGGAGTGTATTGCAAATATAAAAATGGCTATTTTTGAGCACATACATTATGTTATACTATAACATATTGTTTAATCAGACAAAGTGTACATGGTTACAAAATCTTGTGTATGCTTAAGGGTTTCTGTGTGTTTGTCTTGAACATACGGACAGACAATATACCATTGTAACAGAAACCTTATGATTTACCTAGCTCAAATACCTGATGTGTATTCTTGGGAGATTTGAATGTCTGTGGGTTTATTACCCCATTGTCTGATGTGTGGTGTATCTCTGATTCATCTATGCCCAAAGACTGGCCATCAAAGGGCATGGATCAATAAGACTACAACACATTAACTTTAAGGCTTGTAATATTGTTCAAGCCTCTATAAGATCAGATGAAATATAGCACAGACAGAAGCTCGTGTTTGCTGCTCCGTGAGACGTCCGGGCAGTGATGTCCAGGAGTTCTCTGTCTATGTCATGCTTCTCTGACTGTAGTTCCAGACAGATGATGTTCCAAAACTCCTTGGTGATGTAAGTATTTAACTGTACTTAACCTTTGTATGTTGATTATACAAAAGTGTACGCAATATCATACTTTTCCTTTAAGTTTGTATTTCATATTAACCTTTATAATAAAATTACTTAATTGCCTTCTTTAAAGCCGTATCTGAACCTTAGTGCTAAAAATATAGCAAAACATTTGGCGTAGTCGACGGGATACGCAGAAGGCTATGAGTTAATTTTGTTAGTGTGATATTGCGTAAAATATGCCTCTTTTTAAGAAAAAAGTGGATGTCAGTGAATTCATTGAGATTCCAGGTTGGGAACAGACTCCCTATGATATTTTGGCAACCAAGTGGTCGCACAGTGTTGGTTTGAGTGAACCATGGGAAAATGTTTGAAAAATGCTGAACCTGTAGATGTGGTTGAATGCTTGCAGAAAGTGAAAGTGGAAAAATGGTAAAGAATTGGTCGCTGTTGGTAGGCGTGGATGGATCCTATTGTCTGCATATAGGAAACAGCATGAGGAAAAGATATGTTAACAAAAGTTCAGGAATTAGAGAGACAGTTGTGTGAGGTCCAGACTGCATTGGTCACAGCACAGTGTCAGAATAAGTTGTCAGTGGACAAATGTGATGGATATCAGCATGATGCAGACAAGTCTGCTATATGTATAGAGCAGTATAAATACAGAAAGAAGAGAGGGAAGGAGAATAGAAAGGAAGTAGCTTTGGCCATAGCCAGAGCAGGGACAGAGGGGAACTCAGATGAGTGGAATGGTGATGTACAGAACTCAACTGATTATGAAAACGTCACCATCCCAGAATAGAAGGATGAACATTTCAGTGGGGAGAAGGACATTGATCCTCCTCTTAACCCAATAAAAGTTCATCATATATACCATAGACAAGTCTTAGAAACAGCTACAGGTAAACAGAACAGGAATATGGTAGAGGATTGCAGTCAGCTTCATGATCGTTTTTCACAAAGGCCAAATGAACCTTTGATAACTTGGATAGTCAGATTGTGGGAGACGGGGGCTCATGGAGTGCATCTGGATGGTGTGGATGGACCAAAGTTTGTTCAATTCAGCCATGAGCCTGTAGTGAAGGAGGCATTTTGTTTCTTGATGGTTCAGCAACCACATGTGGTGTGTAGTATGTTGGATGTTGTGGCTATGGCATTGCAGCATAAATACCCATCCGAGGCGGACTGGCCGCTCAATGAAAAACCATGGTTTACATTGAAAGATTGTGCTTGGAGATTGAAGGAGGAGGCTATGAAAAATGCTATTTCAGCAAGTACATATGGCGATTAAATGCAAGTTGTTGTAAGTGTTTCTAATAGAAATTGTATCATTAGAAATGCCCCTCCAGCTTATAAACATGTCATGATGGCATTAATG
The DNA here is from genome assembly GCF_048569485.1 of Anomaloglossus baeobatrachus. NCBI lineage: Eukaryota > Metazoa > Chordata > Amphibia > Anura > Aromobatidae > Anomaloglossus > Anomaloglossus baeobatrachus. The sequence goes on along the minus strand of NC_134354.1, from coordinate 509,761,403 downwards.
GTAAATCAGAATGGGAAATCCATCTCCAATACATTGGAGGCAATCCGACAGTTAGGGGATCTGGGTGAATGGGGTCCCAAACAGAAAGGTCAGCTTAATTTTGAAGAACAGTGTAACAACGTCAAAAGTAGTAAAAATCGTAGATCCCGTGTTACCAGGAGAGATATCTTTATGGCCCTGATAAAGGATGGTGTTCCCTGGGATAAAATAGACGGCATTGGTACTGACGAGATGTGGAAATTGTATCAAAAGAGAAAATTGTATCAAAGGAGAAGACTCAATAAAAAGTCAGGGGTTTCACATAATAAAAAGATTGCAGCAAAAGATTCTGAATCTCCACAGCAAGGGCACAGCAGGACACGGGGAGAAAGAGGGCCCACTTTCTCATCGTCACCAGCACAGCCCACAGCATCGGGGTTTGAGAATCTTTATGCTGAAGTCAAATGTTTGGTGCAGGACATCAAAGCCCAGCAGAAAGGGCTATCATCATCTTCTACCAAGATGTCTCCATGTGAAATGGAAGACAGATGGGGGGAAATTGATAAGGGTAATATTGAGACCACAGAGGAGATTGACACCAATACAGAATGTACAGAGATATGTAAAGAGATCAGTATTACAAAAGCCATTCCTGCTCATAAACAATACAGAGCCATCCAAATATTCACAAAGGAGAGACTGGAAACCAGGAGGATCCCTGTGTTCAGTCTATTGGAAGGGCAATTATTTTTGCTATTGTTTGGTTGGTCATATATTTACATACCCATGCTGCTAATTAATACAGCACAATATACCAATATGGTTGAGTAAATAGTGAGCTTTTTAGGCTGCCAAGTTAAGGCCCAGTCACACACAACGACTTACCAGCGATCCCGAAAACGATGCGACCTGATAGGGATCGCAGGTAAGTCGCTGGGAGATCGCAGGTGAGATGTCACACAGTCAGATCTTACCAGCGATGCAGGAACAATACAGGTCGCAGTAGCGACCTGTATAACGATCTCAGCAGTCACTGTGATCCTGTCACACAGCGTCAAACACAGCGATGTGTCCTGCCCAGCAAGACATCACCTTTGAAGAAAATGACCTGGACCATTCTGCAATGACTAGCGATCTCACAGCAGGGGCCTGATCGCTGGTAAGTGTCACACATAACGAGATCGCTAACGGGGTCGCTACTGGGTCACCAAACCGGTGACTCAGCTGCGATCTCGCTAGCGATCTCGTTATGTGTGACAGTATCTTTAGATGTGAATCTTTTAGCATATGGATAATGGACTGGATAAAACTGTGTTTTGTGTATTATTTGAGCTCGTATTCTAATCATGTTTGTGCTTTCTTTTTAGACTGGAGACCAGAGTTTTACATGTTATTAGAGCAATCAGGCTAAAACAATGAAACAAGTAATCATCCCATTGTGATGAACATTTATTGTATTTACCTAATGGTTGTTGTTTGTTTTATGCATATGTTCAATCAGGACAACAATAGGCTTGTAAATGCCATCTCAGTATGATGGTCTCATAGTCCAAAGGTCAGATTTGGCCTTAAACTGAACTCAGGTAATGAGAGAATGGATAGATCAGGATTATTAATTAAGGTAATTCTAATGAATAGTGGAGACAGTGACATGTTAATACAGAAGTGAGATAGAATAGCTCAGTTGATGGTACTGTCTATTTCTAAAACTGGCACCCAGATTTCCCATATCAGAGCATGGGAAAGCTGGGTGCTGAGAGATCTACAGCAGATCATGGGAAAGCCGGGTGCTGTGGGAAAGAGCCTTTTTCCCTCAGCACAAAACATTCCCATCCCGTGCTTGTATCTTTGTCCCCCCTCGTATATAGTTCTCCAAATACTATAATGGCTGCCACATAGCCTTTCATATAGTATAAAGGGAGCCACATAACCGTTCATATATTAGAATGCACCTCCATAGTCTTCCATGTATTATAATGCATTTCCCATAGTCCTCCATGTATTATAATTCACCCATAGTTCTCCATATATTATACTGCACCACAGTCCTCCATGTTTTATAATGCACCCCCATAGTCCTCCATGTATAAAGTAGCCTCCATAGTCCTCCATATATTATAATGTAGCCCTCATAGTCCTATATGTATTACAATGCAGCCCGATAAACCTTCATATTGTATTATTCAGCCCCATACTCCTCCATGTATAATGCACCCATATAGTCCATGTATAAGGTGTCCTTCATGTTTAGTATGCAGCCCCATAGACCTCCATGTATAATGCAGCCCTATAGACCTCCATGTATCATGCAGCCCCATAGACCTCCATGTTTCATGCAGCCAGCCCCCCAGGGCCTCCATGTGTCATGCAGCCAGGGCCCCCCCCCCAAGGACTCCATGTGTCCTGCAGCCAGACCCCCCCAGGGCCTCCATGTATCCTGCAGCCAGGGCCCCCCAAGGACTCCAAGTGTCCTGCAGCCAGGCCCCCTCCAAGGACTCCATGTGTCCTGCAGCCAGGGCCCCCCCAAGGACTCCATGTGTCCTGCAGCCAGGCCCCCTCCAAGGACTCCATGTGTCTTGAAGTCAGGCCCCCTCCAAGGACTCCATGTGTCCTGCAGCCAGCCTCCCCGTGTACTCACTGATTTATAAAAAAATAAATAAAAAAAACAAGTACTTACCTCTCTTCTCCTTCCACCGCAGTTCTGTCCTCACCTCTACTTGTTTCCCCGCTGCCCGTCCTCACTTCTGTCCTCGTTCCCCCGTGGCTCCAGTCGGCATCCTCTTGTGCCCTGTGCTCTCAGCACACGCAGCAGTCGCACAGGAGAGACGTCACCGCGCAGGCACGGGGGAAGACTGATGAAGCATAGAATGGCGCCGGCCGCTCTATGGAATATCAAAGCAGTGCGCGGTAATGGGAGCACAATGACGGGAGCCCGGTAAGTGACAGGACCGCGGTGACGAGCGCGGTGAGTGACGGGAGTGCGGTGACGCCACTGCTGACACCAGGCAGGGGGGCCCGGTGTCAGCGGCGGCAACCAGGTCATATAGCGGCCGCCGCGCCGTGTGGTCTGTGGCTAGAACAGCGCAGCTCCTCTCACAGAAAGGAGTTGGCTGCTGATCTGCCAGGCGGCCGCGGGCCCCTAACCTCCCGGTCGCAATCGCGACTGCTGCGACCACGGCAGTTATGCCCCTGTTTATACATATAAATGAGATCTCCTCTGAGACCACTTTTTCTAAGCTAAACAGATCTAACTTTTTCAACCTCTCATCATATGGGAGGTCTTCCATCCCTTGTAGTAGTCTAGTTAACTGCCTTTGAACTGACTCTAACTTCTGAATGTCCTTTTTAAAATGTGGAGCCCAAAACTGAATCCCAAATTCTAGATGTGGCCTTACAAGTGATTTATAGAGGGGTAACAATACGTTGGGATCACGGGATCTAATCTCTCTTTTTATACACCCTAAAATCTTGTTTGCTTTTGCAGCTGCTGCCTGACATTGAATACTGCTGCTCAGCTTATTTGTAATGAGAATACCCAAGTCCTTCTCCTGTTCTGTAGTCCCAAGTTTACTTCCATTTAATGTATATGCAGCTATAGGATTACTCCGTCCTAGGTGCATTACTTTACATTTATCAACATTAAATCTCATTTGCCAAGTACCTGCCGATTCTGACATCGTATCCAGATCTTTTTGTAATATTGTACTATCAAGGTCAGTTTTTAATATCCTACATAGTTTGGTGTCATCAGAAAAGACTGACACTTTACTATCTATCCCATCCACAAGGTCATTAATAAAGAGATTAAAAAGAATCAGTCCTAGCACAGATCCCTGTGGCATCCCGCTGCTGACTATAGCCCATTTAGAGAATGTACCATTTATGACTATTCTTTATTTCCTATCTTTTAGCCAATTCCTTACCCAGTTGCATATAGTTTCCCCTAGTCCCTGCTTCTGGAGCTTTAGTATAAAGGCTACTTTACACACTGCGATATCGGTCCCGATATCGCTAGTGTGGGTACCCGTCCCCATCTGTTGCGCGACACGGGCAAATCGCTGCCCGTGCCGCACAACATCGCCCAGACCTGTCACACTACTTACCTGCCCGGCGACGACGCTGTGACCGGCGAACCGCCTCCTTTCTAAGGGGACGGTTCGTTCAGCATCACCGCAACGTCACAGCAGCGTCACTGAACCGCCGCCCAATAGAAGCGGAGGGGCGGAGATGAGCAGGACGAACATCCCGCCCACCTCCTTCCTTCCGCATATCGGCCGGGAGGCAGGTAAGGGGAGCTTCCTCGTTCCTGCGGCGTCACACATAGCGATGTGTGCTGCCGCAGGAGCGATGAACTACATCGTTACTGCTGCAGTAACGATAATCGAGAATGGACCCCCATGTCACCGATGAGCGATTTTGCACGTTTTTGCAACGATGCAAAATCGCTCGGTGTCACACGCAGCAACATCGCTAATGCGGCCGGATGTGCGTCACAAATTCCGTGACCCCAACAACTCCGCATTAGTGATGTCGCAGCGTGTAAAGCCCACTTTAGGCTATTATGTGGTACAGTATCAAAGTCCAAATAAATGACATCAGCTGTATTACTAATATCCAGATTTGCACTTACCTCCTCATAGAACCCCAACATGTTGGTTAGACACGACTTATCGTTCATGAATCTATGCTGTCTGTCAGTTATATTATTTTCTGCAATATATTTTTGCATGTCATCCCTTAAAATGCCCTCAATAACTTTGCACACTACTGATTTGCCTTCTTACCTTTCTTAAATATCGGAACCACATCAGCAATCCTCCAATCCTCAGGCACTAACCCTATTACAAGTGACTCTAAGAAGATGAGATACAGTGATCTGTCAATTACAGAACTCAATTCCCTCAATATTCGTGGATGAATGCCATCTGGCCCGGGGGATTTGTCAATGTTTAATTTACTCAGACGCAGGCATACTTCTTCTTGTGTTAAATTAATTATATCAGGTGGTGAACTTTGATTTTTCACTTGTGGAATGATCCCTGGAACAGTCAGTTCCTTGGTGAAAACGGATGAGAAGTGCCTGCTTAATATCTCAGTCTTTTGTTTGTCCTCTATAACTAACATCTTATTATATTTTATGGCGCCTATACTATCCTTTGTTTTCCTTTTGGCATTAATGTATTTATAAAAAAATTGAGATTTATTTTAATGTCCTTGGCGATTTTTATTTCAGTAGCTAATTTTGCTTACTTGATTTCTTTTTTCACATTTCCTATTGATATCAATATACTTCTGAAATGCTATTCCTGTATTCTCAGCCTTCAAGATTTTAAACGCCCTTTGATTTTGTTTTATTATACTTTGTTCAGTCTTATTTATCCATAGTGGTTTCTTTTTATTCCTGGACATTTTATTACCAGAGGGTATAGGTTTTTTACAGGACTCTAGGGGTATATCCTTAAACTTACCCCATTTATGTTCGGTATCCCCAGTTACCATGACATTGTCCCAATCTAGACATTTAAGCTCTTCCCTTAATTTGTTGAAATCAGCTTTCCTAAAATTCCAGATTTTAGCATTTCACCTTTTAAATGTTCTATTGAATATTACTTTGAAACCTACCCTATTATGATCGCTGGTGCCCAAGTACTCCCAGACCTGTAGATCTGAAATTGTAGCTGAAATTATCTCCTCTCGTCGGTTCATCTACCATCTGAGAGAGGAAATTGTCTTGAATGGTAGATAAGAACTTACAGCTTTTAGCAAAACCCAAAGATTCTATGTCCCACTGAATGTCTGGATAGTTGAAATCCCCCATAATAAGAACCCGATTATTATAATAATAATAATAATAATAATAATAATAATAATAATTATTATTATTATTATTATTAGCTGCCTTTTCAATTTGTTGCAGCATTTCACCCTCTATCTGTCAGGTTTATAGGCTTAAAGCAAACTCCAATTAGAATTTTTCCATTATTCCCCTCCCCATGTACATTTACCCATATTGACACTACATTGTGACAGTTCCCCCCAATGTCATCATTCAACACAGGTTTTAGGTTAGATTTGATAAATATACACACCCCGCCACCTTTTTTGTCTTTCCTGTCCTTCCTGAATGAAGAATAACTCTCTATGTTTGTCACCCAGTCATGGCTTTCATCCAGCCAAGTTTCCGTAACGCCCACCACATCATAATCCATGGTTGACGTAAGAGTCTCCAATTCATTCATTTTGTTTGTTTCTTGCTTCTTGCATTTGCTAGTAGACATTTAATACTATTAACGCATTCCTTACTCCTAGCCTCCCTACGTTCCTTGCATGTCCCAGTCCCCCCTAATGCTTCATTGACCCCTACCGTTTCACTGTCTCTATCTGCTCTATTTATCCCCTTATTTGCGCCACTACCCTCCCTCCCCCCAGATCCTAGTTTAAAAGCTCCTCCATCTGTCTGACTATTTTCTCCCCCAGCACAGCTGCACCCTCCCCATTGAGGTGCAGCCTGTCCCTACCATAGAGCCTGGAGCCGACTGAGAAGTCGGCCCAGTTCTCCATGAACCCGAATCCTTCCTTCCTGCACCAATTTCTAAGCCACGTATTTATCTCCCTAAGCTCCTGCTGTCTTTCTAATGACGCTCGTGCCACCAGTAGTATTTCTGAAAACACCACCTTGGAGGTCCTGGACTTCAGCTTCTCTCCTAGTTCCCTGTAATCATTTTTAAGAACCTTCCATCTGCCTCTAACTTTGTCATTAGTACGAATGTGCACCATGATCGCTGGGTTTTCCCCAGCCCAACCCAGCAATCTGTCTATCCGATCCGCAATATGCTGAACCCGAGCACTCGGCAGACAACACACTGTTCGGCATTCACAGTCTCGGCGACAGATGACTCTGTCTGTCCGTCTAATTATAGAGTCCCCTACCACCAAAATCTGTCTGGCCTTTGCTGCCCTCCTATTTCCCCCTTTCCTACAGCAGTCATTTTCATGGTTGCTAGGAGCAACATCCTGCTGTAGAGATCCTAGTCCTGGCCCTTCATTCCTAATATAAGCCAAACAGGCATATTTACTAGGTTGTGCCAGATCAGGGCTAGGCTTCCTGACACTTTTCCCCCTACCTCTTCTTCAAACGGTTACCCAGCTACCTACCTCTGGGTCCTGACCTTCCCCACCTCCCCCCTTCTCCATAGCACTGGCTGGCTCCATAGCCATGGCTGCTCAGTGAGCTCTAAACTCCTCTCGAGGTTTGCAATGCTCCTGAGTGTTGAAAGCTGTATATTTATATCAGTTACCTGGGCTTCCAAATATGTAACATTCTTGCATCGAGTGCAGACATATTCAACCTCGAATGGCTGTTCAAAGCATGGATACATCTGACAAAACACACACTTGGTAGCATTGTCCATGGAGCACCTATTAAATGGGGATAAACAGTACAGATCAAAGCATAAAAATATGGAAAAAACAATGGGAAACTTGTAAGGAAAACTTCAAACTATGGTCTTGTGTCAAACTATGATGTTGTGCTTAAACTATGCACTTACCCGCAAACTCGCACTTCACTGGACGCCCGCAAGCTCAGTGACCCTCGTTTTCTGGCTGGAATATGTGGTTCTACAAGAACTACCAGTAGTTCCAGAAGATACTGAACATTGCTGGCTTTTGAGCAAAGTGCTCAGGTAGCCGAGCCCGAACTGGCCAAGGCTTGTATTGAATCTGAAATTGGCGAATGAGAACGAAATAGGTTCACGCATCTCTAGTCCACACCTCTCTCCACAATGCTGCATGTCCATCTGTCTGTACACTCCAGTTCTGCCATTAGCCAATGACAGGGTGTGCCGCCCCCTGCGACAGCTGACGAGATGCTCGGATCCGGAATCGCAGTGGCTCGAGGGGTCTCCAGACCCGAGGCAGGGTCGCGCGGCCTCTCAAAAATAAAAAGGGGTTTTGAAGGGGTGGATTGGATAATGTTCGTGACGCCACCCACGGGTCGTGGTAAAATAGGATACCACCGCTGCTGCGTTTAGGAGAGAGTGAGAGTGCCCGGGAGCAGTGGGATGGCAGCTGGTGATGTTAACCCTTCCGTGGGCAGGGGAAGGTCTCCAGGGCCTTGGTGATGGTAGGCTGGGGACCCGTTGGAAGCAAAGGGGCACAACGTACTCACACAGTCCAGAGATGCTGACACTGACACCAGATAAACCAAAGTCTTGAACGCCCTGCAGCCTTTAGTTCTGTTGCGTCACCACCGGAGTCCGCTACATCGACTTCTACTCCGATCGCCAGGTGACGCCGTGCTCCTGCCATGGATAGTGCTGGTGATCGGAGAGCAGTCGATGCCAGCGGCGCCGGTGAGCGCAGGCTCCGCTCATCCACTGGTCTGGGTTTCTGGGGATCTGTAGTGCCACTGGCTGACTGTAGGTGGCAGGTGTCTCCCAGCTGAAGTACCATCATTCAGCTACAGCCTATGGGAAGACACCACACCCTTTTTAATGCCCCTCCTGTCTGCTGACCTCGGCCAGAGATAATGTAATAATGTAACGCATGCCTGGACCCACAGACTCAGACGGGCTGCAATGGACAGGCTAGAGGGAAGCCACTCACCAAGCAGGACCCCCAGAACCCTGAAACCCTTTAACTGTACAGGAATTTGGAATTACACAGGGACCTGGAGATCACTACCTGTGGAAAGCTGCAGTCTGAGAGAGTAGTCGTCAGGCAAGATCAAACTAGGAATTGCGGAACAGGGACAGAATCGGCAGGCAAGGACGTAATCAGAAACAAGCAGAGGTGAAAACCGGATCCGGCAGCGAGGTACAAAAAACAGCAGGCAGGAGGGTAGTCAGGAAACAAGCGGTAATTAGCGCATGAAATCACAGGATGAAACAGGAGCCAGAATTCTCAGAACTATCTCTGGCCGAGGTCAGCAGACAGGAGGAGCATTAAAAAGGGTGTGGTGTCTTCCCATAGGCTGTAGCTGAATGATGGTACTTCAGCTGGGAGACACCTGCCACCTACAGTCAGCCTGTGGCATTACAGATCCCCAGGAAACCCAGACCAGTCTATGAGTGGAGCCTTCGCCCATCGGCGCCGCTGGCATCGACTCCTCTCCGATCACCAGCACTATCCATGTCAGGAATACAGCGTCGCCTGGCGATCGGAGTAGAAGTTGATGGAGCGGACTCCGTTGGTGATGTAATAGTACCCCCCCCTCCACGAGGGGCCTCCGGACTCTCAAAACCTTGCTTGCCAGGAAATTGGAGGTGAAACAGCCGGACCAGACCCTTAGCATGAATATTGCTCGCAGGGACCCATGACCTCTCCTCAGGGCCGTAACCCCTCCAATGTACCAAATACTGTACCATCCCTCGGACAACACGGGAATCAGGTATTCTTTGTACCTCATACTCCAAGTTACCTTCAACCAAAACAGGAGGAGGGGGGCCCTGACTGGGTGAATGGGGACACGATATAACTTGAGGAGGGACTTGTGGAACACATTTGATATCTTAAAGGATGGGGGGGAGTTGCAGGTGGAAAGCTATGGGATTAATGACCTCAATTATAACATACGGTCCAATAAATCTGGGACCCAGCTTAGCAGAAGGGACCTTGAGTTTAATGTTCCGTGTGGATAGCCATACCTTGTCTCCAACGCCAAGGTTTGGGCCCATGGAACGTCTCTTATTAGCAGATGATGCTTGACCAACCTGTGCCTTCTTCAAGTTCTCTTTCACTTCAGACCAGATAGCCTTCAGCTTGTCCACAGTTTTTTCAGCCTCAGGAGTGGAAGAAAAAGAACCAAAACGTGGATGCAACCCTAAATTGGAAAAAAGGGGGTAGCCTGGATGGATTTCTGATACTGATTACTGATGGCGAACTCAGCTAGCGGCAGATATTCTACCCATTCAGACTGACGGTCAGACACATAACACCGGAGATATTGTTCAAGGGTTTGATTGGAACGTTCAGTCTGACCATTGGTCTCTGGGTGGTAGGCAGAAGAAAAAGATAACTCTATATTGATCTTTTTACAGAATGCCCTCCAGAATTTCGAGACGAATTGTGTTCCTCAGTCAGAAACAATATTTTCCGGAACCCCGTGTAACCACACAATATGCCTAATGAACAACCTGCTAAGAGTTTCAGAATTAGGTAATCCGGACAGAGGAACAAAATGACACTGTTTGCTGAATATATCCACTACTACCCAGATACAAGTCTTCCCTTCTGAGGGTGGAGGGTCAGTGATGAAGTCCATGGAGAGGTAGGTCCAAGGGCTTGCTGGAGTAGGTAGGGACTGGAGAAATCCGGTAGGGCGGGTATGGGGTGCCTTGGCTCGAGCACAAGTTTCACAAGCCAGTACATATTCCTTACAATCCTTCGCTATGGTTGGCCACCAAAAATACCTGGTTACTAGTCGGAGGGTATTGCTGATACCAGGGTGACCTGCCAGCACAGAATTGTGGGATATCTGCAGTACCCGTAGGCGAAGTGAGGGGGCGACAAACATTTTACGGTCAGGAGTGGTTTCAGGAGCTTGGTCTTGGGTATTCTGGACCTCTTCTATCAAATCTAAGGAAACAGATGACATAATAATGCCTTTAGCTAAAATAGGGACTAGTTCAAAGTTTTCAGACTGTGAGGGACAGAAGCTATGGGAAAGTGCATCAGCTCTGGTGTTCTTGGTACCGGGCTGAAACGTAACCACAAAATCAAATCTGGAGAAGAACAATGCCCACCTGGCTTGCCTAGGATTGAGTCTCCTAACAGATTCCAGATAAGTGAGATTCTTATAGTCTGTGAGAACTGTGACCTTATGTTTGGCTCCTTCGAGGAAGTGGCGCCATTCCTCGAAGGCCCATTTTATTGCCAACAGCTCTCGATTACCAATATCATAATTTCTCTCCGTGGGAGAAAACTTGCGGGATTAGAAAGCACAAGGACAAAGCTGAGTGAGACACGGAGTACCTTGGAATAGCACCGCTCCCACTCCGACCTCAGATGCATCGACTTTGACTCCGATCGCCAGGTGACGCCGTGCTCCTGCCATGGATAGTGCTGGTGATCGGAGAACAGTCGATGCCAGCGGTGCCGGTGGGCGCAGGCTCCGCTCATAGACTGGTCTGGATTTCCTAGGGATCTGTAGTGCCACTGGCTGACTGTAGGTGGCGGGTGTCTCCCAGCTGAAGTACCATCATTCAGCTACAGCCTATGGGAAGACACCACACCCTTTTTAATGCCCCTCCTGTTTGCTGACCTCGGCCAGAGATAGTTCTGAGAATTCAAGCTCCTGTTTCGTCCTGTGATTTCGTGTGCTGATTACCGCTTGTTTCCTGACTACCCTCTTACCTGCTGTTTTTTGTACCTCGCTGCCGGATCCGGTTTTCACCTCTGCTTGTTTCTGATTATGTCCTTGCCTGCACATTTTATCCCTGTTCCGCAATTCCTGGTTTGACCCTGCCTGACGACTACTCTCTCAGACTGCAGCCTTCCACAGGTAGTGATCTCTAGGGCCCTGTGTAATTCCAAATCCCTGTATAGGGGTTAAAGGGTTTCAGGATTCTTGGGGTCCTGCTTGGTGAGTGGCTTCCCTCTAGCCTGTCAATTACAGCCCGTCTGAGTATGTGGGTTCACCCTTGGGATTTTCTGGATGGTTTTGGGAAGTCCTATCCCTCTCGCTGCACTAGTACCCCAATTTTGGAGCGGGTGGAGAGCATTTCATGAAGATTCCGTCCTCGTCGGGTGAATTACTGGGCTGCATAAAGCTACTTCCCAGCCTAGGGTCCGCGTACCCTGTCGTACCCTGGCCCCTGCCCGGTTGTAGCAAAAGGCTGCTGAATTTCCCTCCGTGGCAGTACCGTGCCCCTTGCCACTACCCCCTGCGACCGGGGTTCCAGCTCCTTCCAGGCCAGGCCAACGTCTGGTCCCTGGGACGGTTACAGGAGCCCAGCTCCGCAGCGTGACCTTTCCTGTCACTGCTCACTGACACTCTCTGACTACAAATGACACTTCTGGCCCTCCTTCTACCATTCCTCCATCCGGGCGGCCCTATTCCCCTCAGGCTGCCCAATGGGTGTCTGGTGGGTGTGGTGCAGAGTGTTCCTCAGGATTTGTGTATATCTGTTCTTAGCAACACCAAAGGGACAGGACCCGTAACCAAGGAGGAGCGGGTACCATGCAGAAAGGCAGATTGCACGGCACCCTTGTGACGACCTGATAGGCCAGGGCACAACTTTTATCATCCCATATTAAATAATTTTATTTCCATTTGCAAGACTGCAGCACTGTAGCCATGTTGTGAGAGACACTGCCCAGACCATTAGATTTTCTTCTGCCATTTCACATTTTGGGCATACCTTGATGGCTCAAGAAAATGTGTGCCCAATAAATTTATTTACATTTAATAACAGTCTATGGACCTCACATATAAAGGCCCCAGCACACAATAAACGTAGGCTGTAAAATTAAAAAAAAAAAAAAAATAATACACACCCCGCAGCTCACCTGGCCTGCTGTCTGGTCCTCCATGCTTTTTTTTTTCCTATTTCCCATTGCACTCATCCTCTCTGGCCGCTTCACTCCATGCTATATGCTGTGCGATTAGGCCTCTGACATGACTGTGCTGACAATCCTACTCAGTGATAAAAGCCACAGTGATCTAGTAAAGCAACAGAGGAAGGGGAAAAGAAAAAGCATAGAGGACAAGACACTGGGCTGTGGAATCAGCAGGATAGCTAGGCAGCGAGATGAGTATGATTTTTTTTAACCGTTTGCCTTGCTTAGGCTATGTGCGCACTAGAAAGTGCCTTTTTCTTAAGAAAAAAACGGACCCTATGAAAGAATCCCACACCCGCGGTAAAAAAACGCGCTAAAACCGCCCCTGGGTTTTTGTCGTGATTTGCCACGGTTTGCCACGGATTTCCCGAGTATTTACATCGGATTTTCCTCAAGTTAGTCCCCACGGTTTTTATCATTATCTATGGAAAAAAATGCAGGTACTTGCGGAAAAGAAGTGACATGCTCATTAAGGCTATGTGCCCACGGGGAAAGTGTCCTGCGGATATATCCGCAGGACATTCTGCAGGAGCTCACAGAATACCGCAGCACAACTTTGTCTGTTTCAATGCATGCGGTTGTATTGCGGAATGTCCTGCGGATATGCTGTGGTCATTCTGCATTGAGGATACAGTATCATGGCTTCGGCACTGCATCCTCAATGCAAAACAAGTGCTGGAGTGATAGGGGAGTTCATAGTTATAAAAATAGCAACAAAAAGAGGAAAATATCCTCCAAAAATTAAGTATTACTTACAGCAAGGATGGGCTAAACAGGTTTAGCTGTATCCTGGTAGAGTATTAGTTTATGGCCTGGGCGATGTACACACTGCAGCCCATCTTTGCTGGGAGTTCATACTTACCTCCATCATGCAGCACTTCACTTTCCGGCCATGTCTGTCTGCACATTGTATGAGAAGGTGGGCGGGCCTGAACTAGCTCCGGCTGTCACATGACCGGAGCTCGTGCAGGCGCCGCATACCTCCTGCTTCCTGCTCCTCGCTCCCCTGCGCTCCTCCCGATGTCATTTATCAAGGCAGGTAAGTATGGGATCGTACGTAAAAATCCGCAAGAATAATTGACATGCTGCAGATTTTTCCGCAGGGAAATCCGCATTATTTCCGCAGCGGAAAAAAACGCAGCATGGGCACAGCAGTTCCAAAATGCCATAGAAATGGTTGAGGACTTGCTGTACTGTGGAATTTTGAAAAATCCGCGCAATTTCCAAGAAAAAATCGCGGCAAATTCCGCAAATTTTCCGCAGCGTGAGCACATAGTCTGATTCCGCAGCGGAAAAACCGCGGGTATAAAAAAAACGCAGTGTGCGCACAGCATTTTTTCAAACCCATAGGATTTGCTGGGCAATGACTGCAGCAATGTTAGACACATTTTCTGCAGCAATTCCGCGGCAAATCCGCAGCGTGCGCACAGGGCCTAATATTGTTCTACAAAAAGGCAGCCACACCTGGGTTTTGCAAATTGCAAAAAATACATATTCTGAAAATACAAATATTTATAGAATTCAAAAATATTAAATTCTACTTGAACAAATTTGAACGTCTCAGCTTGCTCCTTTCTGTCGAGTAGACCCTCTTATCCGGTGCTCGCCCCACTAGCATACCATCCTTCTTCTAATTTTTGGCAGTACTTGCACATGGTGCATGTGTGACGCCCTGGCGCCACCAGGTGTCGCGCGCACACACAAGTAGGCCCCCACATAACACCTTCCCTCACAGGGTTACACCGAGCCGACAAAACGCTAGTCACCCCCCCAGGGTAAGACACACCAGTGGGCGGGACCAGGCGGAAGGAGAACACCCACCTAGGGGAACCCGGGGCGGGAAAAAGAGAGAGAGAAAAAGGGAGAGGAGAAAAGGTCAAGTCAGTGAAGTTCAGTTCAGTGAAGTTGGAGTTGAGTGGAGTTGAAAGGCGTCGGGGTTGGAGCCTCGGCATACTGGCTAGGTGGCAGAAAGGTGGTCTGTGTCTGTCAGGAGACGGGAAGACAGCTGCCGGAGATCCGAGGTGGACCGGGACAGGGTAGGAGCCCGCCGGTACCGACACCAGAGAACCGACCCGGAAACCGTGCACAGAAGGGGTACCTGGACCCTGAAGCAGAGATCGGAACCACCGACTCTGTCAATTAACCAGTTGAGGACAGGATTAAAGGTCCTGTCCCACCCAAAATCCCAAAAAGCAGACTGGCAGCCCAACGCGGGGGATAGGGCATCCGCCAGGGCCCCTTTAGATCCCACGGGTCAGCGTCTGCTGGCAAGGCTCCCACCTGTAGTTCTGGGAGCGGACTCCCGTGTTTTATACCGAGAAGTCCAAGGAGAACTAAGAATAGTGCAGAGGAAAATGACACAGACCATCAGACCATCACCCCGGGTGAGGGACCAGAATACGCCCGGCCGTGGCGGCTGGCCACCAGCACCTTGGTTTACCGTTGGACTTGTGTGATTCATTTGACTGTGAGTACACTGACATCCCCCAGTCTGACTGGGCGCGCTGGCCCCTGCAATCACCATCCTCAGCACAGAGACACTGAGGCCCAGGGCATCCACCCCTACCCATGGAGGGGTTAACATTGAGCTGCTATCCCATCGCCCCCGGGTGCTCCCCAACAGCAGCGGTGGTGCTACATCTCACCACACACCATGGGTGGCGTCACTAAATGATTAAAGCCATCCCCGTATATATACGTCCCCTTTTATTTGAAGTGTCCGCGTGACCCCCGGGTCCGGAGAATCCCTCGAGCCACACTGCGGGATCGGATCCGAGCAGCCCGACTGCTGGCGTGGGGGCGGCACACATGGGCTTTAGGAGTCTAGGAGTCCCCCTACCCAACAATTTTAATAGAAAATGTATGACGCTCTCCTTGACATCTAATACAGGGTGTATCGGAGTCCCTCTTCCTTCTAATTGTTGCCAGTCCTTGTGTCGCGGGCGGGGAAGGACGCCGCTGCGCTGTGCTCGCTAATGCTCGGGTCCGGCGCTGCTGCAATGGCTGCTCGGAGCGGTGGGCCAGATCCGGGGACTCGAGCGGCGCTCCTCGCCCGTGAGTGAAAGGGGGGTAGTTTGGTTTGGGGATTTGGTCCGTGACGCCACCCATGGGTTGTGGTGAGGTTGGACACCACCGCTGCTGGTGACAGGGATCCCGGGAGCGATAGTAGGGAGCAGCTGGGATGTTGTTTCCCCCCTCCGTGGGTAGAGATTGGTGGTCCCAGGGCCCGGTGAGGTGACGGGGAGGCAGGGTTGGCAGGGTGCAGGGTCACCTGGGCTGCGCAGCGCGGTGCCGGACGGCATGGTTGTACTCACTCAGCCACAAATGTACACAAAGTCTCTGGTAAACCAAACGGCTGGATGGACGGGTCCCGCAGCCGGCTGCTGTGACTTCTCCCGGACGGTTGGTGGTGGCTGCCTTTCCCTGCACCTTTGTGTATGTTTGGTCCCGATGGATTCCCACCGGTAACCCGCTCCCCAGAGTGTATATGTGCCGGAGGAGCCCTTTTGCCCACAGGCTCTGGCCCTTGGAACTCTAGCTGTGGCGGTAGCTGTATTTCCTTTTGCTGGTCGGACGGTTGCCTTCAATCGGGTCTTGGCTGTTAGGAAACCCCTGGGGTTCCGGTCACTGACGGATTTGACCTCTAATGGCGACTCCAAGCCTGGTCGGGGTCCGCAGGCCCTGCCTGTGTGTGCTGGCTTCACTTCGCTCCCCGGTTCGGTACCGGCGGGCCACCGCCCGTCCCTGGTCCTACGGTTCCACGTTGATCTGCCTCTCCTGCAGACGGCCACCACCGTCTGCCAACCTTGCTCTTAGTGCCCGGGCCACACACCCGGACACGGTCAGTTTACTCCTCACTTCTCACTTCACTCCTCTCTCTTCCACTTCCCTAACTGAACTCTCTTCCTTTTCCCGCCTCCAGGACTGTGAACTCCTCAGTGGGTGGGGCCAACCGCCTGGCTCCATCCCACCTGGTGTGGACATCAGCCCCTGGAGGGAGGCAACAAGGATTTTGTGTCTGGCTGATGTGCCTGTCTCAAGGTGGGAGTGTGTGTTGTAGTACCTGTGATGACCTGGCTAGTCCAGGGCGCCACACTTGCATTGTCCGCATTTTAGAGTCCCTCCTTCATAAATTAAACAGGAATGTGTCTGATCATGTCACACACACCACATGGCCAGATAAGGTGTCAAAATACATTTACCGGTGACCACTGGTGGGTGTAGTTATATTTTCTCCCTCTACTATGTCATTCACTGTAGTCATAGGCAATGGAAAAATATGGTTGGAGATGGTCCGGCTATAAAGGCTATGTTCACACGTTGCATTGTTGCCACGTTTTTTTTGCTTCGTTTTTCATGGGTTTTATGCAAATTAAAAGCTTATTTTTACAGTAACAGTAAAAGCGATGGGATTTCCTAAATATAATGCACACAATTGTTTTTTTTTCTGATTAAAATGCAAACTCCTCCGTTTTTTATAGAAGCAGCATGTCAACTGTTTCAATGTTTTTGCAGCGTTTTTTTAACATTGAAACCACTGCAAAAACGCAGCAAAAATGCTGTGTGAACATAGCATAAGCAGTAGAGGAGGTTTTTTTGTCTTTTTTATTTTAGCTCATATGCAAGTAAAGAATGTTTCCTAACATTTTTTTCCTGTAAAATCCATTTTATCTTCGGTATTGTATGTTTTTTTGTCAGTCCATAAAAGTGGCATAATAGTCTGACAACATTGTTACCAATGGGATTCAGAGATGTATCCAGTTGTCTTCCCCATGCTGTTTCCATTCCATTTGAGTGCTATTTACATCCATTTCAGTGATTTTTCTGCCTCCCAGCAATCATGTCAGGGTCTTCCGGAAAAATGCTTGAGTTTCCATCATACTCGTTACTCGAATTGAGCCGGTCAGATGCTCGGACGGGCTCGATTCAAGTACCGACTATAATGAAACCAAAGGTAAACTCAAGCATTTTACTGAGGTAATGAGAGAGATTTTCCAGGGCACTACTTTACATATTGCCAGCCATTCTATCTGTAGGAGAAAGTCTCGTATGCAGAGGCTAGAGGCAAACACTGGGGTGCTTATATCCAAAGATAGCAAATATCGCAGTGTGGAAGTAGAAAAATATAGCACTCACCAGATTAATTTGCTGTGCAGGATCCTGTTTATTAAACAGCGGAGGTTACATGTGCGGAGAGGGCTGGTGGGGAGAGGGAGTGAACGCCGTGGCAGACCGTTTATTAAACAGCGGAGGTTACATGTGCGGAGAGGGCTGGTGGGGAGAGGGAGTGAACGCCGTGGCAGACGACGGCCGTTTCGCACCTGTCCGGTGCTTCAGCTGGTCTGATTAGGTATGACATCATGTCCGTTTTATCCACATCCAAAAGAATGTGGATGATGTCAAATAATTAAAACATATATTAAAAACAAACAATACATGCAAAACTTGAGTTTCAGCAATAATATACAGCAAACATATAGAAATATATACGGATGAAGCCAAATGCTCCTTTAATCAACCTAGAAATACGCTAAGGTCATTTTTATCATTTAACCCTAGGGGGCCTGTTGCATTAAATCTCATAATATATTCAGCCTCCTTTCTAAGGGTACTTTCACACTTGCGTTATTTTCCTTCCGTTACAATCCGCCCTTTTGGGAAACAGCGGAATCCGTTAACGGATTCCGCTGTTTCCCATAGACTTGTATGGTTGACGGATTGTACCAAAAGGAGCTGCGTTGCTTCCGCTGGGCGACGCTCCGTTGCTTCCGCCCAGCGGGAGGAACGCAGCATGTAACGTTATTTTGAGCAGCGGAATCCTCTGGATTTCACTGCGCATGCTCTTTTTTTTTTTTTTTTTTTTTTTAAATCAAACTTTATTTTGGCTCGCGGTGGCCGAACGTTCAGCTGAGCGCCCGGCCGTCGGCAAGCGACAGCGCTCAGCTGAATGACCGGCCACCAGCATGCCCGGCCGCCGGCAAGTTACAGCGCTCAGCTGATCACCCGGCGGCCGGCTGCAGGGAGCGATCAGCTGATCACCCGGCGGCCGGCTGCAGGGAGCGATCAGCTGATCACCCGGCGGCCGGCTGCAGGGAGCGATCAGCTGATCACCCGGCGGCCGGCTGCAGGGAGCGATCAGCTGATCACCCGGCGGCCGGCTGCAGGGAGCGATCAGCTGATCACCCGGCGGCCGGCTGCAGGGAGCGATCAGCTGATCACCCGGCGGCCGGCTGCAGGGAGCGATCAGCTGATCACCCGGCGGCCGGCTGCAGGGAGCGATCAGCTGATCACCCGGCGGCCGGGAGCGATCAGCTGATCACCCGGCGGCCGGGAGCGATCAGCTGATCACCCGGCAGCCGGCTGCAGGGAGCGATCAGCTGATCACCCGGCAGCCGGGAGCGATCAGCTGATCACCCGGCGGGCGGGAGCGATCAGCTGATCACCCGGCGGCCGGCTACTGGGAGCAATCAGCTGATCACCCAGCGGCCGGCTGCAGGGAACGATCAGCTGATCGTTCACTATAGTCTGCCGCTGGTAAAACCGGGAAAAAAAAAAAAAAAAATCAAAACGAATTGCGTTGTTTTGCAGCATCCGTTGCATCCGTTGTGTCACTATATGCAACACATCCGTTGCATCCGTTACACAACGCAATGCAACGGATACCGTTCAACGCAAGTGTGAAAGTAGCCTTAGTAAAGTTTTATGCGTATCACCTCCCCTGGCATTAGGCTCAACCAATTCTAACCCTGCAAAGGACAATACATTACAATCAGAGTTGTGATATTCTTTTACATGGTTAATTAACCTAGTTGCACCTATTCCACTAAGAATGGAGTTCCTATGCTCTCGAAATCTTACAAAGAGCTGTCGTATCGTCTTCCCAATGTAAAAATATTGGCACGGGCAGAAAATCACATAAACGACCATTTTGGTCCTACAGGTTATCAAATGCCGCACATAATGTGAATGGCCACCAATTATAAAGGAATTACCCATCATGTGAAAACCGCAAAACGAACAGTTTCCACATCTGTAATTACCTATAGGACCCTCCTGGTGTAACCAGGTTTTAGGAGGTATATACCGTTTTTTGACTACAATGTCACCAATATTTTTACATCTTCTATGCGTTATTAGGGGTTTATTGAGGGCCATTTCCCTAAGCTCTGATACACCTTCAATTATGTGCCAATTTTTATTTATGATTGTTTTGATCATCCGATCCATCGGGCCATATTTGAAGTTGAAAATGAAACGATCTAATTTTTTAACAGATGACATGCTCTGATTTTTGCTAGAACTATTTTTCTCCTGTTGAATCTTACATTCAGCTTGTTTTTGCATAGAGTCAATGAGTTTAGGGGGGTAACCCCTTTCCAAAAACCTTTGTTTTAGATCATTCCTCTGTGCAGTGAAAGTATCTGGATTATTCGTGATTCTATTTAACCTTAAGAATTGACTAAAGGGGACAGATCTCAGTACATGAGCCGGATGGGCACTATCAAAATGCAACAACGCGTTCACAGTGGCAGGTTTTCTATAGAGTTCACGTACAATATTCCCTTCTTTTACAGTCAATTTGACATCTAAGAACTCTATAGTTTTATCACCAAAATGGTGTGTGAACAGCATATTATAGTTGTTATTCTCATTCAGATATGTAACAAAAGACTCAAACTGAGATCTATCCCCATCCCAGATTATCAATACATCATCCACAAAACGCATACATTTCTTTATGTGTCTTATGAAAGGGTTGATAGGGCTGTATATGAGATTATCTTCCATATGTGCAAGGAAAAGATTTGCAAAGGTGCAAGCCACAGGGGTCCCCATCGCCACCCCACTATTTTGCTGGTACCAGGTGTGGCCAAATTTAAAGGTGTTATTTTTCAGTACAAAGAAGAGAGCCTCCTCTACAAAATTTATTAATAAATCATCTTCACCGAGTCCCTTCAGCATCTCAATGATAACATCAACACCCAAATGCTGTGGTATTCTTGTGAATAAACTTTCCACGTCTAATGACGCCCAGCAAAAAGTGTCTTGCCATTCAAACTGATTTAATTGCGTCACTAGATCCCCTGTGTCCCTTACAAAGGAGGGAATAATTAGTCTGCCACGGCGTTCACTCCCTCTCCCCACCAGCCCTCTCCGCACATGTAACCTCCGCTGTTTAATAAACAGGATCCTGCACAGCAAATTAATCTGGTGAGTGCTATATTTTTCTACTTCCACTCAAGCATTTTACTACTCGCTCATGACTAACAATGACAAGTCTGGTTGTTACGTGGCTTAGTTAGTTTACATGGAATAAAAGAATGACTGATGAAGATATTAATAAAAGAGGTGAGCAAGTTGGAGCAAGATGTAGATCACCATATGTTCTGACACTAATATTATAGCAAGCACATTATTTCTCCATGACTTTGTGCCGTTGTAGTTCTTTTGTGGGTTTGGACATGGAATGCCAGCCTTTGTACCTGTGACGCCCTGGGCAAGCCAGGGGTCACAGGTCATCACACCACCACACCCTACATCCCAGTTAGGAACACCAAAGCTACTAAAATCCTTGTTGCCTTCCTCCAGGGGCTGATGTTCACACCAGGGGGTGGGCCAGGTGGTTGGCTCCGCCCACCGAGGAGTACACAGCCCTGGAGGCGGGAAGAACCAGAGAGTGAAGTGAGGGAAGTGAAGGTAGAAGGAAGTGGTAGAGGAGCTAAGTGAAAGTGAAGTGGTTGTGGAGCAAAGAAGAAAAGGAGTAAAAGTGAGCGTAGAAAGACCTGAAGTTAGTCCAGCTAAGTGCAGGACAGTGTCAGCAAGGTCAGCAACAGCGGTGATCGTCTGGAGGGGGACTGCTCGGAGGTTGCTGGAAGGACCGCGGACGGGTAGTGGCCCGGCGGTCTGGAGCAGTATACGAAGGACAGTCAGCACCAGAGCAGGGGCCTCTCGGACCCCGGCAAGGCTAGGAGTCGCCATAATTTGCCGAATCCGTCAGTGAAGGGGACGTCGATCCCCCAACAACCAAGTCCCGACTGAAGGCAAAAGTCCAACCATTAAGGAGGAACACCGCCACCGCCAGGGCACCAGTTCCTCAGGGCCAGCATCTGCGGGCAAATTAGGGCTCCTCCGGCCCATATCCAAGCCGGGGAGCGGGTTACCGGTGGGAACCCATCGCTACCAACACAGAAACACAAGGTGCAGGTCAAAGGGACATCACCGTTACCTACTGGGAGAGCAAGTGCAGCCGTCCGTGGGAACCGTCTTTCCAGCCGTGTGGTTTACCGTAAAACTGTGTCAACGTCTCAGGCTGAGTGAGTACCACAGTGCCGCAAGGCACAGCGCTGCCCCCGCGTCCCTGCGCCGACCAAGCCCTGCATCTCCCAACTCATCACTGGGCCCTGGGATCACCGACCCCTACCCACGGAGGGGCAACACAACAACTGGCTGCTCCATACCATCCTTCCCGGGATCCCCCATACAGAGCATCGGTGGTGCCAACAATGTGGGTGGTGTCACGGACAATAAACAATCCCCACACCCAAAGCCCCCCTTTCACTCACGGGCGAGGAGCGCCGCTAGAGTCCCCGGGATCCGGCTCATCGCTCGAGCCACCGAGCAGCAGCAGGCCACAGCAGCCGCGGCAGCCGGACCCGAGCAGCAGTGGGAGAGCGCGGCGTCCCCTCCTCCGCCCGCGACAACTTGGCATCACGAACAGGATCTTACCGCTCTGCCGTTAGGTAGAGGTGCGCCTTGTGACCGCCGGAGGTATCCGGCTGAAAATTTCCAGAAGTCGCCATCTTTGGCGCGAAAAGTTCCCGCTCGAGCGTCTTCTCGAGTAGCAGAGGCGCGAAGGCCAAAACTCCGCCCCAATAGAGGAGTGGCCGGAAAGAAGCTAAGGGGGACGCGATGGCGGCTGGCTGCATGTGAAAGCAGCTATAAAAGCAGGGACGCCAGGACTCTGCAGTCACTCCGTTCCTGGAAGAAGTCACTATGTGGATGCCGTCCCGAAACACCGTGGCCCCCGCGCCGGGAACCGCAGCGTGGGTGGAAATCCGGACCGCACAGCTCCACCTAAGGCTGCAGGTCAAGATGCAGCTCCTCTTGGAGGAGTGGGAGACTGACATGAGGGACGTTATAGCCACCGTGCGGAGACGCGAGGAGGAGGCGGAGGAAGGGAGGGTGACCCACGCCCCTATGTCCCCGAGGGACCGGTCGCTGCGGCTGAGGGACCCGGTCCAAGCCCTCTCCCTCCGCTGCCTCCTTCGCCACCCGTCTCGGAGGCCGTGACCCCGCCACTAGGCCCGCTGCCACCGCAACCGGTAGCGATACCCAGCATGCCCGCCCCGGCGGGCCGACCTGTAGCCGGAGCCCGTAGCAAGTCGGAGGTGTTGCCGTGGAAGGCCCTGAAGTCTGCACCGGAGGCAGCCCCTGAGAAGTTCCCCGAGCCGGAGCCGTTGACCCGTTCCGAGCCGAAGGCCCAGCTGCGGAAAGCCCCTGTGCCCATCCCCCACACCTCGGCTGAGGTGGCGCCGGGTTGTCGCTGCAAGGCGGCGCCCAAGGCCAAGACACCGCGGGACCTGCCGCCCAGAGCCCTGACAGTGGGCAACGTTCAGGATGTCCCGCGGGGCCTGATCCGTGCGCCGGAGCTTGCAACAGCACCGTATTGGGACAGGTAGCCGGTACCGCTGGGCCTGGAGATCGGTGAATGGGAGAGGAAGAAGGCCGAGCTGGTGGCTCGAGCTATAAGGGAG
Source organism: Anomaloglossus baeobatrachus (assembly GCF_048569485.1). Taxonomy (NCBI): domain Eukaryota; kingdom Metazoa; phylum Chordata; class Amphibia; order Anura; family Aromobatidae; genus Anomaloglossus; species Anomaloglossus baeobatrachus. The sequence goes on along the minus strand of NC_134354.1, from coordinate 509,738,109 downwards.
AAAGAAAATCTCCGCCAGGCCACGTTCCGTGTCCGGGGCCCGCTGTACGAGGGGCAGGTGAGGCGGTGTGATGTCCGCCGGGGCTACGGGTTTATCTATGAATCGGGCCTGGAGGCCGAAGTGTTTGTAGCCCGGCGGGATATGAATGCCCACCTGTCTGAGGAGCACCCCGGCCGTAATCTGATGCCGGGGGATATTGTGCAGTACACCCGACACTGCGGAGAGAGGGGGTGGTTTGCCCTAGATGCCAAACTGCGGGGCAGCCAGGAGAGCAGAGTGAGTCCTGCACCCCCTCCCTCGGATGAAGCTGAAGGTCTGGAGTAGGGCAGCGGAGCACCGTTGTCCAGTCCCCGTTTGGACCACCTTTGTGTTTGTTGAAGAAGTTTTGAAAATGATAAGCAAAAATGATTACCGTGTACTTCACCTGATTTACAGTGATTGAACCGGCCGGAGCCGGCACCGTTGTCCCCGTGGGGACCGTTTAAAAAGTTTAGCATGGGAACTATCCATGGACAAGCCCGTGAACTTGCAGGGCAACCACAAATGTTAAGTGGCTTGTAAATATGTTGTTTTACCGTACCGTTTCCACATTGCCACCTCCAGAGAGGCAGGTTGGAGGGAGGGCTCTCAGCAGAGCAGGCTGGGGCCCAGCCACCACAGGAACCAGTGGCTACCCTCTGGAGGGGAAGGACAGATCCCGCTCGGGTAACTTGTGCTGGACTGTGGGTCAAGGGGTGCTGCCTGGGCTTTAGGGGCAGCATCAGGGCCAGGTTGCTTGGGTGGGAGAGAGCGGAAACCGTACCCGTAAAACCGTTTAGTAACGTTTAAGAAATGTGCCTCCCGTTGTGGGATGATGTTATGCTTTATATGTTACCGTTTACCTTTTTACAGAAAATAAAACCGGTGTTGGACGGGCAGCCCGCGGACGGTCTGCATTTTGCTAAGGGGGAATGTGACGCCCTGGGCAAGCCAGGGGTCACAGGTCATCACACCACCACACCCTACATCCCAGTTAGGAACACCAAAGCTACTAAAATCCTTGTTGCCTTCCTCCAGGGGCTGATGTTCACACCAGGGGGTGGGCCAGGCGGTTGGCTCCGCCCACCGAGGAGTACACAGCCCTGGAGGCGGGAAGAACCAGAGAGTGAAGTGAGGGAAGTGAAGGTAGAAGGAAGTGGTAGAGGAGCTAAGTGAAAGTGAAGTGGTTGTGGAGCAAAGAAGAAAAGGAGTAAAAGTGAGCGTAGAAAGACCTGAAGTTAGTCCAGCTAAGTGCAGGACAGTGTCAGCAAGGTCAGCAACAGCGGTGATCGTCTGGAGGAGGACTGCTCGGAGGTTGCTGGAAGGACCGCGGACGGGTAGTGGCCCGGCGGTCTGGAGCAGTATACGAAGGACAGTCAGCACCAGGGCAGGGGCCTCTCGGACCCCGGCAAGGCTAGGAGTCGCCATAATTTGCCGAATCCGTCAGTGAAGGGGACGTCGATCCCGCAACAACCAAGTCCCGACTGAAGGCAAAAGTCCAACCATTAAGGAGGAACACCGCCACCGCCAGGGCACCAGTTCCTCAGGGCCAGCGTCTGCGGGCAAAGTAGGGCTCCTCCGGCCCATATCCAAGCCGGGGAGCGGGTTACCGGTGGGAACCCATCGCTACCAACACAGAAACACAAGGTGCAGGTCAAAGGGACATCACCGTTACCTACTGGGAGAGCAAGTGCAGCCGTCCGTGGGAAACGTCTTTCCAGCCGTGTGGTTTACCGTAAAACTGTGTCAACGTCTCAGGCTGAGTGAGTACCACAGTGCCGCAAGGCACAGCGCTGCCCCCGCGTCCCTGCGCCCACCAAGCCCTGCATCTCCAAACTCATCACTGAGCCCCGGGATCACCGACCCCTACCCACGGAGGGGCAACACAACAACTGGCTGCTCCATACCATCCTTCCCGGGATCCCCCATACAGAGCAGCGGTGGTGCCAACAAATCACCACAACCGTGGGTGGCGTCACGGACAATAAACAATCCCCACACCCAAAGCCCCCCTTTCACTCACGGGCGAGGAGCGCCGCTAGAGTCCCCGGGATCCGGCTCATCGCTCGAGCCACCGAGCAGCAGCAGGCTGCAGCAGCCGCGGCAGCCGGACCCGAGCAGCAGTGGGAAAGCGCGGCGTCCCCTCCTCCGCCCGCGACATACCCCTCATGCATATAAGAGCATTTAGCACACATTAATCTGTAGGGGTATCACTATTTGTCGTTCCTATGTCTACTTTAGGTAGGTACTATAGTGCTGGCCAAAAGTATTGGAACCCCTGCAATTCTGTCAGATAATACTCAGTTTCTTCCTGAAAATTATTGCAGTCACAAATTCTTTGGTATTATTATCTTCATTTATTTTGCTTGTAATGAAAAAACACAAAAGAGAATGAAACAAAAATTAAATCATTGATCATTTCACACAAAACTCCAAAAATGGGCCAGACAAAAGTATTGGCACCCTTAGCCTAATACTTGGTTCCACAACCTTTAGCCAAAATAACTGCGAACAATCACTTCCGGTAATCATGAATGAGTTTCTTACAATGCTCTGCTGGAATTTTAGACCATTCTTCTTTGGCAAACTGCTCCAGGTCCCTGAGATTTGAAGGGTGCCTTCTCCAAACTGCCATTTTGAGATCTCTCCACAGGTGATACCAAAGAATTTGTGATTGCAATCATTTTCAAGAATAAACTGAGTATTATCTGACAGAATTGCAGGGGTGCCAATACTTTTGGCCAGCACTGTAGCTACTGTGTACTGGGAACGTCCCACACACGACTTGCGTTTTGGAGTCACCACCACGAGTGTAAGGCTATGTGCGCACGTGTGCGTAATTCATGCAGTTACGCTGCGCTTTGTAGCGCAGCATAACTGCATGCGTCCTGCGTCCCCTGCATAATCTATGGAGATTGTGCAGGGGCCGTGCGCACGTGGCGTCTTAGAGCGCAGAGCTTCGGCTGCTGCCCGAAGCGCTGCGTTCAAGAAGTGACATGTCACTTCTTCCGTGCGCTTTGCCGGCAGCTCCTGCTCTGTCTATGGCAGGAGCTGCAGGCAGAGCGCATGGAATCGGCTTTTTTTTTTTTTTTTTCTACGGACATTTTCTGCAGCGATTTGAAGCGCACGTGTGCTCTTCAGATCGCTGCAGAAATTTCTGCAGGGCTAGTACGCAACGTGCACACATAGCCTAAATGTTAACTGAATTGCAGTGAGAGAGGGGGCACTCTCCTTTGGAAAAAGGGTTAACCTGTTTGACCCTGGAAAGTACTAGTTTATTTTAGTGGATTAATAGTTAATCCTTCATGTAATCATTACCGCCATTATCAGTGCTAGGCTTTGTGTGATAGAATTTCCTAATAACAGGTTTGTCAGGTTTGTGATAATACGTCACCAGAAAATCATTTCCAGTCTAATAAATTCTATTCACTTTGTGACATCATATTGACCAGGAAGAGGAACAAAAGAGGAAATTAATCTTTCAGAAATGCCTCATATGGCCCTTTTAAAATCAGCATGAAGCTTCCCACATTTCCCTTGCTCACCAAGTATGTACAGAAAATGAACAAAAGAGAACAGGCTATATAAAGCTGTAAAACTGAACACATTTAAATATTTTCAACAGATGTTAAAGCAAAATACATAAATATTCCAAGGCTTGTATGAGTATGAGTTCACATTTTATTTAGAGTCCTGTGAATGTTTCCTTTCAAAAGGTCATAAATAGAGTTGGAAGGACTTGCAAAAACCGGGACCAGCGGATCCCTGCTCTATTAAAAAAAATCCGGATTGAGTCCGGAATCTGCCCCCATATAAGTCTATGGGGGCTGTGAGGTAGCACGGTCGGCTGCGCAGCAGAAGACACGGGATCCAGGCATTAAGTTTCACAGCACACGGTTTAATGTCCAAACAAAAGTCCACATCAAGATACATGTGCCTCTCCAGCAGAGAACTCAGGGAGTTGTGATCACTCCCTCACACCCGACACACCTGCCCTTGTTCCTGTTTGCATTTAACCCTTCCTTCAGCCTGTAAGGAAACAGCATTAACCCTAGAGTGGATGTACTTTCTATCATGGAGTGAGCACAACCGGGGCGAGACATACCGGCCGTCATAGACAACCCCGGTCACAGTCTCACATACCCCCCCCTCAGTTCAAGCGTGCGGGGTTGAACTCCCGCCATCAAACACGGTCCGCGGGACAAGGCATCGGCGTTGCCCTGCAACCCACCGGCCCTATGTTCAACCGTAAACCGGAAGTTCTGCAGAGAAAGGAACCACCGGGTAACCCGGGCATTCCGTTCCTTGGCGGACCTCATCCAGACCAGTGGAGAGTGATCCGTCACCAAGCGAAACTGCCGTCCCAGCAGGTAATAGCGTAGGGACTCCAAGGCCCACTTGATCGCCAGGCACTCCTTCTCCACTACGCTATAATTCCGCTCGGGAGGGGTGAGCTTCCTACTTAAGAAGGTGACGGGGTGTTCCTCCCCCTGAACCACCTGAGACAACACTGCCCCCAGGCCGACCTCTGAGGCGTCTGTGACGACATGGACTCTCATGGGTTAACGTTTCTTAAAATCCAGCCAGACAGCACGATAGATTGTCTATAGATGGGGGAGAAGTCCCTCATTGTTTTTACAAGACTCTTGTTGACTCAATGTAATTGTGTTGGCCACTGAAAGCTAGACTATTGTTCTCCAGACATTTCCAGTAACCATTGTATTGTAGCTGTGTATTGATAATGTAATTACCTTAGTAGCCATTGTCTAGTCAGTGACTCCCAGTTTACATGTACACCCTCAGCCTTTCTAAGCACATCATTTGAATGAGCATTGTCCATGTAGCTTGAAATTCGTCCAATGGGAGAAGCAATCTTGTCCAACCAATGGATGAGGACGCAGTGTGTCCAGGGGGAGGGCTGTGGCTATAAGAGAGGACTTCTTTAAGCCACCAGGTTGTTGATGGTGGATGGATTCAGTCTAAGCTCTTTGGAGCTGACTAGAGGATCAGGACATCTTATGGCTTCAATCTAGGGACTCCGGATCCGGTTGGAGACCATATCCACAGCCTAGGGATTTCGACTCCGGCTGCCAGGATTGTAACATCAAACCAGGACTACCTAAGGAGGACACGCAGGTTGGGACAGTTCAGTCACCTGTTACAGGCTTTGCAGACCTCAGACAGCTTGGAACCTGTGAGGCATGGACATTCTAAATCCCTGGTGAGCCAGCGGAAGGGTGAGACTCTGTTGCCTGTTACATTTGTGTGTTTTGCTGGTTATGTGTTATGTGCCGTTAATATTTTGGGGATCCAATAAAGTCTAATTATTGTGGTTCCCTCACCCTGTGTTGTCTGAGTAGTGTTACGCCCACGGTTAAGGAGGCCGGCGTTCAGTTGGGATGAGCCCTGAGCCACGCTGTCTTTCTAAAGGCGGCGGGTTTTAGTGGACGAGAGCGCCCACTGAGCCCCGTGTCTCCACAGCGTCAGTCTGTACTATGAACTCCTTCCGGAAATCAGGGTGTACGAGAACGGGCTGTCCGCACAGGACCCCCTTCAGGGCCCAGAAGGAGTCCTTGGCCTGCGGAGTCCAGCGCACCATGACGGACTTCTTGCCTTTGAGAAAGTCCGTCAAGGGGGCTGATAGTCCCGCAAAATCCTTTACAAACCTCCTGTAGTACCCCACGATACCCAGGAAGGCCCTAACCTGCTTCGTGGTCAGGGGTCTAGGCCACTTCTGGATCGCCTCAACCTTGTTAATTTGGGGCTTAATCACTCCTTGGCCTATCACGTAGCCCAAGTAGCGGGCTTCCGTGAGTCCCAACGCACATTTCTTGGGATTGGCTGTCAATCCGGCTGTTCGAAGCGCGTCCACCACCGCTTGTACCTGTTCCAAGTGGGTCTGCCAATCGGAGCTGTAAATAATGATGTCATCAAGGTACGCTGATGCATACGCCTGGTGGGGTTCCAGCACTAAGTCCATCAACCTCTGGAACGTGGCCGGAGCGCCATGTAACCCAAAAGGCAAGACAACATAGTGGAAGAGACCCTCCGGCGTAACAAAAGCGGTTTTCTCCTTGGCGGACTCCGTCAGTGGCACCTGCCAGTACCCCTTGGTCAGGTCGAGCGTGGTAAAATACCGCGCCTGTCCCAGCCTATCAATCAGCTCATCCACCCTGGGCATGGGGTAGAGATCGAACTTGGATATTTCGTTCAATCTCCTAAAGTCATTGCAGAACCTTAAGGAGCCATCAGGTTTTGGTATTAGGACAATCGGACTAGCCCATTCACTCCGGGATTTTTCGATGACCCCCAGGCGTAACATTGTCTTTACTTCCTCCGATATGGCTTGTCGTCGAGCCTCCGGTACCCGGTATGACTTCAGGCGTACCTTCAGGTGGGGCTCGGTGACAATATCATGTCGTATCAGACTGGTCCTACCGGGCAGCTCGGAGAAGACATCGGGGTTCTGCTGAACCAACCGTCTGGCCTCTCGCCTCTGAGTCTTGGTGAGGGCTTCTCCAATCCTTACTTCCGGTTCGTCCTCTCCGGAGGTCGCTGGAGCCGGAGGTGAACGACCCGAAGAGGAGGGAGATGGGGAAAAAACAGCCATCAGGCTTTCCCGTTCCTGCCAAGGTTTTAATAGGTTGACATGGTATATTTGTTCAGGTTTCCGCCTACCGGGCTGCAATACTTTATAGTTAACCACCCCGACTCTTTCCTTTATCTCGTAGGGGCCTTGCCACTGAGCCAGGAATTTACTCTCCGCCGTGGGGATTAATACCAACACCCGATCCCCGGGTTTAAAGGTCCGCACGGTGGCTTGTCTATTGTAGCGGCCGCTTTGCGCGGCCTGAGCCTCCTGTAAATGCTCCTTCACAATTGTCATGACCGCGCTTATGCGGTTCTGCATACCCAAAATGTGTTCAATCACACTTTTATGGGGGGTGGGCTCTTGCTCCCATGTTTCCTTTGCCAGGTCCAACAATCCCCGGGGATGTCGCCCGTATAACAATTCAAAAGGCGAAAACCCCATGGATGCCTGTGGCACCTCACGGATGGCAAACATCAAATAGGGAAGCATCATATCCCAGTCTTTCCCGTCTTTTGAAATTACCCTTTTGAGCATGGTTTTCAGGGTTTTATTGAAACGCTCGACTAAACCGTCCGTTTGAGGATGATACACAGACGTACGCAACTGCTTGATCTGGAGTAGCCGGCATAGCTCTTTGGTCACTTTAGACATGAATGGGGAACCCTGATCCGTAAGGATCTCCTTGGGCAACCCCACCCGGCAGAACACAGCAAACAACTCCCGAGCTATAAGCTTTGCTGCAGTATGTCTGAGAGGTATCGCCTCGGGATACCGGGTGGCATAGTCAACGATCACTAGGATGTGTTGGTGCCCTCGAGCGGACTTTACGAGGGGCCCCACCAGATCCATCCCTATCCGGTCAAAAGGGACTTCTATAATGGGTAACGGTACCAACGGACTGCGAAAATGGGTCAGGGGTGCGGTAAGCTGACACTCCGGGCAGGTTTCGCAGAACCGTTTTACCTCCCCAAAGACTCCGGGTCAATAGAACCTTTGCAATATTCGCTCCTGCGTTTTCTTGACCCCTAGGTGGCCACTCATCAGGTGTTTATGAGCCAAGTCGAGGACCCGCCGACGATGCGGCTGGGGCACCACCAACTGCTCTACCCCCATGCCCCGTATTTCATCTACCCGGTAGAGTAAATCCTGCTTAAGAGCGAAATGGGGGTACCTTACCTGGGCACCGGGCAGCTGTGCCACCCCGTCAATTACTGTCACCCGACTCCGGGCATGTATTAATGTAGGGTCCTGGAGTTGGGCAGTCCCAAACGTATCCGGGGACGCCTCCAACTCCGGGATGGGTTCGACCGTCTCAGCCTCTCCTGCCAATACCTCTAGGGGCGACCTATCGGGTTCACATTCTGTCCCTATCATGGGGACCCCTACGGCAGGTGTCCCGGATTCAGGATTGTAGGGCTCAGGTCCCGGACTGACCAATATCTGAGGAGACTTAGGGGGTCCCTTCCATAAAGTCCAAAAATAGGGCAGATCCCTTCCTAGGATCACGTCATAAGGAAGAGTGTTAAGAAGTCCCACCTCATGTTGCACCTGACCGCAAGGTGCTGTGATGGTGACAATCCCCGTGGGATAGTCTCGGCGGTCCCCATGTATGCAAACCACCCTCACGGTACGTCCTGTGGCCTTTACTTTAGCCCTCAAGGTGGATCGCACAAGGGTCACTAAGCTTCCGGAATCCAACAATCCTGTAACCGGACATCCATTCACCTGTATTTGGCACAAGTGGGGCTCCGTCTCTGGGGAGACCAGGTCAGCGGTACACACCACCTGAGCATACATTGAACCCCGCCGGGTAACCCCACAATCCATGGGCTCCGTGGTGAGTGGACACTGGGCTTCCATATGTCCCACCCGCTGGCACCGCCAACATCTAATGGGGACGGAAACCCCCTTGACGGGTTGTCGTTTAGGGTACAGAACCTTCCGGACCTCAGCATTGGCGGCCGCGGCCTCAGACGGGACGGTAGGGCACTCCTGCACCGTTGTCAGCGGTGGGTCCTTGGCCCTAGGCTTGGAGGGGCCGGACCGACGGGCGGTACGCAAAGTCTCAGTGTCCCGTATCAAGTCCTGCGTAGCCACATGCCACTCTACCAGGGACACTAATTGGTCCAGGGTACTCGGGTCACCCTGTCCTACCCACCGTTGAATGGTGACGGGTAAAGTGCGCACAAAATGATCCACTACTACCCTTTCCACCATCTGCGCCGGGCTCAGAGTGTCAGGCTGCAACCACTTTTTTGCAAGATGCAACAAGTCATAGGCCTGGGAGCGTACGGGTTTGGCTTCCTCATAGAACCACTGATTTACCCGCTGAGCCCGTACATAGGTATTCACCCCCAACCGTGCCAGTATTTCGGCTTTTAGGGTCACATAGTCAATGGCGTCCTCGGTACAGAGGTCCAGGTACGCTTTTTGTGGTTCCCCCGTCAGATAGGGCGACAATACCTCAGCCCACTGGGGGGTCGGCAGCTTTTCCCGCTCGGCCACCCGCTCAAACACCGCCAGGAACGCTTCCACATCATCCCCCGGGGTCATCTTTTGCAACGCTTGTCTCACCGCTTTCCGGACGCTGCCGTCATCACCCGGTCCCGGGGTTGTTGCTGCCGGTCCAGCACGGATCGACTTGGCCAGGAGAACCATCTGTTCTTGATGTCTTTGTTCCTGCAATTGTAAGGCTTGCTGCTGACGTGCATTGGCCTGAACCAGCTGTTCTTGGTGTCTTTGGTCCTGCGATTTCAAGGATTGGAGCAGGTGTGCATTGGTCTGTTGCTGCTGTGCATTAGCCTGAGCCAAATGCTTTAGTATGTCCTCCATGGCGTCGCTGGGTTTGGGCCGTAGTATAGCCGCTTGAATCCAGGACATGTGCTACCGGGTCACCAGAAAAGGAAGCTACACCTCACCGGCCGGGATGCCCGCATTCTCCACCATATGTGAGGTAGCACGGTCGGCTGCGCAGCAGAAGACATGGGATCCAGGCATTAAGTTTCACAGCACACGGTTTAATGTCCAAACAAAAGTCCACAACAAGATACATGTGCCTCTCCAGCAGAGAACTCAGGGAGTTGTGATCACTCCCTCACACCCGACACACCTGCCCTTGTTCCTGTTTGCATTTAACCCTTCCTTCAGCCTGTAAGGAAACAGCATTAACCCTAGAGTGGATGTACTTTCTATCATGGAGTGAGCACAACCGGGGCGAGACATACCGGCCGTCATAGACAACCCCGGTCACAGTCTCACAGGGCAGAATCCAGAGATTAAAAATGGTGGTAGAAGGGATAATGGGATGAGAGCAAGCGCGGTGGACTTACCAAGGCACCGGTATAGCTGTATGCTGCTTCCAGGCCACGCATTCACTGCCTGAGCCGCTAATTACAGTCAGAAACACCCCCACCCTGAGTGTGAGCATGTCAGCTAACGGCATCCAATCACAGGCACCAGGACAGCCAGTGGGAGAGGAAAGCAGTGTAACTGAAGGAGCCTGTACATCTACCGTGAGCCTAGAATGTATGGACATGGTGATGTTTCCTCTCGTCCACCATAACTATGCAAGGGAGGGCATCACCCCCCTGCACCCCACCTATCTAGGGGTCTCACCCCCAGACCCCAGCGTCTATTATAAACAATTCCATGCCCACATTCAGTTAGAAAAAGAATGCTTATATTGGTTGGAAACATCGGATCTCTATAATGTAATAGGGGGCGGATCCCTATAATCCTTGAGGGGTCTAGTTTCCAGAATGTGGTCTCTTGTGGGGGAGCTCTACTGTTTAGACACCTTAGGAGCTCTCCAAACGCGACATAGCGTCCGCTAATGATTCCAGCCAATTTTGCAGACAAATGGCACTCCTTCCCTTCCGAGTCCTGCCATACATTCAAACAGTTGATTTCCAGCACATATGAGGTATTGGCATATTCAGAAGAAATTGCACAATAATTTTTTTGGTGCATTTTTTCCTGTTACCCTTGTAAAAAAAAAAGCTATCTGGTTGAAGTAACAATTTTGTGGTAAAAATGTATTTTTGTTATTTTCACAGTTCAACGTTAAAAAATTCTGTGAAACCCCTGAGGGTTCAAACTTCTCACCAAACATCTAACTAAATTCCTTGAGGGGTCTAGTTTCGAAAATGGTGTCACTTTCGGGGGGGTGTTCTGCTGTTTAGGTATCTTAGGGACGCTACAAATTCAACATGGTGTCCGCAATCTTTTTTAGCCGAATTTGTTTTGTAAAATTCAAATATGGCTCCTTCTGCTCCGATCCCTCCCGTTTGTCCAAACAGAGGTTTCTGATCACATGCGAGATATCAGTGTGCTCACACGAAATTGGGTAACAAATTGGGTAACATTTTTAGGTAATATATTTTTTTTATTTTTTTTTCATTACACATTTCTTTGGTTCCTGTGAGGCACATGAAGGGTTATTAAACTTCCTGAATGTGGTTTTGAGTACTTTGAGGGGTGCAGTATTTAGAATGATGTCACTTTTGGGTATTTTCTGTCATCTAGGATTCTCAAGGTCACTTCAAATGTGATGTGGTCCCTAAAAGATGTTTTTGTGAATTTTGTTGAAAAAAAAATGGAAAATTGCTGATCAACTTTGAACACTTTGGTTTAAGGGTATAAAAATTAAAAGTTTGAAAATTGCAATATTTTTAAACTTTTTGTCAAATTTCTAATTTTTTCACAAACAAAAGCAAAAAATATCATCTTACATTTATAACTATCATGAAGTACAATATGTCACAAAAAAATAATCTCAGAATCACCGGGATCCGCTGAAGCGTTCCAGAGTTATAACCTCATAAAGTGACACTGGTCAGAATTGCAAAAAATGTCCTGGACATTAAGTACAAAATTGGCTTCATCCTTAAGGGGTTAATGATGAGAGTGTCTCATAGACGCCTGTCATGACTAATCTAGGAATTAGTGGCTGCTTTGGGCTGCCATTTACTCTCTTATTACCCCGATTGCCACCGCACCAGGGCAATCGGGAAAAGCTGGATAAAGTGCCGGGACTGTCACATCTAATGGATGCGGCAATTCCGGGCAACTGCTGGATGATATTTTTAGGCTGGGGAGAGCCTAATAACCATAGGCTTCCCCAGCCTGAGAATACCAGCTCCCAGCTGTCAGGCTTTACTATGGCTTGTTACCAAAATAGGGGGGACTGCATGTTGTTTTTTTTATATTATTTATTTAAATAATTAAAAAAAAATGCATGCAGTTCTTCTTATTTTGATGTGCAGCCAAGATTAGCACACAGCTAGGGGTTTCAGCCTGTAACTGTAGGCTTTATCTGTGCTGGGTATCATAATATGGGGGAACCCTACGACAAATATTTTATTTATTTATTTTTCTACCATGAGAGATGCACAGAGCATCTGTGATTAAAAGCAGTCAGCTGACACGCTGTCACTCAGGTTGGGGGGCGTCTGACGGAAACCAATCGCACAGGCCAGTGGCCTCGGAAAGTAGTGCATATGCAAAGAAGGTAATGAGCAGCTCCGAAAGTGAATGAATGACCGCAAGAGCAGTTACAGCCACGTTGGAGCCTCAGTAAGTACTGTCCACTCGCTCCTATCCCCCTATCCCTTCTACCACCCTTTTTAATCATGAGATTCTGCTACCCATAAACTTATATAGATAACCGGGACCAATCCCGGGACGGAACCAGGTTTTTTTAAACTCAGTTAGAAACGCCGGTCGCAGTTATTTGTTAGTCCCCCCATCACTAGTCATTATTCTTGACAGTGCAAAGGCAGGACTTGCACTGCCAAGAAACATAGCAGTCTATGCTAAGTAATCTATTATAGCTCACTGAGTGCATATCAATTATTGCAGTTTGTCTGTGTAAACAGGCTATTAAATGACTGCTATTAAGAAAAGACAAATGGATCCAGCGCCCGCAATAAATTAAAAAATAAATTTTATTGCAATGATTAAAAGACAAGCTAAATAAGCATAAGTTACTTTGTTGATTTTTCCTTTGTCCTGATGAAGGCGGCTTTGACTTCTGAAACATGTAGACCTGTAACATAAGGAAGAATTGATTAAATCAACAGTCTAGTACTTCAGCAGCAGTGTGGCATCAACCTCGTTTCTCCTCTCCAGCATTGAAGTTTAACACATGTGGGGCTGCGGCAGCCACCATTATCTCAGGCTTGCATAGGGGTTGTGACTTACACAGTCTCTTTGAGGCCTCCAACCTACATCCGTTAAACACGTGCGTGTTTGGTCCGTTTCTGTATATACCGGAGACACGGACAAACGTGCACCAATGTTAGGCTATGTTTGAGGTCACACGTGCGTTATTCCATAATGTCCGTGTGTGCATGTACGTGATCCGTATGTGTTTCTGTTTTGCACGGAGGCATGTCCGTTTTCTGCTCAGAACACGCACACACAGACCCCATGAAAGTCAATGGGTCTGTGCACACAAGTACGTGACACGGAGGCATCTCCGTATGTTCCGTGTACGTTTTGTGCTTTTTTGTAGCAATGTCGGTCATTCTTTCTTTTCCTGTGTATGTCGGTCAATCTCCCCCAGTCCGTCGGTCGGTCTCTCTCTGTCTTGTCTGTCCCTCTCTCTGTCAGTCAGTCTCCCCCCTCTCTCATACTTACTGATCCCCGATCACCGGCGCAGCGCTGCACGGCTGTTAAATAAACTCTGGCGGCTTTTACTATTTTGAAAAAGCCGGCCGCTCATTAATCAATCTCGTATTCCCTGCTTTCCCCGCCCACCAGTGCCTGTGATTGGTTGCAGTGAAACATGCCCCCACTCTGAGTGACCGCTGTCTCACTGCAACCACTCACAGCCGCCAGTGGGCGGGTCTATACTGTGCAGTAAAAAAAATAAATAAATAATTAAAAGAAAACAACGTGCGGTTCCCCCCTCATTTTGATACCAGTCAGGGTAAAGTCACACGGCTGAAGGCTGGTATTCTCAAGATGGGGAGCTTCACGTTATGGGGAGCTCCCCAGCCTAACAATATCATCCAGCAGCCGCCCAGAATTGCCGCATCAATTAGATGCGACAGTTCTAGGATTCTACCCGGCTCTTCCCGAATTGCCCTGGTGCGTTGGCAATCGGGGTAATAAAGAGTTAATGGCAGTCCATAGCTGCCACTAAGTCCAAGATTAATCATTGTAGGCGTCTCCCCGAGATACCTTCCATGATTAATCTGTAAGTTACAATAAATAAACACACAGCGAAAAATCCTTTATTTACAATAATAAACACTAACAAATACCCTCGTTCACCAATTTATTAAGCAATAAAAAACCCTCCAGGTCCGGCGTAATCCACGGAGGTCCCGCGTCGTTTCCAGCTCTGCTACATGAAATTGACAGGAGCTGCAGAAGAACACCGCCGCTCCTGACAGCTTCACGCAGCAACTGAGGTGAGCCGCGCAATCAGCTGTGCTGTCACTGATGTTACTCGCGGCCACCACTGGATCCCTCAACTGTGACAGCAAGTCGCCCGAGTGACAGCGATGAAGTCACAGGTGAGTTGCGGTCTCGGGTGGAGGATCCAGCTAGCCGCGAGTAGCCTGAGTGACAGCAGCGCTAATCGCGCTGCTCACTTCTGTCACTCAGGGGATTAGCGGTCACCGGTGAGTTCTGCACCGGTGACCGCTAATCAGTACGTGACACAGACAGAGCCGCAGTATGACAATGAAGTCGGGTAAAGTTCACCCGAGTTCATTCTCAGCGCGCGACTCTCTCTGCTGTCTGCGTGTATGTATCAATGACATTGTGCATCACACACGTACCATTGCACACGGACATCACACTCACATGTCAGTTACGAATCTCACGCACACACGGGCATTACATACGCACACGCGGTTAGCATATGCTGTTCACACGAATGCCACACGGACCATGAAAACGGACATAAAAACGGATCACGGACCTGAAAAACGGCCCGCATTACACGTGCGTGCTTTTCACGGGTGTGTGTTTCAGGCCTAAGTGAGTGTCATTTTATGTACATCTCCCTATAATATCCGGTGCGATCCTATTTAGGCTTTTTTCCTCAGCTTTTAAATATGCATATTAAGGCATAGTAAAAGGGTGAAACGTCAATACGTTTGAAGCAAAAATGCTCTTAATCATGACATAGGAGAATATACTCTGAACAAAAACTTATATACAAAAGGAAACCCCCACAATACATTTTTGCTTAAAACACGTTGGCATTTTCTCCTTTTACTATGCCTTAATGTATAATTTAGCTTGGCTTTTAGTCTGTGCAATAAAATTCATTTTTTTAATTTATTGTGGGTGCTGGATCCATTCATCTTTACTTAGTAGCAATTGACCTGGTCCAGACCGGATATCTGAGCACCGTATCCTTCATCTTCATTAACTTTTCCAGTGAGCTGTATTGCTCTCCTTCACTACTATTAAATGACTGCCAAGCAGTAAATGTTTACTGTAGCACCCCTGAGGCCATCAGGGTACTACAAGGTTCTGCATCCCCACCAGGATGCCGGGCTTACCCCCTTGGGGACCCAGAACCCCAGTGCCAGTAACACCAAAAACCCAAGTATCACACTAGGTGTGGGGAGAGACACCCAGCAAGTGGACTCCGGGGAATAAGGAAGGCTGTAACACACAGGGTGAGGGGGAACAAGGGCTCCTGCACTTACCCTCAAACCACAAGTACCTATAATGGTTAGGAGGTATGGCCCGCCAACATGCCTCTGTCTCCTAGCCAGACCCTAGGACTAAATCCCACCACCCACCAATCCACAGGGGGGGGGAAAACAAACACAAAAATAAACAGCAAAAGGGGAAAAAGGAAATAAACAACAACTTATCTTTGAGAGGGATTCTTCAGAAAACACAGCTACAGAAGTTTGAAGCAACAAGCACACCAGAGCAAGCAACTTCTCCAAGTGAAGAGTATAACCAGCACTGGAGAAGTGAGAGGCCCAGCCTCATAAAGGCCTTTAATTACCAGCTGGAGGAAAGGCTCCTCCAACCTGTCAAGGAACATAAAAAGAAACCTAAATCCAGCCCTTAAAGGGACAGCGTCCATTAATGTCTGGACGATCGCCGGGCCGTTTTGCACTTGGACCCAGTAGCTGTACCTGAAGGTCCAGACACATCTGTGACACCCAGGTAATCCCAGTTTTCCCCAACAAATCCCCCATACAATGGTACCCAGCTAGGGTGGGACCAATGGATGGTCACCTAGAGGTGGAGCCACTCCAGTCCACTAGTTGACCAGATCGGGGGGGCAGACTGTGGAGAGTAGTCAGTCTAGAGTTGACAGCAGAGGTGTGAAGGTGGAAGTGAAGTGACTCCCTGACTCGGGTTAATGGTGACCAGGAGAAGTGGTTGCTGGTGGAGTACGGCGAAGTACTCCCGGAACTACGCACCGACGGGGTACAGGACCCTAGGACAGGAAAGAGCTTCAAGCCAACCTGTTAACAACTGCACAACAAAAGGGACCAACAAGGACCTTGCTGACCCTAAAGAATCCGAAGACTCAGTAACAAAGGGAGAACCGGGGACAGGGCAAAAGACTCCAACCCCACAAGGTTCACGCTACCGTCAGGCGGACAGAAGTGGAGAAACCACAGAACGGGGACCCCCAGTGTTCCATACCACGGGGACCCACTTACCAGAGACAGGTGCAGGGGAATAAGGTACCAGAGAAACCAGACTGGAACTGGGATGAAGGGAACCTAGAGGCGAAACCAGCTGGCCTCGGGCCCCCAGTTACCAACTCAAAACAAGTGATTGAACCAGTTGCACTGAATACATGCGTGGACTCCTTCTTCCGACGCCCACTGCACCATATACCCACGGGTGCAAATCCCAACTTGCGGAGGGATCACCATACTAGCTGCAAATACCACCGGCCCCAGTAGAGACATTCTGCAGCGGCGGCTCCCTACACGTAGCCGCAACACCGCAAGTGGCGTCACATATAGACTCTATTCAACAAACCCCTGTAAGTATCCCCATTACAAAAAGGGCCCAGGGCACGGAACCGGGCAACGGCCCCCAGTGTTCTATACTACGGGGACCCACTTACCAGAGACAGGTGCAGGGGAGTAAGGTGCCAGAACATCAGACTGGCACTAGGACGAAGGGGACCTGGAGGCGAAACCATCCGGGCTCGGGCAACCAGTTAACATCTCAAGTGAGTAAACCAGTTGCACTGAATATCTGTCTAGACTCCTTCTTCCAACGCCCACAGCACCATACACCCGCTGGGGTAATACCTTACTTGCAGAGGGACTACCATACTAGCTGCCAATACCATCAGTCCCAGTAGAGACATTCTGCAGCGGCGGCGCCCTGTACTTAGTCGCTACACCGCAAGTGGCGTCACGTATAAACTTTATCCAATAATCCCCTGTAAATATCCCAATTACAAAAAGGGCCCAGGGCACAGAACTGGGTAACGGCCACCACTGTGACATTCCCAATTGAGACTCTCTCCGGAACCGAGTACCCCATATCCCTGGGTGCTACATTTACAAATTGGTAATAGTTTAGTGTCATCGATGGGTCCATGTAAATAGACACATAGTGTAGATGCATATACAGAATGAATATTTACATCCAGCAACATACTGCAGACATTTCATCTTATAAAAAGCTATTTTCTTTGCTTCTTCTCCATCTTCCACCTTCATTTCAATGTCCTAACATCGTGACGCAGTCACTGCAGAGTTTGCCACACTGATCACCGTGCCCCTAAAAATAAAAAGATGAGATAAAATATATATATATATATATATATATATATATATATATATATATACTAGAAGGTGGCCCGATTCTACGCATCGGGTATTCTAGAATTTACGTATTGTGTAGTTAATGTATGATTTTTGTTATATATAGATGTTGTTGTGTGTAGTTGCAAAGTGTTTGTGTAGGGCGCTGTACATGTTCTGTTCTGGGTGTTGTCTGGGTGTGGCGGGGGGGTGAGAGCGGTGTTTGTGTGTTGCGTGTGTTGTGTTGTTTGTGGAGCGCTGTGTGTCTGTAGTGTTGTGTGTGTTGCGCGGTTTGTGTGGGTGTGGGGTGTGTGTGTGTGTTTTGGGGGAAAGTATGTTTTGTGCAGTGTGTGTGTTGTGCGGTATGTGCGTATATTTGTGTGTGCCGCGGTGTTTGTGTTTTGGGTGTTGTGTGTGTGCGGCGTTGTGTGTGTGGGTGTCTGTGTAGGGCGGTGTTTGTGGTTCCCAGTGTGTGTGTGTGGTGTGTTGTGCAGTGCGTGTGTGGCGGTGTGTGTGTGTGTGTGTTTAGGGGTGAGGTGTGCACTCCCCATCGTGCTCCATCCCCCATGCTGCGCACTCCCCATCGTGCTCCATCCCCCATGCTGCGCATTCCCCATCGTGCTCCATCCCCCATGCTGCGCACTCCCAAACGTTCTCCATCCCCCATGCTGCACACTCCCCATTATGCTCCATCCCCCATGCTGCGCACCCCCCATCGTGCCTGCGCACTCCCCATCGTGCTCCATCCCCCTTGCTGCGCACCCCCCATTGTGCTCCATCCCCCATGCTGCGCACCCCCCATTGTGCTCCATCCCTCATGCTGCGCACCCCCCATCGTGCTCCATCCCCCATGCTGCGCACTCCCCATCGTGCTCCATCCCCCATGCTGCGCACTCCACATTGTGCTCCATCCCCCATGCTGCGCACACCCCATCGTGCTCCATCCCCCATGCTGCGCATTCCACATCGTGCTCCATCCCCCATGCTGCGCACTCCCAAATGTGCTCCATCCCCCATGCTGCGCACCCCCCATCGTCACCCATCCCCCATGCTGCGCACCCCCCATCGTGCCTGCGCACTCCCCATTGTTCTCCATCCCCCATGCTGCGCACTCCCCATCATGCTCCATCCCCCATGCTGCGCACTCCCCATCGTGCTCCATCCCTCATGCTGCGCACTCCCCATCGTGCTCCATCCCCCATGCTGCGCACCCCCTATTGTGCTCCATCCCCCATCCTGCGCACCCCCCATCGTGCTCCATCCCCCATGCTGCGCACCCCCTATCGTGCTCCATCCCCCATGCTGCGCACTCCCCAACGTGCTCCATCCCCCATGCTGTGCACTCCCCATTGTGCTCCATCCCCCATGCTGCGCACTCCCCATCGTGCTCCATCCCCCATGCTGTGCATTCCCCATCGTGCTCCATCCCCCATGCTGCGCACTCCCAAACGTGCTCCATCCCCCATGCTGCGCACCCCCCATCGTCACCCATCCCCCATGCTGCGCACCCCCCATCGTGCCTGCGCACTCCCCATCGTGCTCCATCTCCTATGCTGCGCACTCCCCATCGTGCTCCATCCCCCATGCTGTGCACTCCCCATCGTGCTCCATCCCTCATGCTGCGCACTCCCCATCGTGCTCCATCCCCCATGCTGCGCACCCCCCATTGTGCTCCATCCCCCATGCTGCGCATTCCCCATCGTGCTCCATCCCCCATGCTGCGCATCCCCCCATCGTGCTCCATCCCCCATGCAGCGCACCCCCCATCGTGCTCCATCCCCCATGCTGCGCACTCCCCATTGTGCTCCATCCCCCATGCTGCGCACTCCCCATCGTGCTCCATCCCCCATGCTGCGCATTCCCGATCGTGCTCCATCCCCCATGCTGCGCACTCCCAAACGTGCTCCATTCCCCATGCTGCGCAATCCTCATCGTGCTCTATCCCCCATGCTGCGCACTCGCAAACGTGCTCCATCCCCCATGCTGCGCACTCCCCATCGTGCTCTATCCCCCATGCTGCGCACTCCCAAACGTGCTCCATCCCCCATGCTGCGCTCTCCCCATCGTGCTTCATCCCCCTTGCTGCGCACCCCCCATCGTGCTCCATCCCCCATGCTGCGCACTCCCCATCGTGCTCCATCCCCGATGCTGCACACTCCCCATCGTGCTCCATCCCCCATGCTGCGCACCCCACATTGTGCTCCATCCCCCATGCTGCGCACCCCCCATCGTGCTCCATCCCCCATGCTGCGCACCCCCATCGTGCTCCATCCCCCATGCTGCGCACTCCACATTGTGCTCCATCTCCCATGCTGCGCACTCCCCATCGTGCTCCATCCCCCATGCTGCGCATTCCACATCGTGCTCCATCCCCCATGCTGCGCACTCCCAAATGTGCTCCTTCCCCCATGCTGCGCAACCCCCATCGTCACCCATCCCCCATGCTGCGCACCCCCCATCGTGCCTGCGCACTCCCCATCGTGCTCCATCCCCCATGCTGCGCACTCCCCGTCGTGCTCCATCCCCCATGCTGCGCACTCCCCATCGTGCTCCATCCCTCATGCTGCGCACTCCCCATTGTGCTCCATCCCCCATGCTGCGCACCCCCCATTGTGCTCCATCCCCCATGCTGCGCACTCCCCATCGTGCTCCATCCCCCATGCTGCGCACTCCCAAACGTGCTCCATTCCCCATGCTGCGCAATCCTCATCGTGCTCTATCCCCCATGCTGCGCACTCGCAAACGTGCTCCATCCCCCATGCTGCGCACTCCCCATCGTTCTCTATCCCCCATGCTGCGCACTCCCAAACGTGCTCCATCCCCCATGCTGCGCTCTCCCCATCGTGCTTCATCCCCCTTGCTGCGCACCCCCCATCGTGCTCCATCCCCCATGCTGCGCACTCCCCATCGTGCTCCATCCCCCATGCTGCACACTCCCCATCGTGCTCCATCCCCCATGCTGCGCACCCCACATTGTGCTCCATCCCCCATGCTGCGCACCCCCCATCGTGCTCCATCCCCCATGCTGCGCACCCCCCATCGTGCTCCATCCCCCATGCTGCGCACTCCACATTGTGCTCCATCTCCCATGCTGCGCACTCCCCATCGTGCTCCATCCCCCATGCTGCGCATTCCACATCGTGCTCCATCCCCCATGCTGCGCACTCCCAAATGTGCTCCTTCCCCCATGCTGCGCACCCCCCATCGTCACCCATCCCCCATGCTGCGCACCCCCCATCGTGCCTGCGCACTCCCCATCGTGCTCCATCCCCCATGCTGCGCACTCCCCATCGTGCTCCATCCCCCATGCTGCGCACTCCCCATCGTGCTCCATCCCTCATGCTGCGCACTCCCCATTGTGCTCCATCCCCCATGCTGCGCACCCCCCATTGTGCTCCATCCCCCATGCTGCGCACCCCCCATCGTGCTCCATCCCCCATGCTGCACACCCCCCATCGTGCTCCATCCCCCATGCTGCGCACTCCCCATCGTGCTCCATCCCCCATGCTGTGCACTCCCCATTGTGCTCCATCCCCCATGCTGCGCACTCCCCATCGTGCTCCATCCCCCATGCTGTGCATTCCCCATCGTGCTCCATCCCCCATGCTGCGCACTCCCAAACGTGCTCCATCCCCCATGCTGCGCACCCCCCATCGTCACCCATCCCCTATGCTGCGCACCCCCCATCGTGCCTGCGCACTCCCCATCATGCTCCATCCCCCATGCTGCGCACTCCCCATCATGCTCCATCCCTCATGCTGCGCACTCCCCATTGTGCTCCATCCCCCATGCTGCGCACCCCCCATTGTGCTCCATCCCCCATGCTGCGCACCCCCCATCGTGCTCCATCCCCCATGCTGTGCACCCCCCATCGTGCTCCATCCCCCATGCTGCGCACTCCCCATCGTGCTCCATCCCCCATGCTGCGCACTCCCCATCGTGCTCCATCCCCCAAGCTGCGCACTCCCAAACTTGCTCCATCCCCCATGCTGCACAACCCCCCATCGTGCTCCATCCCCCATGCTGCGCACTCCCCATTGTGCTCCATCCCCCATGCTGCGCACTCCCCATCGTGCTCCATCCCCCATGCTGCGCATTCCCGATCATGCTCCATCCCCCATGCTGCGCACTCCCAAACGTGCTCCATCCCCCATGCTGCGCACTCCCCATCGTGCTCTATCCCCCATGCTGCGCACTCCCAAACGTGCTCCATCCCCCATGCTGCGCACTCCCCATCGTGCTCTATCCCCCATGCTGCGCACTCCCAAACGTGCTCCATCCCCCATGCTGCGCTCTCCCTATCGTGCTTCATCCCCCATGCTGCGCACCCCCCATCGTGCTCCATCCCCCATGCTGCACACTCCCCATCGTGCTCCATCCCCCATTCTGCACACTCCCCATCGTGCTCCATCCCCCATGCTGTGCACCCCCCATCGTGCTCCATCCCCCATGCTGCGCACTCCCCATCGTGCTCCATCCCCCATGCTGCGCACTCCCCATCGTGCTCCATCCCCCATGCTGCGCACTCCCCATCGTGCTCTATCTCCCATGCTGTGCACCCCCCATCGTGCTCCACATCAGACAGTATACACGCACACATCTGATCGCATACACTCACACACACACCCCACTTCTCCCTGTGCCCACCGGTGGGCGGTCCCAGCAGCTGTGCTGCACGCCGTGCTCCTCTGCCAACACTCACAGATCCGATCGCATACACTCACACACTCACACATCAGAACACACTCACACACATCCGATCGCATACACTCACACACACACACTCACACATCAGAACACACTCACTCACATCCGATCGCATACACGCACACACACACTGACGATATCGCACAGCGCTCACACAATCACAATATCCGGAGATACCACATGCTTCCGGCCATGTGATCTTCCGGCAGGTCCTGGAAGGTCACTGCAAAGTATCGCCGCCAAGAAGCAAGCGATATCACGGGATGTTGTGAGTATGTGGATGCGATCTGATGTGTGTGTGAGGTGTGTGTGAGAGTGCGTGTGATCTGATGTGTGTGTGTGTCTGTTCTTATGTGTGTGCGTGTGTGTGTGTTCCGCCGCTGCAGGACCTTGATGCGCTCACCTCGGGGCGAGAGGCCATTCCGTGTGGGGGGCGGAGCCTGGGTGAGCGGCCAATCCGTGTGGGGGGTCGGAGCCAAGGCGAGGCAAGCGTCCAATCCGTGCGGGGGGGAGGAGCCGAGGCGAGCGGCCAATCCGTGCAGGGGGGCGGGGCCATGGCGAGCCCAGCGGCCAATCCGCTGTTTGTCACCGTAAGGACACAATTTTGGAGCAAGACAGACAGACAGACTAAGGCAATTATATATATATAGACATGTATAATAATAATAATAATTATATTTTTTACAACCAGCCAAAGTACAGCAGACATGAGCAGTTTGATATTATTAGGCTGGGAAGGCCCATAGTAATTTGGTCCTTCCCAGCCTAAAAATACCAGCCTGCAGCTGCCCCAAAATTGGTGCATCCATTACATTTGCCATTTCTGGCTCTTTGCCCTGCTCTTACAAATTGTGCTGGTGCAGTGGCAGTTGGGTAATATTCTAGGGGGTTGATGTTAGCTGTGTAATGTCAGCTGGTGTCTAGCCCAGCAGTTAGTAATGGAGACACTTCTATCAAACACCCCAATCAGTAAGTGAAAAGAAAAAAGACACACAGGAAAATTAGTTTATTGAATGTAGACTCCCCCACATTATCCCTCGTCTACCAGTTTATAAGCTCCGTCATAGTCCACAATCCACCAATGCAGCTCCCGTGACTGTGAATAGCAGTAAAATACAACTGTTCACAGGCGCCGGGTAGTGAGAAAACTTTCATCAGTATCTCTGGGTCTCATTGAGAGCAGTGTTGAGTCAGTGGCTTTGATGAGCATTGTAGTCACTACTCACCAGAGCTGTATTCATAGATCATGGACTATGATGGAGCTTTGTGGGAACATTTTTGATAATAATTTAGTTAATGAGCGATAGTGTGGGGGAGTCTTTATTCAAATAAACATTTTTTCCTGTGTCTATGGATTTTGTTTGTATTACTGCGATAAACACCTCTCCATTTCTAACCTAAGGAGCTTGATGCCAGCTGACATTACACAGTTGACATTAACCCCCAAAGGTATTACCCCGATTGCCACTGCACCAGAGTGAATCAGGAAGATTGGATGCGCCAATTCTGGGACGGGTATTTTTAGGCTGATAGTGGCCAAATTTGGGATGGGTATTTTTAGGCTGGGAGTGGCCAAATAACCATAGACCTTCACACCCTGATAATATCAGCCCTCAGCTGTCTGCTTCACCTTGACTGGTTATCAAAAATGTGAGGAACCACACATAATTTTTTTAAATTATTTATTTAGTTCCCTGCTGCAACTTGGGAGTCAAAGATGCATCCAGACATCGTCTCCATGTTGTTCCCATTCCATTTCAGTGCTGTATCCATCTATTTCAGCTAAGTTCCTGACCTCACAGCCCTTCTGAGGGTGTCTTCTGGAAAAATGCTTGGGCTCCCCATTGACTTCCATTATTCTCGTTACTCAAGTTGAGCCAGTCCGAGAGTCTGACCTGCTCAATTTGAGTAATGAGTACTTGAGCATTTTAGTGCTCACTCATCTTTAATAATTATCCAATGTGCCACCCACCATTCAAAAATATAAATAAATAAGCCAGCACTATTCCTCTCATTATCAATAATTGTCTCACCTAACACTCGCCTAATAAAAATACAAAGTAATTAGCCACTGTGATCTTTTCCCCAATTCATTATAATCACATCCTTCCCCTATTTTATTATAATTACATGCCCCTCAATTCATTATCATGTAATATTCTCTCTCCATACCTCTACATTCAATCCATCATAAGGTAATGTCCTCTGTCCAAACCCAACCCTCAATATATTCACTTTAAAGAATAAAATGTATTACCCCTCTAAGTGATCAATTTTGGTTCTGCTTTCTTCCTCTTGTGGTCAGCACATACAGTATATGGTAAATGAGGAACCAGATGAATCATAGAGAGGGAGACAAGCAGGATTCCAGCTTTGGCTTGAAATACTCCCTGAATTCTTCTGGGCACGCTCTTGATCAGTTTCAGGCATGACTTGAATGAATGTGGAGATCAAAAACTACCTTAAAAAGGAATAGGTGTCTTTTTATCTTTAAAAATAAATTTTTATTCAAATGTTTCAGTTAAAAATACATCAAGTACATGTTCATAAATACTAGTATAAAGGACAGGATCAAATACCCATAATAGAGCAGCATCGGCAAAACCAAAAGTTACACCTCCTTAGTAGAGATGAGCGAACCGGTCGCGGTTCGGCTCGAGGTCGGTTCGCCGAACGGACGTCCCGTTCGAGTTCGGCTCGTCGAACGTTCGACGAACCGAACTCGAACTGCATAGGAAACAATGGCAGGCAATCACAAACACATAAAAACACCTAGAAAACACCCTCAAAGGTGTCCAAAAGGTGACAAACAACTCACAACACAACACAAACACATGGGAAAGTGACAAGGACATATACTCATGCGAAAACAAAAGAGCTGGACAAGGAAAAAGAGGAGGATACACAGATATAGGCATGGCACGCCCTTCTAAAATCATGTAAAACACCGCAAGGTGACTTCAAGTGGAGTCTCCCTTTTTTTCCAAAAATTGGGCCCCACACACACCCACCCATTCAGTGGCAGCACTTGTGCCCTAGTTGTACACTTCACAGCTAGATTTGCATCAAGCACATTCAAAAATACGCTATTCTTAACCGTCCCCAGGATGACACCGGGGTTGGTAGCAAAGTCTTTCCTGATCCCAGCTCTGTTCATCTTGGATCATTTTTAAAAAACACAGCAACCAAGGGTTACTCCAAGCGGAGTCTCCCTTTTTTTCCAAAAATTGGGCCCCACACAGACACCTTATCAGTGGCAGCACTTGTGCCCTAGTTGCAAACAGGATGTTTTGATTTGCATCAAGCACATTCAAAAATACGCTATTCTTAACCGTCCCCAGGATGACACCGGGGTAGGTAGCAAAGTCTTTCCTGATCCCAGCTCTGTTCATCTTGGATCATTTTTAAAAAACACAGCAAGCAAGGGTTACTCCAAGCGGAGTCTCCCTTTTTTTCCAAAAATTGGGCCCCACACAGACACCTTATCAGTGGCAGCACTTGTGCCCTAGTTGCAAACAGGATGTTTTGATTTGCATCAAGCACATTCCAAATCCACAAGCATTTACTCTCCCCAGGATGACACAGGGGTAGTAAATTCCTTCTGGACCCATGACTTGTTCATTTTGATGAACGTCAGTCTGTCCACATTGTCACTGGACAGACGCGTGCGCTTATCTGTCAGCACACACCCAGCAGCACTGAAGACACGTTCAGAGACAACGCTGGCAGCTGGACACGACAAAATCTCCAAGGCGTAACTGGATAGCTCTAGCCATTTTTCTAGATTTGAAGCCCAAAAGGAGCAAGGCTCCATTTGCAAAGTCATGGCATCGATGTTCATTTGGAGATACTCCTGTATCATCCTCTCGAGCCGTTGACTATGTGTCAGACTTGTTGTCTCTGGTGGCCTTGCAAAGGAGGGTCTAAAAAAATTATGAAAAGATTCCATAAAATTGCTGTTACCAGCACCAGATACGGTCCTACTGGTACGGGTAGACAGTTGAAGATGACGAGACCGTCCCATGTTTGTCAAGTTACAACTGGGAGAATCACTCCCTGCACCTGCACGGTTGTTTGGTGGAAAAGCCGAGCTAAGATCGAGTAACAGCTTCTGCTGATACTCCTGCATACGTGCGTCCCTTTCTATGGCTGGAATTATGTCACAAAATTTGGACTTGTACCGGGGATCTAATAGTGTGGCAATCCAGTAGTCATCATCACTTCTAATTTTGACAATACGAGGGTCATGTTGGAGGTAGTGCAACAAGAAGGCACTCATGTGTCTTGCGCAGCCATGCGGACCAAGTCCACGCTGTGTTTGTGGCATAGAGGTGCTAACCATTCTTTCTTCCTCTGACATCTCCCCCAACCTCTTTCAACAGAAATTTGACCAAGGTCTCCCTCATCTGCTGAGTCTTCCATGTCCATGGACAGTTCGTCCTCCATTTCTTCATGTTCTCCTGCACCTTCCTCAACATTTAGCCTGCTACTATGCGCCCTTGTTGATCCCTGTCCCCCATGGTCCCATGCCTGCTGCGTTGGTGATGATGAACGTCTGGACCTTGGTGATGTTGTTGTCCCTTGCGCATATGAATCCTCCTGTAGTTCCTCCCCTTCCTGTTGTCCCACCCCCTGACTCCGAATAGTGTTTAGCATGTGCTCCAGTATGTAAATGACTGGAATTGTCATGCTGATAATGGCATTGTCAGCGCTAAACATATTCGTCGCCATGTCGAAACTGTGCAGAAGGGTGCATAGGTCCTTGATCTGAGACCACTCCATCAGGGTGATCTGCCCCACCTCTGCATCTTGTTGGCCCAGGCTATACATCATGACGTATTGCACCAGGGCTCGGCGGTGCTGCCACAGTCGCTGTAACATGTGGAGAGTTGAATTCCAGCGTGTCGCCACATCGCATCTCAGGCGATGAACCGGCAGGCCGAAAGACTTCTGGAGCGATGCAAGTCGCTCAGCTGCGGCGCTTGAACGGCGGAAGTGAGCAGACAGTTTTCGTGCCCTGGTCAGAAAGCCATCTAGGCCGGTATAGTGTGTTAAAAATTGCTGGACGGCAAGGTTCAACACGTGAGCCATACAAGGTACGTGTGTCACCTTGCCCAGGCGAAGGGCCGCACCCAGGTTTGTCGCACACGGCCTTACCAGGCTGCAGGTTGAGTGGAGACAACCATTTATTAAACTCGGACCGCAGAGCTGACCACAACTCCTCAGCTGTGTGACTCTTATTCCCAAGACATGTCAAGCTAAAGACCGCCTGATGCCGTTGCGCTCTGCTGCCAGCATAGTAATGAGGGGTGCGTGATTCCTTCTGCGCAGTGAGAATGCTGGTGGCCTGACCAGGCAGGCTTGAGGCAGAGGTGGTGGACCCAGATGAGGTGGAGGAGGCAGAAGCAGTGTCGGAACTTGGACAGACAGAGGATTGACACACAAGTCGTGGGGACGGCAAGACTTGTGCAGCAGACCCTTCACCATCTATCACCATAGTTACCCAGTGCCCAGTCAGCGACATGTAACGTCCCTGTCCATGCTTACTGGTCCAAGTATCGGTGGTGAAATGCACCCGTTCACACACAGAGTTTCTCAAGGAAGCGGTGATGTTTTGTGCGACATGCTGGTGTAGCGCGGGCTCACCTTTCTTAGAGAAGTAGTGGCGACTAGGCATCTGGTACTGGGGCACAGCGACAGACATAAGGTCTCTAAAATCCTGTGTGTCCACTAGGCGGAAAGGCAGCATTTCGGTAGCCAAGAGCTTACAGAGGGATAGAGTCAACCTCTTAGCTTTGTCATGGGTCGCAGGAAATGGCCTTTTATTTGACCACATCTGAGGGACAGAGATCTGGCTGCTGTGTGTAGACGGTGTTGAGTAGGCTGTCCCTGGAAAAATGCAGGTTTGTGAGGAAAGTGCAGGCGGAGACATGATGTTGCCTTCATCCAACGTTGGTGCTATGGATGTCTGAGAGAGCTGTACACACTCACTTGTTTCCCCTTCCAAACCAACTGACGACCTACCAAGCAAAGTGCCTGTTGCGGTTACAGTGGTGGAAGTTGTGCGTGGAAAAACAGGTGTGACAGCTGTCCCCACAGTCCTAGAAGATGAAGAGCGCGCGGATGCACTGGAAGGGGCAGGCGGTGGATGGTTCTCTCCGCTAGGCCGCATTGCAGCACGGTGAGCTTCCCACCGGGACATATGATATTTATTCATGTGACGATTCATGGAAGAAGTTGTCAAACTGCTGAGGTTTTGACCTCTACTAAGAGACCCATGACAAATTTTACAGATCACATAATTTGGGCGATCTTTTGCTATGTCAAAAAAGGACCAGGCTAGGCAAGGCTTAGAGGGCATGCGACCTGTTGATCCACCCCGACTAGTGCTCAGAGGCAGAGTGGTGGCTGAGGATGCAGTTGTAGACGTGCTACCAGTACTCCGACTCTGTCCAGGAAGGCGCAAGGTAACTTCGTCATCAGTTGCATCCTCCTCCACCACCTCTGTTGACCTCCTCGAGTGCCTGACTGGGGGTTGACAGTAGGTGGGATCTAGAACTTCATCATCAATTGTTGTGTTTGCACTCCCCTCCCCCTCAGACCGAGCCTCTTCTTGCCCTGACTGAATATTTAAGGTGTCATCCCAATCGGGTATCTGCGTCTCATCTTCATCAGTATGTTCCTCATTGTCTATAACCACAGGTGTTACAGTTTGTGACAAAGGGTCAACATTATGCTCAGAAACTTGGTCCTCACGGCCTGAATCAGAGTCACAAAGGTTCTGGGCATCACTGCAGACCATTTCCTGTTCTGTACTCACTGTAGCTTGGGACCTCTGATTCCCAGGCTATAGTGTGACTGAACAGCTCTGCAGACTCAGCCATCTCAGTTCCACCATACTGTGCAGGGCTGATGGAGACTTCAGAGCTGGGAGAAAGCAAGTTTGATTGGGATGACAACTCAGAGGACTGGTGTTTTTTGGATGCGGTACTTGAAGTGGCTGAGAGGGCACTTGTTGGACCACTTGAGATCCATTCAAGCATTTTCCTTTTTGGCCATCATCTACCTTTGTTCCTGTTGTTCGTGTCCGTAAAAAAGGGAGCACATCGGATTGTCCACGGTAAGTAGTAGACATCTTACTTTTGTTGGTAGATGGTCTATCTTCAGCAGATGATAATGGAGCTTTGCCACCTTCCCCACGGACAAACCCTTTTTTTCCTTTTCCACCACGCCTCTTCCCCTTTCCACCAGCATCTGTCATTTTGCCACTCATGTTGATTGCGACAAGATTGTGCACTGAAAATGTGGTAGTAAAAATTGAGAGGTGGTGTAGATTGCAGCGGTGGTCTAGCTTTATTAACAGCAGAATAATAAAGAATAAATATCCTTGACAATGCAACTACGGCCCTTAAACTGGCAGCATAAATTGCTAGTATAATGGCTTAGTAACTATCAGTTTGAGTGTGCAATGCAGGCAGACGTGCTGCAAATATCTGTGCACTACTGGGACTATACAGAAGTCCAACAGCCACGTTTAGGATGACACTAGGTACACTCAGTGTTTGTGTCGCGGGCGGGGAGGAGGGTGTCAGCACTGCGCTCACCCCTCTGCTCGGGTCCGGCTGCTGCTGCTCAGTGGTGGCTCGAGCGGTGGGCCGGATCCCGGGGGTCTCGAGCGGCGCTCCTCGCCCGTGAGTGAAAGGGGATTGGGTTTTGGGATATAGTCTATTGTCCGTGACGCCACCCACGGTTGTGGTGATTTGTTAGCACCACCACTGCTCGGTGTGGGGATCCCGGGAGTGATGGTGTGAAGCAGCAAGTTGTTGTGTTGCCCCTCCGTGGGTAGGGGTTGGTGATCCCGGGGCCCAGTGATGAGGTGGGAGATGCAGGGCTTGGTGGGCGCAGGGACGCGGGGGCAGCGCTGTGGTACTTACTCAGCCTGAGACGATGACACAGTTCTCGGTAAAACACACGACTGGAAAGACGGTTCCCACGGACGGCTGCACTTGCTTTTCCCAGTAGGTGACGGTGATGTCCCTTTGTCCTGCACCTATGTTGTTGATGGTTGCGATGGGTTCCCACTGGTAACCCACTCCCCGGCTTCAAGCTGGACCGGAGGAGCTCTACTCTTTGCCCGCAGGCGCTGGCCCTCAGAAACTGGTGCCCTGGCGGTGGCGGTGTCTCTGCTTTAATGGTTGGGCTGTTGCCTTCAATCGTGATTTGGTTGTTGGGAGACAGCCGTCCCCTTCACTGACGGATTTGGCAAATTATGGCGACTCCTAGTCTTGCCGGGGTCCGAGAGGCCCCTGCCCTGGTGCTGACTGTTCTTTGTACACTGCTCCAGACCGCCGGGTCACCACCCGTCCGCGGTCCTTCCAGGAACCTCCGAGCAATCACCCCTCCAGACAGTCACCGCCGTCTGCTGACCTTGCTGTGTCAGTCCGGGGCACACACCCGGACCAGCTTCAGGCTTTCTTGCTGTCACTTTTACTCCTTTACTCCAGTTTTCTCCTTTGCTCCCCTACCACTTCACTTCCTTCTACTTTCACTTGACTACTTGTTTACTCCTTCACCTCCTAAACTGGACTCCTCCTCAGACTCTAGTCTGGCTTCAACTGCCTGGTTCCTCCCGCCTCCAGGGCTGTGAACTCCTCGGTGGGCGGAGCCAACCGCCTGGCCCACCCCCTGGTGTGAACATCAGCCCCTGGAGGAAGGCAACAAGGATTTTGGTAGCTTGGGTGTTCCTAACTGGGGTGTAGGGTGTGGTGGTGTGATGACCTGTGACCCCTGGCTTGCCCAGGGTGTCACATTCCCCCTTAGCAAAATGCAGACCGTCCGCGGGCTGCCCGTCCAACACCGGTTTTGTTTTCTGTAAATATATAAAAGTAAAACGGTAACATATATACATTTTTTTTACTTCTTCCCATAACGGGAGGCACTTTACTTAAACGTTGCAAAACGGTTCACGGTTACGGTTTCCGCTCTCTCCCACCCAAGCAACCTGGCCCTGATGCTGCCCCTAAAACCCAGGCAGCACCCCTTGTCCCCAAGTCCAGCACACGTTACCCGAGCGGGATCTGTCCTTCCCCTCCAGAGGGTAGCCACCGGTTCCTTTGGTGGCTGGGCCCCAGCCTGCTCTGCTGAGGGCCCTCCCTCCAACCTGCCTCTCCGGAGGCGGCAATGCGGAAACGGTAACTGTAAACAACTTATTTAGAAGCCACTAATGTTTGTGGTTGCCCTGCATGTTCACGGGCTTGTCCATGAGCAGTTCCTCATGCAAACTTTTTAAACGGTCCCCACGGGGACAACGGTGCCGGCAACGGCCGTTTTCCAAATCACGGTCAATCAGGTTACTTTTCCGGTTATCATTGCTTCCATCATTCTTTTTCAACAAACTTTTCCAAACACAAACTCAGTGGTGGTCCCAACGGGGACTGCTGCAGCGGGCATCCGCTGCCCTACTCATATTCTTCTGCTGAGGCGGACCCATCCTCTGCCACCAGCATATCAAACATGCACGGACATGCCTGCTGTGACAGGGGTACCCGACACCCATTTCCACCGGTACGCGGGGTATGGACAACCACAGGGTCTCCTACATAGCGGGAACGCTCACTTGCCTCTGCAAACTCAACAGCGGACCCGGGGCTGGGGCAGGAGTCGTCATCTCTTGTTCCTGCGTCAGGCGGGTTGCCGCCAGCTGTCGCAGCCTCCTGGTCCCCAGCATCCAGCATTTCAGACCCTTCTGCGGTAGCACGGGGCAGCAGATTAGGCGAGCTTACACTGAGGCGCCCCATAAATAACGACAAGGGTGATGCATAGGCCGAGACTAGGCCGGGCCCCTCAGCCGCAGCGGCCGGTCCTGGTAGGACATAGGGACGTGGGTCACCAGTCGGTTCTACTACATCCATTTCCCCTCCGTACATCGGGACAGTTGAAATCAGCTCCTCCACCTCATGAGTCCACTGCTCCATCATCCGGAAGATCTGATCCTGCTGACGCTGGTGGAATTGCATCACCCGGGCCTTCATCCAGGCCACGGTTCCAGGCTCGGGGTCTAGCACAATCACTGCCAGAACTTCTGGCACCATGCTGTTAAGGGGCCGCAGTTCTAGCGGTTCCCCCTGGTGTACTTCAGGGCCGTCCTGGACGTCTGCAGCCGGCCAGTCCGCCGGAGCGGCTGGGCAGGGTATCGCTACCGGTTGGGCAGGTAGCGGGCCTAATGGCGGAGCGGCAGCAGCCATCACGGGTAGCGGGGAGAGAGGCATGGTGAGCGGAAGCCGGCCGGGCCCCTCAGCTCCAATGGCCGATCCCTCAGGAATACAGGGGCGTGGGTCGCTTACCCGCTCCTCCAAATCCTCTTCTACCTCGCGTCTCCACATAGCAGCCACCACATCCGCCATGTCGGTCTCCCACTCCTCCAGGAGGAGTTGCATCTGGGCCTGCAGACGATTACTCAGCGGGACGGTCCGGTCCCTCAACCACGTCGCCGTGCCGGGCGCGGGGGCTTCCTCGTTGGGAGTTGGGTTGTACATCTTGGCAATCGTGCCTTCCAGGAACCCAGTATTGCTGCAGAGTCCTGGCGTCTCTGCTTTTATAGCTGCGTTCACATGCAGCCAGCCGCCATCGCGTCCCCCTTAGCTCTTTTCGGCCCCTCCTCTCTTGGGGCGGAGTTTTGGCCTTCGCGCCTCTGCTACTCGAGAAGACGCTCGAGCGGGAACTTTTCGCGCCAAAGATGGCGACTTCCGAAATTTTTCAGCCGGATACCTCCGGCGGTCACAAGGCGCACCTCTACCTAACGGCAGAGCGGTAAGATCCTGTTCGTGACGCCAAGTTGTCGCGGGCGGGGAGGAGGGTGTCAGCACTGTGCTCACCCCTCTGCTCGGGTCCGGCTGCTGCTGCTCAGTGGTGGCTCGAGCGGTGGGCCGGATCCCGGGGGTCTCGAGCGGCGCTCCTCACCCGTGAATGAAAGGGAATTGGGTTTTGGGATATAGTCTATTGTCCGTGACGCCACCCACGGTTGTGGTGATTTGTTAGCACCACCGCTGCTCGGTTTTGGGATCCCGGGAGTGATGGTGTGAAGCAGCAAGTTGTTGTGTTGCCCCTCCGTGGGTAGGGGTTGGTGATCCCGGGGCCCAGTGATGAGGTGGGAGATGCAGGGCTTGGTGGGCGCAGGGACGCGGGGCAGCGCTGTGCCTTGCGGCACTGTGGTACTCACTCAGCCTGAGACGATGACACAGTTCTCGGTAAAACACACGGCTGGAAAGACGGTTCCGACGGACGGCTGCACTTGCTTTCCCCAGTAGGTGATGGTGATGTCCCTTTGTCCTGCACCTATGTTGTTGATGGTTGCGATGGGTTCCCACCGGTAACCCGCTCCCCGGCTTCAAGCTGGACCGGAGGAGCTCTACTCTTTGCCCGCAGGTGCTGGCCCTCAGAAACTGGTGCCCTGGCGGTGGCGGTGTCTCTGCTTTAATGGTTGGGCTGTTGCCTTCAATCGGGACTTGGTTGTTGGGAGACAGTCGTCCCCTTCACTGACGGATTTGGCAAATTATGGCGACTCCTAGCCTTGCCGGGGTCCGAGAGGCCCCTGCCCTGGTGCTGACTGTTCTTTGTACACTGCTCCAGACCGCCGGGTCACCACCCGTCCGCGGTCCTTCCAGGAACCTCCGAGCAATCACCCCTCCAGACAGTCACCGCCGTCTGCTGACCTTGCTGTCTCAGTCCGGGGCACACACCCGGACCAGCTTCAGGCTTTCTTACTGTCACTTTTACTCCTTTACTCCAGTTTTCTCCTTTGCTCCCCTACCACTTCACTTCCTTCTACTTTCACTTGACTACTTGTTTACTCCTTCACCTCCTAAACTGGACTCCTCCTCAGACTCTAGTCTGGCTTCAACTGCCTGGTTCCTCCCGCCTCCAGGGCTGTGAACTCCTCGGTGGGCGGAGCCAACCGCCTGGCCCACCCCCTGGTGTGAACATCAGCCCCTGGAGGAAGGCAACAAGGATTTTGGTAGCTTGGGTGTTCCTAACTGGGGTGTAGGGTGTGGTGGTGTGATGACCTGTGACCCCTGGCTTGCCCAGGGCGTCACATTTGCTAGTATAATGGCTTAGTTATAATGAGTTTGAGTGTGCAATGCAGCCAGACGTGCTGCAAATATTTTTGCACTACTGGGACTATACAGAAGTCCAATAGCCACGTTTAGGATGCCACTAGGTTCACTCAGTGTTTGCAAGTATAATGGCTTAGGAACTATCAGTTTGAGTGTGCAATGCAGGCAGACGTGCTGCAAATATCTGTGCACTACTGGGACTATACAGAAGTCCAACAGCCACGTTTAGGATGACACTAAGTTCACTCAGTGTTTGCTAGTATAATGGCTTAGTAACTATCAGTTTGAGTGTGCAATGCAGGCAGACGTGCTGCAAATATCTGTGCACTACTGGGACAATACAGAAGTCCAATAGCCACGTTTAGGATGCCACTAGGTACACTCAGTGTTTGCTAGTATAATGGCTTAGTTATAATGAGTTGGAGTGTGCAGAGGACAGGAGGGTACAGTGCCAGGATTGTGGGGCTCTGGGTAGAGGAAAGGAAGCCTGCCTTTCTATTCCCTCCTAATGGGGAAATGCAGCGAGGAAATCCCTGACCTTAGCTACACAGACGCTGTCTCTGTTTTCAGGACCTGTCACCTATGGCTCTGACCCTGCCGGTACGAGCCCTTAAAAGGACTGATAGAAAGTGCTATCCCTAAGCTGTCTAGCGCTGTGTATGGAGCGCATACAGCAGTATCGGCGATAGGACTCAGGACGGAGCTGCGCCAGTGATGTCTGACACCAAGGATGCAGAAGAGATAATGGCGTCCGGACGGGCAGATACTCGTTTTTATAATGCAGGGACATGTGACATGGACATCCTATCACACATGCCGTTGCTTCTCTGGCTAAAAGTCCACTTAGCTGTGTGTGTGTCTGGGATTGGCTGACATGCTGGCCCTCCCCACTACACGCGCGCGCTTAGGGAAGAAGACAAGAAAAAAAAAAAAATGGCGATCGCCATTATCCATACAGCAGTGATCTGAAGGCGCTGTTCCCGCACACTATACACTGCAATTTCATAATAGTGTGAGTCACAGAGTGACTTACACTATTACAGCGGAAAGCCAGCTAGGAATTAACTGTTTTTTTGCTGCTAGAACCGTTCTCGAACGTTTCTAGAACTATCGAGCTTTTGCAAAAAGCTCGAGTTCTAGTTCGATCTAGAACAGGCCCCAAAATCACTCGAGCCTAGAACTGGAGAACCTCGAACCGCGAACCGCGCTCAACTCTACTCCTTAGTATTGAGATCAAATAGTGTATAAAACCATAAATTAGAGCTTGCGGAAAAATGATGTATATAGTGCAAAGTGCTTTTTCATTATATATACCGCTAAATAATTATGGTAGAAAAGGCATAGAATAAAATTAGCTAATATAGTAAAAGTACCGGTAAATTACAAAATGTATTGCTAAATTCAATATACCTTGGAAATGGTCAGGGTTGTTCAGTGTGCCGCATATATCCCGACGCGCGTTTCAGCGTACTTTCTTCAGGGGATGCTGCAAACTTGAATGAAATCCAATTACAGGTCTCTTCTACAAAGTCCCATTGTTGGTGCATACTGGTTGACTCATTTCGGTATGTATGCAACTGTTTCGTCAACTCTACCCACAAGTGTTCAATTTGCTTGAGATCTGGGTACTGTGGGGGCAATCTAGCACATCTACTTCATTGTTATTGAACTATTTCTTCACCAATCTTGACATATCAGGCTTCCTTCACCAAACTTGACAGTTTCTTCAATTTCTCGATTTTTCTTCCAGACCCATTTGCACCCATCAGAGCCTAGTATATTGACTTTCGTCTCATCGCTCCAAATCACCTGTTTCCAATCTTCTGCAATCCACTTTTCATACTTTTTTGTAAAGTCAAGCTGACACTTCTTAGGACAATATTGAAGTCTCCATTCCACACTTGTCTAATGTGTGTTGCATGGTGCTTGCATAGACGTCTGTGATTTCACTATTACGAAGCATTCATGCCACCTGCACTGCCGTGTTTGTCACACCAGAACTAATAGACTTTGTGATGAGCCCATTTATTGACTCCGATATTTTGCCTGGACGATCAATATTTTGCCTGGACATCTACCTCTGAATGGATGGATGGACTTCATTTTCTATTCTTCCAACTGACATGGCACTCACATGATGCAGTTTGGCAATTTTCTTGGCTGAGAGACCGCTATCGATGAGCTGGATGATGGTGTTTCTCTTTTCTTGGAAATTTTCATGGCTGTTCCTCATTTTGAACCAGTGACCTTCTGCTTGCCAATCAATCTAATAACACACTGAGCTATTAGGAAATGTGAGAACAGGTTATAATTTGTAGTATATGGGAAGAAAAAGATTTTTTCACCACCAGGAGCAAAACAGTAACAATATAGTGACATGACTTGAATCCCCATTACTAAATATGCTAAATAGTTACAAGTCAAAATGTATGTATGAGATAGCCTACATGATCGTCTATAACATGATGTTAGTCTCACGATCAAAACTAGATTGAATGGGGAGATATTAAGTCTGCAATTCAAAAGATCAAAACATTGTTACCCTTTTGCTTGTCGGTGTACTGTACCTCTGTGTGGGTATAAGCCATTAGGTCTTTGAATGGACAATTTTCAACAAATTGAAGAAGGTTTGACCATTTCACATTATTGTTTTAAAGTCAAAACTATTATTGGTTTTGTATATATATGCAAGTTATAAAAGGTTATGTTAGATAGGTGGCGGGGTGCGGTGGTAGTCGTGACAGATGCTGCCGGTTTACTGAATCGTAGCCCTGGAACAGTTCTCTGCATCACATCCGCCCCTCTAATACAGGGGAAGGGTTGCTGGGACTTGTGATGCGGGGCACTTACTTGCCCTGGCCTCGCAAAAATATGAACGGGGGGGGGGGGGGTCGCAGTATGGAAAAATGAACCTCAACCGAAATAGGGTAACTTTCCTCCTAAACACGACCCGGCGGGTCCACGGTCCATGGGTACAGGGCCCGACTAGCCCTTCCATCTTCCAGATTTCGTTCCCCTCCCTCCTTTTCCTTAGTAATCCCCTTCTTAGCCCAGGGTTGCCCGGAGGGCAAAGTCATAGTTTTATGGGCGCCGGATAAGGGACTCGGTACATAGAACTTTGGTGACAGAACAGTCACGATAATCCAGCAGGGGAGACGCAACTTGCACAACCAAACTGGGAGGGGGAAAAACAATAAAACATCTTCAGCTGCTTCTCTGGCCCAAAGAAAACTTAAAGAGAACACAGGGCCTCCTGGCCTCTCACCCTCAGAGATGCAGAACAGTCCCTTAGCACTTCAAACAGTGGGGGGAAAACAATACAGACTTCAGCCATTGTTAGGCGTACTCACAGCAGTCATCTGCTACAGCCCTCAGGCATTCAGATCAATTCCTCTTCTTCAGGTGCAACAGTCACAACAAGAGCTTAGCGTTGCTGACTCCAGCTTTACACTGTACTTTACAGTGCATGCCGCACTGACATACATCTTGGCTATCAGTAGCTCCGATCCTGGATTCCGAACTCGATGGGGACCTCCAACTCCATCATGCCTCCTGGCTGCAGCGCCACTTCTTGCAGCTGCAGTCACCTCTTCCAGGCCACATTCACTGATGGAATGGCAGCCGCTGCCCTTTCTTTCCCACCGTGTTTCTCCAGGAGCCGATCCATTCTCTCTCGAAGACACACCAACAATAGCGCCAGCCCAGTCTCCCGAGGCAGTCCTCTTTATCTGGGTCGTGCCTTCCAGGGTGCAGCCTCTTCCAGCCGCTGCACCCTTTTTCTTTCAGCCTCCGCCCGTCGCACCTCTCTGTACAGCAACAGGCGACAACCTCCGGGGCTGTACAACTCTCTCTGTTCCACTCAGGGGTTGGCCACATTTTTCATACCGCAGGTCTGCGAAGATGCCCACGATGGGCCTGTTTCTTCTCCCACACTGCGGTGGTCATTTTAGTTCTCTTCAGCTGTACTGCAGCAACCATTTTAATTCTCTTCAGCCGCACTCTAGCTGTGGAACTCCACTTTAGTTTCGCTCTGCGAGCAGAGCCTTGCTTTCCAGGACATGCAAAGTGATCCTGCTGACTATGCCAAATATTAAAGAGGCGGTCAGGGGCTAGAGTCTGCTGTTGGGCTGACGTGCAGTCCAGTGTTCTTCTTCTGCACCCCAACCGCCACTTTAGTGCAATACATTAATAAGCATGCTTTTTCTTCATACGTCACAAGCACTGACACGGTCAGAGGTTCTTTCAACCAAACTTCTTTACTTGTCAACATCAAATACAGTTTGTTATCTCACCTGAGGCGGGCACAATCTCGTTCCCCGAAGGGATTACCAATAGCAACAGATAATTTATACATTTTTACGGTTGACCGCTTTTCCAATATGCGGGGTCCCATTGGGGTCCCTAAGCTCCTCTTCCTCCCCTTCAGCTTCACTATCCATGGCAGACACAACCATCTTTCTGGTCAGTCAGGACCTACTCTTTTCTAAAGTGCCTACTGACCTTCCACTGACTGAGGGGATTCGTTAGGTCTCCACCAGGGAATGGCCACCACCCGGGCACTGAATGTCTGACACCGAGATTCGACCCAGAAGGTCACGCCAAATTAAAGTTACTGGGACTTTTCCACAACCACGTCTTTCACAGACGCAGACAGCTCCTTTCCCTCAGGGACTCTCCTCACACCAACTGACTTACTAACCGCTCTTTTTCAAACTAAGCCCCTCCCCTTCACTAACTTCCTCCAACTCGGGTGTACCAGGGAAGCAGCTTACACACTGTGACCACCTAGTGGCCATTTACCACTAATACACACTATATCAGAGTAACATACAGTATATGGCCGGTTTGCAGTTCTGGGGTGGGCTGAGCCCTGCACCCCCCTTACGTTTATGTGATAACAAGTGTATTTTAAAATTTATAGTGGAAGATGAATTTATGTTTCTTTAAAGGGGTGTTTTAAAGTAATTAAGTTGCTTTAGTTAGACTCATGAAAATATGCAAATTTACAAATGATTTGATTTTATTTCGTACTGTCATTCTGTTATAAGAGCTTTTATCAGCTGGTTTTAATGGAGTTTATCCACTAGAGTCTGGCTGACAGTGTGGGAAAGTTATATTCCAGGAGAGGAGTTAACTCCCGACATACCCGTCAGTTTTATCAAGTTCATTGATTTTTTGTTCAATACATCAGTTATCTGCTCTCCTTCCGCTTCTTCTCTTTCAGCTCCTAATAAGCAGCTTTTATAAATCTTGTAAAATCAGCAGCTCCCATAATTTTCAGCTTTCAGTGCAGGTCTACTAATCACGGCTCTCACTAGGCCATGTGCTACTTCTAATTCCCACTTATTTTTATATGTAAATAAATTGATAACAGAATACACTTTGAACAAACCACTGATATGGACCAGCTGAATATGTTACAGCACAATTTCTGCCGAGCTTTTTAGTTCTACTTATACTAAAGCTCTGCTCATCAGAACTGTCACTCAATAAGGAGTCCCTGCCACACCAAAAATCAGAAAGTGAGGAGACTGCAGAGATGGGAGCGCTCAAGAGACAACTTGTGACAAGTTGAAAGGGAATCTGTTCCCAGGTCTTTCCCTTATAAGCTGCGGCCACCACCAGTAAACCCTTATATACAGTGTAGCGCCCTGGACAAGCCAGGTCGTCACAGGTACTACACCAACACACCCCACACTCCCGGTCAGGCACACCTAAGTCAGACAAAAACCCTTGTTGCCTCCCTCCAGGGGCTGATGTTCACACCAGGGGGTGGGCCAGGCGGTTGGCCCCGCCCACCGAGGAGTTCACAGTCCTGGAGGCGGGAAAAGCAGGCAGATTAGAGTTGGAAGTGAAAATGGAAGGAGGGTAGTAGCAGTGGAGAAGCCTGAAGTTGGTCTGGGTGTGTGGCCCGGACGGATCAGCAAGGTTGGCAGACGGTGGTGACCGTCTGCAGGAGTGGCCTATTGGAGCTAGCCGTAAGGACCGTGGACGGGCGGTGGCCCGGCGGTACCGGACCGGTAAGCAAAGAGAAGCCAGCACCATCCGGCAGGGGCTTAAGGACCCCGACAAGGCTAGGAGTCGCCGTGAATTTGTCAAATCCGTTAGCGAAGGGAACCTCCTGGGTTTCCCAGCAGCCAAGTCCCGACAGAAGGCAACAGTCCAACCGAAAGAGGGAAACACAGTCACCGCCAAGGCTAAAGTTCCCAGGGCCAGAGCCTGCGAGCAAAAGGGGCTCCTTCAGCACTCATCCAAGCTGGGGAGCGGGTTACCGGTGGGAACCCATTGGAACCGTTTACACTACACAGGTGCAGGGAAAGGCAGTCACCATCAACCTGCTGGGAGGAGAAACACCGCAGCTGTCTGTGGGACCCGTCCATCCAGCCGTGTGTTTTACCGAGAACTGTGTCCTCATCATTAGCTGAGTGAGTACCACCGTGCCGTGCGGCACAGCGCTGCCCCCGCGACCCTGCACCTCGCCAGGCCCCGCAACCCGCCTGTCATCCATCCCTACCCCCATCACCGGGCCCCGGGACAACCAACCCCCTACCCATGGAGGGGAGAACTAACATCCAGGCTGCTCCCTGCCATCGCTCCCTGGATCCCCGTCCAGAGCAGCGGTGGTGTCACCAATCTCACCACAACCGTGGGTGGCGTCACGGACAATATCAAATCCCCACAATCAAATCCCCCTTTTCACTCACGGGCGAGGAACGCCGCTCGAGTCCCCGGGATCCGGCCCACCGCTCGAGCCACCACCGAGCAGCAGCCGCAGCAGCAGCAGCCGGATCCGAGCAGTGGGCGAGCGCAGCGTCCCCTCCTCCGCCCGCGACAACAGCATTTTAGGATACTGTATATAAGTGCCCAGACAGCTCTGTAGAATGTAAAAAAGACCTTTATAATACTCACATAGGGGCAGTCTCGTTCGATGGGCTTCACTGCTCTTGGTCCAGCGCCTCCTCTATCTTTTCCAGTCACCGTCCTCCTGCTCAGCCCAGTATGGATGACGCGTCCTATGTCATCCACACAGAGGCCTCAATTGTGCTCCTGCACATGCGCACTTTCATCTGCCCGGCTGAGGACAGATCAGAGTATTGTAGTTTGTATGCGTGGGCAGTCTGTTCTTTGCAGCAGGGCAGATGAAAGTGCACATGTGCAGGAGCTCAATTGAGGCCTCTGGCCTCTGTGTGGATGATATAGAATGCGTCATGCACACGGGGCTGGGCATGAGGACAGCGACTGCACAAGATGGAGGAGGCACTGCACGGAGACCAGCGACACCCATCGGACTGGACCACCCCCTCCGTGAGTATTTTAAAGATGTTTTTTATGTTCTACAGCGTGGCCTGGGCACTTATATTTAGTACTAGAAGGTGGCCCGATTCTAACGTATCGGGTAGTCTAGAATGTGTATGTAGGTTAGCATATTGAATAATAAGGTAAGGAATGGACTGGATGGGTTAGGTTTAATTTAGTATTCTTATTAGTGATGAGCGAGTACTAAAAAGCTCGGGTGCTCGAAGCTCGGGCCGAGCCTCCCAAGATACTCGTGTACTCGGGCCGAGCAACGAGCCCAATGTTATCCTATGGGAGACCCGAGTATTTTTGTGAAATGACCCCCCGGCAGCATGGAGAAACCCTAAAAATGTCACAAAAGTCTCAGAAGAGTGCTCAAATGACATGGCAACAGCATGGGGAAGACCCCTTGAAGCATTTATCACTGAAAAGTCACAGCTGTGAACAATTTTGTCCGCGTTTTACGCCATTTTTACGGACTCACCAGAAAACCTTCCAAAATGACCCCAAAATGATTTTTCATGGCGGAAATGTTAAGGGCACATACCCAATAGTGAGATAGAGCTGGTGTATGTTACTTTTTGAGATTAATACATGAAAGATTTTACGTGAAAACATTGTGTGGCACTCCGATGTCCCTGAGAAGAGACGTACATGAAGGCCTCTTGAGTCTAATGTGCCCATTTTGAGGAAGTGAGTCTTTGTAGTATTTTCCTTTGCCAGGGCAGTCCAAAATTGTGAGGTTCACCAATGCCCCTGCATACAGACGTGCATGAGGGCCTCAAAACATTAAGTGTCCATTGTCAGGAAGTGGGTGTATTATAGTATAGCCCTTAGGCAGGGCAGCCAAAAATTGGGAGGCTCCACATTGTCCCTGGATAGAGACGTGCATGATGGCCTTTAAACCTGAAGTGCCCATTGTAAGGAAGTGGGTCTATTTCAGTATAGCCCTTTGCCAGGGCAGCCAAAAATTGGGAGGCTCCACATTGTCCCTGGATAGAGACGTGCATGATGGCCTTTAAACCTGAAGTGCCCATTGTAAGGAAGTGGGTCTATTTCAGTATAGCCCTTTGCCAGGGCAGCCAAAAATTGGGAGGCTCCACATTGTCCCTGGATAGAGACGTGCATGATGGCCTTTAAACCTGAAGTGCCCATTGTAAGGAAGTGGGTCTATTTCAGTATAGCCCTTTGCCAGGGCAGCCAAAAATTGGGAGGCTCCACATTGTCCCTGGATAGAGACGTGCATGATGGCCTTTAAACCTGAAGTGCCCATTGTAAGGAAGTGGGTCTATTTCAGTATAGCCCTTTGCCAGGGCAGCCAAAAATTGGGAGGCTCCACATTGTCCCTGGATAGAGACGTGCATGATGGCCTTTAAACCTGAAGTGCCCATTGTAAGGAAGTGGGTCTATTTCAGTATAGCCCTTTGCCAGGGCAGCCAAAAATTGGGAGGCTCCACATTGTCCCTGGATAGAGACGTGCATGATGGCCTTTAAACCTGAAGTGCTCATTGTAAGGAAGTGGGTCTATTTCAGTATAGCCCTTTGCCAGGGCAGCCAAAAATTGGGAGGCTCCACATTGTCCCTGGATAGAGACGTGCATGATGGCCTTTAAACCTGAAGTGCCCATTGTAAGGAAGTGGGTCTATTTCAGTATAGCCCTTTGCCAGGGCAGCCAAAAATTGGGAGGCTCCACATTGTCCCTGGATAGAGACGTGCATGATGGCCTTTAAACCTGAAGTGCCCATTGTAAGGAAGTGGGTCTATTTCAGTATAGCCCTTTGCCAGGGCAGCCAAAAATTGGGAGGCTCCACATTGTCCCTGGATAGAGACGTGCATGATGGCCTTTAAACCTGAAGTGCCCATTGTAAGGAAGTGGGTCTATTTCAGTATAGCCCTTTGCCAGGGCAGCCAAAAATTGGGAGGCTCCACATTGTCCCTGGATAGAGACTTGCATGTTGGCCTTTAAACCTGAAGTGCCCATTGTAAGGAAGTGGGTCTATTTCAGTATAGCCCTTTGCCAGGGCAGCCAAAAATTGGGAGGCTCCACATTGTCCCTGGATAGAGACG
Source organism: Anomaloglossus baeobatrachus (assembly GCF_048569485.1). Classification (NCBI taxonomy): domain Eukaryota; kingdom Metazoa; phylum Chordata; class Amphibia; order Anura; family Aromobatidae; genus Anomaloglossus; species Anomaloglossus baeobatrachus. The sequence goes on along the minus strand of NC_134354.1, from coordinate 509,694,556 downwards.
TGCATGATGGCCTCAAAACATTAAGTGTCCATTTTAAGGAAGTGGGTGTATTATAGTATAGCCCTTAGGCAGGGCAGCCAAAAATTGGGAGGCTCCACATTGTCCCTGGATAGAGACGTGCATGATGGCCTCAAAACATTAAGTGTCCATTTTAAGGAAGTGGGTGTATTATAGTATAGCCCTTAGGCAGGGCAGCCAAAAATTGGGAGGCTCCACGTTGTCCCTGGGTAGAGACGTGCATGAGGGCCTCAAAACATTAAGTGTCCATTTTAAGGAAGTGGGTGTATTATAGTTTAGCCCTTAGGCAGGGCAGCCAAAAATTGGGAGGCTCCACGTTGTCCCTGGGTAGAGACGTGCATGAGGGCCTCAAAACATTAAGTGTCCATTTTAAGGAAGTGGGTGTATTATAGTATAGCCCTTAGGCAGGGCAGCCAAAAATTGGGAGGCTCCACGTTGTCCCTGGGTAGAGACGTGCATGAGGGCCTCAAAACATTAAGTGTCCATTTTAAGGAAGTGGGTGTATTATAGTATAGCCCTTAGGCAGGGCAGCCAAAAATTGGGAGGCTCCACGTTGTCCCTGGGTAGAGACGTGCATGAGGGCCTCAAAACATTAAGTGTCCATTTTAAGGAAGTGGGTGTATTATAGTATAGCCCTTAGGCAGGGCAGCCAAAAATTGGGAGGCTCCACGTTGTCCCTGGGTAGAGACGTGCATGAGGGCCTCAAAACATTAAGTGTCCATTTTAAGGAAGTGGGTGTATTATAGTATAGCCCTTAGGCAGGGCAGCCAAAAATTGGGAGGCTCCACGTTGTCCCTGGGTAGAGACGTGCATGAGGGCCTCAAAACATTAAGTGTCCATTTTAAGGAAGTGGGTGTATTATAGTATAGCCCTTAGGCAGGGCAGCCAAAAATTGGGAGGCTCCACGTTGTCCCTGGGTAGAGACGTGCATGAGGGCCTCAAAACATTGTTCCCATTGCAAAGGAGCGGGTCTCCTGTCGTTGTAATGTCCATTCTGCAAAGAATGGGCGAAAAAATTTACCACTGGGGGTATACCTGAAACAAAGGCCTAAGTATTGCAATTTGTAACGGTCATCATCATGGTGGCGCATGAGGAGAAGGAGGAGCAGTCCAGCGATTATCCAAAGTCCAGAAGTGTGTACCCATGGGTGAGTGGAGGTACATGGCAAACTTTAAATTCCGCTCTCATTTGCTGGTGGTGTGGTGAAGTCTGGCCCAATCCAACCCTTGTTCATCTTGATCAGAGTCAGCCTGTCAGCATTTTCAGTTGACAGGCGGGTGCGTTTATCTGTAATGATTCCACCTGCGGCACTAAAAACACGCTCTGACAAAACGCTAGCAGCAGGGCAGGCCAGGACTTCCAAGGCGTAGAGAGCCAATTCATGCCACGTGTCCAGCTTGGATACCCAATAATTGTAAGGCACAGAGGAATGTCGGAGTACAGTTGTTCGATCTGCAAGGTACTCCTTCAGCATCTGGGCAAACTTAGGATTTCTTGTGGCACTACCCCGCACCTCAGGGGCTGTGGTACGTGAGGGGCTGAGAAAACTGTCCCACATCTTAAAGACTGTTCCCCTACCTCTGGCGGATTGGACTTGTGCCTCTCTCGGCTGTACGCCTCGGTTGTCCACTGATTCATGACCTATGCCGCTGGCGTTTTGTGAGGGGAATGCTTTGCCTACTTCCGTGAGTATGGCCTTCCGAAACTGCTGCATTTTGGTTGACCTCTCCTCCACGGGAATAAGAGACAAAAAGTTCTCCTTGTAGCGTGGGTCTAACAGTGTTACCAACCAGTAATGATTGTCGGCCAAGATGTTCTTAACGCGAGGGTCACGAGACAGGCAGCTTACCATAAAGTCAGCCATGTGCGCCAGACTCTTAACAGCCAGGACTTCAGTAGCCTGACCAACAAGATGACTGAACATGCTGTCCTCCTCCTCCTCCTCCTCCTCCTCATCTACCCTGTCCTCTGGCCAGCCACGCTGAACCGAGGATATGACTGGTGTGCATGTCATATCCTCAATTTGGCCGGAGAGTTTCTCCATGTCTTCATCCTCCACTGCACGTTGTGATGAGACGAGGCTGGGCTGTGTGTTATCACCCACACCCACTACTGTTTCTTGCTGCAACTCATCGCGCTCCGCCTGCAATGCATCATGTTTGTTTTTCAGCAGACACCGTTTTAGAAGGCAGAGTAGCGGTATGGTGACGCTAATAATGGCGTCATCACCACTCACCATCTTGGTGGAGTCCTCAAAGTTTTGGAGGATGGTACATAGGTCTGACATCCATCTCCACTCCTCAGGTGTTATGTGTGGAGTTTGACCCATTTCCCGACGGCTTAGGTGATGCAGGTACTCAACAACTGCCCTCTTCTGCTCACATATCCTGACCAACATGTGCAGAGTTGAATTCCAACGCGTGGGGACATCACACACCAGTCTGTGAGCCGGAAGATGCAAACGGCGCTGAAAGCCGGCTGAAGCAGTAGGTGACTTTCGAAAATGTGCAGACAGGCGGCGAACTTTTACCAGCAGATCAGACAGCTCTGGGTATGACTTTATAAACCGCTGAACCACGAGGTTGAGCACATGGGCCACGCATGGAACATGTGTCAGCTGGCCTCGCCTCAAAGCCGCCACCAGGTTCCGGCCATTGTCACACACGACCTTTCCTGGCTTTAGGTTCAGAGGTGTGAGCCAGTGATCTGCCTGCTGTTTCAGAGCTGTCCACAGCTCTTCTGCATTGTGGGGTTTGTCACCTATGCAGATTAGCTTCAGCACAGCCTGTTGCCGCTTCGCCGAGGCAGTGCTGCAGTGCTTCCAGCTTGTGACTGGTGTGGAGGGCACAGTGGATTAGGATGCGCAGGAGGAGGCTGAAGAGCATGACATTCCGGAGCTGTAGAGTGTGGGTGAAACACTGACTGAGGTAGGGCCTGCAAACCTTGGTGTGGGAAGGACGTGTTCCGTCCCTCGCTCAGACTGGGTCCCAGCTTCCACAATATTAACCCAGTGTGCCGTCAACGAGATGTAGCGGCCTTGCCCACAAGCACTTGTCCACGTGTCTGTGGTTAGGTGGACCTTGGGTGAAACAGCGTTGTTCAGGGCACGTGTGATGTTTTGTGACACGTGGTTATGCAACGCGGGGACGGCACACCGGGAGAAATAGTGGCGGCTGGGGACCGAGTAACATGGGACAGCTGCCGCCATCAGGTCACGGAATGCTTCTGTCTCCACCAGCCTAAAAGGCAACATTTCCAGCGCAAGCAGTCGCGAAATGTTAGCATTTAGAACTGTGGCATGTGGGGTGTTGGCAGTGTATTTGCGCCTGCGTTCAAAGGTTTGCTGAATGGATAACTGAACGCTGCGCTGGGACAAGGACGTGCTTGATGATGGTGTTCTTTCTGCGTAGGCAACTGCAGGTGCAGGAGTGGAGGAGGCTTGTTCGCAGGCAGCATGGACAGAGGATTGGCTCGCATGCACAACCACCGAAGACGTAGCAGTGACATCAGTAAGCACTGCTCCTCGACTCTGTTGTACTTCCCACAAAGTCGGGTGCTTGGCTGACATGTGCCTGATCATGCTGGTGGTGGTCAGGCTGCTAGTTTTGGTACCCCTGCTGATGCTGGCACGGCAGGTGTTGCAAATGGCCTTTTTTGAATCATCTGGATCCAACTTAAAAAACTGCCAGACTCGGGAAGACCTAACATTTGTACAGGCAGCTTGTGTCGTCGTGTTGTTCCGGGGAACGGTTGCCTGACTTCTGCCTGGGGCCACCACCCTGCTTCTTACTGCCTGTTGTGATGCTACGCCTCCCTCCCCCTGTGCACTGCTGTCCTCGCTCTGCATATCCTCCTGCCAGGTTGGGTCAGTTACTGGATCATCCACCACGTCGTCTTCCTCTTCCGCACCCTGCTCCTCCTCCTGACTTGCTGACAATTGTGTCTCATCATCGTCCACCACTTGTTGAGACACGTTGCCAACTTCGTGAGAACGTGGCTGCTCAAATATTTGGCCATCTGTACAGACGATCTCCTCATGACCCACTTCAATATGAGCTGGCGAGAGGCCAGAATGTGTGAATGGAAACGTGAACAGCTCTTCCGAGTGTCCAAGTGTGGGATCATTAATGTCCGAGGAGGACGTGTACTCAGCCTGGTGGTAGGAAGGAGGATCAGGTTCAGAAATGTGCGGTGCAGTATCACGGCTACTGACACTTGACCGTGTGGAAGACAGAGTGTTTGTGGTGGTGCCAATCTGACTGGAAGCATTATCTGCTATCCAACTAACAACCTGTTGACACTGGTCTTGGTTCAAGAGCGGTGTACTGCTGCGGTCCCCATGAATTTGGGACAGGACGTGCGAGCGACTAGATGTGGCCCTTTGTTGTGGCGAAATTAGAGCTTGCCCACGACCTCGGCCTCTGCCTGCACCACCATCACGTCCACTTCCTTGTTCCTTGCCAATGCCCTTGCGCATTTTGCAATGCTGTGCACTGCTGACGTGTATATTCACTACTTGTGCGTTATATCAAAGTGTGTGGAAATTGCACACAAGTGCACCTGTACGCTGCCACCAACAGGCACACACGTGCGGTTTTAAAAACCAAGCACGGACGCAATAATAACCTAACAGGTTTTTTTGGGGAGCGACAATTACAGACAAGTCAGACACTATCTGGACTGTTTTACACTGTGTACACCAGCCCCAGATATGATGAAGGCTGGTATACGGTCACCACTACCCTGCCTGCCTGCCTGTATACTGGTACAATAGTCCTGACAAGGACTCTTTTGGTCACTAGCCTGTATTCAGACCTGGCTATACCCTGCCTGTATATAGCAACAATAGTCCTGAGAAGGACTCTGCTACTGTACTCCGACCTGGCTATACCCTGCCTGCCTGTATACAACTAGAATAGTCCTGAGAAGGACTTTTGGTCACACTGTTTGCAGCCCTGCAACTGAAAAAGCTATAAAGGGCCGCAAAGCTTTCCCTGAATCAGCGACACTCTCCCTACACTGACTGTCTGAATAGCTGTGAGCAGAGCACAGCGCGCCGGCCGATATAAAGGCTCGGTCACGCTGTGCAGGCCGGCCAATCACTGCAATTCCACAACTAACAGGGCTGTGGCATTGCAGTGGTCTGCCAGCCAATCCCTGCATGAGGGCTGGCTCTCAAAAGAGCGCCAACATGCTGGGATGAAGACCACAAGTACAGCACGAGTATCGCGAGATTACTCGGTCCCCGCCGAGCAGCCCGAGTACAGCGATACTCGTGCGAGTACCGAGTAGTGACAAGCATGCTCGCTCATCACTAATTCTTATAATTGTTTATTGGTTTTAAAATGACAAACAACAGAAGGAACAGTTTTAATAGATGAGTCTAATGTTTAATGATGTCCATGGCTTGTAATGAAAGAAGGCCATGAACAGTGTAAAGTTAAGTAAAAATATGCTGATGCTGTGATGTGGCCCAATGCTGGTATGTGTCCCCCTCGTGGTGCAGCCACCATCCTGACATGTGCCCCCATCCTGCGGGGTAAGGGCGTTTTCACACTTGCGTTCAGCGCAATCCTCCGCTATGGAGAATAGTGCAGTCCGTTAACGCACTGCGCTATTCTCCATAGACTTGTACTGATGACGCACTGTAATGCAGGTTTCTGCGTTGCATCCGCTGGATGACGCTGAGTCGTTATTTTGACGCAGCTTCGGGCGGAGGGAACGCTACATGTAGCGTTTTTTGGGTCGTTAAAATAACGCACCTTGACACATTCCGTTGGAATATGCCAAGGTGTCTAATGATTGTCTATGGTGGTGGATTGCGCCGCTATGCGCTAAGCGTCGGAATCCGCTGACAAACTCCGTCACGTTCTACTGAGCATGCTCAGCATGTCCAGCAGAACGATCTTAATCGTTTAAAATCACTCCTGATCTCTCTCCCCTCTCTCCCCCCCTCTCTCATACTCACTGATCACGGGCGCGGCATGGCTGTCACAAAGCTCCGGCGGCTTTTCCTCTTTTGAAAATGCCGGCCGCTCATTATCCAATCTCGTATTCCCTGCTTCCCCTGCCCACCGGCACCTATGATTGGTTGCAGTCAGACACGCCTCCACACTGAGTGACAGCTGTCTCACTGCAACCGATCACAGCCGCCGGTGGGCGGGTCTATATCGTGCAATAAAATAAATAAATAAATAATTAAAAAAAAACAATTTTGATACCAGCCAAGATAAAGCCACACGGCTGAAGGCTGATATTCTCAGTATATCATTCCAGTCGTGACCACTAATGTTCGCTGGTTAAAAGACAAAAGGCAGTAGCCTCGCCAACATGTTTCACCACACTGGCGTCATCAGGGGGCTGAGGCTAATATTAGTATTGGAATGATATAGAGACTACTTACAGACATTTAATCAGTCTGAATTAGAAACCTCTCATTAATTAATGATTATCTATACCATTTAGAGACAGACCACAATGTTCAGTGTTTTTAACCAGTATGTCCCTAAATCTTAAACAATGAAATAAAAGTTACATATTAATTTACCAGATCAGTCTTTAGTTTAGGGCTCTAGTTGCCTACGGCAAATTGTAAATAGATTATTGATTAACCCTACGCTGACTGATAGAATGAGTTTTTCAGTAGTCACGTTATGGGGAGCCCCCCAGCCTAACAATATCAGCCAGCAGCCGCCCGGAATTTCCGCATCCATTAGATGCGACAGTCCCGGGACTCTACCCGGCTAATCCTGAGTTGCCCTGGTGCTGTGGCAATCGAGGTAACAAGGAGTTAATGGCAGCAGCCCATAGCTGCCACTAAGTCCTAGGTTAAACATGGCAGGCGTCTCCCCGAGATACCTTTCATGATTAACCTGTAAGTTAAAGAAAATAAACACATACACCCGAAAAAATCCTTTATTTGGAATAAAAGACACCATTTTATTAAACCCCCAAATACCCCTCCAGGTCCGACGTAATTCACAGAGGTCCCATGACGCTTTCAGCTCTGCTACATGAAGCTGACAGGAGTGGCAGTAGAACACCGCTGCTCTCTGTCAGCTCCACGCAGCAACTGAAGTGAGCTGCGCGATCAGCTGTCCCCTCATTCAGGTGACCCGCGGACAGAGCTCTCGGGTGGAGGACTGCAGTTGTGCCCGCGGGTAATCTCAGTGACGGCACAGCTGATTGCGCGGCTCACTGCAGACACTCAGGGGATTTGCGGTTACCTCTCTCTCTCTCTCTCCTCCTGACCACAAATCTTCTTTTCCCGACACAACATTAAAAAAAACAAAAAAAAAACGCAAAACGTTCTTTTACAGGAATCCGTTACTTTATTAGCACACTATTTGCAATGCATCCGTCCCATGCGTAACACAACGCACTGTGACGGATGCCTCACAACGCAAGTGTGAAAGCAGCCTCATGTGTGCAGGGGGCGGAGTGCGGGGTGAGTGGAGCCAAGCGGGGCCATGGTGTGGATGACATCAGTGCCGGGGGCTGCATGGCTGGGGACAGGTGACTATCCAGGGGTGTGTGTGTGTGTGTGTGTGTGTGTGTGTATGTTCAGTGTATACATGCGGAGGGTGGAGTGCTGGGGGGCGGAGCCGAGCGGGGTAATGTGTGTGGGGGCGGAGTTCGGGGGGTGGAGCCGAGCGGGGCCATGGCGCTGAGGACGTCAGTGCTGGGGACTGCATGGCTGGGGACAGGTGACTATTTGTGTGTGTATGTTCAGTGTATACATGCGGAAGGCGGAGTGTGGGGGGTGGAGCCGAGTGGGGCAATGTATGCGGGGGGCGGAAGCGAGCGGTGGGTATGTGTACCACCCCGCTGTCAGCAGCCGACGCTGCTCAGATCCGGACCTTCTGTGGGTGGCTCGAGGATCTCCGGACCCGGGGGTCTCGCGGTCACTTCAATTGAAAAGGGGGTTATGATGTATGGGATTTTGGAAACTTTGTACGTGACACCACCCACGGTATGTGGTAAATGGGGTACCACCGCTGCTGTTGAGGGGACTCCAGGGGGCGTTGGGCTGGCAGCTGGGTGTTATTAACCCTCCTTGGGTAGGGATGGATGCCCGGGGCCCAGTGGGAGTTGTGGTGGTGGCAGGGATTGCAGGGAGCAGGAAACTCACAGTTTAGTTGTCCTGGTGTTGGATGAGGCTGCTTTCATGTGTAGGGTCAGGAAACACAGAGTCCAGTACTTAACCAGAAATTGCTGGTGTCCGTAGGCCTTTGGTACGGGGGTGTTCGGATCCCACACCTGGTACAAGAAGCAGGGCCCTCTCTCTCTCTCCTGCACTCCACCTAAGAGTCACCTTCTCTGTTTCGGATGGGGGAAGTCCTCTCTTTGCACAAGTCCGTGGTCCCTTGCACACTACTGGTGGGCCACTACCCTGTCCCAGTCCACTACAGGTTCAATTTAAGCCTACTCTCCACTTCAGCTCCAAGGCTTCTGCTTTCTCCTGGCTTCACTTCCCCTGCAGCACAGGGGACCACAACCCTGTCTGCACTCCTCTCCCTCCATCCACTGACTGACTCCACTCCTCCCCACCTGATCCTTTTGTTAGGGGGGATTGCGGCAGCTTCACTGTACCAGTGTGGGATCAGGTGGTACAAAGGAGGTTTAACTCTTTCTGTGACTACCTGGTTTTGCCAGGGCGTCACATATATGTCGGCTGGGTTGCCGGTGTGGGCTCCCGGTGGTGCAGCACTCACAGGGGAGTCGGGGCTCCATGTGGGTGCGGGGAAAAGTGTCGGGCGTCGTCCTGTTGGCCCGTAGTTCGGGCTGTTCAGTTAGCTGAGCCGTTGGTTGCAGGCCCTTTAGCGCGCGCGGTGCGGCGACGGTTGTCACTGTAATGATGTCATTTTGGAACAAGACAGAGACAGAATAAGGCAATTATATACATTGAGTTCTGTATATAAGAGCTCACTGGTTGTGGCCACAGCTCATAAGTAGAGATAAGCAAACCGGTCGCGGTTCGGCTCGAGCTTGGTTCGCCGAATAGAGGTCTCGTTCGAGTTCGGTTCGGCGTACCGGTTCGACGAACCACTCGAACCTATAGGAAACAATGGGAGGCAATCACAAACACATAAAAACACATTATAAATGTACACATATAGTTAATAAACATTGCCATAACACTTACCGGTCCCCGCAATGCGTCCTGCACTCTGTCTCCTGTTGCTATTCCATCCAATGATCGCTGAATCCTCTTGGTAACCAGCACTGCCAGCAGTGATGCAGGACCTATCGTGACGTCAAAATAGCCATGTGACCGTCACATGTCTGTTATCTCATTGGCTACAGACTGGTCACATGACTATGACGCGTCATGTAGGACCTGCGAGTGCATCTCTCCAGTACGCGGTGACCGTTTGTGTATCGCCGTGTACCGGGGACGTACTCTGGCACGCGGTCGGGTTCCGGGTCTGCTTCTCCGTTCCGTTATAAACCGGCTGCCACAGCCGGTCGATAACAGAGATCACCGTTGCAATAGCAACACGCTTGTCAGTGGTGACGTCACCGCTTACAAGCTGCAGCTCGGGGAATAGCACCACCTTCTTCCTATGCAGCACTGATGTAGCAGAGCTGCATGTGTTGAAGGAGAAAGAAGACAGAAAAGCCGGATCGTGGAGGGATGCGAGGGAGTAATAAACATGGAGTCTCTAATGTGTCTGTGTATTTATTTCTATTAAAGTATTTTTTCTCTGTATGGTGTCTTTTTTTAACCCTTTATTGGAGATTCTTAATGGCTGGGTCAAACTTGCCTGACATTAAGAATCTCTGGCTTAATACTAGCTAGTAAAACAAAGCCAGTATTAACCCTTATTACCCAGCAAGCCACTGTCACCAGGGCTGTTGGAAGAGTTGGATACAGCGCCAGATGATGGCGCTTCTATGAATGCACCATTTTCTGGGGCGGCTGCGGATTGCAATTCGCAGCAGAGGCGCCCAGAAACCTCGGGCTAACCTGTGCTGCGGATTCCAATCCCCAGCTGCCTAGTTGTACTTGGCTGGACATAAAAATATGGCGAAGCCTACGTCATTTGTTTTTTAATTATTTCATGAAATAAGTGAAATAATTAAAAAAAACGGGCTTCCCTATATTTTTAGTTCCCAGTCGGGTACAAATAGGCAGCTGGGGGTTGGGGGCAGCCCATAGCTGCCTGCTGTACCTGGCTAGTATACAAAAATATGGCGAAGCCCACGTAATTTTTTTGGTGGGCAAAAAACTCCTGCATACAGTCCTGGATGGAGTATGCTGAGCCTTGTAGTTCTGCAGCTGCTGTCTGCTCTCCTGCATACACTAGTGAATGGAGCATGCTGAGCCTTGCCGTTCTGCAGCTGCTGTCTGCTCTCCTCCATACAGACCGACAGCAGCTGCAGAACTACAATGCTCAGCATACTCCATCCAGGACTGTATACAGGGCTTTTTGCCCCCCCCCCCAAAATTATTTGGGCTTCGCCATATTTTTGTATGCTAGCCAGGTACAGCAGGCAGCTACGGGCTGCCCCCAACCCCCAGCTGCCTATTTATACCTGGCTGGGAACCAAAAATAAAGGGAAGCCCTTTTTTTTTATTTCATGAAATAATTAAAAAACAAATGATATGGGCTTCGCCATATTTTTGTATGCTAGCCAGGTACAGCAGGCACCTACGGGCTGCCCCCAACCCCCAGCTGCCTATTTGTACCCGGCTGGGAACGAAAAATAAAGGGAAGCCCTTTTTTTTTTTATTTCATGAAATAATTAAAAAACAAATGACGTGGGCTTCGCCATATTTTTGTGTCCAGCCAGGTACAACTAGGCAGCTGGGGATTGGAATCCACAGCACAGATTGGCCTGAGCTTTCTGGGCCCCTCTGCTGCGAATTGCAGTCCGCAACCGCCCCAGAAAATGGCGCTTTCATAGAAGCACCATCATCTGGCGCTGTATCTAACTCTTCCAGCTGCCCTGGTGACAGGTGGCTTGCAGGATAATAATGGGGTTAGGGCTAGCTGTATATTATCAACTGGCCCTAAGCCCGAAATTCATGGTTGCACGCCAATATTAGACATGGCCACCATGAATTTCTAGTACTGATAAAAAGAACAAGAACACACAGAAAAATATTTTTATTATGAATAAAACACAACACAATTAGTGACTCCATCTTTATTGAAATAAAGAACCCCACTCCACAGTAATCCTGGGTCAAGCGTCCCGCGCCGTCCAATCCGGATCGAATATCATCTGATCGGTTTTCTGGAAGGCAAAGTGATCAGGTGATGTGTCAGGTTCAAGGGCCTGATTCACATGACAGAGCAGCTGATTGTATAAACGGCTTTTATACAATCAGCTGATGCATCAGTGCAAAAAAAAAAACAAACAAACTACACACTTCAGGGCAGACTCCTGTCCGACAGCATCAGCTGATAGTTTAGCCGGCCGGGCGGTAAAAAGCCGGCCTCACCGCTCGACTTATAGTGTCAGCTGATTCCGTCAGGTGACCGCATCAGCTGATCATCGCCAGGTCTGAGAAAGAGAGAGAGAGAAAGAAGATAGAGAGAGAAAGAGAAAGAAGAGAGAGAAATAAGCAAAAGAGGAGAAAGAAGAGAAAGAGAGAAGAAAGAGAGAGAAAGAAGAGAGAGAAGAAAAAGAGGAGAAAGAAGAGAAAGAAGAGAAAGTAGAGAAAGAAGAGACAGAAAGGAGAGAGGGAAAGAAGAGAAGGAGAGAAGGAGAGAAGAAAGAGAGAGAAAGAAGAGAGAAGAAAAAGAGGAGAAAGAAGAGAAAGAAGAGAAAGAAGAGAAAGAAGAGAAAGTAGAGAAAGAAGAGAAAGAAGAGAAAGAAAGGAGAGAGGGAAAGAAGAGAATGATAGGAGAGAGATAAAGGAGAGAAAGGAGAGAGAGAAAGAGAGAGAGAAAGTAGAGAAAGAAAGGAGAGAGAGAAAGAAGAGAAAGAGAGAAGGAAGAGAGAGAGGGAAAGAGAAAGAAAGGAGAGAGAGAAAGAGAGAGAGAAAGGAGAGAAAGAAAGGAAAGAGAGATAGGAGAGAGGGAAAGGAGAGAGAGAGAGAAAGGAGAGAAAGAAAGGAGAGAAAGGAGAGAGAGAGAGAAAGAGGAGAAAGAAGAGAAAGAAGAGAAAGTAGAGAAAGAAGAGAAAGTAGAGAAAGAAGAGAGGGAAAGGAGAGAAAGAAAGGAAAGAAAGAGATAGGAGAGAGAGAGAAAGGAGAGAAAGAAAGGAGAGAGAGAAAGGAGAGAAAGAAAGGAGAGAGAGAAAGAAGAGAAAGAGTGAAAGAAGAGAGAGAGAAAGAGAGAAAGAGAGAAAGGAGAGCGAGAAGAGAAAGAGGAGAAAAAAGAGAAAGTCGAGAAAGAAGAGAAAGAAAGGAGAGAGAGAAAGAAGAGAAAGAGAGAAGGAAGAGAGAGATAAAGAGAGAAAGAAAGGAGAGAGAAAGAGAGAGAGAAAGGAGAGAAAGAAAGGAGAGAGAGAAAGGAGAGAAAGAAAGGAGAGAGAGAGATAGGTGAGAGGGAAAGGAGAGAGAGAAAGAAAGGAGAGAAAGAAAGGAGAGAGAGAAAGGAGAGAAAGAAAGGAGACAGATAGGAGAGAGGGAAAGGAGAGAGCGAGAAAGGAGAGAAAGAAAGGAGAGAAAGGAGAGCGAGAGAAAGAGGAGAAAGAAGAGAAAGTAGAGAAAGAAGAGAAAGAAAGGAGAGAGGGAAAGGAGAGAAAGAAAGGAGAGAGAGATAGGAGAGAGGGAAAGATGAGAGAGAGAGAGGGAAAGGAGAGAAAGAAAGGAGAGAGAGAGAGAGAAAGGAGAGACAGAAAGGAGAGAGATAGGAGAGAGAAAGGAGAGAGAGAAAGAAAGGAGAGAGGGAAAGGAGAGAAAGAAAGGAGAGAGAGATAGGAGAGAGGGAAAGATGAGAGAAAGAGAAAGGAGAGAAAGAAAGGAGAGAGAGAAAGGAGAGAAAGAAAGGCGAGAGATAGGAGAGAGGGAAAGGAAAGAGAGAGAAAAGAAAGAAAGAAAGGAGAGAAAGGAGAGAGAGAGAAAGAGGAAAAGAAGAGAAAGTAGAGAAAGAAGAGAAAGTAGAGAAAGTAGAGAAAGAAGAGAAAGAAAGGAAAGAGGGAAAGGAGAGAAAGAAAGGAGAAAGAGAAAGAGAGAGAGAAAGAAGAGAAAGAAAGGAGAGAGAAAGGAGAGACAGAATGGAGAGAGAGATAGGAGAGAGAAAGGAGAGAGAGAGAAAGAAAGGAAAGAGAGAAAGGAGAGAGAGAGAAAGAAAGGAAAGAGAGAAAGGAGAAAGAGAAAGAAAGGAGAGAGAGAAAGAAGAGAAAGAGAGAAGGAAGAGAGAGAGAGAAAGAGAGAAATAAGAGAGAGAAGAGAAAGAGGAGAAAGAAGAGAAAGTAGAGAAAGAAGAGAAAGAAGAGAAAGAAAGGAAAGAAAGGAGAGAGAGAAAGAGAGAGAGAAAGGAGAGAAAGAAAGGAGAGAAAGGAGAGAGAGAGAGAGATCACAGCTGATGTTCGTCTCCTCCCCTCAGTGCATAATTAAATTATATTTATAAATATATTATAAATATAATTTATTACAAATAATAATAAAAAAAAAAAATTACCAGGTCTAGAACACACAACCTTATGCTCCCTAGGTGAGCACTCTATCCACTCAGCTATTACTTCTAATGTGAGTGATAGGCACATTTGGTAGTCTTGAAGTCTGGATTGCTGAAGTCTCAGCTGACCACGTGATTCATTTAAGGCGGGCTTTGCACACTGCGACATCGCAGGTGCGATGTCGGTGGGGTCAAATTGAAAGTGACGCACATCCGGCATCGCATGCGACATCGCAGTGTGTAAAGCCTGGATGATACGATTAACGAGCGCAAAAGCGTCGTAATCGTATCATCGGTGCAGCGTCGGCGTAATTCATAATTACGCTGACGCAATGGTCCGATGTTGTTCCTCGCTCCTGCGGCAGCACACATCGCTGTGTATGAAGCCGCAGGAACGAGGAACATCTCCTACCGGCGTCACTGCGGCTTCCGTAGGATATGTGGAAGGAAGGAGGTGGGCAGGATGTTTACATCCTGCTCATCTCCACCCCTCCGCTCCGATTGGCCGCCTGCCATGTGACGTCGCAGTGACGCCGCACGACCCGCCCCCTTAACAAGGAGGCGGGTCGCCGGCCACAGGGACGTCACACGGCAGGTGAGTGTGTGTGTGAAGCTGGCGTAGCGATAACTTTCGCTACGCCAGCTATCACCACATATCGCTGCTGCGACAGGGGCGGGGACTATCGCACTCGGCATCGCAGCATCGGCCTGCGATGTCGTAGTGTGCAAAGCCCGCCTAAGGCTATGTGAAGCTCATGCAGAGCACTCGTGTTCTGTAGCAGAGATGACAGTGTAGTGTGGATTACGTTGGACCTGGAGGGATATTGGAGGATTTTAATAAAATGGTGAAACTGTTTTTTTTTGTCTTTTATTCCAAATAAAGGATTTTTCGCGGTGTGTGTTTATTTACTTTCACTTTATAAATAGATAATAATTATAATTTGAAATTATAAATAATAATAAAAAAAAAATCTTTACCGGGACTAGAACTCCCGATATTATGCTTCTTAGGCAGGCGCTTTATCCACTAGTCCATTGCTTCTTACAAAAGAGATAGGCAGATTTTCTAATCTTGAAGCCTGCTGTGCTGACTGAAGTCTCTGCTTCATTGCTACGGAGCCACTACATCCCGAGAGAGCAGAGCTGACCTTGTTGTGTGGCTTACTTCGGACCTGGAGGGGTATTTTTGGGATTAATAAAAGGGTGAACCAGAGTTGTTTTTATGTCTTTTATTCCAAATAAAGGATTTTTCGCAGTGTGTGTTTCTTTACTTTCACTTACAGTTTAATCAAGGAAGGTATCTTGGGGAGACGCATGCCATGATTAAACTCATTATTACCCCAATTGCCACCGCACCAGGACAATTCGGGATGAGCTGGGTAGAGTCCCAGGACTGTCGCACCTAATGGATGTGGCAATTCTGGGCGGCTGCAGGGTGATATTGTTAGGGTGGTGGGCTCCCCATACCGTGGTGCTCTCCATCCTGACAATACCAGCCTCCAGCTGTGCAGCTTTATCCTGGCTGGTATCAAATATGGGGGAAACCACTTTTTTTTTATTTATTTATTTTAATGCACGATATAGACCCACCCACCGGCGGCTGTGATTGGTTGCAGTGAAACAGCTGTCACTCAGCTTGGGGACGTGTCTGACTGCAACCAATCATAAGCGCAGGGAAAGCACGGAATAACTAATTGACTAATGAAGCGGCAGCCATTTTCTAAAGAGGAAAAGACGCCGCAGATTTGTGACAGTCGGGGAGCGAGACGCCCATGATCGGTGAGTAGGAAAGAGAGAGGGATTGTGCTGGGGACGCAGGACACATGCAGATAGCAACATGTGCACATAGCCTTACTGTGAAAAGCCACATTTATAGTGATAGAACCGTTCTCGAAAGTAACTCGAGCTACCGAACTTTTAGCAAAAAGCTCGAGTTCTAACTAGAACACACCCCAAAATCACTCGAACCGTGAACTGGAGAACCACGAACCGCGCTCAACTCTACTCATAAGGGAAATATTTGGTGACAGGTTCCCTTTCATTAAGATAAGTCTTATTTCAATTTTGAAAAATTATTTTTTGGAACTTTTAAAGTAAATTTACTCTGTATGCAACTATATTAATAATATAAGAAGAAGAAAAAAGAAGACAATTAGCCAACAGGAAAGAGAAATGGTGTAAACTTGACCACATAGTATGAGATATGAAACTAGTTCCTAACTGTCTACTGATGCTTGCAGACATGGGGAGAGGTATAGGAAATTCACATCACAGATTGTGTGACAATGTGTGCAGCTGTTCTTAGTGTTGTTCTTTGACCTTTCACCTTTGATCCTTCAGACACAACAGACAGAACAAATGTCACATTTCTAAGGCATTCTGTGTTCACATCTAACCAATTGTATGATAGCACGTTAACGCTAATATGCCTGCTGATTTCCTTCCCCCACAGGAAGTGACCATCTATGGTGAGAGAGAATGCAATCTAATACCCTAAGAATAGAGCTAAACAATAATACATGAATATAAGTGTAATTAATCATACTAATGTGCAGTTATTTTTTTAAATGGGGATTAATTGCAGAGTACAAACATAACCGAATTGAGATACATATCACTGAAGCCCATATTCGCTGCACTTGAAGAAATGTTTTCTGTACGTACACTGTAATGCCTAAAAATAACATGAAGAACATGATGTGACTATAATCTTTTTTGATGTTTGGTTTGCCGAAAGGTGTGCCGAAATGCGCTTTGGGACCGAACGCAGCACATATGACTTACAGCCATTTTTTAATGGTTTTCACCTTTTCCATGTCTGTATACCTTGGTGATCATTTCAGTTATATATACCATATATTACATACTGTGCATTTGATGCTATAGTATAGTATGTGTTTGAAATAGAACCAGGTCCATCATCTGCACTATCAGTCATAGTAGACTTTATGCAAGATTAGTTTACCTTTGATATACGCTACTGTGGTTATTATAACCTCTAAGTCAGAACTGTGCACTTCAGTGCAGCTATACTTAGGCCCTGTGCACACACTATAGTTTTTTGCTGTGTTTTTGCCGCGTTTTTGGGTGCAGTTTGTGGTCCTAAACTATATGCATTTCCTTCCCCAGCAATGTCTATGAGAAATCCGAAAGGCGGTGCGCACGTTGCTTCTTTTGTGCCTTCAGTTTTTGTTGAAGAAAAAAGAATCAGTATGTCACTTCTTTTCTGCGTTTTTCCCTGCTGACATGATAGCGAGATCTGTAAATATCACTTCAGTTATATATTATACACAATATACTACAGGTTATATGTCACTGTTTTAATAATTAATTTTTGTTTACATGTTTATATCATTTTGGTATATACAAATATCTTGTTTGATTACAACTGCCTCATATTACCTTCTATAGTGACAATTTATACAATTTATGGTTTATATACTGCTGTGCCCACAGTTTTAAAATCTAAAAGCAAATTAAATTTTGTAAACTGTGACATAACAAATCATGAATAACGAGATGTGACTGTAATCTTCATAGATGTTTGCTAATATTGTTTTGAGACTTTGCATACATATACAATACATCCCAAAAGTTTGGACACACCTTCTCATCACTAGAACAACTATTAAGAGGAGACTTTGTGCAGCAGGCCTTCATGGTAAAATAGCTGCTAGGAAACCACTGCTAAGGACAGGCAACAAGCAGAAGAGACTTGTTTGGGCTAAAGAACACAAGGAATGGACATTAGACCAGTGGAAATCTGTGCATTGGTCTGATGAGTCCAAATTTGAGATCTTTGGATCTAACCACTGCGTCTTTGTAGAAAAGGTGCTTGGATGGACTCTACATGCCTGGTTCCCACCATGAAGCATGGAGGAGGAGGTGTGATGGTGTGGGGGTGCTTTGCTGGTGACACTGTTGGGGATTTATTCAAAATTGAAGGCATACTGAACCAGCATGGCTACCACAGCAAACCCCAAACCATCTCAATTGGGTTCAGGTCTGGTGACTGTGAAGGCCAGGTCATCTGGCGTAGCACCCCATCATTCTCCTTCTTAGTCAAATAGCCCTTACACAGCCTGGAGGTGTGTTTGGGGTCATTGTCCTGTTGAAAAATAAATGATGGTCCAACTAAACGCAAACCGGATGGAATAGCATGCCGCTGCAAGATGCTGTGGTAGCCATGCTGGTTCAGTATACCTTCAATTTTGAATAAATCACCAACAGTGTCACCAGCAAAGCACCCCCACACCATCACACCTCCTCCTCCATGCTTCACGGTGGGAACCAGGCACAAAGACACGTTGGTTGGATCCAAAGATCTCAAATTTGGACTCATCAGACCAAAGCACAGATTTCCACTGGTCTAATGTCCATTCCTTGTATTCTTTAGCCCAAACAAGTCTCATCTGCTTGTTGCCTGTCCTTAGCAGTGGTTTTCTAACAGCTATTTTACCATGAAGGTCTGCTGCACAAAGTCTCCTCTTAACAGTTGTTCTAGAGATGTGTCTGCTGGTAGAACTCTGTGTGGCATTGACCTGGTCTCTAATCTGAGCTGCTGTTAACCTGCGATTTCTGAGGCTGGTGACTTGGATAAACTTATCCTCCGCAGCAGAGGTGACTCTTGGTCTTCTTTTCCTGGGGCGGTCCTCATGTGATCCAGTTTCTTCGTAGCGTTTGATGGTTTTTGCCACTGCACTTGGGGACACTTTCAAAGTTTTCCCAATTTTTCGGACTGACTGCCCTTCATTTCTTAAAGTAATGATGGCCACTCGTTTTTCTTTACTTAGCAGCTATTTTCTTGCCATAATACAAATTCTGTCTATTCAGTAGGACTATCAGCTCTGTATCCACCAAACTTCTGCACAACACAACTGATGGTTCCAACCCCATTTATAAGGCAAGAAATCCCACTTATTAAACCTGACAGGGCACACCTGTGAAGTGAAAACCATTTCCGGTGACTAGCTCTTGAAGCTCATCAAGAGAATGCCAAGAGTGTGCAAAGCAGTAATCAAAGCAAAAGGTGGCTACTTTGAAGAACCTAGAATATAAGACATATTTTCAGTTGCTTCACACTTTTTGTTAAGTATTTCATTCCACATGTGCTAATTCATAGTTTTGATGCCTTCAATGTGAATCTACAATTTTCAGAGTCATGAAAATAAAGAAAACTCTTTTAATGAGAAAGTGTGTTCAAACTTTTGGTCTGTACTATATATATATATGCTGTATGTATCAAAAATTTAAAAAGTAGTGGCAGCACCATTTTAAAGTGGGCACAAAGCTTCCCTGGAAACAACCAAACCATTCAGATAAAAAATAATAGCCGGAAGCAGCACACGGCAAGAAAAATATACCAAAAATGTTTTTGTATACTGCTTGGTCTGTTGTCTCTCTCTCTCTCTATATATATATCCCACTATCTATATGCGTATGTATATATATATATATATATATATATATATGCATATATATATACATATATATATATATACATATATATACATATATATATATACATATATATATATATATATATATATGCATATATATATATATATATATATATATATATATATACATATATATATATATATATATATATACATAAATATATGCATATATATATATACATATATATGCATATACAGTTAGGTCCAGAAATATTTGGACAGTGACACAATTTTCGCGAGTTGGGCTCTACATGCCACCACATTGGATTTGAAATGAAACCTCTACAACAGAATTCAAGTGCAGATTGTAACGTTTAATTTGAAGGTTTGAATAAAAATATCTGATAGAAATTGTAGGAATTGTACACATTTCTTTACAAACACTCCACATTTTAGGAGGTCAAAAGTAATTGGACAAATAAACAAAACCCAAAAAAAAATATTTTATTTTCAATATTTTGTTGCGAATCCTTTGGAGGCAATCACTGCCTTAAGTCTGGAACCCATGGACATCACCAAACGCTGGGTTTCCTCCTTCTTAATGCTTTGCCAGGCCTTTACAGCCGCAGCCTTCAGGTCTTGCTTGTTTGTGGGTCTTTCCGTCTTAAGTCTGGATTTGAGCAAGTGAAATGCATGCTCAATTGGGTTAAGATCTGGTGATTGACTTGGCCATTGCAGAATGTTCCAATTTTTTGCACTCATGAACTCCTGGGTAGCTTTGGCTGTATGCTTGGGGTCATTGTGCATCTGTACTATGAAGCGCCATCCGATCAACTTTGCGGCATTTGGCTGAATCTGGGCTGAAAGTATATCCCGGTACACTTCAGAATTCATCCGGCTACTCTTGTCTGCTGTTATGTCATCAATAAACACAAGTGACCCAGTGCCATTAAAAGCCATGCATGCCCATGCCATCACGTTGCCTCCACCATGTTTTACAAAGGATGTGGTGTGCCTTGGATCATGTGCCGTTCCCTTTCTTCTCCAAACTTTTTTCTTCCCATCATTCTGGTACAGGTTGATCTTGGTCTCATCTGTCCATAGAATACTTTTCCAGAACTGAGCTGGCTTCATGAGGTGTTTTTCAGCAAATTTAACTCTGGCCTGTCTATTTTTAGAATTGATGAATGGCTTGCATCTAGATGTGAACCCTTTGTATTTACTTTCATGGAGTCTTCTCTTTACTGTTGACTTAGAGACAGATACACCTACTTCACTGAGAGTGTTCTGGACTTCAGTTGATGTTGTGAACGGGTTCTTCTTCACCAAAGAAAGTATGCGGCGATCATCCACCACTGTTGTCATCCGTGGACGCCCAAGCCTTTTTGAGTTCCCAAGCTCACCAGTCAATTCCTTTTTTCTCAGAATGTACACGACTGTTGATTTTGCTACTCCAAGCATGTCTGCTATCTCTCTGATGGATTTTTTCTTTTTTTTCAGCCTCAGGATGTTCTGCTTCACCTCAATTGAGAGTTCCTTAGACCGCATGTTGTCTGGTCACAGCAACAGCTTCCAAATGCAAAACCACACACCTGTAATCAACCCCAGACCTGTTAACTACTTCATTGATTACAGGTTAACGAGGGAGACGCCTTCAGAGTTAATTGCAGCCCTTAGAGTCCCTTGTCCAATTACTTTTGGTCCCTTGAAAAAGAGGAGGCTATGCATTACAGAGCTATGATTCCTAAACCCTTTCTCCGATTTGGATGTGAAAACTCTCATATTGCAGCTGGGAGTGTGCACTTTCAGCCCATATTATATATATAATTGTATTTCTGAACATGTTTTTGTAAACAGCTAAAACAACAAAACTTGTGTCACTGTCCAAATATTTCTGGACCTAACTGTATATATATATACATATATATATATATGCATATATATATATATATATATATATATATATATATATACATACATACATACATATATATATATATATATATATATATATATATATATATATATATATACACAGAGAGAGAGAGACAGAAATCTAAATCAGATCAATATTTGTTGTGACCACCCGCTGTCTCTAAAACCATCCTGGTTCTTCTGGGTACACTTACACAGTTTTTGTAGGAACCCTGCAGGGAGGTTGTTCCAAACATCTTGGAGAACTAACCACAGATCTGCCGGCATCTGTGGTTTGTTCTCCAGCCAATGCCGGGACCGGGAATCTTGTTAAAGTTGAGGGTCGCATGGATTCAACTCATTATCAGCAGATTCTTGACAATAATGTGCAAGAATCAGTGATGAAGTTGAAGTTAAGCAGGGGATGGATATTATAGCAAGACACTGATCCAAAACACCGCTCCACATCTACTCAGGAATTCATGCAGAGGAACAATTACAATGTTCTGGAATGGCCATCCCAGTCCCCAGATCTGAATATCATTGAAAATCTGTGGGATGATTTGAAGCGTGCTGTCCATACTTGGCGACCATCAAACTTAACTGAACTGAAATTGTTTTGTAAGCAGGAATGGTTAAAAATACCTTCATCCAGGATCCAGGAACTCATTAAAAGCTACAGGAAGTGACTAGAGGCTGTTATTTTTGCAAAAGGAGGATCTACAAAATATTAATGTCACTTTTATGTTGAGGTGCCCATACTTTTGCACCGGTCAAATTTTGTTTAAATGCGGATTGCACATTTTCTGTTAGTACAATAAACCTCATTTCAATCCAGAAATATTACTGAGTCCATCAGTTATATATGAAACTGAAATAGCTGTTGCAAAAACCCAAATTGTTATAAAGAAAAAAGGTTAACATTAATAGGGGTGCCCAAACTTTTTCGTAAGACTGTATACCCAAATAAACATGAATATTGCCAACATGTGTGTATCTATATATATATATATATATATATATATATATATGCACATGTTGGGAATATTCATGTTTATTTGGGTTTGGACATGTTCCACATAGTGTTGAATGATATCTTGGATATTGTAGCATTATTATTTGCTTGCCTCTATCATGTAATTTCACCTTGTGGACCGTATGATGTGTTAGATGTTATCACTGCTTTGCACTAGTAATATTATTTACCTATATGCTACTACCGGAGAGTGACTCATTCTGTTCTATGGCTAATTAGGCCCTGATGTATTTGCTGTTCGATGTGTGTATAACAAACAGGTCTCAGACACAGACTTGTCAGCCTCAATGGGGTAGAGAACAGCGGTGTTCCTGGTGCTATAATTATTGTTAGGAAGGAGGAAGCAGATAAGCTTCAGAGCTTCTCCATATCCCTTCCAGGCAGCTGGTCTTGTGTTTTTCCTGTCATTGCAACCTTAACCCCCTCCCTTCTCCCTCCGCACCATGTGCTGTTGTGTTAGCACAGGAGGGGAGCAGCAGTGACACTAACCCTGCACAACCAGCTGACAGGAAGAGATGAATGGCGCCTCATCTGCTCCAGCATTAGTCAGAAAGGCAACTGGGAAGTGAGATTGGCTTATAAAAAACACATATCTGAATGGAGGAAGAGGCTGAAACATCAGACGCAGGCAGCGGTGGCTGTCATTAAAGATACATAGCATACAAAGATTCTCTAATTGCTGAAACGTAAAGCAATATCAAAATATGAGCAACATCTATAACAATCAGAATTAGGCAGGTTCTGACATATCATTGGTGTAAAATGTGCAGCCGCACAAGGGCCCAAAAGGTAAGTGGGCCAATTTCTACCTCCAAAGTCTGTAGAATTATGCGTTTTGATGGGTTATTGGACTGCAAAGGGCCCATTTACTGTTTTTGCACACAGACTCTTTCCCGTCTGTGTCCGCCAGTGCAATTAAGTGATGCTAAGATGAACAGAGGAAAGTAAGAATAAATAGAAATGATTTGCTTTAACAAGAAGCCCCCCAATCCTATATACCGTGTCATTACAGGATCTTTCAGAATATGTATCTATAATACAGCTGATGTAAACGACCCTCGCAAAGTTGGCATATTCTGTAATAAGGAATGTACTTGGAACAGCGCTGTATTGTTTATTGTGCTTGGTTATTTCTGGAAGTTCCTAAGGAATGGAGCAGAAGATGTGCATGTACACCTTCTCTCCATTCAAGAAGGGGCTCTGCAAAGTCGAGTTTTTGGGATCTATTCTCTGGATCTCAGGTGTCTCAGTTGTTGCATCCCCAGTGATCCCTAAGTTATACTCTATCACATGCTGAGGTAATTACTTTTTTTGGGAATAACTCTTTAAACAAAAGCTGTCAGCAGGTTTTTGCTACCTCATCTGACAGCAATGTAATGTAGGCAAAGAGATTCTGAATCAAATAGTGTATCACATAGATTACTGGTTGCAGCCATTCTATCACAATCAAAAGATTAGGTTTTAAGCAGGTAGCTGAGCCCAGGGATCTGTCCTGCCCACACCAGACTCCTAATAGAGATTGTACATTGATAGTGAGGTGTCAATCACAACAGGAGGTGTGTCTGACTGGTGTGCAAATGAGTTTTTAGTCCTGGTAGTAAATCCATTAGTTTAAGTAATCAATAGCACACACACCGATAAGAGTAGCACAGTTGCTTTTTGTTTTTAAACCCTTACAGCATGCTGTCCTCAGCTTAGATAGCAAAAACCTGCTGACAGATTCCATTTAAACTAAATTTACAAGAAATGTAAAATAGAACTTTGTTTATAATTAATAACCTTATAGCCTTTCCTGTCCTGCGCTACATACAGGTCGTATGACTCCATAGTATGCCTGTTGTGTGCGGCCTACAATGTTTCTAGAAGTGAATATAGCATCTATTTAGACAGACTACAATTCTTTTTCTGTGATTTGTACAGAATGTATACATTGTATAAAATTAGTCATACAGAAATACCCATATACCCTTATAATGGTAACTTAGTTGTAACTACATACAAAACAATAATCTTAATATATATATTATCCGTAATACAATCATGTGCATGAAGCATATATGCATATCTGATAACCATTACCATAAAAAAGGCTTGCTTCTGCTTTATCACCAGAAGGTGGCAACTCTGTCCATTGTTGCAGGACCTATGCTTCATCACACCCACACATACATGCTCAGCATACATGAGCTTTTTTCAGAGGTTGATCTGTTATACATTTATACATTGTGGGTTGACATACTTTTGCACACTATGAGAGCATTGAGATTTTTTTTTATTGTATAAATTTATATGACTTTATAATAAAAATATCTGATATCTTATATATAGGTAAATTCTATCCAAATGTCTGTGAAAATATATTCAGAAATGTAACATTTTTTATATTTTTATATTTTTACAGCTTATACACCAACAACATTGTATTGATTAATTATGTCAGCTTTAAGGCTATGTGCCCACGTAGCATATTTGCATGCAGGTACGCCGCGATCTGCACCGCAGCGTAACTACGTGTCCTGCATCCCCAGCACAATCTATGAAAATTGTGCCTAATCCATGCCTATGTGGCGTATTAGAACGCAGCGCTTCAGCTCCTGCCAAAGCGCTGCGTTCTAAAAAGCAACATATCACTTCTTTCATGCGCTTTGAATGCAGCCCCCGCTCTGTCTATAGGAGGGGCTGCATCCAGAGCGCATGAAAACGGGTTTTCATTATGGACTGTTTCTGCAGCGATTTGAAGCGCACGTGTGCTGTTCAATTCGCTGCAGAAATGTCTGCAGGGACCGAACGCAACGTGGGCACATAGCCTAAAGGGGTTTTCCCATAAGGGACATTGATCGCCTATTGAGAAATGTTAGCTATAAATATCTGACTTTGAGGTCCCATAGTTATTCTAACCACTGCCCACAAGAAGAATACTGAAAGAAACATCAACTGAGCTTGCAATATAGTGCTTAATTTAAAGAGTCCGTGAACACAAAATGACTGTCCAAACTAAGCTTAAGCATTCTTGTAGTTGCCACTTTAGTGGTCCTGTAAAGCCAGAGCTGTGAATCATGGATAATGAAGCTGTATATAAATGCAAAACTAGTAGAAGGAAAGGTGCAGTAAACTGTTCAGCCATGACAAGGGTGCTTCGAGTGCCTGTGTTCGATTTAAAGTCATTTTATGCTTTCAGACATCCTTCAAAGTTTTTAGGACTGAGGAAGAACATTTGGCTGTTTCCATGCGATATTTATAGACTGAATGGAGCTGCAAGGTGCATGGCTGACCACTGATCCATTACAATGCCTCCATACTTTAGTCATGACAGCCGGGATAATCATTGAGTTCAGGGGCCCTGTTTACCTATTCTGTGTACACTTGAGATCAAAATTAGAGAACAACACACAATTTCCTAAATGTTATGGCTATGTGGTTATATCCTAACATGTATACTAGTAGTATTTTAAGCTTATTTCATAAATTGAATTTATTCTAAAGCACATAATAAAAGTTTGAATGAGATAAATGTAATAGAACACTGATCAAAATTAAAGAACACTTTCAGATACCTGCAAGTTAATGGTGTTAATCTGGCACCTGGTGCTAATTTATTTAATTATCTGACAAACCCTATGTAACTCGCTGCCTACCTTTACAGTTTGCACTGACTGCAAAAATAGTGTGCTGTTCTAAGGTGACTGAACCCTCTGGCAGCAGGATGTCCAGATGAAGGCCAAAGGGGTGACCCTATAGCCCCCATCACGTTTAACGACTTTCCAACGTTCCCGACAACGATACGACCTGATAAGGATTGCTGGTAAGTCGCTATGTGGTCTCTTATGAGATGTCAAACAGTCAGAACTTCCCAACGACGCAGCAACGATACAGCGACCGTAGCGACCTGTATAACGATCTCAGTGGTCTTTGGGACCCATATGTGGCTGTACGTGTCTGAGCTCTGAGTCATCAACGAGATCGTTGGTAAGGCGTCAAACACACCAATGCGTCCTGCCCAGCAGGACCTCGATGATCAAAAAATGGTCCAGGCCATTCCGACACAACCAGCAGTCTCAGAGCAGGGGCCTGGTCGCTGCTATGTGTCAAACATAGCGAGATCGCTAGCAAGGTCATTATTGCATAACAGAATCTGTGACTCAGCAGCGATCTCGCTAGCGATCTCACTATGTGTGAAGGTACTTTATCAGCCATAGCAAGAGAAGTTGGTCGTTCCAAGTCTGTGATTTCGAGAATATTGCATATTTATAACATAACAAACTCTTTCAAGTCCCCCAAAAAGGTTGGTTGCCCTCAAAAGACAATTGCAAGAGAGAACAGGATAATGTTTAGAATCACCATGGGTAATCATTTCAACACTGTAGCTGGAATTGCTTGCCACTTCAGCACTGAACAGGATAGGGATCTGCCTCATAATACAGGGTCACGTTTAAGAGCATTTGAACTGAAAGCCCACTTTGTAGGGACCAAACATCTCATTAGCAGAAAGAATCAAAGGCTAGACTCACCTTTAGTGAGGAGCATGTTGTGTGGACAGAGGAGAAGTGGTCCACAGTTCATTTTAGCAAAGAAAAAAAAGTCTAATTTATTTGGGTTTGATGAGAAACACTATGTTCATCGACAAACGGGAGAAAGACTGAACCCAAAGTGTTTTAAGAAGTTAGTGTAAGGAGGTGGTATCATGGTTTGGGCAATGTTTTCTGCAGTAGGAGTAGGACCTCTCATACAGCTACATGGCCGAGGGAATGCAGGTGTGTATCAGAACCTTCTTCAATAACACGTGGTTCCTTACTTTCGTTCGTCACTCAATCAGCCAGCAATTTTCATGCAGGACAATGCCCTCTGTCACAAACTAAAACGGGTAAAGCAATTCCTTGAAACAGAAAACAGTGAAACAATGAAATGGCCATCTCAGAGTCCTGATCTAAACCCAATAGAAAACCTCTGGAAAAAGCTATGGCCAAGAAACTCACTCACAAAAGTCAAAGAACTTTGTAAGAGACTGGGAGACGAGTAGACCAAAATCACACCAGAGCAGTGTGAGAGACTAGTGATGTCCTGTGGCCACAGATGTGCTGAAGTAATTCAAAGCAAAGGCCTGTACACTTCCTACTGATTGGTGACTGTTGTTACCTTCAGAAAATTTACTTATAATCTTTCTCTGTGCTATAGTCTTTGTTGTTCTCTAATTATGATCATCATGTTTTGGGAAAAATAAAGCTTTAACGTTGATAAACTTTTATCATTTGTAAGACACTGTTCTAGTGGCATGGTGCACCCCTTACAAAAATAACCTTCACATGTTGATCAATGTAGATTACATTATTTCTGAAAAAATCAAGTGCTCATGCATTGTTCTCTAATTTTGATCTCCAGCGTATGTGTGATAAATGTATATTATAGACCAACTGTTTTTTACATACATAAGTATTTTCTAAGCTTCCACCTTATTGAAGCCCAACCCTAAACAGACTTGAATTTCCAGAGGCAAATTTTCAACTCCTGTATGTCCTTTGTATATCGGCCCACTTCTTTAAGATCACCTCTACAGAATATCACATTTTACTGCATTTTTTGGTGATCATCTAAGATATTCTATTTTGATTCCAAAGATTGTAACACTCTACTGAGCATGACATGGGCCATAAGCTATGTGAAAGACATTTTCCATACACTGAATATAAAGTAGGGCATATGTACACACTCTATATGATGGGAAAGTTTGCAATAGGTTTTCTCTATTGTCTTGCACCCTATATTCACCCATTTTTACAAGACTGTTTTTAACTAGAGCAATGTATAGCTAGATCCCATGCTTTCCTATTTTATTTGAGACCTAGGCACAGATAAAGGTGATTCTTCTAGGGCAGGATTTAATGTAAAAGGATGTTGCCTTGTCATTATTAATATTTTTTATTCTTATAGCACCATTTATTTGATGGTGCTTTACATGTGAAAAAAGGGGCATGTATAGACAAGTACAATAATTGTGAACATTTCAAGGCACAGACTGATACAGGAGTAGAGGGGACCTGCCCACGAGGGCTTTGACAAATAAGCTCAAATACTTTAATCAAATTTGCCCATATTCTATATATTTTGCACTGTTGTACAAGCAAATAGGTTCTGAGACAAAAACAGCTGAACCCAACTAATTTTGTGCTGCTGCAAATAAATATGATGCTTAAATTTGTTGATTTAGTCTAATTTCCAAGATCCAGAAGAGATAGTAATTACTTATGACAAATTTCATGCAGGCGTATAGAAAAATTATGTCTTTATTATTTCATCATTATTATTGCATTGTTAGCAGCTAGTCTATTACATCATCTATTTATTCTATTGAGCCTTCTACAGTCTATCATTTTAGAAAAAAAAAAGTTTGGCTAACACGGTAAAAGGATATATTTTACCTGTATCATTTTAGAATGACCAATCAAACAACACCAACTCGGCTCCGATGACATAATCCTAATTACAGTTCACCTAGTTTTATAAATGCTCTCTGTGAGAGGTTTACAGTTTAAAGATTTCTTAGCTTTGTTTCTCAGCATATAAACATATTTCTATATGTTTTTATCAGCTATGATACTATCTTGCATTAGCAAAGCAGATAGTTTTGCTACATATACGAAGAAGTCACTTTTGTGTCTCAAAAGCACTTGACTACCATGATAAGTAAAGCCTACAACCTGCATTTTGGCTGCAGAATAGGAGATCAGGGCAACAGTTTGGCTCCACATATATGCTGCAATATATGTGTATCACATCTTGCCAAGTGGTTGCATAGGAAAAGGCAATCTTAAGCCCGCTTTACACGCTTCAATATATCTCACAATCCGTCATTGGGGTCAAGTTGTAAGTGACGCACATCCGGCATCGTTCGTGACGTATTTGCGTGTGACACCTACGTGCGATCAAGATTGAACGCAAACACGGTGATCGCATACACGTCGTTTATTCCTCATACATTGTACGTTTTGTTGTACGAACCTGGTCAATTGAAACGTGTGACATTCCTCATACGATTTTGATGTCTGAGGCTATGTGCGCAGGTGTGCGCTCTGCAGCGCAGCTTAAAAAAGGTCCGCTTCAGAGCGCAGCTGAAAAGCTGCGTTCTGAAGTGCCTCACAATGTCTGTCATTCACTAATCTCTGTCAGTCGGTCACTATCTCTGTCCCTCTCTCTCTGTCCATGTCAGTCTATCCCTCTTACCCCCTCTCTCATACTCACCGATCCCCGATCACCGGCGCGGCGCTGCACGGCATTCACATTGCTCCGGCGGCTTTTACTATTTTGAAAAAGCCGGCCGCTCATTAAACAATCTCGTATTCCCTGCTTTCCCCGCCCACCGGCGCCTATGATTGGTTGCAGTGAGACACGCCCCCACGCTAAGTGACAGGTGTCTCACTGCACCCAATCACAGCAGCCGGTGGGCGTGTCTATACTGTGCAGTGAAATAAATAATTAAATAATGAAAAAAAACGGCGTGCGGTCCCCCCCAATTTTAAAACCAGCCAGATAAAGCCATACGGCTGAAGGCTGGTATTCCCAGGATGGGGAGCTCCACGTTATGGGGAGTCCCCCAGCCTAACAATATCAGTCAGCAGCCACCCAGAATTGCCGCATACATTAGATGCGACAATTCTGGGACTGTACCCGGCTCTTCCCGATTTGCCCTGGTGTGTTGGCAATCGGGGTAATAAAGAGTTATTGGCAGCCCATAGCTGCCAATAACTCCTAGATTAATCATGTCAGGCGTCTCCCCGAGATACCTTCCATTATTAATCTGTAAGTGACAGTAAATAAACACACACACCCGAAAAAATCCTTTATTAGTAATAAAAAACACAAACATATACCCTCGTTCACCACTTTAATAAGCCCGAGAAAGCCCTCCATGTCCGGCGTAATCCAGGATGGTCCAGCGTCGCTTCCAGCTCTGCTGCATGGAGGTGAACGGAGCTGCAGAATACACCGCCGCTCCTGTCAGCTCCACGCAGCTAATGAAGGGAATAGCCGATCAGCTGAGCTGTCACTGAGTTTACCCGCTGTCACTGGATCCAGCAGTGGCCGCGGGTAACCTCAGTGACAGCTCAGCTGATCGCGCGGCTGTCTTCAGTTGCTGCTTGGAGCTGACAGGAGCGGCTGTGTCTTCTGCAGCTCCAGTCACCTCCATGCAGCAGAGCTGGAAGCGACGCTGGACCATCCTGAATTACGCCGGACATAGAGGGCTTTTTCAGGCTTATTAAAGTGGTGAACGAGGGTATATGTTTGTGTTTTTTATTTCTAATAAAGGATTTTTTTGTGTGTGTGTGTTTATTTACTGTCACTTACAGATTAATCATGGAAGGTATCTCGGGGAGATGCCTGACATGATTAATCTAGGAGTTATTGGCAGCTATGGGCTGCCAATAACTCCTTATTACCCCGATTGCCAACGCACCAGGGCAAATCGGGAAGAGCCGGGTACAGTCCCAGAACTGTCGCATCTAATGTATGCGGCAATTCTGGGCGGCTGCTGACTGATATTGTTAGGCTGGGGGACTCCCCATAACATGGAGCTCCCCATCCTGAGAATACCAGCCTTCAGCCATATGGCTTTATCTGGCTGGTTTTAAAATTGGGGGGGACCGCACGCCGTTTTTTTTAATTATTTAATTATTTATTTCACTGCACAGTATAGACACGCCCACCGGCTGCTGTGATTGGGTGCAGTGAGACACCTGTCACTCAGCGTGGGGGCGTGTCTCACAGCAACCAATCATAGGCGCCGGTGAGCAGGGAAAGCAGGGAATACGAGATTGTTTAATGAGCGGCCAGCTTTTTCAAAATAGTAAAAGCCGCCGGAGCAGTGTGAATGCCGTGCAGCGCCGCGCCGGAGATCGGGGATCGGTGAGTATATGTCACGCTCCCCGGTGCCCGTGCCACGCTCCCCGGTGCCCGTGCCACGCTCCCCGGTTCTCCTGCCACGCTCCCCGGCTCTCCTACCACCCTCCCCGGCTCCTCTGCCACGCTCCCCGGCTCCTCTGCCACGCTCCCCCGCTCCCGGACCTCGCTTCCCAGATCCCGTGCCACGCTCCCCGGTCCCCCACTCCTCAGCCTCCATGCTCCCTCACCTGCGTCCTCCAGGCAACCCGGTCCCCGGTCCCGGCGCCTGTCTGCTGTCCTGAGCCGGTCCGGCACTCCTGCCTCCTGCACACCGCATCCTGCTCTGGCTTCTGGCACCCGGGCCTCGCGCATGCGCATTAGGGCGCGCGCGCGGTCATTGACCTTTTCTTAAAGGGCCAGCGATACCAAAAAGATGCGACCTGATAGGGATCGCTGGTAAGTTGCTGAGAGGTCGCTGGTGAGATGTCACACAGTCAGACCTTACCAACGATGCAGGAATGATACAGGTGACTCAGCAGCGATCTCGCTAGCGATCTCGTTATGTATGACGGTACCTTAAGTGTCATCGGGGTAATATGATAACTGGGGGGGGGGGGCGGTACCTTGTCTGGCCCTCAGACTTGGGAACCTTAAGCTGTGCCTTATTCCAGTGGTGCGCCTGACTGTGGCGAGGTCTGGATCACCAGTGTGACCCTAATTCCTTAAAACCCCTGGTCTAACACCCATATGACCTCACCCAGGGAAGGGCGGGGACAAGAGAAATATATCCCATACATTGCGACAAACAGGGGAAACTAAAGCTCAAACTTACAGCAAACACCCTGGAAAAGACAACATGTTCTCACGAAGAAATAAAGTACATGGAGGAAATAAACAAACTACAAGGATATTTCCACCAAACACCAAATAGCATACAACCAATCACCAAATCTAGATCAAATGCACAAGACCGATATCGCTGGAGCTAAACTAGAGCTATCATCAGCATGGGACCCCAAGTTCCACCATCTTTTAAATGGTGGAGGTGGCTGTGATAGGTCTTCCATAACCTGTGCACACAGCAGCAATTCACAGACCAGCAGGAAATAATTGCCACTAGATCGTACACTAGAGAAAGTAAAACCTGGCAATGCCCTGCTCTGACTGAGCAACCTAAATGCACCACGAGATGTGTCAGACTCTGCAGTGTGAACAGAGTCTGAAGACGCCCAGCCACCTGGTGTAAAGAGCAGAACACTGCATGACAATAAGGGGAACTTTGCACGCTGTGACATCGCAGGCCGATGCTGCGATGCCGAGCGCGATAGTGCCCGCCCCCGTCGCAACTGCGATATCCTTGTGATAGCTGCCGTAGTGAACATTATCGCTACGGCAGCTTCACATGGACTCACCTGTCCTGCGACTGTCGCTCTGGCCGGCGACCCGCCTCCTTATTAAGGGGGTGGGTCGTGCAGCGTCACTGCGACGTCACACGGCAGGCGGCCAATAGGAGCGGAGAGGCGGAGATGACCGGGATGTAAACATCCTGCCCACCTCCTTCCTTCCGCATATCCTACGGAAGCCGCAGTGACGCCGGTAGGAGATGTTCCTCGCTCCTGCGGCTTCATACACAGCAATGTGTGCTGCCGCAGGAGCGAGGAACAACATCGGACCGCCGCGTCAGCGTAATCATGGATTACGCCGACGCTGCACCGATGATACGATTACGACGCTTTTGCGCTCGTTAATCGTATCATCGAGCCTTTACACACTACGATGTCGCATGCGATGCCGGAAGTGCGTCATTTTCAATTTGACCCCACTGACATCGCACCTGCAATGTCGTAGTGTGCAAAGTACCCCTAAGTCTATTGTCTGTTAAGAGGACATAATTATTGTTATATCTAGTTGTAGCTTCTATATGAACTATGTTTTAACTTGCCTTTTAAAAGGACATTCTTGCCAGTTATTAAAGCAAGTGGGTTTTGAGCCTCACATAAAGGAAGTAAAACATATCTGTTAAGAGAAGTAATTATTATTATTATTATTTATTATAGTAATAAGTTAAACATATCATAAGACATGATAAACTGGTTTGAACGCAATGGGGAATGGATTATTTTTATGTTCACATTGAATTTGCTCCTGAAGTTCCCATCCTTGAGGCTCCCCCCTCCTCCCCCTAGAAAATATGGGCTTCGAACAATTGTCCTGTTTGCCATTCCTCGAAACTGGTTTTGTCACTTTTGTCCCTTAGTGTCCTCCTCTTAGGCAATGTTATGTCGTAAATGTCCTATTTTCCTTTCAGTAAGTTTCCCTCTTTAAGGCCACCTATCTGAACACGACATAAGTACAGGTATTATTTACAAAAAGATCACGGATGGATTTTCATTAACAGATATGAGATATCCTACAATCATGAAAGGAATATATAGAAATACATTTTAATGTAGCAGATGCCTTCTTTATAAATGTTGCCTGGCTCTTAATAGTTTAGTAAACAGAAAAGGACTCGGCCTCATCTGCACAATCTCAACATGTCGAATATTTATGTCCTCACTGAGCTTGTTGCACAACCTCGGATCTCATGCCAGTATTGTGTTAAAGGGCATAAAATTATATTCACAAGACAAAGGGAGCATGACCAAGCTGTTAACACTTTCTTAATTTCTTTTCCCTTTGATTCATATTGTAATTTTCATTTCTTATGCTAGGAGACTTTGCAGTCTCCAAAAGTGTTCCTCCGTTCATGTTCAGTAGATCAACAAATATAAAGTCCTTGAATCCTTCCTCCTTTGGTTTAATAAACATCTGGTTTTAGATGTAAACGCTGCAACTTTCAGGATTTCATGGAATTTCCTTTTTGTCAGAGAATTTACACAGAAATGTTGCCTCTGTGAGCAATGAAAGGATCGGCTATAAAATAAGCTGTGAAATCTCA
Source organism: Anomaloglossus baeobatrachus (assembly GCF_048569485.1). Lineage (NCBI taxonomy): Eukaryota > Metazoa > Chordata > Amphibia > Anura > Aromobatidae > Anomaloglossus > Anomaloglossus baeobatrachus. Next base: position 509,660,799 of record NC_134354.1, on the reverse strand, counting down.
GACTCTGCTCAGGGCTTTACCAGCTGCCACTGCCAATGGAGACTTCAGTAAGTGACCACATTCACAAGTGATTAGCCTTACTCTCCATTATTATCACTTTAGTTATGGAAAATGAGGAGAAAAGTAGCAAAAGAATATTAAAAAGTAATAATTGTACAGTAGGTATAATCTGATTTACCCACTGACCCTAATCTGTGCAGCTCTAAATGCGTTTTTGTATTGTATAAGCAAGATATTAGACTGATTTGTATACTTTTGTATATTTTTTTCTTCACCCTTAGTCTGGTTTTACATATGCATCAAACTTAGACCACTCTCACACTGGAAGACCACGTAGGCGAGTCTCCGGACCTGAGCTTCCCAGGTCTTCCCATGTGGGGACAGTCTGTGTTTCACCATTGTGTGAAAATAGCATTAGGCCGCACTCAGGAAATAGGAGGTGTCAGGACTAGAGATGAGTGAACCCAAGGTTCGGTATTCGGTGTTCGTAGCAAAGACAGACCTAACAGAAAAAAACAGAGTTCAGAGTTTGGATGCTTTGCGTATAAACACCTCTGTGCTCGGGTATTCTCCCCGGATGGCATTGTCAGAGTTAAAGGACTGGCGGGGAGCAAAACATGGCCCCGAACTTTAAAAGTGGCAGTTCCAACAGGGGTCCAGCCACGATCACCGTTGGCGTCACTTGGGGAAGAAGGACCATGGGAACTTTCTGCTGTGACCGCAATTTACCTGAGTGATGTCACCACGGCCGACACTGCCACTGTTAAAGTGCGGGACTGTGTCCCGCTCCCCGCCAGCCCTTCAGCACTGACAATGTTGTCCGGGGAGTGTGGGACATCCTACACCTCTATGCCGGCACTGTCACTGTTACAGTGCAGGGCTGTGTTTCTGTCCGCAACCTGGGTGTTTTGGGGTTTATAAAGTGGTGAAAGATGGTGTTTTTTTTTATCTTATTACAAATATAGGATTTTTCTCGATGTTTGTGTATCTCTTTTTACTTATAGAATTAGTGGGGATGTCATAGAAGACCCAATCCTATCACTAATTTTCGGAATGATGACAGTCGTGGGCTGTTATTAACCCCTCATTATCTCAATTGCCACCACATCAGGACAATCGGTAAAGCGCTGAGCTTGTCACATCTTAAGGGTGCTTTACATGTTGCGACATCGCTTGTAATTGCTAGCAATGTCACGAGCGATAGCACCCACACCCGTCGTTCCAGCGATATGGGGTAATCGCTGCCGTAGCGAACATTATCGCTACAGCAGCGTCACACGCACATACCTTGTCAGCGACGTCGCTGTGACCGCCGAACAATCCCTCCTTCAAGGGGAAGGTGCGTTCAGCGTCATAGCGATGTCACTGCGGCGTCACTAAGTGGCCGGCCAATAGAAGCGGAGGGGCGGAGATGAGTGGGACGTAACATCCCGCCCACCTCCTTCCTTCCTCATTGCCGGTGGACGCAGGTAAGGAGATGTTCGTCGTTCCTGCGGTGTAACACATAGCGATGTGTGATGCTACAGGAACGGCGAACAACATCGTACCGGTGGCAGCAGCAATATTAAGGAAATTACCGACATGTCAACGATCACCATTTTGGAACGATTTTGCAATCATTGATCGTCGCTCATTAGTGTTACACGCTGCAATGTCGCTACCAGCGCCGGATGTGCGTCACTAACGACGTTACCCCGATGATATATCGGTAGCGATGTCGCAGCGTGTAAAGTACCCTTAAAGGATGCGACAATCTCGGGCAACTACAGGTTGCTATTTTTAGACTGGGGGGCCAAATGATCACAGGCCTCCTCAGCCTGAGAATACCAGCTCCAGCTGTCAGGCTTTATCATAGCTGGGCATCAAAATTGAGGGGGCCTGCACTATGTATTTTTACATTATTTATTTAAATAGTTAAAAAAAAGCGCAGCTTTTTGATACATAGCCAAGATAAGCGCAGTGCTGGGGGCTGCACCCTGTATCCATGGGCTTCATCTATGCTGGGTATCATAGTATGGGAGAACCCTGCACCAATTGTTTTATTTATGTGTTTATTTTTATACCATGATATGGGCTTGCAAGCAGAAAGAGCCTGTGATTAGTTGCAGTCAGACGCTGTCACACAGGATGGGGGCGCATTTAACTGCAACCAATCACAGACACCAGGCCGGCTGGTGGGTGGAGAAAGCAGTGCATATGCGATAAGCAGCATAGGATGTGAAGGAGAGGCTATGAGAGCAGCATACAGCCGCACAATAGGAGTGTGACCGCCTCCCCGGTGATCGCTGAGTATGAAGTTCTTGCTCCTACCCCTTTGCGCCGGATTCCAAATGTATTTTTGGAAATATAGTGTTTGTGGAAAAACCAAACCGAACGCTGAGTTTTAAATGCAATGTTCGTGTTTGCCGTACAAGCTCAGGCTAATCGAACAGGATCTCTCATCTCTACTCGCAAGAGAACTAGGACAATTGACACAGGTTTCGAGCTTGTGTATTTTGGATAAAATACCAACTAATAACTTATGATTTTTTTATTTGCCTTTTGCAGGGTGCAGCCAGGCCCTACATTCTTAGTGGAGGAAAACTCCATCTTTGCTGCTTCCGTCTTTTATTATGGGGGCCTGCTGCATCTTTTAGTAGATATGGTATTGTGAACTGGCATTAGTAAGTATGGCTGAATTTTTTTAGGATGTTTTTTTTTTCTACTAGTTTAAAACCATGCAGGGGAGCATGGGTTGCCTTAGACAGCAATAATAGCAATTATATTGATTGTCATTGATAACACTTTCTAAAACAATTCTGAAGACAACTAGTGTTTTCTATTGCTCCTCTATTAGGAGTTGTATGAACCGCTTTGACATTATTATGGTTCTTTGGGCATATTTAGGTTATCTTCTCAGCATCACATTGTATTGTCACATCAAGATTTTGTGAAAAACCTTTCACACTGCTTGTGTATTGCCCAACCATGGATTAAAGCCGAGATTACAACCAATCTATAGCTATATTTGCTTGAAAGAGCAAGCAGTCATCACAGGGTTATTGATTCTTCTTACTAGTCACATATTTTGTGGCCTAATAGTGAACATAACTGAGAAGAACTTTGCACCATTTGATCTTGATCATAAGAGTTGTAGGTGGAAGTTGTAGTTTCCTGTCGGTATATATATGATAGGTGCCTATATTTGATCTTGTTTGCTTATTATTTTTTTACACCTTTTTCTGTAACTTCATGGGTAGTTGCACAAAATCTCTTAGGGGTCTACAGACCACTAGAGTTGAGCGCGGTTCGTGGTTCGTGGTTCTCCAGTTCGCGGCTCGAGTGATTTTTGGGCTGTTCGAGATCGAACTAGAACTCGAGCTTTTTGCTAAAAGCTCGATAGTTCTAGATACGTTCGAGAACGGTTCTAGCAGCAAAAAGCAGGGCTTTTTACAGCTACAGTGAGCAGGAGCCATCGCTGGCAGCCTGCCACAAGCTGGTAACCAAGATAAACATCGGGTATCCAAGCAAAGCGCTTTGGTTAGTAACCCGATGTTTATCTTAGTTACGTGCAGGAAGCCCACACTTTCCCGCTCAGCTCGCTCCACCCCCTCCTGCCCGCGGCATGTACACATACATACACATACACAAACACACACACACACACACACACATCCACCCCCCCCCCCCCCGCCCGCCCGCCCGCCCGCCCGCTCGCTCGCTCGCTCGCTCGCTCGCTCGGCTTACCTGCGGTGATGAAGTCCCGCCATCCCGACCTCAGCGCTGTCACTGTCCTCCATGGCCGCCGCTTGTCACATCACCTCTCGCTTCCGACCCGAGACTGACACTGGCGGTGACGTCACGGACCTCTCGCGATACTTGATGTGAAGGCGCCGGTCATTGACCTCAGTGACAGGGGCTGTCAGTGTGCTGGAGATCAGCGCAGGTAATGTACCTCACTGACAGCAGCACTTGTCATCCCCTGCAGTGACCTGGGCTGACCCATTGATGTTAGCTCAGGTCACTGCACTGCTCTCCCAGCCAATGGGGAACATCCTGCTCTTCATTGACTGGGACAGTGTGGATCGTCATGGCAACCCCTTGGATTACACCAGACCTGGATTTGTTTTTCAATCTAATAAATTGGTTAAAGAGGGAATGTTTTGGGGAGTGTTTTTTCAAATAAAAATGTGTTTGTCGTGTATTTTTTTTTATTACTGACTGGGTTGGTGATGTCGGGTATCTGATAGACGCCTGACCTCACCAACCCCAGGGCTTGATGCCAGGTGACATTACACATCTGGTATTAACCCCAAATATTACCCCGTTTGCCACCGCACCAGGGCGCGGGATGAGCTGGGGCGAAGCACCAGGATTGGCGCATCTAATGGATGCGCCACTTCTGGGGCGGCTGCGGCCTGCTATTTTTAGGCTGGGGAGATTCCAATAACCATGGACCTCCCTAGTCTGAGAATATCAGGCCCCAGCTGTCTGCTTTACCTTGGCTGGTGATCCAATTTTGGGGGACCCCTACGTGGTTTTTTTTTTTAATTATTTATTTAATTTAAAATAACAGCGTGGGGTGCCCTCAGTTTTGGATTACCAGCCAAGGTGAGGTTGCCAGCTGTGGTCTGCAGGCTGCAGCCGTCTGCTTTACCCTAGCTGGCTACAAAACTAGGGGGAACCCTATGTCATTTTTTTTTCATTTTTTTGGCTAAATACAAAGCTAAGCACCCCTTAGTGCCACATGAAAGGTACCAAAGGGTGTTCCACTTTTTCTCCATTTTTTTCTCCACTTTCTCTCCACTTTTTCTCCACTTTTTCTCCATTTTTTTCTCCACTTATTCTCCACTTTTTCTCCTCTTATTCTCCACTTTTTCTCCACTTTTTCTCCACTTTTTCTCCTCTTATTCTCCACTTTTTCTCCACTTTTTCTCCACTTTTTCTCCATTTTTTTCTCTACTTTCTCCACTTTTTCTCCACTTTTTCTCCACGTTTTCTCCACGTTTTCTCCACTTTTTTCTCCACTTTTTCTCCTCTTATGCTCCACTTTTTCTCCACTTTTTCTCCACTTTTTCTCCTCTTAATCTCCACTTTTTCTCCACTTTTTCTCCACTTTTACTCCACTTTTTCTCCACTTTTTTCTCCACTTTTTCTCCACTTTTTCTCCTCTTATGCTCCACTTTTTCTCCACTTTTTCTCCACTTTTTCTCCACGTTTTCTCCACTTTTTTCTCCACTTTTTCTCCTCTTATGCTCCACTTTTTCTCCACTTTTTCTCCACTTTTTCTCCTCTTAATCTCCACTTTTTCTCCACTTTTTCTCCACTTTTTCTCCACTTTTTCTCCACTTTTTTCTCCACTTTTTCTCCACTTTTTCTCCTCTTATGCTCCACTTTTTCTCCACTTTTTCTCCACTTTTTCTCCACTTTTTCTCCTCTTATGCTCCACTTTTTCTCCACTTTTTCTCCACTTTTTCTCCTCTTATGCTCCACTTTTTCTCCACTTTTTCTCCACTTTTTTCTCCACTTTTTCTCCTCTTATGCTCCACTTTTTCTCCACTTTTTCTCCACTTTTTCTCCTCTTATGCTCCACTTTTTCTCCACTTTTTCTCCACTTTTTCTCCATTTTTTTCTCCACTTATTCTCCACTTTTTCTCCTCTTATTCTCCACTTTTTCTCCACTTTTTCTCCACTTTTTCTCCTCTTATTCTCCACTTTTTCTCCACTTTTTCTCCACTTTATCTCCATTTTTTTCTCCACTTTCTCCACTTTTTCTCCACTTTTTTCTCCACTTTTTCTCCTCTTATGCTCCACTTTTTCTCCTCTTAATCTCCACTTTTTCTCCACTTTTTCTCCACTTTTTCTCCACTTTTTTCTCCACTTTTTCTCCTCTTATGCTCCACTTTTTCTCCACTTTTTCTCCACTTTTTCTCCACTTTTTCTCCTCTTAATCTCCACTTTTTCTCCTCTTATGCTCCACTTTTTCTCCACTTTTTCTCCACTTTTTCTCCTCTTATGCTCCACTTTTTCTCCACTTTTTCTCCACTTTTTTCTCCACTTTTTCTCCTCTTATGCTCCACTTTTTCTCCACTTTTTCTCCACTTATGCTCCACTTTTTCTCCACTTTTTCTCCACTTTTTTCTCCACTTTTTCTCCTCTTAATCTCCACTTTTTCTCCACTTTTTCTCCACTTTTTCTCCACTTTTTCTCCACTTTTTCTCCACTTTTTTCTCCACTTTTTCTCCACTTTTTCTCCTCTTATGCTCCACTTTTTCTCCACTTTTTCTCCACTTTTTCTCCACTTTTTCTCCTCTTATGCTCCACTTTTTCTCCACTTTTTCTCCACTTTTTCTCCTCTTATGCTCCACTTTTTCTCCACTTTTTCTCCACTTTTTTCTCCACTTTTTCTCCTCTTATGCTCCACTTTTTCTCCACTTTTTCTCCACTTTTTCTCCTCTTATGCTCCACTTTTTCTCCACTTTTTCTCCACTTTTTCTCCATTTTTTCTCCACTTATTCTCCACTTTTTCTCCTCTTATTCTCCACTTTTTCTCCACTTTTTCTCCACTTTTTCTCCTCTTATTCTCCACTTTTTCTCCACTTTTTCTCCACTTTATCTCCATTTTTTTCTCCACTTTCTCCACTTTTTCTCCACTTTTTTCTCCACTTTTTCTCCTCTTATGCTCCACTTTTTCTCCTCTTAATCTCCACTTTTTCTCCACTTTTTCTCCACTTTTTCTCCACTTTTTTCTCCACTTTTTCTCCTCTTATGCTCCACTTTTTCTCCACTTTTTCTCCACTTTTTCTCCACTTTTTCTCCTCTTAATCTCCACTTTTTCTCCTCTTATGCTCCACTTTTTCTCCACTTTTTCTCCACTTTTTCTCCTCTTATGCTCCACTTTTTCTCCACTTTTTCTCCACTTTTTTCTCCACTTTTTCTCCTCTTATGCTCCACTTTTTCTCCACTTTTTCTCCACTTATGCTCCACTTTTTCTCCACTTTTTCTCCACTTTTTTCTCCACTTTTTCTCCTCTTAATCTCCACTTTTTCTCCACTTTTTCTCCACTTTTTCTCCACTTTTTCTCCACTTTTTCTCCACTTTTTTCTCCACTTTTTCTCCACTTTTTCTCCTCTTATGTTCCACTTATTCTCCACTTTTTCTCCACTTTTTCTCTACTTTTTCTATGGTCGGTCTACCCATTAGCTCTGCCATGCATAGTGTAGCTCTACACCTACTGCACATGTTACTTTATGATTGACATCTCTTTCGTACCAGAGCTGTCTAAGTCTACTCTGACCCCATATTTGTCATTACTATATTGTCCTTGTACTGTATTATGACATTTGTATCATGTGTTTCATTTCTTGCTGTGTTGCAATTTTTTTGCTGCATCCCAATTGTACCTCTACATTGTTCGAGTTTATGTTATTGTTCTCTCACTCTTATGTGATACTGATTATTGTCATTTTTCATGATTACATGCAGATAAGTCCAATCTGACGAAGGCTCAGGCCGAAACGTCATTTGTAACTTGTTTTGGACAAAAACATATATGCTTATGAAAAAAAAATTTTCTTAATACGGACCAATAAAGAGTGATTTTGCATTACTATCCGTTGTGACTTACTGACTTAGTCTGGGAGATATAGAGTGCCGAGGTTACTCACTAATTTTATCTATTATTACCTCTGAGCACCTATATACCAGTGAGCAGAGCTTCCTCTACAGTAGTTCTCCTGATTAGGCATGCCCTTACCTCATGAGCAGGGCATTGCAGCTTTGGTAGCAACCATTACGACATGGACTCTGCTGCTGTGGACCCGGGGAGAGTGAGTGCAGATTCATTGCACCCACACTCCTCACATGAAGGGTCCGCACTCCTAGAAAATGGGGGATACGTTCCCTGAGTGTCTCCCCCCCCATATTCTAGACGGTCCAGAGTCGTCGTGGGACCCCTTTATTTTTTTTCTTACAATAAATTGGTGAAAGAGGAAATGTTTTGGGGACTGTTTTTTCAAATAAATTTCTTTTGTCGATTTTTTGTTTTTGTTAGTACTGACAGTTTATGATGTTGGGTATCTAATAGACGCCATGACATCACAAACTGCTGGGCTTGATCTCAGGTGACTTTACAGCTAGTATCAACCCGATTTATTACCCCGTTTGCCACTGCACCAGGGCACGGGATGAGCTGGGGTGAAGCGCCAGGATTGGCGCATCTAGTGGATGCGCCACGTCTGGGGTGCCTGCGGCCTGCTATTTTTAGGCTGTGAAGGCCCAATAACTATGGACCTTCCCACCCTGAGAATACCAGACCACAGCTGTCCGCTTTACCTTGGCTGGTGATCCAATTTGGGGGGTCCCCTACTTTTATTGTGTAATTATTAATATTTATAAAATAATTATAAAAAAGAGCCTGAGGGGACCTCCACATTGGATCCCCAACCACGGTAAAGCTGCCAGCTGTGGTTTTCAGGCTACAGCCGTCTGCTTTACCCTAGCTGGCTATCAAAAATGGGGGGACCCAACGTAATTTTTTTTTTTTAACTATTTTTTAAATAGAAAAAATTAATGGGCTTCCCTGTATTTTGATTGCCAACCAAGGTAACGGCAGGCAGATGGGGGTGGCAACCCATAGCTGTCTGCTTTATCTGCGCTGAGAATCAAAAATACCGCGGAGCGCTACGTCATTTTTTTAAAGATTTATTTTTACAGCACTGTGATGTCCAGCAATCAAAATACAGGGAAGCCCATTTTATTTTTAGTTATTTAAATAAATAATTAAAAAAAATATATGTTAGCTCCCACTGCATTTTTTGTATTGCTAGCTAAGGGTAATCCAAGCAGCTACTGGCTGCTAACCCCCACTGCTTGGTGTTACCTTCACTGGCAATGGAAAATCCAGGGAAGCATTTTTTTTTTTTTTTTTGCCAAAAAGCTACAAAAAAAGGACGTGAGCTTCGCCATATTTTTGTATGCTAGCCAGGTATAGCAGGCAGGTGCTGGAAGAGTTGGATACAGCGCCAGAAGATGGCGCTTCTATGAAAATGCCATTTTCTGAGGCGGCTGCAGACTGCAAATCGCAGCAGTGGGGCCCAGAAAGCTCAGGCCAACCTGTGCTGCGGATTCCAATCCCCAGCTGCCTAGTTGTACCTGGCTGGACACAAAAATGGGGCGAAGCCTACGTCATTTGTTTTCTAATTATTTCATGAAATTCATGAAATAATAAAAAAAGGGCTTCCCTTTATTTTTGGTTCCCAGCCGGGTACAAATAGGCAACTGGGGGTTGGGGGCAGCCGTACCTGCCTGCTGTACCTGGCTAGCATACAAAAATATGGCGAAGCCACATAATTTTTTCAGGGGGCAAAAAACTTCTGCATACAGTCCTGGATGGAGTATGCTGAGCCTTGTAGTTCTGCAGCTGCTGTCTGTCTGTATGGAGAAGAGCAGACAGCAGCTGCAGAACTACAAGGCTCAGCATACTCCATCCAGGACTGCATGCAGAAGTTTTTTGCCCACCAAAAAAATGACGTGGGCTTCGCCATATTTTTGTATGCTAGCCAGGTACAGCTGGCAGCCACGGGCTGCCTCCAACCCCCAGTTGCCTATTTGTACCCGGCTGGGAACCAAAAATATAGGGAAGCCCGTTTTTTTTAATTATTTCACTTATTTCATGAAATAATTAAAAAACAAATGACGTGGGCTTCGCCCTATTTTTGTGTCCAGCCGGGTACAACTAGGCAGCTGGGGATTGGAATCCGCAGCACAGGTTAGCCCGAGGTTTGTGGGCGCCTCTGCTGCGGATTTCAGTCCGCAGCCGTCCCAGAAAATGGCGCTCTCATAGAAGCGCCATCATCTGGCGCTGTATCCAACTCTTCCAACAGCCCTGGAGCCGGGTGGCTTGTTGGGTAATCATGAGTTAATACTGGCTTTGTTTTACCAGCCAGTATTAAGCCAGAGATTCTTAATGTCAGGCACGTTTGACCCGGCCATTAAGAATCTCCAATAAAGGGTTAAAAAAAGACACCACACAGAGAAAAAATACTTTAATAGAAATAAATACACAGACACATTAGAGACTCCATCTTTATTACCCCTGTCAGCCCTCCACGATCCTGCTCTTCTGTCTTCTTTCTTTCTAGTGTAGTAGTAGTGACGATTGTAGTGAGGGGCATCACTTGGGGCTGGGGAACCTCCATCCTAACTACAATGCTCACTACAATCGGGAAGCAGCGTGCAGCCTTCACTCCGTGAGTGATCACTGCTGGCTGCTAGCGGTAACGCTGACAGACGCGTTACCATAGCAACGGTGCTCCCGGAGCCGCGGTTAGCGGTGACGTCACCGCTAACTGCGTTGCTATGGCAACGGTGATCTCCGTTAATGACCGGCTGTGTCAGCCGGTCCCTAACGGAACGGGGAGTCGACCGTGTGCTAGAGCATGTCGCCGGTACACGGCGATACACATATGTGCACCGTGTACCGGAGAGATGCACTCGCAGGTCCTACATGACGTGTCATAGTCATGTGACCAGTCTGTAGCCAATGAGATAATAGCCACGTGACTGGTCACATGGCTATTTTGACGTCACGATAGGTCCTGCTTCTCTGCTGGCAGTGCAGGTCACCGGGAGGATTCAGCGATCATCGGATGGAATAGCGGCAGGAGACAGAGTGCAGAAGGGATCGCGAGGACCGGTAAGTGTTATGGCAATGTTTATTAACTGTTTGTGTACATTTATAATGCATTTTTATGTGTTTGTGATTGCCTCCCATTATAGCCTATTGGTTCTAGTTCGGTTCGTCGAACGTTCGACGAGCCGAACTCGAGCCAGACCCCCCGTTCGGCGAACCGCCTCGAGCCGAACCGGGACCGGTTCGCTCATCTCTACAGACCACATTTATTTTTTTAAGAAAAAGACATGCATTTGTAGTAATCCTGGTACTGAGTAATTCAAAGAATTTGTAAATCACAGAAAAAAAGGTTTGTTAAAGCAGAAATCACAGCAATTATAATCTGAAAAAGTCTTTGTGTCTTTGCCTTCAGATAAAAGGTGACTGACCTTAGCTTTTAACCTTACATGTGATAACCTGAATCCCCCCAGGCTGCAAGAAACATGCACAAGGATTTATCCAAAACCTATACCTCTTTACCCCTTCCAATAATTATATTTAAATATTCCTTATGTTTAAAATGATTAGACAACCTTTTGATCATGCCTGACATAGTATTTTAAAGAAGATTTTTTTAAAGATTCACTTTTTCTATTATGTCCTTCAGTATATAAGCGGAGGTTGCTGTCCGGATACAGGAACCAAAAGTAGACTGTAAATACTGTCAACAGTGTTTAGATGTGGGGTTTTTGGCCTCCATATCCCTGCACCTTCCAAATTTTTGTTTTGAATTGAAAGGTTGCTTTAAAAGGAGTCTGTCACCGCCCCAAGAATTCTAACTTAAAGTGCACCAATCACCAGGATTTTCCTATATAACCTAAAGCCAGTGCTAAACTAGTGCTATCATGCTGATTCTATACATACCTTTAGTTGTCAGATTGGAAGTATAGTTTTTGAAATACAGGCTAGTAAAGTTACAGAAATATACAGCTTTTTGATTGGCAGCAGCTGCCGAAAAGCTAAGATGTGGGTCTGGTTTTGCTATCTAAGGGGTACTTTACACGCTGCGACATCGCTGCCGATATATCGTCGGGGTCACGTTGTTAGTGACGCACATCTGGCGACATCGCAGCGTGTAACACAAATGAGCGACGATCAACGAGCGCAAAAACATGCAAAATCGTTGCTCGTTGACACGTCGTTCATTTCCATAATATCGGTGCTGCTGCAGGTACGATGTTGTTTGTTATTCCTGCGGCAGCACACATCGCTATATGTGACGCCGCTGGAACAACAAACATCACCTTACCTCCGTCCACCGGAAAAGGAGGAAGGAAGGAGGTGGGCGGGATGTTCCAGCCGCTCATCTCCTCCCCTCCTTTTCCATTGGGCGGCGGTTCAGTGACGCTGCTGTGACGTCGCTGTGATGCTTAACGAACTGCCCCCTTAGAAAGGAGGCGGTTCGCCGGTCACAGCGACGTCGCAGAGCAGGTATGTGCATGTGACGCTGCCATAGCGATAATGTTCGCTACGGCAGCGATCACCACATATCGGCCGTGCGACGGGGGCAGGTGCAATCGCAAATGCTAGCGATGTCGCAGCGTGTAAAGTACCCCTAAGGCTAGGTTCACATTTCCGTTGTTTTGCATCAGTCACATGCATTGCTTGACACTTGTGACTGATGCGTTGTACAACAGATGACAAGAATTAGAATTCATTGTCGGACTCTGTTGTAAAACGGATCGTTCACAATAGCCGGCCGCCGGCTTTTGAGAGCGAACAGATGATCTCCCGGCGGCCGGCTAATGAGAGCGATCAGCTGATCGCTCACAGTAACTGGCCGCCGGGTGATCAGCTGATCGCTCACAGAAGCCGGCCGCCAGGTGATCAGCTGATCGCTCACAGCAGCCGGCCGCCGGGTGATCAGCTGATCGCTCACAGCAGCCGGCCGCCGGGTGATCAGCTGATCATTCACAATAGCTGGCCGCCGGCTTTTGAGAGCGAACAGATGATCTCCCGGCGGCCGGCTAATGAGAGCAATCAGCTGATCGCTCAAAGTAACCGGCCACCGGGTGATCAGCTGATCGCTCACAGAAGCCAGCCGCCGGGTGATCAGCTAATCGCTCATGTGGCGCCCTGGACTAGCCAGGTAGCCACAGACAAAACACACACACACCCCCACCCCCAGACAGATACATTAGTCAGAAAAAAACCCTTGTTGCCTCCCTCCAGGGTCTGATGTCCACACCAGGTGGGGCGGAGCCAGGAGGTTGGCCCCACCCACCGAGGAGTTCACAGGTCTGGAGGCGGGAAAAGCAGTCAGTTAGGCCTAAAACACACTTCCGCAAAAAAAACGTCCGTATGATACGGTCCGTTTTTCGGGTCCGTGTTCCGTTTTTTAGGGGCGTTTCTCCGGTATGTATGGCATCCGTGTGATGGCGTATGCGAGCCGTGTGTGCGTGTGGAATGTCCGTATTGACTAAAAATACGTACATGTGCTGTCCGTGTGCTGTCCGTTTTTAAAGGCCCGCATTCTTACCCAATAACGATTTTAATCATTCATCATGAGATCCTGGTGTTGTTGTTTGCTTTCTATTGACCTGATAGATTGGTACCAAGTGTTTCAGATTTTGTGATGAAAAACGGACACGGACGATACGTGCTGAACATGGACATACTCCGTGTGCGGTCCGTGCAGGCACGGACCCATAGACTACAGCGGGTCCGTGCCTGCGTGCTGCTGGCCAAAAACGGACATGTCGTCCGTGTAGAAAAGCGCACACACGTACTTATGACATGGACAGACGTTCCGTGTGATTTTACGTGTGTGTGCCATCTACCATTGAATAACATGGGTCTCCATGTGTACGTGTCTCCGGTACGTGCAAATACGTACCGCACACGTACAAAAAAAACAGATGTGTGTTGCGGGTCTCAGAGTTTGGAGTAGATCAGCTCAGGAGGTGAAAGTGAGAGGTCACGGAACTGCAAGTGTCTCGGTCGGAGCCCAGGCACTGAGAGCAAGGTTGGCAGACGGTGGTGGCCGTCTGCAGGAGTTGGTGGAACTCCGCAGAGCCGTAAGGACCGGGGCTGGGCGGTGGCCCACCGGTACCGGACCGGGGAACGGAGTGAAGCTAAGCACACAGGCAGGGCCATCGGACCCCGACCAGGCTTGGAGCCGCCGTCAATAGTCAAATCTGAATGTGAGAGGAACCCCCGGGGTTCCCTAACAACCAAGTCACGATTGAAGGCAACCGCTCACACCGTGAGGATATACAGCCACAGCCACCAGTCCCTGCAACCCTGCACCTCACCGACCCTGCCTCCCCGTCACACCACCGGGCCCCGGGACCACCAACCCCTACCCACGGAGGGGGAAAACAACATTCCAGCTTCCCCTTACCATCGCTCCTGGGATCCCCGTCACCAGCAGCGGTGGTGCCCATCTTCACCACAACCCGTGGGTGGCATCACGGACTAAATCCGCAAACAAACCACCCCCTTTTCACTCACGGGTGAGGAGCGCTGCGCGAGTCCCCGGATCCGGCCCACCGCTCGAGCCACTGAGCAGCAGCAGCGCCGGACCCGAGCGTTAGCGAGCGCAGCGCCCCGCCGCCCGCGACACTCACAGCAGCTGGCCGCTGGGTGATCAGCTGATCGCTCACAGCAGCCACCCGCTGGGTGATCAGCTGATCGCTCACAGAAGGAGGCTGCCGGGCAAAGAGCTGATAGTTTGGCCGCCGAGAGAGAGCATGTGCAGCGAAATCCGAAGGATTCCGCTGCCCAAAAAACGTTACACTCTGCGTTCCTGCCACCCGACGGTCAGTCATTCCATGACTGGTCAGTCGAGTGGAGGATGCAACGCAGCATCATCAGTCACAATCCGCTGCTCATACAAGTATATGGGAACAACTGAATTCGCCGAACGGATTCCATTGTTTACCAGAGCCGCGGATTGTGACTGATACAAATTGACGGAAATGTGAACCTAGCCTAATCCTGCCCCCGTCTGCTGCTTGGCCTCTGTAGATATTAGGGTAAAGATACACGGCGAGTAAAACGGTCCGAGTGGAATGCGATAAAATATTCCACCCGGACCCATGGTACTTTATAGGATCATTCCCATCTGCGATTATTCGCTCAGCCCTAATCAGACCAAGAAAACAGTCGCAGCATGCTGCGGGTGGAATCTGATTCGTTTTCACTCGCACCCATACAAGTCTATGGGTGTGAGTGAAACATCGATTGCATTCGAATGTCACCGGAGTGCAGTGCGATAATTGCATCATCTGACAATGGAGGAGATAGGGAGATTAACCCTTTCCTCTCCTCCACAGCACCTGCCTTCTCCTCTGTAGCTGTGATCTGATCACAGGATTGGATCACAGTGGCATGACACTTGGCTTACACTCGCAGCACAGCGGGAGCCGAGACTCGCATCAAATACACTTGCATCGGATGCCATACGCTTGTGTGGCCCCAGCCTTAAGGTACCGTCACACATAACGAGATCGCTAGCGAGATCGCAGCTGAGTCACGGTTTTGGTGACGCAGTAGCGATCCCATTAGCGATCTTGTTATGTGTGACACCTACCAGCGATCAGGCCCCTGCTGTGAGATCTCTAGTCGTTGCAGAATGGTCCAGGCCATTTTCTTCAAAGGCGATGTCCTGCTGGGCAGGACCCATCGCTGTGTTTGACTCTGTGTGACAGGGTCACAGTGACTGCTGAGATCGTTATACAGGTCGCTACTGCGACCTGTATTGTTCCTGCATCGCTGGTAAGATCTGACTGTGTGACATCTCACCTGCGACCTCCCAGCGACTTACCTGCGATCCCTATCAGGTCGCATCGTTTTCGGGATTGCTGGTAAATCGTTGTGTGTGACTGGGCCTTTAGACTATATGGGCTGCCTTTCTATCGCGCCTCTATCACTTATCAGAAATGACTCATACCTGGAAGCAGCCCGTACAGTCTAGCATCTACAGTGGCCAGGCAGTAGACAGGGGAGGGAATAGATAGAAAACCAGACCCACATATTAGCTATTTGGCAGCTGCTGCCAATCAAATAGCAGTGCATTTCTGTAACTTTACTTGCCTGTATTTCAAAACCTATACATCCAATCTGACAACTAAAGGTATGTATAGAATCAGTCTGATAGTGCCAGTATAGCACTGGCTTTATTTTATATAGGAAAATCCTGGTGAATTGTGCGCTTTAACCACTTCTGCAGGTCTGTGGGGCACTTAACCCCTATAAAAATAAAATAAGTAGTACAGATTTTTAGTAGTCTAGTTGCTATAAAAAATGATTAATTTCATAGGCAAATGAGGAGGTGTGGTTAAAGGCTCATCCGTCATTACGCCCCCTCAATTTGCATAGCTCTCATCGCCGGCTCCTGTCTGTCGCTGCAGGCAGGAGCCTATGCTGAGAATCTGCACTGACACGGTATGAGACGACTTCAGTGTGCTTTCCAAACCACTAATTGAGTTCAGGCAGCAATCATTGAGCGCTGTCAATCAAGATAGGACAGAGTGTTCAGTAACACTATAAGCTACACTACTCTACACGTATGATTTTTATAGGGACTAAGTGTCCAATATACTTGTATAAAAGGTTTATTTGGCATTTTAGGGGTGACAGACTCCCTTTAAGAAAGTTGCTCAGGTTATTTTTTAAAAATTTTGTTCTAAAAATATAAATAGAAGTGCTGAGGACTGAAAGGATGTTGATTTATTGAAAATACTAGTCCACAAAATCTTAATGTGTTAGATTTGCATTTGCCGCCCGCCTGTCTCCAAGGCTTGAATGTTCAAGTCTCGTTGTTTTAAAGTTGAAACACCTCTAAAAATGAAAAAGACAACATATAAAAAAAAGGCGGTAGGCTAAGCTATTTCCAGCGGGCATAGGGGTTTATTTATTTATTTTTTTTCACTCATATAGCACCATTAATACCACAGTGCTCTACAGGGTTAACTTGTAGATAAAACCCTTTTTAACCCTTCACATTTTTTCCTCATGCCAAAAAAGTTTTCCAAACTCTGTAATGAGTCCATATAACACTGTAGTCACATGGAGCCCCCCCTCAAAAAAAAAGGATGGATTAGGTAGTAGACTAGATTCCTCCCTTCTGCAGGATGCAGTATAAAGGTACATGTTAAATGATCTGTTTAATAGATTAGGAATCCACCAAAGACTCAATTTAAAGGGAATCTGTCATCAGAATTTTGCCACCAATCTGAGAGGAGCACGATGTAGAGACAAAGACCCTGATTTCAGCGATGTGTCCCTTACTGGGCTTGTTAGTGTAGTTTTGATATAGTAATTGTTTTATGAACAGGAAATTATCATTAAAGGACTAGTAAACCTGCTGGGAGGTAGTTAAGCGTATTCATGAACTCTATAAACCCAAACCCCCCCACTGATTGGCAGATATCATTGTACACTGTACATGGGCAGAAACCTGTCAATTAGTCATGTATGTGGGAGGGGGGAATTATACAGAGGTCAGCATTTAAAAAATTGCTAGATCCAGATAAAATGATTTTATCAAAATGACTGCAAGCAAGACAGTAAGGCTATGTGCCTACGGGAGAAACTTACTGCGGATATTGCCACGGAAAACCCAAAGATTTTCTAGATTTTTCCTGATAAACCCGGCAGTTTACGCAAGTACAGACACTCCACATGATATCCTATGGGATTTGGGGAGTGCTGTATCAATGCTGCGGTATTTGCGGCTGTGGATTTCCCAAAGCTGCACGTAACTGCATGTCCATTATTCAAGCGGAATTATCTACGGAATTCACACTCCTCTACTATGGATATACATTCCGCAGGTTTACCGCGACAACTCCGCAGATATACAGCAGCAATGGATAGCTGTGGATTCCGGGAAGTTGTTGCGTGAACCTGCAGAAAGACCTGCAGAAAAGTCTGTAGGTATGATCTCCCGTGGGCACATGGCCTAAAGGCTACTTTACACGCTGCGATATCGGTCCCGATATCGCTAGCGTGGGTACCCGCCCCCATCTGTTGTGCGACACGGGCAAATCACTGCCTGTGCCGCACAACATCGCGCAGACGCGTCACACATACTTACCTGCCCGGCGACGTTGCTGTGACCGGCGAACCGCCTCCTTTCTAAGGGGGCGGTCCGTGCGGCGTCACAGCGACGTCACTGAGCGGCCGCCCAATAGCAGCGGAGGGGCGGAGATGAGCGGCTGGAACATCCCGCCCACCTCCTTCCTTCCTCATAGCGGCCGGGAGGCAGGTAAGGAGAGGTTCCTCGTTCTTGCGGCGTCACACATAGCGATGTGTGCTGCCGCAGGAGCAACGAACTACATCGTTACTGCTGCAGTAACGATAATCGAGAATGGACCCCCATGTCACCGATGAGCGATTTTGCATGTTTTGCAACGATGCAAAATCGCTCATCGGTGTCACACGCGGCAACATCGTTAATGCGGCCGGATGTACGTCACAAATTCCGTGACGCCAACAACTCCGCATTAGCGATGTCGCAGTGTGTAAAGCCCCCTTAAGTGTTACATCACTGGAATCTGGGTCTCTACCATATCCTGTGGCCTGAGTTCAAAATAAATGTATTTGTTTCAGATGGTGTTAAGCGTATGTGGTGGCCAAGCGAGGATTACAAATACAAGTGTGTCTTGTCTACACTCAAGCATGATGTCATGGTTTGGGTCTGCATAAGTTCTGCCGGCTGTGGAAAGCTAGAGTTCATTGAGGGAACCACGAATACCATACTGAAGTAGAGCATGATTCCCTGCCTTCAGAAACCGGGCCACAGGGTAATATTCTAACGTGATAACAACCCCAAACACACCTCCAAGAAGACCACTGCCTTGCTAGCTACCTTGCCTTGCCAGCTTGTGTGGCATCCTCAAAAGGAAGGAGGAGAAGTGCAAGGTCTCTAGAATCCACCAGCTCCATGATGTCGTCATAGAGAAGTGGAAGAGAATTTTAGTGGCAACTTGTGAAACTCCATGCCCAAAAGAGTTAAGGTTGTGCTTGACAATAGTGGTGGCCACTCAAAATATTGACAGTTTGGGCACAGTTTGCTCATTTTCACTCAGGGGTGTACTCTCCTTTGTTGCCAGCGGTTTAGACATTAATGGCTGTATTGAGTTATTTAGCGCACACCAAATTTACAGTTATACAAGCTGTACACTGACTACTTTTCACTGTAACAAAGTAGTATATCTTCAGTGTTGTCCCGTGAAAAGATATAATAAAAAATATACAAAAATGTAAGTGGTGCACTCACTTTTGTGATATATGGTGTTTTTATATATATATATATATATATATATATATATATATATATATATATATATATATATATATATTATTAAGATTGATGCACATTATTATTATTATTAATAATTATTATAGAGTCATTTATTCCATGGTGCTTTACAAGTGAAAACGCTACAGTATACAGGGAATGGGTGAGGATACAGTAGGTGAGGGAGGAGCTGGTTGTGCAGTGGTATAGTGGACTGAGGGATATTGCAGGTTGTAGGCTTGTGGAAGAGGTGGGTCTAGAAGTTCCTTTTGACGGTTTCCACGGTAGGTGAGAGTCTGATATGTTGTGGTAGACATTAACATTTTATTGTCCTATGCAACCTTAAAGTTGTACAGAGCTGCTAATATTTGAGGTCCTGTTTGGCAGTTGGTTCCCTAACAATTTGAAAATGATTACCTCTCCCAAGGATAATAGTCCTGGACAATCCATTTAGGTACTCTAATTTTTCACAATTATTTCTTAAAAAACACTCTCCCATTAACTTTGTTCTCTCTAAATCTCTGTATATATAGTGTAGTGTTAGTTTGTTAATATTCTCACCATCATCTCCGGAATCTGGTGCTCTTTCAGTCCTCTTCTGAGTAATTTGGCTGCTCAAAATCTCAAATAGGAATCTGGCAGCAGGTTTTTACTACTTCACCTGAGAGCAGCATAATCTAGTGACAGAAAGCGTGAATCCAACAATGCATCACTTAGATTACTGCTGGCTAACACGGTACAAAGATATATTTTATTGTATCTTAGATTACTGGGTGCAGTCGTTATGACACAAACAGAATTTTTAGATTTAGCAATGTAGCAGAGCTTAGAGAGCTGGCATGCCCACACTAGGCTCTCAATAGACATTGAGCATTGACAGTGAGGTGTCAATCAGAAAAGGGGGTGTGTCACACTACCTTGCATGACATTGTAGTCCCAGCAAATAAACAATAGATCTGACCTTTTCAATACAGGCATCCCTGAATTCTATGTTTTAACCTTGCAGCATGCTGTCTACAGAATACATAGCAAAAACCTGCTGAACGATTCCCTTTAATCCTAGCAAACTGCAGTCACTATATCTTACATAGGGATAGAGTCTAATAAAAATATGCCTGTATTTAGGTATTGCCGATAATACTATTTTGCAATTTAAAGGTACCCTATACTAGAGTTTCATAGTTCATTTACCTATTTACAGAGTTAGCACAATGAAATAGCAATGTCATATTTTACCTTGTGTTTAGTGGCCTCATAGGGGCTTACATTTGAACCCCTACAAAACGGAATTCGGGCATATACAGTGATGAGGACATCAACATTAGTGATGCAGTTTGAGTGTGCTCTGTCATACATCATTTTGGCTGTATACTCCAAGATGAGACTGGCAGGAATATGTGGTCTGCTGCACACATCTTTACGTGCAAACTGTTCATTATTACTTCTAATTTCTTGCATGTGTTACTTTTGTTTGCTATTGTCACAGCTTTTCTACTAGAAAATGTTGCTGGCCAGAAAAAGTCAAAAGAGATGTTTTTACAGTAAATCTCAAGATATTAATCTGTTAGCCAGAAACCAACGGTTTGGCCTGGAGAAACAAAATGATGTTTATTTCATGGTACAGTGTGTGCCTGATTAGAGTGGCACGGGGCGGTAGTCGTGGATGAGGCATTGACTCCGGACGCCCCGACACACTACAAGAAAGTCATGGTCCTCACTAGGTGGGTGGTCTTATGTCGTTTAACCGATAACATTTTGCTTACCAGTCCTTTAGTAACAACTTTATATAAGAGATAGTGGGCACATGACTCCCAGCATGATCCAGATATACAGAGCATTGTCAGATACAGTTGCAGCTCCTTCTCGGTTGTTCCCAATCTTACTGGTCCTGTGAGTCCAAATACACCTCAGCCCAGCTTAAAAGTCCAATTTGTGATGGTCAATTTTCCTCTTCTCAGCTCCTTGTCTATTCTACTTGTAGAGAAGGAGGTAGGGGGTTTGCCAGTAATGTCAGCAAAGATTCTTGTGTTTGAAGATGCGTGGGAAGATTCTGCCTGGGAAAGTTAACTCCGTTCACATACCAGTCCATCCTAACCCCTTATCTTTTAAGCTTGGGATCTTGTTGCTAAAGACCCTTCCTCCGGACTCTTCTGCCTGGGGCCTCTTCGTTAGAAGGTCAGTCTCTAGTCTCAGTCTTGTCTAGCTTTCTGTGTCTTTGGTCAACATTTCAGAATCATGCAATCTCATTTGATTTCCTCACCCCTTTTGCTGCCACAGGTCACCCACTGCTTGCGGCCTTGACGTCCTCTCAGACCATAGATTTACTGTAGCCACACGCTGGGCCCTATCTGAAGCATCACAGGAAACAGTCATTCTCCCTAAATTCTAACCCCTCCCATTGTGGGCCAGTCCTAACATTTAGCTATTGCTCGTGTGGTGCCCCTGACCTTGTCAGGCACCACTGAGTGCTGCAGCCATGCTGGGGCAGTATTTCCAGGTAATCCTAATGGCCAGAATGAGGTGTGTACACACAGACACATAGCAACTAGGTCTCCCACACCATTAGATGGGACCCTTGGGCAGTCCCTGGAGGGGTCTGGCCTTCAATTCTTGTCAAGGGGTGTAGTGGAGGGCCTGGGAGCTAAAGTGCAGAGGCTGAAAGGAAAGGAGTGGAGCGAGCCAGTCTGGTAGTGGTGAGCGGCGGTTGCTAGGAGACGCAGACGCGCGCTCACACTACTCAGACCCTGCACGTGAAATAGCCGTTAGCGGGGGAGAACAGTTACCAGTCAGTCAGAAGTACTTTC
This sequence comes from Anomaloglossus baeobatrachus, assembly GCF_048569485.1. NCBI lineage: Eukaryota > Metazoa > Chordata > Amphibia > Anura > Aromobatidae > Anomaloglossus > Anomaloglossus baeobatrachus. The sequence goes on along the minus strand of NC_134354.1, from coordinate 509,639,096 downwards.
TGACTGACTGGTAACCGTTCTCTCCCACTAACGGCTACTTCACGTGCAGGGTCTGACTAGTGTGAGCGCGCGTCTGCATCTCCTAGCAACCGGCGCTCACCACTACCAGTCAGAGAGAGAGAGTCAGTCGAGTACAGGGACTGCCGGTGACAAGGCACGTACGGAGAACAGGTCCCTGGAGTAGACTCAAGTTTAACTATCTGTTAAACCTGCCGGTGAGGGGAACTTCAAGTCCTTCACCAACCAGAGTCCGAGCCTCAGCAGCAACGCAGGGACCCATAAGGAGACAGAGCCAGAATCCATCTCACCTGGTACACGCTGACCGGCAAACGGTCAAAAAAGGGGAGAAAAGGCAGTAGCGACTTTCCTGGATAGACCCTACGGTGCTGCAAGTCACGGGTTATCCGAACAAAGAGTGCTAGGAAGGCGAGTTAATGGCTACCCTCAGACTGGCTTGAAGGATACCTGGTTTCACCTGGTTTATTGCAGCATCACCCCGGTCAGCTCACTATAACAGCAAAAGTGAATAAAAACGAGTTGAAAGACTTTCTGGACTGAGCCTGAGTTATTTCTGACCCGCTATCCTACCTACCCAAGCCCCTGGGGCAAGCCTCACTCACGGGAGGCCACACCATCCAACTGCAGACCCCATCAGCCCCAGACGCTCGTTAAATTTGCAGTGGCGGTCACCCATATCCCTGACCGCAAACCGTGAGTGGCGTCACGACACATATATACAAAACCGACATACCAGTTGCCATATACAGAAGAAGACCCTGTCCCTGAAGCTGGATCGGTATCCCTTGGGGGACACACCTTTTCTTTTGGCGTCACAAACAGGATCGGGGACTAGACCCGTTCAGATGGGTGACAGTGTGCCTCGGCAGTCCGACTGAAAAATTTGAATCACCACCATTTTAGCCACCGCTGAAAGTGCGTCATCAAGAACCTGCAGCTCGCGCAGGAGAAAAAAACGCCCATGGAGAGGAGTGACAGGCCCAGTATGGAGAGAGCCCTCTGACACAGTGAAAGGAAGAGATGGGGACGGATCTGTCCCTGGACTGCTGGGAAGTCCCAGTACTGTGGGAGACGAACCAAAAATGAAACTAAGACCAAAGTCTGACCAGAACCTGATGAGCAAAGGTAGAGGCAAGTTGGCGTCAGCAGAAGGTGACAAAAAGGAGCAGGGCTGGACGAGGCCCATGACCGCAGAGGAGCTTGAAGCAGAAGTAGAAAGAATCGTTGACTGTATGGAGGAGCAGCGGAGGCGAGAGGTAGCTGCCTAGAGGAAGAGGATGTTAACAGCGATCAGAAACCTGCGGTTGTCTGTGCATAGAGGTCCACCTGGAGGCGCCGCCCATGCTCAACCTGAGCCACCGTTAGCAACAGCGAACCTGCTACTGGATGCCTCCAGTACAACCCCGGGTGAGTCCATAACCGCCCCTGCCCTACCTCGTATGCTGACCCCACTGGCATTATCATCAGAAGCCAGTGCGACGTCCGGTGCGACGTTCGGTGCGACTTCCAGTGCGACGTCCGGTGCGACACCCGATGCGACGCCCGTGACCAGACCAGACCGTAATGCCTCCTGCTCCGGTTATCAGACCAGAGGCAGTCACAGCGCCCCAGTCGCTGACTGGGGATACAGCTCCTACCCCCAGACCAGAGATGGTCCCAGCGCCCCAGTCGCTGACTGGGGATCCGGTCCTGCCCTCAGACCAGAGATGGTCCCAGTGCCCCAGTCGCTGACTGTGGATCCAGCTCCTACCCCCAGACCAGAGATGGTCCCAGTGCCCCAGTCACTGACTGGGGATCCAGCTCCTGCGCCCCGACCTGAAGCGGACATAGTACTTGCTCAGCTAAAGAGAGAACTGGATGCTTTGCTCCCAGCACACCTGGTTGCTAGGTATCTGATCAACAAGCTGCCACTTGCCAGACCGGAGGAGGTCGCAGCACCCACTGAAAGGGAGGGAGACCATGAGGCCGCGCTGCTGTCCCCCCAATGACCGGAAGAGGTCGCAGCTCCCTCCGCCAGGGAGGGAGAAGGGATCCAGCCGCCATCACTGCTGTTCTCCAGCTGACCGGAGGAGGTCCCAGCACCCTCTGAGAGAGAGGGAGGCCATGAGGCCGCTCTGCTGTTCCCAAACCAACCGGAGGAGGTTGCAGGACCCTCCGCCAGGGAGGGAGAACTTGTCGCATTTAGTCCTGGCACTTATGTTACCTGGTTGCCCGCTGATGGCCAGGTGATGTCGATGTAGAGACCAGCCCACAGAGAGTGACGAAGTATGAGAGCCAGACACCACACCCTCTTGTGAAGCCCAATCCAGAAAGTGATGAGTTAGAGTCCCGGGACCTGCAAGAGAAGCAGTCCCTGCGGCGGGCCATACAGCAGGCTAGAGGTCCCCTCCATCAGGAAGTAGTAGAGGAATTTAATTGCAAAACAGGGTGGGGCTTCATAGTAGAGGCCGGAGTAAAGGAATCTTTGTGTCCCGGCGGGACGTGCAGTCACATCTGCAAAGAGGTCACCCTGGTTGTGATTTGTATGTGGGGGATGTGGTGGAATTCACGAGGCATATGGGAGAGAGAGGCTGGTTTGCCTTGGACTTAGTGCAGAGTCCAAGGGAAACCTTAGTCAGCCCAGGCTCCACCTCCAACATTTCAACCAGGTCTCCAGTGTCGCCACTGCCGGGGGACGCCCAAGACATAACCTCCAAGGGTCAGTGCACCAATGTACCAGGTACTGATCTTGGTAGGCGGAAATCCATTTAGGAAGTCAATCTAGTCAGTTTTAATTGTAGAAAAAGTTTAGTTTAAAAAATGTTTTTATAAAAGTTGCAGTAACGTTCAAGAAAATTATGCCCGCAAAGACTTTTGCGTGAACTGTTTAATTATTTATTTTATTTAGCACCTGGTTAAGTGCATTTAATCTAAATGGACCATAGGTTTTGAACTGGCTATAACCACAAACTCTTGCAGTGTAAAAAGTTACCCCAGTGGTACCAACCCTCAGAGTGTGCCTGTTTATGGGGCATGGCTCTGCACCACCAGGGAGCATGCCTGTTTATGGGGCCTGCACTTCAACACAAAGAAGTAGGTATGCCTGTTTATGGGGCCTACCCTACGCCACCAGGAGGACTGCCATCAGAATAGTCTGCAGCGGACCAGGCCGAGACCAGGTCACCAGGAGAACTGGTGATCATTCCTTATCCGGGTCTTGGGTCAAAGACTTGTGGGTGGTGGTGGTATGGTACCTGGTATGTTTGTATGTAAATGTCTCCCCTGTGTGGGAAAATTTGTATTTATGCTTTTCTTGTCTTTGCAGCCCGAGGACGTGCTGTTGATAACTAAGGGGGAATGTGGCACCCCTGACCTGGTCAGGCACTACAGAATACTGCACCCATGCTGGGACAGTACTTCCAGGTAATCCTAATGGCCAGAACGAGGTGTGTACACACAGACACATAGCAACCATGTCTCCCACACCATTAGATGGGACCCTTGGGCAGTCCCTGGAGGGGTCTGAGCTTCAATTCTTGTCGAGGGGTGTAGTGGAGGGCCTGGGAGCTAAAGTGCAGAGGCTGAAAGGAAAGGAGTGGAGCGAGACAGTCTGGTAGTGATGAGCGGTGGTTGCTAGCAGACGCGCACTCACACTAGTCAGACCCTGCACGTGAAGCAGCTGTTAGCGGGGGAGAACGGTTACCAGTCAGTCAGAAAGACAAAGAGAGAGAGTCAGTAGAGTACGGGGACTGCCGGTGACTAGGCACATACGAGGAACAGGTCCCTAGAGTAGACTCAAGTTTAACTATCTGCTAAACCTGCCGGTGAGGGGAACTACAAGTCCCTCACCAACCATACAAAGTCCAAGCCTCAGCAGCAACACAGGAACCCATAAGGAGCCAGAAGCCATCTCACTGGTACACGCTGCCGGCAAACGGTCCAAAAAGGGGAGAAAAGGCAGTAGCGACTTCCCTGGATAGACCCCACGGTACTTCAAGTCACGGGTTATCCGAACAAAGAGTGCTAGGAAGGCGAGTTAATGGCTACCCTCAGACTGGCTTGAAGGATACCTGGTTTCACCTGGTTTACTGCAGCATCGCCCGGGTCAGCTCACTATAACAGCAAAAGTGAGTAAAAACGAGTTAAAAGACTTTCTGGACTGAGCCTGAGTTATTCCTGACCTGCTATCCTACCTACCCGAGCCCCTGGGGCAAGCCTCACTCACGCGAGGCCACACCATCCGACTGCACACCCCATCAGCCCCAGACGCTCGTTAAATTTGCAGTGGCATTCACCCATATCCCTGACAGCAAACCGTGAGTGGCGTCACGACACATATATACAAAACCGACATACCTGTTGCCATATACAGAAGAAGACCCTGAGGCGTCCCTGAAGCTGGATCGGTATCCCTTGGGCGACACCCTTGCCCTACAGTTTCTTCAAACCACACATAAAAGTGCTATACTTTATGCATAAAAGCATTATAACATATTACATTACGTCATAATTCACAAATTGTTTTACGATGACGCTGGACAGTATTCACATGAATATCACATTACAACAACACGATTGGTGTCTTCATGGAGGAACGTGATTGCAAGTCCACCTCCTTACACCTGCACTTTCTGGCCTTGTAAGGCTTTATAGCTAGTGTCTGCAAACCTGTTTATCTGGAGTAAAACACGTATTGATAGCATTTCTTCATGTATACAATAGCATAAAGGATCAAAACAGTGAATGAAGCTATTGTATTCATGTGTTGCACAACCGTTTGGTAATATAATGTTTCTGAACAATATTGTCCTAGAGATACCTGTTTGTTAATGAGTAACCCATGTCTGAATGATGTTTTTCACAAATCTTGATCTGTATCTGCCCCATAGACTGATTATTGATGGTAAAATGATCATTGACTGGTTCACTCTCGATCTAACCAGACATTGCTATAGACATTCATTCTAACAATTTAACACCGAATAATCGCTTTCGAGATATTTGACTAGGTAGATCATTGAAGAAACACCTGTCATCCATAAATATCCCTTTAATGACCACCGATATACTTATTTATGGCAGTCATTATGAATTCCTATACTAATGCTGCACAGTAGATTGTGCAGACGTGGGTCAGGTACTTGCATTTGCCTGTCAAGCAACTTTAATTTATTTTAGGATCGTTATTTTACAACAAAAAGCCATTATCTCTATGTAAAGCAACTGCTGTATGGTTAAATGGTAATAAAAAAATAAAAATGTCTTATTAATTATGAAAAAAAAAGGAAAAATCGCATAACGATCTAAAAAAATAAAAAATTATAGCTGTTTCACCAAAATATTGAAGAATTGTACTCGATATTAAAGCCCAGGATGATTCCATGGAGAACCATAGTGTTAAGGGGGCTTTACACGCTGCGACATCGCTAATGCGGAGTCGTTGGGGTCACGGAATTTGTGACGCACATCCGGCCGCATTAGCGATGTTGCTGCGTGTGACACCGATGAGCGATTTTGCATCGTTGCAAAAACGTGCAAAATCGCTCATCGGTGACATGGGGGTCCATTCTCGATTATCGTTACTGCAGCAGTAACGATGTAGTTCGTCGCTCCTGCGGCAGCACACATCGCTATGTGTGACGCCGCAGGAACGAGGAACCTCTCCTTACCTGCCTCCCGGCCACAATGCGGAGGGAAGTAGGTGGGCGGGATGTTCCGGCCACTCATCTCCGCCCCTCCGCTTCTATTGGGCGGCCGCTCAGTGACGTCGCTGTGACGCCGCACGGACCGCCCCCTTAGAAAGGAGGCGGTTCTCCGGTCACAGCGACGTCGCCGGGCAGGTAAGTATGTGTGACGGGTCTGCGCGATGTTGTGTGGCACGGGCAGCGATTTGCCCGTGTCGCACAACAGATGGGGGCGGGTACCCATGCTAGCGATATCGGGACCGATATCGCAGCGTGTAAAGTAGCCTTTAGAACCTTGCCTTGGCCTCACTTTTATCAACATCTTAGCTAGAAAATGAATTTAGTATATATTTTACCTAGGTAATACAGTATTTTTGTAACTATAGAATCCATATTTTCACAAAGGATGCTACAGCTATACCAATAACAGTAATATTACCGTGATGCATTTTTGCTCTGTAGTTAGTGTATTCCCTACATCGGAGGCACGGGTCCATCTTTATGCAATTCTAAATCTATTTTATCTTTATTGCAGATGATGTTTGCTGAGAGGAATTTGTTCAACATCAATAAACAAAAGCTGTTTGTGTTGCTGTGTCTTAGGATTTCAAGACCTGGACACATACCAACGATCATCGAATGCCAAAGGCCAGTTAACTGGATAATGAACATTACAATTTTCTGGATTGGTGTCAAAGTTGTTCTTATTTTTATACAGTTTGTTGCATTTGCTATTTATATTGAGAAATATATCATAGCCTGATCCTTGTACTGAAAACAGAGATAGATTATTCTAGAAGTTGTGTGATGGTTTCAGTAAAGTGTGTAATATGGGAAATAATATTAAGGACCAAGAAACTTTAGCACATGCTCCAGTTATAATGAAAAAAAATATTATTATGTTGTACTTACCAACAATCAATACTGAGGTGCATGTATCCTCATGGGGCCTCATAGTAGAAGTCCTAATGGACCAACACCCCCCCATAAAAAAAAAATAAAAAATAAAGAGTGACAGATTGCGCCCATCACAGTGTTATCACCATAATGTTTGTCCCCCCTAGTGATCCCAACAAAGTATGTTAGCATAATATAGTATGATTGCCCCCACAACACTGTATGGTAGACCTCCCAGTCCCACAATATACTATAATTCACCCCCACAGCAAATTAGATGTATCTCACAGTCCCACAACATAGTACGATTGCCCCCCCACAACATAGTATGATTGACCTCCCAGTCTTACAATACAAGATGTGTGACGCCCTAGACTATAAGGTCGTCACAGGGTATTGTGCAATCTGCCCTTCTGTGCAATATCCACCTCCTTCTTGGTTATGGGTCCCCAACTACATGGTGTTGCCTACAAGAGCTAATTAAAATCCTAGGTACATTCTGCACCACACCCACCAGACACTCCAGTGGACGGCCTGAGTGGAATAGGGTCGCCCACTTGGGGGGTTGGGTTAGCGGAAGTCAGGAGTGTCAGGAACAAGAGAGTTGTAGTTTGGAAGTGAAGGAGAGAGGAGGTCAGGAGCCGGGCTCCTTGGAAGTAACTAGGTAGCAGACGGTGGTCTGGGCCTAGTAGTAGCTGGACCCCCGGTCGCAGGGGATCATGGCAAGGGGCACGGAACTGTTGAGGAGGACAGCCGGCGGCCTTGTACCATCACCGGGCCGGGAAAAGGGCACGACGGGGTACGTGGACCCTAGATCAGGGTGTAGCTTCAAGCAACCTGACAATTTACCCGACGAGAACGGAGCCTTCAAGATCCACTCTCCACCTGCTCCAAAATCGGGGTACTAGCGCAACAAGGGGGATAGGACTTTCCACTAAAACGGTCCAGAAAATCCCAATCGTGAACCCTGAGAGCAAGCTCCTTCAGTTAGCCACACTAGGGAGTGGGACCCGACTAGTTCTACACTACAGGGACCAACTGAGAAGTGAGCTTAGTGCCAGGAGGAAGGTCACGGATTACCAGGCAACATCAGTGGGGACGGGAACAAAACTAGCTCCACTCAGCGGCATTGGTGTCCAGAACTTTGGTTTATCCAGTTGTTGGTGTCAGCTTTGTGGACTGAGTGAGTACGAAAGTGACCCCTTTACTCCCAACGGCACTCCCCAATCACCATCACCGAGTCCCGGGGCATCCCCCCTACCCAAGGAGGGCTCCAACACCTAGCTGCCCCACTCCATCGCCCCCGGATACTTCCAACTGCAGCGGTGGTATTCCATATTACCACATACGACCAGATGACGGGTGGCATCACAAACTCTAAATATCTAATTCCCTGTAAATACCCCCTTCATTTGAGTGATCGCACGACCCCCGGGTCCGGAGACCCTCAAGCCACCGAGCACCCGGATCGGAGCAGCTCGGCTGCTGGCAGGGGAGCGGCACATATGATGTCCCCCACAACACAGTATGGTGGACCTCCCAGTCACACAATATAGTATAATTCACCCCACAACAAAGTATGATGTATCTCACAGTCCCACAACATAGTAAGATTGCCCCCCCCACAACACAGTATGATTGACCTCCCAGTCTTACAATACAGTATGATGCCCCCCACAACACAGTACAGTGGACCTCCCAGTCCCACAATATAGTATAATTCACCCCCACAAAGAAGTATGATGGATCTCACAGTCCCACAACATAGTATGATTGCCCCCCCCACAACATAGTATGATTGACCTCACAGTCCCATAATACAGTATGATGCACCCCACAACAAAATATGTTGTTTTTCACAGATCCACAACACAGTATAATGACCCCCCCCGCAGCACTCCACACAAGATAATGGCCTCCACACAATATAATGGCCCCCCACAACCCTCCATACAGTATAAAGGCATTCTCACAGCTCTCCTCACAGTATAATAGTCCTGAAACAGTCAATGGTCCCCACACAATTCTCCACATAGGCATCCATACAGTATAATCGCCCCAAACAGCTAGTCACATGTACAATGACCCCCACAAAGTCTTTTACACAATATAATAGCCCCCTCACAATACCTCTCTCCCTCACCCACAATATGATCACTCCCAGAGTTTAAGACAAAGTTTTAACACTCCCACAGTCACCCTACATACATTTGATGGCCCAATATCCTTTACACACAGTACTATGGCTCCACAGTATTTCCCAAAAATGAAAATGACAACCCCCTTATTAAAATTGTGGGGGGGGAATAAAAAATTGCTCACCTTTCCACATCCCCTTGCTGCACTAGTCACTGCAACATGTTTTAAAGCTCCTCATAGAGGGCATGATGTACTGTCATCCCACCTGCTGCGTTGAGATGTCAGGATACAGAGTGAATGATGGAACAAGAAGCTTGTAACCCACTGTTTCATCGTTGCTTTCAATTGCAACTGTATCCAAAATGCAGATACTGAGGAAAGTGAAACACTGGCCAGGGAGGCCGATGGTATTGTTGGCCCCAAAGCGACCGCATTGTCTGCACGCTTTTAGTGGAATACCACTGATTAAGGCCTCCGACACACATTTGTGCCACCGGTACGTGTTTGGTACGTTTTTGCACGTACCGGCAGCATTGAGAAACGTAGACCAATGCTACCCTATGGTAGCAGGCACACACACACACGTAAAAACACACGGAAAGTGTGTCCGTGTCATTTGTACGTGTGTGCGTTTTCCCACACGGTCGACATGTCCATTTTCGCCGGCATCACGCAGGCACAGACCCGCTAAAGTCAATGGGTCCGTGCCTGCACGGATGGCACACGTAGCATGTCCATGTGCTACACATACCGTCCATGTGCATTTTTTAATGAGCGATGTCGGTCAATCTATTTTTAATTAGGTTGTCAGTCAATTTACATTTTTTTTTGTGGTTGTCAGTCAATATCCCTTTGGTGGTCGGTCTGTATGTCCCCCTGTCCATTACTTACCGATCCCCGATCACCAGCGCGGCGAAAAACAGCTGTCCAAAAGATACGGCGGCTTTAATTATTTTGAAAATGCCAACCTCTCATTATTCAATCTACTATTCCCTGCTTCCCCCGCCCACAGGTGCCTATGATTGGTTGCATTGAGACACGCCCCCACGCTGAGTGACAGCTGTCTCACTGCAACCAATCACAGCATCCGGTGGGCATGTCTATACTGTGCAGTAAAATAAATAAATAAATAATTTAAAAAAACGGCATGCGGTCCCCCCCATTTTTGATGCTAGCCATGGTAAAGTCACACGGCTGAAGGCTGGTATTCTCAGGATGGGGAGCCCCACGTTATGGGGAGCCCACCACCCTAACAATATCAGCCAGCAGCTGCCCGGAAAAGCCGCATCCATTAGATGCGACATTTCCGGGACTCTACCTGACTCTTCCCGAATTGCCCTGGTGCAGTGGCAATTGGGGTAATAAGGAGTTAATGGCAGTAGCCTATAGCTGCCACTAAGTCCTAGGTTAATCATGGCAGCCGTCTCCCCAAGATAACTTCCATGTTTAACCTGTTATTAAAATTAAATAAACACACACATTCTAAAAATCCTTTATTTGGAATAATTAAAGCAAACAAACACCCTCGTTCACCAATTTAATAAAACCAAAAAACCCATTCAGGTCCGCCGTAATCCATGGATGTCCCACGACGCTCTCAGCTCTGCTACATGAAGTTGACTGGAGAGGCCACACACAATGACCGCTCTCTATCACCTCCAAGCAGCAACTGAAGTGAGCCGCGCGATCACCGATGAAGTCAGTCAGGTTACTCGCGGCCACCACTGGATCCTCCACCTGTGACTGTGAGTCACCCAAGTGACTGACGTGAGCTGCGCAATCAGCAAAGAAGTCACAGGTGAGTTGTGGTGTCGGGTGGGTGACTCCAGCTAGCCGCGGGTAACCTGAGTGATGGCAGCGCAACTGTCACTGCTAACTTCAGTTACTCAGGGGATTAGCGGACACCGGTGATTCCATCACGTATATCCACTAATCAGGATGCCACCCACAGACAGAGCCGTGGTATGACAATGAAGTCGGGTGAGGTTCACCTGAGTTCATTCTCATCGCTCGTCTCTGTCTGTGTCGGCTGTCAGCCTGTATGTAGCAACAACATTTTACAACACACAAAGATCAACACATACGGACACCACACGGACATGACACGTGCGCATACACGGACATTCCACACGCACACACGGCAAGCATACGTCATCACACGGATGTCACACGTACAGGAGAAACGCCCATAAAAAACGGAACCCAGATCCGAAAAACGGAACGTGAGACACGTACGTTTTTTATGCGGAAGTGTGTTTTAGTCCTAAAAGAGCAGGAGCAAGGTTGGGCTGGGGTGCCTAGGGCTTAAAGGTAGAATTGACTCTAGGGGTTCACACTACAGCTATATGCATTATCCCCATGAGAGTGGAGTGTCAATAATAAAATACAAATTACATTTGCACATCTTCTGTGCCCACTTAATAACCATACTGCCCAACATTTGAAGAACAGGAAGAGGGACAAACTCTGCGGCGCACTGAGCGTATCGCAGCAAATTTTGATCACGCCCCTAGCCACACCCATTTGGCAGTAAGCGACGTTCAGCAGATGCCCTGAACTTTTCATTCATAGTCATAGCAGCCAGAACTTTCTCATTTATATAAGCATCACTTCACATGTGTTGCTTTTTTGTGTCTGTATGGCCCTGTTCTTACTTTGCATAAATCTGGTGTTTTTTGTTTTCTGCTGCTGTCTGCACAAAACTACACAATAACAATAATCTTCTTTGATTGTTGTATCTTTGCTTCATTTCTTATGCCTTTTTTTCCATTATTTCTTAAATTTTTGGTATAGATGTGAAGCCGCGTTTTTTTTCATTTTTATAGGACAGAAAAGCTTTGATTCTGCACTCAGTATCTGCAGTTTTTTCCATGCATTTTTTGAAGCTCCACATAGAAACATCTAGAGAAAAAAAAGCACCAAAACCGCAGGGTTCAGAGACATCTTTTCATGAAATCACATCCATTTTGCTTGGACAATTCAACACAGCAGAATTTATGTGCAAATAAAGCAGTAGAAAAAAAACGCACCGTTTACACTACATGTGAACATGGATTAAATGTCCAAGCAAAGCGAATGAGACATAAAATCTCCGCCGTCACTGCATCTAAAGACACTGCTGAACTCAGGAACATCAAGACCCACCTCTTCCAACAAGCCTACAACCTACAATAGCCCTCAGTCCAGTAGACCACTGCGCAACCAGCTCTGTCCTCACCTATTGTACCATCACCCATTCCCTGTAGACTGTGAGCCCTCGCGGGCAGGGTCCTCTCTCCTCCTATACCAGTCTGTTTTGTACTGTTAATGATTGTTGTACGTATACCCTTTTTCACTTGTAAAGCGCCATGGAATAAATGGCGCTATGATAATAAATAATAATAATAATAACTCTGCGGATTTGATGTTTTTCTTTTCTTTATAGGCTTCTTTGTGGTGCCTGAAAGAAAACGCAAGATAAAAAATGGCGTTACATTTTAAAATGTAGAATCAAAGCTTTTTTGTAGTATTAAAGCATTAAAATCCCTTATTCACATCTGCAACAAACGTATCAAATATGTGGGAAAACGCATGAAAAACACAGCAAACACGCAAATCAGAGAATATTGTTATAGCGCTGCGTGGTGTGTATACCTGCAGAAAAAACACAGTATCTATGCTACGTGTGAACATGGCCTCAGTGGTACATTTTTATTACATTTTTATGGGTTTCATAGAGAAAAATAATCAATTGCACCATGTTTTTTTGCCATTTACCGATCCCCATAAATAATCTGATCACTGTGTTGGTCAGGTCATTATGATTTCAGGGACACCGAATACTGTACATCCATGTTATTTGCTGATTTGTGATGTTTATTATTTTATAAAAATGCACATTAAAAATTAAATTATTGTAATTCTAAATAGAAGGAAAAAAAAATCTCCTTTCCTCTCCCTCTAGAACATAGGGCACAGAGATGTTGCTCTGTACAATGGATGTCCTATGTAATCAGAGGCTTTAATGCATTTATAATCATCTATATAAAATCTCCCTCTGAATAAAGTTGGTGGCTCCACAGCTAGGGCTGCTGAAACAAGTTAGAAAGTTGCTGGTTTGATTCTAAGTGGGGTGAAAATAAAGAAAAAAAATATATATATATTTGTATTTTTCTCATTTATTTATAGTAATTTTATGTGAACAAAATAATCACATTTTTCCTTCAGCTACATAGAGATGCAGTATATATCTCTATGTAACTGAGTAACCTACTTCTGGCCTCTCAGCCTGCAATACAGGTTAAGATTACCAAATCCTCCTCTGCCTCTCAGTTGAGGCAGTGTCTCAATGGTAGAGCTGCTGCTTATGGACTTAGGGGCACTTTGCACACTACGACATCGCAGGTGCGATGTTGGTGGGGTCAAATCGAAAGTGACGCACATCCGGCGTCGCTCTCGACATTGTAGCGTGTAAATCCTTTATGATACGATTAACGAGCGCAAAAGCGTCGTAATCATATCATTGGTGTAGCCTCGGTCATTTCCATGAATTGGGAAATACCGATGTTACGATGTTGTTCCTCGTTCCTGCGGCAGCACACATCACTGTATGTGAAGCTGCAGGAGCGAGGAACATCTCCTACCTGCGTCCTGCAGCTCACGCCGGCTATGCGGAAGGAAGGAGGTGGGAGGGATGTTTACGTCCCGCTCATCTCCGCCCCTCCGCTTCTATTGGCCGCCTGCCGTGTGACGTCGCTATGATGCCGCACGACCCGCCCCCTTAATAAGGAGGCGGTTCGCCGGCCGGAGCAACATCGCAGGGCAGATGAGTGCATGTGAAGCTGCTGTAGTGATAATGTTCGCTACGGCAGCTATCACCATGATATCGCAGCTGCGATGGGGGCGGGGGACTATCGCGCACGGCATCGCAGCATCGCCTTGCGATGTCGTAGTGTGCAAAGTGCCCCTTAGAGTTCATGAGTTCAAGATCATCCTGCTAATTGTAAGCAGGTGGGAATTTAGTTTATGCACTTCACTTAGTTAATTTATTCACTGCATTGAGAGGAGGAGCCAGGACAACAACTGTGAACACAGGACTATGGGAGAGAGCTCTCAAATAGGGACAGTCCCGCCTAATCCGGGATGGTTGGGAGGTATGAATAACTGTAATGTATAATTATGGTGGTTTGCATTACAGATTAAAGGGGTGATAACTTATTGATCGGTGGAAAAACTGAGTATATTTATGGCAATTTCAAACTTGAGTGGACAGGTTGGACGCTGATCAGTGCTGCATTCATTAGCTATGAGCCTACTGAAAAATGCCAAATGCACTGCTAAGCAGCCTCAGAGACTGAATGGAGCCACAGTGTGCATGTGTGACCACCACTACATTCAAACAGGTATAAAAGTTCCCGATCAGTGCAGGTCCCAACCGTCAAACTCATACCGATCAATAAGTTATCACCTAAGTAGATAGGTGACAAGTTATAACTTGTTTTCACTGAAAACTCATTTAAGTGCATTTTTACTATTGTCTGTCACTGGGCAAGAAGGGATTAGGTTTAAGAATTTAAACTCTAATGGAAATAAAGAAACTTCTTGTTATAGCTTTTAGGGTGGCATGGTGGCTCAGTGGTTAGCACTGTAGCCGTGCAGCGCTGGGTCCTGAGTTCAAATCCCACCAAGGATACCATCTGCAATGAGTTTGTGTGTTCTCCCTGTGTTTGTATGTGTTTCCACAAAAAAAATACTGATAGAGAATTTAGGTTGTGAGCCCCAATGGGGACAGTGTTACTGATGTATGTAAAGCGCTGTGGAATTAAATGAAAAAATGTTATATTATTATAGCCGAGAAAACATATTACCCAACACAAAACACTATACTAATCCATTGAACAAAATCCACTATAGCAAAACCAATATATCAATCATACTGTATACATGAAAAAAATACTGCGATACAATGGCCACATCACATATTTTACCAGCACAGTAACCAATTAATACAACCATTTCAATTGGTGGCATCATGCGGCAATTAATTTGCAGCACCATTTGGCAATTAATACACCATACTAATCATTAACAAAAAACACAGTCATAACATTACATGACATAATACTATGTTCAGTGATAATTCTACACAGGAGCTCTGTAGATAGTATATAATGTAAATGTACCTCTAAATGCAGTGACTCACTCATTTATTTTTGCTTTTCATCTTCATTTGGTGCAAATTGCTATAACATCTTGCAGCCAAGACTCTTCTGTGCAAAATTAAACACATGCACATCAATGGACCCTACTCCCCCTTAGTATACACTCTATAAGATGAAGAAGAAAAGTGCTATAGTGCTGCCCTGGTGCCCCACACAGTAACAATACCTCCCTTTTATTTCCATCACAGTGACAGTATCCCCCAAAGTAAAATATATAACAGTAGTGATGTTACCTTTTGTACCCCCTTACATCAGAAATAGCCTATTTTTTAAGCCTCAATTCAGGATTAATGCATATGTCCAATATTATAGCCCCCATACAATAGTAAAATTCTTCTTTCTACCTCCATACAGTAGCAATGTCCTTTTTGTGCTCAAATACAACACTAACGCCCCCTCCTCAGTGGCCCCTATACCATAACAATGTACACTTTTTTCTGTCCCTTTCCTTTAATAGCTTCCACTTTATATGCCTTGATATATTTAGAATATTCCAAATTGTGGCCTTATAAATTAATAGTTAACACCATATGGGACCATTATCAATGTCACTCCCTATGGCCCCATACATTACTAAAGTCCCCCATGGAGGCCTCCATTCTGGGCCCCATATAACAATAAAACCCGCCAATTGGCTTCATACAGTAATATTGTCCCCTATTTTGGTCCCCATATAGTAATGTCCTCTAAGTGGCCAAATACATTATTTTGTCCCGATTATAGTCGCTAAACTAATAATATCCCCCATATAGTATAATGCTCCCCTCTATGGCCCCATACAATACAATATCTCCCATTCTGGCCCAAAATAGTATCATTTTCCCCTCTGTGGCAACCAATATAGAATATAGTGCCCACTCTGGGTTCTTTATGGTATAATGTCCTCCATGTGGCCCCCATACAATGTAATATCCTCCATTGTGACTGCCATGCACTATAATGTCCCTCTCTGAGGTCCACATACAGTATAATATCTCCATCCTGGTGCCCATATAGTAATAATGTCCCACAATTGCCCCCATCCCATACAATACTAATGTTCCCAATTGTGGCCTCCATACAGTTGAATGTTCCCAAATGTGGCCCTCATTTACCGTTACCAATTATGGCCCTCATAAAATATAATGTCCCCCTTTGTGGACCCCTTATGGTGTAATATTCCCCCATTCTGGATCCTATACAGTATAATGTCACCAGTATATGGCCACAGTCCAGTAATATTGTCCTCAATATTCCTCTTTCTGGTCCCCATACAGTATGTCTCCCATTATGGGCTCTATACAGTATAATGTCCCCCCTGTGGCCTCATATAGTATAATGTCCCCCTCTATGAACTCATACAGTATAGTACCCCCCTCAATGCCCCCATACACTATAATGTCCTCCTAACCTCAGTACAGTATAAGCTCCCTCTGTATGTCTCCCTTACAGTATGATGTTCCCTATGGTGGCCAGAAAGCAGTATGATAATTCCCTCTATGGTCATCATACAATATAATGTTCCCATACAGTATAATCTCCCTGTCTATGTTGTTGTTTGGTGTCTTTACCAGCTGCACCCTAAAGAAAGATTTGCAAAGATAAAGGTTCTAATATGTTGGATCCCAATTGGATGTCCACAATACATTTAAATATATATTTAGGATAATATGCAAATATATGCATTGGATGGAAAGATATTAAGGTCTTTTTAAGATATTGGGATAGGGTCTTCTTACGGTTAGTTCATATTAGTTGTGTTTTTGTTGTGTAGTAACTGATGCATATTCACTGAAAATGGCAATTTCTTTAGTGTTTTGGTGACATTATAAAACCTTTTTGAAGTCTAATCTTTTCTTACCTGACCTTTTATACCAGGGTGATCAATCCTGCTGAGCAACATAGCAACGAAAAGCGCCTCCAATAAGGGATTATCCACCCAGTGCAAACAGCTGCTAAGGATTCATCTCTGACCAATTCATACACTATGAGAGCTACATCTGTCTTTTCACTTTTAATTTCAAAGAAATCTGGAAATCCAATAAGAGGACTGAATTAAGCAAATCTGTGCACTGTTTCTTGATACTTCTCCACAACATACTTCTCCATGCAGCAGTGAGTCCGTGAAACGCGGTGGAATTCCCCACATTCCATGCAACAAAACGTATTATGGCTACATAGTTTGTAACAACTATTCAGGAACTGATATACAAATGTACATGATTGTCTGCCGCAGAGCTTCTTGTAACAGTAACATGTTTACCAGCAGCATGTGATTAGATTTTTAGGGACTTTTGGGGACATAAGACCATTGTGAAGCAGGAGCCTGTACACCATTGGAATTAAATTGATATGAAGGTATATATATATATATATATATATATATATATATATATATATATATATATATATATATATATATATATATATATATATATATATATATATGTATATATATATATATATATATATATATATAGTAATATATATTCTAGGTTCTTCAAAGTAGCCACCTTTTGCTTTGATTACTGCTTTGCACACTCTTGGCATTCTCTTGATGAGCTTCAAGAGGTACTCACCGGAAATGGTCTTCCAACAGTCTTGAAGGAGATCCCAGAGATGCTTAGCACTTGTTTGCTCCTTTGCCTACACTCTGCTCCCCCCAAACCATCTCAATTGGGTTTAGGTCTGGTGACTGTGGAGGCCAGGTCATCTGGTGTAGCACCCCATCACTCTCCTTCTTAGTCAAATAGCCCTTACACAGCCTGGAGGTGTGTTTGGGGTCATTGTCCTGTTGGAAAAAAAATGATGGTCCAACTAAACGCAAACCGAATGGAATAGCATGCCGCTGCAAGATGCTATGGTAGCCATGCTGGTTCAGAATGCCTTCAATTTTGAATAAATCCCCAATAGTGTCACCAGGAAAGCACCCCCATCACACCTCCTCCTCAATGCTTCACGGTGGGAACGAGGCATGTAGAGTCCATCCATTCACCTTTTCTGCGTTGCACAAAGACACGGTGGTTGGATCCAAAGATCTCAAATTTGGCTCATCAAACCAAAGCACAGATTTCCACTGGTCTAGTGTCCATTCCTTGTGTTCATTAGCCTAAACAAGTCTCTTCTGCTTGTTGCCTGTCCTTAGCAGTGGTTTCCTAGCATCTATTTTACCATGAAGGCCTGGTGCACAAAGTCTCCTCTTAACTAGAGATGTGTCTGCTGCTAGAACTCTGTGTGGCATTTGTGGCGCCCCAGGACCTGGTCGCCACAACAGCATTGCCCCTCCAAAGGGTTAATGCTGAGCCTGGAGGTAATTGGGGGAATCATTGGCCAGTAAGTTCAACATCCAACGCAGTTTCTCTCTCAGGCCAGCAGGGGGAGCTCTGAACCTGGAGTTCCAGGGAGCATTCCTTAAGTCTGACCTGAGGGAGGAGTTAGTGGTTAGTCTGTAGAGAGAAAGCAAAGAGAGCAGACGCAGAGTAGTGCTGTCTTGTGGAACTGGGGCCTGGAGCTGGAGTAGCTTGGCCCTGTGAAGCAAGATTTGCAGAGAGGCACAGAAGAGACTCAGACATCAGAGTCTGTGGTTGCCAGGGTATAAAATCCTTCCCTGGTGGCCGAATCCGGAGGGCAGGAGAGCTGCAAGCCCCCTGGCCCAGAAGCAATCTGAAGGTACAGCTGCATCCCAAGGGCCCGGTGTGGACTCCTGCAGAGAAGCACCAAAGAGGGCCTGCGCAGCCTACCACACAGAAAAAGGGACGAACCACCGGTCCCAGCAGCAAGAGGGCCATTGCTAAATTCAGAGTGCAGGGTCCTGTAGAAGAAAAGAAAGATCAGGGAGTAGGCCTCATACTAAACTGGCCAAAGAGATCACCCCCAGGCACTTCCAGGCCGGCCGGATCATCTTTACCATCTGTGACGGTCTCCCTGGACTAAACTTCTGCCAAGTAAAAGAGAAGGTAAAGAGACTACTGTTTGTGCCTGTTTCTTTCACTGCCTGTCGGCCCTGCACCGTATTATTCACACATCACACCATAGACTCTCACGAGCACCAACTGTTGCCCCGGGGTACCGCTCCACCTGTGGGGAGCAGGACCATCCAAGCTACCATTCCATGAGCCCCGGAGGCCCCATACAGCAGTGGCGGCTTAATAGCCACAAACCACAGGTGGCGTCATGACAAATATAAACTTTATTCACCCCAAGTCACCAGCCATATTAATTGACCCCACCAGGGCCACGGAGCTGGGCCCCGCCACCACTGACGACCCCCGGACTAGTCCGGTCCGGCACTGGGTGTCCCATAGCCCTGGGGTGGGCGAGTCAATTTTGGCGTCACGAACAGGATTTCGTGCCCGGTCCCACCGGGTACTGTGCGCCTGCAGAAACTGTGCTGAAAAGACTGTATTACTGTTTGAAAACTGCCGCCGCCATTAGCCTCGCTGAGCGCAGGAAGAAAGGGGGTGTGCCCGAAAAAGAGCGCGAAGGGAGCGCGCCATCAGAGCAGAGCGCCATTAACCCCGCGTGACCCAGAAGGGAATTTGAAAAGTGAACGGAGCCTGGTAAGGTTTACTAAGGGGGAGGAAGATGTCCGACTCAGAGGGAGAGCAGGTGGCTGCCAAAACCCGAGACGCCGCAGCACCAGCCGAAGCAATCCCAGTCGCCGTCGCCCCAGCCCCCGCTGTAGCGCCGGTAATGCCGATCACAATGCCGTACATCCCGGGAGCAGAATGGCTGCCGCAGTACTCCGGGGAGTCACATACCCTGAGCGACTTCAGAGAAAGGCTGCACAGCTTGTTTAGAGTATGTCCTCTGACTGAGAGCCAGAAGGTGGGCATATTAATGGGGCAGCTAGCCGGTGCGGCCCAGCGTGAAGTGAAGTCCTGGCCTGATACAGATAATGGGACAGCAACCCAGATACTGGCCAAGTTAAAGAGTACTTTTGACACCCGCACCGCAGCAGAAATAAAAATGAGATTCTTTGGGTGCAAACAACGGGACTATGCCTTAAACTTGTAGGAGGCCCTGAGAGCAATTAAACAGGTGGACCCAGAGAGTGTACGTGAAGAAGACAAACTCCTAACTGAGCAGTTCATAGAAGGGCTCCTGTCAGATGCCCACAGGACACAGCTGCGTATCATGGTCCTGCAGAACCCTGCTCTGGACTTTGCAAACATTAAGGACCAGGCCATTCGGGTACTGAGAGAATCTACACCGAATGACCCAGTACCCCTCCGGCCTCTTGCTATCACGTACCCAGGGGTGGTGCCTGCAACACGAGCCGCTGCGGGGGCTGAGGCGCAGTCCCTGGATAAGGATCCCGCTGCAGAGCTCAGACAGCAGGTCCAGGAGCTGACCAAGACGGTAGATGCCCTTGCCAAGACCATGCAGTCTCTACAAGTGACCCCATCACCTGCAAGAATCGAGTTGGCCTCCAGCCAAGATGACGTCCCATGGATGCGACAGAGGAGGATTCCGCCGACCCGAGGAAAAGACACAGACCGGTATGATTCAACTGGACAACCGATCTGCCGCCGCTGCAGCCAGGTGGGCCACATTGCAAGACACTGTCCTTTAAATGGGCCGAGCCTGGGGCCAGGAGCCAACCCCCAGGTGTAAGGAAGCCCGGCTCAACCCCCAGCCGCAGCAAGTATGTGGGAGGACGACCGGTCCATCCTATTGTGCTGGATGGGATCCCTTTGAATGCCCTCCTGGATACGGGGTCCCAGGTAACAACCATCCCTTATAAATTGTACAAAAGATATTGGGCTGATTCAGACATTGACCATGGCCCAGATGATGATTTAACAATTGTGGCCAGTAATGGTCAGCCCTTGCCTCAAATTGGGTATAACGAAATAACCATTAAAGTGGGGCGGGTAGAATTGCCATGTCAGGGGATGATAATTGTAGATATTGATTGCAAAGAATCTAACCCACTGCTAACCATTGGTACAAATGTGATGGGAAATTGTCTTGCCGAAGTGATAATTTTGTTGCAGCAGGCGTCTGAAGGTGCCAGCTCCGGGCAGCAGCGTGCCCTACAGAGGGAGATCAGAGCCCTGATGAGGAGGCAGCAGGTAGAGCTGGCCAGAGGAGAAATTGGCAGTGTAAGGGTAAGTGACCCTCTCCCCATTGCAATCCCCCCAAAAAGTGAAATGTTGATATGGTGTCGGGCAGCAATAGGCCTCAAGGGTCAAGATTACCAGGCCTTGGTGGAACCTGTGTATTCAGAAAGTAGGCCTGGAGTCCTGATAGCCAGAGGGGTAGCAGACGTCCGCAAGGGAAGAGTGCCCGTCCGCGTCCTGAATTGTGGAGAGGAGGAAGCCAAATTGCCCCGGTATGCCACTGTAGCAAAACTGTACACTGTCAGTAACAATAACATCAAAGCAGTGGAACCCTTGATCCCGTCCGACCAGGCGGAAGACAATGGCTCCAAGGGACAGCTGGAGGACTGGTGCCAAAAATTACATGTGGGCACCGACTCCACCCCCTCACACCAAAAGCATGGGGTTTACCGGGTGGTACAGGAGTACGAGCAGGTCTTCAGCAAACACCCCCTAGATTTTGGGCAGGTAAAAGGGGTTAAACATCAAATCCCCACGGGTGATCATCATCCCATTAAAGAGAGATACCGCCCTGTACTCCCAGCACAGTATCAGCGTGCCAAAGAAATGTTACGGGAAATGAAGGAGGCTGGGGTTATCAGAGATAGTTGTAGCCCCTGGGCAGCTCCACTAGTGCTCGTAAAGAAAAAAGATGGTACAATGAGAATGTGCGTAGATTACAGACAAATTAACCGCATTACACATAAAGATGCTTATCCACTACCCAGAATAGAAGAGTCACTAACAGCCTTAAAATCAGCTAATTATTTCTCCACCCTGGATCTCACCAGTGGGTATTGGCAGGTTCCCGTGGCAGAGGCGGACAAGGAGAAGACTGCATTCACAACACCAATGGGTCTCTGCGAGTTCAATTGTATGCCATTCGGGCTCTGCAACGCCCCAGGGACATTTCAGAGATTGATGGAGTGCTGCTTGGGCCATCACAACTTTGAAACCGTGCTATTGTACCTGGATGATGTCATAGTCTACTCCAAGACCTACGAAGACCACCTGAGGCACTTAGCAGAAGTGTTTGAGTCCTTGTCGGAGTATGGCCTGAAGATAAAGCCGTCAAAATGTCACCTCTTGAAGCCAAAGGTACAGTACCTGGGTCATGTGGTCAGCGCAGAAGGTGTGGCACCTGATCCGGAGAAAGTCATCGTAATCAAGGACTGGCCAAGACCCACCACGGTAAAGGAGGTGCGGCAGTTCCTTGGACTGGTGGGCTACTACCGAAGGTTCATTGATGGTTTCACCAAGATTGCAGCGCCTCTTCAAGATCTCCTGGTGGGCCAGCCAAAGAAGGCTAAGAAGCAAAGCCCTCCATTTGAATGGAACAGCCAAATAGAAACATCTTTTGTCTGGCTGAAAGGGGCTCTCACGGGAGAAGAAATTCTGGCCTACCCTGACTACAGCCAGCCGTTTGTACTGTACACAGATGCCAGCAACGTGGGACTGGGAGCAGTTCTGTCCCAGGTGCAGGGAGGCAGAGAGAAGGTGATAGCTTACGCCAGTAGGAAGCTTCGTCCCACAGAAAGGAATCCAGAAAACTACAGTTCCTTCAAGCTGGAGTTCCTCGCTATTGTTTGGGCAGTGACTGAACGCTTCAAGCACTATCTGGCGTCGGCCAAGTTCACCATCTTCACGGACAGCAACCCATTGACACATCTGGCAACAGCCAAGCTAGGTGCGTTGGAGCAGCGATGGATGGCCCGGCTGTCTAACTTTGACTTTACCATCAAGTACCGGGCTGGCAAGAAGAATAACAATCCTGATGCGCTGTCCAGAATGCCTCACTTACCCGAGTCTGGAGAAGACCTGGATGAACTCGAAGAGATAGAGTTACTGGCTTTCCATCACCAAGGTGTTTCCCAGTGTGAGCATGCTGTAGGAGAGAAGCGCTCGAGCCAGCACGAGGTCTCGGTCAACCCATTACTCCACCATAATTGGGAAGAGACACAGAACGGTGACCCGGCCATGCGATTGATCAAAGAAAAGCTAGCACAAGCTGAGACCCATCTCGGTCCAGACGCTCCACAAGAAGCCCAGCAGCTGTGGAAGGAGAGGGGACGACTGTTCACCTACCAAGGCAAGCTCTGCAAGAGATATGTCAACTGGCGAACGAATGAACTCGTCTGGCAGATAGTGGTCCCACAGAGGGATGCTCTAATGGTCCTAGCAGCTTACCATGATAAAGCAGGACACTTCAGGTGGAAGAAGTTGGAGACCCTACTCCGCGATCGGTTCTACTGGGTGCACATGAGAAAGATAGTCGAGAAGTGGTGCCGAGACTGTGGTCCGTGTAACCTGAGGCGGAAGGATGATGCCAGCCAGAGGTCTCTCCCTTACAGCCAATTGTCACAAAGCAGCCCCTGGAGTTGGTGGCCCTGGACCACGTGAAGTTAACACCAAGCCGGTCAGGCTATGTGTACGCCCTCACCATTGTGGACCATTACTCTCGTTTCCTGGTAGTAGTGCCTGTGAAAGACCAGACAGCCAGAACAGCAGCTAGAGCATTTCAGGCATACTTTTGTCGACCTCACGGTTATCCGGAAAGGGTACTGACTGATCAATGTCCTGCATTTGAGGCAGAAGTGTTCCAAGAGTTCTGTAACATGTACGGCTGTAAGAAAATCAGAACAACACCGTACCACCCCCAAACCAATGGATTGTGTGAGAAGATGAACCATGTGGTTATTGATATGCTCAAGACTCTACCTCTGGAAGAAAGAAACCAATGGCCAGAGAAGTTACCAGATCTGGTAGACCTGTATAACCATATCCCAGTAAACTCGACCAACTGCAGCCCTGCTTACTTGATGCGAGCAAGACCTGGCAAGTTACCTGTAGACTTTGAGATGGGAACTGTGTCACCTGAAGCGGTTAAAGAGATAGAAGATTGGGATACAGAGCGACAACAGCAGTACTGCAAAGTCCAGGAATGCGTAGAAAAGAGCCTGTCCCAAGCAAGAACGAGACAAGAGCAGAACTACAATCAAACAGCCCCAGCAACTCCCTTAGCACCTGGAGAACAGGTCCTCAAGAAAAAGCGGAGGGCGCATAAATTAGATGATCAGTGGCAGAATGAACCCTACACCATTATTCCCTCCAACTTTGACAATAGTAAGGTATGCCTCATAAGCAAAGATGAAGGCAAGATCTATCAAACAGTTTCTAGAGACCACCTGAAAGCGTGCCCTGAGCGGTGCAAAATCCAAAAAGAAGTGGAAGAAGTACAAGAATGTCCCCAAATTCAAGAAAAAGAGGAAGAGATGACACAAACAATCCTTGGAAAATTCCCCAAAACTTGGACCCGAATAAATGATGCCATAGTGGTACCAGTCTTGACATTCCCGCAGTTGGTCGAGCCAGAGACAGAAGAGGTTCCAGATCCACCTAAGGAACTGTCCGCCCCAACACAAGATGACACGCCAGCAGTGGAACAGGAGAATCAACCCCCTGTCAGTTGTGAACCTGTCGTACCCTTGGCGACTCTCAGACCACGTAGGCAATCATCACGCATACCTATCAGGGTTAGGCCTACCTGTAGTGCTGAGGTAGCAGACGCTCCAAATAGTCAGGGACAAACCCCAGACCTACGCAGTTCCCAACGTAGCACTCGGGGACGGCCCCCTCCAAGGTATAGAAAGTAAAAAGAAAGAGTACCTATTAGAATGTAAATAGTTATTTAAAATGTCGGTAATGTTGTGTATAAAATGTTTTTTTTATTTAAAGGGTTGAGTAAATGGACAATTGGGTCACTGGACTATGAGTGGCCAACACTTTAATTGTTCATAGTTAGCACCAGTGTGCTCAACACCCCTGAAGAAAAACCCGTCCGGCGTGCATGGAGTGGGGTCAGCAATGCTCTGACGCACGCCCAGAGCCTTGGAGGTTTTATCGTGGCGGGTCCCCCATGGAGCAGTTCAATGGACTCCCGGCAGGGAGCCACACTGGACTCTTATAGTTGTTTAAGGTTGTAACATGTTTTGCTTTGTTTCTTCAGTCCAGGAGTACTGAGTTTAACTAAGGGGGAGTGTGGCACCCCAGGACCTGGTCGCCACAACAGCATTGCCCCTCCAAAGGGTTAATGCTGAGCCTGGAGGTAATTGGGGGAATCATTGGCCAGTAAGTTCAACATCCAACGCAGTTTCTCTGTCAGGCCAGCAGGGGGAGCTCTGAACCTGGAGTTCCAGGGAGTATTCCTTAAGTCTGACCTGAGGGAGGAGTTAGTGGTTAGTCTGTAGAGAGAAAGCAAAGAGAGCAGACGCAGAGTAGTGCTGTCTTGTGGAACTGGGGCCTGGAGCTGGAGTAGCTTGGCCCAGTGAAGCAAGATTTGCAGAGAGGCACAGAAGAGACTCAGACATCGGAGTCTGTGGTTGCCAGGGTATAAAATCCTTCCCTGGTGGCCGAATCCGGAGGGCAGGAGAGCTGCAAGCCCCCTGGCCCAGAAGCAATCTGAAGGTACAGCTGCATCCCAAGGGCCCGGTGTGGACTCCTGCAGAGAAGCACCAGAGAGGGCCTGCGCAGCCTACCACACAGAAAAAGGGACGAACCACCGGTCCCAGCAGCAAGAGGGCCATTGCTAAATTCAGAGTGCAGGGTCCTGTAGAAGAAAAGAAAGATCAGGGAGTAGGCCTCATACTCAACTGGCCAAAGAGATCACCCCCAGGCACTTCCAGGCCGGCCGGATCATCTTTACCATCTGTGACGGTCTCCCTGGACTAAACTTCTGCCAAGTAAAAGAGGAGAAGGTAAAGAGACTACTGTTTGTGCCTGTTTCTTTCACTGCCTGTCGGCCCTGCACCGTATTATTCACACATCACACCATAGACTCTCACGAGCACCAACTGTTGCCCCGGGGTACCGCTCCACCTGTGGGGAGCAGGACCATCCAAGCTACCATTCCATCAGCCCCGGAGGCCCCATACAGCAGTGGCGGCTTAATAGCCGCAAACCACAGGTGGCGTCACGACAAATATAAACTTTATTCACCCCAAGTCACCAGCCATATTAATTGACCCCACCAGGGCCACGGAGCCGGGCCCCGCCACCACTGACGACCCCCGGTCCTTACTAGTCCGGTCCGGCACCGGGTGTCCCATAGCCCTGGGGTGGGCGAGTCACATTGACCTGGTCTCTAATCTAAGCTGATGTTAACCTGTGATTTCTGAGGCTGATGACTCGGATAAACTTATCCTCCGCATTAGAGGTGACTCTTGGTCTTCCTTTCCTTTTGGCGGTCCTCATGTGAGCCAGTTTCTTTGTAGTGTTTGATGTTTTTTGCCACTGCACTTGGGGACACTTTCAAAGTTTTCCCAATTTTTCGGACTGACTGACCTTAATTTCTTAAAGTAATGATGGCCAATCGTTTTTCTTTATTTAGCTGCTTTTTTCCTGCCATAATACAAATTCTAACAGTCTATTCAGTAGGACTATCAGCTGTGTATCCACCAGACTTCTGCACAACACAACTGATGATCCCAACCTCATTAATAAGGTAAGAAATCCCACTTATTAAACCTGACAGGGCACACCTGTGAAGTGAAAACCAATTCCAGCGACTACCTCTTGAAGCTCATCAAGAGAATATGAAGAGTGTGCAAAGCAGTAATCAAAGCAAAAGGTGGCTATTTTGAAGAACCCAGAATATAAGACATATTTTCAGTTGTTTCACACTTTTTTGTTAAGTATTTCATTCCACATGTGCTAATTCATAGTTTTGATGCCTTCAATATGAATCTACAATTTTCAGAGTCATGAAAATAAAGAAAACCCTTTGAATAAGAAGGTGTGTCCAAACTTTCGGTCTGTACTGTGTGTATATATATGTATGTATATATATATATATATATATATATATATATATATATATATATATATATACACACATACAAACATATATGTTTACTGTATATGTATAGACGGGAAAAGAGACAGACTAGGAAAGAGACAGACGGGAAAGGAGACAGACGGGAAAGGAGACAGACGGGAAAAGAGACAGACAGGAAAAGAGATAGACAGGGAAAGAGACAGACGGGGAAAGAGACAGACAGACAGACACAGATATAGAGAGACAGACAGACACAGAAATACAGAGATAGAGACAGACTGATACAGAGACAGAGAGATAGAAACAGACTGATACAGAGACAAAGACACAGACAGACAAGGAAAGAGACAGACAGACAGAGACTGGGAGAGAGACAGTGACAGTTACTATTCTGGCCAATGCCTGGGTACTACAGCTAGTACATACATAAATTCCAATATTACTATGTATGTAAAAAAAAATGTGAGGCACTAACGTTTTTTGATAAAACCGCAACAACATCAATTTACCTCAAACTGAAGGGTCCCTAACGCTAGTGATTCATTCGGTGTGCCCATCCAGGCCTCAACCGAATTGTGAAACCAGGCTTAGCTTGTAATCAAATATTAAAACTTTTATGGGAAATATGGGTGAACAGCCTGACGAGGGGGTGTGCACAATCCCCAACATTACCTATAGAAAAAACTTCTATAAACTAAGTCTGGTCTTCTGACTCTTTCTCATATTTTTGTGGCCTAGATAGGCAAATAAAGAGGTGAGTCATTACCATCCAAACTGAAGCACACCTTGTTGTGGTTTGATGGATTGTATGCTTTCTGATAAAAAGAAAAGTGTTAGCTAAGTACCTCATTGGTTTTATGTATCTAGCCGTAGTGAAGTTCATGTATTTATTAAAGGAAATCTGTCAACACGATTTTGCTAACCAATCTGTAAGCAGCATAAATTAGAGGCAGAGATCTTGACTCCAGCTAAGTATTACTTAAATTGTTGCCTGCTTGTTGACAACATGTTGTATTTCTTTTGTCCTGATGAAGGGGACGTAGCCGTAGCTCCCAGAAACGCGTCGACCTGTAACTAATAAACTCAACATTAATTCCTCTAATCTGTTGGCAGCGCGGTTTAATACCCCTTCACTTTATCTATTTTAAGAATTTCCATGTGGGTACTGCGGCAGCCACCATTATCTCTTAAGGCTTACAGAGGGTTTGTGCCTTTCACAACCCTGCCAGGTGAGTGCTTTTTCAGATTATACCTCACCTTGTAAGCAGATAAGACCTTATTTGCGCCCTCCATTATTTTAGATAAAGTGATTTTGGTGAGAATTGAAAAATTAGGAATGTGAAAACAGGCTTGGGGGCACAGGGGTAAAGCAGGTGAAGGGTCTGGAGCTGATTTCTTTTCCATGGTGAAGAAAACCCCTTCCAGTCCACGCGAGTGAAGAAAACTCTCCAGGAAGTAGGTGTTTCAGTATCCAAGTCTACCATGAAGAGAAGACTTCATGAGAGAATTGCTGTACAAAGAACTAAATCACAGTCCCCTATGAATGCTGGCCATGAGCTGGCGTTCATAGGAGTACTGAGATAACATACATGGGCTATCAGCTGACCCCTGGGTTTCATGACAATGCATCAGCATGCCACGATTGCGGCTTAAATGCCTTTGTCAGAGATACGTTAAGTTTAGCTGACCGTACATGAGATAGCTGTTGGCCAAATGTTCCTTAAGCAACCAGATATCTGTCCTCAGTCTCTTATACACATTGGTGCTCAGCTGAGTTTTCCTGTGTTTTTGCAGCTTCTCTCCCCTGAAAACAAAGCTATCAGCTGTTAAAATTCCAATGGCCTGATCCTTCTCTCCACAACAAGATTTGACTGAGGAGAGTTGGGAGGGCCCCATAAACGTTATATAGTGAGGCAATCCTTTGAAAATTGGTGGGTTCAGCCAACATACAGTTAGGTCCAGAAATATTTGGACAGTGACACAAGTTTTGTTATTTTAGCTGTTTACAAAAACATGTTCAGAAATACAATTATATATAATATGGGCTGAAAGTGCACACTCCCAGCTGCAATATGAGAGTTTTCACATCCAAATCGGAGAAAGGGTTTAGGAATCATAGCTCTGTAATGCATAGCCTCCTCTTTTTCAAGGGACCAAAAGTAATGGGACAAGGGACTCTAACGGCTGCAATTAACTCTGAAGGCGTCTCCCTCGTTAACCTGTAATCAATGAAGTAGTTAAAAGGTCTGGGGTTGATTACAGGTGTGTGGTTTTGCATTTGGAAGCTGTTGCTGTGACCAGACAACATGTGGTCTAAGGAACTCTCAATTGAGGTGAAGCAGAACATCCTGAGGCTGAAAAAAAAGAAAAAATCCATCAGAGAGATAGCAGACATGCTTGGAGTAGCAAAATCAACAGTCGGGTACATTCTGAGAAAAAAGGAATTGACTGGTGAGCTTGGGAACTCAAAAAGGCCTGGGCGTCCACGGATGACAACAGTGGTGGATGATCGCCGCATACTTTCTTTGGTGAAGAAGAACCCGTTCACAACATCAACTGAAGTCCAGAACACTCTCAGTGAAGTAGGTGTATCTGTCTCTAAGTCAACAGTAAAGAGAAGACTCCATGAAAGTAAATACAAAGGGTTCACATCTAGATGCAAACCATTAATCAATTCCAAAAATAGACAGGCCAGAGTTAAATTTGCTGAAAAACACCTCATGAAGCCAGCTCAGTTCTGGAAAAGTATTCTATGGACAGATGAGACAAAGATCAACCTGTACCAGAATGATGGGAAGAAAAAAGTTTGGAGAACAAAGTTAACGGCACATGATCCAAGGCACACCACATCCTCTGTAAAACATGGTGGAGGCAACGTGATGGCATGGGCATCCATGGCTTTCAATGGCACTGGGTCACTTGTGTTTATTGATGACATAACAGCAGACAAGAGTAGCCGGATGAATTCTGAAGTATACCGGGATATACTTTCAGCCCAGATTCAGCCAAATGCCGCAAAGTTGATCGGACGGCGCTTCATAGTACAGATGGACAATGACCCCAAGCATACAGCCAAAGCTACCCAGGAGTTCATGAGTGCAAAAAAGTGGAACATTCTGCAATGGCCAAGTCAATCACCAGATCTTAACCCAATTGAGCATGCATTTCACTTGCTCAAATCCAGACTTAAGACGGAAAGACCCACAAACAAGCAAGACCTGAAGGCTGCGGCTGTAAAGGCCTGGCAAAGCATTAAGAAGGAGGAAACCCAGCGTTTGGTGATGTCCATGGGTTCCAGACTTAAGGCAGTGATTGCCTCCAAAGGATTCGCAACAAAATATTGAAAATAAAAATATTTTGTTTGGGTTTGGTTTATTTGTCCAATTACTTTTGACCTCCTAAAATGTGGAGTGTTTGTAAAGAAATGTGTACAATTCCTACAATTTCTATCAGATATTTTTGTTCAAACCTTCAAATTAAACGTTACAATCTGCACTTGAATTCTGTTGTAGAGATTTCATTTCAAATCCAATGTGGTGGCATGCAGAGCCCAACTCGCGAAAATTGTGTCACTGTCCAAATATTTCTGGACCTAACTGTATATATAACGTGTAAGGAGGCCTTTAATGTCTCTCATATTATCCTGTTATTCTGTGTTGCCCTTAGATAGATACAATGCATGTACTTGGGTGAATAAAAAGTTCTTCAGACTTTGTTTAGAAACATTTATCAGGATAAGGCTAGGTTCGCACACTGCGTTTTTTTGACGCTGCGTTTTTGTGCGTTTTTGGCCGCTAAAAACGCACAAAAACGCACCTGCGTCGAAAAAACGCGTCAAAAAACGCATGCGTTTTTACCGCGATTTGGTGCGTTTTTGGCTGCGTTTTGCTGCGATTTTGATCTCTGCGTTTTGCTGCGTTTTTCCAATGCATTGCATGGGGGGAAAACGCAGAAAAACGCAGGAAAGAATTGACATGTCCATTTTTTTTTTCAAGCTCAAAAACGCAGCTTAAAAAAACAGTTGTGTGCGGACAGCAAAATTGAAAACTCATAGACTTTGCTGGGGAAGCAAAGTCATGCAGTTTTGAGGCCAAAAACGCACCCGAAAAACGCGCAAAAACGCCGCGAAAAACGCACTGTGCGCACATAGCCTAAAGCTTCATTGGATGTATATGTCAATACCTAGAGAAATCAGATTGTTGGGGTGTTCCACGAAAATTATTGGCATCAGTTGCTGAAAATCCATATCAATTAAATTAAACAGATAAAAAATGAAAGCTCACTGGAAAATGATTGAACAGTTTACTTTACCAGCCTGTTATGAACTGTAAACCCAAAGCAGTCACTGCACAACTCTATCAACAGTAGATCTGCTGTAGAAACAGTATTTCACATTCCAAGGAGTTATGTAACCAGCTGTCTTGCGAAAGGATCACAATTTAGGCTGTTTTATGATCATCTCTGCTGCCTTCTCCAGACATGGATGAGCGCAGGATAAATGACACAGCTTGAACAACTTCCATTATGTTTTCATTTTCTCTTTATGGGGCAAAGAACACAATTTAAGCAAAAGATCTGTATGGATAATCAGAAGAGTTAAAAAAACATTTTGGTACTGCGAATTCCTTTTTCTCAACCCACCTCTTCCGACAACCTGCAGTAATCCTCAGTCCACCATAGCGTCATGTAAACAGCTCTACCCTCACCTACTGTATCCTGTAGACTGTGAGCCCTCGCGGTCAGGGTCCTCTCTCCTCCTGTACCAGTCTGTGCCTTGTATTGTTCAGGATTATTGTACTTGTCTATGTATGCCTCTTATTTACATGTAAAGCGCCATGGAATAAATGGTACTATAATAAATAATAATAATAAATATTGCTCACAAATTAGTCTAAATCTGTGTTGGTGAGCTCTTCTCCTTTGCCGAGATAATCCATCCACCACACAGATGTGACATATCAAGGTGCAGATTAGACAGAATGATTATTGCACAGGTGTGCCTTAGGCTGGCCAAAATAAAGGCCCACTCTAAAATGTACAGTTTCACTGTATCGGGGAGTCCGGGGGGAGGGAGGGAATGACAGAAAACCAGTCAGTACCTGGTGTGACCACCATTTGCCAGTCAGCCAGTCTGTCATCTGTACTTTGAAAACCGGGATTTATCTATGAAGAGAACACAAATGAGCAACATACAGCAATAAAAAGTATAGTGCATATTCTGAAATAAGCCATAGTGCATCTTCTGGTGCCAACAATAACATAACACCCTGTCTTATTTTTGTTTTTTTGGGGGGAAAAACAGAAGATTTTTTTTTTATATATATATATATATATATATATATATATAATCTGTGGCTGCCTAAAATAATGACAATTTATGTGCTATGCAATATTGAAACAAATGCTTACTTTTCAGCATGGACTCTGCTTTAGCATACAGCCTCTATATACTGTATATCTGACCTGTAGGTATCAACCTGCATAATGTAAAATGCAAGTGAGAAAACATAATTAATGAAAACATAAAATCTTCCTCTCTGGACAAATTATAAGGCACAAACAAGCACAGCACTGGCCTATAGATTTGTATGCTGATCATACTCTATCTTTTCTACACGTCCCTATTAAAATGCAACTATGAGGTCCTCCCTAAAGTAAAGAACTCTTAATATCGGAAAGTAGTGTATATATATAAATGTATATATATATATATATATATATATATATATATATATATATATATATATATATAATTCAATTAAATGTATCAAATTACAAAATGTTAATCTCCATGACAGAGGTCATTTCAATGGATATTTTCTCCACAGTACCTGATAACTGTGTTCACAGTGAGTAATTCTCCAGCCACCTTATCTATTAGTCACATTTTGGTAACATCACAAACCTGACCAGTAAACAGTACCCGTCATATCTACACTATGACACATACTGTTTGCAAAATGACATTGTGATTACACTGCTGAATATATTTATAATACAGTGTTTTCTCTTAGCGTTCACACCTGGAAATTCCCTTTTATACCTACTAGCTATAATCCTATATGGTTTTTTAGAGGTCTGATGACTATATTCCTGTATCATCTAGAGGAAATATATAAGGATATTTTAGTGCAGTTCTATCTGGTGAGATCATAAAAACAACCAGTGTATGTATTTTAAAATTAACAACTTACTTCAGAGGTATTTTCCAGACTCAGAATAGATTTTTCAGATTCTGAAGAATTTTCCAGGTTCAAAATATCTAATATCATCTGGTGCCCATTTTCTGCCCTGTTCCACTGCATGCCATCTGCAGAGTAGTGGTTGTACTTGTCATTGCTGTATTGTTTGATTTAAATTACATAGTTAATATGTTTGAAGAGGACACAGGTCTATCAATTTCCACCTACTGTATAAGGCTGTGTGCACACAATGAGTTTTTTGGTTGGTTTTTAACACTGCATACTTTTACTGCATCAGACATGCAACATCTTACAGTTCCAGCAAAGTGGATGGGATATATAGAAATCTCATGTCTACGGTGCTTCTTTTTTGCTCAGCGTACTCTGACCTGCGGAGCATGTTTCATATCTGCACAATACCAATTTCTTTTAGGCACATTTCACACATCCGGCATTTGGCCAGATTGCCGGATCCTGCATACTCCAGTACAGTGTAATACTGTACAATGGCATAGCGGCATGTCCCGGTCACATAGCAGCAGGTTGACTGAATGCCATTGTATTACACTGTACTGGAGTGTGTCGGATCCAGCAAAATGCTGGATGTGTGAAACAGGCTTTATATAGTCCTACAAAGAAAAGATGGAGTCTAGAGATCCATAGAAAATTTACAATTCTATTCAATACTGATTAATAACGACATGATAAAAAGTAAAAACAAGGACTCGGGTGGAGAAAAAGAGAGGAGGTGGAGGGTTTACATCAATGGTACAGAGGGGTAGTATTTTAGAGAAAAATTATTGCACTGTTCCAATGTAATCAGAACTCCAGGGGTAAGAATAGCTTAAAGCATAACCCTCTTTTAACTTTTATTTCTTAAATCAATAAAAAGAAACAACTTTCTAATAGATTGTATCAAAGAAATCTGCTTCCTTCTCCTCCAGAATTGATCAGTCATTATCAAAAATCTCAATTCTGAGGTAAAATCTGTATTCAGTGAAGACTTTCCCATTACTGAGAGGAGATGGCAGATACTGATAAGATTCTTTGATGATTCTATCATCCAAAACAACCTACCCATTAGTCTTTAGCTGTGACATCTGACCTCCAGCCCGACACATGTTTTGTGTGGGCTTCTTTGGGGCACTTTGTTAAAAAATCTTCGTCAGGGAAGAGGCCTCTCACAGCACTCTCCCATGACACCAGGCTTTAAATATTTAAAGCCTGGTGTCATGGGAGAGTGCTGTGAGAGGCCTCTTCCCTGACGAAGATTTTTTAACAAATTGAAACATACGTAGGCCTGTGAAGCCTTATCCAGGCTCTTCTCTGCACTCCTATACATCTGCCTGCATATAGGTTCCTCTGGGACTGTTGGTAAATATATAACCTGCCATGCATATAAGCTTTGGTTTACTGTCTCTTTATATTCCACATGGAATCTAATACTCTCATAGAGACATTCAACCTGGCACTCAGGGTCTGTATGCTCCTATGGATCCTTTAGCATAGAATTAAACTTCTCTTGAGCCAACATGTCCCAGTATGGATTACCTTGGACTATATGGGGGGTTGTCCGTCATTTACTCTTTTAATATGTTTTTATGACATTTGGATGTTCACCTTGTGTCTTGTGTTATGAATAAAATTTATATTGTTTTTGCACTAAAAAAAACTCTCGTCCTTTTTCTTTGGGGCACTGTAGAGAGGTGAGATGTGTGTGAGAGCCCTTCTCAATCAGAGTCATGCGGCTGGGTAATTGACATCACGGGGGACTTTCCACTGACCCAACACATAACTCAGTCTGCCGGAAGTGATGTGCCACCCGGAGTGGGTCCTGACATGCATGCGCCAATAGATGTGACCATTCATACCACCACCTGGGATTATACTGTATATAAATTTGAGACACTTCTCCCTTCAGCCCCACGAAGAAGCCCAGCTCATGACCTCTAATTTACATTAGTATTAGTATTCAACTTGGTTTACATTGATGACATTTAAATTTCTTTTGTAAGTAGGCCAAATTTTATGATTTTCCCCATAGACGTGCATTAGATACAGATAATATGCAAAATGAACATGTGTTTTTAGCGCAATTTCGCTGTGAAAACGTATTAAAAATGTATGTAATGTGCACATAAGCATATCAATAAAGTTTTGTTATAGCCAAATAACAGGAAGCAGCTTTATTTAAAACATGACACACATAAAATAGACAACATAATGTGTCAAAAATGCCTAGAAAAAAATACAAGTAACCTAATTTACATAACAGATGCAGAAATTAGGTAGCATAAAAAACTCACCAATAGCTCATCATAGGAAAATAGCCTAATAATACCTTGTGGTTCCAAAGAAAGGCTAAGTCCCTATGAGGCAGAAATATTCTGATGATTGGCTGAGTGATACCGACTGTGGAAACTATCGGACTATTGCACTCATACCACATGCCAGCAAAATGCTACTGAAGATCCTACAAAGATGGCTACAACCTTACTATGACAAAGAACTGCCAGAGGAACAAGCAGGATTCAGAAAAAGCAGAGGAATATTACATGGATAATGGAAAAGGAGAAAGAAGATATCAAGGAGCTCTATTGTTGCTTCATCAACTACAAGAAAGCCTTTGACTGTGTTGTTCACCAGAAACTTTGAAAAACCATGAAGGATATTTGTGTGTCAAACCACCTGATCAGTCTCATCAGGAAATGACCAAGAGGCAACAGTTCGAACGTAAAACGGTGAAACCACATCGTTCAAGGTAGAGCAAGGGGTCAGACAAGGCTGCATCCTGTCACCAATTTTCTTCAGTTTATATGAAGGAGCTATTTTCAAGAAGGCTCGACTTGCAAAAAAAGAAAAAGTAATCTATATTGCTAGACAAATAATCAAGAATGTTAAATACGCAGAAGGTACAATATTGATAGCAACAAGTGTAGATGAAATGAACAAATTATTACAGAGTTTCAAAATGGAAAGCTTGAACATGGGAATGCTACTCAATACAAAGAAGACAAAGATTTTGACTACTGCCAGGTATGACCGGAACGCATTTGAGATGGACGGCGATGAACTGGATGTTGTAAAGGACTTTAACCTACTTGGATTAATTATCATTCAAGATGCAGCGATGAGACGGAAAGTCAATAGGGCAATAGGGCCCTCTTCCCTCTGTAGTACTAGTCTGTCCATTGAAACTTGTATATGTATTCTGTATGTAACCCCCTTCTCATGTACAGCACCATGGAATCAATAGTGCTCTAAATAAATAATAATAATAATAATAGCTATGGGAAAATCAACAATGAAATCACTACAAAAGGCCCTCAAATCAAGGAAAATTTCACTGGTGACAAAGACATGCCTTGTAAGTAGTCTGTTTTTTTCTGTAGTAACATATGGATGTGATCCCTTGATGATAAAGAAACAATACAAAAGAAGAATGTGGTGCTGGGGAGGGATATTACCAATACCAAGGATGACAAAAAGGCTACGACTTGCCTACTTTGGACACATCATTCGAAAAAATCAATTACTGGAAAAGTACATCATGCATAGAAAAATAGAATGAACAAGGCAAAAAGGAAGACCAGCAACTCAATGGCTTGATATTATCAAGATACGGTGGAGAGGACCCTGGTGGACCTATCTAGGCTTGCACAAGATCAATCTTCCTATGGAGTGTTCATCCTTCAAGTCACCATGGCTTGAAGGTCATTAAAAGAAAGAAAGAATTAGAAGGAATGAACTCTCAAAAATATTTCCTTTCTCCTGATTGCCACTTAAAGGGGAATTTATCCATTTTATGCTGGACCTCCTCTTGTGGAAGTGAGATGTTTAAAGTTTTAGATTTAGAATAATTTACTCTTAAAATAACTAAAAAAGCCAAAGCCGTCAAACTCCATCAGGTAAGGAAATCCAGGACAAGGAGATGCAAAAGAGTAGACCATCTGCATAAAGAGAGTTTAGGACCTATTATGTACCCATGTATAGTAGAATTATTTCTAATAGCGTTGACTAAACGTTCCAGCACTATAATATAAAATAGAGGAAAATGTGGGCAGCTCTGTCAGGTGTCAAGTTCCATTTTTAATAGCAAAAGGCGATGACAATGAATTAATCACTCTAACTCAAGCTGTAGGTCAAGAGCTCTAGCTGTAGGTATAGAGCAAGAATCCTCTGTAAGAATTGAGGACCTATACCTACTTTTGCAAAGACTCCTCCATAAATTCCCAGGCCTTTTCTGAGTCCACATCCAATAGGCTGAGAGGCGGAGAGTTAGATTTAGCTTTTGAGATTGTGAGCATTGTTTTAATGGCATTGTCACTTGCTTCCCTGCCCTTAAAAGATCCCAGAAAACAACAGAGGGGCATGTGTGTCTGCTAAAATATTAGAAAATAATTTAATGTCAACATTGACCTGAAATTAGCTATAATTGTGGAGTCTTTACCTGGTTTAGGAACTATGCGAATATGTTCTTCCAGTGATTGGGGGACAAAATCTGTGCTATTATCCAGCGAGTTAAAAGTTAAAGTTTTAGCCATTACTGGTGAAAGTTGCTCTCTAAAGAATGTATAAAATGCGGGGGTGAAACCATCTGGACCAGGATATTTACCAGATGATGTAGATGATAGTGGAATTAACCTCCCCCTCTGAGATGTCATCATCCAATGTATCAGAGACAAGACTATCTAGGCTATGTAAAGAAGGTTCATGAATATACTGTACTTTTTAATCCGAGTAGAAAGATCCAGTGAAATCAGAAAATTGACCTTTGATGTCATGTAATTTCTCATAATAGGAACTAAAGAGACCAATAATTTCCTTTCAATTATGAGTGAGCCTACCATCATGTCCCTTTATGCATGGGATATATGTTGCAGAAGAACGTGGCTGGAACAATCTTGAGAGAGGTCTCCCACGTTTGTCAGCTGTTTCATAAAAGAAGAGTTTGAATTTTTCCCTGTGTTTGAAATATTTCTGGTTAAGAAGATCTCTCAAATCATTTCTTATTTTTTAAATAAATCCACAAGAGTGGATGTGGAAAGTGTTTGTTTATGCGCGTATGAAATTGCTCTAAGTAATGTGTCTACCTGCAGAGCCTTCTCACTCTTAAGTCTAGAACATTGCTTAATTAGGATAACCCTCATAACACGTCTCCCAATGTAGGGGGATTGAGGTTTGGTCAGAGGCATGAATCTGAATCAATGGAATTCCTCAGGTCGTATGTGCATAGATTGTTTTTGAGAAGGTTATCGTTTAATCTCCAAGTTCAAGACCGATGGACAAGAGAAGAAAGACACAAAGAAAGAAATTTAGAGTATGGTCTGACCACAAAATATGTCCAATTGTGGTCAAAGGATACCATAAAAGAATATGGTGACTCAAAAGGAAGAAGTCTATGCAGCTGTATGAATTGTGAGCAGGGGAAAAGTGTGTGTAGTCCTTACCATGTAGATTAAATGAATCTACCCTGGTCATCAATAAGATAATCAATAAGAGTGAATGCCAACGATTTATGAGTTGCTAGAGAGTAGGGATGGGCGAACCCCACGATGTTCGGTGTTCGGGAGACTCGCCCGAACGTTTTGCAAAGTTCGCGTTCGGGTTCTGATATAAAGCGAACTTGCGTTCGAACACCGAACTTGGACTTTACAGTTATGTGATGGGGTGAGGGGCTGTAAAATAAAGAATACAGTTAATAATAAATATTGTCATTATACTTACAGGTCCAGCGACGCGTCCTGCAGATTCTGTCTCCCGCCGCTTCTCTTTCCGATCATCGCTGTGTCCTCCTGGTAACCAGCACTGATGATAGGACCTTCTGTGACGTCAAAGTATGTGACCAGTCATGTGTGTATTATCTCATTGACTACAGACTGGTCACATGGCTATGATGTCATGCTAGGTCCTTTCAGTGCATCTCTCTGGTACGCGTTGCTCGTCCGAGCATCTCCGTACTCCGTATGCTCGGCGAATGCCGTGTACCGGCAAGATGCTCGTGCACATGGTCGGTTCCCTGCATGTCGGTGCTCTTTACAGAGTCAGCCCACATGCAGGGACTAGCTGCCACAGCCGGTGAATAGTGGTGCCAGGAATCAGGTGATTGGAGATCACCGTTGGTATAGTAACTCGCCTGTTAGGTTACTATTGCAATGGTGGCAGCGGTGACGTCACCGCTTACCAACCCGCAGCCTCTGCTCACTCACTGAGTGATTAGACTGCACGGAGAAGGAGGAGCGTCTTCCTCCCCTGTGCTGTCTGATGCAGTAGAGCTGCATGGGTTGAAGGAGAAAGAAGACAGAAGACCAGAATCATGGAGGGGTGAGAGGGAGTAATAAACATGGAGTCTCTAAGTGTGTCTGTGTATTTATTTCTATTAAAGTATTTTTTTCTCTGTTTGGTGTCTTTTTTTTAACCCTTTATTGGAGATTCTTAATGGCTGGGTCAAACTTGTCTGACATTAAGAATCTCTGGCTTAATACTAGCTAGTAAAACAAAGCTAGTATTAACCCCATATTACCCAGCATGCCACCCATCAACAGGGCCACTGGTAGAGTTGGATACAGCGCCAGAAGATGGCGCTTCTATGAAAGCGCCATTTTCTGGGGCGGCTGCAGACTGCAATTCGGAGTGGAGGGGCCCAGAAAGCTTGGGCCAACCTGCGCTTCGGATTCCAATCCCCAGCTGCCTAGTTGTACCTGGCAGGACACAAAAATGGAGCAAAGCCCATGTAATATTTTTTTTTTAATTATTTCATGAAAATTCATGAAATAATTAAAAAAAGGGCTTCCCTATATTTTTAGTTCTTAAATAGGCAGCTGGGGGTTGGGGGCAGCCCATACCTGCCTGCTGTACCTGGCTAGCATACAAAAATATGGTGAAGCCCACGTCATTTTTTTTTTTTAGTTTTTTGGCAAGAAAATGCTTCCCTGGATTTTCCATTGCCAGTGAAGGTAACACCAAGCAGTGGGGGTTAACAGCCAGTAGCTGCTTGGATTACCCTTAGCTAGCAATAGAAAATGCAGCGGGAGCCCATGTATTTTTTTTTAATTATTTATTTAAATAACTAAAAAAAATGTATTTTGTATTTTGATTGCCTGACATCACAGTACTGTAAAAATAAATATAACATTAAAAAAATGACGTAGCGCTCCGCGGTATTTTTGATTTTCAGTGCAGATAAAGCAGACGGCTACGGGCTGCCACCCCCATCTGACTGGCGTTACCTTGGCTGGCAACCAAAATACAGGGAAGCCCATTAATTTTTTTTTATTTAAAAAAATAATAAAAAAAAAATACGTGGGCTCCCGCTGTATTTTGATCGCCAATCAGGTAAATCCAGGCAGCAGGGGGCTGCGATTCTCAGCAGCTCGCAGCCGCCCCTGGAAATGGCGCATTGTTTCTTTGCGCCATTTCCAGGCGCATTATCAAGCTCGTCCAGCGGCCGTGATGGCGGTGGCTCACTGGGTAATAAAAGGGTTAATACCAGCTTTGTATTCTCAGATGGTACTAAGCCCGAAATTCATTGTGTCACGCCAAATTAAACATGGCCACCATGAATTTCTAGGAAACAGTAAAAAAAAAAACAACACAGAGAATTTTTTTTTATTAGAAATAAAACAAAAAACATTCAGAGTCTCCACCTTTATTATAAAAAAATCCTTAGTCTGACGTAATCCACAGGGATAGCAAAGTCAGCTTCATCACTCTGTACAGAAACAGTCTATACACAGTGAGAAGCAAAGAACAAAGTCAACTCTGTTTCATTTTGTGCATAGACAGTCTATACATAGCGAGAAGCACAGAGAAGCCATGTCAGCCTGCTGCATCATTCTGGACAGAGCGATGCAGCAGGCTGAGAGTGACGGGATGGTTGCACTTGCGTCTCGCAGTGCATCACCCCACTCTCCTGACAGCATCGCCTTAGCTGTGGAAATACATGCAGCTGGCCCGCTGACGTCGGGAGATTGTGCGCCGTGATACGATGACACTCACATCACGGAGCGCCAGGACCTGTGATGACGTCATACTCACGTGACCAGTCTGTAGCCAATGAGGTAATACAACATTCACATGTGACTGGTCACATGGGTATGACGTCACGGTCATGGCAGGTCCTTTTAGCCAGAGGTGCTAACCGGGGGTAACAGCAATGATCGGACCGACGCTTTAGCAGATGCGCTGGGAGGCAGAGTCTGCAGGACGTCGCAGGACCTGTAAGTATGATCAGAATGTTTTTTTAATAATGTACTTTTTTTTAACAGCTCCTGGACCCGAACAGTTACACGAACTGTAACACAAACGTCCCAGAAAGCTCGTGTTCGTGTTCGTGTGCATGAACACCATGTGTTTGGTACGGACATCAAACTTTACAGTTCAGGTTCGCCCATCCCTACTAGAGAGATGCCTTTAAATTTTGACTCTGGATTAGTGCTGTAAAATCAATGGGAAAAATATCTATCTTTAAATATGGGGACTGTACCACCCCCGCGACAGCCGATCCGGATCCACAGTGGCTCGAGGGGTCTCCGGACCCGAGGAGGTTTCGCGCGGCTGCTTGAAATGAAAAAGGGGAAGAAAGGGTGGATTGGATACTGTTCGTGACACCACCCACGGGTCGTGGTAAAATGGGATACCACCGCTGCTACGTTTAGGAGAGAGGGAGAGCGCCCGGGAGTGATGGGATGGCAGCTGGTGATGTTAACCCCTCCATTGCCAGGGGAAGGTGTCCCGGGGCTCGGTGATGGTAGGCTGGAGACCAGTTGGAAGCAAAGGGGCACAACGTACTCACACAGTCCAGAGATATTGACACTGACACTGGGTAAACCAAAGTCTTGAATGCCCTGCATCTTTAGTTCGAACACGCTGGGTCCGTGCCCTTTTGGCATTGCTGGTTGGTCTGAAGCCTTGTCCCTTCGCACTGTGTTTAGTCTTGGTGGATCCCTTTCGCCTATAACTACTCGGGTCCCGCTCACCTGCGTGACTAGT
Organism: Anomaloglossus baeobatrachus; assembly: GCF_048569485.1. Lineage (NCBI taxonomy): Eukaryota > Metazoa > Chordata > Amphibia > Anura > Aromobatidae > Anomaloglossus > Anomaloglossus baeobatrachus. The sequence continues at coordinate 509,597,090 of NC_134354.1, read as the reverse complement.
AGCAGGGTGAGCTTGCTCTCAGGGTTCACGCTTGGGATTTTCTGGACGGTTTTGGGAAGTCTTATCCCTCTCGTTGCGCTAGTACCCCGATTTTGGAGCGGGTGGAGAGCAGTTCATGAAGATTCTGTCCTCGTCGGGTGAATTACTGGGCTGCATAAAGCTACTTCCCAGCCTAGGGTCCGCGTACTCCGTCGTGCCCTGGCCCCTGTCTGGTTGTAGCACAAGGCCGCCGAACTGTCCTCCGTGCCAGTACCTTGCCCCTTGCCAATACCCCCTGCGACTGGGGTTCCATCTCCTTCCAGGCCAGGCCAACGTCTGGCACCTGGGACGGGTACAGGAGCCCAGCTCCGCAGCGTGACCTCTTCCTTTCACTGCTCACTGACACTCTCTGACTACTAATGACACTTCTGGCCCGCCTTCTATCATCCCTCCATCTGGGCGGCCCTATTCCCCTCAGGCTGCCCAATGGGTGTTTGGTGGGTGTGGTGCAGTGTGTTCCTCAGGATTTGTGTATACCTGTTCTTAGCAACACCAAAGGGACAGGACCCGTAACCAAGGAGGAGCGGGTACCATGCAGAAGGGCAGATTGCACTGCACCCTTGTGACGACCTGATAGGCCAGGGCGTCACAGGACATCTTCAGTGAATTTCTTGTAGCAAAAGAATCTGGACTTTTTTTTTTATGCATAGATTAGAGGATTTGTGAACACTTCTGTGCACTTAAGTCCTCTCTCCTCCTATACCAGTCTGTTTTGTACTGTTAATGATTGTTGTACGTATACCCTCTTTCACTTGTAAAGCGCCATGGAATAAATGGCGCTATAATAATAAATAATAATAATAATAATATTAAAACCTCTTACATTGAACAAACTAGAGTAATCATAATAGATGCCATTTTAGGGAGTAGGATAAGGAGTAAAAGGGAGAGAAGAAAAGGTAAGAGAAGGTGCGAAAAATAAAAGTCCTGACTGATCAGAAGCAAACTCCTTTCATTAATCAAAGGGTTAGAGTACTTCCAAGCAGGGCCGGCGTCAGCACCCGGCATACCCGGGCAAATGCCGGGGCCCTGGAGAGCTGGGGGGGCCCACTCGGCCTCGTCACTTCAGCTGCCCCCGGGCCGGGCCCACTCTCCTTCAGTTCTGCTGCCCCCGGGCCGCTAGTTTCACACTTGCGTTGCAAAAAGTGTGATAATAAAGGTCACGGATAACAGTGAAATAAGTTTTCTTTAGCCGAGAGAGAGCCCTCATCATCACCGCACACATCCCGACATCACCGCACACATCCCGACATTACCGCACACATCCCGACATCCCCGCACACATCCCGAAATCACCGCACACCTCTCAACATCACCGCACACCTCCCGACATTACCGCACACATCCCGACATTACCGCATACATCCCGACATCACCGCACACACCCCCGACATTACCGCACACCTCCCGACATCACCGCACACACCCGATATTACCGCACACATCCCGACATTACCGCACACATCCCGACATTACCGCACACATCCTGACATTACCGCACACATCCCGACATTACCGCACACACCCCGACATCACTGCACACATCCCGACATTACCGCACACATCCCGACATTACCGCACACATCCCAATATTACCACACATCCCGACATTACCGCACACATCCCGACATTACCGCACACACCCCGACATTACCGCACACATCCCGACATTACCGCACACACCCCGACATCACCGCACACACCCGATATTACCGCACACATCCCGACATTACCGCACACATCCCGACATTACCGCACACACCCCGACATCACTGCACACATCCCGACATTACCGCACACATCCCGACATTACCGCACACATCCCAACATTACCACACATCCCGACATTACTGCACACATCCCGACATTACCGCACACACCCCGACATTACCGCACACACCCCGACATTACCGCACACACCCCGACATCACCGCACACCTCTCAACATCACCGCACACCTCCCGACATTACCGCACACATCCCGACATTACCGCATACATCCCGACATCACCGCACACACCCCCGACATTACCGCACACCTCCCGACATCACCGCACACACCCGATATTACCGCACACATCCCGACATTACCGCACACATCCCGACATTACCGCACACACCCCGACATCACTGCACACATCCCGACATTACCGCACACATCCCGACATTACCGCACACACCCCGACATTACCGCACACACCCCGACATTACCGCACACACCCCGACATCACCGCACACATCCCGACATTACCGCACACATCCCGACATCACCGCACACATCCCAACATCACCGCACACATCTCGACATTACAGCACACATCCCGACATCACCGCACACATCCTGACATTACCGCACACATCCCGACATTACCGCCCACATCTTCACCACACACACCCCAACATCATCGCACACATCCCGACATCCCCACACACATCCCGACACTACAGCCCTCATCATCACCGCACACACACCGGCACTACCGCACCCATCATCACCGCACACACACACACACACCAGCATTACCTCAGTAACGTCCCCGCTGACAGCGCGATTCACTTCAGTTGCTGCGTGGAGATCACAGGAGTGGCGGTGTTCTACTGCCGCTCCTGTCAGCTTCATGTAGCAGAGCTGGATGCGGGACCTCGTGTGGATTACGCCGGACCTGGAGGGGTATTTGGGGATTTTAATAAACTGGTGAAAGAGGGTGGTTTTTTTTGTCTTTTATTCCAAATAAAGGATTTTTTCAGGTGTATGTGTTTATTTACTTTCACTTACAGGTTAATCATGGAAGGTATCTCGGGGAAACGCCTGCCATGGTTAACCTAGGACTTAGTGGCAGCTAAGGGCTGCTGCCATTAAATGCTTATTACCTCGATTGCCACCGAACCAGGGCAATTTGGGATGAGCCGGGTTGAGTCCCGGGACTGTCACATCTAATGGATGCGGCAATTCTGGGCGGCTGCTGGCTGATATTTTTAGCCTGGGGGCTCCCCATAACGTGGGGCTCCCCATCCTGAGAATACCAGCCTTCAGCCGTGTGGCTTTACCTTGGCTGGTATTAAAATTGGGGGGACCACACGCCATTTTTTTTTAATTATTTATTTATTTATTGTACTGCACGATATAGACCCGCCCATCGGATGCTGTGATTGGTTGCAGTGAGACAGCTGTAACTCAGCGTGGGGGCGGGTTTGACTGCAACCAAGCATAGGTGCCGGTGGGTGGGGGAAGCAGTGAATACGAGATTGAATAATCGGCGGCCGGCTTTTTCAAAAGAGGAAAAGCCGCCAGAGCTGTGTGAGTGTGTCTGTATGTATACAGCAGAGCAGTGTGTGTCTGTATGTATGCAGCAGAGCTGTGTGTGTGTCTGTATGTATGCAGCAGAGCTGTGTGTGTCTATGTATGCAGCAGAGCTGTGTCTGTATGTATGTATGCAGCAGAGCAGTATGTGTGTGTCTGTATGTATGTATGCAGCAGCAGTGTGTGTGTCTGTCCGTATATATGCAGCAGAGCAGTGTGTGTGTGTCTGTATGTATGCAGCAGAGCAGTGTGTGTGTCTGTATGCAGCAGATCTGTGTGTGTCTGTCGGCATGTATGATGTGTATCTATGTATGTCAGTGTATATGACTGTATAGATTTGTCTGTTTATATGTATTTTGTGAGTTTGTATTTAAATATGTATATGTACGTATCTGTGTATGTGTGTGTGTCTGCGTGTTTATGGGGCCCACTGGGACTCTTCCGCCCGGGGCCCCCAAAACCTGGAGCCGGCCCTGCTTCCAAGCACCAGAGTAACTCCTATAGAGAAAAAGCGAGAAAAATAAGAGGGGAGAAAAAATTTCTGCACCTGTCCAGCAGACTGTAAATCCCCTGAGTGGAAGTGGGCTTTCTACAGAGGATACGCTAGCCCACATGTGAGAATGAAAAAAGATGAAACACAGGCTCAATTTAATCTTAATAACTATGACTATGAGAAATGACACCTATGATGACACTAAACAGAATGAACTCATAAGAGCCGTCCTTAGCAGAGACTAACAGCATCTACCCCTATCTATATGGTAAATGACGATAGAAAAGCAATTGGAGATAATAGTCTGTGAAACGAGGAACCATGTCTCTGGCATCCCATCTTTCATAACTCCCTCTGATGTTACGAATTGCTTATCTCTGGTGTTTTGGAATGCTCACTGTTTCTGAACCTTTATGAAGACTCAGCCAATCCAAGGGTGAGATTGAAACAGAGGGGATTCCAAATCCCGAGGTAAAAGCTGGAATATCCCAAGGGCTACAAAGAATATGTTAGAAGCCCAAATGACGGACCTGGAGTTGAAAGGGAAACAAAATGTTCCATTGTCTCAAGGCTTCCAGCAAAGGTCTCAAAGCTCTCCTTTTTTGTTGATTGTGGAGAGACAGGTCAGGCATGGGCTAAATAATGTGCTCTTGGTGGGTGATAGACACCATCTTTTAAGCTTTAGAAAACATGTTCTGCTTCATTTTATACCTATGAACTCGACTTATCACATCCCATGGTTTGGTTATTCAATAGATCTCTGGCCTAAGGACTTATGAGCTGTGTCCATTTTCAACTCCGTACCCTGTGGAACTTTTAGAATAGAGTTAAAAATATGAAACAAGGATTTCTCAAGTTTGAGCTGATCCACAATTTCTGGGAACCCTCTATTACGGATATTATTGTGACGCCCTGGCAAAACCAGGTAGTCACAGATAGGCCCTCGCATAACACCCTTCCCTCACTTAGGAAACACACAGCCGATCTGAAACCCTAGTCACCCCCCCTTAGGGAAAGATAGACACACCAGTGGGCAGGACCAGGTGATTGGACACGCCCACCAAGGGGTCTAGACAGCCCGGGGCAAGAAAACAAGCAGTGAAGTATGGTAGTTCAAGTTGAGAGGAATGTGGGCTGGAGCTAGGTGTAGCTCCAGCAGATGAAGTTCAAGTTGAACGGTGCCAGGGTAGGAGCCCTGGTGCCTTTGGCTAGGTGGCAGACGGGGGTCCCCGTCAGCAGGAGATGGGAGAACAGCTCCACAGAACCGAAGTGGACCGGGACAGGGTTGTAGCCCGCCGGTACCGACACAGGGAACCGACCCGGAAACCATTGCATAGAGCGGGTACTCGGACCCTGAAGCCAGGACCGAAACCAGCGGCCAAGCTTATCAACTAATTGAGGCCAGGATTATAGGTCCTGTCCCACCCAAAGTCCCTAAGAGAAGACAACAGCCCACCGATAGGGATAGGGGCCACTACCAGGGACCATAGATCCCACGGGCCAGCGTCTGCGGGCACGGCTCCTTAGGCCACATCCAGCCGGGAGCGGACTCCTGAGTTCCACACCAGGCAGTCCACCTTACACAAAACAAGTGCAGAAGAAAGGGACAGTGACCACCAGCCTGGGTGGGGGACCGGAATGCAACCGGCCGCGGCGGCCGGCCACCAGCACCTTGGTTTACCAAAAGACTCGTGTGATTCATTTACTGTGAGTAACCAAACCTCCTCCAGCTTCTCAGTAGCGCCGGTCCTTGGCATCGCTATACCCTGCACAAAGACACTGGGTCCCGGGGCAACCATCCCTACCCACGGAGGGGTTAACATCCAGCTGCCACTGCATCTCCCACAGGTGCCCCATAACAGCAGCGGTGGTGTCCTACCTCACCACACACCGTGGGTGTCGTCACGAACTTAATACGGCCCAGCCCATACATCTACGTTCCCCCTTTTATTCGGCGTGTCCGCGAGACCCCCAGGTCCGGAGACCCTCGAGCCACCCCCTAAGAAGGTCTGGAACCGAGCAGCAGCGGCTGCTGGCATAGGGGCGGCACAGCCTGAAACTTGGCGTCACGTACAGGATACTTACCCATCTACTTACCTGGTGGAAGTGCAAAAATTTTCAGAAGTCGCCATTTTTGCCGCAATTTTTAGGTGCGAAAACTGCAGCCCAGCGTCTTCTTCCCCGAGAAAGGGTACAAAGCTTAAGCCCCGCCCCCTGGGAACACGGCCGGAAGGTGAACCCCGAGGTCATAAAACGAAACTAAAGAGCCAAAAAAGAGAGTGCTGGCAAAAGACCAAGGGGGGGCGGGGGAAGAGTCTGCAGCATGTGACCCGTGCAGATAAAGGGCAGAGACACCAGGACTCTGCTACCCTTTTGTTCCTTGATCCCGACAGAGGAAGATGGCCGAACAGTTTGGCAGGCCCGTTACGGAGCAATTTGTGCCCGAAACAGCCGACTGGATGGAAGCCCAGACAGCGCGAATGTGCCACCGGATACAAGCTCAGGCCAATGTGCTGTTAAGGTGATGGACGGCCGAGATGGCGGAGCTAGCTGCAGCTATTCGGGCCCATGAAGTGGAGGCAGCCTCGGAGGAGCAGGTAAGCGACCCACGCCCCTATGTCCCCCCGGGACCGGCCCATCAGGCTGATGGGCCCGGTCTGCCCCAGTCCGCCATGCTGCCTCCCTCGCCACCCACACCTGTTGCTGACACCCTGCTCGGTCCGCTGCCCCCAGCAACGGCAGCGGTATCTATCCCGTCTGCCTGCGAGGACCCGCCACCGGAATCCTCAGGCCGCGAGCACGCCGCCGACCCAGCACCCGCACCAGCTCCAAGCCAGACTGTGTCCCGGCAGATGTCCCGTCCGCTCCCGAGCCAGGCCACAACCCAGATGACATCGATCCCAGTCCCGGAGAAGGCAACGCCCATGATGACGATGGCCCTGGCAGTCCACCCGGCTGCAGCGGAGGCAGTCCCCAACTGGAAGCCAGCACCGCCAGAGACGCTGACTGCTCCCAAGCTCCCGGCCTCGGCTGAAGCACAGCAGGAATGCACCCACAAAGCAGCAGAGCGGGCCATGTCACAGCGGGGCCCTCCATTGCCAGTAGTGCCAGTCGTAGCCGACACGGAGGGACTCCGGCTGGGCCCGGCCCCTGCGCACGTAGAAGCAGAGCATGCAGCAGATGCTCCGTACTGGGAGCGGCAGCGGTGCCAGCTGAGCAAGGAAATTGCAGCCTGGGAGAAAAGGTGGAGGTCCTGTCCCGGACCTACAGTGAAAAGGACCATCTCCGGAACGCCACCTTCTGGGTGCGGGGCCTGACTCACCAAGGCCAGGTCCGGCATTTCAACGCCCAGAGAGGCTGGGGTTTCATCTATGAGCCGGGCCTGGAGGCCAAGATTTTTGTTTCCCGGAGGGATGTGTATCCTCATTTGCCCGTTGGCCACCCAGACCGAGACCTGGAGCCCGGAGAGTTGGTCACCTATACCCGGTACTGCGAAGAGAGGGGGTGGTTTGCCCTCGATGTGAAAAAGCAGGTGAGAATTGGCACCCAGCTGCACACCCGCCCCTCTCTGCCATCTTCCCCTGAGTAAAATGTTTAGGTAGCGGTTCCCAGGCTACCCAAGTTTTGAAGTCCCCGTTGGGACCGTTTGTTGTTTTACAGTTCCCATTTCATAGTTAATGGACCATGGCTTTGGACTGGGAAGCCAACCCAAAAACTATTGGGTCCTGTAAATAGTCCCTGACCAACCTTCTCACCTGCAGTCTCTGGAGAGGCGGATTGGAGGAAGGGCCTGCGGTAGAGTCGGGCGAGGCCCAGTCACTAGCAAAACCAGTGACTACCCTCCGGGTCAGGGGTCCCCTGGACATGGGGCTCTTGAAAAAGAACTGCCTGGTAAGGAACTTTTTACCCGGCCCGTACGGGCAACACCCGGACCTACCCTGGACTTGGGCAAGGGGTGCCAACCTGTGTTTTAGAGGTGGCATCAGAGCTAGGTTGTTTTGGGTGGGTGAGGTGAGAAGGAACCGGTCCATCCCGTCACGGTTTTAAATGTGCAACATTTAAGAAAAATGCCTCCCGTGAGGAATGAAACCAAATATACTTCGATGTAAATATGTTAGTATACTTGTAATTGTGTTTTACCCCTTTTTCATCTTTTTCAGCTCCTCTTCAATAAATGTTGGTGGTTGGACAGCCCGCGGACGGTCTGTATTAAACCAAGGGGAATGGGATGACCTGGCAAAACCAGGTAGTTACAGATAGGCCCCCGCATAACACCCTTCCCTCACTTAGGAAATACACAGCCGATCTGAAACCCTAGTCACCCCCCCTTAGGGAAAGATAGACACACCAGTGGGTGGGACCAGGTGGTTGGACACGCCCACCAAGGGGTCTAGACAGCCCGGGGCAAGAAAACAAGCAGTGAAGTATGGTAGTTCAAGTTGAGAGGAGTGTGGGCTGGAGCTAGGTGTAGCTCCAGCAGAGGAAGTTCAAGTTGAATGGTGCAAGGGTAGGAGCCCTGGTGCCTTTGGCTAGGTGGCAGACGGCGGTCCCCGTCAGCAGGAGACGGGAAGACGGCTCGGCAGAACCGAGGTGGACCGGGACAGGGTTGTAGCCCACCAGTACCGACACGGGGAACCGACCCGGAAACCGTACCACAGAGGGGGTACTCGGACCCTGAAGCCAGGACCGAAACCAGCGGCCGAGCTAATTAACCAATTGAGGCCAGGATTATAGGTCCTGTCCCACCCAGAGTCCCTAAGAGAAGACAATAGCCCACCGATAGGGATAGGAGGCTAACCCGATCCCACGGGCCAGCGTCTGCGGGCACGGCTCCTTAGGCCACATCCAGCCGGGAGCGGACTCCTGAGTTCCAGAAAAGGCAGTCCACCTTACACAAAACAAGTGCAGAGGAAAAGGACAGTGACCACCAGCCTGGGTGGGGGACCCGAATGCAACCGGCCGCGGCGGCCGGTCACCAGCACCTTGGTTTACCAAAAGACTCGTGTGATTCATTTACTCTGAGTAACCAAACCTCCCCCTGCCTGCTCAGGCGCGCTGGTCCTTGCCATCGCTATTGTCGGGGGCGGGGGCCAGCTTCCCCGTCGCGGGGGCTGCTCGGGGGGATCGCGCTCGGATCCTGTGCCTTCTCTTCGGTGGCTCGAGCGGGACGGACCCGGGGCTCGAGCAGTGCTCCTCGCCCACGAGTGAAAAGGGGAGGAATTTGGATTTGGGATATATGTATATAGAGTTCGTGACGCCATCCACGGGTTGTGGTGATGATGGGTACCACCGCTGCTGGTGACGGGGTTCCCAGGAGCGATGGCAGGGAGCAGCTAGGTGTTGACCCCTCCGTGGGTAGGGGCGGTTGGTTCCGGGGCACGGTAGGAGGTTGGGTTCCCATAGGATGGGGTTCGCAGGGTGCAGGGTTGCGGTGCAGCACAGAGCGGTGCTGGATGGCACTGGTGTACCCACTCAGACACAGATGGACAGAGTCTCTGGTAAACCAAACGGCTGGATGGACGGGGCCCGCAACCAGCTGCGGTGTTCTACCTGGATGGGTTGATGGTGGCTGTCGTTTCCTTGCACCTGTGTTTTGTGTCTTGACTCCAATGCCTGAGCACCGGGAGTCCGCTCCCCGACGTATACGTGCTGGAGGAGCCTTTTTGCCCGCAAATGCTGGCCCTTTGGATCTCTGGCCCTTAGCGGTGGCACTTATCCGGAACGGTTGGGCTGTTGCCTTCAATCGGGACTTGGGTGGGAATGAACCCCTGAGGTCCAGACCGCAATCAGAAAATTTGACTAAAGGTTGGCTTTAAGCCTAGTCGGAGTCTGAGTACCCTGCCTGGTGCTTGGCTCCAATCGCCTCCCCGGTTCGGTACCGGCGGGCCACCGCCCGACCCTGGTCCTACAGTTCCACTTACCTTCACCAACTCCTGCAGATGGCCACCACCGTCTGCCAACCTTGCTGGAAGTGCCTGGGCTCCAACCCAGACACCAACAGTTTTCACTCCTCACTCACTCCTGCCCACAACTGGACTGACTACTGTGTTTTTCCTGCCTCCAGGCTGTGAACTCCTCGATGGGCGGGGCCAACCACCTGGCTCCGCCCCACCTGGTGTGGACATCAACCCTGGAGGGTGACAACAAGGGTTTAATGTGTGACTGGTGTGACCTGTCCCGGGAAGGGGGTGTATGATGTTGTGTAGTGACCTGTGACCCCTGGGGTCCAGGCCGTCACACTATACCCTGCACAAAGACACTGGGTCCCGGGGTAACCATCCCTACCCACGGAGGGGTTAACATCCAGCTGCCACTACATCTCCCCCGGGTGCCCCATAACAGCAGCGGTGGTGTCCCAGCCCGTACATCTACATCCCCCCTTTTATTCGGCGTGTCCGCGAGACCTCCGGGTCCGGATACCCTCGAGTCACCCGCTAAGAAGGTCCGGATCCGAGCAGCGGCGGCTGCTGGCACAAGGGTGGCACATTATTATATCTCCCTCTGTACTCAATAACATCCATAAGATCTGATAGTCATTCCAGTTGATATGAGTGAGATATGATGGTCTGCTCATGAACATTTTCTTTTAGTGCAATAGATCCCCCGTACCCATCAGCATCAGATACCCTTTTTGTCAACAGCTGTAACTTTCCTATGATAGCTGTGGACTTAGCTCTATATGAAGCTTCAAGCCTGGAAGTGCAATTCTCCATGTCTTCTTTTGTAGGTATACCCCATATATGGGCTCTGATGTCGTCCTACATTGTGTGAACCTGAGATGACTCACTATGTAAGGAACCTTTCTGAATGCTCAGGAGATGTAGGAAAGCTGCAGAGTAAAGCAGAGAATGATCCCCCTATGAATGAGTTGATGTTACTAGTAGCAGGAGTGTCACATTGCCTTTAATTGGAGCAGGAATAGTATGTGCCTGTGCCACTGGAGCAGGGGCCAAGGACTTGGCCATGTCACTGGGCATGCACATTATTGTTGTAGTATGTGCAGGAGCCCACTCAACTATTTTGTAAAGAGGGTGGTTATCTCCTGTGCATAATGGTATCTCTGCACTCACCAGGGCACCATGATCTAATGTGTTCTCTCCCTCTGCCCATTCTAGGTGAGAAACATCTGTGGCGCTAGTGGAGAAGAGAGTAGTCCCCCGGGAACTTCTTACCCTCATGTTGCAGAAGGTTCACTCGTCGCCATATTAGGTGCTCCAGGCTTTTGAAAGGCCCCTGCTGAGCTTCTTAAATAACTGGTGATTCCAGCTGGAGGGACTGCAGAAGGACTCCTCTTCTCCAATATTTGATTAGAATAGACAAGATAGGAGTTCTCAGGCCAGATCTAAAATTATCCCTGAGGCAAGAGCTAAAGCAAGAGCGACTTCACCCCTCAATAGCCAGGCAATGCCCCCTGGATCCACAGGTTTATTGTTTTAAAAATACCCATGCTTATAAAAAAAAATATTTTAGTATTGGACAATCCATAATCATCCTTTATTTGTTATTACTGAGCTAAATGTTTAGCATTTTACACATTTTTTTCCATAGCTCCAGCATTCACATTTTAAGCTACCTACCTCACTCCGGGTGACATATCCTGCCATATGCGCAGCCACAGACGATAATGGCAATTGTGCCTCATTTTCATCTCCTGATGAGCCCCAATGTATAATTGGGAGTAAGCGCATTCAGCTTGGGGGTATTCCCCTTTATTTTTTGACAACCCTTCAAGAACATCTCGGAGCTGTATAGTATCAATCAAAAGGTATCAATCAAAAGGAACTATGAGGATGCTGCCCTGTATACCTCCTTAAGGAGAGACTGATGCCTTATGGATTTAAATATTTGACTCACATCTTATGGAATGTGAGATGTACAGTTAGGTCCAGAAATATTTGGACAGTGACACAATTTTCGCGAGTTGGGCTCTGCATGCCACCACATTGGATTTGAAATGAAACCTCTACAACAGAATTCAAGTGCAGATTGTAACATTTAATTTGAAGGTTTGAACAAAAATATCTGATAGAAATTGTAGGAATTGTACACATTTCTTTACAAACACTCCACATTTTAGGAGGTCAAAAGTAATTGGACAAATAAACCAAACCCAAACAAAATATTTTTATTTTCAATATTTTGTTGCGAATCCTTTGGAGGCAATCACTGACTTAAGTCTGGAACCCATGGACATCACCAAACGCTGGGTTTCCTCCTTCTTAATGCTTTGCCAGGCCTTTACAGCCACAGCCTTCAGGTCTTGCTTGTTTGTGGGTCTTTCCGTCTTAAGTCTGGATTTGAGCAAGTGAAATGCATGCTCAATTGGGTTAAGATCTGGTGATTGACTTGGCCATTGCAGAATGTTCCACTTTTTTGCACTCATGAACTCCTGGGTAGCTTTGGCTGTATGCTTGGGGTCATTGTCCATCTGTACTATGAAGCGCCGTCCGATCAACTTTGCGGCATTTGGCTGAATCTGGGCTGAAAGTATATCCCGGTACACTTCAGAATTCATCCGGCTACTCTTTTCTGCTGTTATGTCATCAATAAACACAAGTGACCCAGTGCCATTGAAAGCCATGCATGCCCATGCCATCACGTTGCCTCCACCATGTTTTACAGAGGATGTGGTATGCCTTGGATCATGTGCTGTTCCCTTTCTTCTCCAAACTTTTTTCTTCCCATCATTCTGGTACAGGTTGTTCTTTGTCTCATCTGTCCATAGAATACTTTTCCAGAACTAAGCTGGCTTCATGAGGTGTTTTTCAGCAAATTTAACTCTGGCCTGTCTATTTTTGGAATTGATGAATGGTTTGCATCTAGATGTGAACCCTTTGTATTTACTTTCATGGAGTCTTCTCTTTACTGTTGACTTAGAGACAGATACACCTACTTCACTGAGAGTGTTCTGGACTTCAGTTGATGTTGTGAATGGGTTCTTCTGCACCAAAGAAAGTATGCGGCGATCATCCACCACTGTTGTCATCCGTGGACGCCCAGGCCTTGTTGAGTTCCCAAGCTCACCAGTCAATTCCTTTTTTCTCAGAATGTACCCGACTGTTGATTTTGCTACTCCAAGCATGTCTGCTATCTCTCTGATGGATTTTTTCTTTTTTTTCAGCCTCAGGATGTTCTGCTTCACCTCAATTGAGAGTTCCTTAGACCGCATGTTGTCTGGTCACAGCAACAGCTTCCAAATGCAAAACCACACACCTGTAATTAACCCCAGACCTTTTAACTACTTCATTGATTACAGGTTAACGAGGGAGACGCCTTCAGAGTTAATTGCAGCCGTTAGAGTCCCTTGTCCAATTACTTTTGGTCCCTTGAAAAAGAGGAGGCTATGCATTACAGAGCTATGATTCCTAAACCCTTTCTCCGATTTGGATGTGAAAACTCTCATATTGCAGCTGGGAGTGTGCACTTTCAGCCCATATTATATATATAATTGTATTTCTGAACATGTTTTTGTAAACAGCTAAAATAACAAAACTTGTGTCACTGTCCAAATATTTCTGGACCTAACTGTATACATAGTCCAGTTAATGCTATATAATAACCTATTGAGGGAGATTAGGGACAATCCAGAGGGACATCTGTCATGGAATGGGGGCACCAATTGAACCCTAGGGTGCGTGTAACTGTTATATCTCCATTGATAGGTAGTGGACAGTTCCCCTCTAGGGATCGTTTAGCTGGTGGCCCATTAACATTACTATTGCGGTAACCCCTATTGACTACATTTAATTGGGGGTTATTCTATCCTAGATATTTTATCTTGTATGTTTTGTGTGTGTCCACTGTTTTGTGGGATATGGTTTGTTTTTTAAAACATAATTTAATAACGTTGCATTTTAAGATTTAATATAAAGGTAGATACTGTCAAGAAAAGTTCCAACCTTTCATGTGAGATCTCAGCAAAGATCATTGGCACAATACGACCACCAATTGGTAAACGTTTGCCAATTGGTTGTTGTTTTACTGCCTATTTACACAAGTAGGCCAAAACAAATGATGCTCACTGAGCAATCCATACTAGATCACTCAGTCAAAATAAGCTGTCATGGTTCTTGGCAGTGCGAATCCTTCACAACTGAAAAAATGGCAAGAAAATTGTAAAATGAAAGCTTTTGACAATGCTCATTCAAGATTATCTTGCAGTGTAAATGCACATTTAATTTGGTCCAGTTTGCAACTTAGTTCCTTGGAGAAGCTGATCAGATTATTTTTAAATGCATAAACTCAAGCTGATGCTGAGTTATCAAGTTATGAAGTTTTTTCATTGAATATTTCCATATTTTGCCCACAATAGGACTACAAAACTATAGTTTCTGGATTCAAGTTATGACTCATTTTAAGGGGAACCTAACAGCCGATACATGCTTCCCAATCTGTGAAAAGCTGTAGTTTCTGAAAAACATACGTCCGTCTTTTCAAAGTGTACAAAACTATTGCTGACTGCACTTTTTGTGCACTTCTAAAAAGATGCGTAAAAAGATGGACACCGTCACACCACAGGCCAGACGAGAGTTCAAAGTGACTCCCTCTACTCCATTACAGATGAATATTTTTACAATATTTAGAAAACTATGTATCATTTCCTTTATTCATCACAAATGCTTGGTACGTAGTGTTGGTTTATCACATAAAATAGATTTACGTTTGTGGATGTAACTTGAAAAAATGTGGAAAAGTTCACAAGGAATGAATACTTTTTCAAGATCGTGTATTCTGCATGTCAGTATAGAAATTGTCAGAAATAAGGTCCTGTCCATAATGAGACTCACAATCTAATTTATTGCTCACCTTCATTTCTAAACCACAGTTTGCGACAAGTTAAAGAACTGCACAGGTTGGAAACCAACAGTTTCAGACTTATTTGCTGAACCTTTGCAAAGATACATCTGGCAATGCAAGCTAAAGCTGGGGCCACACGGGGACTACTGCGATCCACTTGCATGACACTCAGCTCGTGCTGGCAGTACAGCAAAGCCGAGTGTCATGCGTGTGTCCTTGCAACTGAGGTCCGTTCGTGTGAGCAGACCTCAGCTGCGGGGGGCGGACCGGCACTCAGGAGAGGAGGGAGGGATTTCTCTCCCTCTCTCCTGCGTAGCCGGCTATTGCCATTCTCACACTGCACTAGCAGTACACCGGTGTACCGCGAGTGCAGTGCGATTTTTCTCTCGCCCCATTCACTTGAATGGGTGCGAGAGAAAGAGTCTCGCATTACAATCGCAGCATGCTGCGATTGTTTTCTCGGTCCAATTAGGGCTGAGAATATAATCGCTCATGTGTGCTGACACACAGGCTAGAATTGGTCCGAGGGGAATGCGATGTTTTATCTCACTCCACTTGCACTGTTTTTCTCGCCATGTGGCTTAGGCCTATGGGTTCTTTTCTTTAACTATCCAAGAAAAGTAGTACTGTATAAGTAAAATCTCCACTATATTCATGTCAAATGATTGTTTAGTAACGCGGTAAATAGTAAAGCAACCGGCATACCGCTGGAATTAGGTGCAGAATGGGAAAATATTTAGTTTGTACCAATGGTACCTTTATTAGGTCTAATTTGTCCAGTAAATATTTTTCTAACATAACTATTATTATTCTGCATTTTGCATATATAGAGATACAGTATATACCCATGACATTCAGTAGGTTATATTTCCATCATTCCCCCTGAATGGGCTAAAAAAAATGCAGTTTCTCCACATGATAAACGTTAAAACATAACTGCAAAAAGACAGCTTGTGTCAATGGTTCTTCTTTCCACAAATTGCAGTTAATGTGCAAAATGTGGATGTTATATATTACACTTCCTTTTCTGATGAGGAACAGGGAAATGTAAATTGGAGATGAGAAGCACATTCTTGAAACTTTGGAACTTTAGTAGCAACAGATTAAAAACCTGAATACATAGCATTTAAAGGGATTTGCATCCCCAGAATTAAAGTCTGCAGTCTCTCAATGTGAGTACAGACTGCTGAATCGTGACAGTTTGTGATGTGCACACAGCCATGACCTCTCCGTATTTCCCATGAGGGTAGGCCATTTGTCTACTTGGAAGGACGTATCAACTAGGGAAATTGCTTGGTAGAGATAGGAATTAAATATTCAAGGTTTTGTATCTCATGTAAGTCCCCTTTAAAAATATATTATTATTATTATTATTATTATTAATAATAATAATAATAATAATAATAATAAAAACACCCAAACAAAAAAAAATCCCGTGCTAAAGGTGCAACACAAATACAAAACACATTACATTAATCATGTACGACCCATCAATTAGATAAAGAGTCCCTGAACTTTAGGTTCTATATGATTTATGATTAGGGTTATGAACCCGAACATAGACATTTACCTTTACGTCCGGTTCCTGTTCAGGTTTGTCATACAAATAAAGCTTGTTGAAAGGTTGCAGAGCACCCAATCAGCAAGCTTTTTGTGGTATGGGCACTTCTGGCCCCATCATCGCCATGTCAAGCACCACTGTAAAAAAATGACGTGGGTGCTCACCTTATTTTTGGTAACCACACAGTTTGAGTCAGCTTACCCTTGTATGCTCTTGCATTCCATTCCTGCTTCAGCTCGGAGGTACACGCTTTGTGGTGCGTGCCAATAGTAAAGACAAACAAAGTTTGTACCACGGACTTGAGAATTATTTCAAAATTGCACTTTTATTAAATAACAATCATTCCATCCGTCAACAGTAAAAAACCCACTCCACGTAGGGAGGGGGCTATGTGCTACGCGTTTCAACCACCATGGTGGTCTTAGTCATGAATTGACTGTTGGGAACTATGGGGGCCATCAAACTGTGTTGGGGGTCACTGTGGGCTTACTTTGTGGGGGTACTGTAGAATCATCATATTGTGTATGTGAAGAAATTCATCTTACTGTGTTTGGGGGACATTTTTGTTGGCACAATACTTTATGGGGACCATGAAAGGGGTATTTTTGTGTGTGGAAACACTAAGATGGTTCAATAGGGGAAAAATTGCATATGCTCAATCATTGTTCCTCTCATTGTCTATGGTATGACTGGAAATAGCGCTTTTCTTGACTTTCTCCAGCAGCACACCAGACAATGAATGCAGTGGTGGAAACAGACAGAAGAAGTTCCTTGTGCAAGGACAGTATATGGGCCTCTCTTTATGTCTGTGGCAAAAGTTGTTTACTGCTTTGGAAGTAGAAATGGGCCCCAGTGTATATACTACATTGCAGAGGTTCTGTCCCTTTACTTTTCAAGGGCACAGGGCTGGTAATTATGTATCAGGGGAAGCTCTTTAGGCACTGTCACAATAAAAATGTAGAGGTGTCTTCTTGGTTCCTGAACAAGAGGACTACACTCACCAGATTCTAACCCAACTGCTCTCCTGGATGTGCTGACCAGCTGTCAAACTAGAAACAAAAAGATGAGGACAATGGTGTTCAAAACTGCCTCTGGAAGTAACATCAGCATATTTCCTTGATAAAGCAGCTATAATGTAAGCCTAATGTAATTGTGCTCAATGCCCGGGGCAGAACGATCACAGTCGCAGGGATCACGACTGCGACTGGGCGGGGATGTAGGGGGTCAGCTGACCCCATCCCCTGCTTCCCCTGGATGTGCATCCACTGGCGCACATCCATCTGAAATTAATCACAGTGCAGAGACCTGTCGGGTCTCTTCCACTGTAATAAAAGCTGCCAACTGATTGGCCCGCAGCTGACATCAGTGTCCTCATGACTGAGGGCTGCGCATGACAGTGACGCCATGCGTTGCTATAGCAGAGTCGCCGATGTCAGCTGACAGCCACTGCGGGCTGTGTACACAGGCTGTCTACGCGACATGGGAGCCAGGGAGGGTGAGTTCAATTTTTTTTATTTTTGCCATAAGAAACAGAACGGAGACATATTTACCAGGATGGAGACATATACCAGGAGGTTCACAAATATATACCAGGAGGGGGATATGTATACCAGGTGGGGACATATATACTAGGAGGAGCCGAGGATGGGGACATACATACCAAGAGGAGGACATGTATACCAGGAGGTGATATATATACCAGGAGGGGCCCAAGATGAGGCCATATATACAAGGATAGAGTCCTTTACCAGGATGGGGACATATATATCCGGACGTGGGGCATATGTACCATCATGAGGGACATATTTACCAGGATGGGGACATATTTCCAAGGATGGGGGACATATATATGAGGTTAGGGGGCATATATTCCAAGATGGGACCATATTTACCAGGAAAAAGCGAAGGATGGGGTGCATTTGAACAGGATGAGGGACATTACTATATAATTGGGGGAGGGCAACTCCTATATCTTTATAGGATTCAGATTGCTAAATGTATAGATACATATACATACATCTGACTAACATGGAGGGGGGACCCAGGTCCAAATTGTGCATTGGGGACCATCGAACTCTAGTTACACCATTGCTCAATGCCAATCCATGGAGCAGTGGAAAAGAGTTCTCTCAAGTGATTAATTAAATTTCAGTATCTGATGAATGAATCCCAGCTTGACAGATGCCTCAGGAATGATGTTTTCCATAATTGAATGTGGCTACCTTAACCTAAGATATGTCACAGGATATCTAGTTTACCGGTTACTCTTTTAAGGCCCATTACATAGCAGCATTGTATAGCAGAATAGATTTTGCTGAGATAATACAAGGGACTAAACCACAAAGGTGTACAGTATGTATGGATTACCAAAGCCTTGACACAAAAACTTTGGCTTCTTTCTGGACTTTTCCGGAGGCAGGGCTTACATAGTCAGTATTTTACATACTAAGGCTATGTACGCACATTGCGTACTGTCCTTGCAGAAATTTCTGCAGCGATTTGAACAGCACACGTGCGCTTCAAATCGCTGCAGAAAGAGTCCGTAGTGAAAAAAAAAAAAAAGCTGATTTTATGCGCTCTGAGTGCAGCCCCTCCCATAGACAGAGCAGGAGCTGCATGCAGAGCGCACGGAATAAGTGACATGTCACTTCTTAGAACGCGCGCTTCGGGCAGCAGCCGAAGCGCTGCGCTCTAAGACGCCATGTGCGCACGGCCCCTGCACAATCTCCATAGATTATGCTGGGGACGCAGGATGCATGCAGTTACGCTGCGGTACTGATCGCAGCGTAACTGCATGCAAATACGCAACGTGCGCGCATAGCCTAAATGTTGGTAAGTATTGACATGTATCTAATATGGCCTCTGCCCTGTCTTCATATTTTAGTTTTAAAAGCATATATGTTCATACTTCGTTTAAATATGTAGTAAATCACTGCTCAAAGTTTCCTAGATCCTATTCAAGTGATCTCATATATAGATACCACTTTTATTTCTTTAAAAAAATTATAAAAATATTTTATTTCTAAACATACTTATATACCAATATTATAACTGAATGACCATGGTGCCTTCTGTTAAGTATTAACTTAGTAGTTACTGACTGACTAAATAAATAAAAACACCCACATCCATAAACTTCAGGTTGACTGCTTGTGCATTGTTATTGTGTTTGCAGTACTTGATGAATATGTGTCTGTAAGAATGATACTCATGGCTGCCTTCTTATCGGCATTCTGCCATAATAATGAGGTAATGTTGAGTCAACAAGACACCTCCTTCTTTTTAATAACAGTCACCTAGAAAGTAAGAGGAGCAATGCTTCAGGACAACAGTAACTGAATTTTACAGCCTTCAATTGTTCGATATCTAATTTCATTGCAAATGTTATTTTGCAACTACATCTATTATAATTGTTTCCGCTGTTGTACAAAACAAGCACAAACCACATTATTCGTATGTAAGTTTTTATTTCAACAGTAAAGTACATAATTAATTTAACAAAGATAGGTAACATTGTAAGGGGGCTAGACTATACTTGTATGTTCCTGCCCTGAAGACACCAACCCCGTTGTATTATAGTAGTGTGGACTGTGTCATCTGTCTATGTATATAATGTGTAAATAATGTGTTTATGCATAGACTTTAAGTGTGGCCATCTAGGCAGTGCTCAAAGTTGTAATTTAGCATTTACTTAGCAACAGGATGACTGTAGGAAAGAAACAGTTAAGTTGTGGGAATGGCCCACAAGGGGAGGAGCCAGTCAAAGGGAACAGGCTGACTTCATCTTACATAGTTAGTTAGGGATTGATTAGTGAATAGATTGGACATGCAGGTGGCTCAATACCTTGGACTACAGTTAATGCGTGTGAGTTTTCAGAAAAAAACTGGCATGAAGTGGGGAAGGCTCGATCCACAGTAAAAATGGCGCCGAGCATAAGTACTAAGATGGTGGATGATGGCGCAGGTCTAAAAGAAGATACTCCACATCGTAGGTGGCAACTGAGTGAAAGCTTGCCAAGGTCTGTGCAGCTCTGCAAAGGCTATGCCTGCATGAGGAGAAACTGTGCCTGGGGATGTCGATTCCTGTTGAACAGTGGAAGGTGAGACCCTGCCTGTCACATTTAGCTGAATGAGAATGGGTGGCGGCTCTAAAGAAACGGGCAGCTGAGTCAGAAGAGGCTCTGCCCTAGAAGAGGAGAAGCGAAGTGAGAAACCGCCCACATCAGAGCAGCTCGGCAACATTGTTGGACATTCAAGAGTTAACAAAGAGATATCTGGTAACGCCTTGCACCTAAGCCTGCACTCTGCACTCTTCTCAGTCAGAAAACCCGATCTAAATTACAAAATGAAGACTGTCCTTTCTCCCAACATTAACTCCTCCCCCCAAAGGCTTATCCTAACTGCCAGCTGTCACATTCACTGCGGTCGGTTGCCAGGCAAGCTATCTTTTACCATATCCTAATACACATATATAACCTATGCATTATACCATATTGCGATAGATTACTATACAGAAACATATTACACTTTACATCACATTACACATTGTATCAACATTTTGCATTGCAGGGATTTTATCAGCTTTTACAAGGGGAATAGGTGGAATGTGAGGCGCCTGATTCATTAAATGGAACCTGTCAGGTCCCATATGCGTTCTGACTTACAAGCAGGGTGATGTGTGGCCTAGAAACCCCTTCCTACCCATCCCTGTTTTGTAATATTGTGTAATATGAATTTATAAAAAAAGTTTTATAACTTACGTGTTCCCCATGTAAATTAGCAGAGGGTCCAGGGTGCTTTGCCCTGTGGGCGTTTGCATGCTTTCCGTGGCATCACGCCCCTTGAGAGACGGGATCTCCATGAGTGACATCAACGTCAGCTCTTGGAGATCCCGAGTGTGCGCAATTCTCATTTGCGCACCCTTCTTATGTGGGTATTTACTTGCTGGCTTTAGATCATGCACAGTGCACTTGTGAAACCGACAATGAAACACTCGGGTAAGAAGGCTGCGGGAATGGCAAGCGCGCATGCCCAGGATCTCCAGGAGCTGATGGTGACATTGCGCATGTAAATCCACGGTTTCACGCCCCTGTGGACTCCCTGTGCCACGGAAAGCATACAAATGGCCACAGGGTGAAGCAACGCCCTGGGGACTAGACCCTCTGCTTATTTACATAGGAAACACGTAAGTTATAAAACTTTTTTTATACATTCATATTACACAATATTACAACACTGGGATGGGTAGGAAGGGGTTACTAGGTCACACATAAATCTGCTTGTAGGTTAGAACGCATATGGGACTAGACAGGGTCCCTTTAAGAGGTGTGTGGTGCCCCTGAGGCTCAGTTGACACAGAGTATTGCATCTGTCTTAAGGTGTAATGCTTATCCCGGGTAGGAAGAAGTTAACCACTGGTTTTCACTTACACAATACACTTAGGTGGTTTCCTGCCAGACTGCAGGTGGGCACTATAGCAACGGGATTTCCCCAGCAGTGGTGAGTCATCTGGAAGGTGGGGGCTGCCTGGGAAGTGAGCAAACACAGACAGTTTCACTTTAGAAGGAGTTTGACTTAAGAACAGTTTGGACGCAGGAGAGAGAACAGCTTGAGGCAGAGAAGATCAAGGCCTCTAGGGAGATGCTATGGCTCCCCCCGAAGCGGCCAACCGGTCAGACTGAGAGAAGCAGGAGATGACCGAGTGGAGCTGTGAGACAGAGGAGCAACTTGGTTGCTGGAGGGTGAGCCCCCAACAGCCCCTTCGGGACCGGCGCCGGTTAGGGGAACCTTCATGGACTCTAAAACATCTGCAGGGAACCTCCACTACCAAAAGTCCCGGGGCACAGCAGCAGATAGAAAGAGGAACCACGGCCATGGTCGGGTCCATAACAAGCTTCGCGCTGCCTGCATATAGGATGGCAACTAAAGCCAAGGACAATGGGGTCCCCAAGTAGCTTGAAGCCACGGGGATCCACACTACAAGGTGCAAGGAGGAAGGTCTCACATGCTTCACAACACCGGTGGTGACCACTGCTTCATCCAAGATCGGCTGGGGCCCATTAAGGCAATGACTAGTACTCTGCCTTGCAGTTCCCGTGGGGTGCTACATGACAAATCTTACTCCTACCTTCATGATCTTGACAAGTAGGATTCACCCCATCCTGTCACACTTTAGCTCCACTCACTTGAGCTGAGTGAAAATAGCGCGAAAGCACAATAAGTCGCTGTCACAAACCACCGGGGGGGTCACTCAGAAATCCCCCGCGCTGGCTACCAGTACGTCACAATCGGGGGGTAACAAGTGGGGGTCACCCCTCCTTTATACCTCCCGACCGACAGACAGAGCACGTGACGCGCTCTCTAGCGCCCCTCTTATAGTCAGGCCAATTATGGAATTGCCCGACCATAAGCAAGGAGGCCGCTATACTACTTATGCCGATTATTGAAGGGTCCCCGGTGAGAGTAAGGTATATATTCCCCCGACCTCCGCGGGCGGAATATATAAAATCTCCCCGAATCTCACTGGCCTCCCCACAATAATCCTTGGCACAATTCGCTGCCACCAACCGATTTACGGTAACTATTAGCCGAACACACAGACGTGGGATTCAAGATCGAGATAACAGAACAGCCCAAGATTAATTATATAATTTAATCAGCCTAAAGCACACTAGAACTACAATATATACAATAGGGAATCTACAGAATATACATATGTCAGAGTACAGTTACAGATAAAGCATGGTTTACAAACAGATATGCAATTCAATCAGTTACCTTGTGCGTCTGGCCACAGGGGGGCGCTGTAGACCAGGTTTCTAGGAACTCCCACAGATGTTTCCTACACGTGACCCCCAGCGAAAGAACACTGGAAA
The DNA here is from genome assembly GCF_048569485.1 of Anomaloglossus baeobatrachus. Lineage (NCBI taxonomy): Eukaryota > Metazoa > Chordata > Amphibia > Anura > Aromobatidae > Anomaloglossus > Anomaloglossus baeobatrachus. The sequence continues at coordinate 509,574,024 of NC_134354.1, read as the reverse complement.
ATGGCCGAAGTAGGGTTATCAACCTGGGCAAGTCCAGGTCCCCTCCTACCTTAGTGACCTCAGAGGGAGCACTGCTCCACCCCTGGCTTGAGTTATGGACAATCCACAACATGGAATATGGGCCATAACTTTGCCTGGGAGCGTCGTAGGCGGACGCCAACGCTCTCATTGTGACAGTTATGAATTTAGCTACAGAACGAGGGGACTCATGACCTGTCTGCCAGTTCCCCATTGGCTGATATCACGCCTGGGGCATTTCCCAATGTCCTGCTCCCATAAAAAGGGTGTGCCGGCATCGTCCGCATGCGGAGACACCATTTTTATGGTTGCCATATTTATCGGAAATATGGCTTGCGAGATATGAACCATTTTTTACTGGAGTCGTTCTGTCTGGCTAGTTCCATAGCCTTGCTAATGAGATACAACTCTTGTTACAGGGTGACGGCAGGGAGTCATCCTGTGTCCATTGTTCCCACATCACCTCATCTCCATATCACAGGACATGGCCATGGAGGTGTAAGTGGAACACTGAGAACAAGAAGGGAGGGGGCACTGCCAGGGAGTGATGAGGGATTATGACTGGAGTCATAATTCATCTTCATATCCCGGGATTTGCCTCACACCTCCCCCCTTTTGAGGGCGCTAGGGGGCAGCACACTCCGGTGTTCCCCCGTGCGCCCGTCCGCGACCTCTCCTTGTCGGGACAGCCCGTCTGCGTTACCGTGGTCACGGCCCCTTTTGTGGCGAATGGTGAAGTTGTATTGCTGGAGCGCAAGGCTCCATCGCAACAATCGCCCATTCGTCCCAGAGACGGTGTGCAACCAGCTGAGGGGATTGTGGTCCGTCTCCACGATGAAGTGGCGCCCGTATAGATAGGGTTGCAGACGCTGCAGGGCCCACACTATGGCCAGGCACTCCTTCTCCATTGTGGAATAGGCCACTTCCCTCGGTAACAGCTTCCGGCTCAGGTACAAGACTGGGTGCTCTTGGCTCGCAGAGTCCACCTGGCTGAGCACCGCACCGAGGCCGAAGTCACTGGCGTCGGTCTGTACTACAAACGGCCGCGTGAAGTCGGCTGCCTGTAGCACGGGCGGGCTGGACAGGGCGTCCTTTAGGGCCCGGAAGGCTGTCTCGCAGTCCATTGTCCAATCGACTGCAGGGGGCAGCTTCTTCTTGGTGAGGTCCGTCAAGGGCTTTGCCAGGCTACTATAGCATGGAACAAACCTCCTATAGTACCCAGCGGTCCCCAAGAAGGACATCACCTGCTTCTTGGTCCTGGGGGTGGGCCAGGATGCGATGGCCTCCACTTTCTCAGGCTCGGGCTTCAGTGTTCTCCCGCCTACCCGGTGACCGAGGTACTGGACCTCGCTCATGGCCAGCTGACACTTTCCCGGCTTGATGGTCAAACCTGCCCGGTGGATCCGCCTGAGCACCTGTGCTAGATGCTCTAGGTGGTCCTCCCAGGTGGGACTGAAGACGGCAATGTCATCTAGGTACGCGGCCGCGTACCCTTCAAGTCCCTTGAGCAGGGTGTTGACCATCCGCTGGAAAGTGGCAGGGGCATTCCTCATCCCGAATGGCATCACCGTGGACTCGTATAGTCCAAATGGGGTAATAAAGGCAGAGCGTTCCCTGGCCTTGCGAGTCAGGGGGATCTGCCAATATCCCCGGCTCAGATCCATGATGGTCAGGTACTGAGCCCCGGCCAACTGATCGAGCAGGTCATCGATGCGTGGCATTGGGTACGCATCGGCGACCGTGACAGCATTGAGCCCCCTGTAGTCCACGCAGAACCGAGTGGTTCGGTCCTTCTTAGGGACGAGGACTACAGGCGAGGCCCAAGCGCTGTTGGATGCCTGGATCACCCCCAGCTTCAGCATCTCGTCAATCTCCTGGCGCATGTGTTGCTGCACCTCCAGGGAGACCCGATATGCTGAACGCCGGATCGGGGGATGATCCCCAGTGTCCACGTGATGGACAGCCAAGTCAGTCCTTCCGGGCTGGTTGGTAAACAACCCCCGGAAGGGGAGGAGGGTGGCCCACAGCTGGGACCGTTGGTCTTCCAAGAGCTGGTGGCCAACCTCCACATCCTCAATGGATCCGCCTGCCCTAACCTGGGCTAGCATATCCAAGAGGGTTTCCGCTTCTCCCTCCTCGGGCAGGTTGCACACGGGGAGCGCACATGCCTCCCGCTCATGATGTGCCTTCATCATGTTCACATGGAAGGGCTTCCGCCTTCCACGGGCAGGGTCCAGGGTGACCAGGTACGTTACAGGGTTGAGCTGCTGGTACACGAGGTATGGGCCTTCCCAGGCTGCCTGAAGCTTGTCCTGTGGTACGGGGACCAGTACCCACACCTTTTGACCCACTTGGTAGGTCCTCTCACAAGCGTTCTGGTCGTACCAACGCTTCTGATCGGCCTGGGCTTGAGCCATATTGTCGTGTACCAGTTGCGTCAAGGCCTGCATTTTGTCCCGGAAGCGCATGACATACTCGATAACCGACACTCCAGGGGTGGCCAAATCCCCTTCCCAAGCCTCTTTCACCAGAGCCAGGGGGCCCCGCACACGTCGCCCGTACAGGAGCTCAAACGGTGAGAATCCTGTTGAGGCCTGTGGAACCTCCCGGTAAGCAAATAACAGGTGTGGGAGATACCGCTCCCAGTCACGCCCATGGGAGTCGACCAACATCTTAAGCATCTGCTTTAAGGTGCCATTGAACCGCTCGCACAGGCCATTAGTCTGTGGATGGTACGGGCTGGCCACCAGATGTCGCACCTGGACTTGCTTACAGAGGGCCTCCATCAGCTGGGACATGAATTGGGTCCCCCGGTCAGTGAGCATTTCCTGGGGAAAACCCACTCGGGAGAAAATCTCCAGCAATGCGGTGGCCACCTTGTCAGCCCGAATGGACGACAAGGCCACTGCTTCTGGGTACCGGGTGGCATAGTCCACTACCGTCAGTATGAAGCGTTTCCCGGAGCTGCTGGGGATGGCCAGCGGGCCGACCAGATCCACAGCCACCCTCCTGAAAGGCTCATCGATGATTGGCAGAGATACTAGTGGGGCTTTGGGGTGTGGCCCCGCCTTCCCCACTCTCTGACAGGTTTCACACGAACGGCAGTAGGCAGCCACATCGGCCCCCATTTTTGGCCAGTAGAAATGCTGGTTTAACCTGGCCTTGGTCTTAGCGATCCCTAGGTGTCCGGCCATCGGAATCTCATGTGCGATCCGCAACAACTCCGTCCGGAACGGATAGGGTACCACCAACTGTCGGTCCCTGGGCCACGCCTCCGGTGAACCCTGCTGGACCGTGGCCCGGTACAGCCGTCCTTGGTCCCAGACCACTCGCTCCGGGTCCGAGTCCGAGGGAGGCTGTGCCGCCTGCTCCTTAAGAGCTTTCAGGCTGTCGTCAGCTTCTAACGCTGCCTGAAACCCCTGACTAGATGTGGCCAGAATCGACGAGACTGTCACATCTTCAGTCAGTACCCCGGGACCTGTGTCCTGGCCTCCACCTGACTCGGCTGCCACTTGGTCAGAAGGGGAAGAGCTATCGGACCTCCGGGAGGCCCCTTGGCTTCCAGCACTCCCACTGCGGGTGACAGCGGCCACAGCCGCTGCGACCGTGGGTCGTGCCTGCTCCTCCTCCGTTCCTGACCAAGTCGCCGGTTCAGGCAGACCTACCTGGCTTCCTGACACCCCGGTTGTGGGGGAACCATAACCATGCACCGAGATCTTACCTGGGAGCACTTCCGCTCCTGGACCGGCCCCAATCTCACCTGCCTGTTCCCCTCCTGCAGCAACAGAACCCCGCTGTGAAATCTCTGGGGACCCCACATTTGCTGTGGTAGCCCCCACCCCACACACTGGTCCTCCCCCTGCAGCACCCTGCTCTCTGCTTATCCCTGCATAGGGCAACAGATCCCAGCTCACAGGCTGGTTACTTGTAGAGGCATTGTCACACCTTTCTCTGACCCCCTCCCCTCCTGTCACAGCTGCAGCTGCGTGTGTGTCTATGGTGTCTGTGCAAGCAGAAATATCAGAGTTCACTCCCTCCTCCCTTACATCATTCATAGATAACACATTAACATTGTCAGGAGTCATGTCAGTACTGGCTGAAGGTTCAGCCCTTGGGGGGGGCCCAAACTGGGAGGTTATCTGCCCCAAATCTGTCCTAAGTAGCACGTTTGCAGGGATCCGATCAGTTACCCCCACCTCCCTCACCCCCCGCCCTGCGCCCCAGTCCACATAAATGTCAGCAACAGGCAGCGCCGGGTCAGTGCCTCCAATCCCGGAGACAGCGAGGGTTTTTCCAGGGATCAAGTCTTGGGGGGACACCATCTCAGGCCGCACCAGAGTCACCTCCGAGGCGCTGTCTCGCAGTCCTATGGTCACAGACCGGCCGACGGTGACAGGTTGAAAGCTGTCCAGGGACCTACCACCACCCCCACCCACACAATACACCTTGGGCGGCCCTTGGGACGGGGACGGAGTCGGGGCCTTGGGACGCTGAGGGCACATGGCCTTGAAGTGTCCAGGTAGGTTGCACTGGTGGCACCGTCTTGGCTCTGCCACGGGCCTGGAGAGGGGAGTTGAGGGGGACACCCCCTGCAGTCTAGGGGCAGGTGGGGCAGTCGCAGAGTTCATCTTACCCCCTCTCCAGGTGCTGCTGGTGGCTGCTCTCCTGGCCTCAGGGGCCCGATTGTTGGTGTAGTCATCGGCCAGGGCAGCTGTAGCCGTGGACCCCTTTGGCTTCTGGTCTCGGATGAACTGGCGGAGATCCTCAGGGCAGTTCCACAAGAGTTGCTCCGTGATGAACAAGTCCAGGATCTCCGGTCCGGTGGAAAGCTGCAGGCCTTGGGTCCAGTGGTCGGCAGCTCGGGCAAGTGCCCGCCTGTGGTCAGCCCAGGAGTCCTTTGGTCCCTTCTGTAGGCTCCGGAACTTCTTGCGGTAGGACTCCGGGGTGAGGTTGTACTGTTGGATCAGGGCCCGCTTGATGGTGTCGTAGCCCTGATCTGCCTCAGCAGGCAAGTCCCCAAGGATATCCAGGGCCTTACCCCTTAAACGGGGGGTCAGGTATTTGGCCCACTGGTCCTTGTTCAGATGGTGCTGCAAGCAAGTCCGTTCAAAAGCAGTCAAGAAAGAGTCCAAGTCTCCATCCTTCTCCAGCACTGGGAAGTCCTCAACACGGACCTTTGGAAGTTTGGTGTCTTGAAGGTCACGTGTGGCTGATGAGGGCCGGAGCTGAGCTAGCTGCAGCTGGTAGTCACTCTCTGCCTGGCGCTCTTCACGCGCTGCCTGCCGCTCCGCAGCCTCAGCCTCACGCGCTGCTTGCCGCTCTGCCCTGCGCTCTGCCAGGAGTCCCTTGTAGCCCTTCTGGTCTCCAGCCTGGAGAAGGGCCATAGCCATTTGAAGAAGGCTATCCGAGCCTCCCAGGCTCGGTGGAATGGCACGTGGTGATCTGCGGCCCGCTGCGGAGCCTGGTGATTCACTGTCCCTTGCAGAGCGGAGGGCTGGCATCTGGCTCGTTGAGGACCCTTGGGTGAGCTGCTCCTCATCTTGTCCATAATTGCCAGCTTGTGCGCTGTCCTCTGCAGAACGGTTTTCTGGCGTCGAGCTCCTGGAGGACTCGTGGGCAACCTCCTCATTACTGCCCACAGCACCGTCCTCCCTCTCTTCGGCTCCTGCTTTAGCATTGGCCAGTTGCATAGCTCTGCTCCTGGTGCCATCAGCCATTCTTGCAGACTTTTGGTCACTGACACAGAACTGACACCTGATGCCTCCACACACCTTACAGTATCTGCACTCTGACACTCTAGTGTTGAGCTAGTCTGAAGACCCCAGCAGCCACAGCTGCTGCAGGCAGTCTTTAGTGTCTGGGAGTATGGGTCTCACACTCACACACACTATTATCTCGATCCCACCGCTATGCCACCAATATGTCACAAACCACCGGGGGGGTCACTCAGAAATCCCCCGCGCTGGCTACCAGTACGTCACAATCGGGGGGTAACAAGTGGGGGTCACCCCTCCTTTATACCTCCCGACCGACAGACAGAGCACGTGACGCGCTCTCTAGCGCCCCTCTTATAGTCAGGCCAATTATGGAATTGCCCGACCATAAGCAAGGAGGCCGCTATACTACTTATGCCGATTATTGAAGGGTCCCCGGTGAGAGTAAGGTATATATTCCCCCGACCTCCGCGGGCGGAATATATAAAATCTCCCCGAATCTCACTGGCCTCCCCACAATAATCCTTGGCACAATTCGCTGCCACCAACCGATTTACGGTAACTATTAGCCGAACACACAGACGTGGGATTCAAGATCGAGATAACAGAACAGCCCAAGATTAATTATATAATTTAATCAGCCTAAAGCACACTAGAACTACAATATATACAATAGGGAATCTACAGAATATACATATGTCAGAGTACAGTTACAGATAAAGCATGGTTTACAAACAGATATGCAATTCAATCAGTTACCTTGTGCGTCTGGCCACAGGGGGGCGCTGTAGACCAGGTTTCTAGGAACTCCCACAGATGTTTCCTACACGTGACCCCCAGCGAAAGAACACTGGAAAATGGCCGAAGTAGGGTTATCAACCTGGGCAAGTCCAGGTCCCCTCCTACCTTAGTGACCTCAGAGGGAGCACTGCTCCACCCCTGGCTTGAGTTATGGACAATCCACAACATGGAATATGGGCCATAACTTTGCCTGGGAGCGTCGTAGGCGGACGCCAACGCTCTCATTGTGACAGTTATGAATTTAGCTACAGAACGAGGGGACTCATGACCTGTCTGCCAGTTCCCCATTGGCTGATATCACGCCTGGGGCATTTCCCAATGTCCTGCTCCCATAAAAAGGGTGTGCCGGCATCGTCCGCATGCGGAGACACCATTTTTATGGTTGCCATATTTATCGGAAATATGGCTTGCGAGATATGAACCATTTTTTACTGGAGTCGTTCTGTCTGGCTAGTTCCATAGCCTTGCTAATGAGATACAACTCTTGTTACAGGGTGACGGCAGGGAGTCATCCTGTGTCCATTGTTCCCACATCACCTCATCTCCATATCACAGGACATGGCCATGGAGGTGTAAGTGGAACACTGAGAACAAGAAGGGAGGGGGCACTGCCAGGGAGTGATGAGGGATTATGACTGGAGTCATAATTCATCTTCATATCCCGGGATTTGCCTCACAGTCGCAATATTTTTATGTTATGGAAAAATGTTGAGAATTTTTAAAGCTGTTTATGCCATCTGACAAAAAAGCTTTGATGAATTGAGACCAATAACAGGGGAAATAAGGTAGCCTTTATATGGTGCTGCAAATTCTACCATGTAGGCTTATTTTTTGGAAAGACCTGTATGTAATTCAGTAAACTTCATCTTCCTTTCTACACATTTACTTTTGATGTTGCCTTATCTAGCTTTCTGGTGTAAATCTTGGCATCGGCAAATTCCTATGGATCACCCATCTGTGCCTATATGGTAAAAGGCTATATGAAAAGTTCAGTAGAACCAGCTCCAGTAGTAAAGGAATATTATTATGACATATCTTAGACTTTAAGGCAAATATGTCTTGCCTTATAATGGGTACATGAGTGGGCAAAGGAACGCTTGGTAACAATAATTAACACATGTAAACATGCTGCCAACAAGAAGCTTGTTTGGCTGCTAATTATGCACTTAATAAGGGCTATTTAATTATTGTCAGCATCACATCTCTCTGTGTAAACAGGTGTGCTGCTAACAATATGTATGGTGACAGAACGATCATATTAATATTTTGTTATCCAGATACAGTTTGTAGCAACCTATAGAAAGGACCATTCAATTATTAATGCTTTGCCTATATAGACACATCATTCATATTCCACAGCACTTTTATCGCCCATATTCTCAGCCAGAAAAGTTGGTGAGTGTCATGTATTTTTTACTCACCTAGCATCTCTATTTCATGTGAGTGCTATGTTTTAAAAAGCCACGTTAGGCCCTGTTCTTTTGTCACAATGTTGAATACAAAGGAGCTGTCTGAGGACATCAAAACTGCTATTATTAGCAAACACAAGACTTCCAAAGGTCAAGGCCTTCGTCAAAGATGTCGGTATCCCAGTTTCAACACTGTGCAATGTTATTAAGAAGTTTGCTAAGCATGGAACCATCAAGAACTTCCCTGGACATGGGGGAAAGGAAATTTGACAAGAGATATCTTCAAAGGTTGGTGTGAATGGTGGAAAAAACACCACGTCAAACATCCAAAGACCTGAAGGCCATCCTGAAATAGGTTTTGGTCATGGTTTCAACAAGTACCCTATGCTGCAGACGAAACCAAGCAGAACTTTATGGGAGAAGGAAGAAGAACGAAGGAAGAAACCATTGCTGAAGAAAAGACATATTTGTATATGAACTTCCTGAATTGTAAAGTGGTAAGGTGGTAAAGAGGAAGGAGTTTAATGGACACTGATTGCCATGTTACTACTACCTAATGGTAACATGGCAGGGAAATTTAACCCTTAAAGAGGTTGTTTTCTACTAGGACATCCCCTTCTGATTTTCCCCCAGGTAACATAATGATAAAGTCTATACTCACCTCCAGTACCAGCATCCTTCCAGCTGTGTCTGGGATCGTGGTGTCGAGGCGCACGTGGGGTTGTTACATCATGCAAATGGCGGACTCTCTTCCTGTTGATTAAGTCATTTGGTCCGAAGGTGGAAATACGGAAGCCGGTACTGATTGGGCTCATGTGACGTCACAAACCCATGTGAGCCCCAATACCACCATCCCGGACATCGCGGGAATGGTGCCGGTACGGAAGGTAAGTATAGTCTTTATTAATTTACCTGGGGAATCAAAAGGGGTTGTTCTAGTAGTAGACAGCCCCTATAAAAGGGGACTGTTTACCTGATATTTACATTTTAACCTCAGTAACTCCTCCAATTTGTGCTTCTCCACTGATTCTGAAAGATTATTTATTTTTCTTTCTCCCCTCTGTTCCAATGTTATGCCACCCGCTAATAAAGAACACCCAATATGCAAATTTTCTCTTCATTCAACTGGGTATATATTACAAAACGTCTTTGTGGGCATTTTCTTTCTTTCGTCAAACACGACCATGTCATAAAGGAGAAAAAACAAGCACTCAATAAGGTCTCAACTGAAGCCTGGTTATCGTGCTCTGCCGAGACAAAATTTGTCTTATATGACCATACAAGGAACTCCATAGTTACCACATACCTTCCTGGTATTGGAGTTCAGGAGAAAACCAAGACAGTGCTCCAGATCTCCAGCGGTGCTGTGCTCCAACGCTTCAACAAAAGGAATAAACAGGGCGCCTGCAGTGCTCAGCAATGGAGCAGTGCCAAATGGAGGAGGTAGTTAGAAAAAAAATTCAGTGAAAGACCATCTTTTTTCACAGGATGACTTGGGGTCCAAGCAGGTGGACACTATCAAGGAGGAGTAGTGATCCCCTATAATAAAATTGTTATATAGGTAATTATTACTACTTTAATAGTCATGTAAACCTATTGCTTTTATTTCTATCAATCATTGTTGCAATTAAAAGTGCAATCTAAAAGTAAAAGCTAAAACCTCAACCAGAAACTAGGCTGGATACAATAGTAAATATTAGACTATAATAATGTGGCAAAGCGCAGAACTATTGTTTGCAGAAGAGTTAGTCATCAGAGTTGGAGACATTCCGTACCATGTGACATTCTAAAACACCAATTATTCAAACACTGAAACGTTGTTGTAATGAATGCTTAGATGATAACAAATCTTTCTGTTAAATATTTTAGGAAAATTGAGTTTGTGGACAGCATATGTACTAAGCATGAATCTTTTCTTTTACTGTTACTGTATATTAAGATAAGACATTAAAGGTTTGATCGGAATATGAATTATATTGGACCTGTCACCATTAGAGATGAGTGAACCTGAACAGCTCGACGAACAGCACAAAAAACATATCTAAACAGCATTGAATTCAATGGGAAGCAAAACTTGTGTTAGTAAGCGCAAGGGAGGCTAGTGTTAGTAAGGGCTAGGAGGGTTGAAAAAAAAAAGAAAATATGCAATAAAGCAGGACAGTTATTCTTACCGAGTCTCCCGAGCAGCGGTCACATTGCTTGCTGGTTCGCTCATTAACTCTCATACATATTCACTGCTTCCCCCCTCCAGCAATCCAGCGTCTGTGATTGGTTGCAGTCAGAGCACACCCCTTACCCATGTGACAGCGTCTGTGATTGATTGGAATGAAATATGTATCTATTCCCCTAACGAAGTGTAAAAATAAATAAAAAAAAAACCTAGCACAGGGTCCCCCCATATATTGGTACCCAGTACAGATAAAACAGATGGCTACAGGATGCAACCCCCTGCCATGTGCTTATCTTGGCTGTCTATCAAAATAAAACGGGCCTCTTGCGGCTTTTTTAAACTTTTTTATATAGATAATTAAAAACAAACAGCATGCAGTCCCCCCCAATTTTAATACCCAGCCAAGAAAAATCTGACAGCTGGGGTCTGGTATTCTCAGACTGGAGAGGCCAATTGTTATTGGACCCCAGGCTAAAAATAGCAGTCTGCAGCCGCCCAGAATTGTCGCATCCATTCGATGCAACAATCCCGGCACATTAATTGCCTCATCCCGATTGCCCTGGTGTGGTGACAATTGGGGTAATATAACGGGTTAATGACAGCTCACAGCTGCCACTTAACCCTAGATTAGTAATAAGAGGCATCTATGAGACCCCCCACATTACTAATCTGTAGGTGAAAAGAAATAAACACAAACACCGAAAAAATTCTTTATTTGAAATAAAATACAAAACAACACCCTCTTTTACTCCTTTATTAACCCCCAAAACACCCAAGTCCAACGTAATCCACACAAGGTACCACAACAATCTTGGCTATGCTACATTCTGCAGTTGCAGCACGCTCGCAGGCAGAGCAGAGACTGAATGACTGCAGGCAGAGACTGACTGAGCCGCAGCTGTGAGTGGTGACATCACTAACTTTATGTGCGGTCACAGCTGTAGGTTCCCACGGTACTCCACCTGTGACCACAGGAAAACTCACCTCAGGTGAACTGATTGAACTCAGTGACCTCACCTCAGGTGAACTGAGTTCACTCAGACCAGCATCTCCTGACAGAAAACTTCTTTTTTGCCAAGAGATACAGATTTGGTTCTGAAATTTATACACCATATTCCTGCACTAAATCTGCATCTTCTGACAAAAATAAGCATCTAAATGGGATGCGGTTTGGATGTTATATTGATGTGGTTTTTTTGCCAGGAGATGCAGATTTGGTGTAGGAATATGGTTTATAAACTTCAGCACCAAATCTGCATCTCTTGGCAAAAAAAAAAAAAGCACAAACGGTTTTGATGCTGTTTCGGTGCAGTTTTCTGCCAGGAGATGCAGATTTGGTGCTGAAATGTCTGCACCAGATTTCTGCACTAAATTTGCATCTCCTGGCAGAAAACCCACACCAAAACAGTGTCAAAATCATTTTTGTGCATTTTTTTTTTTTGCCAAAAGATGCAGATTTGCTGCTGAAACTTATACGCAAAATTCCTGCACCAAATCTGCATCTCCTGGAAAAAATACCACATCAATATTGCATCAAAACCGAACTGCATTTAGATGAGGTAATTTTTTTTGCCAGAAGATGCAGATTCGGTGCAGGAATTTGGTGTATAAATTTCAGCACCAAATCTGCATCTCCTGTCAAAATATTGCATGAAACCTGCATCACGTTTTGATGTATTTTTTTGCCAGGAGATACAGAAATGCTGCAGGAATTTGGTGTATAAATGTCAGTACCATATCTGCAGCTCTTGGCAAAACAACATGGTTTTCTGCCAGGAGATGCAAGTCTCATTAAACTGAATAATTTCACCTGAGGTGAGGTCACTGAGTTCAACGAGTTCACCTGAGGTCAGTTTAGCGGTGGTCACAGGTGGGCTACGTGGGAACCTACAGCTGTGAAAGGCAGATAAACTGAGTGACATCACTGCTCATAGCTGTGGCTCAGTCGGTCTGTGCCTGAAGCCACAGAATGTGGTTATGTTTTGTGCCCACATGCTGTTACTTCAGTATGTAGCAGAGTCGGGATCGTTGTGGATTATGTCAGAACTGGGTGTTTGGGCTTAATAAATTGGAGAAAGAGGGTGTTTTTTTGTATTTTATTTCAAATAAATAATTATTATTATTGTTATTATTTTTACTATTATTATTCAGCCCCCAGTTGTCTCCTTTATCTTTGCTGTGTATGAAAATTGGGGGGGGTTAAATATTTTTTTAGAAAAAGCATAGGGTTTCTTGTATTTTCATACACAACCAAAATAAGCACACGGCTGGGGGCTGCAGCCTGTAGCCATATGTTTTATCTGCACTGGATATCACAATATATGAAGACCCTATGCAAATGTATTTATTTAATTATTTTTACACCACTATAGAGACGCAGACAGTGTGTGTGATTCCAAGCAACCACAGATTCTATCACACAGGATGGGGACGCGGTCTGACTGCAACCAATCACATGCCTGGACTGCTGGTAGGCAGGGGAAACAGTGAATATGTATGAGAGTAATGAGCAGCCCTGGAAGCAGTGTTACAGCTGCTCAAGAGACCCACTAAGTATTATGCTCATGTTTTATTCTCTATTCTCTTTTTCTTTCTTTTTTTTCTAAATTATACGGGTTGTCAAATCCGAATAGTTACATAGAGTTCCCTGAGAACACCATGTGTGGGGTCGGTGTACAGATACTAGGACCTCACCTGAACTAAACCCTGTTAAGAACTTGTGGGCCCTTGTTAAGTGGGAAATTTACACTAAAGGAAAACAGGACATCTCTCTGAACAGTGTCCGTGAGAATGTGGTTGATGCTGCCCAAAAAGTTGATCATCAACAGATTTGGAATCTGATAGACTCCATGGATGGGAAGTTTATGACTGTCATTAAAAAATAGGGTGGCTTTATTGGTCACTAATATATTTCTTTTAATGTATATTTGTACATTTCAGCAGTTTGGTTATTATTCTCACTTTAGTAGATGAAAATTATCAATTGAGGTGGGAAAACTGACATTTTTCATTTAGTCTCATAATATTTCTGTCAGGGGCACACATATAGCATACTTTTTGTTTTGTAAGATGCATCGAATTATAAGACGCACCCCTAATTTAGAGGAAAAAAAGGGGAAAAAATGGGTCCGTCTTATAATCCGGTGGTGTCTTACCGCAGAGATGGAGGCAGAGTTGGTGGAGTGGGGTTAGAGGAGGCAGGGGCGGTGCTGTAGTAGGGCGATGCTGTAGATGGTGCAGCTGGTGACCTAGATGCTTGCTGCGGGAACTGTGAGGTAGGAAGAGCATCTCGAAACGGTCGGCGGTTCGGGCTTCAAAGAAATGGTGCCTGGAGTCGGCGTGTGCACAGATGGAGCTCTCAGCTGAATGACAAACTGAGATCTTATCTGTGCACGCACCACCTCCAGGTGCCAGTTTTCTTAAGTCAACTGCAGGAAGATCAATGAGCCAGAGGCAGCGTGTGCACGGATTAAATCTGGGCGTCATTATTTGAAGCCTGCACTGCTATTATTTTCAGAATGGCAGCCCCCGCAGCACAGCTCGCAGCACAGCACACCGCCTGCAGTAAGCCCGCAGCACAGCGCCTGCGGCCTGCAGTATATTCTGCTTTCCCTCTCCACCTTCCCCGGTAAGCCAAATTTTTGGGAGGAAAAGTCCGTCTTATAAATCGAAAAATACAGTAACTTCTGCAACCTGTGCAGTTGTACAGTGGCCCAAGAGGTAAGGGGCCCCATTTCTACCTCCAAAGCCAGTGGAATTAAGCATTTTGGTCAGCTATTGAACTGAAAAGGGCCCATACAAGGTTTTTGCACAGAGGCCCTTTTCTATTGTGTCCACCAGTGAATTCTGCACAGTAATAGTTGCTCAATAATTATGCACACATGCACACATTTATGTAGCATCACTCACACATCAGTTTATCACATATGAGAGCCATCAATGTTTGTCATATATACCTATTATATTCTATGGTGCTCTTCATATGTCACTGATTTTTTGTGAACCGAGTAGTCTGTGCAAGAGACATGTCTGATTTACCATAGTAAGCTCACATATTATAGGTGTATACAGGGCATTGCTACAATTGTGAATAAATGATAACCACTTGGAATCATCTTGAGAAATATAAACCTACACATCAAAGCATGACGCGATTCACTCCTGCTCTCCTAGAACTATTTTTATGCATGGAAACAATAATTTTAATAGAAGAAAAATAAATTATTAATTTTACAGTTTAAAATAACATTTCGATGCTGACTGGCTCTGTTTACTGGTCAACATGTTTGCATGCATTAGCAGATACAATTCTTTGTGGTTTCTGCATCACATTGCTTGACAGATCACAAATCACGTCAGAAGCTTAAAAGTCCAATGAAAAGTATCTACTGCTTTAATTGATTCCAGTTGGAAAACAAGCTGTGCTAACATATGATGGAAACTTCATCCATATGTACAACATACGATCTTGCAGATACTTTGTAACTAGTGTTGCATAACTTTCTGTAAGATATTTTGAGTTATCTTGACTTTTTCAGCCATTTGTTTTTTTACTAGGGCAATATCCTGCAGCCATTCTTGGAAGCTCCAGGAATGCCACTAATCTCGATGTCTTGATTTTACTAATTCGATTCTGAATTCTCAGTTGTTACATAGGAATATGTCTTCTTTGATGCGTAATGCTATCTACATTTGCTACTAAACCCAGATCATATTATTGGTTAGTGGCACATTATAGACTAAAGTAACTGTGTGATATTCTAGAAAAACTAACAGCTGTCCTCTAAGCCACAGTGTGTATGAAAGAGTAAGCACACAAATAGCTGAGATATCTGCCAGGATTTACTCTATACATGTCATTGCCTTACAATAGTAAAGGGGTTGGACTTCCCAGACTGGCACCTCATCAGTGATGTCTCCCGGTGGATATGGCATTGTTAGACCACTTGATTGTCACAGTCACAGCCTTCACACAGACAGACGTGATGGAAGAACCAAGGCTGCAGCCCATCAACATCACTGGAACAACAATAATCTGGGAAAATGGGTGTTTTTTTTTTCTCCTGGGGCATTTTAGCATTTAATGGAGTTGTCCAGTAGATGTTTCTGTAATCAGTCGCAAAAAAAAGTTGAAAACAACCCAACACATGACAAAAATGTCTATTGCTGTCCTACCACTCTTGCTGTTGTCAACCTAAAAATGGAAGTGATCACAAGGCATTGTGCACATTATTGTCATGTGACACAGGTTTCGTCACAGGTGTTATTTAATTTTCAGTTTACTTTCAATCTCTGTTCTGGAGATGAAAAGTTTTGGTTATTTTCTGGACGAGTTTGAAGTTTTTTTTAAGGGAAACTGTCACTAGATTTAAAAATATAAACTGTATACATTCTGAAGTAGACCTTAATCATGTTGCAAGTATACCAGCCTCATTAGGTCTAAAATGTCTCTTTAATAATGTACAGTTAGGTCCAGAAATATTTGGACAGTGACACAAGTTTTGTTATTTTAGCTGTTTACAAAAACATGTTCAGAAATACAATTATATATATAATATGGGCTGAAAGTGCACACTCCCAGCTGCAATATGAGAGTTTTCACATCCAAATCGGAGAAAGGGTTTAGGAATCATAGCTCTGTAATGCATAGCCTCCTCTTTTTCAAGGGACCAAAAGTAATTGGACAAGGGACTCTAAGGGCTGCAATTAACTCTGAAGGCGTCTCCCTCGTTAACCTGTAATCAGTGAAGTAGTTAAAAGGTCTGGGGTTGATTACAGGTGTGTGGTTTTGCATTTGGAAGCTGTTGCTGTGACCAGACAACATGCGGTCTAAGGAACTCTCAATTGAGGGGAAGCAGAACATCCTGAGGCTGAAAAAAAAGAAAAAATCCATCAGAGAGATAGCAGACATGCTTGGAGTAGCAAAATCAACAGTCGGGTACATTCTGAGAAAAAAGGAATTGACTGGTGAGCTTGGGAACTCAAAAAGGCCTGGGCGTCCACGGATGACAACAGTGGTGGATGATCGCCGCATACGTTCTTTGGTGAAGAAGAACCCGTTCACAACATCAACTGAAGTCCAGAACACTAACAGTGAAGTAGGTGTATCTGTCTCTAAGTCAACAGTAAAGAGAAGACTCCATGAAAGTAAATACAAAGGGTTCACATCTAGATGCAAACCATTCATCAATTCCAAAAATAGACAGGCCAGAGTTAAATTTGCTGAAAAACACCTCATGAAGCCAGCTCAGTTCTGGAAAAGTATTCTATGGACAGATGAGACCAAGATCAACCTGTACCAGAATGATGGGAAGAAAAAAGTTTGGAGAAGAAAGGGAACGGCACATGATCCAAGGCACACCACATCCTCTGTAAAACATGGTGGAGGCAACGTGATGGCATGGGCATGCATGGCTTTCAATGGCACTGGGTCACTTGTGTTTATTGATGACATAACAGCAGACAAGAGTAGCCGGATGAATTCTGAAGTGTACCGGGATATACTTTCAGCCCAGATTCAGCCAAATGCCACAAAGTTGATCGGACGGCGCTTCATAGTAAAGATGGACAATGACCGCAAGCATACAGCCAAAGCTACCCAGGAGTTCATGAGTGCAAAAAAGTGGAACATTCTGCAATGGCGAAGTCAATCACCAGATCTTAACCCAATTGAGCATGCATTTCACTTGCTCAAATCCAGACTTAAGACGGAAAGACCCACAAACAAGCAAGACCTGAAGGCTGCGGCTGTAAAGGCCTGGCAAAGCATTAAGAAGGAGGAAACCCAGCGTTTGGTGATGTCCATGGGTTCCAGACTTAAGGCAGTGATTGCCTCCAAAGGATTCGCAACAAAATATTGAAAATAAAAATATTTTGTTTGGGTTTGGTTTATTTGTCCAATTACTTTTGACCTCCTAAAATGTGGAGTGTTTGTAAAGAAATGTGTCCAATTCCTACAATTTCTATCAGATATTTTTGTTCAAACCTTCAAATTAAATGTTACAATCTGCACTTGAATTCTGTTGTAGAGATTTCATTTCAAATCCAATGTGGTGGCATGCAGAGCCCAACTCGCGAAAATTGTGTCACTGTCCAAATATTTCTGGACCTAACTGTACATCTCACATTCCATAAGATGTGAGTCAAATATTTAAATCCATAAGGCATCAGTCTCTCCTTAAGGAGGTATACAGGGCAGCATCCTCATAGTTCCTTTTGATTGATACCTTTTGATTGATACTATACAGCTCCGAGATGTTCTTGAAGGGTTGTCAAAAAATAAAGGGGAATACCCCCAAGCTGAATGCGCTTACTCCCAATTATACATTGGGGCTCATCAGGAGATGAAAATGAGGCACAATTGCCATTATCGTCTGTGGCTGCGCATATGGCAGGATATGTCACCAGAACCAGTATACAAGCTGCAAAGCAGAAATATCACTGGCACTGAACCATAGATAGAATGGCAATATATAGCGTCCTGGGATCCAGAACCAGGCAAGGGAAGTTAACCTCTAACATGACGATGCCAAAGCTGGGTGTAACCAGCAGCAGGGAAAAGCCGGCCTGGATCATGACACAGTGTCGTTTTACATGGCAGCAATAGTGTCCGGATAGAGATAACCACACTGCAGCCATGGGTATCACAGTGGAAAAGAGCTTATAGGTTCTATTAACGCATTCATATATCGAGCTTTGTTGGAGTATAACCAATCTCAAGCAATAGTAATAACATCTTTTGGTCATATTTGCATTTTGGCTTCTGTTCATGATGAAAACCATAGCACTGTAGATCACCTGATGGAATATAATAGGAGTAAACATACACTTGGATTTTACATACAATGTATAAGCAAAAGAGGATTATCAGCGTCTTCCTCCTTATCTGTTGACTTCGCACTTGTTATGACTAGTGTCCTCCATTCAGACGGCTCCGGGTAATATTAGGAATGTATACATAACATTGCGCTGCTTGTGTCTGCAATGTGAAAAATGACAAACCTTTACATGCAGCTGAAATTAAATAGTGGTTTGCTTCACATTGAAATATTCTAAAGTTTGTGAATTTCTAAAATGACATTTGTATAGAACTATAGCAAGTCACTCTCTTGTATGCACTTTCTGAAATGATTATTGCAGTAATAATGGATTGTACATTTCTAAATTGACATTACGGGTGCGCCGAGGTATTAAACTATTCAGTGAACTTATTGAAACAGTGCTCTACTGACACAGTCTGAGCAAATACTGGGTAAGTGAGAAGTGTGTATAAAAAGGATAATACTTTGTTTTATATGATACCAATCACATCAAGGGAATCTGTCACCAGATTTTTACAGCATAACGAAAAGACAGAGATCCTAATTCTAGCTATGTATCACTTACTGGGTTATTGTTCTACTTTTGATAAAATTACCATTTTATTTTGCAGGAGATTATCACTAAAGGACTAGTAAATCTGCTGCTATATAGTCATATTCATCAGTTCATTATTATTTCATCCCAAACAATAAATAACAGCTTTCTGCCTATGCACAGGTTACACAGAAAGCTGCCAATCAGTGATGTGGGCAGGGTTATACAGAGCTCAGCATTCACAGACCTGATTGATCTGAAGCAGATAAAACGGAGATTTTAATAAAAATACACCAACCAGTATAGTAACATATTTTTTGGATTATAATAAACACTTTTTCCCCAAAAAATTTCTGGGGAAAATGGGGGTGCATCTACATCTACATCAGCCCAATGTAGCTTACCGGGGGGCGCAGAGTCACAGGAAGCCAGTGGCTGCACGATTGATGCGATACTGCGGGCCCTGGGCTGGGAGGAGAGGATGTACTGATGGCGTGAGGCAGACGCCATTGATATCTCGGTGACGTTTACTATGAACTTCAGGAAAATGGCCTTGGAGGTGGCGCATGTGCAGATTGAGATCTCAGACCCTGATCTCCCTGTGATGGATGCGGTGGACTTCATAAAAATGGTGCTGGAAGTGGTACATACACAGATTGAGATCTCAGCTCTCTGAGATCTCACACTGTACATGCGTCGCCTCTAGTGCCATTTTCCTGAAGTCCATTGCATCTGTCATCTGGAGTTCAATGGCGTCTGTCTCGCACCACCACGACACCCCCTCCTCCCAGTATCTCCCCACTCGTACTGCCGCCAGCTTCTTATGACCCCGCACCCCCGGTAAGCCCCATTCGGCCTACAAGAAGAATCATAAGACTACAACACGGGCCCCCATTTTAACATTACAAATTATTTTTTTCTTATTTTACTCCTCTGTATTTGGGGTGTGTCTTATAGTCCAGAAAATATGGTAATTGACACATTGCTGGATTAAGGGTCTCTGTCCCAATTCCATTTTTGTGGCACATTATCTCTGTAAATCAGACCAGACTAGAGCATGCTGGTATTTTTTTCACACATGCGGTAACATTGGATCAGTGTGCTCTCTGTTTCCCCACAGACCAAAAATACATTTGTGTGAACATACCCTTAAGGCTGCTTTACACGCAGCGAGATTGCTAGCGATGTCGCTCGTGAAAGCACCCGCCCCCGTCGTTTGTGCGTCATGGGCAAATCTCTGCCCGAGGCACACAATATCGCTAACACCCGTCACACGTACTTACCTTCCTAGCGACGTCGCTGTGGGCGGCGAACAACTTCTTTGTTAAGGGAGAGGTTCGTGCGCCGTCACAGCGACGTCACACAGCGGCCGACCAATAAAAGCGGAGGGGCGGTGACCAGCCGAATTAACGACACGCCCACCTCGTTGCTGGAGGATGCAGGAACGCTGTTGTTCGTCGTTCCCGGGGTGTCACATGTAGCGATGTGTGCTGCCTCAGGAACGACGAACAACCTACGTCCACAATGACCAACTAGATTTTGAAAATGAACGACGTGTCAACGATCAACGATTAGGTGAGTATGTTTGATCGTTAACACTCGCTTGGAGCTGTTACACGTAACGACATCGCTAATGACGCCGGATGTGTGTCACGAATTCCGTGACCCCGACGACATATCGTTAGATATGTCGTTGCGCGTAAAGCCCCCTTTAGAGAAATGTACAATAATAAAGCTTACAATACTAAAGGATTGCCTATAACATCCACAGATAAGTATGGATATGTGTAAAGCCTTCTAGAACTGTACATGATCAGCTGAGGTGGGACACGTCAGTTGTCTAGTTCTAGAACATTTGTCAGCCCTTTGTGAACAGATAAAAGTACGGTAAATTCCACAGCTTTTTTCCACCATATATTGATGATTAGTTCTATTGTGAAATAAAAGTTTAAAAACAAATAAAAGTTAATTCAGACAGGGAACATTCTAATCAGATTTCGATAATAGGAGTAATATATGAAATACATAAGAGTGATAAATTCTGTTCTACCATCAGATGTTGTCTCCTAACACTTTTGGGAGAAATTGAATATAGTGTATTACCGAAGCTACTGTAACTCAAGTGATGGGACTGTTTTACTGTTATCGGACTTAGACATTATCTACCGACATTCAAAATTTTGATAAATTAATGTCTAGTTTATTGTCCTATGTGGTATCAAATTTTATTAGTTGATATGTTCATCATATGCGCTCCCAGACTTCCATTATGTGCTGTAAAGGTAGTGTCACACACAGCGACGACGACAACGACATCGCTGCTAAGTCGCCATTTTCTGTGACGTAGCAACGACCTCAACAGCGACGTCGCTGTGTGTGACACATAACATCGATCAGACCCCTGCTGCGAGATCGCTGCTCGCTCTCGAATATTCCAGGTCATTTTTTGATCGCTGCTATCCCGCTGCGCCACATGCATCCTTGTGTTTGACACTGCAGCAGCGACGGTCGCGACGACGCTGTAGGCAGTGACGTAGGACTGAAGGCAGGACAAGGGCGTGTTTTTGCGGTGTATTTTACAACGCCCCGACGACTCCGATTGGTGGTCATAACAGTGTTCCGATTGGGTAACTTGCCGAAGGCGTTACAGTAATTTCATTCTTTAAGTTCCATTCTTTGTTCCACGTAGTAGAGTCTCTGTCTTGTGTCGCTAGTGTGTCGTTCTTTGTGTCTTCCTTTGTTTGGCATGGTCACCCAATCAGGCGCCGCTGTAGTGATCACCAATCGGAACAGAGGGGCGTGAAAAATGCAACGCAAAGGCGCTGTAGCAATCACCAATCAGAACAGAGGGGCGTGAAAAGAGGCAACGCAAAACATATCTAGGGGTAAACACCACGCCTCTATCAAGGTCTGAGTCGTCGCACAGTGACACGTGTGACACGTCCCAACGACCTTCGAGGTCGCTAGGATTGCTGCTCCGTCGCTGCTTAAAATTACATGTTTGACAGCTAACTAGCGATCATGTAAGGTCGCTGTTACGTCACAGGAAATGGTGACGTAACAGCGAC
Organism: Anomaloglossus baeobatrachus; assembly: GCF_048569485.1. Lineage (NCBI taxonomy): Eukaryota > Metazoa > Chordata > Amphibia > Anura > Aromobatidae > Anomaloglossus > Anomaloglossus baeobatrachus. The sequence goes on along the minus strand of NC_134354.1, from coordinate 509,552,489 downwards.
GTCGTTGTCGTTGTGTGTGAACCCAGCTTAAGGTTATGATCTGGTGTTGATGTGAAGTATGGTAGCAGATTGGCAATGTTACAAATAAACAGCAGCGAGTCCAAATTTTGGGATGCTCCTTGGCAAGTCAAGAAGGACAGCAGATGACAGACGAGGAGAGGACCAACATGGTTTTATTGGAGATGAATATTTAAAAACTCCCTTTAATAGTGTTTCACCTCTAGGCAAATTTTCTATTACAAAACTGTATTTTCAGCATATAATGTGATGGCTATGCTTCCCCATCCACTAACTTGAGTTAATATTGAATTTACCTGCCTCTTAAAATGTTAAGATAATACAATACTACTTGAAAAAATGTTCTGCAGATGTACACGTGTAGAGGCAGAATAGTGTCTGCATAAAGCACCTCGGGCTGTAGAACATGGCTGGTGTCCCAGATAGCAGTATGTTATGGAATGGTCACCTACATTCTTCAGCTGTTGTAAAAGTACGACTTCCAGCATGTTCTAACAACCACGTGTTATCTGGGAATGCTAGGAGTTGTAGTTATGCGACAGCTGGAGAGCCATATGTCAGAATCACTGTCTTCTCACTTACTGTTTACCATCTGTTCAGATTAAGGTGTTTAGCTGAACCAGTTACACAGGCTTCACTGCTTGTATTGTTCTGCTTACCATAACACAATATTTGTATTAACATTAGTTGTATTGAATTTAATATACAGTAGTTGGATTTGTAGATTTTATGCACAAGTGAATATAAAAGTCTACACACCTCAGTTAAAATGCCAGGTATTCGTCACGTAAAGAAATCATACTATCATTTATTTTCCTTCTTGGGGGACACCATAGTGATTTTGCCCCAGAGGGGTGTATAAGTAGATTCAGAAGAAGGCTTATTCACCTTGGTTGGCTTTGTGTGTGCCTTAATTTGGCACATAAAATTTGGGTGTCGGGCATTTTCTATTATAAAAGTGGTGTTATGTTCATATTCTTCTTCTTTCAACATTCCTCCTGTTGCCATTTTCTAAATCTTTCTCCAAAATATTTTGGAATTCTATCCAATGCTTCTGTACCACCCCGCTCTCGGCAGCCGAGCAGCTCGGATCCGGTCCTTCTGTGGGTGGCTCGAGGGTCTCTCTACCTGGGGGGTCTCGCGGTCACTTCAAGGGAAAAGGGGGGTGATGGGATGGTGGATGTAGAACGTATATGTACAGGCTGGGCCGTACGGAGTTCATGACGCCACCCATGGTATGTGGTGATATTGGACACCACTGCTACAGTTACAGGGCACCCGGTGGAGATGTTGTGCAACAAGTTATTAACCCCTCCGTGGGCAGGGATGGTGGCCCCGGGACCCATTGGTGTTTGGCGGTGCAGGGAGATGGGCGACTATTAGAAAACACACGGGTCTCTGGTAAACCAAGGTGATGGTGGTCGGTGCCCGCAGCCAGCTGCGTTCGTGTTCCCCCACAAGCTAGTGGTCTCTGTCTTTCTCCTGCACCTGTTTTAGAATGGTGGACTGCCTGTTCTTGCAACTTCAGGAGTCCGCTCTCGGCTGGTTGTCGCCTAAGGAGCCCATTGCCCACAGACGCTGGCCTGTGGGATCTCTGAGCCATGGTGGTGGCCTGTTATCCCCCTCGGTGGGCTGTTGCCTTCAATTGGGACTTTGGGTAGGACAGGACCTCTAGTCCTGGCCGCAATCAGTTAATTAACTAGTTCCAGTCGCTTCTGGACCTTGCTTCAGGGTCTGAGTACCCCCCTGTGTGCTCCGGTTTCCGAGTCGGTTCCCCGGGTCGGTACCGGCGGGCTACAACCCTGTCCCGGTCCACCACGGTTCCACCGAGCCACCTTCCCGGCTCCTGCAGACGGAGACCACCGTCTGCCTCCTAGCCAAAGGCACCAGGGCTCCTACCCTGGTACCTGTCAGTTTGTCTCAGGCCCAGACACAGGCCTGACCTCCACTCTCCTTGAACTCCACAACTAATCTGACTTTTCCCCGTCCCGGGCTGTCTAAAACTCCTCGGTGGGCGTCTTCCAACCGCCTGGTTCCACCCCCTGGTGTGTCTATCAAGCCCTTAGGGGGTGACTAGGATTTTAAGGTTGGCTGTGTGTTACCTGTGAGGGAAAGGTGTAATGTGGGGCCCTATTTGTGACTACCTGGCCCGGCCAGGGCGTCACACTTCAAAGTAGAGATGGGCGAATAGCAACAATTCGTGTTGGGATTATTTATAACCAATACCAAAGTACTAATCCGATGCAAACCTTATTCAAGTTAATGGGGAAAATAGCATTTTTCTAGCCTTGACGAATGCTGGAATAGTTCTCGGTATTCTGTAAGAGTTATCCGAGCTGGAATCGCTACTATTCGCCCATCACTGCTTATAAGCCTACATAGATAAAGCGTATGCACAGCCAAAGGTTTTCTATTGTAATTTCCATACAGATGTGATCAACAGGGTGCAATAACAGAGCAATGTTTAAAGCTGTGCTTCACCCCACGTTTTTGCACCAAGCATTAGTGTCGATGTATCTATTTCAGTTATGTCACACAGTTCATTTGTGACAATCCTGATGTTACATTGTCCACAAAGTCTATAAAAATAATGTTAGTGGAATGATAGTATCTGGCATGTGACGCAAGGATACTATGCTTTTTATTGTAAACTGCCTAATTCTTACTGTCAAGATGATCAGATATCTGGCAGCCACCTATGTTTCCCCATTACTCCATTAAATATCATAGTCATTTAGCCAAGATAAATATTCACGTTATTGAGGAAATGAAGTGTAATAAGTATTGAGTGAACAATCGTTTAGCTGTTGTAATCCCATGCCTATGATTTACAGAAAGGGGAAAACAATTATTGTTGTAGATTGTAGGCTTTATGAAGAGATGGGTGGCTTTTGATAAATTCAATAGTGATGAAGATCTGGATCAAAATGTTAGGCTACGGGTTGAACTAGATGGACTTAAGCCTGCTACACACGCTTCAATATATCTCACAATCCGTCGTTGGGGTCAAGTTGTAAGTGACGCACATCCGGCATCGTTTGTGAGGTATCTGCGTGTGACAGCTACGTGCGATCAGGATTGAACGCAAAACCGTTGATCGCAAACACATCGTATCATTCTCTAGAATTGAGCGTTTTGTTGCACGAACCTAGTGAATTGTAACGTGTGACATCCCTCATACGATTTTGGTGTCTGATGCTATGTGCGCAGGTGTGCGCTCTGCACCGCAGCTTATAAAAGGTCTGCTTCAGAGCGCAGCTGAAAAGCTGCGTTCTGAAGCGCCTCACAATGTCTGTCATTCACTAATCTCTGTCGGTCCGTCACTATCTCTGTCCCTCACTCTCTGTCCATGTCAGTCTATCCCCCTCTCTCATATACTCACCGATCCCCGATCCCCGGCGCTGCACTGCATTCACACTGCTCCGGCGGCTTTTACTGTTTTGAAAAAGCCGGCCGCCCATTAAACAATCTCGTATTCCCTGCTTTCCACGCCCACCGGCGCCTGTGATTGGTTACAGTGAGACACGCCCCCCATGCTGAGTGACAGGTGTCACACTGCACCCAATCACAGCAGCTGGTGGGCGTGTCTATACTGTGTAGTGAAATAAATAATTAAATAATTAAAAAAAACGGCGTGCGGTTCCCCCCAATTTTAATACCAGCCAGATAAAGCCATACGGCTGCAGGCTGGTATTCTCAGGATGGGGAGCTCCACGTTATGGGGAGCCCCCCAGCCTAACAATATCAGCCAACAGCCGCCCAGAATTGCCGCATACATTATATGCGACAGTTCTGGGACTGTACCCGGCTCTTCCCGATTTACCCTGGTGCGTTGGCAAATCGGGGTAATAAGGAGTTATTGGCAGCCCATAGCTGCCAATAAGTCCTAGATTAATCATGTCAGGCGTCTATGAGACACCCTCCATGATTAATCTGTAAATTACAGTAAATAAACACACACACACCAGAAAAAATCCTTTATTAGAAATAAAAAACACAAACATATACCCTGGTTCACCACTTTAATCAGCCCCAAAAAGCCCTCCATGTCCGGCGTAATCCAGGATGCTCCAGCGTCGCTTCCAGCGCTGCTGCATGGAGGTGACCGGAGCTGCAGAATACACCGCCGCTCCGGTCACCTCCACGCAGGTAATGAAGACAGCCGCGCGATCAGCTGCTGTCACTGAGGTTACCCGCTGTCACTGGATCCAGAGGTGGATGCAGCGGTGGCCGTGGGTAACCTCAGTGACCGCTCAGCTGATCGCGCTACTCACCGCCGCTCCTATCACCTCCACGCAGAAACTGAGGTGAGTAGCGCGATCAGCTGAGCTGTCACTGAGGTTACCCGCGGCCACCGCTGGATCCAGTGACAGCGGGTAACCTCAGTGACAGCTCAGCTGATCGCTCGGCTGTGTTCATTAGCTGTGTGGAGGTGACCGGAGCGGCTGTGTCTGCTGCAGCTCCGGTCACCTCCATGCAGCAGCGCTGGAAGCGACGCTGGAGCATCCTGGATTACGCCGGACAAGGAGGGCTTTTTGGGGCTGATTAAAGTGGTGAACCAGGGTATATGTTTGTGTTTTTTATTTCTAATAAAGGATTTTTTCGGGCGTGTGTGTTTATTTACTGTAATTTACAGATTAATCATGGAGGGTGTCTCATAGACGCCTGACATGATTAATCTAGGACTTATTGGCAGCTATGGGCTGCCAATAACTCCTTATTACCCCGATTTGCAAACGCACCAGGGCAAATCGGGAAGAGCCGGGTACAGTCCCAGAACTGTCGCATATAATGTATGCGGCAATTCTGGGCGGCTGTTGGCTGATATTGTTAGGCTGGGGGGCTCCCCATAACGTGGAGCTCCCCATCCTGAGAATACCAGCCTGCAGCCGTATGGCTTTATCTGGCTGGTATTAAAATTGGGGGGAACCGCATGCCGTTTTTTTTAATTATTTAATTATTTATTTCACTGCACAGTATAGACCCGCCCACCGGCTGCTGTGATTGGGTGCAGTGTGACACCTGTCACTCAGAGTGGGGGCGTGTCTCACTGTAACGAATCATAGGCGCCGGTGGGCGGGTAAAGCAGGGAATACGAGATTGTTTAATGGGCGGCCGGCTTTTTCAAAACAGTAAAAGCCGCCGGAGCAGTGTGAACGCCGTGCAGCGCCGGGGATCGGGGATTGGTGAGTATGAGAGAGGGCTGCTAACTTCAGTCACTTAGGAGATTAGCGGTCACCGGTGAGTCCTTCACAGGTGACCGCTAATCAGGACGCGACACAGACAGAGCCGCAGCATGACCGTGAAGTCGGGTGAAGTTCACCCGAGTTCATTCTGACAGTGCGGCTCTGTCTGTGTCTGCTGTCATCTGCCATTCAGCTCTGCTACATGGCTGTCTGTGTCTGCTGTTAGCGGCCATGTAGCAGAGCTGAATGGCAGATGACATAGTAAAAACACATCCCTACACATTACACACGCTTGGCAAGTCAATAAATAAAAAAAAAAAAAAAAAAAAAAGGTGCCCAATGCATACGTCACAGAGCACATGATCTAAAGGATCGCACACAAAATTGACCAATTTAACATAGACTACTAACGCTCGTGTGACAGCAAATGAACGACCAACGTGCAATCGCATAAGATCCCGTATGCAACCTGGGCGTGTCACATCGCAAATGCGATTGTACAACTTATTGCAACGTGTAAAGTGGGCTTTAGAGTCTCCCTTCAACCTTAAAAACTATGATACTATGATAAGAGCTGAAAAGTGGCCAGTAGGGAAAGAATATGAAGGGATTTACCTGAAGGTCATTTTTTCAGTGATCTTATAAATGTAGGATGTTTGGCTGGGAGTGCTTCTAAATTTAGGATTCTTGTTTAGAGGCTACACTTCTATTCGGTTCTGGACTGAGATCTGAATGTGTTGCTATAGAGGGGGTTGATGGATGTATTAGCAATGGCACAAGATGTCAGGGTACCAAACTTAGAAATCTTAAAGTTAATCTACCACAAGGACTTCACCCACAAACTATTTATATGTGCATAAAGCTCTTTGAAAGACGAGCCCAGCAATATCTTTAAATGGCCAGTCCATTACTGAAAAATCCATGCTTGAATTGATATGCAAATGAGACTTAAAGGTAGACTGTCAGATGCAATATGCACCCAAAACCACGAGCAGTTTTGGGTGCATATTGCTAATCCCTGCCTAACCGTTCCTGTATACACTAGCATAGATAAAGTATTTCTAAAGATCTTTTATCTTATGCTAATGAGCGTTCTAGTCCCAAAGGCATGATATCCACAACTAGCTGCCCTCTTAGCATGTTAGTATGCCTACAGGGGTGTACTAACATGCTATTCAATGCAGCGTCACCAGGGATGCCGCGCGTACCTGTGTTTGCTGTGACTGCATTACTGAGTCCCCGGCACTTCCAGTCATGTGCAGTAGACCTCTCTGAAGCCGGAATGTGTACACCCGGCTTCATACTGCACATGACCGGAAGTGCCCAGCATTCAGTAGCGTGGTCACAGCAAACACAGGTACGCGCGGCACTGCTGGTGATGCTTCATTGACTAGCATGTTAGTACACCCCTGTAGGCGTGCTAACATGCTAAGAGGGCAGCTAGTCGGTGGATATAATGCCTTTGGGACTAGCCCCTGCTCACATTAGCATAAGATAAAAAATCTTTAGAAATACTTTTTCTAAATATCTCTTTATCTATGCTAGTGTATACAGAGACGGTTAGGCAGGCATTAGAGATATGCACCCAGAACTGCTCGTGGTTCTGGGTGCATATTGGACTTGACAGGTTCCCTTTAAGATCTATTGCATATCTTAAGCCTCATCAAAATTAGCAACCTCTCCTGGCTGATCAACAGTTCATTTGCTGTGTTAGACAACTACAGAACCCTAAATCAGCCAGAGGGGGATATACAGGTACATAGTCAGACATAGTCATACATAGTCATGGTTAGAGATATAAACATTTCTGACTAGTTTCCTTTAAAGATGCATTCTGTATCTGGACAAAACTAACAGTAGCCAGATTGAGGGGCAGGACATAACTAAGATCCTCTCTGCTTAGTTCTCTTTGAAAATTTTGGGATGTTTTTTAAGGGACAGAAGAGGAGCCCCTGGATGTGTTTAGAGTGGAGTCAAGAACAACATGAAAATCTCCTCCAATTAACATTTACTCTGTAAAGAAAGAGATTTTTGTTTGTAGAGTTTATGAAAGTATATTTATATACTGTATATATATACAGGGTGGGCCATTTATATGGATACACCTAAATAAAATGGGAATGGTTGGTGATTGGCCATTTTGGATCTAGCTTTATTTTTTCCAATGGGAAGAGGGTCGTGTAACACATCAAACTTATTGAGAATTTCACAAGAAATACAATGGTGTGCTTGGATTTAACGTAACTTTATTCATTCATTAGTTATTTCCAATTTATGACCACTTATAAAATGTGTTCAAAGTGCTGCCCATTGTGTTGGATTGTCAATGCAACCCTCTTCTCCCACTCTTGACACACTGATAGCAACGCCGCAGAAGAAATGCCAACACAGGCTTTCAGTATCTGTTGTTTCAGATGCTCCACATCTTGTATCTTCTCAGCATAGAGAATTGTCTTCAGATGACCCCAAAGATAAAAGTCTAAGGGGGTCAGATCGGGAGACATTGGTGGCCATTTAACTGATTCACGATGACCATTCCACTTTCCAGGACACTGTTCATGTAGGAATGCTCGGACCTGACACCCATAATGTGATCGTGCACCATTTTTGGGGGTTGATGTCAGCTGTGTAATGTCAGCTGGCATCTAGCCCTGGTATTAATAATGAAGAGGTTTTTATGAGACACCTCCATTACTAACCCAGTAATAAAAAAAAACGGAAAAAAGAGTTTATTTGAATATAGACTCCCCCACACTATTCCTCATTCACCAATTTATTATCAAAAATGTTCCCACGAAATTCCGTCATAGTTAATAATCTCCAAATCTAGCTACTGTGAATAGCAGTAAAGTACAGCTATTTACAGGCGCCAAGTAGTGTTGACAACTTCTATCAGTTTAGCCAGGTCTTGTTGAGCGCAGTGTTAAGCTAGGGTGATCGGGGAGAGCCAGGCAAAGCACCAGAATTGGCGCATCTAACGTGATGCTCCAATTCTGGAGCAGCTGTGTGGCGCCCCAGGATCTGGTCGCCACAACAGCATTGCCTCTTCCAAAGGGTTAATGCTGAGCCTGGAGGTAATTGGGAAGTCTATTGGCCAGTAAGTACCAACATCCAACGCCGTTCCTCTCTCAGGCCAGCAGAATGAGCTCTAAACCTGGAGTTCCAGAAAGCACTCCCTTAAGTCTGACCTGAGGGAGGAGTTAGGTAGTCAGTCTGTTAGAAGAGTTCAAGGAGAGAGGAGCTGAGTAGTGCGATCTTGTGAGCTGGGGTTTGGAGCTAGGCTAGCTCAACCCAGAAAAACAGGAGCCGTAGCAAGGCACAGAGAAAAGAATCTAGGGGAGTACTGGTCATAACCGGTTCGCCTCCGAAGAACACAGTAAAATTAGACATCGGAGTCTGTGGTTGCCAGGGTGTAAAACCCTTACCTGGTAGCCAAATCCGAAGGGCAGGGGGACTGTAGGTCTCCTGGCCACCAAAACAATCTGAAGGTACAGCTGCATCACCAGGGCCCGGTGTGGCCCCAGCAGGGAAGCATCAGAGAGGGCCTGCGCAGCCTATCCTACGAGAAAGGGACGAACTACCGGTCCCAGCAGCAAGAGGGCCATTGCAAAACCCAGAGTGCAGGGTCCTGTAGAAGCAAAGGAAGAACAGGGAGTAGGCCTCATCACTCGACTGGCCAAGGAGATCCCCCCAGTTACTTCCAGGCCGACCGGATCCCCTTCACCACCTGTGACGGACTCCCAGGACTGAACTGTTCCAAAGTAAAAAGAAAAGAAGGTAAAGAGACTGTTGTTTGTGTCGGTTCTTACATTACCTGATTAGCCCTGCACCATTCCCAAGCACCATAGACTTTAATAAGCACCAACAGTTGCCCCGGGGTACCGCTCCACCTGTGGGGAGCAGAACCATCCCAGCTGCTAATCCATCAGCCCCGGAGGTCCCATTCGGCAGCGGCGGCTCCATAGCCGCAATCCACAGGTGGCGTCACGAATATTCCACAAACTTTATTATTAATTACCACCCCCACAACTGCCGTACTAGTTGACCCCGCCAGGGTCACGGAGCCGGGCCCTGCCACCACTGACTACACCCCGACTAGTCCGGCCCGGCACCGGGTGTCCCAGAGCCCTAGGGTGGGCGAGTCAATCTTGGCGTCACGAACAGGATCTCGTGCCCAGACCCACCGGGTACTGTGCGCCTTGAAAAACTGTGCTTAAAAGACTATTTTACTGTAAAAACTAGAGATGAGCGAACCGGTCGCGGTTCGGCTCGAGGTCGGTTCGCCGAACGGAGCTCCCGTTCGAGTTCGGTTCGTCGAACGTTCGACGAACCGAACTCGAACCAATAGGCTATAATGGGAGGCAATCACAAACACATAAAAATGCATTATAAATGTACACATTCAGTTAATAAACATTGCCATAACACTTACCGGTCCCCGCGATCCCTCCTGCACTCTGTCTCCTGCCGCTATTCCATCCGATGATCGCTGAATCCTCCCGGTGACTGGCACTGCCAGCAGAGATGCAGGACCTATCGTGATGTCAAAATAGCCATGTGACCAGTCACGTGGCTATTATCTCATTGGCTACAGACTGGTCACATGACTATGACGCGTCATGTAGGACCTGCGAGTGCATTTCTCCGGTACACGGAGCACATTTGTGTATCGCCGTGTACCGGCGACATGCTGTAGCACACGGTCGACTCCCCGTTCCGATAGGTACCGGCTGACACAGCCGGTCATTAACGGAGATCACCGTTGCCATAGCAACGCAGTTAGCGGTGACGTCACCGCTAACCGCGGCTCCGGGAATCACATGATCGGAGCCCTGTTGCTATGGTAACGCGTCTGTCACCGCCAGCAGCCAGCAGCACTGATCTCTCACTCCGTGAAGGCTGCACGCTGCTTTCCGTGCACCCTTTACAGAGTGATTTCTGCACGGGAAGCAGCGTCTTCCCTCATGCAGCAGTGATGTAGCAGAGCTTCATTTGTTGAACGAGAAAGACAGAAGACCATGGATCGTGGAGGGCTGACAGGGGGTAATAAAGATGGAGTCTCTAATGTGTCTGTGTATTTATTTCTATTAAAGTATTATTTCTCTGTGTGGTGTCTTTTTTTTAACCCTTTATTGGAAATTCTTAATGGCCGGGTCAAACGTGCCTGACATTAAGAATCTCTGGCTTAATACTAGCTAGTAAAACAAAGCCAGTATTAACTCATTATTACCCAACAAGCCACCCGGATCCAGCGCTGTTGGAAGAGTTGGATACAGCGCCAGATGATGACGCTTCTATGAAAGCGCCATTTTCTGGGGCGGCTGCGGACTGCAATTCGCAGCAGAGGCGCCAAGAAACCTCGGGCTAACCTGTGCTGCGGATTCCAATCCCCAGCTGCCTAGTTGTACCCGGCTGGACACAAAAATGGAGCGAAGCTCACGTCGTTTTTTTTTTAATTATTTCATGAAATAAGTGAAATAATTAAAAAAAACGGGCTTCCCTATATTTTTAGTTCCCAGCCGGGTACAAATAGGCAACTGGGGGTTGGAGGCAGCCCGTGGCTGCCTGCTGTACCTGGCTAGCATACAAAAATATGGCGAAGCCCACGTCATTTATTTGGTGGGCAAAAAACTTCTGCATACAGTCCTGGATGGAGTATGCTGAGCCTTGTAGTTCTGCAGCTGCTGTCTGCTCTTCTCCATACAGACAGACAGCAGCTGCAGAACTACAAGGCTCAGCATACTCCATCCAGGACTGTATGCAGAAGTTTTTTGCCCCCTGAAAAAATTATGTGGGTTTCGCCATATTTTTGTATGCTAGCCAGGTACAGCAGGCAGGTACGGCTGCCCCCAACCCCCAGTTGCCTATTTGTACCCGGCTGGGAACCAAAAATAAAGGGAAGCCCTTTTTTTATTATTTCATGAATTTCATGAAATAATTAGAAAACAAATGACGTAGGCTTCGCCCCATTTTTGTGTCCAGCCAGGTACAACTAGGCAGCTGGGGATTGGAATCCGCAGCACAGGTTGGCCTGAGCTTTCTGGGCCCCACTGCTGCGAATTGCAGTCTGCAGCCACCTCAGAAAATGGCACTTTCATAGAAGCGCCATCTTCTGGCGCTGTATCCAACTCTTCCAGCAGCTGCCTGCTATACCTGGCTAGCATACAAAAATATGGCGAAGCTCACGTCCTTTTTTTGTAGTTTTTTGGCAAAAAAAATAAAAAATGCTTCCCTGGATTTTACATTGCCAGTGAAGGTAACACCAAGCAGTGGGGGTTAGCAGCCAGTAGCTGCTTGGATTACCCTTAGCTAGCAATACAAAAAATGCAGCGGGAGCCCATATATATATTTTTTTAATTATTTATTTAAATAACTAAAAACAAAATGGGCTTCCCTGTATTTTGATTGCTAGACATCACAGTGCTGTAAAAATAAATCTTTAAAAAAAATGACGTAGCGCTCCGCGGTATTTTTGATTCTCAGCGCAGATAAAGCAGACAGCTATGGGTTGCCACCCCCATCTGCCTGCCGTTACCTTGGTTGGCAATCAAAATACAGGGAAGCCCATTAATTTTTTCTATTTAAAAATTAGTTAAAAAAAAATGACGTTGGGTCCCCCCATTTTTGATAGCCAGCTAGGGTAAAGCAGACGGCTGTAGCCTGAAAACCACAGCTGGCAGCTTTACCGTGGTTGGGGATCCAATGTGGAGGTCCCCCTAGGCTCTTTTTTTATAATTATTTCATAAATATTAATAATTACACAAAAAAAGTAGGGTCCCCCCCAAATTGGATCACCAGCCAAGGTAAAGCGGACAGCTGTGGTCTGGTTTTCTCAGGGTGGGAAGGTCCATAGTTATTGGGCCTTCACAGCCTAAAAATAGCAGGCCGCAGGCACCCCAGACGTGGCGCATCCACTAGATGCGCCAATCCTGGCGCTTAACCCCAGCTCATCCCGTGCCCTGGTGCAGTGGCAAACGGGGTAATAAATTGGGTTGATACTAGCTGTAAGGTCACCTGACATCAAGCCCAGCAGTTTGTGATGTCATGGCGTCTATTAGATACCCAACATCATAAACTGTCAGTACTAACAAAAAAAAAATCGACAAAAGAAATTTATTTGAAAAAACAGTCCCCAAAACATTCCCTCTTTCACCAATTTATTGTAAGAAAAAAAATAAAGGGGTCCCACGACGACTCTGGACCGTCTAGAATATGGGGGGGAGACACTCAGGGACCGTATCCCCCATTTTCTAGGAGTGCTGTCACGCTCCCCGGCTGCCCTGCCATGCTCCCCGGCTCCCCTGCCACGCTCCCCGGCTCCCCTGCCACGCTCCCCGGCTCCTTTGTCAGGCGTCCCCCGCTCCACGGCCTCCATGCTCCCTCACCTGCATCCTCCAGGCAACCCGGTCCCCGGTCCCGGCGCCCATCTGCGATGCTGAGCGCTCCTGCCTCCTGTGCACCGCTCCCTGCTCTGGCTTCTGGCACCCGGGCTTCGCGCATGCGCATTAGGGCGCGCGCACGGTCATTGACCCTCTCTTAAAGGGCCAGCGTCCTCCAACAGGATATTGAAGATTCAGGTGCAGGGTATATAGGGGGTTCCTTTCCAAGTGGGCGAGGCCTGTTCTTCGTGTTTGCTAAGCTAGGAGTCAGGTCTCCCTGTGCCATTATCTCGTACTTACCTATCTCTCTTGTAGAGCCGCTCCTGTCTCGCCAACCGGTCCTGACGGTTCCAGAACCCCGAACGGACTGTCCGCCATCTTCTCAGTTCCTACCGTCTCCGATCCCTGGATCCGTGTGGTGACCGACCTCCCCGTTCCGCTGGTTTCGGACCCTGCCTGACATCATCTCGGCCTCCGAACCTGCGCTCCGTCACCCGGACTACCTTCAGAGACTCCGTGGTCCCAGGGACTACTACACCCACTCCTCTGAACGGACTGTCTTGCTACCCGTAGTGCTTCGGCTACCGGGCACCTTGCCCTCGGTGGGGTGCTCAGTCCAGTGGATCCACTTCCTGGGCCTACCCGTCATCCTGGTCCTAACAAGTGCAGACCCTTCATGTGAGGAGTGTGGGTGCAATGAATCTGAACTCAGTCTCCCCGGGTCCACAGCAGCAGAGTCCATGTCGTAATGGTTGCTACCAAAGCTGCAATGCCCTGCTCATGAGGTAAGGGCATGCCTAATTAGGAGAACTATTCTACATTTCCAAATGTTGGTATTTGCTGATATTATTGCTATTCCACCTACTATATATTGGGGATAGGATCTTGGAGATGGAATACCCCTTTAAGTCCAGTTATCCAGCTGAATGAATACTAAACAACAGAGCTCGCTATTTAGATGTGTTTTCTTGTGGCGTGTAACGGACTCTCATGTTTGGTAGTCCTTCAGCAGGGCAACTATAAAAACAAATCCCTCCATTTGGAAATGTAGTATAGCTCTCCTGATCAATTATGTTCCTTACTTCATGACCAGGGCATTGCAGTAATAACAATAATTTATTCTTTTTTATAGCGTTATTAATTCCATAGCGCTGTATGTCTTTGGAGTGTGGGAGGAAACCCCACGCAAACACGGGGAGAACATACAAACTCCTTACAGATGGTGTCGTTGGTGAGAATTGAACCCAGGACCTCAGCGCTGCAAGACTGCAGTGCTAACCACTGAGCCACTGTGCCGCCCATTTAGCTTACAGATGCATAACCACCACTCACTGTGTCTGAACACAGGAAGCTGAGCTGACAGCCGCTCTGTGCATGCGGCAGCGTCTATTGTGAAGGAGAGGGCCGTGGGGGGATCAACGCTGCACAGGTACCGTGGGACACCGGGGAACACCGGTGGGGTTGTAGGGGGTGACCTGGCAGGGCCTGGGGAGGAGTTTTCTGTCGCATGTGTCATGGCACATGCGACAGAAATCAGAGGAGTAGGGTGAATGCGGCCGGCGCGCTGCTGTGCGCGCGGCCATCTTGGATTTCTGGGAGGGCATCAGGGGGGGCACTTTGGCGACACCGGGGGACCGGAGGGGACCGGGGAGGAGATTTATCATGTTTGTTCATGCCAGATGGGAGATAAATAATTTTTTACCGGCGCTGTCATTTACTGTAACGTGATCATCGGTGTACGGTGTATACCTGTGATCACGTGAGCGGGGACCGGAAAAACCGTCCTGAATCATGATCTCCAGGGTCTCAGCTAGCCCTGAAACCCCGGAGATTTTCTGATGCTGGGGGGCGCTATTCACTTATTTCTGCCTGCTGTTTATAAACGGCAGATCAGAATAAGGCTACATTAACACGACCGATCCATTTTTGCGGTCTGCAAAAAACAGTCCGTTTTTTTTCACGGATGCATCCGTGTGGCATCCGTTTCCGTTCCGTAGACGGTATGTCATCTGTTTGTCATCCGTGTGCCTTCCGTTTTTTTTGTGTACTGCAAAAAAACTGAAGGAGGGTAAATGCATAAATTTACCCAGGATCCATAGCTTCATCCTACATGAGGCGGTCACATGTTCACTCCAGTGCCATTTTCTACTGCTTTTCACAGCGTAGAGCGCTCTGGTGATTTTCTTGTGCTTGTGCACTTCATATCAGTCTTTTCTGTCATTATAATGGCAGAAAGACACATAATGTCCCACTCTCCTGCATTTTGTAATTTTGCACCCTTTGGTGTCTTTCATGTGGCACTAAGGGGTGCTTAGCTTTGTATTTAGCCAAAAAAATGAAAAAAAAAAATGACGTAGGGTTCCCCCTAGTTTTGTAGCCAGCTAGGGTAAAGCAGACAGCTGCAGCCTGCAGACCACAGCTGGCAACCTCACCTTGGCTGGTAATCCAAAACTGAGGGCACCCCACGCTGTTATTTTAAATTAAATAAATAATTAAAAAAAAAAAACACGTAGGGGTCCCCCCAAAATTTGATCACCAGCCAAGGTAAAGGAGACAGCTGGGGTCTGATATTCTCAGACTAGGGAGGTCCATGGATATTGGACTCTCCCCAGCCTAAAAATAGCAGGCCGCAGCGGCCCCAGAAGTGGCGCATCCATTAGATGTGCCAATCCTGGTGCTTCGCCCCAGCTCATCCCGCGCCCTGGTGCGGTGGCAAACGGGGTAATATATGGGGTTAATACCAGATGTGTAATGTCACCTGGCATCAAGCCCTGGGGTTGGTGAGGTCAGGCGTCTATCAGATACCCGACATCACCAACCCAGTCAGTAATAAAAAAAAATAGACGACAAACACATTTTTATTTGAAAAAACACTCCCCAAAACATTCCCTCTTTAACCAATTTATTAGAAAGAAAAACAAATCCAGGTCTGGTGTAATCCAAGGGGTTGCCATGACGATCCACACTGTCCCAGTCAATGAAGAGCAGGATGTTCCCCATTGGCTGGGAGAGCAGTGCAGTGACCTGAGCTAACATCAATGGGTCAGCCCAGGTCACTGCGGGGGATGACAAGTGCTGCTGTCAGCGAGGTACATTACCTGCACTGATCTCCTGCACTGCTGACAGCACCTGTCACTGAGTTCAATGACCTTCACAGCCAAGTATCGCAAGAGGCCCATGACGTCACCGCTAGTCAGTCTCGGGTCAGAAGCGAGAGAAGGTGATGTGACAAGCGGCGGCCATGGAGGACAGTGACAGCGCTGAGGTCGGGACTTCATCACCGCAGGTAAGCCGAGCCGGACCATGTGTGCAGAGTGTGTGTGTGTGTGTGTGTGTGTGTGTGTGTGTGTACGTGTGTACATGCCGCGTGCAGGAGGGGGCGGAGCGAGCTGAGCGGGGAAGTGTGGGCTTCCTGCACGTAACTAGGATAAACATTGGGTTACTAAACAAAGCGCTTTGGTTGGATACCCGATGTTTATCTTGGTTACCAGCTTGTGGCAGGCTGCCAGCGATGGCTCCTGCACACTGTAGCTGTAAAAAGCCCTGTATCTAGAACTATCGAATTTTAGCAAAAAAGCTCGAGTTCTAGTTCGATCTAGAACAGCCCCAAAATCACTCGAACCACGAACTGGAGAACCGCGAACCGCGAACCGCGCTCAACTCTAGTAAAAACTGCCGCCGCCATTAGCCTCGCGGAGCGCAGGAAGAAGAGGGGTGGGCCCAAAAAAGAGTGCGAAGGGAGCGCGCCATCAGGGCAGAGGTTCGTTGACCCCGCGCGCCTCTGAAGAGATTTTGAAAAGGAGAGCGGAGCCTGGTAAGGTCCACTAAGGGGGAAGGAAGATGTCCAACTCAGAAGCGGAACAGGTGGCTGCTATAGCCCAAGACACAGCAGCACCGGTAAATGTAATCCCCGTCGCCCCAGCTCCCGCTGCAGCGCCCGTAATGCCGCTCACAATGACATACCTCCTGGGAGCGGACTGGCTACCACAGTACTCCGGGGAGTCACATACCCTGAGCGACTTCAGAGAAAGACTGCACAGCTTGTTTAAAGTGTACTCTAACTGAGAGCCATAAAGTGGGCATAATAATAGGACAGTTAACTGGCGCAGCCCAGCGTGAAGCAAACTCCTGGCCTGATACAGATAAAGGGACAGTAACCCAGATACTGGCTAAGTTGAAGAGTACTTTTGATACCCGCACTGCAGCAGAAATAAAAATGAAATTCTTTGGGTGCAAACAAAGGGCTACAGACAGTATATGGGACTATGCCTTAAACTTGCAGGAGGCCCTGAAAGCAGTTAAACAGGTGGACCCAGAGAGTGTGCGTGGTGAAGATAAGCTACTGACTGAGCAGTTTATAGAAAGACTTCTGTCAGATGCTCACAGGACATAGCTGCCTATTATGGTCCTGCAGAATCCTGCCCTTGACTTTGCAAAGTTTAAAGACCAAGCCATCCGGGTACTGAGAGACTCTACCCAAAATAACACAGTGCCCCTCCGGCCTCTTGCCATCACATACCCAGAGGAAGTGCCTGCAACCCGAGCCACTGCAGGGGCTGAGGCGCAGACCCTGGATAAGGATCCCGCTGCAGAGCTCAGACAACAGGTCCAAGAACTGACCAAGACAGTTGCTGCCCTCGCAAAAACAGTGCAGTCTCTACAAGTGACCCCATCGCCTGCAAGAATTGAGTTGGCCTCCAGTCCAGATGACGTCCCGTGAATGCGATAGAGGAGGATTCTGCCGACCCGAGGAAAAGACAGACCGGTATGATTCAGCTGGACAACTGATCTGCCGCCGCTGCAGCCAGGCGGGCCACTATGCAAGGCACTGTCGTTTAAACGGGCCGAACCTGGGGCCAGGAGCCAACCCCCAGGTGTGAGAAACCTCAGCTCGACTGCCTGGCGCAACAAGTATGTGGGAGGACGACCGGTCCTGCTTATTGTGCTGGATGGGATCCCTTTAACTGCCCTCTTGGACATGGGGTCCCAGGTAACAAACATACCTTATATACTGTACAAAAGATACTGGGCTGATTCAGACATTGCGCGGGGCCCAGATGATGATTTTAATGATTGTAGCCAGTAATGGCCAGCCCGTGCCTCAAATTGGGTATAAAGAAGTAACCATTAAAGTGGGGCAGGTAGAATTGCCACCGCAGGGGATGATAATTGTGGATATTGATCGCAAAGAGTCTAACCCACTGCTAACAATTGGTACAAATGTAATGGAAAATTGTCTTGCCGAAGTGATAATTTTGTTGCAGCAAGTAGCTGAAACTGCCAGCTCCAGGCAGCAGCGTGCCCTACAGAGGGAGATCAGAGCCCTGATGAGGAGGCAGCAGGTAGAGCTGGCCGGAGGAGAAATTGGCAGTGTGAGGGTAAGTGACCCCCTCCCCATTGCAATACCCCCAAGAAGTGAAATGTTGATATGGTGTCGGGCAGCAATAGGCCTCAAGGGCCAAGATTACCAGGCCCTGGTAGAACCTGTGTATTCAGACAGTAGGCCTGGAGTCCTGATAGCCAGGGGAGTAGCAGACATCCGCAAGGGAAGAGTACCTGTCCGCGTCCTGAATTGTGGGGAGGAGGAAGCCAAATTGCCCAGGTACGCCACTGTAGCTAAGCTGTACACTGTCAGTTATAATACCATAAGAGCCATGGAACCCTTGACCCCGTCAGACCAGGCTGAAGACAATGGCTCCAAGGGACAGCTGGAGGATTGGTGCCAAAGATTACATGTGGGCACCGACTCCACCCCTTCATACCAAAAGCATGGAGTTTACCGGGTGGTACAGGAATACGAGCGGGTCTTCAGCAAACACCCTCTAGACTTTGGGCAGGTAAAAGGGGTTAAACATCAAATACCTACTGGTGACCATCATCCCATTAAAGAGAGATACCACCCTGTACCCCCAGCTCAATATCAACGTGCCAAAGAGATGTTACGGGAAATGAAGGAGGCTGGGGTGATCAGAGATAGTTGTAGCCCCAGGGCAGCTCCACTAGTGCTCCTAAAGAAAAAAGACGGCACAATGAGAATGTGCGTTGATTACAGGCAAATTAACCGCATTACACATAAAGATGCTTATCCACTACCCAGAATAGAAGAGTCATTAGCATCTCTAAAATCAGCTAACTATTTCTCCACCTTGAATCTCACCAGTTGGTATTGGCAGGTTCCCGTGGCAGAGGCGGACAAGGAGAAGACTGCAATCACTACACCAATGGGCCTCTGCGAGTTCAACTGTATGCCATTCGGGCTCTGCAACGCCCCAGGAACATTCCAAAGATTGATGGAGTGCTGCTTGGGCCATTACAACTTCGAAACCATGTTATTGTACCTAGATGACATCATAGTCTACTTGAAGACCTATGAAGACCACCTGAGGCACTTGGCAGAAGTGTTTGAGTCCTTGTCCGAGTATGGCCTGAAGATAAAGCCGTCAAAATGTCACCTCTTGAAGCCAAAGGTACAGTACCTGGGTCATGTAGTCAGCGCAGAAGGTGTGGCACCTGATCCAGATAAAGTCACAGTAATCAAGGACTGGCCAAGACCCACCACGGTAAAGGAGGTGCGGCAGTTCCTTGGGCTGGTGGGCTACTATCGAAGGTTCATTGATGGTTTCACAAAAATAGCAGCGCCTCTTCAAGATCTCCTGGTGGGACTGCCAAAGAAGGCAAAGAAGCAAAGTCATCCATTCGAGTGGAACAGCCAAATAGAAACATCCTTTGTCCGGTTGAGATGGCTCTCACTGGAGACGAAATTCTGGCCTACCCTGACTACGGCCAACCATTTGTACTGTACACGGATGCCAGCAATGTGGGATTGGGTGCAGTTCTGTCCCAGGTGCAAGAAGGCAGAGAGAAAGTGATAGCCTACGCCAATAGAAAGCTTCGTCCAACAGAAAGGAATCCAGAAAACTACAGTTCCTTTAAGCTGGAGTTCCTCGCTATTGTCTGGGCAGTGACTGAACGCTTCAAGCACTATCTGGCGTCGGCCAAGTTTACCATCTTCACAGACAACAATCCGTTGACCCACCTGGCAACAGCCAAGCTAGGTGCGCTAGAACAGCGATGGATGGCTCGACTGTCCAACTTTGACTTTACCATCAAGTACCGGGCTGGCCGAAGGAATAACAATGCTGATGCGCTGTCCAGAATGCCTCACTTACCCGAGTCTGGAGAAGACCTGGATGAACTCGAAGAGATAGAGTTACCGGCTTTCCATCACCAAGGTGCCTCCCAGTGTGAGCATGCTGTAAGAGGGAAGCGCTCGAGCCAGCACGAGGTCTCGGTCAACCCATTAATCCACCATAAATGGGAAGAAACCCAAAACAGTGACCCGGCTGTCCGATTGGTCAAAGAAAAACTGGCGCAAGCTGAGACCCATCTTGGTCCCGACTCCCGATGCTCTACAAGAAGCCCAACAGCTGTGGAAGGAGAGGGGATGACGGTTTCTCTACAAAGGCAAGTTATGCAAGAGATACGTTAACCGGCAAACCAATGAACTCGTCTGGCAAATAGTGGTTCCACAGAGCGATGCCCCTATGGTACTAGCCGCTTACCACGATAAAGCAGGACACTTCGGGTGGAAGAAATTGGAGGTCCTACTCCGTGATCGGTTCTACTGCGTACACATGAGACAGGCCATCGAGAAGTGGTGCCAAGACTGTGGTCCGTGTAACCTGAGGCGAAAAGATGATACTAGCCAGAGGTCGCCCCTGCAGCCAATTATCACGAAGCAGCCCCATGAATTAGTGGCCATGGACCATGTGAAACTAAAGCCAAGCCGGTCAAGCTATGTCTACACCCTTACCATAGTGGACCATTACTCTCGTTTCCTGGTAGCAGTGCCTGTGAAAGACCAAACAGCCAGAACAGCAGCTAGGGCATTTCAAGCATACTTTTGTCGACCCCATGGTTATCCTGAAAGAGTACTGACTGATCAAGGCCCTGCATTCGAGGCGGAAGTGTTCCAAGAATTCTGTAACATGTACGGCTGTAAGAAAATACGAACAACACCGTACCACCTTCAAACCAAGGGATTGTGCGAGAAGATGAACAAAGTGGTCATTGATTTGCTCAAGACTCTACCTCTAGAAGAAAGAAACCAATGGCCAGAAAAGTTGCCAGATCTAGTGGACTTGTACAATCATATTCCAGTAAATTCCACCAACTGCAGCCCCGCTTGATGCGAGCAAGACCTGACAAGTTACCTGTAGACTTAGAAATGGGAACTGTGTCACCTGAAGCGGTTCAACAGATAGAAGATTGGAATACAGAGCGACAACAACAATACCACCAAGTTCAGCAATGTGTGGATAGGAACCTTTCCCAAGCCAGAACAAGACAAGAAAAGAACTACAATCAAACAGCCCCAGCAACTCCCTTAGCACCTGGAGAACAGGTCCTCAAGAAAAAGCGGAAAATGCACAAATTAGATGACCAGTGGGAAAATGAGCCCTACACAATTATTCCCTCAAATTTTGACAACAGCAAAGTATGCCTAATAAGTAAAGATGGAGGCAAAACATATCAAGCAGTTTCCAGAGATCGTCTAAAAAGTATGCCCTGAACGGTGTAAAATCCAAGAAGGAGTTCAAGAAAGCCCCCAACTTCAAGAAAAAGAGGAAGATATGATCCAAACAATACTTGGAAAATTCCCCAAAACATGAAGAGGTAAGTTCAAGCCTGGACCAGGGAAATGCAGTGGATGTTGTGTATATGGACTTTTCAAAAGCTTTTGATACGGTGCCACACAAAAGGTTGGTACATAAAATGAGAATAATGGGGATAGGGGAAAATATGTGTAACTGGGTTAAAAACTGGCTCAGTGATAGGAAACAAAGGGTGGTTATTAATGGTACGTACTCGGACTGGGTCTCAGTTCATAGTGGGGTACCACAGGGGTCAGTATTGGGCCCGCTTCTTTTCAACATATTTATAAATGACCTTGTTGGGGGCATGCGGAGCAGAATTTCAATATTTGCAGATGATATTAAACTCTGCAGGGTAATCAATACAGAGGAGGATAATTTTATATTACAGAGAGATTTATGTAAAATTGGAGGATTGGGCTGAGAAGTGGCAATTGAAGTTTAATGTAGATAAATGTAAGGTCATGCACCTGGGTAGAGGAAATAACATTTATGATTATGTACTTAATTGTAGAACACTGGGTAAAACAGACACAGAAAAAGACTTGGGTGTATGGGTGAATGGTAAACTTCACTTTAGTGGACAGTGTCAGGCAACTGCTGCCAGGGCTAATAAAATAATGGGATGTATTAAAAGAGGTATAAGTGTTCATGAAAAAAATATAGTTCTACCTCTGTACAAGTCACTAGTGCGACCGCACTTAGAATACTTTGTACAATTCTGGTCACCGATATATAAGAAGGACATAGCTGAACTGGAGAGGGTGCAGAGAAGAGCGACCAAGATTATTAGACAAAATGGGTGGGTTGCAATACCAAGACAGGTTATTAAACTTGGGGTTATTTAGTTTGGAAAAACGAAGGCTTAGGGGGGATCTAATCACAATGTATAAATATATGAGGGGACAGTACAGAGACCTTTCCAAAGATCTTTTTACACCTAGGCCTGCGACTGGAACACGGGGGCATCCGCTACGTCTTGAGGGAAGAAGGTTTAATCATAATCACAGACGAGGATTCTTTACTGTACGAGCAGTGAGACTGTGGAACTCTCTGCCGCATGATGTTGTAATGAGTGATTCACTACTAACATTTAAGCAGAGCCTGGACGCCTTTCTTGAAAAATTTAATATTACCAGTTATGTATATTAGATTTTATGACAGGGTATTGATCCAGGGAACTAGTCTGATTGCCGGATGTGGAGTCAGGAAGGACATTTTTTCCCCATTGGAACTTGTTTGCCACATTGGGTTTTTTTTGCCTTCCTCTGGATCAACATGTTAGGCTACAGGTTGAACTAGATGGACTTAGAGTCTCCCTTCAACCTTAAAAACTATGATACTATGATACTATGGACCCAAATAAATAAGGCTATAGTGGTACCAGTACTGACATTCGTGCAAGAGGTCATACCAGCAACAGAAGAGGTCCCAGATCCACCTGAAGAACTATCACTCCCAACACAAGATGTCACGCCAGCAGTGGAACAGGAGAATCAACCCCCTGCCAGTGGTGAATCTGTCATACCTATGGTGAATCTAAGAACCCGTAGGAGATTGCCAACCCTACCAGCTAGGCCAACCTCCAACATCGAGGTGGTACACACACCAGATAGCAAAGAATTACAACCCCTGCTACGCAGGTCCCAACGTAGTACCCGGGGACAGCCCCCTCCAAGGTATAGAGTATAGAATACCAATCAGAGTGTAACTAGTTATTTGAAATGTATTGTATAAAATGCTTTTTGTTTTAGGTGATTAAGTAAATGGACAACTGGGTCACTGGACTATATGAGTGACCAAATTTTATTATATATAGTTAGCACCAGTGTGCTCACCACCCCCAGAAGAAAAACCCGTCCGGCGTGCATACATTGGGGTCATCAATGCTCCGACGCATGCCCAGAGCCTACGTTGGGGGTTTTATCACGGCGAGTCCCCCATGGAGCAGTGTAATGGACACCCGGCAGGGAGCCACACTAGACTCATAATAGTTGTCTTTAAGTTTGTAATGTTTAAGAAATGTACCTCCCAAAAAGGGATGAACTGTTATAATGTTATTTCCTGTTTATGTTTCCTCAGTACGGGAGTACTGGTTTTAACTAAGGGGGAGTGTGGCGCCCCAGGATCTGGTCGCCACAACAGCATTGCCTCTTCGAAAGGGTTAATGCTGAGCCTGGAGGTAATTGGGAAGTCTATTGGCCAGTAAGTACCAACATCCAACGCCGTTCCTCTCTCAGGCCAGCAGAGGGAGCTCTAAACCTGAAGTTCCAGGGAGCACTCCCTTAAGTCTGACCTGAGGGAGGAGTTAGGTAGTCAGTCTGATAGGAGAGTTCAAGGAGAGAGGAGCTGAGTAGTGCGGTCTTGTGAGCTGGGGTTTGGAGCTAGGCTAGCTCAACCCAGAAAAACAGGAGCCGTAGCGAGGCACAGAGAAAAGAATCTAGGGGAGAACTGGTCAGAACCGGTTCACCTCCGAAGAACACAATAAAATTAGACATCGGAGTCTGTGGTTGCCAGGGTGTAAAACCCTTACCTGGTAGCCGAATCCAAAGGGCAGGAGGACTGTAGGTCTCCTGGCCCCCAAAACAATCCGAAGGTACAGCTGCATCACCAGGGCCCGGTGTGGACCCCAGCAGGGAAGCATCTGAGAGGGCCTGCGCAGCCTATCCTACGAGAAAGGGACGAACTACCGGTCCCAGCAGCAAGAGGGCCATTGCAAAACCCAGAGTGCAGGGTCCTGTAGAAGCAAAGGAAGAACAGGGAGTAGGCCTCACTCGACTGGCCAAGGAGATCACCCCAGTTACTTCCAGGCCGACCGGATCCCCTTCACCACCTGTGACGGACTCCCAGGACTGAACTGTTCCAAAGTAAAAAGAAAAGAAGGTAAAGAGACTGTGGTTTGTGTCGGTTCTTACATTACCTGATTAGCCCTGCACCATTCCCAAGCACCATAGACTTTAATAAGTACCAACGGTTGCCCCGGGGTACCGCTCCACCTGTGGGGAGCAGAACCATCCCAGCTGCTAATCCATCAGCCCCGGAGGTCCCATTCGGCAGCGGCGGCTCCATAGCCGCAATCCACAGGTGGCATCACAAATATTCCACAAACTTTATTATTAATTACCACCCCCACAACTGCCATATTAGTTGACCCCGCCAGGGTCACGGAGCCGGGCCCTGCCACCACTGACTACCCCCGGACTAGTCCGGCCCAGCACCGGGTGTCCCAGAGCCCTGGGGTGGGCGAGTCAGCTGCGTGCTGGTATTTTAAGGCTGGGAAGGTTAAAATAACCATGGTCCTTCCCAGCCTAACAATATCAGTACCCAGCCGCCTCCTTTTTTTTAAAATTATTTATTTAGTTCTCAGCAGCAACCTGGGAGTCAGTGGAGCGTTCAGGTGTCTTCCTCATACTGTTTCTATTCCATTTAAGCGCTGTTTCTTTTCATTTCAGAGATTTACCAGCCCTCCTGTTAGGGTTTTTTGTATGTACAAATTTCCCATTGACTTCCATTATGCTCGTTACTCGAATTGTGCCAGTCTGAGTGTCCGACCCGATTTTAATGCTTGCTCCTGACAGATTTTTAGTACAAATTACCCACCCTCTTTGAAGTCCTTTGTGATGCACCTATACCCAGGGCATGCACTAGGAATAGCACAGAGTTTTCGTTAACTACTCCTATAGTTTTTAACCAGGAATTATTTACAATATGCTCTGTAACCAGAAAAGGCTCTTACTCAACTGCTTTTTTTCAAAACAAGCCGAGCAGCATTAGTGCTCAAACTTTAAAATAACCATTCTATAGAAATTTGCTGAGAGGGCCTTTTGTGCTGTTTATATGTCAATATATATTTACTCTTTATACTCCAAAGGACAGTATGTGCTGTACATTACAAAGTTTGAACTGTATGAAAGATTCATAAGTTGATCAAACATTTTGATATATACTGGTAGTTGTAATGATTGATGTGTAACGGATAGTGAAACGACAACGGCAGAAAATATTTTTGCAGAATACAAAAATAATTTTTGAATGACTTTCATCCATGGAAAGAAATAAATAATGTACAATTGCTCTTTAAATGAGAAATAAATCTAGTTTCAAAGATAGGACACAGTGGGTCTGCCTGGGAAGGGAAGTTAGTTATAGCTTAGAGGTTAAGACTTTACATTGAAAAGAAATCACAACTCTTAACTGCGGCACTCATTGGTAAAAGTTCAAATAATAATTGGCCTTCTATGAATGTGGAGCGGTTTTATGGTTCTGCAACCCTTCACTTCTAAAATACAAGTTGGAGAGGTCACCTGTTACGAGTAGAGTTATTTTTTCATAGAACAGAGCAACTAGAGAGCAATTCTCTAAAACTAATTGGTTTCCTGCTGTGAGATTTCTGTTTTGAAAGAAACTATGCCATTGTTTGATGACATACTTTTTGCTCGCATGTAATAAGACTGACTATGGGAAGGTTTTCATTGATATTGGAGCCAATTGGGCCAGAATAAATATGTAAACACAATTGTTTTGAGGTAGCCCTTTACACACCAGGTCCCTAATTTATTACGGGGTGTACACCAGGCATCTGACATAACACATTGCAATGTTCTCACCGGAATCCCCGCATTGTCCTGCCCCCCCTCCCCCAGCTGGGACGTTGGCCCTCTCACTCGTCTGGCCTTCCTGCGGTGGCTACCCCGTTCCTGTCCTATGCTGCTTTCTCTCTGAGGCTGTGTACTCATCGCAGGATTCCTGGTTCTGCCCTTGAGGCTCACGCGCGGTCAAGCCCCCTTTCTTAAAGAGCCAGCAAACCCTCAACCCGGAAGTGCCTCTCAGGTCAGCTGAGAGGCTGCAGATATTTAAAGTACTTCTTCCCTTCAGTAAGTGCCTGAGCAATGAGTCTTATACGTTGTTAGTTCTCTAGTTCCCTAGCACTGTGCTGCTGTGTCCGCTGCTGCTGTATTGTGCTAGTTTCCACTGCTGACATATGTTTGTGTTTCAGAGTACTTCTGCTGATATCCCCATCTTGCTGCTGCTATGAGCTGCCACTTTGGCCGCTAACCCAGATACCCACTGCAGTGAAGTATGTACACCAGCTGCTTCATCCATCCAACCATCCATCCCAGTTGAAACCTTGACACCTGGTGCTGCTATCTATCTCCAGAGACTGTCGCTCTCGTACCCCTGGGGCCAGCCGTCACAGCACCAGTCTTCCCAAGTGGCACCCAGTCTCACACCTTCAGCGTAACACTCTCACCATCAGAGGTTCTGGTGAAAACTAGGTGTGGTTCCGCAGTCAAGCCCTTCTTAGTTTTCTGTGTGCTGTGACCCAATGGGTTTGCTAAAATTCCGGCTCGCCCGGTGAGCATAACACACACCTTTCTAAGTCACAATTTTTTACTGCAACTTGCAAGTTGCACAAAAATATCCCATGTTTTGGCATTTACAAGCACGTCACAGCCAACCACACCAATATATTCAGAGCATGAGTAGGATGTGGCATGGCTACCCCTGCCCATCAAGTTCATGAGCAGTTACAACATTAGTGGCATAACGTGTGAATGTCAGTTGTTGCTTGGCAATGCTAAAATGACTACATAATCAGACTTGCCACAAGCCACTCTGTTTACCCTGCTTTCTCCTCTACAGGGATCTGAATTTACACAGAGGCCCCTGGTTAGGGGTCACAGAGTCAGCTGCTGGCAGGTATTGCAAGCTGAAATATTTCAAATTTACTGAAACTAGGCAAATTATAAGTGGCAGTGGACGGCGGGCTTTTAGGAGTTTAAATAACTTACAGCTCCACCCAGGCCACACAGCAGTGAGGAAACACTGACAGAAGTTAATTCTCGATCTCCCATCACAGATGGAACTACAAGTCACTGAGGACAAAGAACTAGAATTGTTGATTTGCGTTAACTGCAAGGAGAGGATGGCTGCATCTGGCAACAGAAGCGGAGACAGGTAGTGCAGGCACCAATACTGATGTGCCAGTAACTTACCCCAGAAATTTTCTCCGTCCCTGACTGTAGAACATCTACGACAATATTACATGCTAGTTAAGAGAAGTTCCTAATTTATTAAGTGACGTGAGCCTCTTAATAAATTAATTGCATCTTATTCTCGTGAGCTAGTTCATTAAGACTGGGGTCCACAATGGCAGTTTTAGTGAATCACCCCAAGCTGTTTTGTTGGGATTGACTAGTGAAAAATCTTTTTTCATCTTAGCCAAAACTAAAGTGGACTTCAGAGGTAGCAGAATATAGAGCAGAGCCTCTGTGTCTATGTACATGGCATATTTGTGGCGCCCCAGAGTCTTCAGGCGCCACAGGGTATTACACCTCCTTTAAGGGGTAATATCCATCCCGGGTTAGGAGGGGGTTAACTGCCGGTGCCTTCACAAAACCACACACATAAAACAATAAAGTGCTTTCCCACAGGGAGGTGGACTAGGGCAGACAGGGAGGTTAGCCATGATGAAGCATGGGACTTCCCCAGTCGCTAGGACAATCACTGGGGGCGGGCACCACTTGGGGTAAGAAGTAGGTGAAACCATCTCAACAGAGCAGACTCTTCCAGGCATAGCTCGGGATAACATCTCGCACAGACATCAGGAGTCGAGTGTTTCTCTTTCTTTGTGGGGCCCACGGCTTGGAGCTGGAGGCTCAGCCCGGGTTCCGGATAGCAAACGGGGGACACTAGAAAGACTTCCACAGGCACCGGCGGTGACCGCCGACTATCCGGGATCTGCTGGAGCCCATCATGGCAGAGACCGGTACTCTGGGGCAGCGCCTGAACTACCAGTGAGTAAAAGACCTGGAACCGCAGCTCCTGCCTCTGTCTATCATTTGCTGGCACCATTGCCCAGTGCTGCAGCGCCAACGGGGACTACCACCACCCCTGTCCGTCCTCCGTCATCCTCCCCGGGGTAACTCTGCTCTGCCTGTGGGGAGCGACACCATCCCGGCTGCAGCCTTCACCATCAGCCCCGGAGAGCAGTACCCGCAGCAGCGGCCGATCGCTGGCCGTGGACCACAGGTGCCATCCCGATCTAAAAAGACTTTCCTCACCCTCACTACCCCCATCCTCCATCCTTCCTCCCGTCCACCGCCTTCTCTCCCTCCTGTATGCCTAGGGGTCACGAAACCGGGCTAGGCCAGCCCAAGACGACGCAGAGGATCTGCAACCCCTGGCCCAGCGACGAGTCAGGTAAGAACCCCTCGACCCCAGTGTATTACACATTCATCTGATCAACATAGATGCACTGAATTCCATGGATGTACTGATTTGTTATTTAAAGAAAGGTCAATAGTGTTTATGTCACGGAAAACCCGTTGCTTTGAATTATATGTGGAACTAACAATAAAACAGCAATAACTTTATAGGTGATTTTGCTACAATAAATTCTACAACAGGAAATTGTGGAAAGTAAATATTGGAATTTGAATCAATAAAGTTTAAAGGGGTTTTACCAGAATAAAACATTTTTATTGCAGAATTATTTTTTCCATTGGATGTAAAAAGTCTACACGACCCTGTTGAAAATGCCAGTTAGGTTTTTGTCATGTAATACAAAAAAGATTAACTTCATATACTGTTCAGTTATTATCTGTTCTACGAGGATATTCCCAACATTTTCTAAGGCCCCCTTCACACGCACGTGCCTCCGATACATGTTTGGCAGTTTTATCACGTACCGGGGACACGTACACACGTAAACCTAGGTATTCCTATGGTGTCGGACGCACGTAAGTATTTGTGAATGCAACGTGTGTCCGTTCCGTACTTACGTGTATCCATGTGTTTGTCACACCGACATGTCCATTTTCTCTACAGCATCACGGGTGTCACACGGAACGCAAACGTGTCACACATAACACACACGGACCATACGGACCACACGGATGTGTTCCGTGTGACACACACCGGAGAGAAGACATGTGTCTGTGAGAAAAAAAACCCAAAACATTACTCACCTTCTGCCTTCCTGTCTCTGCCGCTGCTGTCACTTGCTGCTGACCGCCGCTCATTATGCTCATTGCATATTCACTTCACTGCAGTCAGAAGCAGCAGCAGCGGGAGTCAGCAGGTCCGGAGACCGAAGATAAGCACCACGGACAGCGACGCCAGGGACAGGTGAGCAGAAAGTTCCCATTCTCCGTGTGTTATCACGGATAACACACGGAGAACACACATAGTCCATAAACACGGGTCATGCAGGGCAAAACGCACCTCTGACATGTCCATGAAAAAAGTGCGTGTTTTTTCACGGACATGTGAAAGAGGCCTAGGTTGTATTTTTCAGCAAAAGCCATGGTCTGTAAACATCATACAACACAGTTAAGGAATCTCATTGTAGAAAGTTATCAGACAGGAGAAGGGACCAAAAATAATATCCAAGGAATTAGATATGCCATGGAACACTGTGCAGATGCTCATCAAGAAGTGGCTTAAATTTGGCACAACAGTGACATTACCTAAAACTGGACGTCCCTCAAAAATTGATGAAAAGTCAAGACGAAAATTGGTCCAGAAGGCTGCCAGGAAGCTTACATCAACATTAAAGGTTCAAGCACTGGTTATGTACTGCATGTGACCACAATTTCCTGTATTCTTCATATGTCTGACCTTTGGATTAATGTAGTAAAAAGCTTTTTCTTAGAAAAAAAAAACATCCAAGTCGGACATTGTGTTGCCAAAACTATATTGTCTGCAAAAAGCCAGTGGGAAAATGTGTTATTGTCTGATTAGAAGAAGGTTGAACTTTTCTCCCCTAATTCAATAAGGTATGTTTGTTACAAAACCAGTACTTCACATCATCATAAGAACCCCAGCAGGAGAGTGGCATCAGTTGACCCACAGTACCCATAGTGTATTAGCTCTGCAGTCAGGCATGGGCCATGGACCAGCAAGAGCTCGTCATCATGACTCAGGATGAAGCAAAAGGAGAAGGAATAGGAGGAATATTAGGTGCTTTATACATATAAGGCTGGTTTCAGACGTCCGTGTTTAATCAGGTACCATTCACACGCATGGTTATGGTCATACGTGTGTCATACGTGTGTCATACATGTGTTACACGTGTGTGCCACGTGTGTGTCACACGTGTGACATCCGTGTTTGCATACGTGTGACACGTACTGGGTAAAACACGTGTCTCTGCAATGAAAAGATGTTCTATATTTACCTGTATCCAGCGATGTTGTCTCCGGCTCTGCTGCGTCCCGCTCCTGATCCCCGCTCATTATTTTCATTGATTATTCACTGCCTGAGGACCTGGAAGCCGGAGCATCGCGGGGACAGTGCCGGACAGCACAGCCAAGAACAGCACCGCAGGGGACATCGGTGATGACAGGTGAGTATACAGCAGTTTGTGCAGTGACATCCAGGGACTCATCAGGGTTCCCAATGAACTCTCATGAACCCCTGGAAGTCACCATCGTGACAATCGCTGTAATGCAGTCGTCGCAGGGGTGTTATCAGGAGGTCATCAGAGTTCATTGGGAAATCCGATGACCTCCTGGACATGCCTGCACACACAATGCTGGCAGGATACTCACCTGTCACTAGCGATGTCCCCAGCGATGCTGTCCTCGGCGATGCTCTCTCCAGCGCTGTCACCGCGATGCCCCTGCTCCCAGCTGCTCACTGCGGTGAATAATCAATGAAAATAATGAGCGGGGATCAGGAGAGGGAGGCAGCAGAGCTAGAGACAGCATCGCTGGAACAGGCAAATATACAAATATAGAAAATCTTTTTATTCAAAAACCCGTGTTTTCTCCGGTACGTGTCACACTGATGTCACACGGATCACATCAGTGTGCGGTCCATGTGACACCCGTGCTGCTAGAGAAAAAACGGGCACGTCTCCATGTGAAATAGCAGGGCCACATGGTCCGTTTGAAAACACGGCCGTGTGAGAGTGCACAATAGTGTAACATGGGTACGTGTGACATCCGTGTTAAAAACGGATGTCACACGTACCTAAAACACGGACGTCTGAAACCAGCCTAAAAAAGCTAAATTGTAAAAACCACACTGTTTGATTGTTGCTCCACCAAAGACACTTGTTAGTAATATTAGCAGCATTAGCAACAGCAGCCACACAAGCATTGGCAAAGGTGTCACAGAATGTAATAATGCAAGATCAATGCAGCACACTGAAAACTACCCCAGGTTCGCTCATCTCTAGTTATTAACAGTTGGAAAGCTAAAAGATACCTCAAGATTCTTCTTTCAATCTCGCCATTTCTAAAATGCAGCAAACATTTTTTTAAGCTGGTTGAGAAGCATGGCTATATAGTATAACAGAGGGTCAGTGTATCTCTGTGGCAGTACTTCAATGAAGGAGTCTTATTCTGCTGATTGCCGGTAATACAATGGGAACGAAAATCCCACTGATCACACGTAATCGCCTTTGTGCTTTTAGACATTACTGCACATTCAGGCTGGGGTCTGCCTGTGAGACGCAGGCTAAGCCCACGCCACATATGACTCATATTGACTCTTTTATAGTTGAAACTGCATATCAACGCTGGGGTGAAAAAATTAACTAATTTAGAAATTGATAGCAGAATCACTTCTCAAAAAAGTTGGGACAGGGTTAACAAAAGGCTGGAAAGTAAGTGGCACTAATGAAAAGCAGCTGGAGGGTGAATTTTCAACTAAGTCAAAGGACTGCATATAAAAAAAGTATGCAAGATAGGTAGAGACTTTTAAAGGCAAGAACGGTCAGAGGTTCACCAATCTGTGAACAATTGCATCTAAAGATTGTGGAACAATTTCAGAAATACTGTATGTTCTTCAATGTAAAATTTCAATCACTTCGAATATTTCTCCATCTTCAGTACATATCATCAAAAGCTGCAGAGAATCTATAGAAATACATATAGACAAGCGACAAAAGTCAATGGTGAATATTAAATGCTCGTGATCTATAGGTCCTTAGGCAGCACTGCAATAAAACAGCCATGATTCAATCATGCAAATCACTGCCTGGATTCAGGATTACTTCCAGACATCATTAACACAGTTTGCTGTGCAACCAATAAATTGAAACGCCCATACCGGTGTCCCGGCACTGTCCTGTCCCCTTCCCCTGACCAGGATGCCGGCTCTCTGACCTTCCCGGTCACCCAACGGTAGCTGCTCTATCCCCTGTCCATGTTGCTGTCTCTCAGGGCTTACGCACACCACACAGGTCTCCTGTGAATGCCCGTAGCTTGCGTGCACGACATCCTCCTTTTCATAAAGGGCCAGTGCACCCTGACCCGGAAGTGCCTCTAAGCTCGGCTGAAAGTGTTCAGGTATTTAAGGCACCTTCCCTTTGCCTGGGCAATGAGTTCTATACGTTGCTAGTTCTCAGGACCTCAATGCTTCTGCTGCTGTCACTGTGCTGTATGCTGTTGATAATTTGTATCTGTGTTTCAGTGTATTACAAGTTCGCTGCTGCTGTAACTAACCCCGCCAACTTCTTCCTACGATACTCGCTGCTGCAAGTAATCACACTGGCTGCCTACCACAATATCTGCTGCCGCTGCTGCAACTGTCCACCTCAGCCGCTGCTACTCGATCCATCCCAACTGAATCCACGACACAGGCTGCTGTTTCTACAACCAGAGACTATTTGCATCTGTGGTGCCAGTTGCCGAGGTACAGTTGATCCCCTGGGGCTGCCCTCTGTTGGCTAACTACAAGCGTGTGTGCCTGTTGCCACCCCGGTGGTTTAAGTGAAGACTTGGTGGCCCATCCAGTTTATTCTTCCAGGCCAGTGATCAATACCTTCAGTCCAGTGGATCCACTAACCCCATGCTCTCATGGTGAGCATTACACAAATGCAAGTTAAATCTCTATCATGCAAAGCCGTATATCAACCCAATTCAGAAACGCTGCCATCTTTTCTGGGCAAAAGCAAATTTTAAAAAAACTGAGACGAAATAGACAAAATAGCAGTTGGTGGTTTGAAAAGAAAGTATTACTCAGTTTGATATTTTATAGAAATGTAAGCTTTTGGGGAAAAAAAAATTCAAGGGGCTGCACAATCTAGTGTCAGTTTGTGTCTACAAATACACATTTGAAAACAGGATGGTACCAGCCAAATGTAAATTTATCATTTAGTTGTAGGAGGAATACCAGATGAATTGCACAATCCAGAAAAATTCAACAAATAATCCAGTACATTACAGTTTTTTACATTTTGCTGCATTACTGACATTACATACAGAACATTTTATTTTCCGACCTGGCCAGAAACCATAGTTATAAAAAAAAACAACTCTCCAGTCCACTTTTCTGAAATTATGCTGTACAAGTCTCTATAGAGAATAAGGCTATAGTTCTATTTTTACATGTTCATTCTCTAGCCTCCAGCTGGTTTAATAAATCCCTTTACTGAAAATAGACCTTACTGACAGAAGGGGAGACAGATTGGTTCATACAAACTTATTCCACGTTCCCATTTGTTCTAGAATTAGTAAACGTTTTTGAAAATCTAAATAGAGACAAGAGTTCTACTTTCAGTGCGGAGGACTAGCACAATAAGTCACCTGCATGGCAGGGTTTAAAAGGTGACATGACTCACGTTCCAGGCATTTTGAGCACAAGCTGATTTTTTTTGTTTGCATAAACCCTGCAAGTTCTGTAAGTTCAATGTATTACCTGATGTTCATGTAGATACAACATAAAACCTTACTATTACATGATCAAAAATGTAGGCTCGTTAGTATATATTGACCAGTACATATTATTATGACCCTTTGGCCTCGACTCATCATTACCTTTGCACATTTTTTTGTCTTGCTTTGTATGTTTTGAGCTCTTTGTTTGCATTCAAACTCATTCTATTTGCACATTTTTTAAGTCTGTTTTGTATCGGCTATAACATTCCAGATGTTTTCAGCTGATTCATCTACTATATCTTTTTATAAAGTCGGAGAATCTGTCGCACCTCCAGTCTAGCTCCTTATGGTGTAGTTTTGAGTAAAGGGGGCTTTACACAATACGACATCGCTAATGCGAACTCGTTGGGGTCACGGAATTGGTGACGCACATCCGGCCGCATTAGCGATGCCGTTGCGTGTGACACCTATGAGCGATTTTGCATCGTTGCAAAAACGTGCAAAATCGCTCATCGGTGACATGGGGGTCCATTCTCAAAAATCGTTACTGCAGCAGTAACGAGGTTGTTCCTCGTTCCTGCGGCAGCACACATCGCTCCGTGTGACACCGCAGGAACGAGGAACCTCTCCTTACCTGCCTCCCGGCCACTATGTGGAAGGAAGGAGGTGGGCGGGATGTTACGTCCCGCTCAACTCCGCCCCTCCGCTTCTATTGGGTGGCGGTTCAGTGACGCAGCTGTGACGTCACTGTGACACTGAATGAACCGGCCCCTTAGAAAGGAGGCGGTTTGCCGGTCACAGCGACGTCGCCGGGCAGGTAAGTATGTGTGACGGGTCCGGGCGATGTTGTGCGGCACGAACAGCGATTTGCCCGTGTCGCACAACAGATGAGGGCGGGTACCCATGCTAGCGATATCGGTACCGATATCGCAGTGTGTAAAGCGGCCTTAAAGCAGTGTTTTAGAGCAACATTTGTTTCATTTTGTGAATCATGCACCAAAAAGTCACAAAAATGGTTCAAGACAGAAAAAAGACTTTCACTCTGCCAAATTTATAAATCTCGTGCATCACCAGAAGACAAAAAAACTATGTATAATGAATAAATCGTGCACATGCATAAAGAATACAATTTTTTACTGCACACTGATACACTTTTTTTTTATCTTTTCATAATATTTTGTAGCTCAAAATGGAATTTAAGGCTGTAACCTGAAGATTCTGAGCTTAAGCTTAAAAGTTATATCAGTACTCCAGTCCTCACCCACCATGTGCCATTTACTGTCCTATTATGTGAGAAGATAGGTCTAAAGGCCGCTTTACACGTTACGACATCGCTAAAGCGATATCGTTGGGGTCACGGAATTTGTGACGCACATCCGGCCGCGTTAGCAATGTCGTTGCGTGTTACACCTATTAGCAATTTTGAATCGTCGCAAAAACGTTCAAAATCACTAATCGATGACATGCCCCCCTATTCTCAATTATCGTTGCTGCTGCAGGTACGATGTTGTTCGTCGTTCCTGTGGCAGCACACATCGCAGACCCCCCCATGAGAATCATACTTACCAGACCCCGGATATCTGCGTCACTCCCAGGTCCTCTTGCGATCCTCGGTGGTTGTTCCCAGCAAGTATGCTCCACTAATGTCCTCCCCTGATTCTGGTTGGCATTCACACACACCTCAGATTGCACACACACACACACACACACATCAGATTTCAGACACACACATATCAGATTGTGCACACACACACAACATCCATTGATATCTATTGCTTCTGGCCGACAGGGGAACCTGGGAGTCCAGTGTAGTGGAATGTGAGGACCTGCGGACCTGACCTGGCCGGATCTGAGGACCGGATATTGTATGTGTGTGATCTGATGTGTAATTGTATGTGCAATCTGAAGTGTGTGTGCAAGCTGATGTGAGTGTGATCTGATATGTGTGTGTATGAATTCCGCCACAGGTCCTCCCGTTTGGGGTCTGGTGAGTATGACTGCAGGGTCTTCTGTCTTCTTTCTTCTCTCTTTTGGGAGTATCTGCTTTTTATAATGAAGTGTCATGCGGTATTCTTTAACTTTTTAGCTGCGTGGACACTTCATTATTGAACCAAAACTAGGGTTTATTTTTTGGGTAGGGCTTATATTTAAGTCTTACTCTGAAAAGGCCGAAAACTCCTGCTAGTGCTTATTTTCAGGGTAGGGCTTTTTTTGGGGGGACACACGGTATATGTGCATGTAGTTTACATGTAGCAGTTCTGTATGTGTGTTTTGTGGATGTAGCACAGCTATATGTGTGCCTACATGTGCATGTAGTTTGCATGAAGCAGAGCTGTGTGTCTATATGTAGCAGAACTGTGTGTGTCTATATGTGCATGTAGTTTACATGTAGCAGAGCTGTGTTCGTATAATATACACTGCAAGTAGACACTAACAATAGATTTATTACCTCCTTATTTTACCCTAGTACATTAAAATTAGTGCAAATTACTCCTCTACTTTACAGCACCAGGGAAGTTTTAATCAATATTAAAAATGTTGTTTTCTATTTTCTGCTGTCTATACCTAGGGCACATTTTCTTGTAAGGAGAATCTTATAATTGGAAAAATACAGGAACTCTGAAGTCTACTTTTTTCAGATGCATTTGGAATAAGGTATGTAGGGGCTTAATAATATGATTTTAGTTCCAAATGCCATACATTGCATTGTGTTTATGAGAGAAGATGTGCCTCTCATTATGTAAAACATATGTTCTAAAGAAAAATTTAAAATAGTTATGCAGATGGAAGGAGAACCATCATTTTCTGCAACCATGAACCTAGAAGAAAATCACTTGAACACTACAAGAATATACATATTCTATCCATACGCTACTCGGATATAAGATTCCTTGCAATTAACAAAGCCACTGACCTGTGAATTTTTTATCTTTTATTTTACTCCGCTTGACTTCTCTTTACCAAAGCAACTTTATACAATTGGCAACTGGAAAAATATTTTAGCTGACCTGAAAACATATATTTAGAATATGCATTTTCATGTGCTGTACAAACAGACTGTGTATATAGTCTTCTCCCAGTTAACATCATAGAGACTTTTTTGCTTTTTTCTGCCACTCATAATATGACAACCCATTCCATAACAATGTACAAAGATTGTATGCATACTCTCTATCTAACAATCCAATTTCATCCCTAACACTCAAGGACCTATTGTCACATCCATATCTGGCCCTGTTCTAGCGATGTCTCCCTTTAACAAAAGGCACTGGCTATAGAAGAGAAGGAATCATTGTCAGGATAACCTGGTAGTGCAGTCACTTTCCAGCCAGTGAGTCTCCTGTGGTTGGGACTTCCTGTACCACCCAGTCAGTCAGGAGTGTGCTGCCCAGCTGCTCAGCAGATGTCATTATCTCGCTGTTGCCTATGGGGCAGCACCACACCCTACTTAAATTCCCAGCATTCTGTTGGACATTGCCAATTATTGCTTGGGTTTGTCCCTACTTTTCCGGTGCTAATTCCTATGTTCTGATCATGATTCTGACAAGCTTTATAACCTGGGAATGTTTACTCTGTCATAACTCCGGAATGTATCTGTGGCTAGTCTGATTTGGCTTTACCTGACAACCTGGTAAATGACCAGCTGGTAAATGATCGGCTATTTCTCTGACTTCGGTTTGTCTATTGATTCTGTCCCTGGTTTTGTCCAATCTGATTCCGAAGGGCTTTTGTTTTACCACATTGAGTTGAACTCAATCTTTCAGCAAACAGCTATTCAATTAACACAATTTAGAGTGACCAATTCTAAATCCAGATCCCTGCATAAAGGTTAAGGGGAAAGCTGGTGTTTCTCTGATAGATGAAATGGCTAGTGCCAAATCTGTCTGAGAGCCTTTTTGGGCTTACTGTTTCAGGCATACTTTAAATCTATCATATTTTTGAATGTTGTTGTGTGGCACCCCAGTGGTCATGGGAACCACAGTGGCGTTGTTCTCCTCACCGGGGGGCAATGCTATGCCTGAAAGCAGAGGGAAGATCTCCATGTCAGGTACAATCACACACAACACTTCATAACTCAGGCCAGAAGGGGGAGCTCAAGTCCTAGTTGGGACGAGCTTCCCTGTGCATTCTGGGCTGGGGAAGGGTTAGACAGGGAGGCAGAAAGAGGGACCTCAGAACACGAGAGGCAAGAAAAGAGAACGGTTGCTGTAAGAGAGCTGTTGTAAGCTTTCCAGGACCAAGCGCAAGAATCAGGACACCGGGGTCCTCGACTGTCGGGTGCTAATGGCCCAGAAGTAAAACCCGGACAGCGGGAGATTCCACATCTTCTGGCTCACCAGAGACTCCCAAGGCAAAGTAGCACAATAGAGCTCAGGGCCGCAAAAATACAAGCGGGCCCTCCATCCAGCTTGTGCTTCCCGCCACAACGGGCAAGACATATAGCATCTAAGAAGAGGGACGCTGTTCTGCTTCAGGCCACAGTGACCCACACACAGAGTGCATTAAGGAAATCCTCCAACCCACCTGGCAAAGAGAGATTCCCCAATTCTACCAAGCTCACCGGACCACTGTAACTTTGGAACCATAACGACTGACCAGTAAAGGTAAAAGAAACTACCTGCTTGTGTTTTCCAGTTACTGTCAGCATCCTCAGTCCTGCACCCCAGCGCACACCATCATAGACGGAGATCCAGTCGCGGGAGACCTTAAGTGGACTGGGGCACGGTTGTAGCCCGCCGGTGCTGACAGCGGGAATCTGGTTCGGAGGCCATGCACAGTTGGGGTACCTGGACCCCAGGGTGACGACAGCTTCAAGCACCTTTCCGATTAACCAGCAGGGGACAAGATTCCACATCTTGTCCCATGAGTAGCCCAGGTAGAGCGAGACGGAAGCCCAACGCGGGGGACTGGGCATCTACCTGGGCAAGTACCTGCAAAAAAAGTTTTGCAAGTACCTGCAAAAATCCCAAGGGTCAGATCTCGCCGGCAACAGCTCCCACAGCAAAGACACCGGGTGTGGACTTTTCCCATTCCATGCAGACTACTCAACACACGAGACACAAAACTAGAAGCACAGGAGGAAGGGCTCTTGATCTGTTCACCGGTCTGTGGGACCCGAGCAAACCCCTCCGGAGGCTACTGGTATCCAACACTGGGCTTACTATTTGGACTTTGTGTGGTTTATTCGACAACAGTGAGTACACCGGTGTCATCCGGTCCAACCTGCAAACTGCACCCCAGCATACTACTCCCACCTGCACCTGGGCCCCAGGAGTACACCTCCCCTACCCATGGAGGAGATACCATCCTGCTGCCCTGCTCCATCAGCCCCGGGCACCCCATACCAAGGCAGCGGCGGTGTCACCAACCATCACCGCAACCCACGGGTGGCGTCACTGACAAACTCTCCCCTGTAAATAACCCCTTTATTAAGTTGTGGGCGACGGGCTGCTGCACAAGCCCCGGATCCGGCCACCACTCGAGCCACAGCCACGATCCCGAATCCGAGCGCCTCCAGTAGCCCCCTGACGTGGTCTGCACCCCCGCTCACGATATATTGTTTTATTAGCTAGCTCTATTAATAAATTATTTATTAACTAGCAGTAATTTAAAATATGTTTTAATTTAGTAGTAAGGTAGAAGTAGTAGTAGTAGGTAGTAGTAGTAGTCGAAGTAATAATGATAATGATAACAAATGTTATGCTGAGTAGATTCATCCCTAACCTGAAAGTAGCATTATTTATTACTAAAGAGCAGGGTCAGACTGTGGTACCTAGGGCTGGGCCCACAGGTAAATTGACTACAGTGGTCCACAGCTACAATATATGCAAATATCTTTCAGGCTTTACTACCATGAACGTGGAGTGTTAACAGGTTAAATACAGGTGGCTCTTGGACATCTAATGTGTGTGTTCGTGAGCGAAGGTTGACTTTGCACCCACCTGCACGCTACATGAAATGTCTGGTCCTGGCTGGATGTGTGAACTTGTGTCATGTGGGCTGTAAACCTGAATAGGCCACATACTGCCTCTGAAGTCGGCTGGCTAGGACCCAATGATGAGTCTTAAGCCTGCTTTACACGTTGCAATTTCGCATACGATATCGTATGCGATTTGCAACACCCCCATCGTATGTGTGGCACGTTCAATTTGTTGAACGTGCCGCACAAACGATTAACCCCCGTCACAATTACTTACCTTCCATACGACCTCGATGTGGGCGGCGAACGTCCACTTCCTGGAGTGGGAGGGACGTTCGGCGTCACATCCACTTCACGCGGCAGCCGGCCAATAGAATCGGAGGGGTGGAGCTGAGCGGGACGTTAACATCCCGCCCACCTCCTTCCTTCCGCATTGTGGGCCGGGAGCCGCAGGATGTAGGTAAGATCTGTTCATCGTTCCCGGGGTGTCACACACTGCAATGTGTGCTACCCCGGGTACGATGAACAATCTGACATGCAATTCTAGAGAAAGGTACGATGTGTATGCGATGAACGTTTTAACGTTCAATTGCAATCGCACATACCTGTCACACACTACAACGTACCTTACGATGCCGGATGTGCGTCACTTGACCCCGCCGACACATTGTAAGATACATTGCAGCGTGTAAAGCGGGCTTTAAGCTCTGTGTACACACTGCATTTTTTGCCACATAATACTTTATTCAACTGATCATTCTTTGCAACAACTTCACAATCCAAATAGTGGATAAAAAATCAGTAGCAGGCAATTGGCGCTGTTGGAGTTTTCTTTTATTCGCTATTCATTTGATATACCTTTCAAATATAAAAACATCCTCTTCCTTAGGAAGAAGATGCTTTTATCCTTAAAACGTGTAGCAAATTAATAATGAATAAAAGAAAATTCTGACAGCGCCGATTGACTGCTCCTGATTTTCTATCCATTTATCCCAAGACCCGGTATCTGCTGAGGATGGAGTGATTTGAGCTGCAGTTGGTGTTTATTATATTATTCACGGAGTTGTGCCTGGTTCACTACCCCATCAGGTGAGCCTTTCCACAAAGGTCTAAGGCCATGTGCGCACTTTGCTTTTTTTCATGCGTTTCCGCAGCATTTTGAACTGCAGCGTTTTAATGCCAAAATGCATGCGTTTTGATTTTCCAGCAAACTCTATTGCAAATGGGGCTTTCTTGTGCTGTTAAAAACGCAGCGTTTCAGTTGCAGAAAATTTGTCAAAATCTCTGCGTTTAAAGAAGCAGCATGTTAATTGTTTTTGCCATTTTGGCAGCGTTTTGCAAACATTAGAGTAAATGAGAACTTTCAAAACGCATCCTAAATCAAAATCCTAGCGTTTAACATGCTTTTTGATGCAGAAAACATGCTTTTTTGACAAAATAAACGCATCCGTTTTTGACTTTATATTAAGGGCATGATATGTCCCTTTAAACACACACATAGTCCGACAATTAAATTAATGAAAATCCATAATTTAATGTTATTTTATACATAAATATTAGAACACAGTTATAATTTTAATAAAATTAGCTATTTTGTGTATGATTTTAATCATGATATTTGTTATCATTTTTTTCCTTTTTTTTCATAGTGTTTGTATGTTTAAACTTTATTTAGTACTGTATTTGTATTCAAAACGCATCTGACTTTAAGCAAGGAAAAAGCATGTAAAACGCAGTCAAAACGCGATCAAAAGGCGGTAAAAACACAAGCGTATTTTTAGCGTTTTTGTGGTTAAAACCAAATTTGACAAAGAGAATTTCTGCCAGAGGATGCGTTTAGAACTGCAACAACCTCAACGCAAAGTGCGCACAAGCACCTTTCCGATTAATCAGCAGGGGACAAGATTCCACATCTTGTCCCATGAGTAGCCCAGGTAGAGCGAGACGGAAGCCCAACGCGGGGGACTGGGCATCTACCTGGGCAAGTACCTGCAAAAAAAGTTTTGCAAGTACCTGCAAAAATCCCAAGGGTCAGATCTCGCCGGCAACAGCTCCCACAGCAAAGACACCGGGTGTGGACTTTTCCCGTTCCATGCAGACTACTCAACACACGAGACACAAAACTAGAAGCACAGGAGGAAGGGCTCTTGATCTGTTCACCGGTCTGTGGGACCCGAGCAAACCCCTCCGGAGGCTACTGGTATCCAACACTGGGCTTACTATTTGGACTTTGTGTGGTTTATTCGACAACAGTGAGTACACCGGTGTCATCCGGTCCAACCTGCGAACTGCACCCCAGCATACTACTCCCACCTGCACCTGGGCCCCAGGAGTACACCTCCCCTACCCATGGAGGAGATACCATCCTGCTGCCCTGCTCCATCAGCCCCGGGCACCCCATACCAAGGCAGCGGCGGTGTCACCAACCATCACCGCAACCCACGGGTGGCGTCACTGACAAACTCTCCCCTGTAAATAACCCCTTTATTAAGTTGTGGGCGACGGGCTGCTGCACAAGCCCCGGATCCGGCCACCACTCGAGCCACAGCCACGATCCCGAATCCGAGCGCCTCCAGTAGCCCCCTGACGTGGTCTGCACCCCCGCTCACGATATATTGTTTTATTAGCTAGCTCTATTAATAAATTATTTATTAACTAGCAGTAATTTAAAATATGTTTTAATTTAGTAGTAAGGTAGAAGTAGTAGTAGTAGGTAGTAGTAGTAGTCGAAGTAATAATGATAATGATAACAAATGTTATGCTGAGTAGATTCATCCCTAACCTGAAAGTAGCATTATTTATTACTAAAGAGCAGGGTCAGACTGTGGTACCTAGGGCTGGGCCCACAGG
Organism: Anomaloglossus baeobatrachus; assembly: GCF_048569485.1. Lineage (NCBI taxonomy): Eukaryota > Metazoa > Chordata > Amphibia > Anura > Aromobatidae > Anomaloglossus > Anomaloglossus baeobatrachus. Next base: position 509,509,871 of record NC_134354.1, on the reverse strand, counting down.
TAAATTGACTACAGTGGTCCACAGCTACAATATATGCAAATATCTTTCAGGCTTTACTACCATGAACGTGGAGTGTTAACAGGTTAAATACAGGTGGCTCTTGGACATCTAATGTGTGTGTTCGTGAGCGAAGGTTGACTTTGCACCCACCTGCACGCTACATGAAATGTCTGGTCCTGGCTGGATGTGTGAACTTGTGTCATGTGGGCTGTAAACCTGAATAGGCCACATACTGCCTCTGAAGTCGGCTGGCTAGGACCCAATGATGAGTCTTAAGCCTGCTTTACACGTTGCAATTTCGCATACGATATCGTATGCGATTTGCAACACCCCCATCGTATGTGTGGCACGTTCAATTTGTTGAACGTGCCGCACAAACGATTAACCCCCGTCACAATTACTTACCTTCCATACGACCTCGATGTGGGCGGCGAACGTCCACTTCCTGGAGTGGGAGGGACGTTCGGCGTCACATCCACTTCACGCGGCAGCCGGCCAATAGAATCGGAGGGGTGGAGCTGAGCGGGACGTTAACATCCCGCCCACCTCCTTCCTTCCGCATTGTGGGCCGGGAGCCGCAGGATGTAGGTAAGATCTGTTCATCGTTCCCGGGGTGTCACACACTGCAATGTGTGCTACCCCGGGTACGATGAACAATCTGACATGCAATTCTAGAGAAAGGTACGATGTGTATGCGATGAACGTTTTAACGTTCAATTGCAATCGCACATACCTGTCACACACTACAACGTACCTTACGATGCCGGATGTGCGTCACTTGACCCCGCCGACACATTGTAAGATACATTGCAGCGTGTAAAGCGGGCTTTAAGCTCTGTGTACACACTGCATTTTTTGCCACATAATACTTTATTCAACTGATCATTCTTTGCAACAACTTCACAATCCAAATAGTGGATAAAAAATCAGTAGCAGGCAATTGGCGCTGTTGGAGTTTTCTTTTATTCGCTATTCATTTGATATACCTTTCAAATATAAAAACATCCTCTTCCTTAGGAAGAAGATGCTTTTATCCTTAAAACGTGTAGCAAATTAATAATGAATAAAAGAAAATTCTGACAGCGCCGATTGACTGCTCCTGATTTTCTATCCATTTATCCCAAGACCCGGTATCTGCTGAGGATGGAGTGATTTGAGCTGCAGTTGGTGTTTATTATATTATTCACGGAGTTGTGCCTGGTTCACTACCCCATCAGGTGAGCCTTTCCACAAAGGTCTAAGGCCATGTGCGCACTTTGCTTTTTTTCATGCGTTTCCGCAGCATTTTGAACTGCAGCGTTTTAATGCCAAAATGCATGCGTTTTGATTTTCCAGCAAACTCTATTGCAAATGGGGCTTTCTTGTGCTGTTAAAAACGCAGCGTTTCAGTTGCAGAAAATTTGTCAAAATCTCTGCGTTTAAAGAAGCAGCATGTTAATTGTTTTTGCCATTTTGGCAGCGTTTTGCAAACATTAGAGTAAATGAGAACTTTCAAAACGCATCCTAAATCAAAATCCTAGCGTTTAACATGCTTTTTGATGCAGAAAACATGCTTTTTTGACAAAATAAACGCATCCGTTTTTGACTTTATATTAAGGGCATGATATGTCCCTTTAAACACACACATAGTCCGACAATTAAATTAATGAAAATCCATAATTTAATGTTATTTTATACATAAATATTAGAACACAGTTATAATTTTAATAAAATTAGCTATTTTGTGTATGATTTTAATCATGATATTTGTTATCATTTTTTTCCTTTTTTTTCATAGTGTTTGTATGTTTAAACTTTATTTAGTACTGTATTTGTATTCAAAACGCATCTGACTTTAAGCAAGGAAAAAGCATGTAAAACGCAGTCAAAACGCGATCAAAAGGCGGTAAAAACACAAGCGTATTTTTAGCGTTTTTGTGGTTAAAACCAAATTTGACAAAGAGAATTTCTGCCAGAGGATGCGTTTAGAACTGCAACAACCTCAACGCAAAGTGCGCACAAGCACCTTTCCGATTAATCAGCAGGGGACAAGATTCCACATCTTGTCCCATGAGTAGCCCAGGTAGAGCGAGACGGAAGCCCAACGCGGGGGACTGGGCATCTACCTGGGCAAGTACCTGCAAAAAAAGTTTTGCAAGTACCTGCAAAAATCCCAAGGGTCAGATCTCGCCGGCAACAGCTCCCACAGCAAAGACACCGGGTGTGGACTTTTCCCGTTCCATGCAGACTACTCAACACACGAGACACAAAACTAGAAGCACAGGAGGAAGGGCTCTTGATCTGTTCACCGGTCTGTGGGACCCGAGCAAACCCCTCCGGAGGCTACTGGTATCCAACACTGGGCTTACTATTTGGACTTTGTGTGGTTTATTCGACAACAGTGAGTACACCGGTGTCATCCGGTCCAACCTGCGAACTGCACCCCAGCATACTACTCCCACCTGCACCTGGGCCCCAGGAGTACACCTCCCCTACCCATGGAGGAGATACCATCCTGCTGCCCTGCTCCATCAGCCCCGGGCACCCCATACCAAGGCAGCGGCGGTGTCACCAACCATCACCGCAACCCACGGGTGGCGTCACTGACAAACTCTCCCCTGTAAATAACCCCTTTATTAAGTTGTGGGCGACGGGCTGCTGCACAAGCCCCGGATCCGGCCACCACTCGAGCCACAGCTACGATCCCGGATCCGAGCGCCTCCAGTAGCCCCCTGACGTGGTCTGCACCCCCGCTCACGATATATTGTTTTATTAGCTAGCTCTATTAATAAATTATTTATTAACTAGCAGTAATTTAAAATATGTTTTAATTTAGTAGTAAGGTAGAAGTAGTAGTAGTAGGTAGTAGTAGTAGTCGAAGTAATAATGATAATGATAACAAATGTTATGCTGAGTAGATTCATCCCTAACCTGAAAGTAGCATTATTTATTACTAAAGAGCAGGGTCAGACTGTGGTACCTAGGGCTGGGCCCACAGGTAAATTGACTACAGTGGTCCACAGCTACAATATATGCAAATATCTTTCAGGCTTTACTACCATGAACGTGGAGTGTTACCAGGTTAAATACAGGTGGCTCTTGGACATCTAATGTGTGTGTTCGTGAGCGAAGGTTGACTTTGCACCCACCTGCACGCTACATGAAATGTCTGGTCCTGGCTGGATGTGTGAACTTGTGTCATGTGGGCTGTAAACCTCAATAGGCCACATACTGCCTCTGAAGTCGGCTGGCTAGGACCCAATGATGAGTCTTAAGCCTGCTTTACACGTTGCAATTTCGCATACGATATCGTATGCGATTTGCAACACCCCCATCGTATGTGTGGCACGTTCAATTTGTTGAACGTGCCGCACAAACGATTAACCCCCGTCACAATTACTTACCTTCCATACGACCTCGATGTGGGCGGCGAACGTCCACTTCCTGGAGTGGGAGGGACGTTCGGCGTCACATCCACTTCACGCGGCAGCCGGCCAATAGAATCGGAGGGGTGGAGCTGAGCGGGACGTTAACATCCCGCCCACCTCCTTCCTTCCGCATTGTGGGCCGGGAGCCGCAGGATGTAGGTAAGATCTGTTCATCGTTCCCGGGGTGTCACACACTGCAATGTGTGCTACCCCGGGTACGATGAACAATCTGACATGCAATTCTAGAGAAAGGTACGATGTGTATGCGATGAACGTTTTAACGTTCAATTGCAATCGCACATACCTGTCACACACTACAACGTACCTTACGATGCCGGATGTGCGTCACTTGACCCCGCCGACACATTGTAAGATACATTGCAGCGTGTAAAGCGGGCTTTAAGCTCTGTGTACACACTGCATTTTTTGCCACATAATACTTTATTCAACTGATCATTCTTTGCAACAACTTCACAATCCAAATAGTGGATAAAAAATCAGGAGCAGGCAATGGGCGCTGTTGGAGTTTTCTTTTATTCGCTATTCATTTGATATACCTTTCAAATATAAAAACATCCTCTTCCTTAGGAAGAAGATGCTTTTATCCTTAAAACGTGTAGCAAATTAATAATGAATAAAAGAAAATTCTGACAGCGCCGATTGACTGCTCCTGATTTTCTATCCATTTATCCCAAGACCCGGTATCTGCTGAGGATGGAGTGATTTGAGCTGCAGTTGGTGTTTATTATATTATTCACGGAGTTGTGCCTGGTTCACTACCCCATCAGGTGAGCCTTTCCACAAAGGTCTAAGGCCATGTGCGCACTTTGCTTTTTTTCATGCGTTTCCGCAGCATTTTGAACTGCAGCGTTTTAATGCCAAAATGCATGCGTTTTGATTTTCCAGCAAACTCTATTGCAAATGGGGCTTTCTTGTGCTGTTAAAAACGCAGCGTTTCAGTTGCAGAAAATTTGTCAAAATCTCTGCGTTTAAAGAAGCAGCATGTTAATTGTTTTTGCCATTTTGGCAGCGTTTTGCAAACATTAGAGTAAATGAGAACTTTCAAAACGCATCTGACTTTAAGCAAGGAAAAAGCATGTAAAACGCAGTCAAAACGCGATCAAAAGGCGGTAAAAACACAAGCGCATTTTTAGCGTTTTTGTGGTTAAAACCAAATTTGACAAACAGAATTTCTGCCAGAGGATGCGTTTAGAACTGCAACAACCTCAACGCAAAGTGCGCACACAGCCTTAAGGCTACTTTACACACTGCGATATCGGTCCCGATATCGCTAGTGTGGGTAGCCGCCCCCATCTGTTGCGCGACACGGGCAAATCACTGCCCGTGCCGCACAACATCGCCCAGACCGGTCACACATACATACCTGTCCGGCGACGTCGCTGTGACGGGCGAACCGCCTCCTTTCTAAGGGGGCGGTCCGTGCGGCGTCACAGCGACGTCACTGAACCGCCGCCCAATAGTAGCGGAGGGGCGGAGATGAGCGGGACGTAACATCCCGCCCACCTCCTTCCTTCCTCATAGCGGCCGGGAGGCAGGTAAGGGGAGCTTCCTCGTTCCTGCGGCATCACACGCAGCGATGTGTGCTGCCGCAGGAACGAGGAACAACCTCGTTACTGCTGCAGTAACGAGATTTGAGAATGGACCCCCGTGTCGCCGATTAGCGATTTTGCACGTTTTTGCAACGATGCAAAATCGCTTATCGGTGTTACACGCAACGGCATCGCTAATGCGGCCGGATGTGCGTCACGAATTCCGTGACCCCAACGACTCAGCATTAGCGATGTCGCAGCGTGTAAAGCCCGCTTTACTTTACCCATAGGTGAACTGATTCACCCATTGCAGCGCCTCTATGTTTTTTAGTATTTTCCCACTCCAAATAGTGGGCACATATCTTCCTGCATGCTCTAGTTTGGCAAGGCATGTTCAGACACATTTAAGTTCCCACTGGGTTGCATCAGATCCTTCTGGTCCTCTGAGTCCCAGCACAACCCAACCCAGTTAAAGTACAGTTTGGGATTGTAATTTTCCCTTCCTGCAGTCCTATGTCCAGTCTCCTTAAGGTCCCATCATGACCAGAGTAAAGCTTTGCCGTCTCGGACGTCTATAGGGAAACCACTCAGGTTGTCAACTCCGTTCACAGTCCTGTTAAGATTAACTCAGTACCTAGGTGGTTAATGGGCCTGGTCACTAGAGTCCTGTCCTCGGGCTCCTATTGTCTGGGTCCACAACGTTAGAGGATCGGTCTCTCATTTCAATGTTGTTCATACTCTGTGTCTTTTTCACAACCAACCGACTACACGCAAAAGCCATACTCCACCACTCTTACAGATGTACGATTACAGTGGTTTACATTAAAAGGGTTCATAGGTGAAAACAAGTTATCACCTATTCATAGTTATCACCATCTCTATATTATTGATCACGGGTGTCCGCTCCATTCATCCTCTGTGGGGCTGTAGGAGGTGGTCGCGTTCAACCCCAACCCTATTTTGTTATGCTTTTCTCCTGTATTGCAAATGTTGCTAAAATTTTAAAATTACCTGCTGCTAGCAAAATGCGGTTCTATAATGTAGCAAAGCTAAGACCGTGGAGCGGCCAGCGTCACCTTACATTGAGGCCTGATAATGTAAAGAGTGTGTTTATGTAATGTTTACTTTGGTGCAAATGTGTTAACAATGTATAGTGCCCTGTTTTAGCAAGAGATGGGTTTCAGTAGATGTAAACAGTGTCAGACACTTCCTAATATAGAAGGGGTTCAGGGTTCAGAGAAAATGAGTGACAGATGGCCAGTGGATTGGTTAGAAAGATGTGTCTGTTAAGGACTGAGTTCTGCAAGAGGGTTTGAGGATAAAAGACATGGCTTGAACTGAGAGGCGGTCAGCGATCGTGAGGTATCCTCATAAGGTCTGGAGCCTACGGCTCTCTCCAATGGGCTTAGAGAGTTGAATGACTAGAGAGCTGTCGGGGCAGAGAAGTGTACAGCAGTGATAAAGGTGGGGGAAAGGAAGTGTGGCACCCTGGACTAGCCAGGGGCCACAGGTAATAACACACACACACCCGCACCCCCAGCAGTTCACAGCAGTCATCCCCAGTGAGACCTGATTTCTTCCCTCGGGTTCAGACAGACACACCAGGTGGGCGGAGTCAGGCAGATGGACACGCCCACCGAGGAGTCTAGCTGGTCTAAGGCAGGAAACAACGCAGACAAGTCCAGGCAGAGGAAGGGAGAGGAGGTGTGCAGAGTGGCAGAAGCAGACGGGGGCCTAGGTTGGAGCCTAGGGCCCTCGTGTGGCAGTCATGCAGATGGTAGTGGCCATCTGCGGGAGCCGGGAAGACAGTCTTGGTGGAACCGTAGGTAGCTGGGGTTGGGCGGTGGCCCACCGGTACCGAACCGGGGAGCCAGCTGGAAACCGGAGCACAGGAGGAGCGTACAAGAAGGTGCAAGAAAGGACTTACATTACCAACCTGTTGTCAGGAAAAATACCGCAGCCTTCTGTGGGACCCGTCCATCCAGCCGTTTGTTTTCCCAGAGACTCCGTGTGCGTTACTGGCTGAGTAAGTACCACCATGCCGTCTGGCACTGCGCTGCCCCGCGACCCTGCACTCGGCCAGGCCCCGCAACCCACCTACCGACCTCCACCACCGGGCCCCGAGACCACCAAACCCCCCTACCCACGTAGGGGAGAAAATATCTCAGCTGCTCCCTGTCAACGCTCCCGGGATCCCCGTACAGAGCAGCGGTGGTGTCCCAACCTCACCACAAACCATGGGTGGCGTCACGGACAATATCCCTAAACCAAACCACCCCCTTTCACTCATGGGCGAGGAGCGCTGCTCGAGTCCCCGGGATCCAGCCCACCGCTCGAGCCACCGACTGAGCGAGCAGCAGCAGCAGCTGGACCCGAGCGTGGTGAGCGCAGCGTCTCCTCCCCGCCCGCGACAACTTGGCGTCACGAACAGGATCTTACCGCTCTGCCGTCTGGTAGAGGTGCGCCTTGTGACCGCCGGAGGTGTCTGGCCGGAAATTTTGAGAAGCCGCCATTTTGGGCGCGAAAAGTTCCCCGCTCGAGCGTCTTCCCGAGCAGTGGAGGTGCGAAACACGAAGCCCCGCCCCTGAAGAGGAGGTGCCGGAAACAAACCAAGGGGGGGACGGATGGCGTCTGGCCGCATGTGAACCGCGGCTGTGGAAGCAGGGACGCCAGGACTCTGCAAGTATTTGGTTCCTGGAGCACCACTGCACGAGATGTCCCGTCCATCCGACACTGCTGAAACCAAACCACCCCCTTTCACTCACGGGCGAGGAGCGCCGCTTGAGTCCCCGGGATCCGGCCCACCACTTGAGCCACCGACTGAGCGAGCAGCAGGAGCAGCTGGACCCGAGCGTGGTGAGCGCAGCATCCCCTCCCCGCCCGCGACAGAAGCACAGGTGCCTAGCAGCTTGTGGACTAGTTCCAAGATAGCGGGATAAGCCGCTACTATAGCGTCTATGACGGGGACCGGCTGTGGGGTGATAGACACAGGGGCGGATTAAAGGTAACTAGGGCCCTGGGCTGTTCTGGATCTGTGGGTCCCCCTATCCCTATACATGGGTCATGTGACGGATCCATCATTTGAAACAGATAATTTCTGAAAAATAGTTGCCAAAACTATAACCTAAAAAACGTCCACTAATCAAATAAATATACCCTTCAGTTTAAAAAACCCACTAAGGCTATGTGCGCATGCTGCGGATTTTGCCACGGATTTGCTGTGCATTTGCTGCAGAAAATGTGTCTAACATTGCTGTATTCATTCCCCACCAAATCCTATGGGTTTTAAAAAATGCTGTGCGCACACTGCCTTTTTTTATACCCGCGGATTTACCCGCGGATTTTCCGCTGCGGAATTAATGAGCATGTCACTTCTTTTCTGCAGGTACCTGCAGTTTTTGCCATAGATAATGGTTAAAAATCCGCAGGGACCCATCTGCAGTAAATCCTCAGTAAATCCGCAGTAAATCCGCGGCAAACTGTGGTAAAACCACATGCGGATTTCGCTGCGGTTTTGGTGCATTTTTTTACCGCAGGTGCGAGATTTTTTAAGAGGGTCCGGATTTTCCTTAAGAAAAAGGCACTTTCTAGTGCGCACATGGCCTTAGGCATAGTATTGAAGAGTCCAACTTAAATCTGTAAACAAGACTATTGCCCAAAAAAAAAAGAAAAAATTGAGCAAAAACTCCCTTTGTGAACATAGTTTAACAAATACTGAAGTCAAATACTTATCAAATTCTCAGCATGTGCACGAGGCCTTACAAATACTAAGGTAAAATATTCACCAATACTGAACATGGGCAGATGGCCTTAGGCTTTGTTCACACAGGGTGTTTTTTTTCTGCAGCAAAATCTGAGCAAAAGCTGCAGCTTGTTATTAGCATGTATTTGCATTAAATGAATAAAAATAAAAACAATGGCCTTATGTTATTGTCATGATTAAGAAAATTTTTGGTTCGAAACGCGTAGATCGAACGGTGACTATGTTTTAACTTTTGGAAGAATAAAGCAAAGGTTTTAATATACTATCTGCGGATGCTGGTCTTCTAATCTGGGCGGCAGGCTTTTAAATGTTTCATGCGGATTATAATGCGGCAATTTGCTTTTCAGAGCATGGGCCCCTTGTAGCCTCAGACCCTAGGAGGTAGCCCAGATTGCCCCCATTATCATCTGGATAGACACCACCCTGAAGAAAACAGTAAGTGTCACAAATCCCACCCGAAGTGATCCTTTCTGGTGAAGGAGTGTGGAGCCCCCACGGCCAGGTGTCCTTACCTTCCTTTAGGGATGCCAGTAAATTAAAAGTGCAGTGCTTGGCAGCCACATAGGAAATGAATGAAACAGTGGTCGAATATAATGCTTCACTCTAACTTTTGTCATTGGAGAACCCCTTTAATATGTAATGTCACAGCAACAGAGCTCACAGGCATCTAGCCTGTATTCTGGAAAAGATCAGTGTAACAAGTCAGTTTTTTGCACTACTGTAATTACGTGATGTCTCCAGGCAAAACAGATATGGTTTGCCAATTAAAGGTATGTAGAAATTTATTTTGATGGTATTTTCTTTTTTATTTTATTACTGCTACCCCTTCAGACCTTAAACATTTATGAACTATCCACATATCTAAAATTGGTGTTGGCTTCAGGAGCCTTGAGGTCATGTCTTGTGAAAAGAATATTTTTAATTACAGAGAACGTTGAATTCAGTAATACTATGGATAAATGTAAATAATAACACCTTATCTACTGTATATGTATACAAAGTGTGTCCCTTTTATGTGATATAATGTATTTGTGAAGCATGGATATACAGTGCCTACAAGTAGTATTCAACCCCCTGCAGATTTAGCAGGTTTGATAAGATGCAAATAAGTTAGAGCCTGCAAACTTCAAACAAGAGCAGGATTTATTACCAGATGCATAAATCTTACAAACCAACAAGTTATGTTGCTCAGTTAAATTTTAATACATTTTCAACATAAAAGTGTGGGTCAATTATTATTCAACCCCTAGGTTTAATATTTTGTGGAATAACCCTTGTTTGCAATTACAGCTAATAATCGTCTTTTATAAGACCTAATCAGGCCGGCACAGGTCTCTGGAGTTATCTTGGCCCACTCCTCCATGCAGATCTTCTCCAAGTTATCTAGGTTCTTTGGGTGTCTCATGTGGACTTTAATCTTGAGCTCCTTCCACAAGTTTTCAATTGGGTTAAGGTCAGGAGACTGACTAGGCCACTGCAACACCTTGATTTTTTCCCTCTTGAACCAGGCCTTGGTTTTCTTGGCTGTGTGCTTTGAGTCGTTGTCTTGTTGGAAGATGAAATGACGACCTGTGTCGCCCTGGGCAAGCCAGGGGACACAGATAACAACACCACTACACCCCACACTCCAGGTAGGCACACCTGCTAACCAGAAACCCTTGTTGCCTCCCTCCAAGAGTCTGTTGATGCACACCAGGGGGTGGGCCAGGCGGTTGGCTCCGCCCACCAAGGAGCTCACGACTCTGGAGGCAGGAAGTTACCAGGCAGATTAGCCCGGGCAGGGCAAGAGAGCAGAACTGTCAGGGAGGAGGAAGTGGAAGGAGTGAGGAGTAGCCCAGGCAGGGGCTAGAGTAAACAACAAGAAGTGAGAGTAAGGAAAGGAAAGTGGAAAAGGAGGAAAGCAAGAAGTGGAGAGAGCGCAGAGAGTGCACAGAGCCTGAGAGCCCAGCTGTGTGTAGGGCTAGAACAGCAAGGTCAGCGACGGCGGTGACTGTCCGGAGGGGGACCGTTTGGAAGTTCCTGGAAGGACCCCGTTGGCTGTGTGCCCGGTGGTCTGGAGCAGTGTTCCGAAGGACAGTCAGCACCAGGGCAGGGGCCTCTCGGACCCCGGCAAGGCTAGGAGTCGCCCAATTTGCCGAATCAGTCAGTGAAGGGGACGCAGATCCCCCAGCAACAAAGTCCCGATTGACGGCAACAGCCCGACCATTACCGGGGAGACACCGCCACCGCCAAGGCACCAGTTTCCCCAGGGCCAGCGCCTGCGGGCAAAGTGTAGAGCTCCTCCGGCCCAGATTGCAGTCGGGGAGCGGGTAACCGGAGGGAATCCACCGCTACCATCAGTCAAACAGGTGCAAGGAAGAGAGACGTCACCGTCACCTACCGGGAGTGCAGGTGCAACCGTCTGTGGGACCGTCCTACCAGCCGTTGGTTTACCGTACAAACTGTGTCCGTGTCTCAGGCTGAGTGAGTACCACAGTGCCGCAAGGCACAGCGCTGCCCCTGCGTCCCTGCGCCCTCCAGGCCCTACACTTCACATCTCTTCACCGGGCCCCGGGATCACCAACCCCTACCCACGGAGGGGCAACACAACACCTGGCTGCTCCAATCACCATCCCCGGGACCCCCACACTGAGCAGCGGTGGTGCCATCACCACAACCGTGGGTGGCGTCACGAACTATAATCCCAACAAACACCCCCCCTTTCACTCACGGGCGAGGAGTGTCGCTCGAGACACCCCGGGATCCGGCCCGCAGCTCGAGCCACCAGGAGCAACTGCCGGACCCGAGCAGAAGGGGTGAGCGCGGTGTGCTGACACCCTCCTCCCCGCCCGCGACAACTTGGCGTCACGAACAGGATCTTACCGCTCTGCCGTCTGGTAGAGGTGCGCCTTGTTACCGCCGGAGGTATCCGGCAGAAAAATTTCAGAAGCCGCCATCTTTGGCGCGAAAAGTTCCCGCTCGAGCGTCTTCTCGAGCAGTAGAGGCGCGAAGGCCAAAACTCCGCCCCGAGAGAGGAGGGGCCGGAAAGAGCTAAGGGGGACGCGATGGCGGCTGGACGCATGTAGCTGCGGCTACAGAAGCAGGGACGCCAGGACTCTGCGGCCATTTACTGGTTCCTGGAAGAAGCCACTGCTAAAGATGCTGAGTCCGACCAACAACACCGTGGTCCCCGCGCCTGGCATCGCGGCGCGGGTGGAAGTCCGGACCGTCCAGCTAAGCAGCCGTCTGCAGGTCCGCATGCAGCTCCTCCTGGAGGAGTGGGAGGCCGACATGGCGGACGTTGTAGCCACCGTGCGGAGACGCGAGGAGGAAGCGGAGAAAGGGAGGGTGAGTGACCCACGTCCCGATGCCCTTGAAGGGCCGGTCATCGCGGCTGTGGGGCCCGGTCCAAGCCCTCTCCCCCCGTTGCCTCCCTCGCCACCCGTCCCGGAGGCCGTGACCCCGCCACTAGGCCCGCTACCACCACCACCGGTAGCGGTACCCTGCCAATCCGCCCCGGCGGACCGACCTGCAGCAGAAGCTCGTGACCACTCTGATACGCTCCCCTGGGAGAAGCCGAAGGCTGAGGCCGTCAGCAAAGATGCACCGGAGGCACGGCGGGGATGCAGCTGCCAGGAGGCAGAGCAGGCCATGTCACAGCGGGGTCCCTCGTTACTGGAGGTGCCGGTCGTAGCCGACACGGAGGGACTCTGGCTGGGTCCGTCCCCCGCACACGCTGAACCGGAGCAAGCAGAAAGTGCTCCATACTGGGAGCGGCGGCAACAGCAGCTGCGCAGGGAGATCGATGCCCGAGAGGGGTGTAGAGCGGAGGTGCATGCCCGCATGTATATGGAAGAAGATCACCTGCAGCGAGCTACCATTGGGGTCCAGAGTGGTGTGCCATGTGAAGGTGGCACTAGAGCCCCACGGGTGAGAATGGACTGTTGAGCAGTGAAGGCAGCGGAGCACCGTTGCACCGTCCCCGTTGGGACCACCTGCTTGTTTGAAAAGTTTTGCCAAAAATGAAAGATGATTATCCGAGTTTTCACCTGATTCACCGTGTGATTAGCAACCGGCTGGAGCCGGCACCGTTGTCCCCGTGGGGACCGTTCAAAGTTTAAAAATGCATGGGAACTATCCATGGACAAGCCCGTGAACTCTGCAGGGCAACCACAAACGTTAGTGGCTTGTAAATATGTTGGGTACCGTTACCGTTTCCGCAATGCCGCCTCCGGAGAGGCAGGTTGGAGGGAGGGCCCTGAGCAGAGCAGGCCAGGGCCCAGCCACCAAAGGAACCGGTGGCCACCCTCTGGAGGGAAGGACAGATCCCGCTCGGGTGACTTGTGCTGGACTGTGGGTCAAGGGGTGCTGCCTGGGTTTTAGGGGCAGCATCAGGGCCAGGTTGCTTGGGTGGGAGAGAGCGGAAACCGTGACCGTACACCGTTGAAACGTTAAAAGTAAAATGTGCCTCCCGTCTTGGGAAGAGTTGATTAAAAATGTCATGCATGTTTGTTTAACCCTGTTATCCCCTTTTTACAGAAAAATAAAACCGGTGTAGGACGGCAGCCCGCGGACGGTCTGCATTTTGCTAAGGGGGAATGTGTCGCCCTGGGCAAGCCAGGGGACACAGATAACAACACCACTACACCCCACACTCCAGGTAGGCACACCTGCTAACCAGAAACCCTTGTTGCCTCCCTCCAAGAGTCTGTTGATGCACACCAGGGGGTGGGCCAGGCGGTTGGCTCCGCCCACCAAGGAGCTCACGACTCTGGAGGCAGGAAGTTACCAGGCAGATTAGCCCGGGCAGGGCAAGAGAGCAGAACTGTCAGGGAGGAGGAAGTGGAAGGAGTGAGGAGTAGCCCAGGCAGGGGCTAGAGTAAACAACAAGAAGTGAGAGTAAGGAAAGGAAAGTGGAAAAGGAGGAAAGCAAGAAGTGGAGAGAGCGCAGAGAGTGCACAGAGCCTGAGAGCCCAGCTGTGTGTAGGGCTAGAACAGCAAGGTCAGCGACGGCGGTGACTGTCCGGAGGGGGACCGTTTGGAAGTTCCTGGAAGGACCCCGTTGGCTGTGTGCCTGGTGGTCTGGAGCAGTGTTCCGAAGGACAGTCAGCACCAGGGCAGGGGCCTCTCGGACCCCGGCAAGGCTAGGAGTCGCCCAATTTGCCGAATCCGTCAGTGAAGGGGACGCAGATCCCCCAGCAACAAAGTCCCGATTGACGGCAACAGCCCGACCATTACCGGGGAGACACCGCCACCGCCAAGGCACCAGTTTCCCCAGGGCCAGCGCCTGCGGGCAAAGTGTAGAGCTCCTCCGGCCCAGATTGCAGTCGGGGAGCGGGTAACCGGAGGGAATCCACCGCTACCATCAGTCAAACAGGTGCAAGGAAGAGAGACGTCACCGTCACCTACCGGGAGTGCAGGTGCAACCGTCTGTGGGACCGTCCTACCAGCCGTTGGTTTACCGTGTGTCCGTGTCTCAGGCTGAGTGAGTACCACAGTGCCGCAAGGCACAGCGCTGCCCCCGCGTCCCTGCGCCCTCCAGGCCCTACACTTCACATCTCTTCACCGGGCCCCGGGATCACCAACCCCTACCCACGGAGGGGCAAAACAACACCTGGCTGCTCCAATCACCATCCCTGGGACCCCCACACTGAGCAGCGGTGGTGCCATCACCACAACCGTGGGTGGCGTCACGAACTATAATCCCAACAAACACCCCCCCTTTCACTCACGGGCGAGGAGTGTCGCTCGAGACACCCCGGGATCCGGCCCGCAGCTCGAGCCACCAGGAGCAACTGCCGGACCCGAGCAGAAGGGGTGAGCGCGGTGTGCTGACACCCTCCTCCCCGCCCGCGACAGACCCATCTTAAGATCCTTGATGGAGGAGCGGAGGTTTTTGGCCAAAATCTCCAGGTAGGCAGTGCTATCCATCTTCCCATGGATGCGGACCAGATGGCCAGGCCCCTTGGCTGAGAAACAGCCCCACAGCATGATGCTGCCACCACCATGCTTGACTGTAGGGATGGTATTCTTGGGGTCGTATGCAGTGCCATCCAGTCTCCAAATGTCACGTGTGTGGTTGGCACCAAAGATCTCGATCTTGGTCTCATCAGACCAGAGAACCTTGAACCAGTCTGTCTCAGAGTCCTCCAAGTGATCATGAGCAAACTGTAGACGAGCCTTGACATGACGCTTTGAAAGTAAAGGTACCTTACGGGCTCGTCTGGAACGGAGACCATTGCGGTGTGCGGTGAAGTACGTTACTTATGGTATTGACTGAAACCAATGTCCCCACTGCCATGAGATCTTCCCAGACCTCCTTCCTTGTTGTCCTTGGGTTAGCCTTGACTCTTCGGACAAGCCTGGCCTCGGCACGGGTGGAAACTTTCAAAGGCTGTCCAGGCCGTGGAAGTCTAACAGTAGTTCCATAAGCCTTCCACTTCCGGATGATGCTCCCAACAGTGGAGACAGGTAGGCCCAACTCCTTGGAAAGGCTTTTGTACCCCTTGCCAGCCTTGTGACCCTCCACGATCTTGTCTCTGATGGCCTTGGAATGCTCCTTTGTCTTTCCCATGTTGACCAAGTATGAGTGCTGTTCACAAGTTTGGGGAGGGTCTTAATTAGTCAGAAAAGGCTGGAAAAAGAGATAATTAATCCAAACATGTGAAGCTCATTGTTCTTTGTGCCTGAAATACTTCTTAATACTTTAGGGGAACCAAACAGAATTCTGGTGGGTTGAGGGGTTGAATAATAAATGACCCTCTGAATAAACTTTTCACAATTTAAAAAAAAAAAAAAAAAGAAATAACATTCTTTTTTGCTGCAGTGCATTTCACACTTCCAGGCTGATCTACAGTCCAAATGTCACAATGCCAAGTTAATTCCGAATGTGTAAACCTGCTAAATCTGTAGGGGGGTTGAATACTACTTGTAGGCACTGTATTTTACTATTTAGTATTGTATCTCTCATTCACTAAACTGTTTCCTATAAATATTTTCCCATTTTTCCATTAGTGAATTTGGCAAGCTATTAGTATTTCCCAATGCATCTGTCTATGGCCAGAAATAGAAGAGACAAAATTTTCTCATGAAGATCCATTTGTTTACTGGCTTCCATCCACATTTATATTCAAGATACAGTATTTTTTATAACTCCTACAGTATATCCCTCTTCAAAACCTTCATCATGTAGAACTGATTATTCAAAGAGATTGTACACTACTTAGAAACTGATGGTGTAACTCTTACCGAGCGAGTAGCAGCGGCTGGTATAGGTAGTTGTAGCAGAAGTGGCTGGTATCATAGGAACGGTCGGCGTGGATAGTTGCGGCAGCAGCAACAGATATTGAAGAAGCGGCCAGAGAGGATACTTGCAGCAGCGGATATCATGGAAGCGGCTGGAGTGGATAGTTGCAGCAAAGCACTGGTCATGCATTGAAACACAGTTAGGAATCAGCAACAGCACACAGCAAAGTAACAGCAGCAGTAGCACACAAAGAGACTTGAGAACTAGCAATGTATAGAACTCATTGCCCAGGCACCTCCTTTAAGGGGAAGGTGTCTTAAATAAATGATGCCTTTCAGCCATGCTGAGAGGCACTTCCGGGTCAGGGCGTACTGGCCCTTTAAGAAAAGTGGTGTGTCCACGTGAGCACCCTACAGGCACTCCCTGAAAGCCTGTGCAGTGTGCTCAGGCCCAAGGAGACAGCAACTGGAACTGGGGATGGAGCAGTCACCTCTGGGCGGCCGGAAGGTGAGCGTACCGGCGTGCCCACCAGAGAAGGGGTCAGGACAGCATGGGGATGCCGATATGAGCATTACAGATGGCTTATCCTTGGGTATGGTCATCTATATAAGATCAGTGGCGATCCAAAACCCAGCACACCCAACTATAAGTTGTTTGCAGCTCTTGTGGTGGCTGAACGTAAATAGTTTATGGTGCTGATACAGTGCAGCTATGCTCACTCTTTAGTGGCTGTTCTCTGATTCATTAGCTAAGCCTCCAATTTACTTTAATAGGTAGGAATGGCTGATGACAGATTTCCACCAAACTGAAATAGTTGAACTATTAACAGAATAGTTTATAATAGTTCTAAGTCCTGGATAATCTCTTCAACTTTTTTTGTTTGTAAAACATTTGTGTAGTTTTAGTAAATGTTCCCTTTGGGAACATATAAACATATATTTAAGCATTTCGTAGCAGAATACAAGGGCACACATATGGAGTTTTACAGCATATTTTCACTCTGTGACCTTCGGGGTTCCATACAACACCAAAGAACTGCCGCCGATTGCCACCACAAAAAGGTACACCAGAGACACTTTAACAACAGTGGGCTCTGCTACTAGGGAGTAGGTTGAGGGGACACCTCCTGAACTCACCTGAAGCTGTTTCCTGAGCTCCCTAGTGTCCCTATAAGGGTTCTTTAACCCCCATCGCCAAACAGGATACCTAATCCCTTGCTAGCCCCACACTAACCCTCAATAGTGAGATGGTTGGTGAGAGACACTAGTCCCACCACTGCACTAATACAACATAATGAAAGGAAGACAGATAGGGGAATCAACAAAAGGATACAACACCATACTAACAGCAGCAACCAGACACCAGGGCTGCAGCCAGGATCGCTTCCACTAGCAGGACTACGCAAAAGCAAGGGCTCCAGCAGCAGCAACCATCCTCCTCAATGGCAAGTATCAGGGTGTGGATTATAACGTACGCCATCTGGTGGTTCATGTAACTATTTAAAGGTAATGGGTGTAGTCACAACCAGATGCACATAAGTAGAAGTAATCAGAAACTGGTAACAAGAAAAACTGACAGTAACCCTTGGTACACCAACAGAAAGGAAAACACATTTAATATTTAGTCTTACAAGGCTGAGACTTTGGACCCAAACTTGTCACTAGTCTCCTACTGATGGGAAACATTTGTGACACATGTTGTGTAATCAGTGGTGTAACTAGAGCCCTATAGATCCCAGTGCAGAAATTGGACCTGGGCCCAAGTCCTCTATGTTGGTCAGATGTATGGGGCCCTGTAGCTTTTTAAATCCTATAGAGACATGTGTTGACCACTCTTTATTATGTAGTAATGTCTTTCATCCTGTACTAATGTCCCCTATTCTGAGCCTCTTTCTGGTAAAAATGTCCCCCATCCTGGGCTCTTCTTGTTAAATATGTCCCACATCCTGTATATCTGTCCCCCATCCTGGTATATATGTCTCCCATCCTGGGCCCTTTCTTGGTAAATATGTATCCTCGTATATATGTCTTCCATCCTAGGTCCCATCCTGGTATATATGTCCTCCATCATATATGTCTCCATGCAAGGCACTTGTGGCGCCCCTGAGGCTACCATCGCCACAGAGGTACTGCACCTCAGCCAGAGGTGTGATGCCCCATCCTGGGTAAGAAAGAGGCCATCTTACCGGTTCACGTACCAAAAACCTGCAGACACCCAATTGTTAGCTCATATATTAGATCAGGGCCGGGGCAGGTCCCATTAATGCTCGTTGACCAGTAATCTGGTTATATCACTCAAGCCCCGTGCACTGTTGAAAAGGGGGTGGAGCCTGGCAGGAGGGGAGATGCAGGAGGAAGGCAGTTAGTTCCAGTTAGTTCCAATTAGTTCCAGTCAGAGAGAGACAAAAGTCATTGTATGGTGATAGTGACAGAGAGAGAGTTGTGAAGAGACCGGTGAGATGGGAAGACCCTTGGGTCCGGCTCGACCTAGGTGATGCTGAAGGGGGAATCACAGAGAATTAGGGGAAGTGAGCCAGACTCCCCTATGGTCTTGTTCCACAAGCAACATCTCATGGTAGAGGGATTTAGTCGCAAACGGGGTTCCAGTCCCTAGACTAGAAAGAGACTTCTGGACTTTCTAGTAATACCGGAGGTCAGGGTGGCTGTACATACGTTTGGGCCACAAGCAGCACACGCATCCGTTGGAAGGGGGTCACAGAGGATCAGGGGGCCAAGCAGGCAGAATTCCCTTTGAAGGTCCATGGCACCTGGCTCAGGGCACTGTGTATTGAGGTGCAGGACAGGCGGGTGAGAGTCAGCGCCATCGAGATGACCAGGAAAGGCAACCGAAGGGTGCACCAGTACTGGCCTCGGAGTTACTCAGGATCGGCAGAGGCCCATCACCAGGGATCCCAGCATATCATGGGTGGACTAAGCTGTTTGTCAACCTGGAACTGGTACAGTGAGTAAAAGACTGTTGTTGCAAAGCCCTGGTGTCGTCTCTATTTCTCCTGCGTCACAACCTACCATCATAGACTTTTCATATTTCCAACGGTTGCCCCGGGGTCCTGTTCCAGGTGTGGGCAGCAAGAACACCTGAGCTGCGTCATCACCACCTGCCCTGGGTAATACGCAGCGCAGCGGCGGCCCACATAGTCGCAAAACCAGAGGTGGCATCACAAACTTTATTTTATTGTAAATATAACTACCATCATCATCCCCTTTATTATCGAAAGACACCGCCAAGGTCATGGAGCTGGGCTCCGCCACCAGAGACATGCCCGGACTAGTCCAGCCTGGTTCTGAGTATTGCCTAAGGCCCTGGGGCTGGGTGTGTCACACTATCCTGGTATATATGTCCCCTATCCTGGTATATATTTCTCCCATCCTGGAGCGCTTCCTGGAAAATATGTGCCCCATCCTAGTATATATATCTCCCATCCCAGGCCACATCCTAATATATATGTCTACCATCCTGGTATATATGTCTTCCATAATAGGCCCCTTTTTGGTAAATATCTCAGCCATCCTGGTATATATCCCCCATCTTAGGTCCTATCCTTATATATATATATCCCCCTTCATGGTATATATGTCTTCCATCCTTGGCCCCTTCCTGGTAAATATGTTTCCCATCTTTATATATATATCCCCATCCTGAGCCCTTCAAGAAATGCAATACTAATTCTAGTGAAGGGATAAAAGCTTGCGAAAAAAATGACAATATGACATCAAAAGCTAATATTATTATTATGATTATTTTAATAAATCAGAATTTATATATACATTAGGTAGAGATGGGTGGATATATTCACAGGATTTTGGTCAATTGGCCAGTTCAGTGGTCTCTGGGCGCTGGGTAGGAGGCTCTTGAATCTCTTACATTCCGGGATTCCCTGCACAACTTTTTATTAGCCGGGTCTGGCGTGGCACAATGTCGTAATTTTGAAATGACGCTAATCAAAAAGTGTGCTGGGGATCCTGGACATTAAGCAATTCAAGAGTTCCGAGTCCAGCAGCTACAGACTACTCACCCAGCCGATGGATGGCGCCACACGAATCGATCCGCTCATGTCAACTATTGAGTAATCAGAGTCATAGAGATTTATACATTTTATCAGTTCTTATCCAGTTAGTGTTACTGGGTCAAGTATATAGTCAACACATTTATTTATCTATCTATCTATCTATCTATCTATCTATCTATCTATTTATCATATATTTTTTGTGGTCACATATTCTGCTATTAAAAAGAACAAAGATTTTGAAGCAACATTTCCTTTACCGACCCTTTTTATTCACTAATGAATGAGTTGTGTAGTCAGTATAATGTGTGTGACCTAACTAACTCTGCCAAAAGAGAACAATGAGATGTAGAAATGCAGATTTCAGGAATTTCCTGTTTAATTGTGCAGAAGATTTAAACTAATCTTAGTGCAATCATACCTCTTGTAAGTATTCTTTAATGCATGTTCAGGTCAATTTCCATTCTAAAAAATAAGCACATTGTTTGCTGAGAGAACTGCTACTTAAATTTGATGTCATTTTAAGATGGTGAAGGGTCAAGATTCATCTGTTATGTTTAAAAAAAAAAAGTAAAGCAAACATGAGGAAAATTAATACTTTCTTCTTTTTCCACCTTTTAAGAGACACCTCAACTTTCACTAAAAAACTCTTTAAGGCTAAGTTCACACACTGCGTTTTTTTGACGCTGCGTTTTTGTGCGTTTTTTGCCGCAAAAAATGTACAAAAACGCACACATGGCAAAAAAAACACAGCAAAAACGCATGCGTTTTTACCGCATTTTGGTGTGTTTTTTGCTGCGTTTTTGCCCACTGCGTTTTTATGTGTTTTTTTAGCAGTGAACATTGCCATTAAAGATTGTTGAAAAAAAAAAAAAGGTCTGATGTCATTTCCTTCTTCAATATGTTCTTCATTCTTCACTATTGTATGCAGGAGAGCAGACAGGTGCAGAACTACAAGGCTCAGCATCCTCCATCCAGGACTGTATGCTGGAGGGAGAGTCAGGGGGAGCAGATCTACAAGGCTCAGCATACTCCATCCACTAGTGGATGCAGGAGAGCAGACAGCAGCTGCAGAACTACAAGGCTCAGCATGCTCCATCCAATAGTGTATGCAGGAGAGATCAGACAGCAGCTGCCAAACTACAAGGCTCAGCATTCTCCTTCCAGGACTGTATGTAGGATTTCTTTGCCCCCCAAAACAATGACGTGGGCTTTGCCATATTTTTGTATGCTAGCCGGGTACAGCAGGCAGGTACAGGCTGCCCCCAACCCCCAGCTGCCTATTTGCACCTGGCTGGGAACCTAAAATATAGGTAAACCCTTTTTTTTAATTATTTCATGAATTTTATGAAATAATTAAAAAAAAAATGACGTGGGCTTCGTCCAATTTTTGTGTCCAGCCAGGTACAACTAGGCAGCTAGGGATTGGAATCCGCAATGCAGGGTGCCCAAGCATTCTGGGCACCCCCGCTGAGAATTGCAGTCCGCAGCCACCCCAGAAAATGGCGCTTTCATAGAAGCGCCATCTTCTGGCGCTGTATCCAACTCTTCCAGCTGCCCTGATGCCGGGTGGCTCGCTGGGTAATAATGGGGTTAGGGCTAGCTGTGTATTATCAGCTGGCCCTAAGCCCGAAATTCATGGTGTCACGCCAATATTAGACATGGCCATCATGAATTTCTAGTAAAGATAAAAAAAAACACAATACACAGAAAAATATTTTTATTAGAAATAAAACACAACACAATTAGTGACTCCATCTTTATTGAAATAAAAAACCCGCCTCCGCAGTAATCCTGGGTCAAGGGTCCCGCGCCGTCCAATCCGATCCAATATCATCTGATCGGTTTGCTGGAAGGCAAAGCGATCAGATGATGTGTCAGGTTCAAGGGCCTGAATCACATGACACAGCAGCTGATTTTATAAATGGCTTTTATACAATCAGCTGATGCATCAGTGCAAAAAAAAAACCCCACATACTTCTGTGCAGCATTGGACTGGCTACCGGAGGAATCTCCAGTAATGCCAGGCCTGGATTCAGGTACCTGCACTGCACTCCGGAGTTCTCACCTGAGCTCCAGAGTGCAGCCGAGACTGTACAGCGAGCGAGCGCTGAGTGACTGATTCCCCGGCACTTGCGGTTCAGTTCATGACAGCTGCAGACATCCCGGGCTAATCTCCGATGCTCTCACCTGAACTCCGGAGATCACCACGGCCTGTCTGCAGCTGTCATGAACTAACTGCAAGCGCCGGGGAATCAGTCACTCAGCACTCGCGGTACAGTCTAGGGTGATGCATCAGTGCAAAAAAAAAACAAAAAAACAACTACACACGTCCGTGCTGACTCCCGTCTGACCGCTGCAGGAGCTGCCGGTAATCAGCTGATGAAGTCTAACGACGGCATCAGCTGATAGCCGTCCCGGCGGTAAAAAGCCGGCATCACTGCGAGACTTACGATCAGCTGATGCGTCAGGTGACTGCATCAGGTGATCACCGCCAGGTCCTGCAGCTATCGTACATGCCTGGCAGCCGGCACACAGCCAGAGCAGGGGTGACAGTACCGGGAAGAGGAGCTGGGAGCGGACATGGCACCGGGAGTCTGCAGACAGGTGAGTATGACATTTTTCTACTGTTCACTCTTGATTTAGCAGCCGCTTCCACCTCCCGCACGGGAGCGGACATGGTACCGGGTGGGAAATGGAAGCAGCGGTTGCAGTACCAGGAGGATTCACGGTTCTGTGTTTACTGACAGAAGGAATCCTCTTCCTGTATATGTCACTTTTCTACCCACCCCTTGCGTTTATAGCTGCATTTTTAGTCATAAAAACGCACTAGAACGCAGCTATATTTGCAATTTGCGGTTTTCATTGCGTTTTTGAACATCTCGTTGAACTCAATGGGTGGAAAACGCAGTGAAAAATGCAATAATAAGTGATATGCTGCATTTTTGTGGGCACCACAAAAACGCAGCTAAAAAAACCCGCTGTGTGCAGACAGCAAAAATGAAAACTCATAGACTTTGCTGGGGAAGCAAAGTCATGCAGTTTTCAGAGCCGAGAAAACTGCACTGTGTGAACTTACCCTAAGTTGGTCAGAGTAAATTTACCCATACAGTTTTGGCCATAGTCCAATGATGTACGTAGGTGGCCAGTTCCCTGGGCAAGTCAAGTACCTTTGCATATCCTAACCTATGGGTCTATAACAAGGACGGGGTGGTAGCCAAGGGTGCAGTACTAGTCTCTTACACCCTGGCACATTCCTTGAAAGTGGGGGTACTGGCTGGGGGTGTGGACTTGTGCTTTGGGGCTGCTATGCCCTTGCAGGCTGCTTGATGCTCGTGACTTTGACTGGCCAGGACCACCACTCAAAAATAAACTTTTTGCTAAGTGGTAACTTAGTGGGGATTCTGTACAGTAGATAATGGGTTCACAGAGTAAAGAATGTTTCCTTCATGATATGGAGCATTTCCACACACAGTCTCAATTCCTTTCTCTTAACGTGATTGAACTCTGTTTCCACTGGTTCACCTGCCTTCACCACAACCCAGCTTGGTACTACAACCCAGTACTGTACTACAGTCCAGTTAGTGAGAGTCCTATTTTCAACCCGAGGTTCTTCCCTCCTAAAGGAACTAGGTTGACAATATGGCTAGTATTTAGAGCTTCTTTACTTCTGATGACTTGGATCTCCCACTGGGGCACTCTCTACTTGTCACTGTTTTGTTCCATCCTGGCTCATTACATCTCTCAGTAATAAACTTGGGGCTGTACTGCTAGACACCCTGTCCCAGGACCCATCTTCGATTGATCACTCTGTTCTTCTATCCATTTCCTTCCCTTTCCCCTGAGACCAAGCTATCCTCTGTCTCGGTCTCCACTTATACCAAGGACCCCCACTACTCACTACACTAGTCTGGCCATAGGTCCACTTTTACTGCATCCTGGGCACTATCTAACCTCCTGGCAAGAAACGGTTTTTCTTTAGTTTAGCCCCTACCACTCTGCACTAGTATTAACATTAACCCTAACTCTCCACTGTTAGGCAAAATATAACTAATAATGCATGTCACAATATACATTACACATGATAATAGTACTTCAAAGGGCAACGTTTGCAGTATGTCTATCTCCTTATAAGTCATTAGCACTAACCGATACCTTCTACCAATACAATATTAAGCCCCTTATTCTACAAGCACATGTATTGTAATTTGAGGAAAATTCTGCTAGAATTATAGTTTTTGTTTTGACGTACTTTTTTTTTTATAAAATCAGACATAAAATATTAAAAACAAAAAGTTCCTTTTTTTACTTTTTAATTTCTAGAACATTTTCTTATGTAACAATTTTAGTGATGAGTGAGCACTCAAATGCTCAAGTACTTGGTACTCGAATCGAGCAGGTCTTACGCTTGAACAGGCTTGACTTCAGTCCTGAGTATAAGAGAAGTCGGTGGGATACTCGAGCATTTTTCCTGAAGACCCTAACATTAGTGCTGGGAAGGGAGGAAGTTGATAAAATGGATGGAAACCAAGCTCAAATGGAATAGGAACAGCATGGGGTAGATGCCTGGACACATCTCTGACTCCCCGGTCGCTGCTGGGAACAATGTTATCAGAGTATTACTCCACTTTTACGGAATGACAATAAAATATACAAAACTGAAGAAGTGTTAGGAAACATTCTTTCCTGTATAATGACTTGAATATAAGGCAAAAATGCAAAGAGAAATAAAAAAAATGCCCCTCAACTGTTTAGTCTATGTTCACATGATCAATGTTTGTTCAGGCTCTCATGCAGCTGAATTTCCATGTGAATTCAACACTTTGGCTCACATGTGTCTTTCCGTGGAATTTTTTTATGCATTTTTGCTGCATACATTTTTGCCGCCTATTTGACGCATGCATTTTTATCTCAATAAAGTTGATTGAAAGACATGAAGCAGAACAAACAGGAAGTTGACCTAAGCAAAGTAATGTCTACCCCCCCTTACATATTATAGATTTGCACCCTCTAGTGCCTTTAATGTGGCAAAGGGTATTTAACATGGTTTAACCTAAAAAATAAATATCTTGAAAAAATGACTTGGGGTCTCCTCTATTTTTGATAACAAGTCAAGGTGCAGAAGACAGCTAGGGGCTGATATGATCATGCTGGGAATGTCCATAGTAATTGGGTTCATCTCAGCCAAAAAATAGCAGCCTGCAGCTGCTCCAGAAGTGGCGCACCACATTACATGCACCAATTCACTAAACAATTTTATTGTCCTAACTCTGTCTCTATCCCCATCCCAAGCCATTCCTCTATCCCTGTTTCTAGCCTTAAACCTATCCCTTCTAGAAAAAAATGTTAAAACATAAAAGCAGCTCTTAGTAATAAATAAAGACAGTATTATGTGTACTGGATTCATTATAGGTTTGTCCTGTCAGATACTGTCTGCAACCAATGAGAAACTCCTCTCATAAGCTTTGGCAAGCACTCCAAGAAGAAGAAGCAGTTTTTGGTTGACTATAATTTAAAAGTAGGGGATGTGATAGGGGTGAAAACTTGTGAACCAGTAGACTTTGGCATCCAGACCACCTGCCCCTGTGGTCCTTCATGCTACACCATTTACTAGTCCTTTATGCATTGAACATCCTTTAATATACACGTCACACAAGGAGCTGAGTAACTGGTCTATGCCTGAAGTATTGGCAGGTAAAGGCATTCCACTCTAAGTATAGGATAGGATCGGACACAAAGTAAATCATGATTAAAGCCTTGGAGTTAAATATTTTCTTCTCCACTGACAACTTTTAGCACTAAGCAGGTCTATCAGCTGTGTACCATGCCTTAAGGCATGTCACCACACCCAACTCAGTTACTGTGCTCAAATATTATCACTGTTATAAGTGATGTAGATGTAGACATTGTACAGTATCCATATTCAGAATGAAAGCCTAGATATATTGGAGTGGACAGTATGTAGAGTGTGTTCCTTGAGTGAGTGAAGTGATAAAAAGGATAGTATTAAAGAGGTTGTCCACTACTTTATTTATTTTACTGTACAATATAGACCCGACCACTGGCAGCTGTGATTGGTTGCAATCAGACAGCTGTCACTCAGCGTAGGGGCGGGTCTGACTGCAACCGATCACAGACACCGGTGGTCGGGAGGAGCGGTGAATACATATGAGCCTAATGAGCGGGTGCAGTGTGACAGTTGCGCCGGTCATCAGTGATTATGAAGCGCTTGGAGAGAGAGAAACAGAGAGAGAGAGGGTTCTCCTGATTCCGTTTCATCACTTTCCCATCCATTACAGCCGTTTCCTCAGGCCCCCAGACCTCTTTCTTGGGTCCAGCAGAAAATAACTCGCATTTCCCATTAACTTGCATTGTACTCACTATTCGGAATGAATACACAAATATTACTAAGTATTCGTTATGAGTATAGCGATTACGAATATTACGGTATTCACTCATCTCTAGTCATTAGTATGAGCTCACATATGATACCGATTGTTATCAATAAGGACTAGGCTTCCTGCCTTTGACATGTTGGGACTATTTTTGTTTTATTATTCAAACATTTTACATAAATTTTTAATGTTTTTATTTTTGTTCTGTAGAGAAGTCTATACGATAATGAGAAAATGCATAAAAAGTCATAAAAATACACAATACACAATTTTTAGGCAAGTGAGTATTTTGATCATATCTTCATTTTTATGCAAATTTTCTGACTCCAAGCTGTGTAAACTTGAATCCTTTACTATGAAGAAAAAGACATGGATCGCACATCCCAAAAATACAATGATCTAAAGCCGCTAGGCAAAAAATTAAATAGAACATGAGGTTCTTTTGTTACCATTCTGATCAGACTGTATTAAGCCCACTGCCACGTCACGGCAAACCTCTTGAGTGGGTCCCTAACCTGACCTTTTTGTGTGGCACCGTGCACTGACCACCGCTGCAGCGACAAAACACCAGCAAGGCGGGCGACCTGGTGCCTCACAGCACCCATGCTGCAAGGCAAAGCTCCCAAGGCTCCAGGCCGCGCCGCCCCACCGACACCACACCACCACAACAGCAGCCACCACACAGCACCAGCACACAGTGAGAGGAGCTGTGCACTCACCTCCCACTGGCTCCCATATGTGAACTGGGAGCAAAAAGAAGGCTGACCCCTCTTGCAGTCTCCTGCTGATTAAAATCACCTGTGCCAAATGGGGAGAGTGCAGATCCAAGCAAAAAAAGAGGGGGATAGACTGATATAAAAACCATACTATGAAGAAAAAGACATGGATCGCACATCCCAAAAATACAATGATCTAAAGCCGCTAGGCAAAAAATTAAATAGAACATGAGGTTCTTTTGTTACCATTCTGATCAGATTGTTTTGCCGTGACGTTGCAGTGGGCTTAATACAATCTGATCAGAATGGTAACAAAAGAACCTCATGTTCTATTTAATTTTTTGCCTAGCGGCTTTAGATCATTGTATTTTTGGGATGTGCGATCCATGTCTTTTTCTTCATAGTATGGTATTTATATCAGTCTATCCCCCTCTTTTTTTGCTTGGATCTGCACTCTCCCCATTTGGCACAGGTGATTTTAATCAGCAGGAGACTGCAAGAGGGGTCAGACTTCTTTTTGTTCACAGTTCACATATGGGAGCCAGTGGGAGGTAAATGCACAGCTCCTCTCACTGTGTGCTGGTGCTGTGTGGTGGCTGCTGTTGTGGTGGTGTCGTGTCGGTGGGGCGGCGCGGCCTGGAGCCTTGGGGGCTTTGCCTTGCAGCATGGGTGCTGTGAGGCACCAGGTCGCCCGCCTCGCTGGTGCTTTGTCGCTGCAGCGGTGGTCAGTGCACGGTGCCACACAAAAAGGTCAGGTTAGGGACCCACTCAAGAGGTTTGCCGTGACGTGGCAGTGGGCTTAATACAATCTGATCAGAATGGTAACAAAAGAACCTCATGTTCTATTTAATTTTTTGCCTAGCGGCTTTAGATCATTGTATTTTTGGGATGTGCGATCCATGTCTTTTTCTTCATAGTATGGTATTTATATCAGTCTATCCCCCTCTTTTTTTGCTTGGATCTGCACTCTCCCCATTTGGCACAGGTGATTTTAATCAGCAGGAGACTGCAAGAGGGGTCAGCCTTCTTTTTGCTCCCAGTTCACATATGGGAGCCAGTGGGAGGTGAGTGCACAGCTCCTCTCACTGTGTGCTGGTGCTGTGTGGTGGGTGCTGCTGTTGTGGTGGTGTGGTGTCGGTGGGGCGGCGCGGCCTGGAGCCTTGGGGGCTTTGCCTTGCAGCATGGGTGCTGTGAGGCACCAGGTCGCCCGCCTCGCTGGCGCTTTGTCGCTGCAGCGGTGGTCAGTGCACGGTGCCACACAAAAAGGTCAGGTTAGGAACCCACTCAAGAGGTTTGCCGTGACGTGGCAGTGGGCTTAATACAATCTGATCAGAATGGTAACAAAAGAACCTCATGTTCTATTTAATTTTTTGCCTAGCGGCTTTAGATCAATGTATTTTTGGGATGTGCGATCCATGTCTTTTTCTCCATGGCTTGTTATATAACAGTCTATCCCCCTCTGTTTTTTGCTTGGATCTGCACTCTCCCCATTTGGCACAGGGGATTTTAATCAGCAGGAGACTGCAAGAGGGGTCAGCCTTCTTTTTGCTCCCAGTTCACATATGGGAGCCAGTGGGAGGTGAGTGCACAGCTCCTCTCACTGTGTGCTGGTGCTGTGTGGTGGCTGCTGTTCTCGTGGTGTGGTGTCGGTGGGGCGGCGCGGCCTGAAGCCTTGGGGGCTTTGCCTTGCAGCATGGGTGCTGTGAGGCACCAGGTCGGCTGCCCTGCTGGCGCTTTGTTGCTGCAGCGGTGGTCAGTGCACAGTGCCACACAAAAAGGTCAGGTTAAGGACCCACTCAAGAGATTTGCCGTGACGTGGCAGTGGGCTTAATACAATCTGATCAGAATGGTAACAAAAGAACCTCATGTTCTATTTAATTTTTTGCCTAGCGGCTTTAGATCAATGTATTTTTGGGATGTGCGATCCATGTCTTTTTCTCCATGGCTTGTTATATAACAGTCTATCCCCCTCTGTTTTTTGCTTGGATCTGCACTCTCCCCATTTGGCACAGGGGATTTTAATCAGCAGGAGACTGCAAGAGGGGTCAGCCTTCTTTTTGCTCCCAGTTCACATATGGGAGCCAGTGGGAGGTGAGTGCACAGCTCCTCTCACTGTGTGCTGGTGCTGTGTGGTGGCTGCTGTTGTGGTGGTGTGGTGTCGGTGGGGCGGCGCGGCCTGGAGCCTTGGGGGCTTTGCCTTGCAGCATGGGTGCTGTGAGGCACCAGGTCGCACGTCCTGCTGGCGCTTTGTCGCTGCAGCGGTGGTCAGTGCACGGTGCCACACAAAAAGGTCAGGTTAGGGACCCACTCAAGAGGTTTGCCGTAACGTGGCAGTGGGCTTAATACAATCTGATCAGAATGGTAACAAAAGAACCTCATGTTCTATTTAATTTTTTGCCTAGCGGCTTTAGATCATTGTATTTTTGGGATGTGCGATCCATGTCTTTTTCTTCATAGTATGGTATTTATATCAGTCTATCCCCCTCTTTTTTTGCTTGGATCTGCACTCTCCCCATTTGGCACAGGTGATTTTAATCAGCAGGAGACTGCAAGAGGGGTCAGCCTTCTTTTTGCTCCCAGTTCACATATGGGAGCCGGTGGGAGGTGAGTGCACAGCTCCTCTCACTGTTTGCTGGTGCTGTGTGGTGGGTGGTGGTGTGGTGTCGGTGGGGCGGCGCGGCCTGGAGCCTTGGGGGCTTTGCCTTGCAGCATGGGTGCTGTGAGGCACCAGGTCGCCCGCCCTGCTGGCGCTTTGTCGCTGCAGCGGTGGTCAGTGCACGGTGCCACACAAAAAGGTCAGGTTAGGGACCCACTCAAGAGGTTTGCCGTGACGTGGCAGTGGGCTTAATACAATCTGATCAGAATGGTAACAAAAGAACCTCATGTTCTATTTCATTTTTTGCCTAGCGGCTTTAGATCATTGTATTTTTGGGATGTGCGATCCATGTCTTTTTCTTCATAGTATGGTATTTATATCAGTCTATCCCCCTCTTTTTTTGCTTGGATGTGCACTCTCCCCATTTGGCACAGGTGATTTTAATCAGCAGGAGACTGCAAGAGGGGTCAGCCTTCTTTTTGCTCCCAGTTCACATATGGGAGCCAGTGGGAGGTGAGTGCACAGCTCCTCTCACTGTGTGCTGGTGCTGTGTGGTGGCTGCTGTTGTGGTGGTGTGGTGTCGGTGGGGCGGCGCGGCCTGGAGCTTTGGGGGCTTTGCCTTGCAGCATGGGTGCTGTGAGGCACCAGGTCGCCCGCCCTGCTGGCGCTTTGTCGCTGCAGCGGTGGTCAGTGCACGGTGCCACACAAAAAGGTTAGGTTAGGGACCCACTCAAGAGGTTTGCCGTGACGTGGCAGTGGGCTTAATACAATCTGATCAGAATGGTAACAAAAGAACCTCATGTTCTATTTAATTTTTTGCCTAGCGGCTTTAGATCATTGTATTTTTGGGATGTGCGATCCATTTCTTTTTCTTCATAGTATGGTAAACTTGAATCCTTATTAGCTTAAAGCATATTAGTTGATGTGTATTTATGTGTATTTATGGCATAAGGAAGTGAAAGAAGGTACGAACGCCGGGCCTTATGGGCGTCGCACTTCTTCACCAAAGAGAAACAGTGATTTTAGACCGCTTCAGTTGGGGTGTGTGACACTTACTGTTCTCTTCAGAGTGGCGTCCACCAACCCGCAGTTGGTGCCTATTGCAGACGCAGCAGAGAAATATCTCCCTGGGTACTCCGTCTCGGCCTGTCCTGCTATGTGGGACCTTGTCCACCAGCTGCCAATGTGGCGCCCTGGACAAGCCAGGACGTCACAGACACTGCAACAACACACCCCACACCCCGGCTAGGCACGTCGAGGTCAAACAAAAATCCTTGTTGCCTCCCTCCAGGGGCTGATGTCCACACCAGGGGGTGGAGCCAGGCGGTTGACCCTGCCCACCGAGGAGTTCACAGTCCTTGAGGCGGGAAAAGGAAGGGAGTTCAGATCAGTTTTGGAGAGGAGTGAAGTGGTAGTAGAGGAGACTGACTGTGTCCGGGTGCGTGGCCCGGGCATATACAGCAAGGTTGGCAGACGGTGGTGACCGTCTGCAGGAGAGGCTGATTGACGTGAACCGTAGGGACCGGGGACGGGCGGTGGCCCGCCGGTACCGGATCGGGGAGCGAAGAGAAGCCAGCACCATTCGGCAGGGCTTACGGACCCCGACCAGGCTAGGAGTCGCCATAAAACCGGTCAAATCCGTTAGCGAAGGGAACCTCTGGGGTTTCCCAGCAGTCAAGACCCGATTGAAGGCAACAGCTCAAACCGTGAAGGGAAATACAGTCACCGCCAAGGCTACAGTTCCCAGGGCCAGAGCCTGCGGGCAAAAGGGGCTCCTTAAGCATCCATCCAAGCTGGGGAGCGGGTTACCAGTGGGAAGCCACTAGAACCGAGAACATAACACAGGTGCAGGGAAAGGCAGTCACCACCAACCTACCGGGAGAAGAACAACCGCAGCTGTCTGTGGGACCCGTCCATCCAGCCGTTTGTTTTACCGGAGACTTTGCGTTCATCATCATTGGCTGAGTGAGTACCACCGTGCCATGCGGCACCGCGCTGCCCCCGCGACCCTGCACCTCACCAGGCCCTGTAACCCGCCTGCCATGCCTACCTCACCGGGCCCCTGGACAACCAATCCCCCTACCCACGGAGGAGAAGAACAACACCCAAGCTGCTCCCTGTCATCGCTCCCGGGATCCCCGTCCAGAGCAGCGGTGGTGTCACAACCTCACCACAACCGTGGGTGGCGTCACGGACAATAAATCCCCAACACCATTCCCCTTTTCACTCACGGGCGAGGAGCGCCGCTCGAGTCCCCGGGATCCGGCCCACCGCTCGGGCCACCGACCGAGCAGCGAGTGAAGCAGCAGCAGCGCCGGATCCGAGCGTGGTAAGCGCAGCGTCCCCTCCCCACCCGCGACACCAGGCCTATGCCTCCTCTTCCCTTTCTTTACTCTGCGGCTAACCACCATGGTTCTCTCGAGGCCTAGGATGGCTTCTAGACACTCGATTTTCTGTGACAGGTTCAAGGTTCTCTGCCCCGATGGCTGTCTAGTCCCTGGACAGCTCTAAACCCATCCCGAGGTGAACCATGGGCTCCAGACCCATGAAAGATACCTCCGGGTTCTGCGACTGGCCTAAGTTACAAGGCCACGTCTTTACTCCAGGAACCCTCCTGCAGAACTGACCTTAGCAGGCCCATCTCTCAAATCAACCCGCTGGCCATCTTTCACTCCTCCCACCTTACTCCTAGCTCTTTTATAACCAGAAAGTGTCCAACACTACTACATCTGAAAAATCTATACCTTCAGCTTATCTGGCTAATATATCATTAATACATTTACAAAACAGTGCACATTACGTAACCAAAACACTTTACATTGGGTTCTCGGCTGCTTGGTGACGATGCACATCTCAGCTCGGCTACATCGAGAAACTGCTTCTTCTAGCAGCAGTTCTTATCACTTTCTCTATAGGATTCAACACATGTATAATTCATTCAGCATAAAGCACATACAATAGCATAAAACACAGTAGGCGTGTACAGGAGAATAAGGCCTATGGATAGCAACACCCAAGGTGTGCAGAAATATTAAGCAGCTTGTTTTCCTCAGGCCAAATTGCCAAAAAGATTTAATGACTCTGAAAAGTCAAAAATTGTTAAATGTCTTACAGAGGGATGCAAATTCCCATGATATTGGGGGTGATCACAGAATTTCAAAAATTTTGTTGCAAATAGTCAACAGGGTCACAAAAAAGAATGTGTTAAGAAACAAAGATGCATATTAACTGCCAAATATTTTAGAAGAATAAAACGTGAAGCAACTGGGATCCCATTATCCTTCAGGGCTGTCATATTCCAGAACTGCTGTGAATAAAAGAGATTACTATCAGAATACAGCAGATCAGAAACGTGACCAGTCAATGTCGGGAACTAGATTTTTATGATAAAAGTGGATTGCAGTAGATAGTGAAGACTAAATCACAGGGATAATGTTACTCTCAGCCCAGGAGTGCCAGAGCTCTCCTCGGCTCTCCTCTTCTGTGCTTGCCATCCCTGTCCGTCCCAATAGCCTTTGGGGATCTCTTGCCTTGCCAGCACCCCGGCTCTCTGCGTGTCAGGGGTGCTGCCATGTCCACACTTGCTCCTTGCTGCCTGCTTCTTCCTCCGGCTCCTGAGGCCTGCACATGCGCAGTAGGGCTCTTGGGAGCACGTTTAGGGCACAGCCACGCTGTTCTCCTTTTTCTTAAAGGGCCAGCGTTACCTTACCTAGAAGTGGTTCCCGATCCCTGGCTTTAGGCCCAATGTATTTAAGACATTCTCCCCCATTGGAGTCTGTGTTCAACATATCCCTGTAGTTAGTCTGCCCATACTATTTGTCAGGTCCCCGTGCTATTCCGTACTCCGTTTCGGTGTCTAACCCTGTCTCTCTTCATGTCCAGTAGTGCTCATGTTCCTGTCTAGTCCGTCTGGTTACCTTTCGTCTGCCAGCAGCACCAGTACCAACCAGTCTTGGATCACTTCAGAATATGTCCCTGTTCCTGGTCTAAATCCTCTGGTACCAGCTGCTGAGGTATCGGGATCCCCCGGGTTGAAAGATCTGAGTGTTATCCCACTTGCTCTGCTCTAAGGATAACAAACTGCAGAGAGTTTTGGGTAGATTCGGACAGAGAAGCTGAATATATGGTGGCCGACAGCCACTCTACAGTGCACGCGCACCATTGTGGTTCACCAGCATCTCCTCCTCACCAGTGTGCATACGCTGTCCTGTGCTTTACATTTTCCCTTCCTGCGCTCCAACAGCTGGAAACAGAAAGTGCTGCTGGAAACTGCACCCGCCACATATAAAAAGCATGGCTCCCCTTCCACGCATCCCCTGCCTCCTCTGTGACCTTCAGAAAACAGGTAATCATAGAGCCTTTCACAGCACTCATCACTATCTATTTCTATTGTTTCCCTCACACTCATTTTCCCATTCCTCCTCACTTATAGGTATGTGAAATAACCTGTCACCTCTTTAATCTACCAATATATCAACAATGTCATAGGTCTTGTCTTATTTCAATTTTTTTTATGTGTAAGGATACACAGGACATATCACCATACCATATAGGCTGGCCTAACCATTCACATCTAGTGACCACTGGTTTCTACATAACTACTTAGGTCCTAGCACCCTAACAGAACAGGTATGCTAGTGAGGATGTGTGGCGCCCCTGAGGCTTCAGTCGCCACAGTGTAGTGCACCTCAGCTGAGGTGCGGTATTCATCATGGATACGGAGGAGGTCATTATGGTAAACACCAAAATTCACACTACACACAGTTCAGTTGCCCTCCCACTGGGACTGGGTTAGGGTAGAGTGTTGGAATGGTCACCACAAGGTATGGGACCTCCTGCCCACTAGTTCAGCAACCTAGAAGGTGGAGCTAGACAAGGGGGAGTAAGATGACACACACACACACTCAGACAGTCAGTGACAGGGAGCTGCGAACTAGGAGCAGGAAGAGAACACGGTCACTGGGGAGAGAGCTGCGCCATAGGTCCCTCAGTACCGAGCGCAGAGAACAGGGTGTGGAACCCTAGGCTGGGTGGGTACTGCAAGTCCCGCCAGCAGAATCCACCAGGCAGAAGATGTCAAGTGTTCTGGCACACACAAAGTGCCCGGGGCACAGCAGCATACTAAAGCCAGAAGCCGTGACTAAAAGAGCGGCACCTGTAAAGGACTCGCACTGCCTGCTATACGGGACAGGAACGGAGCCAATGCAAGAACTTGGGTCCCAGCATAGCTTCAAGCTGCAGGGACTCACACATCACAGCGCAAGTAGGAAGGATGCACAGAAAGCAGCACCAGTTCTGACCTCCGAACTATTCGTTTTCAGCTGGAGCCCATGACAGCTGAGTTCGGCACTCCAGAGGCAGTGATACTACAGTGACTAAAGAACTTTGATTGCAACCTCGTTGTCGTCCCATCCTACTACTCCCTAGTACTACTACTCTCAACCTCCCTGGGGACTGAGCTCTGCCTGTGGAGAGCTGCACCAACCGAGCTGAGCTACCATCTGCCCAAGAGGACACCTCCCGCAGCGGCAGCTCCTATGTTGGCCGCAAACCACAGGTGGTGTCACGAATACAAACTCTATTCTCCCCTGTAAATAACCCCCTCCACCTTTATTGACACCACCGACGTTACGGAACCGGGCCAGGCCACTGTGACATCCCAAACCCCCATACACCAGCCTGGTGACGAGTAACCCCCCCCAGACCCCGTGGTTGCATCAGATGTTTTATGTGTACATATGTAGGTATCTATGTATCTTTCATCAATTCACATATAAGGCTTAGGCCTTTCATCACATTTATTTTCTTATGTAAAAACCTATCTTGTTTCCCTACAGTCCTGCACATATAAAGTATATCTATGCAGTACCAGTTTTTTTCTTGCCATAACAATCCAAACTAAAGTATGGATATACCTTCATAATCCCTTTCCCCTCTTTGAACTTCCGCCTCTTCTCGCTCTCTATACTACCAACAATTATTGCATACAGTAATTACTTATCTCATCTCTTGCCTATAGATAAAGTGTCCACTATACTATGTCTCCCAACGCGTTGAGACATGTCACATATCAATACATAATTGTCCTAAGAGCCTCAAACTTTGGTATGTAAGGAATTCTTTATACTTTTCTTTTCTCATACTACATTGTTTAATTATTTTTTTGCCAGAATTTCATACCATTCCTATAGTGACCTACCTATTTATCCTACAGACTCAGGTGATCATTGCCAAATTCGTCTACTCACCCGTCTATATTGAAAGTTCAATTTCCTTGGTATGTTTACCCTTTCTCTGTTATTTCACCTAGTCTGTGATCACACTTCATGTATTTACGGTATATGGTCTGAAAGGTATCATCCACCACGATTGGCAATAGCAGACTTTCATTTATGTCATTTTATGCACTAATTTACTTGTCAACCCTGTTGTATACATGATATATTATGCAACCACATACATTTTTTTTTGGTATTTCTATAAACCTGTGCCTCACTTCTGAGATCATATTGTAAAATAGTTGTTGTCTTATCTCTGTTATACACAGTATCTATAGCCCTGATGAAGGCTCTTACCGCAGCCGAAATGTTGACCAATTTTTCTCTGTGAACGTTTTTGGATCCTTCTATTTTCCACATTGTTTAATCGCATTCTACTAGTACTACTGGTCTTTTTGTCAAACAAAGTGTGCCAAAGTTTCATATCTCTGGTAGGCAGGTAACAGTCTAGGGTTAAGCTGGGTTCACACATAGCGACAGCGACAACGACGTCGCTGTTACGTCACCATTTTCTGTGACGCAACAGCGACCTTGTAAGTCGCTGTTATGATCGCTGCTTAGCTGTCAAACACAGCAGAAGCAGCAGCGATCATAACGACACGCGTCACTGTGGTACATGTGCAGAGAGCCGTGCACACTGCTTAGCGCTGGCTCCCTGCACTCCTAGCTACAGTACACATCGAGTTAATTACCCGATGTGTACTGCAGCTACTAGTGCAGAGAGCAGGGAGCCGCGCACACTGCTTAGCGCTGACACCCTGCACTCCTAGCTACAGTACACATCGGGTTAATTACCCGATGTGTACTGCAGCTACATGTGCAGAGAGCAGGGAGCCGCACACACCGCTTAGCGCTGGCTCCCTGCACTCCTAGCTACAGTACACATCGGGTTAATTACCCAATGTGTACTGCAGATACATGTGCACAGAGCAGGAGCCAACACTGGCAGCGAGAGCGGGGGACGCTGGTAACGACGGTAAATATCGGGTAACCAGAGAAAGGTCTTCCCTTGGTTACCCGATGTTTACCCTGGTTACAGCTTACCGCAGCTGCCAGATGCCGGCTCCTGCTCCCTGCTCGCTTCATTTCGTCGCTCTCTCGCTGTCACACACAGCGATGTGTGCATCACAGCGGGAGAGCGACGACCAAAAAATGAAGCTGGAAATTCAGCAACGACCGGCGACCTCACAGCAGGGGCCAGGTCATTGCTGGATGTCACACACAGCGACAGCGACGGGACGTCGCTGCAACGTCACAGAAAATGGTGACGTAGCAGCAATGTCGTTGTCGTCATCGCTGTGTGTGACACCACCTTTAGAATAGCAGGACGATATTGGATCAAAGCAAAGGGGCAATACAAACAGATTTTCAAAAGAGTTCCAAGGTCTAGCAGCAATAGATTAAAACACAAAGCACAGATTAACAAAGCCAAAATGCACCGAAGAGTAAATGCTATGACTGACAGTGATCTGGAACTAACTGCCCAACTAAGAAGTTGGGCAATCACTCAGAACAGTGAAAACCGGAAGAAACCCAGCACCTCCCAGTCTCAGATTAGATGACTGAGCTGTCACTTCCCATACCAACAGCTCTGAACGCCTCGGCAGTAGATTGGATGACTTAGCTGTCACTCACCCAACTGACACCTTAGCATAGGTCAGCAAAACTGTCATGTGGCGCCCTGACCTAGCCAGGTTGTCACAGTTAACACTCAAACACCCCCACCCCCACCAGACAGTAACATTAGCCAAACACAAAACCCTTGTTGCCTCCCTCCAGAGTCTGATGTCCACACCAGGTGGGGCGGAGCCAAGCGGTTGGCCCCACCTACCGAGGAGTACACAGGCCTGGAGGTGGGAAAAGTGTCAGTTAGGAGTTTGGAGTTTGAAGTGTGAGGAGTAAACACTTGGGTGTCTGGGTTTGTGGCCCAGGCACTGACAACAAGGTTGGCAGACGGTGGTGGCCGTCTGCAGGAGTGGTGAAGCAACGCAGAAACGTAGGACCGGGGTCGGGCCGACCGGAGAGCGAAGTGAAGCCAGCACACACAGGCAGGGCCATCGGACCCCGACCAGGCTTGGAGCCGCCGACAATAGTCAAATCCGAGTGTAACAGCCAAAGACCCGATAGAAGGCAACTGCCCACACCGCGAGGGTATACAGCTACCGCCTAAGGCTAGAGACCCAAGGGCCAGCGCCTGCGGGCAAACGGGCTCCTCCGGCTTCCATACACCGGGGAGCGGACTACCGTTGGGGAGCCATCGTAGTCAAACAAGTACACAAAGGTGCAGGGAAAGACAGCCGCCATCACTTGTCCAGGGAGAGACACTGCAGCTGGCTGCGGGACCCGTCCATCCAGCCGTTTGGTTTATCGAGGACTTTGTGCATCTCTTGCTGAGTGAGTACACCCGTGCCATCCGGCACCGCACCGCGCTGTCCCTGCAACCCTGCACCTCACCAACCCTGCCTCCCCATCACACCATCGGGCCCCGGGACCACCGACCCCTACCCACGGAGGGGGAAAACAACATCCCAGCTGCTCCCCGCCATCGCTCCCGGGATCCCCGTCACCAGCAGCGGTGGTGCCTATC
This sequence comes from Anomaloglossus baeobatrachus, assembly GCF_048569485.1. Taxonomy (NCBI): domain Eukaryota; kingdom Metazoa; phylum Chordata; class Amphibia; order Anura; family Aromobatidae; genus Anomaloglossus; species Anomaloglossus baeobatrachus. The sequence goes on along the minus strand of NC_134354.1, from coordinate 509,471,330 downwards.
TTCAGCACAAACCGTGGGTGGCGTCACGGACTAAATCCCCCAAACCAACCACCCTTTTCACTCACGGGCGATGAGCGCCGCTCGAGTCCCCGGATCTGGCCCACCGCTCGAGCCACTGAGCAGCAGCAGCCACGGCCGTACCGGACCCGAGCGTTAGCGAGCGCGCAGTGGCGGCGTCCCCCCCCCCCCCGCCCGCGACAACTTGGCGTCACGAACAGGATTGAGCCCATCTCCTTACCAGTAGAGGTGCGCCTTGTGATCTCCGCCGGCGGTGTCCGGCCGAAGATTTTGAAGCGCCGCCATCTTGGCGCGAAAATCTCCCGCTCGAGCATCTTCTCCGAGCAGGGAAGGCGCGAAAGCAAAGCCCTGCCCCCAACAAGCGGAAGTGCTGAAGAGAACCAAGGGGGGGCGGGTGTGTGTCTGCCTAATGTAGCCGAGGCTATCAAAAGCGGGGACGCGAGGACTCTGCAAGATATCCTGTTCCTGGAGGCCGAGCAAGTAGGATGTCCATCCCGTCCAGCAGGCCCACGCCCGGAACAGCGGCGTGGGTGGAGGCTCGGGTGGCCCAGTTAAGCCGCAGGCTGCAGACCCGGCTCCAGCTCCTGGTGCAAGAATGGGAGGCTGGAATGGTGGAAGTGGTGATGACCGTGCAGGCCCATGAGGCGAAAGCAGAGTCGGAGAAGCAGGTGAGTGACCCACGCCCCTGTGTCCCGGAGGGACCGGTCGCTGCGGCCAAGGGGCCCGGTCTGCCGTCGCTCAGCCAGCTGCGTTCCCCGCTGCCCGTATTGGTCGGCGCCACCCCGCTGGCCGGCCCGCTGCTCCCGAACCTGACAACAGATGACATCACTCCCGCCTGCGAAGATCCACCTGCAGGTGCCGCCCGCGAACGACAGCTTGCCCGGCCAGCCCCGACCCCGCTCCCCTGGAGGGTGCCCGCTCCCCAAAGGGAGCCATCCAGCTCGGAGGCGGCCGCACCCGAAGAGGCCCCGGCAGTCTGCCCGGCCAGTATGGAGGTGGAGGGTAGCCCGCCTTAAGCCTGGAAGGTGACGCTGACCGCTCCCAAACTCCAGACCTCGGCTGAGGCTGCGGAGGGTTGCCGCTGCAAGGCAGCAAAGCAGGCCACGACACAGCGGTGCCCCCCTAACCAGAAGGTGCTGGTTGTGGCCCGCATCGGGGGGTACCAGCTGGGCCCAACCCCCGCTCTGGAGGAGCCGCCATGTTGGGGGCGGCAGCCAAACCTGATGGGTCGGGAGACAGAGGACCGGGAGAAAGAGAAGGCTGCTAACCTGGACCGCTCCGTAGAGGCAAAGGACACTCTCCGGAGAGCCTCTCCCGAAGCTCGGGGCCCGATCCTTGAAGGTCAAGTCCGGCAGTTCTACCCCCGGCGTGCATGGGGGTTTATTCATGAGCCCAGCCTGGGGGTCAAAGCGTTCTTCTCCAGGCGAGATGTGCACAACCAGCTGTCCCTGGGCCACCCGGAGCGTGACCTTTGTGCGGGAGAGTTGGTCACATATACCTGCCACCTGGGAGAGAGGGGCTGGTTCGCCCTGGATGTCCAGAGAAGGGTGAGCCATGATGACCACGAGCCGCCCCGGTCACCTCCTCCGCCATACAGTCCTAGGGCGGATCCGGAGGAAGCGAGTGGTGATGGTGATCTCCAGTAGTGGCAGCGGTCCGCCGTTACATAAAGTTATCCCCCGTTGGGACTCTCAGCAGTTTAATTGAATGACAAAAATCAACCAAAGATTATCTGATTAGCTACAGTGATTATCCTGGCCGTTGCCGGCAAGTTGTCCCCGGAGGGACTCTGTGTGTTCTTACCATCCACATGAGAAACTACTCCTGAACATGGCCGAGAACTGGCAGGCCACCCATGAACTGGTGGGCTTGTAAATAGTTTTGTGGGATGGAAACCGTTACCGCCTCCGGAGAGGCAGATTGGAGGAAGGGCCCGCAGTAGAGCAGACTGGGGCCCGGCCACCACCAGGATCGGTGGCCATCCTCTGGGGGTCAGGGCCTTGGACATGGGGTCCCCTGAAGTGACAGTCGGGTGCGAGTAACCGTACCCGTTCCCGCTCGGGCAGCCTGAACCTGGACTGGGGTCAAGGGGTGCTGCCCACTTCTTAGGGGCAGCATCAGGGCTAGGTTGCTTGGGTGGGAGAGCGGAAGACATCCGTCCGTCCGTCAGTATTAAAAGTGTTTTTATATGTGCAACGTTTAAGTGACCTAGCAGAAATGCTTATGTTTGAAATGTTTACATGTTATTTATGTTTTTACAGTTTTTTAAAAAAATAAAACCGGTGATGGACGGGCAGCCCGCGGACAGTCTGCATTTCACCAAGGGGGAATGTGGTGCCCTGGCCTAGCCAGGTCGTCACAGGTAACACTCAAACACCCCGACCCCCACCAGACAGTAACATTAGCCAAACACAAAACCCTTGTTGCCTCCCTCCAGGGTCTGATGTCCTCACCAGGTGGGGCGGAGCCAAGCGGTTGGCCCCACCCACTGAGGAGTACACAGGCCTGGAGGCGGGAAAAGTGTTAGTTAGGAGTTTGGAGTTTGAAGTGTGAGGAGTAAACACTTGGGTGTCTGGGTTTGTGGCCCAGGCGCTGACAACAAGGTTGGCAGACGGTGGTGGCCGTCTGCAAGAGTGGTGAAGCAACGCGAACCATAGGACCGGGGTCGGTACCGACCGGGGAGCAAAGTGAAGCCAGCACACACAGGCAGGGCCATCGGCCCCCGACCAGGCTTGGAGCCGCCGACAATAGTCAAATCCGAGTGTGACCGGAACCCCAGGGGTTTCCTAACAGCCAAAGACCCGATAGAAGGCAACCGCCCACACCGCGAGGGTATACAGCTACCGCCTAAGGCTAGAGACCCAAGCGCCAGCGCCTGCGGGCAAACGGGCTCCTCCGGCATCCATACACCGGGGAGCAGACTACCGTTGGGGATCCATCGTAGTCAAACAAGTACACAAAGGTGCAGGGAAAGACAGCCGCCATCACCTGTCCGGGCAGAGACACTGCAGTCGGCTGCGGGACCCGTCCATCCAGCCGTTTGGTTTACCGTGGACTTTGTGCATCTCTTGCTGAGTGAGTACACCCGTGCCATCCGGCACCGCGCCGCGCTGTCCCTGCAACCCTACACCTCACCAACCCTGCCTCCCCGTCACACCACCGGGCCCCGGGACCACCGACCCCTACCCACGGAGGGGGAAAACAACATCCCAGCTGCTCCCCGCCATCGCTCCCGGGATCCCCGTCACCAGCAGCGGTGGTGCCTATCTTCACCACAAACCGTGGGTGGCGTCATGGACTAAATCCCCCAAACCAACCACCCTTTTCACTCACGGGCGAGGAGCGCCTCTAGAGTCCCCGGTTCCGGCCCACCGCTCAAGCCACCGAGCAGCAGTAGCCGCGCCGGACCCGAGCGTTAGCGAGCGCGCAGCGGCGGCGTCCTCCCCGCCCGCGACAGTCACACCAAGGCACACTGAGAGGAGGAATCGTGACACAAATAAATGGAAAGTTACCGAAAAATACAGTGAATTTCATATACATCATAAAATCTTAAAATCGACTCTCTGTACTTGCATTCATGTACTTATTTTATCCATAGTAACAGCCTCCCACACAGCTTACGTACTAATTCTACATTCACTAGCATTAAGGAAAAGTCGATCACTGTCATTGTTTTTCCACCTGAGCACTCAGGAAGCTGTCGTTTTTGTTCAGGGAATTGCAGAATAGGAGCAAACAAGCTTGAAGGAACACTAAACTAGAAAAGAAAAATAAGAGAAAGTATTGTCTGCAAGCTGCTAGGAAACATCATGCAAGAAATCCAAATGACAATTTTTAGCTAATTTCTACCATGTTAAGCTGAGAGTTAAGTCCACGTCTCACTAAGCAACATCGCTAGCAACATCGCTGCTGAGGCACGACTTTTGTAACGCAACAGCGATGTTGCTAGCGATGTTGCTGTGTGACATCCAGCAACAACCTGGCCCCTGCTGTGAGGTCGCTGGTTGTTGCTGAATGTCCTTTACCATTTTTTAGTTGTTGCTCTCCCGCTGTGAAGCACACATCGCTGTGTGTGACAGCGACAGAGCAACAACTGAATGTGCAGTGAGCAGGGAGCCGACTTCTGCAGACGCTGGTAACCAATGTAAATATCAGGTAACCAAGAAGCCCTTTCCTTGGTTACCTGATATTTACCTTCGTTACCAGCGTCCGCCGCTCTCACGCTCTCAGTGCCGGCTCCCTGCTCCCTGCACACGTAGCCAGACTACACATCGGGTAATTAACCCGATGTGTACTCTGGCTAGGAGTGCAGGGAGCCAGGGCTAAGCGGTGTGCGCTGGTAACCAAGGTAAATATCTGGTTGGTTACATGATATTTACCTTAGTTACCAAGCGCAGCATCGCTTCCACGCGTCGCTGCTGGCTGGGGGCTGGTCACTGGTTGCTGGTGAGATCTGCCTGTTTGACAGCTCACCAACAACCCGTGTAGCGACGCTCCAGCGATCCCTGCCAGGTCAGGTTGCTGGTGGGATCGCTGGAGCATCGCTTAGTGTGACGGTGCCTTTAGATGAAGGGGGGAGTGAATAGTAGAGATGATGAGCGGAAGTGTGGAAGTTCAGGTTCTGCGGGTTCAGCCGGACATTAGATGAAGTTCTCTTCTGATTCAGTGCTTGTCCCAGCCATAACAAAGCACTTCCGGGGAGGGGGGCGGATTTTTTTTTTTTACACACTACATCTGATAACTCTGATGTTACCCCCATTGTGAGCCATTCAAACACTGCAAGCAGCTCACACTGGGCTGAGAACCTGCATACCCGATGCTCCCTTGAGTGGTCTGCATACATATTGCACCTGAACTCCGAACTCGAACACTGATTTTTTTAGATGAGCAGACCCATGGAAGTTCAGGTTCTGCGGGCTCAAACTTTATATAAAATTCTTCTCTGGATCCGAACTTGACCTGAACTTCATTGCAAGTCACTCATTGGCAGTTCAGGTATCTGCACACATGCAGTCAGCCATATACAAAGAACTTCCGGGGGCGGGTAGGAGGAGTTTTTCAAACTTTTTTTGTTTGGTGCCCAGTACATCTGCTAACGCTGATCTTACCCCCAGTGCAAGCCATTCAAACACTGCAAGTGGCTCGCACTGGGCCGAGCATTGAGCATACCTGAGCACAGCGCTGCTTGTTTGAATGATAATGCATAGGCATCTATCAGTCACCCCCATTACTAGCAAGGCAAGTAAAGAGATAAAATCACACACACGAAAAAAATTGGTGAACACTCCCTTGTTCACCAATGTATTCATTCTAAAAGATCCTCAAAGTTCTGACGTAATCCAATTTGGAAATAAAAACTCACCCACATTCCCTTGCTTACCAATTAATTAATTCTAAAGAAATCCTGGAAGTTCCAACTTAATTCACTAGATTATTGTCCCACAATGCCCATCAATACCTATGGAGACTTGTTCTCAGTCAAGATGAGCAAACCCAGAATTTGTTGCTTAATGTATGCTGACCACTTGAGTGAGTATCGCTGTACTCGAGTACTCTTTGTGTTTAGTCCACTGTGAGCCGGTTGTAGTGTTTGAATCGCTCACATTGTGGTGTGCACACCAAAAAAAGAGGGAAAAACCCTACCAACACTACCCTGGAAGTGTTCTGTTTATGGCTGTTTGTTTGCAGGGCAATTGCTCCAGTTTTGTTTCCTTTACAGTCCTCTAGCCCTTATTATGACCATTTAAAAGCCATTTTACAGCACAAAAGTTCAGGTTCACATTGACTTGTATGGGGTTTGAGGTCCAGGGTCAAGTTCAGGTCAAGTTAGGGTCCCAAAACAATTTTTTAACTAAAATCCTGCAAACCCAAACTTCCCCAGGTCACTCATCCCTACTCACTAGAGATGAGTAGAGATGAGGTGACCCAAACTTTAAAGATCGTGTTTATACCAAACACAGATTTTTTTTTAAAAAAGTCAGTGTTTGAGTTTGGAGTTCGGATGCTTTACACATGCAAACCACTAGAGCGAGCATCACTGTGCTCGGGTATGCTTGGCATCGTGCAAGCCGCTTTCAGTGTTTGAATGGCTCACACGGGGTAAAATCAGCGTTATCAGATGTAATGTGCACAAACAAAAAAAAGTTTGGAATAACCTTGCCTACCCTCCACCGAAAGTGTTCTGTTTATGGCTGGTTGCCTGAGGGTGAAGAGCCGAATTGCACAATTAGTGACTTCCATTGGGGGTCAGGTCAAGTCTGTGTCCGAAACCGAACTTTAACTAAAGAACCAAACTTGGACGGGTCCGCTCATCTGTAGTTATGGCTTTCTTTTGAATTAATAAAGTGGTGAACAAGGGAGTGTGTGGGAGTCTATTCAAATAAACGTTTTTGTGTGTGTGTGTTTTAACTGTTCACTTGCTGGGTTATTAATGGGGGTGTCTGATAGATGCCTATCCATTAATAAGCCTTGGCTTGATGTCAGCTGTCAATAAACAACTGACATCAACTCCAAAAGTATAACTCCAATTGCCACCTCACCAGGGCAATCAGAATAAGGCAGGGAAAGTGGCAAAATTGGTGCCTTTAGCAGATGCATTATTTTTGGGGTGGCTGGGAGAGGCTATTTTAGGAAGGGCCAAATAAGCATAGGTCTTCCCAATCTGATAATACCAGTCCCCAGCTGTCTGCTTTACCTCAGCTGGTTATAAAAATATGGAAGAGACCAAGCTTTTTGTTTTTAATTATTTATGTAAATAATTTTAAAAAACAGCATGGGATGCCCTCTATTTTTCATAACCAACCAAGGTAAAGCAGATAACTAAGGGTTGCAGCCCCCAGGTGTCTGCTTAACCTGCACTGGTTATCAAAAATAGGAGCCCAAGGTATTTATTTATTTTCATTGTTCACAGCAGGGTACAGGCATCTTCTACATGCAATAAAGTTTGTTGATGGGTTGCGCTGCAACCTTTGAACTAATCTTATTAGCATATGGACAATACCCGAACTCTGAACTCCCACACAGACTTTTTTTTAAAAGTCTGTGATCAAACGCCGGGCACCCGGTGTCGGGTACAATCTCCGAACTTTAAAGTTCGGGTTTACTCATCCTTAGGAGTGAGTTTATTAAGGAGAGGAGGAAAGGCTATGGTTTTCAAAAGACATCCAAATCAGGAATCTATTTGCTTTTTTTACAAGATTTTCAGATCCAATGCTATATATAAAGCTGTTTTGACGCTGTTTTTTCTTCATGTTTTTGTAACCTTTTGAGTTGGCAGCCTCAAGTTTGAAGCAGTCAATAAAGAATCTGCAAAAAATATGTGAGTTGACACTTCTTTGTGTCAACTGTAAGTTTTTTAAACTTTGTTGGAAAAATAATAGTGTCGCGGGCGGAGGAGGGGACGCTGCGCTCTCCCACTGCTCGGGTCCGGCTGCTGCTGCGGCCGCTGCTGCTGCTCGGTGGTGGCTCAAGCGGTGGGCCGGATCCTAGGGACTCGAGCGGCGCTCCTCGCCTGTGAGTGAAAAGGGGGGTTGATTGGTTGTGGGGGTTTTGATTATGGATATTGTCCGTGACGCCACCCACGGTTGTGGTGATTTTGGTGACACCACCGCTGCTCTGGACGGGGATCCCGGGAGCGGTGACAGGGAGCAGCTTTGTTGTTATTCCTCCCCTCCGTGGGTAGGGGGTTGGTTGTCCCGGGGCCCGGTGATGGGGTAGGGATGGATGGCAGGCAGGTTACGGGACCTGGCGGGGTGCAGGGTCGCAGGGGCAGCGCTGTGCCGCACGGCACGGTGGTATTCACTCAGCCCAATGATGAAGACACAGTTCTCGGTAAAACACATGGCTGGATGGACGGGTCTCACAGACGGCTGCGGTGTTGCTGCTCCCAGCAGGTTGGTGGCAACTGCCTTTCCCTGCACCTAAGATGTCTGTACGGTTCCAATGGGTTCCCACCGGTAACCCGCTCCCCGGCTGGGAAATTGGCCGGAGGAGCCCCTTTTGCCGGCAGGCGCTGGCCCTGAGAAACGGTTGCCTTGGCGGTGGCGGTGTCTCCCTCTGTTGGTTTGGCTGTTGCCTTCTGTCGGGACTTGACTGTTTGGAAACCCAGGAGGTCCCCTTCACTAATGGATTCGGCAAATTCACGGCGACTCCTAGCCTTGCCGGGGTCCGAAAAGCCCCTGCCAGATGGTGCTGGCTTCTCTTTGTGTATCGGTCCGGTACCGCCGGGCCACCGCCCGTCCACGGTCCTTACGGTAGACTCTAATTAGCCACTCCTGCAGATGGTCACCACCGTCTGCCAACCTTGCTGATCTGTCCGGGCCACACACCCGGACCAACTTCAGGCTGCTCTCTTACTACTTCCTTCTGCTCACTTTCACTACTCAACTCTATCTGCCTGGTTTTCCCGCCTCCAGGACTGTGAACTCCTTGGTGGGCGGGACCAACCCCCTGGCCCACCCCCTGGTGTGATCATCAGCCCCTGGAGGAAGGCAACAAGGGTTTTGTGTCTGACCTCGGTGTGCCTGCTGGGAGTGTGGGGTGTGTGGGTGTTGTTCTCTGTGGCCCCTGGCTTGTCCAGGGTGCCACATTCCCCCTTAGTTAAATGCAGACCATCCGCGGGCTGCCCGTCCATCACCGGTTTTATTTTCACCAACTGAAAAATATAAAAAACGGTAACAGACATACAATTATAATAACATCTTCCCACATCGGGAGGTACTCTTACTTAAACGTTACTAACGGTTGGAAACAGTTACGGCTTCCGCTCTCTCCCACCCAAGCAACTTGGCCCTGATGCTGCCCCTAAGCAAACAGGCAGCATCCCTTGACCCCAGTCCTGCACAAGTTGCCTGAGCGGGTTCTGTCCTTTTCAGGGGACCCACGTCCATGGGGAACCCCTGAAACCCCCAGAGGATTGCCACCGGTTCCGGTGGTGGCTGGGCCTCAGCCTACTCTACTGCGGGCCCTTCCTTCAATCTGCCTCTCCGGAGGTGGTAACGGTGGAAGCTGTAACAAACATTTTTATTTACATGCCACTAGTTTGTGGTTGCCCTGCAAGTTCTCGGGCCTGTTCATAAGTAGTTTCTTATGTAAAGTGGTGAAGGGGGTCCCAACGGGGACCAGCTGCCGGCTACGATCGGTTCCAAATCACAGTTGACAATCAGGTAACTTTCTTCTGTTTCATTCACTTATCATTTTCAAACTTTAAAACACACACATATAATCTCTCCCCTTTAAAGAGTAGTTTCCCTGTACCTAAGTGGGGGTCTACCTAGGTTGGGACGAGTGGACCTCCGGGGTCCAGTGTCAGTGGGGATAGGCAATGGGGCATAGGGAACAATCAGTTCCTCTCCCCTGCTATCGTGTGGGGCAAGTGGAGGCATAGGGGAGTTGGGCACAGGTTCATCCCTGGGCACTGGCACTGGCTCACGGTTGACCTCCTCCATCACTTCTTCATCCATGGGTTGTGGGAACAGTATTACTGGAAGAATCACCGCGCCGTTCTGTGTAGGCCAGTCCGCTGGGAAGTCACCCATCACTGTGTGGATTACCTCTTTTGCCTTCTCCGCTGGTGGAGGAACCGGAACTTCAGCCGCTGCTCTCAATGCTGGTGGGCACTTCTTTAGATGGTCCCGGGAAACCGTGGCCAAGGTGCCCCCTTGGTCACGACTGATCTGGTAGGCCTTCCCATCTTCCCAGCCTGTGGGCTGTATCACATATGGAGTTTGTTCCCATTGATAATCCAGCTTGTGGGTCCTTCTCTTCCGCTTCAGCACTACATCTCCAGGCTGGAAAGGGCCAGCAGACGCCTTCTGGTTGAAGCGCTGCTCCTGTTGTTCCTGACTCCGACTCAAGTTCTTCTCAACATATTCTTGGATCTGTCGGTATTGCGCCCTCCGCCGAGTTTCCCATCCAGCTGTCGAAGGGAGTGCTTCTGGGGCTTCCAATCCCATATCTAGATCCACCGGTAGCCGGCCGAGGCGAGCCCTCATCAGGTACGCTGGGGTGCATTTCGTTGAGCTGGAAGGGATATTGTTGTACATATCAACCAAGTCAGGCAGCCTCTCCGGCCACAGGTTCCGCTCTTCTAGCGGTAACGTCTTGAGGAGGCCCAGGACCAGGTGGTTCATCTTTTCACACATGCCGTTGGTTTGGGCATGGTAAGGCGTGGTCCGGATCTTCTTGCAGCCATACAACTGACAAAACTCATGGAACACCTCCGCCTCAAAGGCCGGGCCTTAGTCGGTAAGCACCTTCTCAGGGTATCCATGTGGTCGGCAGAAATAGAACGTTGGGCTTCAGCCGGGGCGGCAGGGTCTATCCCAACAGCGCCTTGCTCCACCAAGATCTTGACTAGTCGGACAGCGGGCGCCAGGTCTTGAGCTTCCTGCCACTCCTGACTGGGCAGCGGGTCCAGGTTCACCCGTTGTTGGGAGACATGCACCTTCCCAGTTGGCGGCTGGTGAAATGCAGGCAACTCGATCTCTTCGAGGTCGTCATCCTCGCACTCTTCTTCCGACTGGTGGGGCATCCGAGAGAGTGCATCAGCATTAACGTTGGCACGGCCGGCCCTGTATTTGATGGTGAAATCATAGTTGGCTAGCCTTGCCACCCATCGCTGTTCCAACGCGCCCAGCTTGGCTGTGTCCAGGTGGGTCAGCGGAATGTTGTCCGTGAAAGCAGTGAATTTTGCTGCTGCCAGGTAATAGCGGAACCGCTCGGTGATAGCCCACACCAGCGCCAGGAGCTCAAGCTTGAAAGAGCTGTAGTTCTCAGGGTTCCTTTCAGTCGGCCGGAGCTTTCGGCTAGCATAAGCAATCACTTTTTCCTTCCCATCTTGGACCTGGGATAGGACTGCCCCCAAACCCACATTGCTGGCATCGGTGTAGAGGATGAATGGGTGGTTGAAATCAGGGTATGCTAAGATCTCCTCTCCGGTCAAGGCCGCTTTCAGCTGGCGGAAGGATTCCTCATGCCTCTCTTCCCACACCAGTGGGGCTCCGAGGGGTCTACCACCTTTGGTCTGTCCCACGAGGAGGTCTTGCATTGGGGCAGCCATCTTCGTGTACCCCTTGATGAAGCGACGGTAGTACCCCACCAGACCCAGAAACTGCCTTACTTCCCTCACTGTGGTCGGTCTCGGCCAGTCTTGGATGGCAGTGATCTTCTCGGGGTCGGGGGCGACACCTTCTGCACCCACCACATGCCCTAGGTACTGCACTTTGGGTTTCAGCAGATGACACTTGGAGGGCTTCAACTTCATCCCGTATTTGGCAAGGGACGCGAACACCTCGGCTAGGTGCTCCAAGTGGGCTTCATATGTCTGTGAGTACACAATCACATCATCCAGGTACAATAGGACGGTCTCGAAATTCAAATGCCCCAGACAGCATTCCATCAGCCGTTGGAAGGTTCCAGGGGCGTTGCACAGCCCAAACCGCATACTGTTGAATTCACAGAGCCCCATTGGGATGGTGAAGGAAGTTTTCTCCCGGTCTTCGGGTGCCACGGCCACTTGCCAGTACCCGCTGGTGAGGTCAAGGGTAGAGAAGTAGTTTGCGGTTCTCAGTGCGGCCAAGGACTCTTCAATACGGGGCAGTGGGAAAGCATCTTTATGCGTGATCTGGTTAATCTTCCGGTAATCCACACACATCCGCATAGTGCCATCCTTCTTCTTAACCAGTACCAGCGGGGCGGCCCAGGGACTACAGCTGTCCCTGATAACCCCTGACTCCCTCATGTTCACCGGTGGGGATATGGTGTTGGACCCCTTTAATCTGCCCAAAGTCTAGGGGATGTTTGCTAAAAACTCGCTCATACTCCCGTACCACCCGGTAGACCCCTTCTTTATGATGTGCAGGGGTATCGTCAGTGCCTACGTGTAACTGTCGGTGCCACTCATCTAACTCCCCTTGGGGCGGGTGAGTGCTGGCAGTAGGTGGTGAGATTGGGGGAACTGCCTCGTGGATGGTGTGGGGATCAAGAGTGAGCAACTTGGCAAGTGTAGCGTACCGGGGAAGCCTGACTTCTTCCTCCCCACAGTTCAGCACCCTCACCGGCACTCTCCCCTTCTTTACATCCACCACCCCCTGGGCGACCATTACTGTGGGCCAGTGTTCGGAGGGCGTGGGTTCTATCATGGCAGGGTAGTCACGCCCCTGGGGCCCTACTGCTGCCCTACACCAAATCATCATCTCGCTCCTGGGAGGCACAATCAAGGGGGCAACATCCATCACTCTCACCCCACCAATCTCTCCTCCTGTCGAGTTCACATGCTGACGGTACATCAAGGCTCGGATCTCACGCTGCACAGCTCTCTGTCGGCTCCCCGCCTCCGTGGCGGCCAGCTGCTGCAGTAGGGTCAGCACATCACTCATACAGTGCTCCATCACATTGGTTCCTAGCACTATCTTCGGGTTATGATCACTGGGTTCATTCATTATCACAATCATACCCTGGTGTTGCAGTTCAGCTCGCCCCACAGTCATGGCCACTTGTTTGTATCCCACTTGGGTCAATGGGAGTCCATCAGCAGCAATCAGTGTTATACTGGCATCCGGGGGAGCCAGCTCGTCCATCCCCCAATACCGTTGATACAATGTGTATGGTATGGTGGTTACCTGTGATCCAGTGTCCAGGAGAGCCATCACCGGTATGCCGTCCAGAGCCACGGGAATGATGGGTCGGGCCCCGATGTATCGGTCGCACCAGTCTGGGGGGCCATGGGGTTCTACTCCTGAGGATTGGCCCGTGGCCCCAGGGGTTGCTCGTTTAACGGACACCGTCGGGAGTAGTGGCCGGGTTTGCTGCACCTGTAACAAATCGGGGGTCCATACCGTGAGTCATTGGTTCTTCTCCGCTGCATCCAGGGGACGTCCTCAGGACGGTCGGCGAGCTGTATCTTTGCCGGAGGCTGGGATCTGGTCGGAGGCTGGAGTGCGGCGAGGATCTTGGCGAGGTCTCCCTCCATGCGGCGGACCTGGGCAGCCAGTTCTTCCATCGTGCTGCTTGGAGCTGTAGGTACTGGAGATGCTGGTAGGGCAGGGGCCACCACGACGGGGGCCGTCTCAACTGGCCATGGGGCTGGTTCCAAGACTTCCGAAGCTGGGGGTTGCAGAGCTTTAATGGCCCGTTCCTTTAACACAGCAAAGTCCACATCAGGGTGTTCTAGGGCCCACAGCCGGAGTTGTTTGCGATCCTCGGAGGACCTCATCCCCTGCACAAATTGCTCTACTAACATTTTGTTGCTGTCCGCCTCATTGATGGTGTCTACCCGCTTCAGTGTGCGGAGGGCGGTTTGCAGACGTAAAGCGTAGTCCCAAATACTGTCCACAGGCTGTTGCCGACATTGGTAAAACTGCATCCTCAGCTCGGCCTCGGTACGGGTCTCAAAGGCAGTCTGTAGTTTCTCAAAGATGGTGGCTACAGAGGACCGGTCCCCCTCGTCCCAGGTCTCCGCCTCCTGCTCAGCCGCGCTGGTTAGCTGCCCCAGCACCATCGCTGCACGTTGCTTATCAGTCAGGGGGTACAATTCTAGGAGTGGGCTAAGCTTCTTCCGGAAGACCTGTAACGCATCAGGTTTCCCGTCGTACTGCGGCAGCCAGGTAGCTCCGGGCACATAGGGCAAGGAGAACGGCATCACCTGAGCGAGAGCTGGGTCCGCGGCACCCCCCGCCAGCGCGGCCGGGACCTGGGCAGGCCCATCCCCATCCACGGGTGCCACTGCGGCTGCGACCGCCGCTCCTCCAGCAGCTCCGTCGGGCGCAGACATCTTGTTTCCGTCTCCCTTAGCCTCTTTCCGCCTCCTCCTCTCTCGGGGCGGGGTTTAGGCCTTCGCGTCTCCACTACTCGAGGAGACACTCGAGTGGGAACTCTTCGCGCCCAAGATGGCGGCTTTTCAAATTTTCCGGCCGGACACCTCCAGCGGTCACACAAGGCGCACTTCCACCAATCGGTAGAACGGTAGGATCCTGTTCGTGATGCCAAGTTGTCGCGGGCGGAAGAGGGGACGCTGCGCTCTCCCACTGCTCGGGTCCGGCTGCCGCTGCTGCTGTGGCCGCTGCTGCTGCTCGGTGGTGGCTCGAGCGGTGGGCCGGATCCCGGGGACTCGAGCGGCGCTCCTCGCCCGTGAGTGAAAAGGGGGGTTGATTGGTTGTGGGGGTTTTGATTATGGATATTGTCCGTGACGCCACCCACGGTTGTGGTGATTTTGGTGACACCACCGCTGCTCTGGACGGGGATCCCGGGAGCGGTGACAGGGAGCAGCTTTGTTGTTATTCCTCCTCTCCGTGGGTAGGGGGTTGGTTGTCCCGGGGCCCGGTGATGGGGTAGGGATGGATGGCAGGCAGGTTACGGGACCTGGCGGGGTGCAGGGTCGCAGGGGCAGTGCTGTGCCGCACGGCACGGTGGTACTCACTCAGCCCAATGATGAAGACACAGTTCTCGGTAAAACACACGGCTGGATGGACGGGTCCCACAGATGGCTGCGGTGTTGCTGCTCCCAGCAGGTTGGTGGCAACTGCCTTTCCCTGCACCTAATATGTCTGTACGGTTCCAATGGGTTCCCACCGGTAACCCGCTCCCCGGCTGGGATAATGGCCGGAGGAGCCCCTTTTGCCCACAGGCGCTGGCCCTGAGAAACGGTTGCCTTGGTGGTGGCGGTGTCTCCCTCTGTTGGTTGGACTGTTGCCTTCTGTCGGGACTTGACTGTTTGGAAACCCAGGAGGTCCCCTTCACTAACGGATTCGGCAAATTCACGGCGACTCCTAGCCTTGCCGGGGTCCGAAAAGCCCCTGCCAGATGGTGCTGGCTTCTCTTTGTGTACCGGTCCGGTACCGCTGGGCCACCACCCGTCCACGGTCCGTACGGTAGACTACAATTAGCCACTCCTGCAGACGATCACCACCGTCTGCCAACCTTGCTGATCTGTCTGGGCCACACACCCGGACCAACTTCAGGCTGCTCTCTTACTACTTCCTTCTGCTCACTTTCACTACTCAACTCTATCTGCCTGGTTTTCCCGCCTCCAGGACTGTGAACTCCTCGGTGGGCGGGACCAACCGCCTGGCCCACCCCCTGATGTGATCATCAGCCCCTGGAGGAAGGCAACAAGGGTTTTGTGTCTGACCTCGGTGTGCCTGCTGGGAGTGTGGGGTGTGTGGGTGTTGTTCTCTGTGACCCCTGGCTTGGCCAGGGCGTCACAATAGCAAAACATATCTGTTCGAACATGAAATCTATGGGTCCTTGACAAAAAAATGATTTTCATGAACTCACAGAATGGAGAAAATGGAGGACATTTTTTTCATTATTATTCTTCTCCTTGGAGAATCTTTGAATCCACTCTGATCAAGCTTTGACCAACTTCTGATCAGAGTCTGGTTAGTATAATTGGACCATTTTTTCCTCGGATGGAGAAAATATGGTCATGTGAACTCAGCCTGATAGACATGTCTTGCCTGACACCCATGGAAAGGAAAGTGGCAAATACTGATCCTTGGGGCACATATAGATTTCTTTGCATAGTTTTCATAGTTTTTTTTAAATGCAATATATAACAGAAAAATATCAAAGGAGAGGAGAAATGTAGGAAATGAATTGCCTGGGGATATTTTATGAATTTTCTAAATTTAGTGTTCCTTTAATAGCTCCAGTATCAACTGATAAGTATTATGAGACTACGTGATGACTGAAATCCCTAAGGCAATCTCAAATAGAAAACAGTGAACACAAATCTGTTATATCATCTATGTCATGATAACATTGGCTTCTTTTTTTGCAATTGAAAAATATTTTCCTTTTGTCTATTGACAGGGTTTTTCCAGAATTCAGAAAAAAAAATCCCAAAAGGAGGGAATACCATAAGAAAATTAAAAAAATATCTTATATTCACCTGATACTGGTATTATGCCAGACACGTGGAGCAAGAGAGGTAAGTAAAATAAGGTGTGGTGAAGCAGGGATGTGTCAGCACTGGAGCGATGAGTATATATTTTGTAATTGTATGATATTCAATCTCTCTGGGCACATTTTTCTTGAGGTTGGAAAACTACTGTAGGCTATGTACACATGGCATATTTTAGACACCGCAGCGATCACCAAGTTTTCTTGTGTAAAAGGAATCTGTCACCAGGTTTTTGATATATCTGAGAGCAGCATAATGTAGGAGAAATGATCCTGATTCCAGTGATGTGTCACTTATTGGGCTGCTTGGAGTAGTTTTGATCAAATCACAATTTTATCTGTTGAAAATGTACTAGTTCTCTAAATGTTGAGCTCTGTATAACCATGCGCACACCACTGATTAGCAGGTTTCTGCTCATGTACTGTGTACATAGACAGCTGTCAATCAGAGGTGGGGATGGGGTTATGCAGAGCTCATGAATATGCTTGATTACCTGGCAACAGCCTTAAGACTGCTTTGCACGCAGCGACATCACTAGCGATGTAGCTCGTGAAAGCACCCACCCCCGTCGTTTGTGCGTCACGGGCAAATCGCTGCCTGTGGCGCACAATATCGCTAGTACCCGTCACACATACTTCCCTTCCTAGCGACGTCGCTGTGGCCGGCGAACAGCCTTTTTTCTAAGGGGGTGGTTCATGCGGCGTCACAGCGACGTCACTCGGCAGGCGTCCAATAGAAGCGGAGGGGCGGAGAGCAGCCGCATGAAAGTCACACCCACCTCGTTCCCGGAGGACGCAGGTACGGTGTTGTTCGTCATTCCTGGGGTGTCAAACATAGCGATGTTTGCTGCCTCAGGAACGATGAACAACCTGCTTCCAGCACCAGCAACGACATTTGGGAAATGAACGACGTGTCAACGATCAACGATAAGGTGAGTATTTTGATCGTTAGCGGTCGCTCGTTCATGTCACACGCAACGACGTCGCTAACGAGGCCGGATGTGCATCATGAATTCCGTGACTCCAACGACATCTCGTTAGCGATGTCGTTGCGTGTTAAGCGGCCTTTACTAGATGATCTCCTGCTGATAAAACAGTGATTTTATCAAAACAACACGAAGCAGCCAAGTAAGTGGCACATTGCTGGAATCAGGATCTCTGTCACTAAGTTATGTTGCTTCAGATAAGGTAGCAAAAAACATAGTGACAGAGTCCCTTTAAGGAAAATGCCAGTGCTCGTTTTCCTTAATCTGCTTCTTCAGGAGATTTGACGACGTTCTTGAGGTGGCTTTCACACTATACTTTCTATAGGCTTCCTTTAGAAGAATAAGCATGTATTTTTTTTAACTAATAGAAATATAAAAAGACTGACCAACACATTCATTAGGACACACTGCACACTGAAAATTCAACAAAGTTAGAAAAATATGTACAGCATTATTCTGAAAAGCTAAACTAGGTAAACATAAAATATAGGAATTTTGGCACTGCATTACTGCTATTGGAAAAAATGAGAAACTTGGTTTACAAATTGGCCAATTTGTGTAAGCCCAACAGCCAACGACAAGGCGTACCTCTCTTTGCCAGGACCCTATCCTAATATGCCTCTATCTGGGTTTAAAAACCTACAAGTAATGGACAGCTAGGATCCAGCTAAATGAAAACGGTCTAGCTGAAGGCCAGAGTGCTCAGTCAGAAAGGAATGGAATACTAATATAAAAAGACTTCCCAGCACATCCAATAGGTGTGAACAGGTGCATGCTGAAAAGTCAACAAAGTTACAAAAATATGTACAGGTTTTTTTTTAACTGTTTCAGGGTTTCTAAACCCTAAAGCAGTTAAAGCTAGTTTCACACGTGTTCAGCGCATTCCGTCACTATGGAGAATAGTGTAACGGGGGCAGGGTGCGCCTCAGGGGGTGTAGTCGGGTCCCCTCGCCTTGTGGGCCGCAGGCTGAACCCCGGCCCGGCTGTCACTTGCAAAACAGGTGTGTTGTTGGGGCAAAGTGTGGATGCATGGGGCCCATTCATGACAGCGTTCTTTCTGTGCTCTCCAGCTCCTTCTTCACATTCAGGAAAGAGACAATTGCAGGCAGCGGGTAAACCAAACACCGTTTTTTTAAACAAAGCTTCCATCTTTTTGTTTGCAGCAGGCTTACTTTAGTACGTTACAAGTTACAAGTCCTTTTCTACAAAAACGGTTTCCTTTTTCTCTACGGGCACTTTCCTTTGCCTGCAGGGGCCAATTGTTATTCCCCTAGCAGTGGTACTCCTATCCCGATTTTAGTCCAGCCCTTTCCCAGGGATTTGTATTGAACTAGGGGACGGCTCCAGTACTCACTACCGGCTCCGGATTAGCTCCAACTTCTCCGCTCCACTGCCACAGCACCCACTCCTGCACTCTGCCCCGGCACTTCTCCTCAGCTTACTCTCCTGTTACATCTCACAGCACACTGCCCTGCATTCAGAGCCCAACCCCCCTTCTCTTCCCTCCTAGGCTGCCCTGCCCCTTCCTTCCCTGTCACTGTTACCAGGGGAACCACTCACTACACTGGCACCTAGGGGGGGGGAGAACCGTACATAACACATAACATGGTACAATGTGCCACCATACTCCTGTGGCGTCTTCAGGGGGGGATTCTCTTTCCCGGTTCGGGGGTCCGACTACCCCTTACATTCCTCCCCTCTTTAACCTCAGCCTCCTGGCGAGGTTCCGCACCTGCAAGACAACGCATATAGAAAACACACACACGTTTCTTCAGCAGTATTCTTTTTCTTTCTTATCAATAAAAAAACATTTTAAAACTAACGTATCAAAGCACACCAGATTGGCACACAAGTCCGGTGCCCGGATTCCCTCCAGGGGAGCTCCCGGTCTTGGCTGATCTTCTGCCCGGAGGCTCTCCTCAAGCGCTCCCGGTCTTAGATGAGCCGCGACCAATAGAAACAAAAGGGTTCTTTACTTAACAGTCGCGGGAGAAGTCCATGCATAGTCCCTGCATTCTTCTATTCCCGGGTTCAGTTCTTTTAACGTAGCTTTAACCATAAACACTCACCGGCTTCCAACAGTACCGGCTTTCGACAACAAACAGATCTTTTCTTCCGGATGATTAACCCTCACGCTGGGTGGTATGCACGCAGCCATTCAGCCCGCTGGGCCCTCACAGATTCGGAGAGGGATTGTCCAGGTAAGCAGGATAGCCTGTGGAACGGCTCGTAACATGGCTGTGGCTCCGGTACTTCTTTCTCCGATTCGGCCCAAACTCCGCCCCCGGCTTCACTCACCGGGTCCATGCTGTGCTGGCGATGCCTTCTGTTTCTTGCAGCGCCGCCCACATCTCCGGACCTCTGCAGCTTCTTGGGACCGGTACCTCCCCTCTTTGGGCGGTGCACTCCGCTCACTCTGGGCTTCTTCCTCCGCCCAGGCCAGCCCAGCACTTTTCGTTTGGCGCCAAATTTTCGCACCTTAAGTAAACCCATGAAGACGGCCGCCATCTTGCCGCCATTTTGTGGCCCGTACAGCACATCAGGCACCACTTGGTTATCTTCACAGTTTCTGGTCGGGGTCTCTCGCATGCGAGCCCAATCCTGCCGACTACGCCAAAATGTAACAGGGGCAGGGGGCGCCTCAGGGGATGTAGTCGGGTCCCCTCGCCTTGTGGGCCGCAGGCTGAACCCCGGCCCGGCCGTCACTTGCAAAACAGGTGTGTTGTTGGGGCAGAGTGTGGATGCATGGGGCCCATTCATGACAGCGTTCTTTCTGTGCTCTCCAGCTCCTTCTTCACTTTCAGGAAAGAGACAATTGCAGGCAGCGGGTAAACCAAACACCGTTTTATTAAACAAAGCTTCCATCTTTTTGTTTGCAGTAGGCTTACTTTAGTACGTTACAAGTTACAAGTCCTTTTCTACAAAAACGGTTTCCTTTTTCTCTACGGGCACTTTCCTTTGCCTGCAGGGGCCAATTGTTATCCCCCTAGCAGTGGTACTCCTATCCCGATTTTAGTCCAGCCCTTTCCCAGGGATTTGTATTGAATTAGGGGACGGCTCCAGTACTCACTACCGGCTCCGGATTAGCTCCAACTTCTCCGCTCCACTGCCACAGCACCCACTCCTGCACTCTGCCCCGGCACTTCTCCTCAGCTAACTCTCCTGTTACATCTCACAGCACACTGCCCTGCATTCAGAGCCCAACCCCCCTTTTCTTCCCTCCTAGGCTGCCCTGCCCCTTCCTTCCCTGTCACTGTTACCAGGGGAACCACTCACTACACTGGCACCTAGGGGGGGGAAGAACCGTACATAACACATAACATGGTACAATGTGCCACCATACTCCTGTGGCGTTTTCAGGGGGGGATTCTCTTTCCCGGTTCGGGGGTCCGACTACCCCTTACAATAGCACAGTCCGTTAACGCACTGCGCTATTCTCCATAGACTTGTATGAACGACGCACTGTAACGCAAGTGTCTGCGTTGCATCCGCTGGACGACGCAGCGTCGTTATTTTGACGCTGCGTCGGGCGGATGGAACGCAGCATGTAACGTTTTTCTGCACTTGGCGGAGTGTCAAAAAACGCAACCTGCAGGAATCCGTTAGGCGTCCGTTGTTTTTATAATGGACGCCTATGGTGGCGGATTCTGTTAGAATGCGTCATTTGACGGATTCCGTTAACACAGCTGTCGTTACACAACTACGCATGCTCAGATGTGTAAAGTCAAGGAAAAAAAACTACAACGGATTGCGTTATTTTGTACGATCTGTAGCATGCGTTGTGCCACTATATGCAACGCATCCGTTGCATGTGTCACACAACGCAATGCTACGGATCCCGTCCAACGCAAGTGTGAAACTAGCCTTAAGGAAGTGACATAAGATGAATCATGTACACAGCATTCATTCATTCATTATGTTCATCTTATGGGGTGATTTTGTGACTTTCTCAGGCAGATTCCACTCGGAATCTCCCTGAAAAAGACTCTGTGTCCACATAGTCTTAGTATTAGGTGTAGAAAGGAAAGGTAAACATTTCACTAAGGCCGCTGAAATTCAACTTTAGCACTGCACTTGAATTTGTTAAGGAAATGTGATTTGCAGCAGAGCAATTTGAGACCAGACAGAGCAGAGAACCAGTCGGGGGGCTGCATTAGTGGTGGAACAGAGGAGTGGTAATTTAAATATCAATTTTTTTATTTGCCGGCCATCCACCAATTTCCTGAATTTGTAGGAAGCGAATCACAAATAAAATTAGATTAGGAAAATCCAATTTAATTTTTTTTTGTGAAAATTTAAGCAAATTTAATTGACTTTGAACAATCATCTGTTTCTCAATGATAGAAATGGGTTTCCCTGAGTAGAAGAGTTGAGTTTGGGCTGTTATGATATTGCCATGTCCTAAACAATGGTTTTCCCAAATGGCTTTAGGGGAACCTTCAGTATAATCTTTTCTTATTGAGTTATCATAATGCATATAGCGTAATATGAACATCCAGCTCTTCTACACCTGTATTTAGTCAGGGCAGGAAATGAAAATTCTCAGTAATTCATAGCTTTTTGGCCATCAGCCAAATGCATTACCGATAATGAAATTCAAATGCATGCAGATTTAAATATAGGTCAAAGTATGCTCATAGATTGGTGCAGTTACTTATCCTATGTATGGAAAAATAATCTATGTATTTTTCTTTGTATAGTTAATATTGTTGTATTTCCTAAAAATATACAATAAATGAGTCTGAATATTACAAGCACTGGGTATATGTTTGAAGAAACTGGGCCCCAATGTATAACGAGATCCCCCTAAATTCCAAATACCATATGGTATTTACAATAATGGTGTCATTCTATATAGTAGGAGGACCTACAAAAAAGTCATAAAGACTTCAGCACCTTCTTATAAAAATGAATGACTTGTGCTATCCATAACTTACTGCTAGAATCAGAACTATCAAGGAATCTCACATACTTTGTTTATGCCGCGATTAGTCTTTTTGCTGTTGCAGAAATGCCACCCAATTAAATAAATGTACTGTGGATCATTTATGAATATATTATGTTGCTTATTTCCTTACTGGGTATCCATAGCCAGGCACTGTGCTAACTAAAGTATTGTTGTGTGTATTCCAGCTCAAGATATATAATATATCCAGTAGAGGTCAAGAACACAAAGAGCCCAGAGTATGTAAAGAGAGCTGTGAGGCTCAGCAAAAAGTGTCTGTGTGGCACCCCTGTGGTTAGGCACTACAGGGGAATACAGCACCTTAACATCAAGGTGCAGTGCTCTTTGGTTAGAGGGGAAAGAGAGAGTCTTATATTAGATTGAGTAACAATGACTCAGCAGCCCCTACCTTCATATTCCTGGGACTGTTTATATAGTAGGTCCAAAGGGGGTGGAGCCTAGCTGAGCGTGAGACGCAACGTGATTGACAGGACGACTGAGTGACCGTTAGTCAGTTAACAGACAATCAGTAAGGAGTGACAAGAAGAGACAAGAGTAAATTGATGACTAAAAGAAGGGCTAGAAATAACATAGGCCCGACGTCCTGAGCGAGGGTACCCCAAAAGAAAAGAAAGACACAGGAAAAGGGGTAACCCAGACGGAAAGGGGACACTTTAGGTCTGGCGAGAGCCGGCTGAAGAGTTCAGGTCGACACCGGTATAACGGAACCGAGGAGGTTTGTCAGGTTTATGCCCAAACCATTGACTGTTAACCTGGGACCCTAAATTAGAGGAGTCCCGGTACCCATTAAAAGTCTGACTACTAACCCCAAGCCGAGTTCACGACGCTGTTGCGGGATAGATAAAGAAATCGTGCAGCATCAGACCCCTGGGAAAACCAGTGACGAGACTAACGAGGGGGTTAAAGAGGGAGTCACAGAGCCCTCAGAGCAGGGACCGAGAAAGAGACATAGAAAGGTTACCTCAGAGTGAGACTCTGTCATTAAATCTCCTCTGAAATTTTTGACCATTGGCCTTCTGGTAACCGAACTGTTTCTGCTGTGTACTGTGCAAAACAAACCAGATGCCAGTAAAAAGGACTTGTTTAAGCTGATGTGGACTCGGTGTGTCGTCTCTCCGCCGTTCGACAGGACCCTGTGACGTCAGAGAAGAAGGCAGCCATCACCGCTCGGTCGCTTTCCTCCTGGTCAGCGACCCGCCGCCCTGAGGTAAAATAGCTCCACCTGTGGGGAGCTGAGAGATCTTAAGCTGCTGTCACCACCGCCTCAGAGGTCGGCAGCAGGCAGCGCTGGTGTATCCCGCTTACCAGACACCACAGGTGGCGTTACGTATATCCCCAAAATCATTCCTGTACCCCATTCCACAGCCGCAGAGTGAGCACCCAGGGCAAGAAGCTGGGACCGACCACTTGTGATAACCCCATCGAGAGTAAAGTATCCGTAGTCCCGGTGCCAGAGTACCCCCCTATCGAAAACCCTGATGGTCGACTCATCTGCATCACTGCTAGCTAAAAATGGGTGTCAGTAATGTTTTTCATATACATTATGTAGTCTATCCCAGGTGAAGGAGACCAGCCTACCTGCAAGAGAGAGTACAGTCATTGTTGTAGTGATGTGTCGGTCATGAACGATCTGACACAAAGATCCAGCTCCCTACTGTGACTGACAGGAGCTGGATCACCAGTGAGAGCCACTAAAATCTCTAAACGGCTCTTTTCGCCGCTGAAACCCCGCCCACCCATGGCAAAACTCCGCCTACTCAACAATCTAATGGGTCACTTGTAAGTGGACAGGGTTTAGCTGCATGTGGGCGGGGTTTTGGCAGCGTTACTATAATCTTAAATATGTGTTCTCCTAGAGTGAACACATATTTAATAAGGAGCCGAGAACAATCTGAAAGATCCGGCTCTTTTTGGTGAGGAACCGGATCACCAAAAAGTGCCGGGCTGCCCATCACTACATTTTTGAGAGAAGGCCAGGATATTCACTACAGAGGGGAACAGAGAGGCTTATTTCTGAGAGTAATGTGTGCAACCACAACAAGCCACAACATAGGAGAAGAAAAAGACTCATTCCTTAAGAGGTGGGGCGAGAAAGTCTAGCGGACATTTGTCATCTGATGCCTTTGAGAGGCAACAAAAAGATGGTGAGAAAACCTTTACCAAAATCTCAGTGACTTACATACTGGAAGTGGTATAAGATGCAGAACAGCACAAGATTGCTGAGCAAGCTACAACAGTAGCTAAGAGGATGAGCTTATCCAAGCACCAAGTGAGATCACTGCAGCAACAAGGTTTGGATTAAAACTGGAAAAGGGAGCAGCTGAGGTATTTGCCAGCAGTTTGTAAAGGGTCACAAGTACAAGGCCCCTATTGCTGTTTATGCCAATCATCTACCTCTGCTGTTTGATGTAAGAATGTTTCTATATTCTATAGACTCTATAAACGTATAAGTGCCTCTTTGACTGGTGTTCATTTCTGCCATATCTCATTTGGAATACCTGAAAAAACTCTATCACCAACAACTACTGCATCATATATTCTTATTATTAGGAACACATCAGACCAAAATACCCTATACAGGCCTTTGTAACCCCTATGGCCCATTATGACAACAGTGCAAATGCAACCACCATAACACCTGCAGCTATTGCTTGGTATGACCTATTGCAGCTAGAGAAAATTGGTTCAGTATATATAGGTGTACTTTTTTTTGAATAATCACTAGTTACACTTAAAATGTATCAGGCCTACACTAACATAGAGAATTAGAAATAATATGAATAAATATGGAATATTAATACATATTGTAGTGTCTGGTCAATTATTTCATCTCATTTTCATCATTGTGGCTTGAGAAGAGCGTAATTTTTTTTACTGATGTAAACTTTTTAATTGTGAAAAATTAAATCTACAGATCAGTGTTGGTATAAAGCTATATATATGAGGTTGTATAAGGCAACTGAGAGATGGAAAAAGTAACTCAGTCATGTAATTGTGTAAACTTTCTGTGTTATCAAAACTTTCATTAATAAGTTATGTATTTATACTGCACAGGCATATTGCTTGTTAAATGTATCAGAAATCTGTCCTTTAATGATCCAAGATGAGAAATGAGAATTATTCCTACTCTACTAATAGCAAGCAGGGATCTTAAAGTGTTAGTATACGAGGGGCTGCTGACAAGTCTTTGGCTTTTCCCAGAATGAAATAAGATGGGATGAAGAAACTTTACATTTATTCCACATACTCTCCACTGATGTCAACACACTTCTTACATCGGTATTCCAAGTTCTGTAAGCCTAGCAAAAAGAAAGATTTTGGTTGTGCCTCAAACCAGGCATCCATAGCAGCCATGGCATCAGAAATGGTGTGAAATTTGGTACCCTTGAGGTGTTTCTTCAGGTTTAGAAACAGATGATAGTCAGAGGGAGCTAGATCTGGTGAATAAGGTGGGTGGTCAACCAAATGGAAGCTCAGCTCTGCCAGTTTTCTCATGGTTGCTTGTGCAGTGTGAGCAGAGGCGTTGTCTAAAAGTAACAAGATTCCTTTGGACAACTTGCCGCACCTTTTGGCCTTCAGAGCTGCCTTCAATTGGTCCAAAAGTTCAATGTAGTACCTTGCATTTATGGTGAAACCCATTTAAAGGTAGTCCACTAGCAGCACACCCTCCTTATCGGAGAACACAGACGACATCACCTTAGTGGCTGATTGTTGCAACCTGAACTTCTTTGGATGAGGAGAACCACTGTGCTTCCACTGTTTTGACTGCTCCTTGTTTTCAGGGACAAACAAATAAATCCAGGTCTCATCCATAGTTACCAGTCAATCCAGGAAGTTCTTATCAGTCCGGAAACGCTGACAAATGAACCAGAAAGTTTTCACTTGCATTCTTCTCTGATCTGTTGTGAAACATTTGGGGACCCACTTTGCAGATACCTTCCTCATGTCCAAGTGTTCATGGATAATGACACAAAAAACATTCATGGGAAATCTCCATGTTGTCTGCTATTGCTTTAGCTGAAATTTTTTGATTTTCAAGTATGAGGTTGTGCACAGCATCGACGATCTCCGGAACAACAACCACTCTTGGTCGTCCAGGATGTTCCTCATCATTGGTGCTGAAGTGGCCCGTTTTACATTTGGCAACCCAGTTTTTAACTGTGAAATATGAAGGGCATTGATCCCCCAATGTCTGCGACATATCACCATGAATATCCTTTACAGACTTTCCTTGCAGAAACAAGATTTTTATCACTCTTCTGCTCTTGGAATTATTGATGCAATATAAGCAAAGTATAATAATAAAATTACCTAGCACCAGTAATTTAGTCTGTACAGAATATATGAAGAAAGAAGGGTACAATTTTATAAAAGAACAGCTATCATGTAATAGCTTTAATTAGTGTGAATAATCACCATGTCTTCTGGCTATAATGTACACCTCACTTTCCTACAAGATTTCATATCACACAGCTTAAACACGTACATGGGGCTTGTCGAAGCCCAATGGCATGTTACAACAGAAGAATCAGGACTAGTGGCGACTTGCATAGTAGACTCCAAAAGAGATGTGTAACTGCATGCTGTTTAAAAAGCAATTTGCAGATTCAGTAATGAACTGTTATACAACGTTTGTTCTCCTAGACCATTCTATAACTAATTGGAAAATGCAGCAGTCAGCACAAGTATAAGGAAAAGACTCTATGTGGTTAAATTGGGTCAATACTTTGCAAGCGCCAGCCATTATCAGTCTGCAAGCAAGCTGTAAGTCACATGACATTATACAAGCACAGATAGAGAAAAGATAGATTGCCTGTTGTACAAAGCATATCTACAATAAATCAAATCATGTACTCTGAAAATACATGCCATGGCCTGTGAAATATGAAAGGACTTACATGGAGGAGTTTGCTATTTGGAATAACTGCAATTCATTGCAAAGTCAATCAAAAAAGATTATGATATCATAGGCACATTTTTTCATAGACTTCCAAACCCAATGACATAAAAAAAACTAATTAAAGGAATCTAGTGAATAAAATCCAATTCTAAACTGGGTCAGCCAGATATGGAAAGACAACGGAAGTTATATTCATTCTAACCCATCAATTCACTTTCCTATCATATTCTGATCGCTGCTGTTCTCTACATAATCTCAATACACACCTTCAGATAATAATTAATGGGAACCTGTCAGCTGCCCTACCCCCCCCCCCAAACCACTGCCATTTCTTTAACCCTAGAACACGCAACCATAGAAGACAAGTAACCTAGCAGGCCTGCGAGGCCCCAGGTATGCGTTCTAGGGTTAATGAACCCTGTATCTACTTCCTAACAAACCCTTTTTCGATGCTTATAGATTGTTCAATCACCATAAAATCAATTGGTAAAGTGCTAATTAGTGGGTAAAACGTCATGAGGGCATTCATTTGCCCAGTCTACTCATGCTATCACGCCCCTGTGGGTGTGAGTGACATGATTTGCAGGACCGATGTCACTGCTGGTTCTTTAGAAATCTTGCACATGCCTCCCTGGCAATTCTCAGAGAAGCTGGGTGTACACTCTCCGTATTCAATGTAGCACTGTGCATGCCTAGGGAGACAGCAGTGAAGCCAAATTCAGCCAGTTGTGGAGGTCTCACAGCCTCCATACACCACCATTGAAACTGACTAACGGCTTCTGTGTTTCATTAGTGGTATATTAGGGCTGTAACACTGGCCTTACATTATTTTGCCGGTAACTGTGTGGAACGTTGTCGTAGTTGGCTAAATCTTGGATCACTGCTGCCTTCCTGAGCATGCACAGTGCACCAATAAAGCTGAGGAGTGCACACCCGACTTCATTGCACATTGCCAAGTAGACAGAAAGTGCCTATCACAGACATCATGTCACTCAAACCCACAGGGATGTGATAACATGATTAGGATAAGGATAAGAAAATCAAAGTCCTCTGACTGGATATCTCCTTGTTAGAATATTGTGACCACAGTTTTAAATTGAATTTGTTGTGATTCAGCAATCAATAAGCCATGAAAAGGGTTGTTGGAAAGTACAGTAGACATACAGTATGGCAGCTAACAAGCTGCCTTTAAATAATGCACATATAACAACTGTCAACTGATATACACTACAGTTAGAATTGAAAAAAAATATAATAATTTTTTCTCTGCTTTTACTACAAACAAGAAACTTTATTGATCAAGCTAAATCCACTTATTCCAGTTTGCATTTTCTTTTTGCTGTTCTGGAAACAAATCTTAATTTAAAAGACCAGATATACTTGCACAAATAATCAATTTCTGCCAATTTGCGTACAAAAAGACTGGACCAGTAAGTAAAGCAGAGGCATATCTAGGGGAGGGGGGCTGGCGGGGCATCTGCCCCGGGCGCAGTGTCAGCTGGGGGTGCTGTCATGCCGACTGATGCAGCACTCTGAGTCTCCCCGATGGCCAGGGGCAGCATCAGCACCTGGCTGTCAGCAAAGACGGTGATGTATGCTGTGGCCCCCGAGCCAAGTTCTGGGGACCACAGCGCTCCTGCCGGCAGCCGCACTTTCCTGATTTGCTGGCTCTTAACTCCTCTCCTGCACACAGCTTTCACAGCTGCATGCAGGGTCTAAGTTTGTGTGCCACCTCGGCGAAGACCGGGGTGCTCGGATCTGGAATGATCGTGGCTTGAGGGGTCCGGACCCAGGCTTGGCAATCAGTTTGATCCTTGAAAGGGGATTATTTACAGGGGAGAAGTTCGTGACGCCACCTGTGGGTTGCGGTAATAAGAGTACTGCCACTGCTGTAAGGAGTACCGGGGCAGATGGAGTTAAGCAGCCTGATGCTAGTCCCTCCACAGGTAGGGAAGGCCCCGGGGCTCAGGGGAATGTTTGTTGTTGGTTATTTGGGAAGGCAGGATGCAGGGATCAGGGTACTCACTGTGGTAGTTGTGATGTTGGATGAGGTTTATAAAGTAGACACACACACTGCAGGTAAACGAAAGTCTCTGTGTACCACAGCCACTGAGGGGAGCCCCTCCAGGTGTCCGCTCCCAACGATGTCACTTGGTAATCCAGAGCCTGCCTCTGTGCACAATTTAGTTGTCTGTTTGTGGCCCCTTGGCTTGAAGCTGATAGGGCCCCACTCACTATGTGTAGCTGTGCTCTTGATGGCTGGCACTTGGGATTTCAGTGGGTTGCTTTATGTTGAAAACCGTATCCCCCGCCTTGTGCTGATGCCTTCAACCTTTGAGCTCTTAGGGTAGATCGTGAAAATACTCTCCCTCCCAGGTTAATTATAAGGATGCTGAATCAGTTCCTGACCTAGGGTCCTGTACCCCTTCGTGCTCGGTACCGGTCAGTTATTTTGGGTTTTCTGGTACCGACAGTCCTCCTAGACTATATTCGTCGCACCCATTTCCAATGTCACTGCTACCGGTCCCCGACTCCTCTGGTCCCGGACCACCGTCTGTGACCCAACCTCGGTCTAGCTCCCCGGGAGATACTACTCCAGCTCCTCACGCTTTGAGGGCTCTCACTCAACTCCCTCTTCCTCCCTCTCACCAGTCTGCCTGACCCCTAGGTAAACAGCCCAATTCCAGCTTGAACAACCCACTGGTGTGTCTGACAGGTCATTATGTGAGGTGTGGTTTGGATTTGTGGTGCTGATGGTAGTGACACCGATTGTTGGGAACCTGGAACCATGGGGGTAGGCCCTGCACCCTAGGGAAAGGATGCAGTTCCCTGTAGCACCCTGATATATTCAGGGGCGCTACATTTGTCTGTGGGCAGAGCTAGTACACACTGTGCACTGTGCTCCCGTCCAACAGATGAAGGTAGATGATAGAATGTACGGGCTCCTTCCAGGTATGACTTAATTTATAATGAAGCTGATGATGCCCATTAACATGGAAGGAGCCCATACATTCTAGGTTTAACCCACAGAGGAGCCGAAGCATCAACATACCGCCGAGCTGTATGTCATCCTGCCCACCCCAGTGCTGTATACCCCCAGTTCTATCTGTCCCACGCACCCCAGTGCTGTATACCCCCAGTACTATCTGTCCCACACACCCCAGTGCTGTATACCCCCGGTAATATCCGTCCCATGCACCCCAGAGCTGTATACCCCAGTACTATCTGTCCCATGCACCCCAGTTCTGTATACCCCCAGTACTATCTGTCCCACATACCCCAGAGCTATATACCCCCACTACTTTTTGTCCCACGCACCCCAGAGCTGTATACCTACAGAACTGTTTGTCCCCACGCATCCCAGAGCTGTATACCCCCAGAACTGTTTATCCCCACCACCCCAGAGCTGTATACCCCCAGAACTGTCTGTCCCCCAATCCAAGTGTTGTATATCCCCAGAACATCTGTCCCCCCACCCCAGTGCTGTATACCCCCCAGAACTGTCTGTCCCCTGACCCCAGTGTTGTATACCCCAGAACTGTCAGTACCCCCACCCCAGTGCTTTATGCTCCCAGAACTGTCTGTCCCCTGACACCAGTGCTGTATAACCCAGAACTGTCTGTCCACCGACCCTAGTACTGTATACCCCCCAGAAGTGTCTGTCTCCCCAATCCAATGCACTATACCCCCAGAGATGTATGTCCCTCCACCCCAGTGCAGTATACAACCCCACATCTGTATACACCCCAAAGCTGTATCTCCCCCACCCCAGTGCTGTACACCCCAAGAGCTGTATATCCCCCCACCCCAGTGCTGTATGCACCCCTCTGGAGCTGTATGTGCCCCCATTGCTGTATGTCTCCAGTCTCTCCTGTGATGTATATAGCAGTGTCAGTGTGCACTGTGTGCAGCCATGTTTGTTAGCCATGGCCACCAATAAGCTCGGTACAGCCACATGCCCAGGAGGATATGGATGGGAGACAAGCGGGGAGGTGAGTGAGGCTGCTGCCAGCTTCCCCTTATTAATACCTCTAATGTGTCTGTGTGTGCATGTATGATGTGTATCTATGTGTGTCAGTGTATATGACTGTGTATAGATTTGTCTATTTAGATGTATTCTTGTGAATTTATGGTTAAAGATGTATATGTGCATTTCTAAGTGTAATAGGTTTTGGAAAGGTGTTTCCTGTCCAGCAACACGTCCACAGATGGTTTGATTAAAATTTAATTTTATTTTAGAAAAAGCATAAAACTAACATGACATTAGATGGACATCCAGAGCAGATAAAAAACATCTTACGCGTTTCAAGCCAGTGTGGCTCTTAATCTTAGACATATGCTGTTTGAATAAGACACAATATGTATCATGCATATAAAATTAAATTAAATTTTAATCAAACCATCTCTGGACGTGTTGCTGGACAGGAAACACCTTTCCAAAACCTATTGCCATTCAACTCCTGAACACGGAGCCCAACTCCTTGCACCATCCTGGACAGAGGAACCAGTTCTACTGATTACCGGGTGAGCTGAAAAAAAACTTTTTTGCATTTCTAAGTGTGTATGGGGCCCACTGAGACTCTTTTGCCCGGGGCCCACAAAAACCTGGAGCCAGCCCTGGATGTACTGGAAGTTGTCAGTTCATGCAATACAAATGTGTATGGATCTGACCTGACATTACAATTGATGTACCATGCACTGCTTGTGGTTCTGACTATGTATTTCTGTACTGATGATGGTTTTGATGGTGTGTTTCTGAACTGATGGGGTTATATGGATG
This sequence comes from Anomaloglossus baeobatrachus, assembly GCF_048569485.1. Classification (NCBI taxonomy): domain Eukaryota; kingdom Metazoa; phylum Chordata; class Amphibia; order Anura; family Aromobatidae; genus Anomaloglossus; species Anomaloglossus baeobatrachus. The sequence continues at coordinate 509,439,780 of NC_134354.1, read as the reverse complement.
TATTTCTGTGCTGCTGGTGGTTCTGATGATGAATTTCTGTACTGCTGGTGGTTGTGATGCTGTGTTTCTGTACTGTTGGGTGTTACAGTTATGTATTTCTGTACCTCTGCTGGTTCTGGTGCTGTTATTAGCTCTGATCCTTTACACAAGTAACAATTCAGAAATTGTAAGATTGGACAACCCCTTAACTTAGAATTGGGATACACTGCTTAATTGTATAAGTAAAGGGCTTGTCTAAGTTTGAGATGAAATTCTGCAGTGACTCTAGGTGACTGCAGGCTTCAGAATTCTCACAGTGCATGCTCTGCACACTTTTGGAATTCTCCGGTGCCAGTGGCAATAGTGGACGGTCATGTGAGCGCAAGTATGAGATATTTATATTTCTGGCCACATTCTGATTTGACGTGTCCAGCCTCACTCAATTCATTTTCAGTGAGGCCACGCATGTCTAGTCAGCACGTGACCAAATATACTGTATGTAAATTACATACTTGCAGTTTCATGACCATCCACTCTGACCATCGGCACCAGAGAATCCTGACAGCGGGTAGTGTGCGCACTGTGAGAATTCAGAAGTCTGCATTCTCATAGTAACTGTAGATTTTCATCTCAAACCTGGACAACCCCATTACTTATAAAATTAAGCACTGTAGCCTAATCATAGCATGTAATATACTCCGTCAGGATTCAGCTCTGTGTCTGGTTCCAGCAGTCATCATTTGGCCACTCCACTCATATGTGATTTTCATGCTTGCATTTGACAACTGGTTTTTCTTCATATGTCGCTCCTTGAAAATTAAAATAATTAAATTATTAAGAGCAGCTCGTCATCACGTGACTGTGAGTGTGAAAATCACATATGAATGATTGGTCACATGGGGGGGCGCCAAACTGAAATCTTGCCCTGGGTGCTAGAAAGCCTAGATACATCTCTGAGTAAAGTATAGAGAGTACTAGATAAGAGTAGAAATAGGAGGTGCAAGGCATTAGTGAGAAAATTATCAACTTGTTGATCACTTTGAAGGGTTTGTTTAGCCAATGTTTTGTCTTCAGGAGCACAGCGCTCTCCAGCCTCCTGAGTTCTTGGCTCACTGGTTTGCAAACAGAAGGACGGTGCACTCCTGATAAATGACAGTTTGGAGCGGCAGCATGGCTGAGCTGCTGGACCAAATTGGCTCTCCAATGCTGCAAGAAAAAGCAGCTTTACCTCTTCAGCGATCTGGCCACATTCAAAGTAAAGGTAACAAGCTGGGAAGCTCCTCACCTAAGAATGTGGCCACTGCTGATAGATAAAAGAGATTGTAGGTCACCTAGGACATGATCAACACACAGTAAAATAAAAAAAATAAAAAAATTATGAAAACTGCCTTTGTTACCCAGATCAACCAATCACAGAGCAACTTACATTTTTTTTTTAAAGGTGGAAAATTCCAAATGGAAGCTGTGCTGCTATTGGTTAGTTGACCATAAAAACCTGTCACAGTTGAGCTTTCTTTCATTAAAAGGGTAAAATACAAATTGAAGATTATGCTGTTTTAATTTTTCTGTTAGACAGTATTTCAGTTAGATAGATAAATCTTCCACATAGAATCCAGTTAGTTCATTACTAGAGATGCGAGAACCCGAGGTTCGTTGTTCGGTGTTCGTACCAAATACAGACTTTACACAAAAAACAGGGTTCGGGTGTTTTAAATATGAACACTACTCGTGTGAGCTGTGCTCAGATACACTCGGGGCTCAGCCCAATGTGAGCCTTTTGCAGTGTTTGATTGGCTTGTACTGGGGGTAACAACACCGTGATTGGATGTAGTGTGTACCTAAAAAAATAGGAAAAGCCTGCCCACCAGCCCCCGGAAGTGTTCTGTTTATGGCTGGCTGTATGTTGGCTGAGACCCAAACTGCCCAATTAGTGACTTCCAATGGGGTTCAGGTCAAGTTCGGGTCCCAAAACGAACCGAACCGAACTTCCACAGGTCTGCTCATCTCTACTCATTACTGAACAGCATTTCATGACGTTTTCATACTGAATCTGACAATAAAAAAATGATACTTCCGAATTTGCAGTCAAACATATACAAAAGAACAGTATGACCCCTGATTTTGTCTCTGGACCATAAGAACATGTAGGGCGATAAACTATGAAGTCTAAAGGCTCCCACACAGTTTATGTAGTGTCTGACTCTTCCATTCACCGTAATGTTTGCTCAGATGGATCTTCTTGTGTCCTCTATGAGACAACCATTGCCAGAATCATTTTGTGGTGGATCATCTTCTCACCAATCAAAAGGACTGGCCATTAAAATTCCAATGGCGGGATCCTTCTTTCCCCCGATATACCTATTGAGGAAGAATCTGGAGGTCCCTGTAAACATTTGCTGGTCTGCCGATTCAGCCAAAATTGGCAGATTTAACTGACTTTTATCTTATTTGTATGAGGGCCTTAAATCTGAAGCATTCCAGAAAATAGCTAGAGATCCAAACTTTCATCTGATGAATTCTACAGTTAGAAATGAACCAATCATAATCATTTATTCACTGCTGTTACTGCAAAAGAATAACTTTACTGAAAAAGGAAAATCCACTTATTCCAGTTTACACTTGCTGCTTAAATTCTTTTTCTATTTGCTGATCTGGAAAGAAAGCTAATTTAAAAAGGAAAAAATGTCTTGAGCAGTGGGTGGCTAAAGAACATGTTACCAACTGCTGAAAGAACACTAAATGCTAGTTTAAAGACAGAAAGCTCTAGAAATCAGTTATAAATAGTGTTTCCCAGAGAACTGACTTTGTTTCAGTCCTCTGTGGTAGACAAAAAGGAAGGGGTAATTATAGGAAGTGTCTCAATTTCAACAGTTGCTTCTTGCACTAGTTTGTGCTTATAACAGACGTGTTACAACACACATATATAGTATAGTCACACAAGCATGTACTGTATTCTGGCATCTAATATTCAAAGAAAATATTAGAAGAAGCTGTAATGATGAGCGAGCACTAAAATGCTCATGTGCTTGGTACTCGAATCGAGCAGGTTGGACGCTTGGATGGGTTGGACTTGAGAACCGAGTGTAATGGACATCAATGGGAAACGCAAGCATTTTTCTGGATGACCATAACAGGAGGGCTGGGGATGCAGGAAAATTGTTGAAATGGAGGGAAACAGCACTCAAATGGAATGGGCACCACTTGTGGAACATGCCTGAACGCTTCACTGACTCCTAGGTCACTGCTGAGAAAAATGTTGCCAGAGTATTTCTCCACATTTTCATACTGACAATAAAAAGTACAAAATCGAACATGAAATGGATTTTACAGTAAAAAAATGTTACGAACCATTCTTTCCTGTATAATGTCTTGTATGTAAGGCAAAAATAAAAAGAGAAAAAACCCTGCCTCCTCCACCCCTTAGGAGTTTTACCTAATCAGTGTAGGGATAGCTGGTATAGGAGGGAGAGTTTAGATTAGAGGCAAATAGGCAGAGTTTCTTGCTTTATGGTATGTACAGTTAGTATTTGGTCAGGCTTCCAGGCAGCTGAATTTTAGCATGAATCCTGCACCTCCGTTCACATGCGATTTTCCTTGCATTTTGTGATGCATGTGTTTTTGACGCATAAGTATTTATCTAAATAAAGTTGGTTAAAAGACATGAAGCACAATAAACAGGAAGTTGACCAAAGTAATGTCGCACTCCCCTACAATTTATACACTTGCATCCTTTAGTGCTTTTTATATGGCACTAAAGGGTATCTACCATGGTTAAATCTGATAAATAAATAATTAAAAAAAACGATAACCAGCCAAAGTAAAGCAGACAGCAGCGGGCTACTATCAGGCTGGGGAAGTCCATGGTTATTGGGCCCTTTCCAGCCTAAATAACAGGCGCACAACTGCCCTTCATTGCTGGCCACTTCAGAAATCTCCAGCACTTTGATTCCATTTCTGGTTGATCCTTGAACTATTTTGTAGGTTATTGTCCTTCAGGAAGACCCATGACCTAAATGTAAACCCAGTTTTCTGACATTGGGCACTACATTGCGACCGAAAATGTATTTGTAATCTTTAGATTTCATGATGCTTTGCACACTGTCAAGGCACCAAGTGTCAGTGGCAGAAAACAACTCCAAAACATCTTTGAACTTCTACCATACTTAACTTTAGGTACTGTGTTCTTTTCTTTGTAGGCCTAATTCCATCATTGGTAAACAATAGAATGATGTGATTTATCAAAAAGCTCTATCTTGGTCTCATCTGTCTACAAGATGCTTTCCCAGAGGATTTTGGCTTACTCATGTACATTTTGGCAAACTGCAGTCTAGCTTTTTAATGCTTCTGTGTCAGCAATGGGGTCTTCTTGGGTCTCCTGCCATAGCATTTCATTTCATTCACATTTTGACGGATAGTTCTCACTGACACTGATGAACTCTGAGCTTGCAGGCCAGCTGGAACTTCTTTCTTGATTGGGGCTGCTTATTCACCATCCAAACTATCCTGTATTGCAACCTTTCATAATTTTTCTCTGCCATCCACATGCAGGGAAATGAGCTACAGTGCCATGGGTTTGAAACTTTTTGTTTATGTTGCGAACCGTGGACAAAGGAACATCAAGATCTTTGCAGATGGACTTGTAACTCTGAGATTGTTGATATTTCTCAACAATTTTGATGCTCAACTCATCAGACAATTCTCTTCTATTTCTGATTCTCCATATTTAGTGTGATACACACAGACATAAAATGCAATATTTGAGTCAACTTCTCCAGCTTTTTATTTGGTTTCAGGTGAGATTTTCATATTGCCCACACCTGTAACTTACAGCAATTAATTTTTGGAATGAGCATCATGCTTGAAACAAAGTTGTTTACCAAACATTTTGGAAAGGTGCCAACAATTTTGTCCAGCCAACTTTGGGGTTTTTGTGTGAAATTATGTTCAATTTGCCTTTTTTTAGTTTTTTTTTTAATACTGTTCCATTACACACTAAGGAAATAAACATGTGCATCAAAAATATTTGTAATTGCAATAATTGATTGGGAGATAACAGAGAAAGGTAGAAACCGGGTTCTTCTGAGTAGTATTGCTCCCCCATCCTATACCCCTACATACAAGGGTAAGACCCTATTGCGCTTTATTTTTCCACAGCTTCTTCTAATAATTGATTGGGAGAAATACTTCATTATCTGGAACAATTTCCAGGGTGCCAACTCTTTCGGCAGTGACTGTAAATTGCAGTCAATATGTAATAAACCACACATCTACCCTCCAGGAAGCCAAGTAAATGACCAAATATCATAAGTCACAATGTTAACAGTGAAGTCCATTGATAATTGTGTGATACGTTGTCAACTATGAAATGTGTTCATTCCGTTTGGATTCTATTGGACCGGGTGTGGAGAAAATCATGTGTTTACCATAGCACATTCATTGTTGTAATCCCTACTTTCTTAGCCTTTGGCCCACTGTCTAATCATACAATTCATAAATTAATTTACCATGTAAGCCAAGAATGAGAGTTGCGTAGCCAGTAAGAACTAATACCAATAAAAAGAAAAAGAGGGTGTAATAAAAAAAGTACAAGTGTATTTTTTAATGGGTTTTTTTTTATCTATTAACTAGTAAGCTGCCCATAAATATGAGATACAGAGGTGCTTGAAAGCATGTGAACACTTAAGAACTTTCCAAATGTCTGCATGAAAGTGACTTAATACATCATGAGATTTTTACACAAGTCCTAAAAGTAGATTGAGAACCGAATCAATTAAAAATAAAGTAAAAAATATTGGACTTTGTAATTTTTTTTCTATTGAGAAATATAATCCAATATCCCATGTCTGTCAGTGTTGAAAGTATGTGAACTTTTAGGATTGTCAAATAATTTGTTGCTCAAAATACAGTCTGATTTTTGATGTTTTCAATCAATGGGATGACAATCAGGCGTGAGTGGGCAACCTGTTTTACTTAAGAAAAGTCTGATCTCCACAGTGCATGTTTGTGGATGTGTTTCATGACACCCCAAAAGCGGTAATCCTACAAAAATCACTCCAACAGCAATATGCATAGTTTGAGAGGTCATAAAGTAATCTAAAGTAACCTTTAAGCAATAAAAGGCCTCACATTCTCACATTAGTAATAATAATTAATACTAATTTTATACATTTATATAGCGCTATTAATTCCACAGTGCTTTACATACATTGGCATTAGCTAATGTAAACGTTAAGGAGTTCTTCAGGAGGACACTAAAGGTACTGTCACACATAACGAGATCGCTAGCGAGATCGCTGCTGTGTCACGGTTTCTGTGACGCAGTAGCAATCCCGTTAGCGAATCGTTATGTGTGACATCTACCAGCGATCAGGCCCCTGCTGTGAGGTCGCCGGTCGTTGCAGAATGGTCCAGGCCATTTTCTTCAAAGGCGATCTCCTGCTGGGCAGAACACATCACTGTGTTTGACACTGTGTGACAGGGTCACAGTGACTGCTGAGATCGTTATACAGGTCGCTACTGTGACCTGTATTATTCCTGCATCGTTGGTAAGATCTGACTGTGTGACATCTCACCAGCGACCTCCCAGCGACTTACCAGCGATCCCTATCAGGTCGTATCGTTTTCGGGATTGCTGGTAAGTCATTGTGTGTGACTGGGCCTTAAAGAACGGTGGTGTGCATGGCAGGGCTGCAAGGGGAAAACTATTTTTCTCCAATAAGAAAACTTCTGACTATCCAAAGTTTACAAAAATGTAACCAAGACAAGCTGCAACACTCTATTGACACAATGTTTTCTTAGATGAGAAGCACTATGTTTGGAAAAAGACAAACACTGCATTTTACACTGCATGTAAAACCTTATATCCTCTGTGAATTATCGATGTGGTAGTACCATGGTGTGAACATCTTGGGCCAGAATGGCTTGCCATCATTGATGGAACAATAACTTTTTAATTATACCAACATATCCTAAAATGAAATATCAAAAGATATGTTAATCACCTGAAGCTTAAGTACAATAAGAGAACGGGGTTCATGGATGAAGACAACGACACAAAGCACCCAAGTTGTTCTACAAAAAGTATGGTTAAAGAAAAATAGAGCTAAAGGTTTGGAATGGCGAAGTCAGAGTCCTTACTTTAAAGGGATGGTTCGAAGGCAAAAGGAAATTTTAAAATCTTTCTATTTGATGCTATATCTAGGCTACTTTATAATATAATTGTATTAAATATTTCCTACAGTTCCCTAACCACACTATCCAATATTCTATATTTTATTTCTATTTCCTGTCTGATGACAATTCATTTGAGAATTCCAGTGTATGCTGGGATACTCAAACAAAGTGTCATCAGGGAGCAGAGTCTGCGGCAGTGAAGGCAGCTTCTGCCCCCCTCATTGACATGACACATCATCCTGACACTCGTTTGAGGGCCTGGTCTGTAACTCTGTGTTAGCTGTCTCTGTTTCTCCCTGTGCTGTGCACTGTGCAATCTGCACATGTGACGCTTGTGCTTGTCATGATGGTGCTTCGTTTCAGAGAGAGGAGCAGAGGCTCCCACAACCCCTCTCATTTTTTTTTGCAAACTTTCCATCACAAACATAATAATCAAACTGGACATGTTTGGTATCACAAAGTAAGGAAAATCGTATTATGAGGTCATGTTTACCACAACATGTACAACATAAAAGCAATTTCCCCTCAAAAATTATATTGTTTTCACAATTTCTCAACACTTGGAATTTTTGTTCCCATTTTATAGTATGCCATGTGGTAAAATAAATGATATTATTAAAAATTACCTCTTATCCTGAAAAAAAAACAACTCCTATTATGTTGATGCAAACAGAAAAATAAAAAAATTATGACTCTGGGAAGAAAGGAGAAAAAAATAAAACCACAAAAACAAAAATTGGCCGCGTCGTAAATGGGTTAATGTGTATTGAAAATTGTATTCTTTATATTCATAATACAACCCTAGCAGTTGAGACCTTTGTTAAAATGGTATCAAAAGGGCCCTACATCATCATCCATACCACCATTCTAATCTTCATTCTGATGACAAAAAGGCTATAAAAGAACTGCAGTCTTGGAATGACATAGTCTTGAAACTGGCCAACAAAGGTTCAATATACTGTATGAAAAGCAGGCAAACAAGCTGCTAAGCGATACTACTGGCTATAAAAAACTCACTTCTAACCCACTTCCTTCTTTTCAGAGTGAACTGGTCAGCATTCTTGCCACAGCAGTTGAACAAGATATTACTTGCAAAAAGTTATTTGAAATCATCAAAGACATGCATCCTAGATTTGCAACTTTCTTCTTGACCCCAAAAGTCCATAAAAAAGCAATGGATACACCAAGAAGACCAATTGTGGCAGATAATGAAGGACTATGTGAAATAATTTGTGAAATCATTTACTCATATTTAAAACCTTTAATGGCTGAACTGCCTTCATTTTTTTCAAGATACCACAGCTTTTAAGAGATTAGATCACATTCAACTAACTGATGACATGATACTGGTGACCACTGCCATGGAATCTCTCTACACGTCAAACACAGTGCAGTATCGTGCAGTATCAAGCAGTATCGTGGTTTCTTCATGCTAGTAATATTGAAAAAATGATGATTAACTTATTTCTTACCTTGTTGGAATTTGTATTGACCCATAATGTGTTTACATTGAATCAGAAGACATACTTACGATTACAAGGAACGGTCATGGGAGCCTCCTGTGCTCCATCCTACGCGAATCTCTTTATGGGAGCATGGGAGAGACAAATATTCTAACTTGACACTATATCTGTATGCACAATGTATATAACTGGATGAAATGCATAGATGACATTTGGTCTATATGTGAAGGATCAATCAATGATTTGCTTGATCTGATGAAGTCTGATGATTGAAGGCAACACACACCATCAAACTTACTTTTTAATATCGTAGAAAAACTTAGTTCTTTGATTTAGAAATTGATGCTGTCTACATGGGCCTTCTCTCACCAGATGTCTTCAGAAAACCTACAGCAACTAACACTTTGCTTCATGCTCAATCATTACTTCCTAAGACCACCATCAAAAGTATCTCCATCAGTCAATTTCTCAGGATGAAGAGACTATGTTCCATTGATGGACAATTCAAGGCCTAAACCAGAGAACTGGCTTAACGATTTGAAGAGAGAGGCTACAGTCGTCGCCAGAACCAACATGCGAACAAAACCCCAGGGATGTAATACTATATAATAACAATCGAGATAAAAATAAGCCTCAAGATCATTAGGTAAGATTTATTACTAGTTATAACAATCAGTGGCAAGAATTGTGCCAAATACTTTACAAACATTGGAAAATTCTACACACCTATCCTATACTCAAAAGAATCTTACCTAAGATGCCTCATTAGTGGCCAAACAGTCAAGCAACCTTTTAGATTCTCTTGTAAATAGTCAATATGACCCATGAAGAAAAATATCAATGGGATCAGATACAGTGAAAGGTGCCCTGGCTGTATTTTCAAGGCCTGGTCCAATTTGAAAAAAAATCCACATTTCGACAATCATGACGGCTTCAGAAGATATGAAATTCATAAGTCATTGTCATGTTCATCCAAGGTCATTTTCTATTATCCCAAATATCCCTGCAGCTTAATATACATTGGTTTAACCACCCGTGAATTGAAGGTGTGGGTTAGAGAACACTGCAGGGATATAGAGAAAGCCAAAACTGTGGAAGAAGACACTCTATTAAAAACAGTCCCGCGGCATTTCAATACCTACTAAAGATACCATTGAAAATTAAAGGGATTGATCAAATACAGCTGAGCATTAGAGGGGGCAATTTATCCAAGGAACTTGCCTAGTTAAAATCTAGGTGGACCTAGCATCTTGGCACCTTGGCACCTCAAGGCTTGAACGAAAGTTTGGGTTTTATTTTATAAATAGCTAGTTCTTTAATTCACTGACCAGTCAGGTTAACAGTACAACCAAAAAATTCAGAAAATATAATTAATAGTTAATTCACCGAATAGCCACAGACTATATCCAAAAAACTCCATGTGAAGATACCACAATATATATATATATATATATATATATATATATATATATATAATATAAAGCTCAGTGTATGTATGTACGTGTGTATGTATGTATGTTAAAATTTAACCGCCAGTGGTTGCTATAGGAACAAAATAAACTGTTAGTATAGCAAGCTTATGTGTGAGGTAAAAAGATGTCGGTGGTGAGACAGATAAAGAGAGACAGACACAGACAGAGACAGCCGGGCAAAGAGACAGCCGGGCAAAGAGACAGCCCTGGAAAGAGACAGACTGGCAAAGAGACAGACCTGGAAAGAGACAGACCAGGAAAGAGACAGACCGGGAAAGACACAGACTGGGAAAGAGACAAACCGGGCAAAGAGACAGACCAGGCAAAGAGACAGACTAGGCAAAGAGAAAGCAGGGCAAAGAGACAGCCGGGCAAAGAGACAGCCGGGCAAAGAGACAGCCGGGCAAAGACACAAATGCCCAAAGAGACAAATGCCCAAAGAGACAGACCTGGAAAGAGACAGACCTGGAAAGAGACAGACCTGGAAAGAGACAGACCGGCAAAGAAACAGACCGGCAAAGAGACAGCCCTGGAAAGAGACAGACTGGCAAAGAGACAGATGGGAAAGAGACAGATGGGGAAAGAGACAGACGGGAAAAGAGACAGACGGGGAAAGAGACAGATGGGAAAAGAGACAGACGGGCAAAGAGACAGACCGGTCAAAGAGACAGACCGGGCAAAGAGACAGACAGGCAAAGAGACAGATGGGCAAAGATACAGACATGCAAAGAGACAGACGGGAAAGAGACAGCCCTGAAAAGAGGCAGCCAGGCAAAGAGACAGCCATGCAAAGAGACAGCCGGGCAAAGATACAGCCGGGCAAAGAGAAAAATGCCCAAAGAGACATACGGGCAAAGAGACAGACCTGAAAAGAGACAGAAGGGCAAAGAGACAGCCCTGGAAAGAGACAGCCCTGAAAAGAGACAGCCTGGCAAAGAGACAGCCCGGCAAAGAGACAGCCCGGGAAAGAGACAGCCCTGGAAAGAGACATCCCTGGAAAGAGACAGACTTGGAAAGAGACAGACCAGGAAAGAGACATACCTAGAAACAGACAGCTGGGCAAAGAGACAGCTGGGCAAAGAGACAGCCGGGCAAAGAGACAGCCGGGCAAAGAGACAGCCGGGCAAAAAGACAGCTGGGCAAAAAGACAGAGAGAGAGAGAGACAGACAGATACAGAGATTGAGACAGATAGACTGATGCAAATACAGACAGAGAGATAGAAAGAGTCAGACAAGGAAAGAGACAGACAGACAATGACACACAGACAGAGACTGGGAGAGAGAGACAGAGAGACAGTTACTATCCCGGGCAACGCCCGGGTACTACAGCTAGTATATATATATATATATCTTTAGTAGAGAGATCTGTGGGGAGTAGATGTTTTTATTGTTCCTTATTGCTTTTAATCATTTTAGGTTTCGTTGATATTTTAGAAACTTTGCATGTTTATTTTATATTAGCAACCTGTGGTACTCATCATGGATGATCAGTCTTCAATGTCATAGCATGAATTTCCATTTACTATGGACTAACCTACGAGGGATATATCGTTATTGAAATGACCATATAATTGCTTCGGACCAGAAGCTATCTTGGAGGATATCGATACTGAGAGGACCGTATTTTCATTATTCCAGAATGATCTTATATATAGTGGAACCTTGGTTTAAGAGAACAATCCATTCTGGGAGTGCTTGTAAACCAAGTTACTCGTCCAGCAAAGCAAAATCTCCCTTAGGAAATAATGCAAGCTCAGACAATTCGTTCCAGAACTTGTGCAATGTCCGATCCTGGTCCCCTTTCGTGCCATTCCACACACGCACAAACACACATGTTATGCTCACCTCACCTTCCGTTCCCTCGCCGGCTTCCTAGTTTTTGTAGTCCGCAGGTATGTGTATCCAGTAACCATTGCGACCGACGCCGGAGCTTCCCCAGTAAGTGCGTCAGCAGCAGACATCATTGAACCGCTTGCTTCTGATTGGCCAGCACCTAAAAGACGCGCTGACAATGAAAGTTCCTCCATTGTCGCGATGCTTACCGGATACACATACCTGCAGACTACAAGAACCAGGAGGACGGCGAGGGAACGGAAGGTAAGGTGAGCATAATATGTGTGTGTGCGTGTCTGCATGTGTGCTTGTGTGTGTTTGTGCAGACTGGAAGAGCGGGTCAGAGCGTGGTGAAAGTACGGAACCGGAAGTGTGTGTGATGAATATTTGCTCATACAGCAAAGCTTTCTGGTAAACTGAGTTACAAATTTACAGCAAGCTTTGCTCGTATAGCGAAATACTTGCACACTAAGTAACTCCTTATCCGAGGTTCCACTGTACTTATTTTGGACTATAGGTGTGAGGGATGCTATGTTTGACATATACTGTATCTATGTATACCGGCATTCATATATATTTTATGCATATATACAGTGCCTTGCGAAAGTATTCGGCCCCCTTGAATTTTTCAACCTTTTCCCATATTTCAGACTTCAAACATAAAGATAAAAAATGTAATGTTATGGTGAAGAAGCAACAACAAGTGTGACACAATTGTGAAGTTGAATGAAATTTATTGCTTATTTTAAACATTTGTAGAAAAGAATAAGCTGAAAATTGGGGCGTCCAATATTATTCGTCCCCTTAACATTCAGTGCAGCAAACTCACTCCAGAAGTTCATTGAGGATCTCTGAATGATCCAATGTTGTCCTAATTGACTGATGATGATAACTATAAGCTACATGGGTGTAATCTAGTCTCCGTATCAATGCACCTGCTCTGTGATAGTTTCACTGTTCTGTTTCAAGCACAGAGAGCATCATGAATACCAAAAAACACAACGGGCAGGTCCGTGATACTGTTGTGGAGAAGTTTAAAGCTGGATTTGGTTACAAAAAGATTTCCACAACTTTAAACAGCCCAAGAAGCACTGTGCAAGAGATCATATTGAAATGAAAGGAGTATCATACCACTGCAAATCAACCAAGACCCAGCTGTCCCTCAAAAATTTCATGTCAAACAAGGAGAAGACTGATCAGAGATGCAGCCAAGAGCCTCATGAACAATCTGGATGAACTGCAGAGATCTACAGCTGAGGCGGGAGAGTCTGTCCATAGGACAACTATCAGTCGTACACTGCACAAATCTGGCCTTTATGGAAGAGGGGCAAGAAAAAAGCCATTTCTCAAAGATATCAATAAAAAGTGTTGTTTAAAGTTTGCCACAAGCCACCTGGGAGACACATCAAACATGTGGAAGAAAGTGCTCTGGTCAGATGAAACCAAAATCAACCTTTTTGGGCACAATGCCAAACGACATGTTTGGTGTAAAAGCAACACAGCTCATCACCCTGAACACACCATCCCCACTGTCAAACATGGTGGTGGCAGTATCATGGTTTGGGCCTGCTTTTCTTCAGCAGGGACAGGGAAGATGGTTAAAATTGATGGGAAGATAGATGGAGCCAAATACAGGACCATTCTTGAAGAAACCTGTTGGAGTCTGCAAAAGACCTAAGACTGGGACGGAGATTTGTCTTTCAACAAGACAATGATCCAAACCATAAAGCAAAATCTAGAATGGTATAGTTCACAAATAAATGTATCCAGGTGTTAGAATGACCAAGTCAAAGTCCAGACCTGAATCCAATCGAGAATCTGTGGAAAGAGCTGAAAACTGCTGTTCACAAACGCTCTCCAATCCAACCTCACTCAGCTCAAGCTGTTTGCAAAGAATGAATGGGCAAGTATTTCAGTCTCTCGATGTACAAAACTGATAGAGGCATACCCCAAACGACTGCAGCTGTAATTGCAGCAAAAGGTGGAGCTACAAAGTATTAACTTACAGGGGCCGAATAATATTGCACGCCCCACTTTTCAATTTATTATTTTTTATAAAAGTTTAAAATAAGTAATAAATTTCACTCATCTTCACAATTGTGTCCCACTTGTTGTTGATTCTTCACCTAACTAACATTTTTATCTTTATGCTTGAAGCCTGAAATGTGGGAAATGGTTGAAAAATTCAAGGCACTGTATATATATATATATATATATATATATATATATATATATTTCTAACATTATTATTCTTTATTAATGAATTATCTTATTATTATATGCTTAACATATTTATTATAATAATTGTCAATTCATATTTATTTACATATACTGTATGTAGTTTTACATAAAAATCACAGTAATTTACAGTATATCTATATCACATCTACAATTGTACATGTGATATTGTCACCACACATTCACATTGTGGTCTTCACTGCACAGTTTATACGTAGTCTTCACCAATTCATTAATTTCATCTCAAAATTGTTACTATTGGTAACCCACACATTATAGGTATTCCAACCCATGTAATCAGCTAATTTCTTATAATCATTTCCAGCGCTACAGATTATACATCCTTTAGTTCCGTATTATATCCCCACACATAGTGTAGACATACAGTAGGTGGCCCTGTTTAATCCTGTCATGCAGTAGTGCGGATGCGCCTCTGAGTGGCACGTCACAGGATTTTGCACGTGGCAGAAGGGGGATGCCACACGCCATTCATGACTTGCATTCCATCAGAGGTTGGCATGCATTCCATCGCTGGGTGAGCGGAAGTCACTTTTATCATACGTCCCCTAGAGTGACACATGCGCCAACTAACACTGTTATAAGATGGTACCACCAAGCCCTTCAAATTTCTCGGCCAGGACTCATATAAAAACATCTCACTCCTCCACCCAGACATGCCAACTGAAGAAGCAGGGCGAAACGTAGGTTGGGGTGGATGGCTATGAGACGCAGCACCAGACAGTTTATTATCTTCATTACATACTGGTAAAAAACTTAACGCCAGACTGAATGCAGCTAGATATCAATAGCTAATTGCATAGTATTTACACTAGATTAATTCCAGAGCACAGTGCTATAGCTACAACACATATATGTGTCATATACTCTGATTACATCTTGCACTTCACCACTTTGCCTCTTTTCTAAATTTATTTGACATACCTTCAATAAATTTTGTGTTCTTTCTCTTAATATATTGATTAAATTTTATATTTCCGTAGCGTTCTCCTGTTTCAGGATCGATGGCTTGGTGATGGCTTATTTTTTGCATCTCGAGCTGACATTTTTAACAGTAGCATTTTTCACATATGCTACGTTTTGATCACCGACCAAAATTTGCGTCGACCAAAAACGTAATTTTGGAGTTTGCAATTTTTTTACACCCTGTACTGATCAGATTAATTGATTTTATATTTTGATAGATTGGGCATTTCTGAACGCAGCCATACCAAATGTGTGTATATTTTTATTGGTTTAACCCTTTAATTTTCAATGGGGTGAAAGGGGGGTGATTTGAACTTTTTTAAAAACTTTTTTTTTTACTTTTTTTATTTTTCTAGTCCCCCTAGGGGACTAAAATGCTCAACAGTCTGATCGCTCATTCTTTTCTCCCGACCAGAGCAACACCGCTAAGATCGAGAGAAATGCTCATCTCTTGTAACCTGCAGTATTCGGTTACTAACTGACTAACAGTCATCACATGACTCTGTGCTACCATGACAATCATCAGCTCCACGTGATCACGTGACAGGACTTCCGATGGCGGCCAGTGAGTAAAGTTTTACAGCGACCGTGATTTAAATGGCGCTGTCACATTTTGACAGCACCATTTAAGGGGTTAACAGACATGGGCAGATCGCGGATCTACTTGTGCCTGCCATTCACACATGTCAGCTGTACAAATCAGCTGACATGTGCGTGAATCACCACTGGCTGCTTGCAGCCGGCGGGGATTAACACTATGACCACTAGGACGTAATATTAATGCCATTAAAGGGTTAAATAATTTTATTTTAATGTGGTACCAATAAAAAATATATTTTATTATAGCAAATTGTTCCCTTCATACTTTTTTGGATTAACCATATTCAGTTATTGTTGGATTATATTGTAGTTGAAGCTTTGCATAGTAGGAAACATTTTCCTTATAATTAAGACTTTGGTGATATTCTAAGTAAATTAGCATTTGTGAAAGTGAGTGTCTTTACTTTGTTTTATGTAGATTTGCAATTCCGAAAGTAGTAAACAAAGTATGCATGTATTAAAAGGGTTTCCAAATATAAATGAATAAAATTCAATATTAGAGTTAATTAAAGGGGTATTCTCATCTCCAAGATCCTATCCAAATATGTAGTAAGTGTAATAATAACAGCAAATTCCTCCAATTAGAAATGTAGTATAGTTCTTCTGATTCACTGTCACTTACCTTATGTTTAGGGCATTGCAGGACCTTAGATATCCATGGTTATGACCCATAGCACCTAACTGGCTGTGACTATATGAGAGGTCATAATGTAGCGCCCCTGAGACCCTCAGGGCACTACAGGGAACTGCATCCTCTTGGGGATGCAGGACCTACCCCCTGGGACCTGGAGTATCAGTGCCTTTTCCACCAAAACATATCTAACATCCTAGTTCTCCTCTCCACACTGGGCATAGAGGGTCAACCACGTAAGGGGATGGTCGCCATGGAAACGAGTCCCTGGGTATAGCCAGCCTGGTGGGAGGGGTCAGTCAGTCAGAGAGGAGTTGAGAGTGTAGTAGCACACAGGAGAGGTGTACGGACATGCCTGAGCTGGGTCCATGTAACAGTGACCCCAGGGGCACAGGAGAAGGGTCGCCAGGATGTGTACCGAGATACCGCTGGGACCGCACGGGTTACGGAGCACGCACGGGTTACAGGGCCCTAGGTCAAGCGCATGTTTTAGACTGTTTGGCAAATACCTGCCCGGTGAGGACACCTTTACGGACTTCACCAAACCAAATAATCCGGGGGCATCAGCAGTAAACTAGGATCGTGGTTCAGACACTTATCTCCCCGCAGGGTCCGCACTGCCTGCCATACGGAGAAGGAGACTGTACCCCAAAAGGGACAGTCGGGGTTCCTAAATCCTACACGCTATGGGGACTGAATCTACAGAGAGTTCAGGGGATAGAGTGTGGCGCCCCTGAGGCTTCCGTCGCCACAGAGATATTGCACCTCAGCCAGAGGTGTGATGTCCCATCCTGGGTAAGAATGAGGTCATATGCCGGTCCACAGACTAAACTTGCACACACCAATTGGTAGGCATACACTGGGTCAGGGATAGTGGCAGCAACCCCCATAGATGTATTCATGGGGCCATAAGTCCCATTTCTGGTCCCAATAGTGTGGATGGGGCCTAGTCAGTGGGTGTGTGGGAGGAGTCAGAAAGTGTGAGTAGACAAGGCAACCAGGAAGTTCAAGAGTAGTCAGTCAAGTCTGTCAGAAGGAGCAGAGGAGTGAGGAGAGTGTGAGAGGGAGGTAGTTACCTCAGGAGAAAGTGACAGAAAGAAGTTCCTGGTGGAGATCCTGGGGTCTAGTTAGGCCCAGGTGACACCTAAAGAAAGAAAGAAAGGATTCCAGGGCCACGGAAGGGCATATTAGCTCGTGGCCTGTTCCACAGGAAGATCGGGTGGAGGGATCTGGCTGCATTCGGGGACGGTCCCCAGACAGAGGGAAGAAAGTCAATTCCTCATAAAGTAACACCGAAGGCCGAGGTTGGTTGCAAGATCCCAGGGCCACAACCCACCACAGATCCCCGGTGAAGGGAGCAAGATACAACCACGGTTAGCCCCCTTTGTACAGGCCCTGTTTTGGAGGCCGAGACCAGTTCAACTAATAGAGTCAAGGCTAGGAAGACAGTTAGGAAAGAGACACAGGAGGGGTGCACCGGTATGAACCTCTGAACTACCCGGGATCGGCGGAGACACCT
Organism: Anomaloglossus baeobatrachus; assembly: GCF_048569485.1. Taxonomy (NCBI): domain Eukaryota; kingdom Metazoa; phylum Chordata; class Amphibia; order Anura; family Aromobatidae; genus Anomaloglossus; species Anomaloglossus baeobatrachus. Next base: position 509,421,888 of record NC_134354.1, on the reverse strand, counting down.
GACAGTGGATCCCAGCATACTGTGGGCAACTGGTTTGCTGCAGCAACTGAAATAGTGAGTAAAAGGCCTAAACTGCAAGCCCTGTGTCGTCTGATTCATTCTGCACCTCGTCCACAAACACCATAGACTTTACCAAGCACCAAAGGTTGCCCCGGGGTACCCGCTCTACCTGTGGAGAGCAAGAAACACCTTAGCTGCCATAACATCAGCCCCGGAGGTCCCTTCCAGCAGCTGCGGCTCCATAGCTGCAAATTACCACAGGTGGCGTCACGAATATTCATATAAACATTATCATTATCATCACCCCCAATACCGCCACATTAACTGACTCCACCAGGGTCACGGAGTCGGGCCCCACCACCGCTGACTACCCCGGACTAGTCCGGCCCATTCACAAAGTCACCTAAGGCCCTGGCGTGGGCGAGTCAAGAGCAACCTGGGTCACTACATTGGCACTGGTCCTCCTGGGACCTGAAAAAGCAATCCTTGGGTCCACAGTGAGTAGAGACTCTTAAAGACAACCTGGTGTGGTCTCCATTATTGCCCCATTACATCTCCCAGGCATAGCCCTACCTGCGGAGGGCCTACCATCTCAGCTGCCACTACCACCATCCCTGCGAGTACCCACATTGAGCAGCGGCGGTTCCCCATCCTTAACCGCAATCTGCAGGTGGCGTCACATGACAAAAACTCTCATCTCCCCTGTAAATACCCCCCATTAACACATTAACATAAGGGGCCCAGAGCACGAGACCGGGCAACGGCCACCAGAGTGACATCCTCGTCTGTTACCGCCCGGGACCCTGTACCCCCTTCTCTGGGCGCTACAGTAACTATGGATACCTAAGGTCCTGCAATTTCCTGAACATGAGGTAAGTGACATAGTGAGTCAGGAAAAGTATACTACATTTCTAATTGGAGATATTTGCTAATATTATTCTTATTATAATACCTACTACATAGTAGGATAGGGTCTTGAAGCTGGGAATAACCCATTAAGGAAGCTGCTCTGTTCAAATTTCAGTGTGGGTCGTGCAAAATACTTCCACATTCGTTCTGACACAGGCAGAGATTTTCCTCTATTTAAAGGGTTGTTCCAACTTCAAGTTGTTTTTTTTAGTTTGATGACTTGGTCTGCATGAAAAAAAGAAAATCAGCATTATCTGCTGCCACTCCTGTGCTGCCTCACCGCCACTGCATGTGACCACAAACCCAAAAATACTGACACTGTTATAGGGAAGATCTGCTGCTGAAGCACTGTTATGGGGGAAATCTGTTGCTGCTGACACCTTTATGGGGTAATCTACTGATCCACTGTTATGGTGGTGGTCTACTGCTGACACTGTTATGGGGTAAATCTGCTGATGCACTGTTATGGGGGAGATCTGCAGCTGCTGACACTGTTATAGGAAAACATAGGGCAGTATATATGGACTTTATCAAAGATAAAAGGCAACAACTTCAAAAAGCATATATATGAAAACGGAGACAGAAGTCTTTAAATTTGCCTGATGAACACTATACCCCATAATCACAGTCACCAATCAACAGCGCTAGTGCACATAAAAAAAGTTTTTTATTTTTAATTGGTCAGACACGAAGTATAACAGGGGTATAGACAATAACAGTGTTTTAAGAGCAGGTTAAGACAGAGAGAGGCGATTAAATCCCCATGTGAAGCCACATGTTGCAAAAGTACATACAATGATATAGGAGGTACACTTAGTTCCCCACAGTGGTGAGTGCTGGGTCATCAAGTGAAAACATTCAGGATAGCCAGCTGACTTCCAGAAGGATAATATACAGGACAGGATCACAAAAGTAAATGTCAATACATATTAAGCCAGCAATTACATGTAACATCACCACAGCGCAAAAACCAGAGTGGGGCTTACCAGAGTAAGTAAAGGCACATGCGGGGACACATGGGGAGCAGTCCCAACACGTGTTTCGTGCAAATGACTTCCTCGAGGGCCTGGACTTTTCACTTGATGACCCAGCGCTCACCACTGTGGGGAACTAAGTGTACCACCTATATCATTGTATGTACTTTTGCAACATGCGGCTTCACATGGGGATTTAATCGCCTCTCTCTGTCTTAACCTGCTCTTAAAACATTGTTATTGTCTATACCCCTGTTATACTTCGTGTCTGACCAATTAAGAATAAAAAACTTTTTTTATGTGCACTAGCACTGTTGATTGGTGACTATGTGACTATGGGGTATAGTGTTCATCAGGCAAATTTAAAGACTTCTGTCTCCGTTTTCATATTGACACTGTTATAGGGGTGGTCTGCTGACACTGTCAATGAGGAGATTTGCTGCTGATGCACTGCTATGGAGGGATCTGCTGCTGATATTGTTATGGGGGAGATCTGATGCTGACACTCTAATGGGGGAGATCTGCTTATGCACTGTTATTGGAGTGGTCTGCTAACACTGTTTTATGTTGGAGATCTGCTGTTGTAGGGCCACAGGTTGTGCAACACTCTTGTATGGGTAAAGCAGTTTTACACAACCTGTGTGGCTCTGGAGCTGTTGCCAAAGTACTAATTGTAGTTGTAGTTTTGCAATAGCTGCAGGGCACATTAACATGTTAAAGGGAATCTATCAGGTGATATACTAGTACCATAATAATGGTATCCTGAAATAGGGCCTGGGCAGGCCTTTCAGGATATGTAACTTTTATTGCGCTACCTTCCCAGGTTTTCTTGCTGTAAGTTCCGGTAAATTCACTGCTAGTCAAGCAGATGTTAATCCAAAATGAATATTCACTGCTCCCCACTCCTCTTGAAATCTGCACAGACATTTACTATCTCTGATCTCGGTGCCGAGAGGTGGGCTGGATTATGAGTGTGTGGAGGAGAGTGAATATTAATTTTGGATTTACTATGACTGATGCCGGCGCTGAGAGGTGGGCAGGATAATAGCCATTTGGAGAAGTGAATATTCATCTGCTTTACTAGCTGGCATGAGACACTAAATTTACTGGCGCTTACAGCAAGAAAACCGGAAAAGGTAGAGGAATAAAGGTTACATACTCCAGTCCTGCCTCCCTTGCTTTGTACTGCAAGGACAAGCCCTCCTCCTAGTCCGGGGGCTGCAGCATCACCTCACACCTGTAACATCGCTCCACTGTTGCCGCCCCTTTCCCCCTACAGCAAGCCATATGAGCTGCATTCGTTTTATAATCCGAAAATTACAGTAAATGCTGACTTTTGTTGCTTTACACAGACAAAGCAGTAAGACTAAAATATCGACAAGCAGGTAAATAGTATTAAGTCATGTCTGACAGGCTGACTGGCACAGTGACTACAGGCAGAAAATCAAGTTATATTCTCCTGGTAGCTGATGACTTCCATTCATCAGAGCGGTGCAGTGAGCGGATACAGTCACCACTCACTTTAGAGTGAGCACACTGTAATCACTACCCGGCATGTTGATTGAAAGTCTGCTCTCTAGAGTGTGTTATCTGAGCAAGCTGTCAATCAATGTGCCAGAGACTGATTACAGCCTTCTCACTGTATTGTAAGTGGTGACAGCAACCTTTCCGTGCATTGCCCCGATGACTGGAAGTGATCAGCTGCAGGGAGAATCTAACTTCATTTTCTCTGTGTAGCTGCTGCTCTAGTAAGACTCCCAGGCATGATTTTAACACTATTTACCTATAGATTCCAATTGTATCTGCAAGTAAATAGCATGTATGGAGAAAACAGGTTTCATTAAAAGGTATGTGCACACATTGAGTATTTTCTGCACCAAAAACTGGAGTGGTGGCAGGAAAAATGCTGCATAAAATGCACACTTTTTTAATGTGTTTTTAATGTTTTTGATGCCATTTTACTTGCACTTTTTTCCTGTTCATTTGACAAATACTGCAAAAACGCTAAAAGAATTGACGTGCTGCAGATTTGCAAAAATGTTTTGATGGTTGAAATCCACAATGAGTAAATGTGTAGCATGTACATGAGATTTCAGAAATCTCATTCCCTTTGCTGTAGAAGAAAGCGCAATGTGTGAACAAATCCTAAAGCAAATAAAGTGAAGAAGACATCAATAAAAAAATACTGTATAATAATACAATTTCTATAATATCTAGTGATGAGAGAGCTCTACCATGTTTGGGTGCTCGGTTCACATAACGAGCAGTTTGATGTTCGGATAGGTGCGACTCATCTACCCAGTATAATGCAGTTCAATGGGGAACTCAAGCATTTTTCTGGAAGATTTCCTCTAAAAATACTTGTGTCCTCATTGACTTCCATTATACTCTGGACTCAAGTTGTGCCCATTAAGCATTAACTGCTCCTTACGAGTACCAAGCACCAGAGCATTTGTAGTGTACTCATCACTAACAATATCCAATGTGTTACGGTTCAAATTTGGAGAGGAAAGGGTTAATAGGCCGCGCTGCCGTAGAAAAGAGGTTCCATGTAAAAGAAATGAGATTATTTGTCTATGCATTTTAAAGCCTTATCAAAGCCTTTCCTCAGGACAAATCATATTACATAATCCTGAGGAAGAAGCCATAAGGCTTTGAAACGCGACAAAATCATTCCTTCTACATGGATCCTCTTTTCTATGGCAGCACGGTCTATTAACCCTTTGTCTCCAAATTTGACCTGCATCTCAAGGTGGGTTCTGCCGCCGCCGTACTTACGCTATTACAGTGGTTGTGACTCTCAAAACCACACCAGGTGAGTTTACCCTTACAGCACCTTTGCTGACAGTATTTTAGGATAAGACCCTATTTGTGCTAACTGTATCTGTGGCGCCCCTGCGTCTCCAGTCGCCACAGAGTATTGCACCTTATTTAAGGTGCGGTATTCACTTCGAGATAAGGAGGGGGTTAACCACCGGTGTTCCACATTCACACTTTACATACAGCCAGGTGCCTTCCCACTGAGGGGATGACCCAGGGTAGGTAGGGGGGTGGTCATCACAAAGCAAGGGACTTTCCCAGTCACTGAAGCCAGCCACCTGGGGGGTGGGTTCCACTTAGGGCAGAAGAAGGAGCAACTTCACACAATAGTCAGTCAGTCAACCCAGGACTTCAGTTCTGGCAACAAGACATCACCACTACCTTCTTCCTTTTTCTTCTTTGTGGGGCCTTTGGCTTGGAGCGTTCCGCTCAGCCCGGGTTCTTCACTATTGGAGGGGCAACTCTTAGAAAGTACATTTTCCAAACACCGGTGGCTTCTTCCAACTTATCCGAGGTCGACGGGGCCCATCACAGCAGGTGACCGGTACTTCCAGGGCAAGCAACATAGACTGTGAGCAAAACACCTGGAAGCCTCAGAGACTGTGTCCGCCTGTCATTCCCGGCGCTGTCGCCCCGTGCCACAGTGCCCGCCACCACTACTCCCCTCACCATGCTCCCCGGGGCCCGCTCCACCTGTAGGGAGCAGAAACACCTCGGCTGCTACTACCATCCGCCCCGGAGGATAGCTAATTCCCTGGCCGCATATCGCAGGTGGCATCACAAAATCATCCTCCACCATCATCCGTCACCACCCCTCTGCCTCCGTTTATACCTCGGGGGTCACGAAACCGAGCAGGGCCACCCATGACATCCCCTGATCCTCACCGGCCCAGTGACGAGTATCTTCCCCCGACCCCCTGGGGTGTTACATATCTTCCAGCATTTTTAACCAATGTGTTACAGTGTTATAGAGTTATATCCATGGAAGTTTTAGACAATGAAGGCTGCAGATTGCTTTTCTTACATAATCACAGTGTTTGCATACGTTTCTGTGGTGTTCTATGAGCAGAAGCTAACAATCACAATGCTCCATTTCTTGATCACCCTACAATGTGCTTTTTACTTTAACTGCACAGTGACCATTTTTTCTGTTGAGGTATGCCGTGACAACATTTTTCAAGAATGTGTCAAATTCCTGTGATATAGGAAACATATGCGTCACACAGGGCTAGTCTGTTTCTGGTGGACTCTTCAGGAATCGAGCTTTAAGATGTGAACAAGTAACATTATAGGACAAAATTAGGACGTATGCAAATGTATTAGTAAATAGGAGCGTCCCTTCTTCATATCCATCACATGTACAAATAACAGCGTGACTGCTCCTTTTTAAGATTTACTGAAGACACCACCTGCTGCCTTTTAGATCTTTTCTGGTCAAAAAATAATTAGACAGAAGGTCTTTTAAGATGAATGGCAATATTTCCCTAGGGAGACCAGATATATGTGGCCAGTATGACAGCAGAATGAGCTAATACGCTCTATTACTTACTCCAGTCTCAGAAGAGTCATAGATTTACAATTTACTGTTGCAACTTGAACATATGTCACTAAAGCACTCTGCTATATTCATTTAATAGGGATGCACAAGCTCTATCAGGATTTCTAATATATAATTATGCTAATGTGATTATTTCCTTTAAGGGCTAAATTATAACAATGTAAGAAGCCCATAATTATTTAAATATGTTATTAAGCTTTGTAGGAAAATTAAAATTTCCTTTATACTACTTGGCTTTACAATTAAAACTACGTATAGCTATTTTTTGAGTAGGAAGCTTTATGAATGTTTCCATGTAACGATATATAGTTTCCTACACGGCAAAGTAACAACAAATTATAGAATAAATAGCATTAATATTACAACCTCAAATTCCATCCTGACCATAGATCTAATGGCTCGGACTAAACCCTATCACAGATTTCTATGGTTTGGTTAGTTTGGGTCAGACTTGTGGTATAGTTATGATTTATATCCTATAGGGTGCAAAAGTGTACCCATATTACAGTAATGTGAAGTCAACTGTAGACGATATTTGGGTAACCATAAGGGTACGTGCCCACGATCAGGACCCGCTGCTTCCTGGATGCTGCGGGTCCTGACCTGCAGGAGAACGCAGAAGACCACAGCTGCCCATGCCTCAATCAGGGTTCGGGCCGCTGTGGTCTCCCTATGGAGGATGCTTGCGACTTTACAGCAAAGAATTGACATGCTTGCGGCTCGGAAAGCCACACCGCAGGTCAGTTTTTGCTGCTGGCCACACACGCACAGAGATTTCTATAAATCCCATCCACTGTGCTTGTACTGTACAATGCAGCATTTTGGACACAGTGAAAACATCTGCATCCAAAACACTGCAAACACTGATCGTGGGCACGCACTCTTATTGTTTTTTGTGCCTGTACCGTAGGCACTACACCAATACGTCATACAATTTATTAGACCCGGAATTAGGGCATTATAAGCTTCTAATGTGATCTAATTCCAGTTTTGATGAACCATAAGAGATCTGGGGGCTTCATCCATAATAAAAGGGCAAAAAACACTTGTACTATGCTCTGAAATCAGTTGGTAAAGTTGCTTGCTCAGTTTATTGCATAAACCCCCACATTTTAATTAACCTCCCAGGGTGCAGCTATGTGTGTTGAGCCCCTGTGTCCGTAGTTTGGCTGCAGAGGTAATGTTACTTCATGTCACTGAGCTTAGCAGTTCCTGCCGCCTTAATCAGCAGAGCTGCTGCTCAGTTCATGTTTATGTGTCGTTACTGCTTCGGCTTATGCCCAGTTATCAGAATAGTGCTGGAGACAGAGCACTAGACCCCTTAAGGATAAGTAAGGTGTGAGTTGTTTTTTTTTAACAATGACCTGGGGAGGCAGGCAAAAGTATTTTTAAATGGGACGACCCTTTTAAGACCCATTTAGACATAGAATCTGCTTTAACCATTTATATTCAATATGTAGCAAGACTGTTGCTTGTCTGATTCCATGTAGGAGGCTAATATCGCCCATATGCAGGGATTAATGAATCATTCAGCCCTATGCAGTTTAACTATTGTCAGTAGCATGTCCCTTGTTTACAAATAGGTGTGTTCTATTGTTTGTCATTTGATTGGCAATTATGAGCCTGTGTAAAGGGGCCTTCTGGTTGGCCTATTACTATTACTAGTGAATTACCATTAGTGATTTGCAAAATGTATTATAAACAAAAATAATAAAAAAAAATAATTTAGTCATAACCATAATTTTAATTTTTATTTATAGTGGGCATGAAAATAAGCAATTTTGAGTCTATGTAAATAAGAGTGGGCGGAGCACTGCCTCTAGCTCCTCCCTCGGCCTCTAGCTTGTCCCTCTGCCTCTAGCTCCTCCCTCTGTCTCTAGCTCCTCTCTCTGCCTCCAGATCCTCTCTCTGCCTCTAGCTCGTCCCTCTGCCTCTAGCTCCTCCCTCTGTCTCTAGCTCTTTTCTCTGCCTCTAGCTCCTCCCTCTGTCTCTAGATCCTCCCTTTGTCTCTAGCTCCTTCCTCTGCCTCTAGCTCCCCCCTCTGTCTCTAGCTCCTCTCTCTGTCTCTAGCTCCTCTCTCTGTCTCTAGATCCTCTCTCTGCCTCTAGCTCCTCCCTCTGCGTCTAGCTCATCTCTCTACCTCTAACTCCCCCCTCTATCTCTAGCTCCTCTCTCTGCCTCTAGATCCTCTCTCTGCCTCTAGCTCCTCCCTCTGCCTCTAGCTCCTCCCTCTGTCTCTAGCTCTTTTCTCTGCCTCTAGCTCCTCCCTCTGTCTCTAGATCCTCCCTCTGTCTCTAGCTCCTCCCTCTGCCTCTAGCTTCTCCTTCTGTCTCTAGCTCCTTTCTCTGCCTCTAGCTCCCTCCTCTGTCTCCAGCTCCTATCTCTGTCTCTAGCTCCTCTCTCTGCCTCTAACTTCTCCTTTTTCACGTCATCACAGAACCTCATCAGTATCCTCCATCTCCTATCTCAGTAATGGGAAAGTCTTCACCGAATACAGATTTTACCTCAAAATTGAGAATTGTTATAATGACTGATCAGTTCTGGCAGAGAAAGAAGCAGATTTGTCTGATAAGAAATATTACAAAGTTTCTTATTTTCATGTGTACTATTGAGTTAAGAAATAAAAATGAAAATGACCGTTACACTTTATATTCTACAAGGAATTCTAATCAGAAGACTGTTTTGAATTAACTTGACAAATTAGCTTAGTAAAATATAAATGGAGTCTTTGCAATGCTCATCTGCAGCTTCCAAACCTCAACTTGTGTTTTATCACCTAACTAAATAAGTCATTAATTATTTTATGAATATACCACTCAAGTGTATTTTGGATAAACACAGGAAACAAACAGTTTCCTATTGAAAGTTAATCATCATATACAGTACTATGTTTAGTCAGATGTGGAAAAATTCTGCAAAGTGTTGATAGTTTATTTTTATCAATATGCAAAGTGAATTCACTTAAGAGAAATCTTAATCAAATTATTACTTGGTGTGATCACAATTTGCCTTCTGACAGCATCAAAGCTACAATTCTTGTTGGTACACGTGCACACAGGCTCTAGAAACTTAGTAGGGAAGCTGCTCCAAACACCTTGTAAAACTAACCACTAGAATTAAGCCAGTGCTAAAATGTTTGAGTGCTCAGTACTAGAATCATGCAGGTCGGACGCTTGGATGTCCTTGACTCAAGTACCAAGTATAATGGAAGTTAATAAGAAAATCGCTGAAATGGATGAAAACAGTACACAAATGGAATGGGAACATCTTGGACTCATCTGTCCAAAAGACGCTTTTCCAGAAGAATTTTGGCTTATTCACATACATTTTGGCAAACTGCAGTCTAGTTATTTTATGTCTCTGGGTCAGAAATGGGTCCTCCTGGGTCTCCTGCCATAGCGTTTCATTTCATTCAAATATCGACAGATAGTTCGCACTGACACTGATGCACCTTGAACCTGTAGGACAGATTGAATTTCCTTGGAACTTGAATGGGGATGCTTAACCACCATCTGGACTATTAATTTCTTCTGTATTTCTCTGCCATCCATATCCAGGAACATTAGTTACAGTGCCATGGGTTGTAAACGTCTTGATTATGTTGTGCACCATGGATAAAGAATAAATATTCGGCTACGCCCGTATTTGCCGAATAGGTTGTCGCTATTTGACTATTTGCGAATATTCGATGCTCAATCTAAGTCTATGGGAAACCTGAATAGTTGCCGAATAGCAACTATTCGGGCTTCCCATAGACTTACATTGCGCATCGAATATTCGCAAAGCCGAATATTACCGAATATTTGTGATATTCGATCATCCCTAATAAAGAAACATCAAGATCTCTTGAGATAGACTTGTAACCTTGAGATTGTGGATATTTTTCAAATATGTTGATTTGCAAGTCCTCAGACAGTTCTTTTGTCCTCTTTCTGGTCTCCATGCTTAGTGCAAGACACACATACACACAATGCAAAGACTGGGTCAACGTCTCCCCTTTTAATTTGATTTCAGGTGTGATTTTCATATTCCTCAACCTGTTACTTGCCAGAATACTACTTTAGTTCCATTTAAAAAATGGAGGTAGATGATAGCAGCTGCAGTGTGTGAAGTAAGGTAACTAGGTAGATAGATGAATATAAAATACTGCTGGATTGGTAAAGGCATTTGTTTAGGGAGTATATAGTAGGTGACATCATGGTTCCTTGCTAAAGTCATTTTTTACATAATGTAATAGAAATTCTGAGGGAATAGAGGCATCCACAAAGAGAATCTCTTCCACCTTAGAGTTCTTTGATATAAAAGAGAATGAGTCTTGAGGAAGTAAAACAAAATGCTTCACTCTTTTTGTGAATATCCTGATGTGTTTAAATCATTTCCTTCATTTGTCCATTTCCTCATTTCCTTTTTAACAAAGAAATTGAGACAACGTAGACAACACATGAGACACTGGAATCTTTGTTATATGTGGAAATGTTTCTCAACTGTTGTTTTAAAAGAGTTAAGTCTATAAAAGTTAAGTCTAAAATAATGCAAGTGTCAATGTTCAGAAATAGTTTAGATACATAGTCCGATTATCCCCAAAACAGGTTCAACGTGACCTATGATATCAATAATAGTAGATATAGCATAGGAAAATTGTTTGATACATTTGGGTTCTTTGCGTAAACTTTATATGTTCTTCATAAAATCAGGTACTTAAAAGACATCTGTAGAATTTCATCAGAAAAAAACACAGTATCTTGATGTCTTAAGAAACGTATAATTATTGAACCTGTAATTAAATTAGATTAGTAAAGAGGCATTTTAAGACTTATTGATCATGAAAGGGCAAAGTATCAGTCATGTCAGCATGTCCAAACTTTTACAGGATGAGGTTCAGCATTGCACAATGGCTCTGACTTTACTATACCGTAATTTAATTATTTACTGGATATTACCAAAATGTACTTTGTGAAGCACATTATATCAAACAACCTCATCACATATTAATTGTTACAGATTCCAATTAAATAGTTCAAACATTGAGTCCAAATCCACAATGGAGAGAAATATTAATATTGTCCTTAATGCACTCAATGCAAAATTAGACTAGATATCCCAAATCTGGTTCATGCTGGATAATACATTTGGTGCATCATTAGACACTTTTGACTGTTACTTCTTGGTTGACTTACTTCAGACCAGTTTATTTGAAACAAAATGTTGCCACAATATGGTGCATTTTAAGCTATTCCTCTTCATAGCAAAGCTACCTATTAGAGGAGGCGAGCACTAAAATGCTCGGGTGCTCCGTTCTCGAGTCGAGCAGGTCTTACACTCTGAAAGGGGTCAACTCGAGTAACGAGTATTATGGACGTCAATGATTGGGCAGTTTGGCTCTCTGCTCACATACAGCCAGCCATATACAGAACATTTCTAGGGGGATGCGGGGAATTTTATTTATTTTTTTTTAGGGAGGGGGGGGACACTACATCCAAGGTGCTGGCTTTTTGTGTTCTTGTTTCACGGAGAACACATCCAAGCACCCGGCCGAGCATCCCAACACTAAATTGAGTATCGAACAGTGGTGAGCACGCTTGCTTATTACTCCTACATATCTTTTCTCTCCAAGCCACAATGACCTTTCCAGAAAGCTATCAATGGAGTCTCATAATTAGTCTCATTAAACTCATAATAATCTGAAATAAGGCATGTAGGTTTGTGTTTTGGAGCACATTGAGCAAGAATCTTGTCTCATTTAATTAAATCTCCCCATTATTTACATACAGGCAGCAATAAAACATGCAGACTTTTTAGAGCTATCCTTACTAAATATACTAGGAAACTATTTAAGTATCCTAATATCTGGCCCATTACATCAAGTTAGAACACAAATCCCTCTTTTATGTGAGAGCAAGTGACTCGTTATCTACCCTGGTAAAAACTTTTGCTATATTTGTTAAATGACCTAATACACTGCCAGGACTGACTTTATCCTGATTATCAAATTACATAAACTGTGCCCAGATCAATAAAGGTTATATTGAGCCATAATGTGCCACATCATTTGGACATGCACCTGATTGTTATCATAGGGAGATTTCCATGGGCTGTGTCTTGTTCTGACCGAGAAATTAAATACTTTTTAATAAAATTTAAAATAATAGGAAACTATCTTGTGCTCTAATCCAAAGTTCAGCTAGTGTCATCCCCCAAACTGGTTTAGAACTGGTTTGTGATTAAAAGATACTGTAATGGGATGCCTTAGCAACAAGAGACTTTGATGCCATCGAGATATATATTACCCCTGGCATTTATTGTAAATAAATGCAGATATTATTTTGATAAGCACTCAGTAGACTCTTTCCAATTTTCCACAGTCAGGTACAACATGCATGTTTGTAATTTACAATACCTCCAATTCATGAAAGCATAATAGAAGCATTACCACAACAGTAGAGCAGCTGTTAGGAAGAGTGCCCAGGGCCTACATTGAGAGCACAACAGGGAAAATAGAACTTAAAAATTACAAATATTATGTAAAATAAACTAATATGATAAAAAAAAAGAATTAAAATAATCTGATTGCATATTGTTTCACTAAAAAGACCTATCGGAAAAATCTTTAAGCTTTCGAAACCACCAAGAAGAGGGTAAAGAATCTGTCACACTCTTATTTGGAAAACATACAAGTAAATATAATTTGAGAATGCAAGATCAGGGTTATATAAGGGGACAAGATATATCTCCAGATCCCTTTCTTTTGACAATAAAATAGGGCAATCAATGGGACAGTACATATATATATAGATATATACTGTATATCTCAAGAATAAATATGAAGATACTCAATGTATAATGTACATAGTACTATAGACAGTTAACGCCCTTATCACTCTTCTTGACTTTATTCATCTTGTGTGAGATGACAAGTTGTTTTTAAAAAAAACCAAACAATAAATATATATATATATATATATATATATATATATATATATATATATGTATATATATATATATATATAGATGTATATATATATAAATATATATATATGTTTATATATATATATATATATATATATATATATATATATATATATATATATATATATTGGTTTTCTAATAAAAGGGATTACTCTTAACATCTCCATGATCATAAATCTCCCATTAGGCCCGTTTTACAAATAGTGTTTTTTTCTCATACGTGAAAAATGGTCTGTAAGTTTACAGTGTACTGTACCAATTTTTGGTTTTGTCTTTGTCTTTTTCTATCCTTGTTACATCTGTCTTTTATGAATGAAGGAAAACAAAATCTTAGCTTCTACTTATTTAAAGGAACTCTGTGAGCAAGTTTTTGCTATATAAGCTGAAGCCAGTAAGGGTTAAAACAGAAAGTTCAGATATGCCTGCGTTGTCACAATCCGATCTTATATTTATTTGCTATGGTTTTAGCAGCCGGACTCTTATCATTGCTGTGACTAGGTGGTTCGTGCCATGTTTTCCGGCACGCCCTCTCCTCTGATTGACACCTCACAGTGAATGCAAAATCTCTATTGAGAGCCCGTTGTGGCCAGGGACTCTACTACATGACTAAAGGTAAAAATTCACTTTGTTTCAGAATGGCTGCACCCAGTAATCTAAGTTAAACATGGTTTGTTTCAGAATCTCTTTGCCTACAACCTGTTGCTCTCAGATGAAGTAGCGAAAACCTGCTGATAAATTCCCTTTAACAGTAAAATACAGACCACACATCAATGATATTCGTGCGCTATCGATTTTATTGAGCCATTCAGTTGATTTGATCAGTTTGATCTGCAACATAGATCAAATTAGAATTTTTTTTCTATTTTTTAACATGGAAAATTTGTCTGCAAAAAAAAAGACACGTGAAAAGACAAGTTAATTGTAATGAGTCAGTGATCTATCCAGAAAAAGAGTGGTTGACACACATACCCCCCAAAAATTACGTGTTAAAGAGCCTTTATGCTGCATGCTTTAATTGGATATCTTTATGTGTAAAAAGGAAAGTCCTAAAACTTTTTCTATATAAGGGGAGATTAACACATTGAGTCTCATCCAGCTGACAGCACAGCATAACCACATGGGTATAACTGACATTCATGGCTTCTGTGGATATGGTTATTCATGTATGTTTTTCTCTTTAAATGTTGTAGATAATAAATTAATGTAAGTATGGAAAGTTTAAAATAACATACTAAAGAATTACTTAGGGAACTGCATTAAGATAACCTAACCATAAAAGTAAAAAGTGTTATTTCCTATGATTAGGGTACTATCTCTTTGGTATACGGTAAGCTTAGAACACTCTGACATGACAGGGCATAATGCTGACATCCATTGAGTGTAGTTTCCCTTTGTGGTTTCTAGTGGCTTCATAATGACAAGAAACGTAGAAAAAGAGTAGCATGGTTTTATATATCTACACTCCTCAACATTGAAATTGCAACAAGAAGAAGGAAAAGTTGCAAAATTATGGAGATCACAGGATCTACAGACAGGATAATGCTATGCAAATGATTAAACAAATAAAATAATACATTTTTTTTTTTTTTTTTTTAAATCATTGTGATTCATTAATTTTGAAGTATAAGCACCATGTGTAAAAATGCATGTACTTTTGTGCTTTCCATGGTATAAATGAGGATAATAATGGTTTTCTGAGGAATATTATGCCACGCTAAATGCACTTGGGTCCAAAAAAATCATCAAAATCCAAAGGTGCTGTAGTCTATGGTATCATGTTGAGGCAAGTAGCATGACCAGTATGCAGTTTGGAATTAACGTGTTGAAAGGTGCCTTCAAGGACAGTTTGTAGAAATGGTCATACCACTAGTTCCATGATGAAATTAATGAAATCTTGAGCAGTAATTGTACCTGAAATGAAGACTATGGGGTTCCAGCTCCATACATTATGCCATACCATAATCGCAGGAACAGTACCGCAGAGTCATTCCTTTCTGAAGGCCTATTCATGTCGTCACCCACATAGTCTCCAGACCAATCTTTGGTTATCATTGCGTTCCAGATAAAACCGGAACACATAACTAAAGATGATAGACCTCCATTCCAGCCTTTATTGCCGTCTTGCTGTAGACCATGATACCCTTTGAGAACAGTAGCATGAATTCAATGAAGCACCTGTAGCTTGAAATCTGGCTCATAGTCCAAAGTCATCCAAATGCCATATTGTGGCCTGACGCCAGGTATGGAAAAGGACATCCTGTTTCCCTTGCAGCACAGAATGAATCAATCAACATGTTTAAGGGGGGACAAGACCATGTCTACCATTGTGTGAAAATTGCTGGAGTTTTGCAGAGGAATGTTGTCCCATTTTTGTCTGATGTAGGATTCTACGTGCTCAATAGTATTGTGTTTTCTTTGTCAGATTTTTTATTTCATAATGCGCTATATGTTTTCTATTGGTTAAAAATCATCTATCTTTCTATGTATCTATCTATGTATCTATCTATCTATCTATCTATCTATCTACCTAACTACCTACCTAAATACCATTGCTTGGAGCACTAATGGTGATTATGGATTGTCTTTGATTCACATAAGTTATTGGGAAAGACACAAATGTGAAAATCTCCTTGTTATTGTGCCATATTGAGATCTTATAAAATTGTATGTTCATTACGGACAGTAATTTTGTTTCTCATTGTGGCTTTTCCCATTTGTTTTATGCAACTGTTTAAAGTTCTCATTACTTGTGCATTGAAGATTCTAATTTATATACATACCAGATATAAACTAATTCATTGAATGGTAGATGTGACTAGGAAAATTAGAGCTTGTTGACTTAAAGGGAAACTGTCAGCAGGTCTTTGCAAAGTAATCTGAAGACAGCATGCTACAGTGGTTAACACAAAGATTTAAGCGATGCGCATCTTAATAAACTGTATGCTGTTGTTTACCTACAAAGCTTTTTTAGCTTCAGGAAATTATCATTAACAGACTAGGTCAGCTAGAGGTCATCTAGTCCTGCAGACCCCTGTTTTGATTAGCAGCTCACTGTGTATAGATATTGTATATTGAGAGCCTGGTGTGGGCGGGGACAGTTGTCAGAGCTCTGCTATATTGTACATCTAAAAACTCAGATTGTGTCACAACTGTTGCACCCAGTAAATTAAATGATACATCATTGGATTCAGGGCCTCATTGCCTACATTATGCTATATTCATATGAGGTAGCAAAAACCTGCTGACAGATTCCCATTAATAATGGAGTCTATTGGGTTTCATCATGATAGCCATCATTTTGACTGAAAGAATAGCACTGAATGTGGAGCTGCTAACACAAATTTCACAGAGTCTTAAAGAATTATCAGTGGACATAGTAAGAAGTTATGGTCAAAGTGTTGTCCCGTATTTACCTATTATAAAATGAAAAGAAAATGATCAAGTCACCAATCCAGCGTATGCAAGGGATGCCAAATCCACAGCAAAGGTAGTTCAAAGTTAGCAATGGATCCAGCACTTCCATAAAAATAAGGTTTTCATTACTGACTATTAAAAATCATGTTACAAAAAGTGGCATTGTCAAACGGACGAAAAAAGTTACAGAATAAATATACAGTTCAAACTTGACATGTTTTGAAGTGATACTTGTCATTCATACCAGTAAGGCCCCCTTCACACGTCAGTGATTCTGGTACGTATGTGCTTTTTTTATACGTACCAGAATCACTGACATACGCAGACCCATTATAATCAATGGGTCTGCTCACACATCAATGATTTTTCACTGAACGTGTCTCCGTGCAGCGTGCACGCGTGGCCGTGATTCTGCACGGAGACAAGTCAGTTTTTTTCTGGTATCGCTGATGACCCACGGACCACACTGTGGTGTGATCCGTGTGTGATCCGTGAAACACGTACCAGAAAAACACTGACATTTAAAATAATAAACATTTTCAACTCACCTTTCCAGTGACGCGCTGTGCAGCCTCCGCTCTCTGCAGCTCCTTCCCGGCTAATGAATATTCATGAAAGCAGGAACAGCCGACCTGGAAGTAGCTGCAGAGAGTGGTGGGCGGACGCTGTAGAGCCGAGGAGTTCAACACCATGGACAGCAGTAGTGAAGGCAGGTGAGTAATGTCCATTTGCAATCACGGATCACGGATTGCAAATGGACAACCCACGTGTGCCGTGAATCACGGAACATGGAGGGACATGTGCGTGTTTTACACATCAGTGAAGAATGTCAGTGTTTTTCACTGACGTGTGAAGGGGGCCTAAGGCTGTGTGTACCCGCTGAGGTTTTTTATGCAGATTTGGTGCAGTTTATCGTGCAGTTTATTGCCCAAATCTGCATGTCTATCTTTATGACAGCAAAGTCAATGAGAACTCTGAAGTGTTGGGTGCACATTACTTCTTTTTTCTTTGCAGTTTTGGGTGCAGAAAAAGAAGCAGCATGTCAATTGTTGGTGCATTTTTTTCTTGCGTTTTCAGCCAATGATTTCACTAAAAAAATGTAGGGCATAAAAACGCACTAAAAATGCAATGCATGTGCTTTTTGGTGTATTTTTCTACCACAAGGTGAGTGTTTTGGTGCAGAAAATTTCTGCACCTAATATGCAGCGTGCGTACATACCCTAAATGCGCAAGTATGAGTAAGAATTATCGCATCGAAATGCGTCAACCTTGACTATGTATTTTTTCTGGGACTTTTCTTCTGTTTAACAATGCCATTTTTTGTCACATAATTTTAAATGCACATTAATAAAAATCTTATTTTTTTTATTGAATGTCTGGATCCATTGCTAACTTAGATTTATCTTTTGTGCAAGGCCATAGTAAAGCATCATGTGGACATGTAGAAATCAACAAGTTATGAACTTAGGAGATGCTGCGTCTGTGAAGGAAAGTTTTGAAGGGGACACGGTATTTTCCCTCTGAGTCAAAAATGTATATTAGAGATGACAAGAAATCACAATGAAAAATACAAACAAGTCCAGTTACATAGTTCTTACTGTAATGACAAGTGCTTGTGACATGGCTGAACTTCCACAAATATGGCTAAAGACCTGCATTCACATTAGACATCTGCTGGCCAAATGGTCTCTCCCTAGTCTTTGATAAACAAAAACAATCATCTAGGCCGAGCGCTCCTCTGTCCTTAACGAGAGAGTCGCTGACACCCTCTTTTGGCAGTGACTTATGACCTGGAAAATGAAAAAATTGGCTATTGAAAATCCAACAGGCCAGATCCTTCTTTTTCCCCTGACATCATATGTCTCAGGAGAGTTAGGAGGCCTTTCTATTGTTAGGACCAGGAGGACGGGTAGGCCCAGGAGGTGGATCCACTGGACTGAGCACCCCACCGAGGGCAAGGTGCCCGGTAGCCGGAGCACTATGGGTAACAGGATAGTCAAATCAGAGGAGTGGAGTGAAGAAGTCCCTGGGACCATGGAGTCTCTGAAGGTAGTCCGGGTGATGGAGCTCAGGTTCGGAGGCCGAGATGATGTCAGGCAGAGTCCGGAACCAGCTGAGCGAGGAGGTCGGTCACCACACAGATCCAGGAATCGGAGATGGTAGGGACTGACGAGATGGCGGATAGTCACCGTTCGGGGTTCTGGAACTGTCAGGACCGGTTGGCGAGACAGGAGCGACTCTACAAGAGAGATAGGTGAGTACGGGACAAGGCACAGAGAGACCTGACTCCTAGCTTAGCAAACACAAAGAACAGGCCCCGCCCACTTGGAAAGGAACCCCCTATATACCCTGTACCTGAATCTTCAATATCCTGTTGGAGGACGCTGGCCCTTTAAGAGAGGGTCAATGACCGCTCGCCCTAATGCGCATGCGCGAGGCCCGGGTGCCAGAAGCCAGAGCAGGAAGCAGTGCACAAGAGGCAGGAGTGCCGGGCTGGCTCAGCATCGCAGACGGGCGCCGGGAGCGGGGACCGGGTTGCCTGGAGGACGCAGGTGAGGGAGCATGGAGGCTGTGGAGCGGGGGACCGGGGAGCGTGGCACGGGAGCTGGGAAGCGTGGAACGGGAACCGGGGAGCGTGGCAGAGGAGCCGGGGAGCATGGCAGAGGAGCCGGGGAGCGTGGCAGGGGAGTCGGGAAGCGTGGCAGGGGAGCCGTGGAGCGTAGCACGGGAGCCGGGGAGCGTGACAGTACCCCCTCCCCCACGCCCGCCTCCCCGCAACCGAGACAGGAAGGCACGTATCAGAGGAGAGTGAGATGAAGTCCAGCGCAGGAAAGAAGGCACTCTTCAATATAAATTTCCATATGGTTTATTCCATGTGCACACGTATGAAGGTAGGTACAGACAGCCCCTGAGCAGGGGAAAAATGACTGGCGACGCGTTTCGACCGTATTACACAGTCTTAGTCATGTAACTGACTAATCTAAGTGCAGAGTTTAAAAAGACATTCATTCACATTATAATGAGCACACATGTGGAGTGACCGATGATGCAGCTCTTGTTGTTAACTCTTTCTTGCCTTCATTATACTTCACAGTCTAATTCATTACAGGCTTGAGTTGGTAGGGATCTATAAGAGCTAGAAATACTGTGTTAGAAAAGCAATATCTATAAACTGTACTTGTAACAATTATATATAGTTATAAATATATTGCACAGATTTATATTTTATATATTTTTTATATATAGAGGGAAAAAAAAAAAAAAAACAAGGAGAGGAGAGGAGGATCTCCGGATGAATCCCCTTGCCAGGTTGTCAGTGATGTAGGCAGACATGGCTCTTGTTTCAGCAGGGGACAAAGGATATATCCGTCCTCGAGGTGGTATGGTTCCCGGGAGTAGGTCGATGGCACAGTCGTAAGGACGATGTGGCGGCAGTACCTCTGACTCTTTTTTATCAAAAATGTCCGCGAAGGACCAATAGGCCGAAGGCAGTCCTGGTAGGGACTCCGGGACCGGAGGTCGTCGGATGGGCTGTTTGGACTTCAGGCAGTTCTTGTGGCAAGAGGAGCCCCATCGGGTAATTTTGCCAGCACGCCAGCTGACTGACGGTTCATGTGTCCGTAACCAGGGGAGTCCCAGCAGGATGTGATGAGACATGTGCGGGAGGACGTAGAGAGTGATTTTCTCGGTGTGCAGGGCACCGATACGAAGTTCTACAGGCTTGGTGATCCACGAGATGGTGTCAGAGAGGGGTCTCCCGTCTACAGAGGCAATCACGAGGGGTTTGTCGAGTAGAGCAACCGGCACCTGGTACTTGTCCACCGTGGCCTGCTGGATGAAATTGCCTGCTGCCCCGGAATTGAGGTACGCCTCTGCCGTGAACCGCATCTCTCCCGCTGTCACTTGAACAGTCCACGTAACCGGGTCTGCGAGAGTCCCAGTACCTAGGGTGGCCTCTCCTACCAACCCTAGGCTTTGGAGTTTCCCGGCCTCTCTGGACAGGAACGTAGCAGGTGTGTGCCCTCTCCGCAGTAGAAGCAGAGGCCCTTGGCAAGTTGTTCTGCTCAGCGTTGTTCGGACTGCCGCAAACGATCAATCTGCATGGGCTCGTGGACAGAGACACCAGACGACGCCGACTGAAGTACGGCGGGCTTCTGCGGAGCAGAGGAATGCCGTATCGGACGTCTCTCGCGGGACACCTCTTTGGATCGTTCCTGAAAACGGAGGTCCACACGGGTGGCTAGTGCGATCAGGGCATCCAGGGTGGAAGGAACATCGCGGCCGGCCAGCTCGTCCTTAATACGACCGGAGAGTCCTTCCCAGAAGGCAGCGGTTAGGGCCTCATTGTTCCACACTAATTCTGAGGCCAAGGTGC
The DNA here is from genome assembly GCF_048569485.1 of Anomaloglossus baeobatrachus. NCBI lineage: Eukaryota > Metazoa > Chordata > Amphibia > Anura > Aromobatidae > Anomaloglossus > Anomaloglossus baeobatrachus. Next base: position 509,400,872 of record NC_134354.1, on the reverse strand, counting down.
GGAAGCGGATGGCATATTGACCCACCGTCAAGGTCCCCTAACGTAGCCTGAGGAGTGATGAGGCGGACGCGGCGGCACGTCCGGGTTCGTCAAAGGTGGTTCTAAACGCCTGCAGGAATTCCTGGATGTCAGTAGTTACAGGGTCCTCTTTCTCCCACAAGGGGTTCATCCAGGCCAGTGCCTCACCCTCTAGATGGGACATCACAAACGCCACCTTGGCTTGGTCGGAGGCAAACAGATGCGGAAGCAGCTTAAAGTGGAGGGAGCACTGATTCAAGAATCCTCTGCAGGTCTTAGGATCTCCGGCATATCGGGGTGGAGAGGCCAAGCGGAGTTTAGAGGCTTCCGAGGAAGCTGCCACGGGAACTGCGGCCGTGGACTGTGCTGGTGAAGACTGAGATGCCAGGGAAGTGGCTGTTGCTTGCAGTGTATTCAGGCGGGTGTCCACCGAGGACATGAAGGCCAGCATGTGGGACTGGGTTTTGCGCTGTCGTCCGTGTTCCTGCTGCAATCTGGCCAGCTGGGACGCTAGTGCTTCGGCGGGATCCATGGCCTGTTCTTACTGTTAGGACCAGGAGGACGGGTAGGCCCAGGAGGTGGATCCACTGGACTGAGCACCCCACCGTGGGCAAGGTGCCCGGTAGCCGGAGCACTATGGGTAGCAGGATAGTCCGATCAGAGGAGTGGAGTGAAGAAGTCCCTGGGACCACGGAGTCTCTGAAGGTAGTCCGGGTGACGGCGCTGAGGTTCGGAGGCCGAGATAATGTCAGGCAGAGTCCGGAACCAGCTGAGCGAGGAGGTCGGTCACCACAAGGATCCAGGAATCGGAGATGGTAGGGACTGACGAGATGGCGGACTGTCACCGTTCGGGGTTCTGGAACCGTCAGGACCGGTTGGCGAGACAGGAGCGACTCTACAAGAGAGATAGGTGAGTACGGGACAAGGCACAGAGAGACCTGACTCCTAGCTTAGCAAACACAAAGAACAGGCCCCGCCCACTTGGATAGGAACCCCCTATATACCCTGTACCTGAATCTTCAATATCCTGTTGGAGGAGGCTGGCCCTTTAAGAGAGGCTCAATGACCGCGCGCGCGCCCTAATGCGCATGTGCGAGGCCCGGGTGCCAGAAGCCAGAGCAGGAAGCAGTGCACAGGAGGCAGTAGTGCCGGGCTGGATCAGCATCGCAGACGAGCGCCGGGAGCGGGGACCGGGTTGCCTGGAGGATGCAGGTGAGGGAGCATGGAGGCTGTGGAGCGGGGGACCGGGGAGCATGGCACGGGAGCGGGGAAGCGTGGAACGGGAACCGGGAAGTGTGGCAGAGGAGCCGGGGAGCGTGGCAGAGGAGCCGGGGAGTGTGGCAGGGGAGCCGGGGAGCGTGGAAGGGGAGCCGTGGAGCGTGACATCTATACATTTGCCTGTTGGCCAACCCCAACGAGATTTGTGGGATAGTCTGACTTTAGTCTGTGTATATAGGCCATCAGACTCAGGAGCCAAGTTCCTGTTCCCTATTGGCCTTCATTGCTCCATAATAGCATCTGGAGGTGACAACAGCTGGTAAGGAATATGTAGGAACATGCACTTGTGACTCCTGAGCCAACATTAGCTCGGAGTGTATATTAATTGTCTTCTAAACATCACTCCAGTAACTTCTAGAAAAACGGTATCATAAGAATGATAAAAAAGCAATGTAAACATTTTTTTATGTACATTTTTATACCAATTTTTATGCCACCCAGTTGTATTTAAATTCCCTGAATATTTCTTCCTCTTTCATATGTTAATATTACGGTGTCAATTTTCTCCCTATTACAAAGTCATTTTAGAAGTTGCATGCATATTCAGTAGAATGGTGTGATGAAAAGAAGCATGCATAGCACCACATCTGGTTTACATTGCAGATCGGTAAAGTCATGACCAGCTGAGGGAGGATTCTCCGGTCATGATGTCTGTGTAACCAAACCCCCTTATCCTCTAAAATTAAACACACGGACTGCATGCGACTTGGTTCAAATGGCCACAGCAGCCTTTTTATTGCCTATTGTTTTACAGACTAGTACCTTAGGGACGCCGTCCAACGGGCGACCCAAAACAACCACATAACGGTAACAATAGACAATAACATTTACAATACCCCCCGGGGTAGGCCCAGTCCACTACTACTACTCCCCCTGTCCCCGGCCGCAACACACCGACCCAGAGACGAGGTGCCAATCACCCACGGATTGACCCCCACACTTTGGCAGAACCCCGTGCCTGCCACATCCCGGAAACCGAGAGCCACCATACCAAGACAATGACTCCCGGTCCAGCCACCAATCACTTCCAAACCTCTGGACCAGACCTACCCCCACCGCTACTGTGACAAAAGGTATCCCAACTACCCAAAAACATCTCCCACATGACAACACAAAGGGAGGGTGGGCGGGGATCGTTCGGCGTCCGGAAACAGAAGAGGAGGTAACTCCTTCCTCTCCCAGCTAACCCTTTCCCTGCTCCTCCTCTTCCTCCCCGGCTAAAACCATCCCCCAAAGCCATATTAGGCATATACCACTGTCCCTATTAACCCATCACTCCCTACCTCCCCCTTGGTCATGTCGCCCCTCCCCCCAAGTGGGTCCGTGGCTTTCTTGACCAGCTGAGGGAGGATTCTCCGGTCATGATGTCTGTGTAACCAAACCCCCTTATCCTCTAAAATTAAACACACGGACTGCATGCGACTTGGTTCAAATGGCCACAGCAGCCTTTTTATTGCCTATTGTTTTACAGACTAGTACCTTAGGGACGCCGTCCAACGGGCGACCCAAAACAACCACATAACGGTAACAATAGACAATAACATTTACAATACCCCCCGGGGTAGGCCCAGTCCACTACTACTACTCCCCCTGTCCCCGGCCGCAACACACCGACCCAGAGACGAGGTGCCAATCACCCACGGATTGACCCCCACACTTTGGCAGAACCCCGTGCCTGCCACATCCCGGAAACCGAGAGCCACCATACCAAGACAATGACTCCCGGTCCAGCCACCAATCACTTCCAAACCTCTGGACCAGACCTACCCCCACCGCCACAGGACAGACCACGTGACACCTTACGTGGCCTGGACCCGCCACACACCAAAAGCACGCTCCACACCATCCTGCAGACCCAACGCCCATAAATCCAGACCGACCTCGTTGAGGTGCACACCATCACCCCTCCGAAATCGCCAATCAGCCGGCTCCAAATCCCTGTGCCGTACCACAATCCCACCATTCCTGGTCACAAACCTAGCCACTACCCTATTCACCTGGGCCCTGGCCTTATTAACCTTCTCCACCGACCGAGCCCCTCTCCATGCCAACCTGGTCACTATGTCAGACCATACGACCAGCAAACCAGGATACCGCTTCCACAACTGCAGTAAATCAATCTTTATGTCTCGGATCAAATCCCGCGACGCCCTGGCACCAAGATCATTACCCCCCACATGCAATACCAGCACATCCGGGGGCCGCTCAACTTTACAATGGAAACGAAATTCCGGGACCACCCTGCCCCACTCCATGCCCCGAACTCCGATCCATCGAACAGTCGCCTGCGCACGATCCAAACCCAGCTGTCGACCATTCGGGCGGACCTCCGCCCGACGGGCACCCCAAAATACGAAGGAGTGCCCCAAGATCCAGATCAGGCACTTCCCTATAACAAATAAAACAAAACGAAAATATCAAAACCAATAACAGCACAACCACCAACACATCAAAACTTTCCTCAAACCTTCCGCACGTAACCAAAGTCCCATGATGCTACAACAACTGCGGTCTCACATACCGCCGAAAACAAGAAGATTCCCATCTACCAATACGCTTTACCACCTCATCTCCAAGCCCCCAACGGGCTGCCTCCGTTGCTGCACCAATTCGGAATGAATGCGACCCGAATTCCTCCGGGCGCTCCCCCGCGTTACGTAGACTTAGCCGCAGCACCGCCACAAACTGAAACCTCGACAAAAACGACCCATTCAAATGCCGCAACAACGGGCCAGGTAAGCCTCCCCTCACGGCCATAAATCTCTCGACTAAACGCACAGGGCACAATTCCTCTCCTGGAACCGCATATAACACCACCAATCTACCACGGCCCAGCTGATCCATTTTTGACCGGCGAATCCGGCACTCCACCTGACTACTGCTCACTTGCACGTCCTCAAACATCAAACCACCACCCGTCACCCTGGACGGGCTCACCAGCTCGCCTATCCGGAACGCCCCATAAAAAGCGAGACCGAAAGCCGTTGTAAATAGAACCGTCTCGTACACAGACTCACAAATGCCGCTCAGGCCACCCACCATCCGTCTCAACAAACCAAACGATACAGGGCGCCTCTTGTCCCTCTCCCGTACGCCACGGCGAAAGCCCCGCAAAGCCTGACGAACCCGAAAATCCTGTGAAACATCACGCTCCCCTCTCATTTTTAACCAAAATGCCACTGCCGACACCCGATGTGCCACAGCCGATGCCGATCGCCCGGCTGAAAAATCCGTACTCACCAATGACAACAAAGCCACCAAGTAATCCACGCTCTCCCCACCAAACATCAGACACAACAACTCCTCCCATTCAGCCCACACCTTAGCATACCGGCACCAAGTCACCTCGGTCACCGAGTTCCGAATCAAGTCTGAGATCACCGCCTCACCAGATGCCACAAATCCTCGGGGCACTCCACTCCAACTTCGTCCGCCCACGGCAACAGCGCCCGAAACCTGCTGAACTGAAAACGAGACAAAGCATCAGCCACCTCGTTGTCAACACCCGGAACGTGCCTTGCCACTACCTGCACATTCAACTGCAGACATCTCAACACTAAATGCCGCAAATACACCACCACCGGCTCCGACTTAGCAGACAAGTTGTTAATCGCGTGCACCACCGCCTGGTTATCACAATGAAAACACACTTTCCTTCCGGCAAAGTGCGACCCCCATAGCTCCACTGCCACTACAATGGGGAATAGCTCTAACAGAGCCAAATTCCTAACCAAGCCGCTCTCCCGCCACGCCTGTGGCCACTGCCCGACACACCAATGACCTCTGAAGACAGCCCCAAACCCGGCCGACCCCGCCGCATCCGTAAACAGCTGCAACGCCCCGTTAGACGCCACCCTCTCCATCACCAGCGTCCGGCCGTTGAAATGCTGCAAAAATTGATCCCATACTTCCAAATCGTCCCTGATCGCCTTTGTGATCCGCACAAAATGCGCCGGCAACCGTACCCCGGCCGTCGCCGTCGCCAAACGCCTCGCAAACACTCTCCCCATTGGCCCAATTCTGCAAGCAAAATTCAATTTTCCAAGCAAAGACTGCACCGCCTTAAGCCGCACCTTCTTCGCCGCTTTTACCCCTGACACTGCGGACCTCAAATCACGGACCTTCTCCGCCGGCAACCTGCATTCCATAGCAATGGTGTCAATTTCAATTCCCAGAAAACACATCACCGGCGCCGGGCCTTCCGTCTTATCCGGCGCCAAAGGAATCCCGAAACTGGCCGCAACTTTTTGCAACGCAAATATCAAACCCGCACAAACCATCGAACCCGCCGGCCCGACACACAGGAAATCATCCAAGTAATGAATGATGGACGTAAGCCCGGACACGTCCCGAACCACCCACTCAACAAACGAACTAAATGCCTCAAAGTACGAACACGAAATGGAACAGCCCATTGGCAAACAACGATCAACATAATAACTGCCATCCCACCAGCAACCCAACAAATGCTGACTATCTGGATGAACCGGTAACAACCGAAACGCTGCTTCCACATCCGCCTTTGCCATCAATGCACCCCGCCCCGCCGCCCTAACCAGGTCCAACGCCTTATCGAACGACACATAATATACCGCCGACAACTCCGGCGCAATGCCATCATTCACCGATAACCCTTCCGGGTAAGACAAATGATGAATCAGCCGAAATTTATTCCGCTCCTTCTTTGGTACCACCCCCAACGGTGACACCACCAAATTCCCGCACGGCGGGGCGACATAAGGGCCGCCCATCCTGCCCAAAACCACCTCCCTTTCCAGCTTCTCATCCACCACTTCCGGGTGATCCCGAGCGGAACGCAAATTACGATACGGCGGAACCGATGCATTAACAACCGACGGAATATGAAAACCATCCGAAAAACCAGAACTTAACAACGCCGCAGCCTCCTCGTCCGGATACCTATTTAAAAACGGAACCATCACTTCTACCTTCACCGGCGTCGTCCCTCTTACCAGCCCCATCACCAGCCTTTCCTTTTCCTTTTTTAAAACATTTGGACAAGCTATGTCCCCCCCCACATCCGGAGCATTCATGCTTAAAACGGCACGCCGCTCCAAACCTGCACTGCCCTTCATTGTACTGCCAACACAAACCTTTCTTGAAACTTGCCGGGGACCCGGCCCCCCCCGAACCCCCGGCGCCCCCCCGAAAGGGCTGAGCCGGTGCCGACATCAATCGCATCCATAAGGAAATATCCTTATGGTCCCAACGCATATCTGGCCGCAATGCCTTCCGCTGCCTAAATTGCTCGTCGTAGCGCAGCCACGCCAGTCCGCCATAAACTCGATAAGCCTCCCCTATCGCATCCATGTAGCCGAACAAAGCCGAACAATGCTCCGGCTCCTTCTCCCCGACCACGCTCGCCAAAATCGCAAATGCCTGTAGCCAGTTGGCAAAAGTCCGAGGAATAAGCCTATAACGGCGCTTTTCCTCCTCGTCCTTCTCCTTTTTGGAATCACTCGGCTTAACCCTATCCAAATTAAATTTCTCCAGGGGAAGCAGAGAAAATATCTCCACATATTCCCCTTTCCAAATTTTTTCCCGCACCTCCTTCTTTAAATGGGCCCCCAGCGGGCCCTCAAAACAAACATAAACTTCGCTTTTAGCCCTATCATCTAAGCGCACCACCTCATCCTCCTTCTCCTTTTCCTTCTCCTTTTCCTTCTCCTTTTCCTTCTCCTTTCCCCCCCCCGTCTCACTCCCCCCTTCGCCCCCCCCTCTACTCGCACCCGCTCCGTCACCCCCCGTCGCCGCCGAGGCCCCTAAACCGGCTGCACCCACCCACGCCGCCACCGGCGCCTGGGCCCCCTCCCCCCCCCGCTCCCGAAGCCGCCGCCAGCCCCTGCAACAGCCCCAACAATTGACTCCACACTGCGAAACCAGCGGGCGCTGCCGTAGCCGCAGCCGCCCCCCCCCCGAAGCCCCCCGCCAGCGCAGCCCCTGCCGCCTCCGCGGCCGTCTCACCCGACCGCCGCTCGGCGTCTCCCGAGACCGCCGCCTCGCTGTCCTCCGTCTGTCGTCCATCCGACTCCTCCGAACCGAAAGCCTCTTCCCCCTCCTCGCCGCTGGCCTCATCTTCCATCCGACATCCGGGGGGCGCCGCCGCAGCACCCCCCCCACCACGGCCGCCAGACAGGGCCGCCGCGTGGGCAGAGTCATCCCCGCTCCATCTCTTGCCCCGGGGTGACAACCCAGGAGACCGTCCTGTCCCCCGCGCCGGCACCCCGGGCCTCGACCTCTTGCGCCCGCCCCCCTGCCGACTGCAAGGGGCCTCTGGGCGCGGACGACCAGACGCCCGGCTCCGGATCTCAGCCGTCGTCGCCTCTGGCCCTCCTGGGCTATTGCAGGCCTCCATCCGCCGAGTCCTCCCGCTCCCACGGGAGACTGCCACATCCGGGGGCTGCACAGCGGTACTGAGTGACCCGGCGGTTGCCGCAGGGCTCCCGCCGTCACTCCTTCTCTCAGCCGCACCGGGGTCAGGCACCGCAGACCCCCCCCCGGCGCCGGACCTACCGCCACGTGCAGCCCCGCGGTCCCCCCGCCGACTGCAGGGGGATCTGCTGGCCTCTCTCCTGCGCCGAGCGCGCTCCCGGCCTGGAGCCGCTGCAGTCTCAGTAACTCCAGCCCGGAGGCCGGGACCGGAAGCAGGCCCCGTGCTGGCCACTCCCACCTCCCGACCGCCGCGGCTGGAACGAAGATTCCTCCCGCCGGCCTCTGCAGCAGCCAGACGCTGCTGCTGCGCTGCACTCTGCGGAGGGTCCCTGGAGGGGCTCTTACATCTCCTCCTCGCCCCCCCCCGCGCCCGGGGAATACCTGCGGGGGGGCCGCGACTGGCGCCCGCCGCTGCTGGGGGGACGAGGGGCAAGCGCCGACGGGTTAACCCCGGCAGCCCTGATGTGGGTCTGCACTGCCAGGGGCCCGTGCGCTGCGACCGCTGCCTGAATCAGACGCTGGAGCTCCTGAAGATCTGCCATGGAGGTGCACGTGCAGATCGTTCGGCGTCCGGAAACAGAAGAGGAGGTAACTCCTTCCTCTCCCAGCTAACCCTTTCCCTGCTCCTCCTCTTCCTCCCCGGCTAAAACCATCCCCCAAAGCCATATTAGGCATATACCACTGTCCCTATTAACCCATCACTCCCTACCTCCCCCTTGGTCATGTCGCCCCTCCCCCCAAGTGGGTCCGTGGCTTTCTGTACCAGGGGTCAAATACTCTCAAAATGAGTGGATTGAAAGGAATGTAAACAATGAGCCGCACTTCACTGTTTAAACATGTTGCTTTCTTTGGTTATTTTAGCCTTCTTTATGATCTCCGCTGCCTAAACATGTTACGTTAAACTTTGTAAAGCAAGGTATTTTAGGAGACATTTTTTTAGAATCTTATTTGATAAGGAAGTGTATACTACAAATTGTAAAAAAAAATAAATTCTGTTTTATTTTCAGCAAAATGTTTGAATTAGCTTTGTGTTGTCAACTGACATTTTCACTGGTTTCTACTCTTATTCTCATAGGCATTACTGGAAAATCCTGGACTAAAGGCCACTTTATACACAAAGATAAATCTTTGGCAGATCTGTGGTTGCAGTGAAATCATGGACATATTGTTCCATTTGTACACAGCCACAAACCTGGCACTGATTGTCCACAATTTCACTGCAACCACAGATCTGCCGCAGATTTATCTCTGTGTGTGACAGGGCCTTTACGCTCCTTGGCTAACACCTGTCTCCTCCGTTGAACAGGACTATTCCTCTTACTCGTACTCTCCTGTCACTAATACAAGCACAGTTTGTGGAACCACAGGTCAACGGATTTTCCTCCACTATTATTATTATTTTTTTTTATTTTTGTTATTATAGCGCCATTTATTCCATGGCGCTTTACATATGAGAAAGAGGTGTACATAATAGGGACAAGTACAACAATCATGAACAATACAAGGCACAGACCGGTACAGGAGGAGAGAGGTCCATTATTATAGCTGGTACTGTGGATCCTTACAAAGTACTTGAGACACATTTTCCTGGTGGTGATGCTGGGTCATATACCTTTAATGTTTCCAACATTCCAAAACCTCCTAGACTTGAATTTCTTTTACTCTGATAAGCAAAAGGGTAACAATGGTTTGAACTTTTGACTTTCAGGTTCCATATCTCACCATCCACTACAGCTGAAACTACCATCATTTTATAGACAATCATCTTGGCTATCTCATATAAAAATTTGACTTGTAACTATTTAGCATATGATTAGTTATGAAGATTCTTGTCATGTCACTGCATTGTTACCGTTTTGCTTCTGGTGGTGAAAAAAAATGTTCTTCCTGTAATTTGAGCAATGAGACAAAAGTCAATATACTAGGCTCTGATGGTTGCAAATGGGTCATGAAAAACAAGGGAAAAGTGGACTAATAGATAGAGAAATTGAAGGAAATGTCAAGTTTGGTGGAGGAAGCCTGATGATATGAGGTTATTTCACAGCCAAAAGAGTTGGATATCTGACCAGAATCGATAGTATCGTCAATGTTGAGCTATATATGTATTATTATTATATGTGAGTATCCTAAAAGACAAGTTCCTTTGTACTATGGGAATGAAAAGGACAACAGAGTGTTCCAGCAGGACTATGACCCAAAGAATAAGTCGAGATTGGTGTAGAAAAGGTCAATGACAATGAAGTAGAGGGGCTTGGATTGACTACCACAGTCCAAAGACCTCAACCCAATCGAACACTTGTGGGTAGAGTTGAAGAAAAAGCTGTATACTTTCCTAAGTGAGTTGACCAGTATGCACCAACATTGGGAACGTGTAGAAGAGACCTGGGATCAGATTTTGGTCAGGATTTGCTTGAATCTGATCAAGAGCATGTCCAGAAGGATTCAGGCAGTCTTGAAAGTCAAACGTGGATTCACAAAATACTAACAACATACTAAAAATTAAAATTTAGATTTTTAGGAGCAAAACATTAAAAATGCAGTGACATGACTAGAATCTGAGTAACTAATTATATGCTAAATAGTTGCAAATCAAATTCATCTATGAGATAGCCAAGATGAATGTCTATAAAATGATGGTGGAAGCCAATGTGCCAACAATAGATATGGCGCACTAGGCACTCGGTAGTAAAATTGAGGTGATCTTTAATTGCAAGCAAATAGATAACATTTTGCTCAACAACTTAGATCTCTTACAGTTATACAGACACCATATAGGAGAGGCGTGTATGATAGAGAAGTGCGAGTGGCAAGGTGGCATGACCGCAGTAGTACACCTTTCCCACATGCACACTATATACTTTACTAGTGAATGTCTAATTCTTTATATCCTCTGTAAGGGTTAGGACCCTACTAGTGCACCACTGACTCAGCATGTTATGATCTATGCACAATTATGAGTGCTAACAGGACAAATGGTTAGGGGTTATCCTCATGGGATCATATTTGCTCCAGATTTTAAAAGTAAATATACTTTGTGCTTATTTTGTAAATCCAGAATTTTAGCTGAGTATAGAACATTGATTGTATTGATCTTATGTATAACCAGTTTAGTCTTAAGGTCTCTCTAAATGAAATTGTTTTACTGACAAGAAATTTGTCCCTTATAGGAAAAAAAGCTTATTTAACTACTGCATTATTAAAAAGGGAAAATTACAAGAGGCTTTAAATTTTAGAGAAAAACATCGCATTGCTCTCGCGTTATACCGGTGTAACTCAGAATCAGTGCGATTCTCGCATCAGTTGGCAATGGAGGAGGTAGGTAGATAAATCCCTCCCCTACGCAGCACTGGCCCTCCCAGCTGTGGTCTTATCGCACGATCGGACCACAGTTGCATGACACTTGCATGACACTCGGCTCCCACTGTGCTGCGAGCGTGTGCCGAGTGTCATGCGAGTACTCGCACAAATCCCTGTGTGGAGTCGGCCTAATGCATACTTTCGGTCACATGACTACCCATTCAAAAATCCAGAGAATACTGAGAGTGTCTGACTTTCATGCCAACTCTTGACAACCCCTTTAACTGAATCACGACCTTGGTCATACTGGCATGCCCTAGGCTGTGTCCATTGCTTGTATGTGGACTGGTGGCCCGAGCCCACATCTTTCCTGCACATGTTGGCTGATCTGATCAGCCGACATATGCCTGCAACAGCATGGGTGGATTTCCGATCCACCCGCCACTGTTAACCAGTTAAGTACTGCTGTTAATCCCTGACAGCGGGATTTAATACACGACGACACTACAAAGAAAACAATAGCACTTAATAAAAAACTTTTGACAGACTAAGAAATAAAAAAGTGTAATACTCATTGGAGTAGCAGGAATAAAATAAGAGCAAAAACTCTGGTTGCTTTTCACCCAGTGACAGCCGGAATGAAATAAGACCAAAAACTGATCACTTTGACCTGGTGATAGATGCTGTCACCAGCTCAAAATTGACTAGGTTGTGTTTATATTTTGTCCCTGCTGCTCCCCTGAGTATTTAGGGATTATTTATTTATTTATTTTTAAATCATTCACTCAATTCCAGAGATATGGGTCTTTTAATTTAGTGCTAGGTTTTAAGTTTTTACCAAGGGGCCGTTGCTCACATGGTAAATATCCAGATTATTATTATTATTTATTATTATTATAGCGACATTTATTCCATGGCGCTTTACAAGTTAAAAGGGTATACATAAAAAACAAGTACAACAATCATGAACAATACAAAAATAGACTTGTACAGGAGGAGAGAGGACCCTGCCCGTGAGGGCTCATGTGACGCCCTGGGCAAGCCAGGGGTCACAGGTCACAATATCACATGCACCCCACATTCCCTGCAGGTACACCAAGGCTAACTAAAATCCTTGTTGCCTTCCTCCAGGGGCTGATGTCCACACTAGGGGTGGGCCAGGCAGTTGGCTCCGCCCACCGAGGAGTTCACAGCCCTGGAGGCGGGAGAACCAGGCAGTTCAAGCTAGGGGAGTGAAGTAGAAGGAAGTAGTAGAGGAGCTTGTAAGAGGAGTTAAAGTGGAAAACTAAGTGACAGTTAAGCAAGCCTGAAGTTGGTCCGGGTGTGTGCCCCGGACTGAGACAGCAAGGGTCAGCAGACAGCGGTGATAGTCTGCAGGGGGACTGTTTGGAGGTTGCTGGAAGGACCGCGGACGGGTGGTGACCCGACGGTACTGGAGCAGTATACGAAGAACAGTCAGCACCAGGGCAGGGGCCTTTCGGATCCCGGCAAGGCTAGGAGTCGCCATAATTTGATAAATCCGTCAGTGAAGGGGACCTCTGTCTCCTAACAACCAAGTCCCGATTGAAGGCAACAGCCCGACCGTGAAGGGGAGACACCGCCACCGCCAGGGCACCAGTTTCCAGGGCCAGCGCCTGCGGGCAAAGTAGGGCTCCTTCGGGACAGATTGAAGCCGAGAAGTGGGTAACCGGTGGGGACCCATCGCTACCAAGAGACGTTACATAGGTGCAGGGAAGAGACCGTCACCGCTAACTGCAGGGGACCGCAGCACCGTAACCGTCCGAGGGACCCGTCAACCAGCCGTTTGTTTACCGAGAACTGTGTCGTGTTTACTGGCTGAGTGAGTACCTCTGTGCCATGCGGCACAGCGCTGCCCCTGCGCCCCTGCACCTCCACAGGCCCCATACCCGCCTGTCCACCATACCAACCCCATCACTGGGCCCCGGGACCACCAAACCCCCTACCCACGGAGGGGCAAATCAACAACTGGCTGCTCCGTACCATCACTCCCGGGCTCCCCAGACAGAGCAGCGGTGGTGTCCACTTAATCACCACAACCGTGGGTGGCGTCACGGACAATAAACTATCCCAAATCCCAATCCCCTTTCACTCACGGGCGAGGAGCGCCGCTCGAGTCCCCGGGATCTGGCCCATCGCTCGAGCCACCGAGCAGCGGCAGCAGCAGGCCGCAGCAGCCGCAGCGGCAGCCAGACCCGAGCAGTGGGAGAGCGCGGCGTCCCCTCTCCGCCCGCAACACTCACAGTCTACAGGGAATGGGCGAGGATACAGTAGGTTAAAAAAGAGCTGGTTGCACAGTGATGTACTGGTCTGAGGGTTATTGTAGGTTGTAGGCTTGTTGGAAGAGATGGGTCTTCAGGTTCCTCTTGATCAGCCTAAACATACTGTGAGCAACGCCCCCTTGGTAAAGACCATAAAAATTAACACTAAATGAAAAGGCCCATTTCTCTGGAACTATATGAGAGGACCAAAAAAAAAAAAAAAAAGAAACAATGGAATAAATAAGAAACAATGGAACAAATGGAATACGACTCCAGTTCAAAACCCTAACCATGACCTACAAAGCCATCCACAACCTGTCTCCTCCCTACATCTCTGACCTAGTCTCCCGGTACTTACCTGCACGTAACCTTCGATCCTCACAAGATGTTCTTCTCTACTCCCCTATCATCTCCTCTTCCCACCATCGCATCCAAGATTTCTCCCGTGCCTCCCCCATACTCTGGAATGCTCTGCCTCAACACATCAGACTCTCGCCTACCTTGACAAGCTTCAAAAGGAACCTGAAGACCCACCTCTTCCGACAAGTCTAAAACCTGCCGTAACTCTCAGTCTGATATAACACCGCACAACCAGCCCTACCCTCACCTAACCGTATCCTCACATATCCATTGTAGACTGTGAGCCCTCGCGGGCAGGGACCTCTATCCTCCTGTACCGGTCTGTGTCTTGTATTGTTTATGATTATTGTACTTGCCCTATTATGTATATGTCGCGGGCGGGCAGGAGGGTGCCGGCACCGCGCTCACCCCCCTGCTCGGGTCCGGCTGCTGCTGCTCAGTGGTGGCTCGAGCGGTGGGCCGGATCCCGGGGGTTCTCGAGCGGCACTCCTCGCCCGTGAGTGAAAAGGGGATTTTGTTGGGGAGATTGTCCGTGACGCCACCCACGGTTGTGGTGATTTGTAGCACCACCGCTGCTCAATATGGGGATCCCGGGAGTGGTGATGCGGAGCAGCCAGGTGTTGTGTCGCCCCTCCGTGGGTAGGTGTTGGTGATCCCGGGGCCCAGTGATGGTGTGGAAGGGTGCAGGGCCTGGTGGGCGCAGGGACGCGGGGGCAGCGCTGTGTCTTGCGGCACTGTGGTACTCACTCAGCCTGAGACGTTGACACAGTTTTACGGTAAATCACACAGCTGGAAAGACGGTTCCCACGGACGGCTGCACTTGCTCTCCCAGCAGGTAACGGTGATGTCCCTCTGACCTGCACCTGATGTTTCTAAGTTGGTAGCGATGGGTTCCCACTGGTAACCCGCTCCCCGGCTTGGATATGGGCCGGAGGAGCCCTACTTTGCCCGCAGACGCTGGCCCTGAGGAACTGGTGCCCTGGCGGTGGCGGTGTTCCTCCTTAATGGTTGGACTTTTGCCTTCAGTCGGGACTTGGTTGTTGGGGGATCGACGTCCCCTTCACTGACGGATTCGGCAAATTATGGCGACTCCTAGCCTTGCCGGGGTCCGAGAGGCCCCTGCCCTGGTGCTGACTGTCCTTCGTATACTGCTCCAGACCGCCGGGCCACTACTCGACCGCGGTCCTTCCAGCAACCTCCGAGCAGTCCCCCTCCAGACGATCACCGCTGTTGCTGACCTTGCTGACCTGTCCTGCACTTAGCTGGACTCACTTCAGGCCTTTCTACGCTCCCTTTTGTTCCTTTTCTTCTTTGCTCCACTACTACTTCACTTTCACTTAGCTCCTCTACCACTTCCTTCTCCTTCCACTTCCCTCACTTGACTGCCTGGTTCCTCCTGCCTCCAGGGCTGTGTACTCCTCCGTGGGCGGAGCCAACCGCCTGGCCCACCCCCTGGTGTGAACATCAGCCCCTGGAGGAAGGCAACAAGGATTTTGGTAGCTTTGGTGTTCCTAACTGGGATGTAGGGTGTGGTGGTGTGATGACCTGTGACCCCTGACTTGCCCAGGGCGTCACATTCCCCCTTAGCAAAATGCAGACTGTCCGCGGGCTGCCCGTCCAACACCGGTTTTATTTTCTGTAAAATGTAAAAAGATAACATGTAAAGTATAACATCATCCCACACCGGGAGGCACATTTCTTAAACGTTACTAAACGGTTTTACGGGTACGGTTTCCGCTCTCTCCCACCCAAGCAACCTGGCCCTGATGCTGCCCCTAAAGCCCAGGCAGCACCCATTGACCCACAGTCCAGCACAAGTCACCCGAGCGGGATCTGTCCTTCCTCTCCAGAGGGTAGCCACCGGTTCCTTTGGTGGCTGGGCCCCAGCCTGCTCTGCTGAGGGCCCTCCCTCCAACCTGCCTCTCCGGAGGCGGCAGCTGCAGAAAACGGTACGGTAAAACAACATATTTACAAGCCACTTAACGTTTGTGGTTGCCCTGCAAGTTCACGGGCTTGTCCATGGATAGTTCCCATGCTAAACTTTTTAAACGGTCCCCACGGGGACAACGGTGCCGGCTCCGGCCGGGTCAATCACAAAGAATCAGGTGAAGTACTCGGTAATCATCATTTTTCTTATCATTCTCAAAACTTTTCAAACTTTTTCAACTTTTAAACAAACTCAAAGGTGGTCCCAACGGGGACTGGACAACGGTGCTCCGCTGCCCTACTCGTACTTTTCTGCTGAGGCGGACCCATCCTCTGCCACCAGCACATCAAACATGCACTGACATGCCTGCGGTGACAGGGGCACCCGGTACCCATTTCCACCGGTACGCGGGGTATGGACAACCACGGGGTCTCCTACTTAGCGGGAATGCTCACTTGCCCCTGCAAACTCAACAGCGGACCCGGGGCTGGGGCAGGAGTCGTCATCTCTTGTTTCTGCGTCAGGCGGGTTGCCGCCAGCTGTCGCAGCCTCCTGGCCTCCAGCATTCATCACTTCAGCCCCTTCTGCGGTAGCACGGAGCAGCAGATTAGGCGAGCTTACACTGAGGCGCCCCATAAGTAACGGCAAGGGTGATGCATAGGCCGAGACTAGGCCGGGTCCCTCAGCCACAGCGGCCGGTCCAGGTAGGACATAGGGACGTGGGTCACCAGTCGACTCTGCTACATCCATTCCCCCTCCGTACCTCGGGGTAGTCGTAGTCAGCATCTCCACCTCGCTGGTCCACTGCTCCATCATCTGGAGGATTTGTTCCTGTTGACGCTGGTGGAACTGAATCACCCGGGCCCTTATCCAGGCCACGGTCCCGGGCTCAGGGTCTGGCACAGTCTCTACTGGGACTTCTGGCACCATGCTGTTAAGGGGCCGCGGTTCTAGCGGTTCCCCCTGGTGTACTTCAGGGACGTCCCGGACGTCTGCAGCCGGCTGGTCCGCCGGAGCGGCTGGGCAGGGTATCGCTACCGGTTGGGCAGGTAGCGGGCCTAATGGCGGAGCGGCAGGAGCTATCACGGGTAGCGGGGAGAGAGGCAGGGTGAGCGGAAGCCGGCCGGGCCCCTCAGCTCCAATGGCCGATCCCTCAGGAATATAGGGGCGTGGGTCGCTTACCCGCTCCTCCAAATCCTCTTCTGCCTCGCGTCTCCACATAGCAGCCACCACATCCGCCATGTCGGTCTCCCACTCCTCCAGGAGGAGTTGCATATGGGCCTGCAGACGATTACTCAGCGGGACGGTCCGGTCCCTCAACCACGTCGCCGTGCCGGGCGCGGGGGTTTCCTCGTTGGGAGTTGGGTTGTACATCTTGGCAATCGTGCCTTCCAGGAACCCAGTACTGCTGCAGAGTCCTGGCGTCTCTGCTTTTATAGCTGCGGTTACATGCAGCCAGCCGCCATTGCGTCCCCCTTAGCTTCTTTCCGGCCACTCCTCTATTGGGGCGGAGTTTTGGCCTTCGCGCCTCTGCTACTCGAGAAGACGCTCGAGCGGGAACTTTTCGCGCCAAAGATGGCGACTTCTGGAAATTTTCAGCCAGATACCTCCGGCGGTTACAAGGCGCACCTCTACCCAACGGCAGAGCGGTAAGATCCTGTTCGTGACGCCAAGTTGTCACGGGCGGGGAGGAGGGTGCCGGCACCGCGCTCACCCCCCTGCTCGGGTCCGGCTGCTGCTGCTCAGTGGTGGCTCGAGCGGTGGGCCGGATCCCGGGGGTTCTCGAGAGGCACTCCTCGCCCGTAAGTGAAAAGGGGATTTTGTTGGGGAGATTGTCCGTGACGCCACTCACGGTTGTGGTGATTTGTAGCACCACCGCTGCTCAATATGGGGATCCCGGGAGTGGTGATGCGGAGTAGCCAGGTGTTGTGTTGCCCCTCCGTGGGTAGGGGTTGGTGATCTCGGGGCCCAGTGATGGTGTGGAAGGGTGCAGGGCCTGGTGGGCGCAGGGACGCGGGGGCAGCGCTGTGTCTTGCGGCACTGTGGTACTCACTCAGCCTGAGACGTTGACACAGTTTTACGGTAAACCACACGGCTGGAAAGACGGTTCCCACGGACGGCTGCACTTGCTCTCCCAGCAGGTAACGGTGATGTCCCTCTGACCTGCACCTGATGTTTCTAAGTTGGTAGCGATGGGTTCCCACCGGTAACCCGCTCCCCGGCTTGGATATGGGCCGGAGGAGCCCTACTTTGCCCGCAGACGCTGGCCCTGAGGAACTGGTGCCCTGGCGGTGGCGGTGTTCCTCCTTAATGGTTGGACTTTTGCCTTCAGTCGGGACTTGGTTGTTGGGGGATCGACGTCCCCTTCACTGACGGATTCGGCAAATTATGGCGACTCCTAGCCTTGCCGGGGTCCGAGAGGCCCCTGCCCTGGTGCTGACTGTCCTTCGTATACTGCTCCAGACCGCCGGGCCACTACTCGACCGCGGTCCTTCCAGCAACCTCCGAGCAGTCCCCCTCCAGACGATCACCGCTGTTGCTGACCTTGCTGACCTGTCCTGCACTTAGCTGGACTCACTTCAGGCCTTTCTACGCTCCCTTTTGTTCCTTTTCTTCTTTGCTCCACTACTACTTCACTTTCACTTAGCTCCTCTACCACTTCCTTCTCCTTCCACTTCCCTCACTTGACTGCCTGGTTCCTCCTGCCTCCAGGGCTGTGTACTCCTCCGTGGGCGGAGCCAACCGCCTGGCCCACCCCCTGGTGTGAACATCAGCCCCTGGAGGAAGGCAACAAGGATTTTGGTAGCTTTGGTGTTCCTAACTGGGATGTAGGGTGTGGTGGTGTGATGACCTGTGACCCCTGACTTGCCCAGGGCGTCACATTCCCCCTTAGCAAAATGCAGACTGTCCGCGGGCTGCCCGTCCAACACCGGTTTTATTTTCTGTAAAATGTAAAAAGATAACATGTAAAGTATAACATCATCCCACACCGGGAGGCACATTTCTTAAACGTTACTAAACGGTTTTACGGGTACGGTTTCCGCTCTCTCCCACCCAAGCAACCTGGCCCTGATGCTGCCCCTAAAGCCCAGGCAGCACCCATTGACCCACAGTCCAGCACAAGTCACCCGAGCGGGATCTGTCCTTCCTCTCCAGAGGGTAGCCACCGGTTCCTTTGGTGGCTGGGCCCCAGCCTGCTCTGCTGAGGGCCCTCCCTCCAACCTGCCTCTCCGGAGGCGGCAGCTGCAGAAAACGGTACGGTAAAACAACATATTTACAAGCCACTTAACGTTTGTGGTTGCCCTGCAAGTTCACGGGCTTGTCCATGGATAGTTCCCATGCTAAACTTTTTAAACGGTCCCCACGGGGACAACGGTGCCGGCTCCGGCCGGGTCAATCACAAAGAATCAGGTGAAGTACTCGGTAATCATCATTTTTCTTATCATTCTCAAAACATTTCAAACTTTTTCAACTTTTAAACAAACTCAAAGGTGGTCCCAACGGGGACTGGACAACGGTGCTCCGCTGCCCTACTCGTACTTTTCTGCTGAGGCGGACCCATCCTCTGCCACCAGCACATCAAACATGCACTGACATGCCTGCGGTGACAGGGGCACCCGGTACCCATTTCCACCGGTACGCGGGGTATGGACAACCACGGGGTCTCCTACTTAGCGGGAATGCTCACTTGCCCCTGCAAACTCAACAGCGGACCCGGGGCTGGGGCAGGAGTCGTCATCTCTTGTTTCTGCGTCAGGCGGGTTGCCGCCAGCTGTCGCAGCCTCCTGGCCTCCAGCATTCATCACTTCAGCCCCTTCTGCGGTAGCACGGAGCAGCAGATTAGGCGAGCTTACACTGAGGCGCCCCATAAGTAACGGCAAGGGTGATGCATAGGCCGAGACTAGGCCGGGTCCCTCAGCCACAGCGGCCGGTCCAGGTAGGACATAGGGACGTGGGTCACCAGTCGACTCTGCTACATCCATTCCCCCTCCGTACCTCGGGGTAGTCGTAGTCAGCATCTCCACCTCGCTGGTCCACTGCTCCATCATCTGGAGGATTTGTTCCTGTTGACGCTGGTGGAACTGAATCACCCGGGCCCTTATCCAGGCCACGGTCCCGGGCTCAGGGTCTGGCACAGTCTCTACTGGGACTTCTGGCACCATGCTGTTAAGGGGCCGCGGTTCTAGCGGTTCCCCCTGGTGTACTTCAGGGACGTCCCGGACGTCTGCAGCCGGCTGGTCCGCCGGAGCGGCTGGGCAGGGTATCGCTACCGGTTGGGCAGGTAGCGGGCCTAATGGCGGAGCGGCAGGAGCTATCACGGGTAGCGGGGAGAGAGGCAGGGTGAGCGGAAGCCGGCCGGGCCCCTCAGCTCCAATGGCCGATCCCTCAGGAATATAGGGGCGTGGGTCGCTTACCCGCTCCTCCAAATCCTCTTCTGCCTCGCGTCTCCACATAGCAGCCACCACATCCGCCATGTCGGTCTCCCACTCCTCCAGGAGGAGTTGCATATGGGCCTGCAGACGATTACTCAGCGGGACGGTCCGGTCCCTCAACCACGTCGCCGTGCCGGGCGCGGGGGTTTCCTCGTTGGGAGTTGGGTTGTACATCTTGGCAATCGTGCCTTCCAGGAACCCAGTACTGCTGCAGAGTCCTGGCGTCTCTGCTTTTATAGCTGCGGTTACATGCAGCCAGCCGCCATTGCGTCCCCCTTAGCTTCTTTCCGGCCACTCCTCTATTGGGGCGGAGTTTTGGCCTTCGCGCCTCTGCTACTCGAGAAGACGCTCGAGCGGGAACTTTTCGCGCCAAAGATGGCGACTTCTGGAAATTTTCAGCCAGATACCTCCGGCGGTTACAAGGCGCACCTCTACCCAACGGCAGAGCGGTAAGATCCTGTTCGTGACGCCAAGTTGTCACGGGCGGGGAGGAGGGTGCCGGCACCGCGCTCACCCCCCTGCTCGGGTCCGGCTGCTGCTGCTCAGTGGTGGCTCGAGCGGTGGGCCGGATCCCGGGGGTTCTCGAGAGGCACTCCTCGCCCGTAAGTGAAAAGGGGATTTTGTTGGGGAGATTGTCCGTGACGCCACTCACGGTTGTGGTGATTTGTAGCACCACCGCTGCTCAATATGGGGATCCCGGGAGTGGTGATGCGGAGTAGCCAGGTGTTGTGTTGCCCCTCCGTGGGTAGGGGTTGGTGATCTCGGGGCCCAGTGATGGTGTGGAAGGGTGCAGGGCCTGGTGGGCGCAGGGACGCGGGGGCAGCGCTGTGTCTTGCGGCACTGTGGTACTCACTCAGCCTGAGACGTTGACACAGTTTTACGGTAAACCACACGGCTGGAAAGACGGTTCCCACGGACGGCTGCACTTGCTCTCCCAGCAGGTAACGGTGATGTCCCTCTGACCTGCACCTGATGTTTCTAAGTTGGTAGCGATGGGTTCCCACCGGTAACCCGCTCCCCGGCTTGGATATGGGCCGGAGGAGCCCTACTTTGCCCGCAGACGCTGGCCCTGAGGAACTGGTGCCCTGGCGGTGGCGGTGTTCCTCCTTAATGGTTGGACTTTTGCCTTCAGTCGGGACTTGGTTGTTGGGGGATCGACGTTCCCTTCACTGACGGATTCAGCAAATTATAGCAACTCCTAGCCTTGCCGGGGTCCGAGAGGCCCCTGCCCTGGTGCTGACTGTCCTTCGTATACTGCTCCAGACCGCCGGGCCACTACTCGACCGCGGTCCTTCCAGCAACCTCCGAGCAGTCCCCCTCCAGACGATCACCGCTGTTGCTGACCTTGCTGACCTGTCCTGCACTTAGCTGGACTCACTTCAGGCCTTTCTACGCTCCCTTTTGTTCCTTTTCTTTTTTGCTCCACTACTACTTCACTTTCACTTAGCTCCTCTACCACTTCCTTCTCCTTCCACTTCCCTCACTTGACTGCCTGGTTCCTCCTGCCTCCAGGGCTGTGTACTCCTCCGTGGGCGGAGCCAACCGCCTGGCCCACCCCCTGGTGTGAACATCAGCCCCTGGAGGAAGGCAACAAGGATTTTGGTAGCTTTGGTGTTCCTAACTGGGATGTAGGGTGTGGTGGTGTGATGACCTGTGACCCCTGGCTTGCCCAGGGCGTCACATATACACCTTTCACATGTAAAGCGCCATGGAATTGATGGTGCTATAATAATAAATAATAATAATAATAATAATCAGGAAAGCAGATTGAATAAAACAAGAGCAGGAAACTGGTCAATTTCGAATTGTTGACGTCATTTTTATAAACCGTCCTGAAATGTATTAGGCAGTCCATATAAATGATCTAGAGCATGAATCATTATATGCAGAAATGACGCTTAAAACACTATGTGTCTATTCTCAGAACTAGAGGAAAATAATCATAAAACAGCCAAGTGACAGTCAGATACCTCCCTGATGGCACCATTATATTTGTAGTAGTACCATACTGGCACTGTAGATAGGAGCCCCATTCCTGTAGTAACTGATGCTGTTACTTCACGTTTGGAGAACCCTTCATAAGTAGAAATAACAGATGAGCGGGAAGATAATGTTTCACTTCCTGCTCTGCATGAGCGAGTCAGAGCTGCTTAAGAGCCCACTCACAGGGGAGCAGTCATCACTTCCTGAGCACATTTGGCAATGCTGAGTGCTGAACAATTATTTTACTCTGAAACCAATATGCTCGCTTAATAATGCCTTTAACTTTTCATCTTTCTTTATAGGAAAGCAACAAATACATTAAATCTGTGTCTGTAATGAGTTTTATTATTTATACAGTGCAGCAGGCTGACAGCACTGAAAAGTGGATTACATCAATTACACACTAAGTACATGATGTACGCTGCAGCAGAAGCCGTGAACTGCCCACAGACGGCTTCTCTAATGATCACCCCTTGTTACGTGCAGGAAAAGCAAACATCAAACGAAGATCATTGTGCCAGTTAGTGCCCCTATCCAGAAAAGTCTTGGATGTCATCGGGTTTTTGCTTTGTAATCTGAGGGCAGGAAAATGTAGAGATTCAAATTCCCGTTATGTGTCACTTACTGGGATGCTTGCTGTAGTTTTAATAAATGACAGTTTTATCACCTGGTTACCAGCTTTCTGCCTATGCACAGTTTGCACAGGAAGCTGTCAATCAGTGATGTAGGTTGGGTTATACAGCGTTCAGTATTCAAGCTACTGGTATATTTGCAGCGAATAGCACAGACATTTGATCAAAACTACATAAAGCAGCCCAGTAAGTGATACATCACTGTAATCAGTGTACTGGCTGTTACATAATGCGCCTTCAGATTAGGTAGCAAAAAACCTGTTAACTAGAGATGAGCGGACCTGTGGAAGTTCAGTTCAGCGGGTTCATATGGACTTTAGTTCGGTTTGGGACCTGGACTTTACTTGAATCCCAATAGAAGTCACTAATTGGGCAGTTCAGGTCTCCACATACATGCAGCCAGCAATACACAAAACACTTCCGGGGGAGGGTGGGTGGAGTTTTTGCTTTTATTTTGTACACACTGCATCCAACCATGCTGTGGGGAGTCTATGAGAACAATCAAATTATATGTATGGTGGCTAGGATGACCATCATACTGTGTGGGGGCTGTGGTGACCATCAAACTGTGTGGGGGCACTGTGTGGGGGCTATGGGAGCTGACCCATCATATCATATGTGAGCAACTGTGAGGAACATCATTCCATGTGTGAGGTGCTGCAAGGACCACCCTACCATGTGTGGGGGCTGTGAGATCCATTATACTGCATAGGGAGCTGTGGGGCCATTATACTGTGTGTGGGGTCCTTCATACTATGTTGGGGAGCTGTGGGACAATCATACAGTGTAGGGGCTATCATAATATGTTTGGGAGCTGCAGGAGCATTATAATGGAAAGCTTACTGGGGCATCAAACTGTCTTGGGAGGCTGTGGGGGAATCATACTGTGTGATGAATGTCTGTGGCGACATCCTACTGTGTGTGGGAGGGCTATAAGGACAACACACTGTGGGTGGGAGGGCTGTGAGGACATATACTCTGGGAGATAGGGCTATTGGGACATCATACTATGTGTGGGAAGCCTGTGGCAAAATTATACCATTTAGGGAACTGTTGGAACATCATACTGTGTGAGGGCCATGGGAACATCAAATTATATGGGGGCTGTGGGAATTAATATACCATGTTTGGGGGCTCTGAGATCCACTATACTATGTTGGGGATCTGTGAGACAATCATATTGTGTGTTAAGGACCATCAGACTATGTTGGGGAGCTTTGGGAGCATTATAATGTGTTGGGGCTTTTAAGGGCATCATATTGTGATGGGAGGCTGTGGGGGTATCATACTATGTAAAGAATGTCTGTGGCTGAGAGGTACTAAGTACTTAAGGCATCCTCCCCCTATGGGAGGTGCCTGGGCAAAGTGATCTGTTCCTAGAGACATGCTGTTAGTTGTCAGGTCCGTATTCCGTTATCCCGCATCCTGTATCCATAACCATACTTGTGCTTGCTAACCCATATCTGTATCCTAGAATCTGTCGTACCTGCTGCACCCATTAGTACTTGCAATCCCAGCTTTAACTGCTACATCTTCTGTATCAGTCATATCCTATGTATCAGCCTGAACCAGCCATCCAGTCTGCATCAGCCATCCCAGCTGCACCTGCCTGCATCTGAGCCCATACCTGGATTCCCTACCCTTGAGGTCAGCTCTCACAGTACCATGTCTCCCTGAGTAGCACCTGGTGGCTACCTTCCAGTACAGGCCTATCCTCACCAACAGAGATGAGGATAGGCTAATCCTGGGAGGTAGCCACCAGGTGGTATTCAAGGAGACCCCTCAGGTAAAGCTGGTGCTGTGGCTGAGTGGGTCCACTTCCACCCGTGAGATGATGAAGATAAAATGAGGATGGACATTTCAGCAAGATACGGAAACTCTTAACGGGTTTTACAGAAAGAAAATAAAGCTCCTAGAAGGCCCAGCCAATCACGTGACCTGAATCCAATAGAAGATTTATGGAAGGAACTAAAGTTCATAGTTCAAAGAAGGAGCCCAGGTACCTTCAAGATTTGAAGAGTGTTTGTGTTGAAGAACGGACCAAAATCACACCTGAGCAATACAGTAGTTTCTACGTACTGTACATCAGGCGTCTTGAAGATGTAATTACCAACAAAGGCTTTTATACGAAGCATTAAATAAATTTCAGTAAGCGTGTTCGATATTTTTTCCGTGTCGTTTATTATTACGCATAACTTCTTTTACGGACATCTATGATTTCATTTCTTTGCCTGTGTGGACTAGATGTGTTGTTACCAACATTCGGTGGGAAATTAAACTCAATAGCACCTTTAGAAATATATTTACTTAGAAAATTGGTGACATCTTCAATACTTATTTCACAAGTGGTATGATTTTTTGATCGCTTTTTATTACCTTTTTGGTGGGGAAATGTGGTGATCAAAAACAGTGAAATCTGGATCACAGTAGAGGATATTTTTAGATTTTATTAGTTTTAACAATCATGCATGCAATCATACAAAATGTATTATTTTAATTTTACATTTCCCTACTTTTAGTTTAGAAAAAGAAGGATGATTAAATTAAAAAAATAAATAAAAATGTTTAATGTTTTTTTCATTTATTAGTTCAACCTGCAATCTCTTTATTTCCTATGCAATATTGCAGTGTATTGTGAAATAGACAATCCCCAATGAAGTCCCGCCTCAGGTCCTGAGCCTTTTCATATAGTGATTGCACATGGTAACAGTATAAATGTATTTTGACCTTAACACACTCAGTAGTCAAAACGTCTCCGCTTCAAATTGCGCTCAATGCTCGCTGTGGGGATTCTTCAGTGCCATAGGTGAGACAGAAGAGTTATATGTCTGCAAGTGTGCGATATGCATACTCCTAGCCATTTTTCAACTAGACGTCCATGACCTAGAGTAATTTAGGCTATATGTTTGTCTATAATGTCTGTGTTTGGTGCACCTAACACCAACCCCTATCTATGTGACTGCACACTTGAGCCCCAAACCTGGACAACCCCTTTATTTTCACCTGGCTTAAAGTGAGATATAACACCTAATATTAAATTAGGATTTCATTAAATATAGAACCGGTATATATATATATATATATATATATATATATATATATATATATATATATATATATATATAATATGTACGGTATGTAGCCAATGCTTCACTAAAACCCAAAAATCCTTTCTGCTATCTACACTTCTTAGACGAGTGATATCATGTAGGAAGGTGATCAGTAGGACAAGGAAAATTTCCAGATCTCGTAAAAAATCACAGGAATTCAGGTTTCAGCTGGATATAACATGTTTGGATACTATAAGAAGGTTGAGCAACATTTTTCACTAAATTCTAGAATGTGATCTCACTACAATAAGCACCATAATACAATCCTTTATATTTTTTTGAAGAAATTCTGAGTTTCTTGTGTTGCTAAACCTTGTTACACTGTATCCATGATATAATGAGTTACATGTGTTACAAATTGTCTATGTGGATCTTGCATCCCTTCCAATTTTTATTATGTACCATATTTATTTTTTACGCTTATTGTATTATCATTATTATTTATTATTATAGCGCCATTTATTCCTTGGCGCTTTACAAGTGAAAAGGGTTACACATAATAAGGACAAGCACAATAATCATAAACAAAACAAGGCACAGACTGGTACAGGAGAACAGAGGATCCTGCCCACGAGGGCTCAAAGTCTATGAGGGATGGGTGAGGATATAGTAGGTGAGGGCAGATATGGTTGTGCAGTGATATAGTGGTCTGAGGGTTACGACAGGTTGTAGGCTTGTCAGAAGAGATGGGTCTTCAGGTTCCTTTTGAAGTTTGTCAAGGTAGGCGAGAGTCTGATATGTTGTGGCAGAGCATTCCAGAGTATGGGAGAGGCACGGGAGAAATCGTGGACGCAGCGATAGGAAGAGGAGATGAGAAGGGAGTAGAGAAGGAGATACATACATTACTAATAATACCATAATAAACTTTTATTACTATGTGACAATTTGAGAGAAGTCTATAGTTAAAGGAATTTCTAAATGAAATATATATATTCACAAAAGCTTTACAGGAAACTATGATTATCAGAGGTTTTTGCTCAAGTTCTTTTGGACAATGCAACTTAATTAGGACTGTAAACCTCTGTTCAACAAACAGTACAATACAGTATGTGAATCCATACCATTAAAAAATTACCCTATTTAATGATTTGTGTATTAAACCTGAAATTCTGCTCTGGGTTATTGTGTAGGGACAGACAACCCTTGTTGCTATAGAAAGCTACCAGGATGAACAGCTGAATCAATGTAACAGAAGGTCAGACATAGCATATGTGTGACCTGCATAGCTAAGAAGGGGCCTTGAAGACAAAAGTCCTCACTACTTCCCCACAAAAATCAATAGAGATGCCTTGATCTCCTTTCAGAGTCAGTGTAAAAATAACTCCCACCCCAATTTTACTATGATGGTTTTAGACAAGTCTGCTACAGTGGTGCTTGAAAGTTTGGTGAACCCTTGCAAATTTTTAAGATTTCTGGCTAAATTTAACCACAACTATATCATATTTTCACGGAAAATTCCTAAAAGTAGATATAGCAAACCAATCAAACAAGTAAAAAATATTTGACGTTGTCATTTTTTTGTATTGAGAGATGATCCGATAAATGTATGTCAGTGTCAGAAGTAGGATCTTTAGGATTAGCAGATGATTTGAAGGTGAAATTAGAGTTTGGTGTTTTCAATCAATGAGTTGACAATCAGGTATACGTGGGCAACCGATTTTGTTTAATTAACAAGCATCTATCAAAGTATGTCACATGTTTGGTTTGTGGAATTGTATCATAGCACCAACAAAAAAGATTCTGAGAACATCACAAAAAGAGTTCTTCATGCTAAAAAAGATACCATCTCAAAAGAGTTTAGACTTCAACGATCCACAGTCAGACATATTGTGCACATATGGGGAAATTTAAATTATTACCCTCCACAAGAATAATTGACTAACAAAGACCACTCTGCGGTGTCTATTAGTCCGCAAAGTCTCAAAAGAACCTAAGGAAACCTCTAAGCAAGTAAAGGCTACATTCCCATTAGCGAATGTCAATGTTGAACAACAATGCTGTGTATGGCAAGATTTCAAAAAGAAAGTCATTGTTCTCCAGAAAGAATATTGCCCATTTACAGTTTCCTGAAGATCACCGTTCAGTCCATTAGAATGATGTTTTGTTGATGGGTGCTCAAAAATAGGGAAGAATTATATTTTTAGAAAAAAAATTGCGTTACAACATATACCATCTATGAAACACGTTGGTGGTCGTATTATGGCTTATGGCTATTTTGCTGATAGCTCAACATCAGTCCATGAATAAATCTCAAGAGGAATTGGGTCATGCAGTAAGACAATGACACAAAGTAAACAAAGTTGTTTCTCAAAAGAATGGTAAAGGAAGAACAAAATAAAAGTTTTGTAATGGCCTAGTCAAAGTCTTCACTTTAA
This sequence comes from Anomaloglossus baeobatrachus, assembly GCF_048569485.1. Taxonomy (NCBI): domain Eukaryota; kingdom Metazoa; phylum Chordata; class Amphibia; order Anura; family Aromobatidae; genus Anomaloglossus; species Anomaloglossus baeobatrachus. The sequence goes on along the minus strand of NC_134354.1, from coordinate 509,372,727 downwards.
TCCTTTAGATAAATTGTGGAAGGACCTAACCTAGAGTTGAGCGAGGTTCGAGGTTCGCCAATTTCATGTTCGAGTGATTTTGGGGGCTGTTTGAGAGGCTCAATGAACTTTTAGCAAAAAGCTCGACAGTTCGAGTTACGTTCGAGAACGGTTCGAGCACCAAAAAGCCAAGCTAGTTACTAGCTGGCTTTTCACTGTAATAGTGTGAGTCACTGTGATTCACGCTATTATCAAAATTCAGCGTATAGTGTGCGGGGGGGGGGGGACGGGGTTTAGATCAGTGCTGCTGCTGAGTGCTGAGAGAATGCCGATCGCCATTTTTTTTTTTTCCCCTAACCACGCATACAGTGGGGTGGGCCAGGCTGTCAGCAAATCACAGAGACACACACTGCACAGTGATTTTTTTGTCAAAACCAGTATCAATTAGTATACATTAAAGAGGGTCCACTATATTACCCAAGAAAAAACCTCTAAAACATCACATTTATTGTATTCATTAAAATAATTTATCTCAATCTAAAACACTGGAATTATACCCAATTGTTCAAGTCACTAAACAAAAGTCGTGAAGTGTGAATGATATGTGAGGTCCTGAAATAGGCCAGTGGGCAAGAGTCGTGCACCATCCGTTATGATTTAATTATTTATAGGGTATCACAATAATGGTATTTATCTCTTACTAGCAACGGAGATGATATGCACCTTAAAGTTTTTGGGTGCCCCCATTCCTCGGCGGCTAGCCCTATTTGTCCCTGTCACTATTTCTGACCTAAAACCACCACCAGGTGCAGTGTGCTGGAGTGATTATGTTGTCAGGAAGTGTGGGTGACAGTCACTGCTCCCGCTCCTGCTGCTTCTGCTGCTGTGTGCGCTATAGAGATACAGTGCAATCTACACAGCGCTTTAGGGATTAGGGACTACTGGTTATTTCAGGGCTAATTTAAAGGCGTTCATAGCCATAGCTGCTACGCAGGTCTGTGCAAATGCTGTGCTGGGCTTTGCTGTCCTGCTACCTACAGCACCAGTGCATTCTATCCACCTGGCCATTTTTTGCCAGGCTATTTTATTTCCCCAAAGAGCTGACACTTTTTGTGGCATCCTAAAAGTGTCTGGAATACTAAGTGTTCCTTTTCTGTCCACTGAGCCACAGCACCCATGCATTCTACCCACCTGCCCATTTTTTGCCAGGCTATTTTATTTCCCCAAATAGCTGACACTTTTTGTGGCATCCAAAAGTGTCTGGAATACTAAGTTAGTGTTCCTTTGCTGTCCACTGACCCACAGCACCCGTGCATTCTACCCACCTGCCCATTTTTTGCTAGGCTATTTTATTTCCCCAAAGATCTGACACTTATTGTGGCATCCTAAAAGTGTCTGGAGTACTAAATTAGTGTTCCTTTACTGTCCACTGACCCACAGCACCCGTGCATTCTACCCACCTGCCCATTTTTTGCCAGGCTAATTTATTTCCCCAAAGAGCTGACACTTTTTGTGGCATCCTAAAAGTGTCTGGAATACTAAGTTAGTGTTCCTTTGCTGTCCACTGACCCACAGCACCCGTGTATTCTACCCACCTGCCCATTTTTTGCCAAGCTATTTTATTTCCCCAAAGAGCTGACACTTATTGTGGCATCCTAAAAGTGTCTGGAATACTAAGTTAGTGTTCCTTTGCTGTCCACTGACCCACAGCACCCGTGCATTCTACCCACCTGCCCATTTTTTGCCACGCTATTTTATTTTCCCAAAGAGCAGACACTTTTTGTGGCATCCTAAAAGTGTCTGGAATACTAAGTTAGTGTTCCTTTGCTGTTCACTTACCCACAGCATCCATGCATTCTACCCACCTGGCCATTTTTTGCAACGCTATTTTATTTCCCCAAAGAGCTGACACTTTTTGTGGCATCCTAAAAGTGTCTGGAATACTAAGTTAGTGTTCCTTTGCTGTCCACTGACCCACAGCACCTGTGCATGCTACACACCTGTCCATTTTTACTATGCAATTCTAATTGCAAACTGTGCTGCCACTGTTAGGGGCATACTAAAATTGATCGGGATACTCAGTGTTGGTTCTTCAGCTGTCAATAAAGCTAGACCACCTCTGCAATCTACACCATCTCTCCATTTTTGCTACCACATTTTAAGTGTCCAATCTTGTTGCTAACAAAATGAGTGGCAAAAGGACAGATGCTGGTGGAAAGGGGAACAGGCGTGTTGGAAAAGGAGAAAAAGTTTGTATCCGTGGGGAAGGTGGGAAAGCTACATTAACATCTGCTGAAGAAAGGCCATCTTCCAGCAAAAGTAAGATGTCTACTACTTTCCGTGGCCAATCTGATGTGCTCCCTTTTTTATGGAACCGAACAACTCTAACAAAGGTAGATGATGCACCAAAAAAGAACATGTTTGAATGGATCGCAAGTGCTCCAACAAGTGGCCTCTCCTCCACCTCAACTTCAAAATCCAAAAAACAACAGTCCTCTGAGTTGTCACCCCAATCGAACTTGCTTTCTCCCAGCTCTCAAGTCTCCACCCGCTATGCAGAGTATGGTGTAACAGAGATGGCTGAGTCTGCAGAGCTGTTCAGTCACACTATAGCCTGGAAATCAGAGGTCTGCTCCCAAGCTACAGTGCGTACAGACCTGGAAATGGTCTACAGTGATGCCCAGAAGCTTTGTGAGTCTGATTCAGGCCCTGATGACCAAGTTTCTGAGTATAATGTTGACCCTTATTCCCAAAACTGTAACACCTGTTGGTGGAGACAATGAAGAACATACTGATGACGATGAGACGCAGATACCTGATTGGGATGACAACTTAACTATTCAGTCAGGGCAGGAAGAGGTTAGGTCTGAGGGCAAGGGGAGTGCAAACACAACGCTTGATGATGAAGTTCTAGATCCCACTTACTGTCAACCCACAGTCAGGCACTCGAGGAGGTCAGCAGAGGCGGTGGAGGAGAATGCAACTGATGACGAAGTTACCTTGCGCCTTCCTGGATAGAGTCGGAGTACTGGAAGCACGTCAACAACTGCATCCTTAGCCACAACTCTGCCTCTGAGCACAAGTCGGGGTGGCTCTGCAGGTCGCATGGGCTCTAAGTGTTGCCTAGCCTGGTCCTTTTTTGACCTCGCAAAGGATCTCCCATATCATGTGATATGTAACATTTGTCGCCAATCTATAAGTAGAGGCCAAAAGGTCACTAGTTTGACAACTTCTTCCATGAATCGTCACATGAATAACAAGCATAAGTCCCAGTGGGAAGCTCACTGTGCTTCAATGCGGCATAGAGGAGCGAGCCAACCACCGTCTGCCCCTTCAAATGCATCCGCGCGCTGTTCTTCCTCTATGACTGTGGAGACAGCTGTCACACATGTTTTTCCACGCACACCTTACACCTCTTTAACCGCAACAGGCAGTTTGCTTGGCAGGTCATCAGTTGTTTTGGAAGGGGAAACAAGTGCTGGTGTAGAGCTCTATCAGACATCAAGAGCACCAAGTTTGGATGAAGGCAACATCATGTCTCCGCCTGCACTTTCCCCACAGACCTGCAGTTTTCCAGGGACACCCTACTCAACACCGTCTCCACACAGCAGCCAGTTCTCGGCCCCTCAGATGTGGACAAATAAAAGGCCATTTCCTCCGAGCCATGACAAAGCTAAGAGGTTGACTTTCACCCTCTGTAAGCTCTTGGCTACCGAAATGCTGCCATTCCGCCTGGTGGACACAGAGGATTTTCGAAACCTTATGTCAGTCGCAGTGCCCCAGTACCAGATGCCCAGTCGCCACTACTTCTCCAAGAAAGGTGTGCCTGCGCTATACCAGCATGTCGCACACAACATTACCGCTTCCTTGAGAAACTCTCTGTGTGACAGGGTGCATTTCAACTGATACTTGGACCAGTAAGCATGGACAGGGGCATTACATGTTGCTGACTGGGCACTGGGTAACTATGGTGAGAGATGGAGAAGGGTCTGCTGAACAAGTCTTGCCGTCCCCACGACTTGTGCATCAATCCTCTTTATGTAGAAGTTCCTCCACTGCTTCTGCCTCCTCAACCTCATCTGGGTCCTCCACCTCCGCCCCAAGCCTGCCTGGTCACGCCACCCGCGTTGTAACTGCGCACACCTCCTTACTATGCTGGCAGCAGAGCTCAACGGCATCAGGCGGTCTTTACGTTGAAATGTCTGGGAAATAAGAGTCACACAGCTGAGGAGTTGTGGACAGCTCTGCGGTCCGAGTTCCGTAAATGGTTGTCTCCACTCAACCTTCAGCCTGGGAAGGCCGTGTGAGACAATGCTGAAAACCTGGGTGCGGCCCTTCACCTGGGCAAGGTGACACACGTGCCTTGTATGGCTCACGTGTTGAACCTTGTTGTCCAGCAATTTTTAACCCACTATCCCGGCCTAGATGGGCTTCTGCACAGGGCACGGTCACTCTCTGCTCACTTCCGCCGTTCGTATTAGAATTTGAATATTGGTGTGCACACAGCCGTTTGCATTGAGAGGTGCTGGTAGATGGGATATGAATTCCCAGGTAATGTATAATAAAGTTCACTGCACTCTCCAATAATTTTTCATGCAGTAAGTGAGATTTATTCGAGAAATAAAGACGGTGGACAGTAGAAGGCAAGAGGATAAGCGACAATGACGTTTCGACCTGTGAGGTCTTTATCAGAAAATCGCTTTAAGCAATGTGGTCTGGGTGCTCCCGCGCCTGTGTCCCTGCTGGTCCGTCAGTGTGTCGGACCAGCAGGGACACAGGCGCGGGAGCGCCCAGACCACATTGCTTAAAGCGATTTTCTGATAAAGACCTCACAGGTCGAAACGTCATTGTCGCTTATCCTCTTGCCTTCTACTGTCCACCGTCTTTATTTCTCGAATAAATCTCACTAACTGCATGAAAAATTATTGGAGAGTGCGGTGAATTTTATTATACACTTCCGCCGTTCAACCGGCGCAGCTGACTGACTTGCATCGCTCTAGAAGTCTTTCGACCTGCCGGTTCACCGCCTTAAATGTGATGTGGCGACACGGTGGAATTCGACTCTCCACATGTTGCAGCGACTGTGGCAGCACCGCCGAGCCCTGGTGCAATACGTTATGACGTATAGCCTAGGCCAACGAGATGCAGAGGTGGGGCAGATCACGTTGCTGGAGTTGTCTCAGTTCAAGGACCTATGCACCCTTCTGCAGAGTTTCGACATGGCGACGAATATGTTTAGCACTGACAATGCCATTATCAGCATGACAATTCCAGTCATTTACATGCTGGAGCACACACTAAACACTATTCGGAGTCAGGGGGTGGGACAAGAGGAAGGGGAGGAAGTACAGGAGGATTCATATGCGCAAGGGATACCAACATCTACAAGGTCCAGACGTTCAGCATCACCAAGACGGCAGACATGGGACAGTTGGGGAGAGGGATTAACAAGGGAGCATGGTAGCAGCCAAAATGTTGAGGAAGGTTCAGGAGACCAGGAAGAAATGGAGGACGAACTCTTGATGGCCATGGAAGACTCAGCAGATGAAGGAGACCTTGGTAAAATTTTGGTTGAACGAGGTTGGGGGGAGATGCCAGAGGAAGAAAGCACGGTTCTCACCTCACCGCCACAAACACAGCGAGGACTTGGTCTGCATGGATGCGCAAGACACATGAGCGCCTTCTTGCTGCACTACCTACAACATGACTCTCGGTATGTCTGACTTAGAAGTGATGATGACTACTGGGTTGCCACACTATTAGAACCCCGGTACAAGTCCAAATTTGGCGAAATAATTCCAGCCATAGAAAGGGACACACGTATGCAGGAGTATCAGCAGAAGCTGTTACTCAATCTTAGCTCGGCTTTTCCACCAAACACCAGTGGTGCATGGAGTGAGTCTACCAGTTGTAACTTGGCAAGCATGGGACTGTCTCATCATTATCAGTCAAACCGTACCAGCAACACCTTATCTGGTGGTGTTAACAGCAATTTTATGGAATCGTTTCATAATTTTTTTAGACCATCCAATGCAAGGCCACAAGAGACAAGAAGTCTGACACATAGTCAACCGCTGGAGAGGATGATACAGGAGTATCTCCAAATGAACATCGATGCCATGACTTTGAAACTGGAGCCTTGCTCATTTTGGGCTTCAAATCTTAAAAAATGGCCTGAGCTCACCACTTACGCCTTGGAGATCTTGTCGTGTCTGCAGCCAGCGTTGTCTCTGAACGTGTCTTCAGTGCTGCTGGGTGTGTGCTGACAAATAAGCACACGCGTCTGTCCAGTGACAATGTGGACAGACTAACGTTCATCAAGATGAACAAGTCATGGATCAGCAAGGACTTTACTACCCCTGATTCATCCTAGGGAGAGTAAAGGCTGGTGTATTTTTGACTGTACTTGATGCAAATCTACCTGTCAAGTTTTCAACTGGGGCACAAGTGATGCCACTGAAGTGGTGTCTGTGGGGCCCAATTTTTGGAAAAAAGGGAGACTCTTCTTGGAGTCCCCTTGCTGTGTTTTCAAAAATGAGCCAAGATGAACAAGTCATGGATCAGCAAGGACTTTGCTACCTATCCTGGTGTCATCCAGGGGACAGTTAAGGCTGGCGTATTTTTGACTGTGCTTGATGCAAATCTACCTGTCAAGATTGCAACTGGGGCACAAGTGATGCCACTGAAGTGGTGTCTGTGTGGCCCAATTTTTGGAAAAAAGGGAGACTCTGCTTGGAGTCCCCTTGCTGTGTTTTACATGATTTTAGAAGGGCATGACATGCCTATATCTGTGTCTACTCCTCTTTTTCCTCGTCCAGCTGTTTTTTTTTCGCATGAGTATATGTCTTTGTCACTTTCCCATGTGTTTGTGGTGTCTTGGGAGTTGTTTGTCACTTTTTGGACACCTTTGAAGGTGTTTTCTATGTGTTTTTATGTGTTTGTGTTTCCTTCTCATTGTTTTCAATGGGGTTTGAGAGGTTTGTCGAACGGTTCGTCGAGCAGAACTCGAACGCGGCCTCCGTTCGACGAACAAAAAGCAAACTCGAGCCTTTAGAGCTCGCTCATCTCTAGACCTAACGCTAATAGTTCATGGGAGAACATGCACCAACATAACAGAGTTTAAGCTGTTTTGTAGCAAGGAATGGACTAAAATTCCTCCAACCCGATGAGCAAAGCTAATGAACAATTACTGGAAATGTATAGATACATTAACTGCTGTAAAATGGAGTCACAACAACTAGTGAAAACACAGGTTCACAAACTTTTGCCATTTATAGACGTGATATTGGATTATGTTCCTAATTTTAAAAGTGACACAGACTAATAATTTCACTCATTTTTGATTTGGCGCTCTTCTTTTAGGACCTGTATGAGAATTTGATGTAGTTTTAAATCACATTTATGCATAAATATGGTAAATTATGAAGGGTGAAATTTTAGAAACATTAACTAACTATTTTGGTAGCTACATGCATCATCTTTTACCAGTAAATCACTGTGTCTCTTCCTGCACAGATTTACTTTTGTAATGTACTTTTTGTTCCTTGATTTATACTTCTTTTGTGCTATCTTGCTATCTTTATCATATTGTTCCCCTTAATACTAGCTTCTCTTATTCCCACACAGATATACTGTATGTTCCAATAACATTTAGGGCGCTGTATATGCAGAAGAGCTGCTGCACAATCTACATGTGGATGGGATTTTGAAAAAGATTTTTCAAGTTAAAAATGCAGCAGACTTTAAAGTTCACAGAATGCTCATTCTGTTGCTTATTTGGCAGCAACTGTGGGAATCTAGGACATGTGGGAGTTGAGTTTCCACACAAATGGACGACTGGACACATGTTTCTTGGCTGCACTTATGGACAACTATTTATGTAATTGGGGAAGTGTATGGAAAGCAAAGGATGATGATGATAATGATGATGACAATGACTAGGCACTACTTGAGGTTGCCGCATGGCTACCAAAAAGATGAACACAAGGAGAATTAGGGGGAGGATAACTTGAACCTTGCTAATACTGCTGGTCAGTTTGTTTTTTAAATGTGAATGGTGATGTCACTTGATGTGTTGATGCAGAGACTTAATTTGTTGTGTTCTTGAGGCTGAACATCCACAACTTATTTTCATACTGCAGACCATGTACAAAAAATATTTGTCAATTTTCAATGAGGAAAACAATTTCCACACCTGATACATCTTTTGGCAAAAACCCCACAGTTTTCTTCCATGAGATGCAGGTCTGTGAACTTAATGACCTCACCTGAGCTGAGGTCACTGAGTTCATTGAGGTTCCCTGAGGTCAGGTTATCTGCAGACACAGGTGGGGGACAGTGTGAACCTCTAGCTGTGGCCGCAACTAGCTTGAGTGATGTCACCACTGATCGCTGGGGCTCAGTCTCTGCCTGAAGTCCACAGCGAGATGTCATGTTCTATGGCTGCTCGCTGTCAGTTCAGATGTAGCAGAGCTGGAATCATAGTGGGACCTCATGTGGATTATGTCGGACTTGGGTCTTTTTGGGGATAATAAACTGGTGAAAGAGGGTGTTTTTTGTATTTATTTCAAGTAAAGTATTTTTTTGGTGTTTGTGTTTATTTACTAACACTGCCCTGTCACTCTGACCTGCCATGCCACTCTGCCCTGTCACTGTACTCTGTCCTGCCAGTCTTCACTGCCACTCTGCCCTCTTACCTGCCACTTTGTACTTTCACTCTGCCCTGTCACTCTACTCTGCCTTGCCACCCTGTCCTGTCACTTCTCCCTGACACTCTTCCCTGCCACTCTACTCTACCCTCCACTTTGCCCTGCCATGCTGGCTTTTCACACTGCCCTTCCACTTTGTCCTGTCACTCTATCCTGCTACTCTGCCCTCTACTCTGCCCTGCTACTCTACCCAGTCAACCTGCCCTGCCACATCTGCTTTAGTGTCTCTGAGTATCCCAGCACTGCTACATCTCAGTGAGAGAGTCAGATGGAACAGAGCAGAGACAGATGTAGAGTATCTGACCATCTCTGCTCTACTATATCTGACAGTCTTATTCAGATGTAGCAGAGGTGGGACGGTCAAAGACACTACTTCTGTCTCTGCTCTACTACATCTCGCCATCTCGCTAAGATTAGCAGAGCTAAGATGGTCAAATGTAGTAAAGCAGATGGTTAGATGTTGCAGAGCAGAGGTACATGTAGCATCTCTGACTTCAGCTCTGCTACATCTGAAAGAGATGGTACAGATCAGAGCAGAGCAGAGACAGCCATATATAAGAGCTAGAATGAGAAAGAGAGAGAGAGATAGAGAACTAACCCCGGAGTTCTTCTGCTCTATAAGACCAGCTGAGGGAGGTGTTCTTGCACTCAGCTGGGGAAAATCTCCAGCTTCAGTGGGTGGTTCCAATCAGTAAAAGAAGCTGCTTCACTGCTCGTTACTCGATTGAGCACCCTAATGCTTGATCGAATAATGAGCTCTGCCAAGCATGCACACTCATCACTAGTGATCACACCAAATACTGATTTAATATTTATTAACTCTTAACACCTCTATTCTTTAAAACATTTTTATTTAAAGAGGTTTGCCACTACTTTTACATTCATGACCTATCTTTAGGATGGGTTATTGTACCGCCCCTGCAGTAGTCGGACTGCTTGGATGCGGGGTTACTGTGGTTCGAGGGTCTCCGGACCCGGGGGCTTGCGAACACTCGAAAATAAAAGGGGCTATTTACAGGGGAATTAGTGTTTGTGACGCCACACGTGCTTCGTGGTAAAGGGCGTACCGCTGCTGCCGATGGGAGTACCCGGGGGAGATGGAGCGGGCCAGCCAGATGATGTTACCTCCACGGGTAGGGTAGGCCCCGGGACTCTGGATGGTGGAGATGTAGGTAAACGTGGTGTAGGCCAGGCGGGGAGATTCAGGGAAATCAGCGTACTCACTCAGGTCGTGTGGGTGTTGGTGCGGGCATTAAGCAAACTCTGACAGAGGAGTAAACCAAGTCTCTGGCTGCCGCTGCCACTCAGGGGAGTTCGTCTGGGAATCCGTCCCCGTTGGTATTGCTGACGGTTCTGGACCTGCCTCCATGCACTATATTTAGATGTTTCTGAGTGACCCCTTGGCCTAAAGCTTTCGGGGTCCCGCTCCTTACAATTAGTTAGAGGAGCTGTGCTCTCGATGGCTGACACTTGGGATCTCAGTGGGCCGCATAAGCTGGAAAGCCCTATCCCCCTCATTGTGTTGGTGCCTTCGATCTCTGAGCTCTTGGGGAAAGTTGATAAAGAGACTATCCTCCACAGGTTAATTAGGAGGTTGCGTGAACTTACTCCCCAATATAGGGTCCAGTACCCCGCCATGCTTAGTACCAGTCCGGTTACTAGATTTTCCGGTGCCAACCGTTCTCCAAAACTAAGTCTGGGCACCCTTCTCCAATATTCTGTGACCAGGTCTCCGACTACTCCGGTCCCAGACCACCGTCTGCGAACTAGCCAAAGCCTCCCAGGGAGCTTCAACTCCCTCAGCTCCTCACTCTCTGAGAGCTACCACTCAACTGACTATGTCCCTCCCACCAGTCTATCTGACCCCTAGGCGGGTGGCCCTTTTCCAGCTAGACCACCCACTGGTGTGCCTGACAGGGTGTGGTGTGAGGTGTGGTTAGGATTTGAATGCTGATGGAGCAATACAAAGGTTAAGATCCCAGAATCATGGAAGGAGAAAGGAGTGCAGTTCTCTGTGACACCCTGACTAGTCCAGAGGCGTCACATTATCATTGTCTGTTAGGCCGGAGTCCAACACCCAGCACCGCCGCAGAACAGCTGTTTTTCTGAAAATGCTCAGTTTTGGAGTTGCCCCGTTAACTGTTAGTGGCCAAGGTCGGTTACTGCCCCTCTGCCTCCCATTCAAATCAATAGGATGTGGATGTGCAGTACCTGGCCGTGGTCGATATCAGAAGATAGAGCAACTCCAGGACAGAGCCCTTCTGGCCACCTGCTACCGCCCCCATTATCAAGAACAGCTGATCAGCGGGGGTGACATTCATGATATCAGACATCAATGACTTATCCTAAGGATGGGCCATCAATGCTGAAGTAGTGGCCAACCTCTGTAAAGCATTTTTTCCACACATTGCACTGTACTGTACACACACAAACATATATATATATATATATATATACATATATATATAAATATCCAAATGTCCAAATGGCACAATAAACTCCATACACAATATTCAGAAAGTGAAATGTTATGCAGAGCTTACAATAATGAAACAGATCTCTTACTTCGTTGCTAGGGAAGTATTGGTTGTTAGGGAAATGGTGGGTTCTAAAATGTTCAACCATTACCTAAATTAGATGCTACTTAAAAAATATGTTACGGGTAAGACACATGCAATTTTCAACATTCATCAATTGGCATTCATAATTCATAAATGCAAATGATATCATACAGATTTTATATTACTTCTTGATACTTGTGATCAATAATACATCATGGCAAAATGCTCTCGTGTAGCATATAAAGCTGAATTCTGCTTCACTGCAGTAAAGATTTTAACCATGATTTGTTTAATATTTGAATAGTAGACATAATAGCATAATGTATATAGAATTTTTTTTCAGCTGCATTTAGTACATAATGACTACTAATTGTAAAATCCTTTGTCTTTAAAGGGATTTTTCAGGAATAAAGTTCTTCAGCCAATGCAAAGTAATAAAAAAAAGCTGTTACTCACCCTCCCCAGGTCCAAAGCTGCATTGCTCCCCTGCGTCAACCATGACTCAGCCCATAGGGCTAATTTTTGTAAACACTATGCACATTGTGCAGTAAACAAACCAGGACAGTACTTCTACTCCAGACTAACTCTACTACTCTACTCCAATTTGTCGTTGGAGGCCATTGTGATGAGGACTTCCTGCATCAACCATGACTAAGGCCATAGGGCTAATTTATTTTAAACAATACACATCCGTGTGACAACAGCATCCTTTCCATTCTGTATACGGTCCGTTTTACATGCATGTGACTTCTGTTCTTTTTTTAGCGGACCACAAAAAAAAAATGAAGGAGGGTTACATACAGTCAAACGCTACAAAGATACAGTGCCTAGAAGTAGTATTCAACCCCTTGCAGATTTAGCAGGTTTGATAAGATGCAAATAAGTTAGAGCCTGCAAACTTCAAACAAGAGCAGGATTTATTAACAGATGCATAAATCTTACAAACCAACAAGTTATGTTGCTCAGTTAAATTTTAATACATTTTCAATATAAAAGTGTGGGTCATTCATTATTATTCAACCCCTAGGTTTAATATTTTGTGGAATAACCCTTGTTTGCAATTACAGCTAATAATCGTCTTTTATAAGACCTGATCAGGCCGGCACAGGTCTCTGGAGTTATCTTGGCCCACTCCTCCATGCAGATCTTCTACAAGTTATCTAGGTTCTTTGGGTGTCTCATGTGGACTTTAATCTTGAGCTCCTTCCACAAGTTTTCAATTGGGTTAAGGTCAGGAGACTGACTAGGCCACTGCAACACCTTGATTTTTTCCCTCTTCAACCAGGCCTTGGTTTTCTTGGCTGTGTGCTTTGGGTCGTTGTCTTGTTGGAAGATGAAATGACGACCCATCTTAAGATCCTTGATGGAGGAGCGGAGGTTCTTGGCCAAAATCTCCAGGTAGGCCGTGCTATCCATATTCCCATGGATGCGGACCAGATGGCCAGGCCCCTTGGCTGAGAAACAGCCCCACAGCATGATGCTGCCACCACCATGATTGACTGTAGGGATGGTATTCTTGGGGTCATATGCAGTGCCATCCAGTCTCCAAACGTCACGTGTGTGGTTGACACCAAAGATCTCGATCTTGGTCTCATCAGGCCAGAGAACCTTGAACCAGTCTGTCTCAGAGTCCTCCAAGTGATCATGAGCAAACTGTAGACGAGCCTTGACATGACGCTTTGAAAGTAAAGGTACCTTACGGGCTCGTCTGGAACGGAGACCATTGCGGTGGAGTACGTTACTTATGGTATTGACTGAAACCAATGTCCCCACTGCCATGAGATCTTCCCGGAGCTCCTTCCTTGTTGTCCTTGGGTTAGCCTTGACTCTTCGGACAAGCCTGGCCTCGGCACGGGTGGAAACTTTCAAAGGCTGTCCAGGCCGTGGAAGGCTAACAGTAGTTCCATAAACCTTCCACTTCCGGATGATGCTCCCAACAGTGGAGACAGGTAGGCCCAACTCCTTGGAAAGGGTTTTGTGCCCCTTGCCAGCCTTGTGACCCTCCACGATCTTGTCTCTGATGGCCTTGGAATGCTCCTTTGTCTTTCCCATGTTGACCAAGTATGAGTGCTGTTCACAAGTTTGGGGAGGGTCTTAATTAGTCAGAAAAGGCTGGAAAAAGAGATAATTAATCCAAACATGTGAAGCTTATTGTTCTTTGTGCCTGAAATACTTCTTAATACTTTAGGGGAACCAAACAGAATTCTTGTGGTTTGAGGGGTTGAATAATAAATGACCCTCTGAATAAACTTTTCACAATTTAAAAAAAAAAATAAAAAAAGAAATAACATTCTTTTTTGCTGCAGTGCATTTCACACTTCCAGGCTGATCTACAGTACAAATGTCACAATGCCAAGTTAATTCCGAATGTGTAAACCTGCTAAATCTGCAGGGGGTTGAATACTACTTGTAGGCACTGTAGATAGCTGGATAGATAGATAGATAGCTAGATGGATAGATAGATAGATAGATAGATATAGAAATATAATGTCCCACTTCTCTGCAATTTGTAATTTTGCACCCTTTAGTGCCTTTCATGTGGCACTAAAGGTTGCATAGCCTTGTATTTGGCAAGAAAATAAATAATTAAAAACGACTTGGGGTCCCCCCTATTTTTTGTAGCCAGCTCAGGTAAAGTAGACGGTTGCAGCCTGCGGACCACAGCTGGCAGCTTCACCTTGGCTGGTAATCAAAAACAGAGGTCACCCTATGCTGTTATTTTAAAGTAAATAAATAATTTAAAATAAAAAACGTGGGGTCCCACCCAAATTGAATCACCAGCCAAGATAATGCGGACAGCTGTGGCCTCAAATTCTCAGACTAAGGAGGTCCATGGTAATTGGACCCTCCCCAGCCTAAAAATAGCAGGTTGCAGCCGCCCCAGAAATAGCATATCTGTGGCGCCCCTGAGGCTTCAGTAGCCACAGGGTACTGCACCTCACCAGAGGTGCGGTATCCATCCCGGGTACAGAAGAGGTCATTGCCAGTAACCACCACAATCCATATAACACACAGTCAGTTGCCCTCCCACTGGGACTGGGCTAGGGTAGGGCCTGGGGGGTGGCCATCACTAAAGTAGTGTACCTCCTGCCCTCTAGTTCAGCAACCTGGGGTGTGGAGCTAGATACTGGGGAGTAAGGTGACACATACTCAGACAAAACGGTGATAGACAGGAAACAAGTGAGGCGAGGGGAGACTACGGTTGCTGGGGAAAGAGCTGCGCCATAGCTCCCTCAGAACCGAGTGCAGAAAGCAGGGTGCGGAACCCGAGGCTGGGTGGATACTTCAAGTCCCACCAGCAGAATCCGCCGGGCAGAAGATTTCAAGTCTTCTGGCCCACACAAAGTGCCCGGGGCACAGCAGCATACTAGAGCCAGGAGCCTGACTAAAGAGTGGCACCAATACAGGACTCACGCTTGCTGCTATACGGGACAGGTCCAAAGCCAATACAAGACAGAGGGTCATTATGCGGCTTCAAGCCACAGAGACTCACACATACAGCGCAGGGAGGAAGGACTTACAGAGAAAAGCACCGGCTCTGAGCTCCGAAATATCCGGGATCGGCTGAAGCCCATGACGGCGGGACCCTGCACTCCAGAGGCAGTGATACTTCAGTGAGTAAAGAACTTTGACTGCAACCCCTGTATTGTCCAATCCTTCCCGCACCCTACCCTCGCCTTAGCTGCACAGTAGCCGGAGACTACTACTCCCAACGTCCCTGGGACCTGAGCTCTGCCTGTGGAAAGCTGCACCAACCGAGCTGCGCTATCATCTACCCTAGAGGAAACCTCCCGCAGTGGCGGCTCTTATGTTAGCCGCAAACCACAGGTGGCGTCACGAATACAAATTCCCCTGTAAATATTCCTTCATCAATCTTCATTTACACCGCAGGGGTCACAGAACCAGGCCAGGCTGCTGTGACATCCCACCCCCTACACCGGCCCGGTGACGAATAACCCCCCCAGACCTCGTGGGGCCCGTCACATCCATTAGATGCACCAATCCTGGTGCTTCGCCCCAGCTCATCCCCTTGACCTGGTGTGGTGACAAACGGGGTAATATATGGAATTGGTACCAGCTTTGTAATGTCTCCTGGTATCAAGACCTTGCATTAGTGATGTCACGGCATCTATCAGATACCTGACAACACTAGCCCAGTCAGTAATAAAAAAAAAAGAAAACAAAAAAAATTTTATTTGAAAAAACACTCCCCAAAACATTCCCTCTTTCACCAATTTATTGAAAAGAAAAACAAATCCGGGTCTGGCGTAATCCAATAAGGGGGTCCCACGACAATCCATACCATACTTAATGTCCCAGTCAATGAAGAATAGAATGTTCCCCACTGGCTGGGAGAGGAGTGCAGTGACCTGAGCTAACATCATTAGGTCAGGCCAGGTCACTGCAGGGCATAACGAGCGCTGACATCATGAACTCGTGAGGTCAGCACTTGTTACTGAGTTCCATGGCCACCGCATTCTCATGTGAACTGCCCCGTGAGCCCATGACGTCACCACTAGTCACAGTCTCGGGCCTTCCGAGAGACCTGATGTGAAAACGCGGCATCATAGAAGTCAGTGACGAGCGCTGATGTCACGAGTTCAGCGGAGATTATCATAGCTGGTAATGATCTGAGCTAACCTCCTGATTTAGGCGCTCATCATCCTGCAGTTGCTTGCACACTGCTGTGTGAGTCACTGCAAGGCTGCAGGGGCACCGATAGACTGAAACCACATGGAACTTCTTCCGTGTGGCTTCAGGGGATCCCAGACAGCATATATGGGTCAGAAATGCATGCAGGCATATTCTCCAGGCTCTCCCCATTCAGTTTCATCACTTTCAGCCTTTTCCTCAAGCACCCAGACATCTTTGTTGGGTCCAGCAAAAAAATTACTTGCATTTCCCATTGACTTGTATTGTACTAGCTATTCGGAACGAATACACGAATATTACTCATTACGAGTATAGCGATCACGAATATTACGGTAGTCGCTCATCTCTACTTGTGTCGTAACTTCTGAGATCAGGCCACTCAGGAGGTATGATCACAAGATGGTGCCCCGCAACCAGAGCAATGCTGGGTGAGTATAATACTGGATCAGGGGACTAAGGTTTAAAGGAGCACTCTAGCAGTGAAATAAAAAAGTGCTTCAAAGTGAACCTGTCAGGTGCAATATGCATTCAGAATCACAAGCAGTTCTGGGTGCATATTACTAATCGCTGTCTAACTGTTCCAAAATCTAGTAGCATAGTTTAAGGGATCTTTAGAAAAATTATTTCTAAAGATCCTTTATGATATGCTAATGAGGTCAGTGACTAGTCATAAGGGTTAGTTCCTGAGCTCATTTCGCCCTCTTAGCATGTTAGCATGCCCACAGGGGCGTGCTACCTTGCTATTCAATGACCATTGCCCAGCATCATCATCGGCAGTGACGCATGTACCTGTGTCTGTTGCACCACCTCAGAATGCTAGGCTTAGGGTCAATGTGCATGATCAGAAGTTCCAGGACTTTTGGTCATGCGCACTACACAAGTTTTAAGCTGAGACACATACACCCGGCTTTATAGTACTCATGACCGGAAGTCCGAGGATGTATGATCATGCACACTGAGACGAAAACCAGTGTCGGCTACGGTAACAGCAGAGAGGTGAGCGTCTATGCATCTGACGCTGTGCATTCATTAGCATGTTAGCACTCCCACAGGGGCATGCTTACATGCTAAGGGGGCAGACTAGCTAAGGGAAGTAACACCTTTGCGACTAGTGGCTGGTCTCATTAGCATTTCATAAAGGATCTTTAGAAATACTTTTTCTAAAGATCCCTTTATTTATGCTACTATAGGCAGGGATTACAAATGTGCACCCAGAACCGCTCTTGGTTCTGGGTGCATACAGGGCCTGACAGGTTCCCTTTAAAGATGCCTCAAACCAAAAATATCAGTGCAGACTTGAGTCCAAACAGCTCTACCTTTTACTTGTCTTCCACACATTCCTTTGTCAGTACATGACCAGTGCTGTGTGCTAAAGGGGGATGAGCTCAGGTCCAATAGCAGATACACACAGAAGAGGCCTTTGTGCAAGAACAGTATATGAATCTTTGCCATCTTATAGCTCATAATTATGCACAATTTCCCTTGCTTTGGAGGTAGAAGTGGGCGGCTGCACAGGCTGCACTAATGATATGCCCGCATCTGCTCAGGTCAATAGCTTGTACATAAAAGGATAATGGGGCTGGTGTATCAAGGAGGGGGTTCCCCATGAAAAAATATCAATTTTTTTTTTAAAATAAGCACAGACAAAAGTGGACCAAACAACATGTTAAGAACAATTAAAAGGCACAAAAGGCTAGTGAATACATGGTTCTCAACCCTCATAAGTGACAATGGTGCATAAGCCCATGAAACAGCAATGTATAATTGTATATACACACTATTACATACTACTAGAAATAGGCGGAGAAATGGACATCTGTGTATGCTTAGTGGTGCTGACAGGAGCAGTGGACATGTGTCACATGGTTTGCACTTTCCAATATATCTGTTGTATGTCATCCCTCTGCACTGTCTCTTCCTAGTTGTGTGCTGTATATTGGTATCTGGTGTAGTGTTTCTTGAGCTGTGTTCATTATGTGGTGTCTTCCCTGTGTGCTGTGTGTGTTTACACTATATTGTCTCTTGTAAGCTGTTTTGTGTAGTTTGATGTGTGTGTGATTGTCCGTTCCCAAAGTGGACAAAAAAACACAAAGGAAATGAAAGGATACAATTTATTACCATGTCAAAAATAATGGCAAAGCTTCTTTCTTTTACATAACAGTAACATAAAGACAATAAATGGAAATGTTATTATATGCTATTTCTATGTATTAGGTATATTGATGTAAATATATTATTTACGTATTTTTTGGACCATAAGACGCACTTTTTTCCCCCAAATGTTGGGGGAAAGAGGGGGGTGCCTCTTATGGTCAGACTATAGGGCTGCGGGGAATGAGGGTGTTGCGGTGGAGCGGGCCATCGGGTGCATGAGCAGGCTGTAGCAGCACCTGCCGTGACCACGTGGGCCCGCTCATTACATATGCACCCTCATCATCCTGCCCATCATCTCTCAGCGCTCATGCCGGCGCTGACAGGTGGGCGGGATGATGGGTGGGGGGTGCGCGCATAGTAAACAGCCGGCCGTGATCACCCCTGGCAACTACAGCCTGGAGTGATCATGTGCGGCTGTATTCACTGCTCCCCACGCATCATTATCAGCGCGGGGGGCAGTGAATAAGGATGGAATACTCACTGTTCCCCTGCAGCATCGCGATGTCCTCCCATCTGCCGGCCAGCTGATCTGTGTAGAGAGCGGTGAGCACAGTAATGATGTCATCGCTGTGCGCGCCGCTAGTCACGCAGGTCAGCTGACCGGCAGATGGGAGGATGAGCGGTGCTGCAGAGAAGTGACCGTGACTGCTCCACACAGATCAGCGGCGCTGCTGCCGCCACAGACAGGGGGAGGAGCAATGCTGCATGGAGCAAGGAAAGGTGAGTATACATGTTTATTTTTTTTTGTGTGATACAGGATACAGGCCATATATCAGGAAGGGGGTATATAGCAGGATAAGGGCATATACAAGGATGGCAATATATATCAGGATGGCAGTATATATCAGGATGGCAGTATATATCAGGATGGGGGCATATAGCAGGATGAGGGTATATAGCAGGATAAGGGTGTCGCGGGCGGTGGGGACGCGCTCACCACGCTCGGGTCCGGAGCTTCTGCTGCTGCTGCTCGGTGGCTCGAGCGGTGGACCGGACCCGGGGACTCGAGCAGCGCTCCTCGCCCATGAGTGAAAAGGGATGGTTAGGTTAGGGAGATTGTTCATGACGCCACCCACGGGACGTGGTGATGATGGCACCACCGCTGCTGGTAACGGGGATCCCTGGAGAGATGGTAAGGTGCAGCTAGGATGTTGTCCCCTCCGTGGGTAGGGGGTTGGTGATCCTGGGGCCCGGTGGTGTAACGGGGATACCGGATGGCTGGGGTGCAGGGACTGCGCGGCGCGGTGCCGGACGGCACTGGTGTACTCACTCAGACAATCACTGACAGAGTCGTTGGTAAACCAAAACAGCCAGATGGACGGGTCCCGCAGCCGGCTGCAGTGTTGTTGTTGTGCTCTCCCCGGACGGCTGATGGTGGCTGTCTTTCCCTGCACCTTTTAGAAATGTTCTGACTCCTGTGGTTGCCCACCGGTAGTCCACTCCCCGGCATATAGGTGCCGTAGGAGCCCGTTTTGCCCATACGCGCTGGCCCTTGGATCTCTAGCCTGTGGCGGTGGCTGTATATCCTCTCTGGTAGGACGGTTGCCTTCAATCGGGACTTGGTTGTTAGGAAACCCCTGGGGTTCCTGTCACACTCGGATTTGACTATTGACAGCGGCTCCAAGCCTGGTCGGGGTCCGATGGCCCTGCCTGTGTGCTTAGCTTCACTCCGTTCCCCGGTCCGGTAGCGGCCGGCCGACGCCCGACCCCGATCCTTACGGCTCTGCGGAGTTCCACCAACTCCTGCAGATGGCCACCACTGTCTGCCAACCTTGCTTTCAGTGCCTGGGCTCCTACCCAGACACCTCAAGTGTTTACTCCTCTCACTTTCACCACCAAGACTCAACTCACACTTTTCCCGCTTCCAGGCCTGTGAAGTCCTCGGTGGGTGGGGCCAACCGCCTGGCTCCGCCCCACCTGGTGTGGACATCAGGCCCTGGAGGGATGCAACAAGGGTTTTTGTCTGACTGTTGTAACTGCTTAGGGTGGGGGTGTGTATGTTGGTATGTATTTGACTACCTGGCTAGTCCAGGGCGTCACAAGGGCATTTACAAGGATGGCAGTATATATCAGGATGGCACTATATATCAGGATGGCAGTATATATCAGGATGGGGGCATATAGCAGGATGGGGGTATATAGCAGGATAAGGGCATATACAGTCAGGGCCAGAAATATTTGGACAGTGACACAAGTTTTGTTATTTTAGCTGTTTACAAAAACATGTTCAGAAATACAATTCTATATATAATATGGGCTGAAAGTGCACACTCCCAGCTGCAATATGAGAGTTTTCACATCCAAATCGGAGAAAGGGTTTAGGAATCATAGCTCTGTAATGCATAGCCTCCTCTTTTTCAAGGGACCAAAAGTAATTGGACAAGGGACTCTAAGGGCTGCAATTAACTCTGAAGGCGTCTCCCTCGTTAACCTGTAATCAATGAAGTAGTTAAAAGGTCTGGGGTTGATTACAGGTGTGTGGTTTTGCATTTGGAAGCTGTTGCTGTGACCAGACAACATGCGGTCTAAGGAACTCTCAATTGAGGTGAAGCAGAACATCCTGAGGCTGAAAAAAAAGAAAAAATCCATCAGAGACATAGCAGACATGCTTGGAGTAGCAAAATCAACAGTCGGGTACATTCTGAGAAAAAAGGAATTGACTGGTGAGCTTGGGAACTCAAAAAGGCCTGGGTGTCCACGGATGACAACAGTGGTGGATGATCGCCACATACTTTCTTTGGTGAAGAAGAACCCGTTCACAACATCAACTGAAGTCCAGAACACTCTCAGTGAAGTAGGTGTATCTGTCTCTAAGTCAACAGTAAAGAGAAGACTCCATGAAAGTAAATACAAAGGGTTCACATCTAGATGCAAACCATTCATCAATTCCAAAAATAGACAGGCCAGAGTTAAATTTGCTGAAAAACACCTCATGAAGCCAGCTCAGTTCTGGAAAATATTCTATGGACAGATGAGACAAAGATCAACCTGTACCAGAATGATGGGAAGAAAAAAGTTTGGAGAAGAAAGGGAACGGCACATGATCCAAGGCACAGCACATCCTCTGTAAAACATGGTGGAGGCAACGTGATGGCATGGGCATGCATGGCTTTCAATGGCACTTGGTCACTTGTGTTTATTGATGACATAACAGCAGACAAGAGTAGCCGGATGAATTCTGAAGTGTACAGGGATATACTTTCAGCCCAGATTCAGCCAAATGCCGTAAAGTTGATCGGACGGCGCTTCATAGTACAGATGGACAATGACCCCAAGCATACAGCCAAAGCTACCCAGGAGTTCATGAGTGCAAAAAAGTGGAACATTCTGCAATGGCCAAGTCACTCACCAGATCTTAACCCAATTGAGCATGCATTTCACTTGCTCAAATCCAGACTTAAGACGGAAAGACCCACAAACAAGCAAGACCTGAAGGCTGCGGCTGTAAAGGCCTGGCAAAGCATTAAGAAGGAGGAAACCCAGCGTTTGGTGATGTCCATGGGTTCCAGACTTAAGGCAGTGATTGCCTCCAAAGGATTTGCAACAAAATATTGAAAATAAAAATATTTTGTTTGGGTTTGGTTTATTTGTCCAATTACTTTTGACCTCCTAAAATGTGGAGTGTTTGTAAAGAAATGTGTACAATTCCTATAATTTCTATCAGATATTTGTGTTCAAACCTTCAAAGTAAACGTTACAATCTGCACTTGAATTCTGTTGTAGAGGTTTCATTTCAAATCCAATGTGGTGGCATGCAGAGCCCAACTCGCGAAAATTGTGTCACTGTCCAAATATTTCTGGACCTAACTGTATAAGGATGGCAGTATATATCAGGATGGCAGTATATATCAGGATGGAGGCATATAGCAGAATGGGGGTATATAGCAGGATGTCAGTATATAGCAGGGTAAGGGCATATACCAGGATGGGGTACATATATAAGGCAGGAGGATCATTTCCAGGATGGGGTACCTTAGTAGAGAATTTGAGGACATTACCCCCATAACAGTGTCAGCAGCAGATCCTTGCCCCATAACAGTGTGTCATGACCACATTTTTTGCTTAAAATTTTATTTTCCCATTTTCCTCCTCTAAAACCAGGGTGCGTCTTATGATCCGGTGCATCTTATAGTCCGAAAAATACGGTATGTATGTACGGGTAAACTATGTATATCTGTATCTATAATGTCTCCTCAATCTATATATCTATCATCTATGTTTATCATATTAAGAAATTACTGTATATATCTATGTATTTAGCTGTGATGTATATATGTATGGTATATATGTGCTAATAATATATAATAATTTAAAGTATATATGTATCAGATATCTGTGTATAATATATGTATAAAATATGCAATTTTTTAAGGTATAAATCTAGGTATGTATAAATATATATCTATGTAGCGATATCTCTATCCATATGGATTAGAGCTGGAAGGGGAGATATGGTGAACAGCCGTCCGTCCCATCTCTTCAGCTGTTCACAAAAAACCCAGCCCAGTGAAAAGACAAGTCTCTCAGCATCTTTGACACTGTAGTTAGAAATGAGGGTCACAATCACCAACTGTTTCAAAGTCTATGATTAGAGTTGAGCGGATCGGAGACAGAGAGAGAGAGAGAGAGAGAGAGAAGAGAGAAAGAGAGAGAGAGAGAGGAGAGAGAGGAGGGAGAGGAGAGAGAGAGAGAGAGAGAGACCTCTGGGACCACAGGAGTCGGGGACCAGTATTAGGAACACTGGACAGGAGTGTAAAAGACGCAGTCTAGGAAGACTGTTGGCACCAGAAAGCCCAGCCACCTTACCGGTTCCGAGCTTAGCAGGGTACAGGACCCTAGATTGGGGAGTAGCTTCTAGCAACCTGATAATTAACCTGTGGAGGATAGTCTCTTTATAAACTTTCCCTAAGAGCTCAGAGATTGGAGGCGCAAACACAACGCGGGGGATAGGGTTCTCCAAAACACACAAGCCACTGAAATCCCAAGTGCCAGCCACCAAGAGCACAGCTGCCACACACACGGGTGGTGGGGCCTTGAAAGCTTCAAGCCAAGGGGCCACAGCTGTTAAACAATTTGTGCACGGGGGCGGGGCTCCGGACTTACCAAGTGACACTGGTGGGAGCGGGACCTGGACGGGCTTCCCCCGTAGAGACTGCGGTGCCTAGAGACTTTGATTTACCATTTGTGTGAGTGTTTGCTTAATTCACCTGATCCAACACCACGACTACCGCAGTGAGTAATCCAACCCCTGCACCCTGCTTCCCAAGGTCAAGCAAGCTACCTGTTCACCAAATCCCCACTGTCCGGGGCCTTCCCTACCTGCGGAGGGACTGACATCTGGCTGTCCCACACCATCTGCCCCGGTACTCCCATCGGCAGCGGCGGTACTCCCCTTTACCACAACCCACAGGTGGCGTCACGAACATTCATCCTCTGTAAATATCCCCTTACATTTGAAGTGGCTGCAAGCCCCCGGGTCCGGAGACCCTCGAGCCACAGGAACCCCGGATCCGAGCAGTTCGACATCTGCTGGGGCGGCACTACTGCACATTGCTGTTTCAGGGGCTTTTGTGCCTTTTTATTGTTTTTAACATGTTGTTTGGTCCACTTTTGTCTGTGCTTATTTGTCAATAAATATTGGTATTCATGGTGATCCCCTTCTTGTTGCACAGTCTTTCTTTTTTATTATTTCTTACATGCTTCTTTACTAGTGTCAGGGAAGATCGCAGGGAGAAAATTGGTGCCCTCCATACTGTTTCAGCTTTCTGGGGCTGAAGTAGCTACACAAATGAGCCACGAAGCCCCCTTCACGTGTTAACTTTGGAAATTGTGAAACAATTAAAAAATATGTAGATAGAAGAGCAAGTAGGGGGCGGAGACCCTCCCTCTGCCTCTAGACCCTCCCTCTACTAGCTCCTCCCTTGTCCTGTTGTCATAGAATCTCATCAGTAAGTATTGCCATCTCCTATTGTCGCGGGAGGAGGAGGGGACACTGCGCTCACCCACTGCTCGGGTCCGGCTACTGCTGCTGCTGCTGCTCGGTTGTGACTCGAGCGGTGGGCCGGATCCCGGGGACTCGAGCGGCGTTCCTCGCCCGTGAGTGAAAGGGGGTGGTTTGGTTTAGGGATATTGTCCATGACGCCACCCACGGTTGTGGTGAGGTTGTGACACCACCGCTGCTCTGGACGGGGATCCCGGGAGCGATGACAGGGAGCAGCTTGGATGTTGGTTCTCCCCTTCGTGGGTAGGGGGGTAGGTTGTCCCGGGGCCCGGTGAGGGGGGTTGGGATGGATGGCAGGCGGGTTACGGGGCTTGGTGAGGTGCAGGGTCGCGGGGGCAGCGCTGTGCCGCACGGCACGGTGGTACTCACTCAGCCAGTAATTCACTCGGAGTCTCCGGTCAAACAAACGGCTGGATGGACAGGTCCCACAGACGGCTGCGGTTGTTCTCCCGGCAGGTTGATGGTGACTGCCTTTCCCTGCACCTATGTTGTGTGTACGGTTCCAATGGCTTCCCACCGGTAACCCGCTCCCCAGCTTGGATGGGTGCTCAAGGAGCCCCTTTTGCCCGCAGGCTCTGGCCTTGGCGGTGACTGTGTTTCCCTTTACGGTGTGAGCTGTTGCCTTCAATCGGGTCTTGACTGCTGGGAAACCCCAGAGGTTCCCTTCGCAAATGGATTTGACCGGTTTTACAGCGACTCCTAGCCATGTCGGGGTCCGTAGGCCCTGCCAGATGGTGCTGGCTTCTCTTTGCTCTCCGGTCCGATACCGCCGGGCCACCGCCCGTCCATGGTCCTTACGGTTCACTCTAATCAGCCTCTCCTGCAGACGGTCACCACCGTCTGCCAACCTTGCTGTTCCGACCGGGCCACACACCCGGACGCCTTCAGTCGCCTCTGCTACCACTTTACTCCACTCCTCCTCAACTCCTCTCCAAAACTCAACTCCCTCCTTTTCCCGCCTCCAGGACTGTGAACTCCTCGGTGGGCAGGACCAACCGCCTGGCCCACCCCCTGGTGTGGACATCAGCCCCTGGAGGAAGGCAACAAGGATTTTGTGTTTTGCTTCGGTGTGCCTAACCGAGGTGTGGGGTGTGTTGGTGTAGTACGTGTGACGACCTGGCTTGTCCAGGGCGCCACATTCCCCCTTAGTAAAATGCAGACCGTCCGCGGGCCGCCCGTCCATCGCCGGTTTTATTTTTGTTTAACTGCAAAGATAGAAAACGGTAAAACATGTAAAACATCACAATATTTCACAACGGTACGGCTTCCGCTCTTCTCCCACCCAAACAACCTGTCCCTGATGCTGCCCCTAAGAAGTGGGCAGCACCCCTTGACCCCAGTCCAGAACCAAGCTGCCCGAGTGGGTACTGTCTCTTTCAGGGGACCCACGTCCATGGGGACCCCCTGGACCCCCGGAGGATCGCCACTGGTTACGGTAGTGGCGGGCCTGGGCCATCCCTTTCCTCCAGGCCCATCCTCCCAAATTTACATTCCACTCAGTTTGTGGTTGCCCTGCAAGTTCTCGGGCTTGTCCGTAAGCAGTTCCTTACGCAAGGATCAAAGACAGTCCCTACAGGGACAACAGTTGCCGGCAACGGCCGGTTCAATCACGGTTCAATCAGGTAAACTTCTTCGGTTGATTTGCTTATCATTTTGAAACTTTCAAACTGTACTGGTGGTCCCAACGGGGACAACTTTTTGGCGGGGGACCGCCGGCTTCACTTCAGGTCCACCTCACTGACCGGGGTAGAGGGCTGAGCGGGCGCTTGAAGCCCCTGGCCTACTCTCAGCCGTACACCCAGGGCATACCATCCCCTCTCCCCACAATGTCGAGTGTAGTTGATGAGGTCACCGGGGAGCAGATTGCAGCTGGGATGGTCTTCGGTAAGTGATCATTCACATCACTCCGGGCCATGAAGACTTTGGCCTCCAGGCCCGGTTCGTAAATGAAGCCATACCCCCTTGGGGTATCAAATCTCCGGACCTGTCCTTTATATCTCGGGCCCCGCACCCGGAAGGTGGCTCTTCTGAGGCGCTCCTTCTCTTCAATAGTGCGGGCCACCAACTCCGCCTTCCTCCTCTCCCTCTTGACAATCTCCAGGCCCAGCGGTGTCGGCTCCCTGTCCCAATACGGGACCGCTACGGGCCCCTGCGCATGGGTCGGGCCCCGCGAGACCTCCTTGATGCTGCCCACCACTGGCAATCTGGGTGGAAGGTCCCGCGGTGACTTGGCCTGGGGTGCTGCCGTACAGCGGCGACCCGGCGTAACCTCAGCCGAGGTGTGGGGAACGGGCACAGGGATCCTCTCCCTCTGAGCCTCCATCTCCTCCTGCATGAGACAGGCTGCCGGGGCCGGAACGGGGTCAGGCACAGTCCGCAGTGCCTCCAGTTCAGCTTCACCAACGGGCTCGGCCTTTGGCGTCTTCCAAGGGAGCGGTGCTGCACGATCACGGGCCTCGGCTGTAGGTCGGTACGCTTGGGCGGACAGGCAGGGTACCGCTACCGGTTGGGTGGGTAGCGGGCCTAGTGGCAGGGCGGTAACAACTAACGCGGATAGCGGGGAAGTCAGCAGGGTGGGCGGCCGTGGGCCGGGCCCCTCAGCCGCGATGGCCGATCCTTCCGGAATACAGGGGCGTGGGTCCCTTACCCTCTCCTCCAAATCTTTCTCCACCTCGCGTCTCCTTATAGCCGCCACCACCTCCGCCATGTCGGCCTCCCAATCCTCCAGGAGGAGCTGCACGCGGATCTGCAGCCGTTGCTGTAGCTGGGCGGTCCGGACCTCCACCCACGCCGCGGTTAAAGGCGCGGGGGCTACGGTGCTGGGGGACGGCTGATACATCGCTGCGGCGGCCTCTTCCAGGAACAAAAAGATCGCCGCAAGGTCCTGGCATCCCTGCTTTTATAGCCGCGGGCTACATGCAGCCAGACGCCATCCGTCCCCCCTTAATCTTTTTCCGGTACCTCCTCTACGGGGGCGGGGTTTCGTCTTTCGTGCCTCCACTGCTCGAGGGGACGCTCGAGCGGGGACTTTTCACGGCCAAAATGGCGGCTTCTCAAGATTTTCAGCCGGACACCTCCGGCCGTCACAAGGCGCACCTCTACCAGACGGCAGAGCGGTAAGATCCTGTTCGTGACGCCAAGTTGTCGCGGGCGGAGGATGGGATGCTGCGATCACCCACTGCTCGGGTCTGGCTACTGCTGCTGCTGCTCGGTGGTGGCTCGAGCGGTGGGCCGGATCCCGGGGACTTGAGCTGCGTTCCTCGCCCGTGACTGAAAGGGGGTGGTTTGGGTTAGGGATATCGTCCGTGACGCCACCTACGGTTGTGGTGAGGTTGTGACACCACCGCTGCTCTGGACGGGGATCCCGGGAGCGGTGACAGGGAGCAGTTTGGATGTTGGTTCTCCCCTCCGTGGGTAGGGGGGTTGGTTGTCCCGGGGCCCAGTGAGGGGGGTAGGGATGGATGGCAGGCGGGTTACGGGGCCTGGTGAGGTGCAGGGTCGCGGGGGCAGCGCTGTGCAGCACGGCACGGTGGTACTCACTCAACCAGTAATTCACTCAGAGTCTCCGGCCAAACAAACGGCTGGATGGACGGGTCCCACAGACGGCTGCGGTTGTTCTCCCGGCAGGTTAATCGTGACTGCCTTTCCCTGCACCTATGTTGTGTGTACGGTTCCAATGGCTTCCCACCGGTAACCCGCTCCCCAGCTTGGATGGGTGCTGAAGGAGCTCCTTTTGCCCGCAGGCTCTGGCCCTGGGAACTGTAGCCTTGGCGGTGACTGTGTTTCCCTTTACGGTGTGAGCTGTTGCCTTCAATCGGGTCTTGACTGCTGGGAAACTCCGGAGGTTCCCTTCACTAACGGATTTGATCGGTTTTACAGCGACTCCTAGCCTGGTCGGTGTCCGTAGGCCCTGCCAGATGGTGCTGGCTTCTCTTTGCTCTCCGGTCCGATACCGCCGGGCCACCATCCGTCCACGGTCCTTACGGTTCACTCTAATCAGCCTCTCCTGCAGACGGTCACCACCGTCTGCCAACCTTGCTGTTCTGTCCGGGCCACACACCCGGACGCCTTCAGTCTCCTCCGCTACCACTTTACTCCACTCCTCCTCAACTCCTCTCCAAAACTCAACTCCCTCCTTTTCCCGCCTCCAGGACTGTGAACTCCTCGGTGGCCGGGACCAACCGCCTGGCCCACCCCCTGGTGTGGACATCAGCCCCTGGAGGAAGGCAACAAGGATTTTGTGTTTGGCTTCGGTGTGCCTAACCGGGGTGTGGGGTGTGTTGTTGTAGTATATGTGACGACCTGGCTTGTCCAGGGCGCCACACTATCTCAGTAATGGGAAAGTCTTCACTGAATACAGATTTTACCTCAGAATTGAGAATTTTAATAACTGATCAATTCTGGCAGCGAAAA
This sequence comes from Anomaloglossus baeobatrachus, assembly GCF_048569485.1. NCBI lineage: Eukaryota > Metazoa > Chordata > Amphibia > Anura > Aromobatidae > Anomaloglossus > Anomaloglossus baeobatrachus. The sequence goes on along the minus strand of NC_134354.1, from coordinate 509,344,258 downwards.
AAAAACTAATTTGTCTGATAAGGAAAGATTGAAAAAAAACCCACAAATAATGAATTGGTTCATGGTAAATTGCGAAGTCCTGACTGAAAAAAGCAAAAAGTTTGATTGCAAGAAGTAAACCAAGGAGTAATAAAAAACATTTGTGTTTTCTAGTTTGCCTTTTTGTTTGTGTATGGTGGGAATACTACTGATGACCGACCATGCTCACCACTGCTTGTCACTCGAGAGAGAAACAGAGTGATCAAACGTGACTCGAGTACCAAGTATAATGGAAGGCAATGGAAACTCGAGCATTTTTAAACTCAAGCGTACCCAAGTCCCCCGATGCTCGATCGAGCAATGAGCAGTGGTGAGCATGCATGCTCATCACTGGGACATACATTTTGTGTTTTGGGTACATTAGTAATTTTAGTTTTTCAGGTATCCCTGGCATGGCTTCTGATAAGCCAAGCAAGTGTCACACTGAAATGATGACATTGTGCCAGCCTGGCTAATCAAAAGCTGTGCTGGGGGCTCCTAGAAGGTAAAAGATTAACAAGGCTTCCATTCAGCGACCACAGTCTACTGACCTGGCTGATGGAATCCGGCGAAAAGATCCACCCAACACTATACAATGCTATTCAAAATAAGAGAGGACACTATGTTATAAGGAGCAGCACTATAAATAAGAGAGGACACTACTGTATATACTAAGATGGCAATATACAGTTAGGTCCAGAAATATTTGGACAGTGACACAATTTTCGCGAGTTGGGCTCTGCATGCCACCACATTGGATTTGAAATGAAACCTCTACAACAGAATTCAAGTGTAGATTGTAACGTTTAATTTGAAGGTTTGAACAAAAATATCTGATAGAAATTGTAGGAATTGTACACATTTCTTTACAAACACTCCACATTTTAGGAGGTCAAAAGTAATTGGACAAATAAACCAAACCCAAACAAAATATTTTTATTTTCAATATTTTGTTGCGAATCCTTTGGAGGCAATCACTGCCTTAAGTCTGGAACCCATGGACATCACCAAACGCTGGGTTTCCTCCTTCTTAATGCTTTGCCAGGCCTTTACAGCCGCAGCCTTCAGGTCTTGCTTGTTTGTGGGTCTTTCCGTCTTAAGTCTGGATTTGAGCAAGTGAAATGCATGCTCAATTGGGTTAAGATCTGGTGAGTGACTTGGCCATTGCAGAATGTTCCACTTTTTTGCACTCATGAACTCCTGGGTAGCTTTGGCTGTATGCTTGGGGTCATTGTCCATCTGTACTATGAAGCGCCGTCCGATCAACTTTGTGGCATCTGGCTGAATCTGGGCTGAAAGTATATCCTGGTACACTTCAGAATTCATCCGGCTACTCTTGTCTGCTGTTATGTCATCAATAAACACAAGTGACCCAGTGCCATTGAAAGCCATGCATGCCCATGCCATCATGTTGCCTCCACCATGTTTTACAGAGGATGTGGTGTGCCTTGGATCATGTGCCGTTCCCTTTCTTCTCCAAACTTTTTTCTTCCCATCATTCTGGTACAGGTTGATCTTTGTCTCATCTGTCCATAGAATATTTTCCAGAACTGAGCTGGCTTCATGAGGTGTTTTTCAGCAAATTTAACTCTGGCCTGTCTATTTTTGGAATTGATGAATGGTTTGCATCTAGATGTGAACCCTTTGTATTTACTTTCATGGAGTCTTCTCTTTACTGTTGACTTAGAGACAGATACACCTACTTCACTGAGAGTGTTCTGGACTTCAGTTGATGTTGTGAACGGGTTCTTCTTCACCAAAGAAAGTATGCGGCGATCATCCACCACTGTTGTCATCCGTGGACGCCCAGGCCTTTTTGAGTTCCCAAGCTCACCAGTCAATTCCTTTTTTCTCAGAATGTACCCGACGGTTGATTTTGCTACTCCAAGCATGTCTGCTATCTCTCTGATGGATTTTTTATTTTTTTTCAGCCTCAGGATGTTCTGCTTCACCTCAATTGAGAGTTCCTTAGACCGCATGTTGTCTGGTCACAGCAACAGCTTCCAAATGCAAAACCACACACCTGTAATCAACCCCAGACCTTTTAACTACTTCATTGATTACAGGTTAACGAGGGAGACGCCTTCAGAGTTAATTGCAGCCCTTAGAGTCCCTTGTCCAATTACTTTTGGTCCCTTGAAAAAGAGGAGGCTATGCATTACAGAGCTATGATTCCTAAACCCTTTCTCCGATTTGGATGTGAAAACTCTCATATTGCAGCTGGGAGTGTGCACTTTCAGCCCATATTATATATATAATTGTATTTCTGAACATGTTTTTGTAAACAGCTAAAATAACAAAACTTGTGTCACTGTCCAAATATTTCTGGACCTAACTGTACATTATAAGTAGTGATGAGCTAGAGTGCTCGCAATTGCTCGTTGCTAGATCGAGCATCGCGATGCTCGAGTATGCTTGAACTCAGTGCCAGACTTTGCTGCCGCCGTGATATGCAGTTGTGACGCCCGGGACGCCCAGGGGTCACAGGTAACAACACCTCCCCATCCCTTGTGAGGACACATCAGTCACCCGAAGGGGAGACCTGATGCCTTCCTCAGAGCCAGTAGGGCACACCAGGTGGGCGGAGTTAGGCGGAAAGGCACGCCCACCGAGGAGACTACTGTCCTGGGGCAGGAAATACAAGTAGTTTCTAGTCAGAGATTGACAGTGACAGGAGGTGTGAGGAGCAGAGCTGTCAGGGACCCGGGTTGGAGCCTGGGATCCCCGTAACGTCAGGCAGGCAGACGGTGGTGGCCGCCTGCAGGAGTACCGGTACAGCAACCGGCGGAACCGTAGGGACCGGTCCAGGGTTGGAGCCCGCCGGCCCTGAACCGGAGAGTCAACCGTTGACCGGAGCACCAGAAACCGGGTACTCAGACCCCGTCCTAGCTTAGAAGCCACTGAGTTTAGGAAAATTAACTGATTGCAGTCTGGACCTCACGGGTTCATCCTCACCCAAAGTCTCGAAAGAAGGCAAAAGCCCACCGATACCGGGTGAAAGCCACCGCCAAGGGCCAAACATCCGATGGGCCAGCGCCTGCGGGCAACCGAGGGCTCCTCCGGCAGCTAAATGCCGGGGAGCGGGCTACCACTGTCCAGGCAGGGGAGGCAAGAGTCAACCAAGAGGTGCAAGGGAAAGGGGCCACCATCAGCCTCACAAGGGACACAAGCAGCCGGCTGCGGGACCCGACCAGACCCGAACTTTGGTTTACCAGTGACTCTGTGTGGTTTAATTGTGAGTACACCAGTACCATCTGGGCACGACACTGCACCGCAGCACGGCACCCTGCACCCCGACAACAACACCGTCGCCAGTCCCCCACCGGGCCCCGGGACACACCACCCCTACCCACGGAGGGGCTGACATCTAGGCTGCGGCCACAACACCGATCCCGGATGAGCCCCCTTCACTCCAGCTGCAGCGGTGGTGCATCCCGTCACCACGACCAGTGGGTGGCGTCATGACCCGTACGACGACAACAACGTGGCCCCCGGCTGCGGACCTCATCCCACACCACCATCCCACTGCCTCTCCTTAACAGAGCGACGTGGCCCCCGGTCCGGAGGCGCTCGTGCCACCGACCACCCGATCCCGGACCTCGAGCGGCTCGGCCCGAGCCGCGGAGCGGCCGGGCCCCTCTCAGGGCGGTACACAGTCATACAGTGCAGCACTAAATTCACCTGTGGTGAGTGGTTACGTGTTCTAATGTCAACACTCAAAATGGCAACCAGATGTCGAAGAGCCAGAATCGTCGTGGGACGTCGTGCGGATTAAGTCGGACTTGCGGGGGTGTTTTCAGGGTTAATAAATTGGTGAACGAGGGTGTGGGTGTGTTTTGTTTTTTTAAAATTAAAATAAAGGATTTTTGTGTTTATTTCTTTTTACTTACAGGGTTGGCAATGGGGGGGGGGGATCTCATAGACCATTACAAACCCAAGGCTTGATGGCAGCTGGGATTTTTGACACATAGAGCAATGGTGACAAGAGCGCAATTTTTTTTTTTTTGTAAACTTCTGAATTTTTTTTCACCATTTAGATAAAAGTAAAACTATTCATGCTTGGTATCTACAAACTCGTACTGACCTGGGATATCGTAATGCCAGGTCACCTTTTCAAAATGGTGAACACGATAAATAAAAAAAGCCCCAATAACAATCATGCAATTGCACTTTTTTTTGCAACTTCACAGCACTTGGAATTTATTTCCCATTTCCCAATACAGTATGGGGCAGAATCAACGTTGTTCATTAGTACAACTCGTCCAGCAAAACACAAGCCCCCATATGGCTATATTGATACCCAGGCCAAAATTTGCCAGCCAGCCCCTGTTTCCCAGCCAGGCTGAGTGTCAGACTTTTGGGGTCTGCAACTCGGCGCCGGCGTGTAGTGTACACTGCAGGGTCCTAGAAACCCCTCTTTCTCAGTTGCTCCTCTCTCTGGCTAAACCTGCATGTGCCCCTGCCTGACGTACAGGCAGAGAGAAGAGCTTTAGAGGTAGGCAGCAGATATTAGTGGTTGTACTGCTCAAGGGCGACTCAGCATGGAGTCTGCACCCAGGAGAGACTCAGATGGGCGCATCGCACACAGTCAAACAGGGAAAAGCACTGCCTAGACTTGTCCTCTGCAGATGGAGCCAGGCCCAGTAATAGTAGTCTCCAGTAATAGGGTACTTACTGGACTGGTAGATGTATAGTCTGGCTAGGATATAGATTAATTCATAATGTGTGTATACACCCCTAGTAACTTGTATGCCGGCCCTTAGTAACTTGTATGGTTCCCCCCCAGTAACTTGTATGTCCCTCCACCCTCTTGTATGCTGTTTATTATGTTAATATTTTATTGTATTTTTTTTAATCAGGTGTGGAGGGCCCCATTCAGACTTTTGCTATAGGGCCCCATGATTTCTATGTATGCCCCGGATGGTGCCAATGGACTATATGATGGAGCATTAAGCCAGATAAATAAAAAAAAGTTATGGCTCTTGGAAGATGTGGAGGGAGAAAACGGAAAATAGCCCGGGGATGAAGGGGTTAATAAGCTGTAAAATTTCACCGTTGCAGTATTTGCAGCATTTTTTCACACGCATTGCTTTGTATTGTGAAAATACGCTGCAAAAACGGTGAAAGAATTGACAAATGGAGCAGCGGTAAGACATCAGACCTGCATTTTAAAATGGGATTAAAAGTGTCTTGTCAGGGTTAAAAATTCCCCATTTATCGGTCAGGTTTCCAGTGGTGGATTCCACCAATTAACAAGTAATCACTAGTGATGTGCTTGCCACTGCTAGTTACTTAATTGAACATCGGGGTGCCTGGGCGCAACTCGCATACAGAGTATAATGGAAGTCAATGGTAAACGCGAGAGTACCTGAGAACCCAGATGGTCGATCTTGTAATGAGCAGAGGCAAGCTCACTCATCACTAGTAATCACCAGTCTTGTAGATTCCATGGATTGGTGAGAACTAGTGATTAGCGAACACTACCATGCTTGGGTGTGTGGTACTCGGAACGAGCAGTCTGATAATGACTAGCTCAATTCATGCACCGAGTATAATGGAAGTCAATGAGGAACTCAAGCATTTTTCCATAAGATCTTCAGGTTCCCCATTGACTTCCATTGTATTTGGGTACTCGAGTGGCGTCCGTCTGATAATCCAACTGTTCGTTACTAATACTGTGCACCCGAATGTGGTAGCGCTTGCTCATCATTAACAACTTTCACCAAAGAAGATCTTTAATGCAAACTACCGTAATTGCACATCCCAGTTATGTGTGTGCACAGTAGATGTGCAGGAGTCTCCTATATATACCTATTGACACTCCAGTATAACGGCTAACATGTACTTGCATATACTTTAGCTGTAGGGCGGGCCCCTAGAGTCAATTTCCCAGTGGACACCAGACCTCCCAGTCCGACCAGGATTACAGCTATGTGGAGAGTTTTTAAAGAGAGCTTTTTTTAAGTGCAAATCTGATCTAGAAAAATGCTACAGTCATCTAGTATTAATTGACAGTCTCCTATCCATGTCACTGATAATCCTCTTAGCTGTTCATGTGGAAAGTTGCTTTTTCATGTTCAGGTTTTAAAAACTTACTGGTAAAGAAAAACGAAAAAGAAAGCCTATCACTTCTCTGATGCAGATTGTATAAAAATCAGCTCCCACCTAGGCAGTGTCAAATCAATAAGCTGCCCCCCGGAAAAAAAGGCTTCAGTAAAACCACTTTCAAAAAGCTTTAAACACCATTTCATGAAAAGAAAAACAAAAAAAACCCCGCCTTCAAAAACTCCTTGTCAAAGAAGCTCTGTCTGCACATGGACTTATTCAGGCCTTTCTTTCTTCCATTATCCTTTGGTGTGTGCTACTGATGTTTTTCCATCGATAGAGTAGATCACTGGCAGATCTAGGTCTGTCAGGACCTAGCCAATCAGCCAAGCCGAACAGAAATCGGGCAATTGTGTGATTAGTAGGTCTTAAAGAAGCAGTGAAAGCGCCTTGCTTCTGTTCGCACCATACTTATTTAGTGCTATGTACCAGGCAAAAGAAAAGACAAATGCTTCTCTCTTAGCCTCAGGGTGCCTGGATGTATCTGATAGATTTGGTCAGGTCTTGCTCGACTGCCATACTATAAGCTGTGCCAAAGACTTACACGAGTGCAGGGATAAAGCCAGTGTTCCAAAATATTACATTATATTTACATTACCAGCTCTTTACTTGGTTAAAGGGGGTGTCCACTACTCAGGTTTCTTTCCAGCAGTGTTACCATTGGCTCTCCTGGGGCTTGCATGTCATTAAGTTATGTGATCAGTGCAGCCAGAGACTGCTTCACTCCCCCCCCCCCCCATCAGACGTAGATGACATCCAGAGGCGGAGAGAGCAGCCACATCCGACTTCCTCCTGATATCATTACATCTGATGGGGGGGGGGGGGGGTGAAGCTGCCTCTGATTGGCTGCAAAGATCGTGTGCCCAGGAGAGCCAGTGACAACACGGCTGGAACAGAACCCACATTGGAGGGGAGTATAAGTTATTTTAGAAGGGGGAACAGTGATTAAGAAGGGGGTTGTCCGAGTAGTGGATTTCCACTTTTAAAATGTACTCATTAGCACGGTACGTATGTTCAAAATCTAGTAAAGGCACACTGTGCATCATGGCGTGGCCAAATTTACCATGCATATCCCCACCTGCTTATTTTAAAATGACCCTTTCAAAGCCAAGGTCTGTGTGATGGAGATGGGACTTTTTTTTTTTTTTTTAAAAAGAACCCAGACACTTAAAAAGCTATTAACCTGCCGATGTGCTTAATCAGCAGGTTAATAGTGTGCAGATGCTGGCAGCCTTTCAGTCCTAGAGATGGCAACGGTGCAGCCTCAGTCGCCACACCCCAGGCAGCAACAGCTGGCTCATCATTAGAGCCAGCTGTTAGTGCCGGGGCATAGTTACAGCTGCCGCTCACTATGCCCAGAGCGGTGACTAAGGCCACACTGGTGACATCCCTATGACTAAAAAAAGCCCAAGGCTGCTGGGAGGAATAAGCTTCATTTCCTCCTGGCTGTGGGGCTCACATTGTGGACAGTTTCAAAATGTACATTTTATATATAATATAATGCATATTATATAGACACTCCCTCTGAATATTTCATAAAGGACTAAAAATTGTTAAGCAATAAGCCATGCACTTCTGCTGGAGCTTTATGACATGTACAGCTGTTTCAGAAGGAGGGGGAGGGGGGTGTGGGGAGGAAGGGAGGAAACTGCCATGCAGATCATTTCCCAATTCATGACACTTCTGACAGTGACTGGCACGTAGCCCATTGGTTAAAGATCTATTGCAGGAATGTCGAAAATTCTTACTATACATAAAAGCAGCTACTGTATATGCATAAAGTAACCTTATAGAAATTTGTGAAACTGAAGAATCAATGAAGAATGTGCCCCACCTAATACTATTACTATACAGGAAGAGAACATGGCAGCTCTACAAATCCTTTATGCAATTTAAATCTTTAAATTCTTACCAGCTTTTAAGTTTTGCACCAAACCAAGTTGTACCAAGTCTTCCAACTGCAACATCAGATCTAGATTTAAGCCATGCATATATGTATACTTTATGGAGCATCAGAATTAGGAGAGGGAGGGAAGAGAATCTCCAGTCATAGGAAACATGAAAGTTCATGTCACAGTTGCCAACACCCAAAATATGTGTGTTAAAATAGGACCCACAACACCATTGGAAAAAAAAAAAAATATATATAATATATATTTTATATATAATTGTATATTACACACATACAGCCAGAGAAGTCTGTATTTAAGATTGAGTGATAGTTGATTCAGCATACCATTCATGGTCAGAGCTAGCATGAAATGTTAGATCGAGACAGATTAACAATCATGCCACAGGACCACAGAAAAGCCATCCCCATGTCTGCAATCAGCCCAGTGTTATTTGGCTAGTTGCAGCCTTCATTTGACCACAGCCTCCTGAGGGCTACAGATTAGTCATGATATATCTCTGAAGGTATGCTGCAAGATCAGATTACCTCAACTTGGGGGGGGGGGGGGGGGGGGGAAAGAAAAAAAAAAAAAAACACAAGAAAAAAAGAAACATTGTAAAACATTTAACCCATTGTGTCATTTGTTACACCTAGGAAGAAGGCAACCTACAGGCAGATGAGATTGTATTATAGCAGTTTTAAACCAACATCTTCCCAAACCAAATGTGCAGCCTGTGTCAATTTGTCTTGTGTGCATACTCTACCCAACCCCCTCCCTTCCCATAATGACCCACAAGTTAGGAAGCAAACCTTGTAGAAAGGCCCTGACATGGTAACCAATTCATCAGGATAGCACAAATGTGGGGACGTATATGTATTTGAGGAGGGAGGGTGCATTTATGCATTGTGTAGTACTAAAGCCTTAAATTTGCACCCATACACATTGCCCATGTAGCTTAAAAAAATAAATATAAAATTTGTGCATATATATATATATATATATATATATATATATATTTGTGTGATCTAGATCACGCATTAAATACACAAATTATATTTTTTTAAGCTACATGGGCAATGTGTATGGGTGCAATATAGATATATATATCTCTATATCCATCACACATATATACACAAATTATATTATATTTTTAAGCTACATGGGCAATGTGTATGGTGCAAATTTAAGGCTTTAGTACTACACAATGCATAACTACACCCTCCCTCAAATTGAAACCCTGGTGTGAGAAGGGGAAGAGGGGAGAATAAATAAAAGTATTTTTTTAAATTGACAAACTACATATTAGAAGCTATGCATCATGCAAGGGTTAAATTACAATCAGACTACACCCACACAAACATTAAAATAGAATCAGTACCGTGATGGGGCCGGTCAGCGCAGCACAAAAGAATAAATTAGATTTCATGAAAGTGTACCATCACCAAAGCACACTGAGAACCCTTTGTTTTACCCACACTTCTCCGGCAGTGACTTGGCAGATATAGAAAATAAAACGAATCAGAGATATTTTAGACTTTTTATTTGCATATTGAAAAAAATTGTGCATTCCAATAATTCAAATCATTTTTTGAACAAATAAATGGCACTCGATTTGACCGCATTTTACAGCTCGCCGGACCTTGGTGCAACTTTCCAATCAACTCATCACCACATATGTCTGGATATCTGTAGTTCCACTCAGATTCTCCTTTCATCGTGCAAGGTCGTTCATGCTACCAAAACCAAAGCCAGCCAGACAGGCAGACGGAAAGGCAGCGCCTTCATTCAGTGTTCAGTAGTTCTTTATTAACTTTTCTGTCGGTGTAACGGGGCAGCACAGTAAACGTTTCCAACCTCTTTGTATCTTAGTTATTTCTTACAAAGTTAAACAGCTAAAAGAAGAAAAATAAGAAGGCAATGCTTGTGGAATGTACAGTGCATATTGGGGTGATGGGGTTTCATTAGGATTCAGATGCTTGTTTCTCTTGTTCAATTGCTGAAAAAAAAAAAAAATACAAAGTGATTAGTACTAGATATTGTTAATTATTTACAGCTCAGACAATACTAATATAAAGTGTAAAAAATGCTTACTTTCTTTAGAAGGAAGTGGATTTTTCTCTTGCGTTTCTGTCTTTTTCAGCTTGTTCTTATCGAATTTCTCAATCTCAGCCATATCTGGTTTGTCAGACATTTTGTAGGATGATCTGCACAAAGGAGAGAGAAGAAGGAGTGTTAGAGCGCCACCATGCTGCACTGGAAAAAGTGTCACTTGATACAGTGGCTGCCACGCCCTCATGCCCCTCACTTCTATAGTATCTCATCTGAGCCATCTTAAGAGGAAAACTTAATGAGTAACTATTAGCATTGCTTCTATTAAAACCCAATCACATTTCAGCCTGAATCTGACCACCTCACATCAGCTCTAACATGGCATAATGACCTAATCAATAACCTGGATGCATGCCAGACTGTTAATGAGGGTTGAGCAAGCATGGTGGGTAGCAGTCCCTTGCTGGCAGATGAAGTCATGCATTCTTCCTTTCTTACAAAGGGCTGCAGCTTACTCAAGGAGCCTTAACCACCGCCCTATTCTTTATCAGCCCCCGCTCTCCAGCACAGCACATATACAGCAGCACCTCAGTCCTATTACTGTTATTCCAATACATCCATTTAAGAAAGCAACTGATTCCATTTGTCTTTTAATAATCATGGTCATAACCTGACCAAATAGATAACTAAGCAACAATCTAGACAATAACCTGACCAAATAGATAAAAGCTAAAAAAAAAAAAAAAAAAAAAACAAAAAAAAAAACTAAGCAACAATATAGACAATCTGCAGCCATTGCTTCCACAAAGAATAAAAGATAACTGAGAAATGGAAATATACATGCAAATCCAAGAATGTTACATTCAGGACAAGAACAAAAGGAAGCAAAAAACCTCTACAAAACCACACAGAGGACAGAGTAAAGCTACAATACAAACAATACCTTACAAACACAGCACATTAACAAAGACAATGCAGAAATAGCTCAGTCTACTTACCAGTAATACACAGCACTCGCAGCAGAGCTCCTCACAGATGCAGCCTGGAGTGGCAGAGGGAAGGGCTGTGCCTGCTTTTATAGCAGGGCTTCTATGCTAATGAGCAGTGATGTCATCCATCTGTAACTCTTTGTTGCCCTTGCCTTCCTTTTCTTCCTATTCTTTTACATTGCGTCCTATTATTTTAGTAAGACGCCACAGCCAAGTCCTGGTTGTGCGCTGTGTAATGTTTCTGTAGAACATAGGTGATAATCGCTGTTCAGATGGAGTTAAGGCATAATACAATAATACAGCGCATTGTTTGATACGTTATTCGGAACAATGCACAGCTGCTTTGCATGTTCAGGCCATGCTGTTTCATTCTCAAGCACTGCGGGCCTAGAAGCAGGCAGATTCAGGGGGAATCATGGATGTACCCCCCTAAATATGTATGGTGTAGCAATGAACAGAGGCATGTGGGAGACAATAAAGGGATTTGGGGTTAAATATCACTGAAGCCATCAGCCAGTTTAGCAGAAAGAAGTGGCCATTCCATGTCTGCTCATAAAATCCTTTTATTTTTATAAGACTCTGGTAGAGGTTGCTCAAGACCTCTAGGATCACTGATGGATCCCACATGTTGGGTTTTGGAAGCTCCAGATTTATCGTTTGCTTTGCAGATTCCTCCAGCGCTGTAGAGGTTAATAAATGCAATACTACATTGCAGAGCTGTGGTAAAGGAGTAGTTAGACAGGAAACAAGCTTCCTGTTCTCATATTAGCTGTACAAGAATAAGGCAATCTAATATAACACTGCACAGCTGTAACATAACCAGGCCGTACAATGCAGGCCAGAATGTGAAGCCATTCCCACCATGCTAGTCTGTGGGCCTGCGAGATAAGGCGACATGCAATGTCTGCTTGACCAGGCGTGGTCTTTAAAAAAAAATAAATGGGCGGCAGAGCATATGACATTCTTACGCTTTACAAAAGTAATTTGTAAGGAGGGGCAGCACATAATCCAGAATTCTATACTTTCATTTTATCTATTCCCTGCGTACCTACCTGATACAAATATATTCCAATTTCTTTATATTATAATATTAACTCAGTGCTGATTATGTGGACACTATGAAACCAATGCATGATATCATGACATCCACGTATTTAGGCCTAAGGCAGGAGTCACACTTGCGAGACACACACGTAAGTCTTGCATCGCATCACCCGGCACGGCCACGCACTCTCCTGACAGGAGCAGGTCAGCTGCATGCATTTCTATGCGATGCAAGACTCACTCGTGTCTCTCGCAAGTGTGACTCCGGCCTTAGGCCGGAGTCATACTTGCGAATGACTCGCATCACATCACCCGACACGGCCTGCCGCTCTCCGGACAGGTGCGGGTAAGCCGCATGCATTTCTGTGCAGCTGACCCATTCCTGTCTGAAGAGTGGCAGGAGGTGCCGGGTAACATGATGTGAGACTCACGTGAGTCACTCGCAAGTGTGATTCCGGCCTTATTCATAGCCTGGCAACTTATAAGTGGCAATTAATTAGTTTGATGTTATGGTAGGTATCAACTAAAAATGATTGCTGGTTCTTCACTATTAGGCTATGTTCTCACAATGAGTTTTTGATGTTGCTGATTTTTTATGCAGTTTTGATAAAATCCCTGATTAATCAACAGTAGATTATCATTAGAGGACTACTTGGTGTGCTGCCAGGTAGTCCAGCATATTCATGAGTTCTGAATAACGCTGGAGTCACACTTACGAGTGACTCGCATCACATCACCCGACACGGCCGCACATTCTCCTGACAGGAGCAGGTAGGCTGCATGTATTTCTTTGTAGCTGAGACGCTCGTGTACGGAGAGCAGCAGGCCATGCCGCAAGTGTGACTCTGGTGTAACTGCCAGATCTGCAGCAGAGAAAACATTGATTGTACCAAAATGACAGCAAACAGCTCAATAAGTGACACATCACTGGAATCAGGATCTCTGTCCCTACATTATGCTGCTCTCAGATGAGGTAACAAAAACTTGGTGACAGATTCCCTTTAAGTAAATTTGGTTACTTGCATTTTTACAATTGCATTTTTGAATGTTTGTTTACATGCATTTTTTTCTCATTTTTAATGCTGCAGCTTTTGTCTCTTCTTGATGTTTTGTTTTGACCCCTCTGAGGAATAAGGCCCCTGAACAGCGCAAAAATGAAATGAGGCCGGAGTCACACTTGCGTTTGACTCGCACGAGTGCAGTGAGAAAATCTCGCATAGCACTCGGCCCCAGATTGAAACATCAGACTGCACTCGGATGTCATCCAATTGCAGTGCGCAGACTGACAATGGAGGAGATTGGGAGATTAATTCCTCCCTCTCCTCCGGAGCTGTGATCCGATCTCAGGAACAGACTATAGTCGCATGACACTCGTCTCACACTCGCAACAGAGCCTGAGCCGAGGGTCATTAGCATATCCCATCTGGTACTCTCGCATTAGAAGCGATACACAAGTGTGATTCTGTCCTAAAAATTGTTCTTGTACTGCTGTCTATGGCCAGAGTCACACTTGCGAGTGCCTCGCTGAATCATCCGGCATGGACTCGCACTCTCCTGACAGGAGTGGGTCGGTTGCATGTATGTCTATGCAGCTGAGATGCTCCTGTCATGAGAGTGTGAGTCCATGCTGGGTGATTCAATGAGAGACTCGCGCGAGTTACACGCGAGGCACTCGCAAGTGTGACTCTGGCCTATTTCTTCATTCTACCTCACAAAAATAAGGTTAAGGGTATGCTCACACAAGCTTATGACTCGCGTGAGTGCAATGCGAGAAAATCTCTCTCTGAACTCTGACCAATGTTATTCAACAAGGGAGAGCAGATGGTCAGCTTTTTTCTCATCCAGATTCTGGATGAGCGAAAAGTTGCAGCATGCTGCGTTTGGATGCTGGAATCATGCAAGACTTGCCAATGCAAGTCAATGGGTGCGAGAAAGAACAGACGCCACATGAACGATACATGGACCATCTTAGTGGCGTTCGTTTTTATGGGTACATTACTATTAAATAGCACAGAACACTGTAAATGGTCCTGTAAATGACTAATAACTGCTGCGAAAAAAACGGATTGCATACTGATGGCACACTGACAGAACACGGACAGCACACTGACAGCACATGGACAGCAAGTGAGGAAAAATCACTTACTCGCATAGCACTCGTAGTACACACGGACTACCACATGGATACCACTCGTCCAACTTTTCAGGAGGAGAATAGGACCGATTTTTCATACGATCATATGAATCCAGCCTAAGTGTATGCTCACAAGAGCGTCTGACTCGCATGAGTGCAATGCGAGAAAATCTCTGACTACAATCTGACCAATGTTAGTCAATAAGTTGGAGCAATTGGTCATTTTTTTTTCCCTCTAGATTCTGGATGAGAAAAAAGTTACAGCATGCTGCGAGTGGATGCCGAAATCGTGCAAGGCTCGCCAATTCAAGTCAATGGGTGCAAGATAAAAACGGATGCCACACGGACAGCACACGGACCATCCTAGTGACATCCGTTTTTATGGATACATTACTATCATTGAGCACAGAACACTGTAAATGCTCCTGTAAATGACTGTAAATGAATAATAGTTTCTGAGAAAAAAACGAATTACACACTGACAGCACACTGAGAGCACATGGATGACAAGTGAGAAAAAAAATCACTCAATCACATAGCACTCGTAGTACACCCAGACTACCATACGGATACCACTCGTCCAACTTTTCTGGAGGAAAGTGGGACTGATTTTTCATATGCTTGTGACGCCCCTGGACTATCAGGTCATCACAGGGTATTGTACAATCTGCCCTCCTGTGCAATATCCAAATCCTTCTTGGTTATGGGTCCCCAACTACATGGTGTTGCCTACATCAGCTAATCAAAATCCTAGGTACACTCTGCACCACACCCACCAGACACACCAGTGGAAGGCCTGAGTGGAATAGGGCTGCCCACTTGGGGGGTTGGTTAGGGGAGGTCAGGAGTAGAGTTGAGCGCGGTTCGCGGTTCGAGGTTCTCCAGTTCGCGGCTCAAGTGATTTTGGAGGCTGTTCTAGATCGAACTAGAACTATATATATATACCCTGTACCTGATTCTTCAATATCCTGTTGGAGGACCCTGGCCCTTTAAGAGAGCATGCGCGAGGCCCGGGTGCCAGAAGCCAGAGCAGGGAGCGGTGAACAGGAGGCAGGAGAGCCGGGCTGGGGCCGAGTTGCCGACGGGCGCCGGGAGCGGGGACCGGGCTGCCTGGGGACCGCAGGTGATGGAGCAGGAAGGCTGTGGAGCGGGGGACCGGGAAGCCTGGCACGGGAGCGGCGGAGCGTGACCTGAGAGCGGGGAAGCGTGGCAGGGGAGCCGGTAAGCAAGGCAGGGGAGCCGGGGAGCTTGGCAGGGGAGCCGGGGAGCCTAGCAGGGGAGCCGGGGAGCGTGACAGTGACATACAAAAAGTGGCTGTTGTACTCCATTTGTGCCCCACAGGTGCCAAGCTATTTACAGCACCTCTGCATGACACCCTCCTGCTCTGTTTTTAAAAGCTATAATAATAGCAAAAACTGCTGCAACTTAGTGGCATACAAAACGTGGCTGTTGTACTCCATTTGTGCCCCACAGGTGCCAAGCTATTTACAGCACCTCTGCATGACACCCTACTGCTCTGTTTTTAAAAGCTATAATAATAGCAAAAAACTGCTGCAACTTAGTGGCATACAAAAAGCGGCTGTTGGACTTCTGTATTGTCCCACTAGTGCAAAGTATTTGCAGCACCTCTGCCTGCATTGCACACTCAAACTCATTGTTACTTACTAAGACATTATAATACCAAAAATTGAGTAAACTTAGTGGCATACAAGAAGTGGCTGTTGTACTCCATTAGTGCCCCACTGGTGCAAATCTATGTGCAGCACCTCTGCATGACACCCTCCTGCTCTGTTTTTAATAAGCTATAATAATAGCAAAGACTGCTGCAACTTAGTGGCATACAAAAAGTGGCTGTTGTACTCCATTTGTGCCCCACAGGTGCCAAGCTATTTACAGCACCTCTGCATGACAACCTCCTGCTCTGTTTTTAATAAGCTATAATGATAGCAAAAAATACTGCCATTTAGTGGCATCATAGAACTGGCTGTTGTATTAATTAGTGCCCCACTGGTGCCAAGCTATTTCTAGCACCTGTGCAGGACACCCTCCTGCTCTGTTTTTAATAAGCTATAATGATAGCAAAAAATACTGCCATTTAGTGGCATCATAGAACTGCCTGTTGGACTTCCATTAGTGCCCCACTGGTGCAAATCTATTTGCAGCACCTCTGCATGACACCCTCATGCACATTTTGCTACGCTAATTTTATAGCAAACTCAGGGAATTCATTGCTGCATTTGATAATTCAGAGGGATAGAAAGTGATGCTTCCTTTAGCTTTCCCTTCTGTTCATAGACAGCATCTCCAAGTCCACACCCGAAGAGCAATTTCTCCTCCACGTGTAAGTGTGGAGAGGCAGCTAGTGCGCATGCATGTGCCGATTTACCCCAGCTGCAGCCTAACTACAGTGTTTCGCCTAGTGAGTATGCTCAGCCTGACTGTGCCATTCCTGACGCTAAGTCTTCATTTTGGGATACAGCGCATGCTCCCACACTTAGTGTGAAAAGCCTCTTTGCACAGGTACTTGCATTCCGTGCCGGGTCTAAGTCCTGTTTTGTGCCTAGACACCATGCTAAAGCTGATAGTCTTTTTTCAGAGACTGTATTTCATGCAACTGACCATGGTCAGGCACTTACTGCATCAGAGACTAGCTCCGGTAATGAACTCTTTGGCCCTGCCCCTGATGTGGGGGGCCCATATAGACCACAGGGCATCAGGTGTCCTGACGATGTGGCTATGCCACTCCCAAATGCCTTGCAGAGGCCCGCCCCTATGACTTGTCACCTCATTATTGATGGTGAGACGATAACTGGTGAGGTATTTGTGTCGTGGCAGCCATGAGGTCATTATTGAAGTTTCGGTTCCAAATAGGACACTAGTTATGCCACTCATGACGTGTCACTCTGCTTTTGTCTCCAGGAGGTGCATTGTGGTCCACCCTGGTTTGGGGCGGACTAAGGTTATAAAACGGGCTGGAGCCAACAAGGAGGTGCGCAGTCTTCTATTATGCTCCGAAAGAGCACACCTCCATGTGTTGAACCCATTGCGGCTTTAGGCCAGAGGTAGGCAGGGATAGGGCGTCGATGCAGGCCGCCACCACAGTTGGTAACGCAGAACGGTTAAGACCAGCTCCTGTCCTACAAGTCCTGCTTGTGCAGCCCAGTGGCATTAACAGGCCTGCTGCTGCTGATGCGCCTGCTGTCCACAGGTGTGGCCCCAATGCACACGGTCAGCGTACTGAATGGCCCCTGTGATGTTAACAGGGAGTTTTTGGGCTGGGTGGGCATGTGGACCCTGTGATGCTAACAGGGCTCCCAGTCTCCAGATCCGAGTGGCGTCTAACTCGGTTCAGGCAACTATTAGTTTCATAGCCACACAGATCTGTATCCTCCACCAAACCTTCCAGTTGCCAACCTCTCCTTTTCCATCTGGGAGCACGGTGGACATTGACTGGTGATGGGGATATATACCTTTCTCTTTCTTTTCTTATTAAATTTCGTTATATAGCAGTAACATAGTATATACCACCTTATCCAAATCTGCCAGTCCCACCGTAACAGATGGTGTTTCTTCAGCAAATGTTCCTTTTGCTTAACCAACAAACCCACGGACAAAAACTTTTTTCCCCTTTCCAACACACCTGTTCCCCTTTCCACCAGCATCTGTCCTTTTTGAACTCATTTGGTATATGACCAAAAGTGCAACTCTGCAGGGACACCGTACTCAATGCCATCTCAGCACAGCAGCCAGCCCTCTGTCCCTCAGATGTGGACAAGTAAAAGCCCATTTCCTCCTGTCCATGACAAAGCGTTGAGATTCACTCTGTGCAGCACTGGTGTTTACTGGAAAAGCAGATCTAAGAATCCGTACCACCTTCTGCAGATACTCCTGTATACGTGCGTCCCTTTCTATGGCAGGAATTATTTCGCCAAATTTTGTCTTGTACCGGGGATCTAACAGTGTGGCAACTCAGTAGTTAGCATTACTTCGAATTCGTACAATCCGAGGGTCATGTTGTAGGTAGTGCAGCAAGAAGGCGCTCATGTGTCTTGTGCATCCAGGAGGACCAAGTCCTTGGTGTGTTGGTGGCAGAGAGGTGAGAATCGTGCCTCCTTCCTCTGCCCTCTCCCCCCAACCTCGCACAACCTAAATGTGAGCAAGCTCTCACTCATCTGCTGAGTCTTCCATGCCCATCGCCAGTTCGTCCTCCATTTCTTCATGGGCTCCTGCACCTTCCTCAACACTTTTTGCTGATACGAATCCAAGAGAACACAGTCCTGCACCACCCATACACGCCTATCACACCTGGGATCACTGGAGGGTAAGGAATATAGCACCAGACGTCCTTGTTGGAAGCCGGATCAGCGTGCAGGTCCAAACAGCAAAAGTCAGTTCAGTTCATCAATACAGAAGAAGAATAAGACCGCACCAATGCTGATGTCTTTTTCCGGATAATCTTTATTCCATAAACTCGGTTAAAAGGTGTTGTAAAATCAGCGGGTGGAGGAGACCTGGATGCGGCCCCTCACTATGGACGACGGCCGTTTCGCCTGTGATTAGGCTTCCACGGGTCCACGGGACCCGTGGAAGCCTAATCACAGGCGAAACGGCCGTCGTCCATAGTGAGGGGCCGCATCCAGGTCTCCTCCACCCGCTGATTTTACAACACCTTTTAACCGAGTTTATGGAATAAAGATTATCCGGAAAAAGACATCAGCATTGGTGCGGTCTTATTCTTCTTCTGTATTGATGAACTTTTTGCTGATACTATGCGCCCTTGTTAATCCCTCTCCCCCACCGTCCCTTGACTTCCGCCTAGGTGCCGCTCACCGTCTGGACCTTGTAGATCTTATTATCCCTTCTGCATATGACTCCTCCTGTACTTCCTCCCCTTCCTCTTGGACCAACACCTGACTCCGAATAATGCATACAGTGTGCTCCATCTTGTAGATGACCAGAATTGTCTCGCTGAGAATGGCATAGCCAGTGCTAAAGATCTTCATCGATATTTGTAAACTGTGTAGAAGGGTGCATACAGTTAGGTCCAGAAATATTTGGACAGTGACACAATTTTCACGAGTTGGGCTCTGCGTGCCACCACATTGGATTTGAAATGAAATCTCTACAACAGAATTCAAGTGCAGATTGTAACGTTTAATTTGAAGGTTTGAACAAAAATATCTGATAGAAATTGTAGGAATTGTACACATTTCTTTACAAACACTCCACATTTTAGGAGGTCAAAAGTAATTGGACAAATAAACCAAACCCAAACAAAATATTTTTATTTTCAATATTTTGTTGCGAATTCTTTGGAGGCAATCACTGCCTTAAGTCTGGAACCCATGGACATCACCAAACGCTGGGTTTCCTCCTTCTTAATGCTTTGCCAGGCCTTTACAGCCGCAGCCTTCAGGTCTTGCTTGTTTGTGGGTCTTTCCGTCTTAAGTCTGGATTTGAGCAAGTGAAATGCATGCTCAATTGGGTTAAGATCTGGTGATTGACTTGGCCATTGCAGAATGTTCCACTTTTTTGCACTCATGATGAACTCCTGGGTAGCTTTGGCTGTATGCTTGGGGTCATTGTCCATCTGTACTATGAAGCGCTGTCCGATCAACTTTGCGGCATTTGGCTGAAGAAAAAACAAAAAGCAGCACCAAATGTGCACTACAGCACTAAACATTCCAAACTGTACTTATTTTAAAAAATTTTGAGATTTTTGGCACAAAATTGCAATTTCTTGAGCTGCTTCGCCACGTCACGGCAAATCTCATTTGAAGCAGTCCTACACTAAAATATTTTTATAAAATGTGCCATACGGCCTCACATATGAATAGTAGAACTGCTCTCAGCAGCACTCACCTGGTCTATTTCAATCCCGTACCCATGACTGAGTCATGGCTGTGGGCGGGACAGGTCCAAGCAAATGCTGCATGAAGTAAATAGCCTGTGGACAAAGCCTGATGACTTAATGTGAACAGTCACCAACCGCCAAAATCTAGACAGATGGAATACATCCCAAATTGGGGTGCAAAGCAAGGTGGAGGTCAACCACCGACCAATTCAATGAAGAAAAAACAAAAAGCAGCACCAAATGTGCACTACAGCACTAAACATTCCAAACTGTACTTATTTTAAAAATTTTTGAGATTTTTGGCAATAAATTGCAATTTCTTGAGCTGCTTAGCCACGTCACGGCAAATCTCATTTGAAGCAGTCCTACACTAAAATATTTTTATAAAATGTGCCATACGGCCTCACATATGAATAGTAGAACTGCTCTCAGCAGCACTCACCTGGTCTATTTCAATCCCGTACCCATGACTGAGTCATGGCTGTGGGCGGGACAGGTCCAAGCAAATGCTGCATGAAGTAAATAGCCTGTGGACAAAGCCTGATGACTTAATGTGAACAGTCACCAACCGCCAAAATCTAGACAGATGGAATACATCCCAAATTGGGGTGCAAAGCAAGGTGGAGGTCAACCACCGACCAATTCAATGAATCCGGGCTGAAAGTATATCCCGGTACACTTCAGAATTCATCCGGCTACTCTTGTCTGCTGTTATGTCATCAATAAACGCAAGTGACCCAGTGCCATTGAAAGCCATGCATGCCCAAGCCATCACGTTGCCTCCACCATGTTTTACAGAGGATGTGGTGTGCCTTGGATCATGTTCCGTTCCCTTTCTTCTCCAAACTTTTTTCTTCCCATCATTCTGGTACAGGTTGATCTTTGTCTCATCTGTCCATAGAATACTTTTCCAGAACTGAGCTGGCTTCATGAGGTGTTTTTCAGCAAATTTAACTCTGGCCTGTCTATTTTTGGAATTGATGAATGGTTTGCATCTAGATGTGAACCCTTTGTATTTACTTTCATGGAGTCTTCTCTTTACTGTTGACTTAGAGACAGATACACCTACTTCACTGAGAGTGTTCTGGACTTCAGTTGATGTTGTGAACGGGTTCTTCTTCACCAAAAAAAGTATGCGGCGATCATCCACCACTGTTGTCATCCGTGGATGCCCAGGCCTTTTTGAGTTCCCAAGCTCACCAGTCAATTCCTTTTTTCTCAGAATGTACCCGACTGTTGATTTTGCTACTCCAAGCATGTCTGCTATCTCTCTGATGGATTTTTTCTTTTTTTTTCAGCCTCAGGATGTTTTGCTTCACCTCAATTGAGAGTTCCTTAGACCGCATGTTGTCTGGTCACAGCAACAGCTTCCAAATGCAAAACCACACACCTGTAATCAACCCCAGACCTTTTAACTACTTCATTGATTACAGGTTAACGAGGGAGACGCCTTCAGAGTTAATTGCAGCCCTTAGAGTCCCTTGTCCAATTACTTTTGGTCCCTTGAAAAAGCGGAGGCTGTGCATTACAGAGCTATGATTCCTAAACCCTTTCTCCGATTTGGATGTGAAAACTCTCATATTGCAGCTGGGAGTGTGCACTTTCAGCCCATATTATATATAATTGTATTTCTGAAAATGTTTTTGTAAACAGCTAAAATAACAAAACTTGTGTCACTGTCCAAATATTTCTGGACCTAACTGTAGGTCCTTGATCTGACACCACTCCAGCAGCGTGATCTGCACCACCTCTGGATCAAGTTAGCCCAGGGTATATGTCATACCGTATTTCAGCAGGGCTCTGCGGTGCTGCCACAGATGCTGCAACATGTGCAGATTCAAATTCCTGCGTGTCGGAACATCGCATTTCAGGCGTTTAACCGCCAGACCCTAAGACTTCAGGAGCGATGAAAGTTGTTGAGCTGCTGGGTGCGAAGGATGAAAGTGAGCACATAGCAGCGTGCCCGCTGCAAAAGGCCATGTAGGCTGGGATGGTATTTTAAAACTTGCTGGAGAATCAGATTCAACATGTGAGCCATACAAGGCACGTGTGTCACATTGCCCTGACGAAGGGCCGCAGACAGGTTTGCATCATTGCCGCACACGGCTGTTAAGTCACCAACGTAGTCCACTCAATCAATTTGTACTCCGGTCGTCAGGTGACAACGTGTTCCTTTCGTGCATAGTGCTGATGATGGGAAAGGAGTCAATGCCAGCGGCGCAGGTGGACGCAGGTTATGCTCACCCACTGGGCTGCGTTACCTTGACAGATGCAGAACCACAGGCTGAATGTAGGTGGTGGGTATCTCACAGATGAAGTACCATCATTCAGCTACAACCAATGGGAATACACCGCACCCTTTTTTAGGCCCCTCCTGTCTGCAGACCACTGCCAGACAAAGCTATGAACCTCTTGTTACTGTTACCCCCAGTTCAGTTTTATGATTTTGTGTGCTTGTTACCTGTGACTACTTTTCCTGCTTGCTGTTTATGTACCTCATTGGCCGATCCGCATTTCACCTCTGCTTGTTTTCTGATTAAGTCCTGGCCATCCCATTCTGTTCCTCTTCCTCAATTAATGTTTTGACCCTGCATGACTACTATTCTCTGGAACTGCAGCCTTCCACAGGTATTGATCAACTTGGGCCCTGTGTAATTCCAAATCACTGTATAGGGGTTAAAGGGTTTCAGGGTTCTGGGTGTCCAGCTTGGTGAGTGGCTTCCCTCTAGCCTATCCTTTACAGCCCATCTGAGTGTGTCGATCCAGGCAGGCGTTACACCGTGCCCTGGTCAGAAGGCCATGTAGGCCGGGATAGTGTTTTAAAAATTGCTGGACAACCAGGTTCAACACGTGAGCCATGCAAGGCACGTGTGTCATATTGCCCTGAAGAAGGGTCGCAGACTGGTTTGCATCATTGTCGCACCCGACCTTCCCTGGCTGCTGGTTGAGTGTAGACAGCCATTGATGAAACTCGGTCTCACTCTCCAGAGCTAACCGTCCACAATTCCTCAGCGGTGTCTCACATTTCCCCTATATTTCAAAGTAAACATTTGACCGCCTGATGGCCTTGAACTCTGCTGCCAGCATAGTAAGGAGGTGTGTGGGATTCCTTGGGCGCAGTTACAAGGAAGGGTGGACTGACCCCACAGGGTTTGGGCCGAGGTGGAGGACCCACACGAGGTTGAGGAGGCAGAAGCAGTGGAGGAACTTGTACATACAGAGGAAGGATTGACACACAAGTCGTGGGGACGGCAAGACTTGTACAGCAAACCCTTCTCCATCTCTCACCATAGTTACCCAGTGCCCAGTCAGCAACATTTAACTCCCCTGTCCATGCTTACTGGTTCAAGTATCTGTGGTGAAATACACCCTTTCACACACAGAGTTTCTCAAGGAATCGGTGAGGTTGTGTGCAACCTGCTGTGGTAGCGTGGGCATGCCTTTCTTGGAGAAGGAGTGACGACAGGCCATCGGCTCTTGGGGCACTGCAATGGGCATAAGGTCTCGAAAATCCTTGGTCTCAAAAGGGTGTAAAGGCAGCCTTTCTGTTGCCAACAAGTTGCAGATGATGAAACTCAACCTCTTAGTCATGTCATGCTGTTCGAAAATCATGTAAAACACAGCGAGGGGACTCCAACCACAGTCTTCCTCGTTTCCACTAATTGGGCAACACACACCCCACTTGACTGGCATCACTTGATCCCCCTTTTCAAAATGAAAAAGATGCTTTGCATGAAGCACTCTCAAAAATACGCGTGCCTTTCACGTCCCCTGGATGACCCAGGGGAAGAAAAGTCCTCTGAGAGCCATGACTTGTTCATCTTGGTTCTTTTTTCAAAAGCGAGGGGACTCCAACCACAGTCTCCCTCGTTTCCACTAATCCTCACCACACACACCCCACTTGACTGGCATCACTTGATCCCCCTTTTCAAAATGAAAAAGATGCTTTGCATGAAGCATTCTCAAAAATACGCGTGCCTTTCACGTCCCCTGGATGACCCAGGGAAAGAAAAGTCCTCTGAGAGCCATGACTTGTTCATCTTGGTTCTTTTTTTAAAAGCGAGGGGACTCCAACCACAGTCTCCCTCGTTTCCACTAATTGGGCCACACACACCCCACTTGACTGGCATCACTTGATCCCCCTTTTCAAAATGAAAAAGATGCTTTGCATGAAGCACTCTCAAAAATACGCGTGCCTTTCACGTCCCCTGGATGACCCAGGGAAAGAAAAGTCCTCTGAGAGCCATGACTTGTTCATCTTGGTTCTTTTTTCAAAAGCGAGGGGACTCCAACCACAATCTCCCTCGTTTCCACTAATTGGGCCACACACACCCCACTTGACTGGCATCACTTGATCCCCCTTTTCAAAATGAAAAAGATGCTTTGCATGAAGCACTCTCAAAAATACGCGTGCCTTTCACGTCCCCTGGATGACCCAGGGGAAGAAAAGTCCTCTGAGAGCCATGACTTGTTCATCTTGGTTCTTTTTTCAAAAGCGAGGGGACTCCAACCACAGTCTCCCTCGTTTCCACTAATTGGGCCACACACACCCCACTTGACTGGCATCACTTGATCTCCCTTTTCAAAATGAAAAAGATGCTTTGCATGAAGCACTCTCAAAAATACGCGTGCCTTTCACATCCCCTGGATGACCCAGGGGAAGAAAAGTCCTCTGAGAGCCATGTCCACATTGTCAGTGGACAGACACGTGTGCTTATCTGCCAGCAGACCCCCAGCAGCACTGAAGACAGGTTCCGAGAGAACTCTGGCTGCAGGACACGACAAGATCCCCAAGGCGTACGTGGCAAGCTCAGTCAATTTATCCAGATTAAAAGCCTAAAATGAGCAGGGCTCAAGTTGCACAGTAATGGCATCGACGTTTCCTTGCATATACTCATATATCTGTGTGTCCTCCTCTTTTTCCTTGTCCAGCTCTTTTGTTTTCGCATGAGTATATGTCCTTGTCACTTTCCCATGTGTTTGTGTTGTTTTGTGAGTTGTTTGTCACCTTTTGGACACCTTTGAGGGTGTTTTCTAGGTGTTTTTATGTGTTTGTGAATGCCTGCCATTTTTTCCTATGCAGTTCGAGTTCGGTTCGTCGAACATTCGACGAACCGAACTCGAACGGGACCTCCGTTCGGCGAACCGAACTCGAGCCGAACCACGACCGGTTCGCTCATCTCTAGTCAGGAGTGTCAGGAGTAGTAGAGAGAAGTAGTTTGAAAGTGAAGGAGAAAGGAGGTCAAGAGCTGGGCTCCTAGGAAGTTATCTAGGTGGCAGACGGTGGTCTGGGCCTAGAGGAGCTGGACCCCTGGTCACAGGGGATCATAGAAAGGGGCACAGGTCTGTCGAGGAGGACAGCTGGCGGCCTTGCACCATCACTGGGCTGGGACCAGGGCACGACGGAGTACGTGGACCCTAGGTCAGGGAGTAAATTCAGGCAACCTGAAAATTTACCAGATGAGAACAGAGGTTTCAAGATCCGCTCTCCACCCGCTCCAAAATCGGGGTCCTAGCGCAACGAGAAGGATAGGACTTTCCACTAAAATGGTCCAGGAAATCCCAAGCATGAACCCTGAGAGCAAGCTCCCACACTTAGCCATAGTGGGGAGCGGGACCCGGAAAGTTGCATACTACCAGGACCAACAGAGAAGTAACTTAGTGCCAGGAGGCAGGTCACGGATCACCAGGCAGCACCATTGGGGACGGGACCCGAACTACGCTCCCATCAGCGGCAGCGGTGTCCAGAACTTTCGTTTATCCAGTTGTCGGTGTCAGCCTAATGGAATGAGTGAGTATGAAAGTGACCCCTCTGCACCCAACGGCACTTCCACAACACCTTCACCGAGTCCCGGGGCATTCTTCCTACCCGTGGAGGGTTATAACACCTGGCTGCCGCACTCCATCGCCCCGGGTACTCCCAACTGCAGCGGTGGTACTCCACATTACCACGCACCATGGGTGGCATCACGAACTCGAAACACTATCCCCTGTAAATACCCCCTTCATTTGAGTGGCCCCCGGGTCTGGGCAGCTCTCGAGCCATCGCGGATCCGGATCCATGCAGCCCGGCTGCTGGCACAGGGGCGGCACATGCTCATATGACTCCAGCCTAAAGCTTATTTCATTCGGCTGCTTTGGAGCCCGAGAGTCAGAGAGGAGCGGCCCAATGCCAGCGCTGCACCGGCCTTCCTCACCTCCTGCGGGAACCCCCTCCCTCCGCTGAGGATCGCACTTTCAATTGAAAGCAATGATGATAGAGGGAGCGGCGTGCTTCCTCTCTCATCATTCTCCAGCAGCATCTGTCTGCTCTCTGGCTCTGACCGCTCTGTACAGAGGAGCACGATGACGTCATTACTGTGCGCGCCTGTGTGCTGAGCTGTCAGAGCGGCAGAACAGTGGACACGCTAAGGAGACCAGAGCAGCGGGGGAATGGGGAGGAAGTGAGTATGCATTGATCACAGTGGCCAGACGACTATGGGGCTGCATAATACTGCTACATGGGGCTGCATAGTGCTGTTACATGGGCTGCATGGTGCTTCTGCATGGGGGCTGCATAGTGCTTCTACATGGGGGGCTGCATAGTGCTTCTACATGGGGGCTGCATAGTGCTGCTACATGGGGGCTGCATAGTGCTGCTACAAGGGGGCTGTATAGTGCTGCTACATGGCGTTGCATGGTGCTGCTACATGGGGGCTGCATGGTGCTGCTGCATGGGACTGCTACATGGGGGCTGCTGCTTGATGCTGCTACATGGGGGCTGCTACATTGGTGCTGCTGCATGGTGCTGCTGCATTGGGGCTGCTGCATGGTGCTGCTAAATGGGGGTTGCATTATATTATGTGGTGCAATCTGGAGTGCATTACATTATATAGATGTATATTTGGTGCATTATATTATATGGATTAATATTTGGTTCATTATTTTATATGGATGAATATTTGGTGCATTATCCTATATGGAGGACTATGGGGGCTGCATAACACTATGGAGGAATATGCGGGTGTATTATATGGAGTAATATGAGGCTGCATTAAATTATGTGGAGCAATATGGATGCATTATGTTATATGGAGGAATGTGGGGGCTGCATAATTCTATACCCCCCAGAGCTGTATATCCCCTCCACCCGAGTGCTGTATACCCACCCAGAGGTCTATGTCCCTTCCACCCCAGTGCTGTATACCCCCCCAGAGCTCTATGTCCCTTCCACCACAGTGCTTTATACCCCCAGAGCTCTATGTCTCTTCCACTCAAGTGCTTTATACCCCCCAGAGCTGTATGTCCCCCTCCACCCCAGTGCTGTTGTAGGGGGTGGGCAGACCCCTTACAAAGGAGCCCGGAAATGTTAATGCTGTTTAATAAAAATGTTTTTATTGTATGTATATTGGGTTAGGGTACCCCCTAGTGGCCGGGTGGGACGGCTGTCCCCACAGTGGAAAGGAGGATCCGGCAGGAGAAAGGGGAGGGAAAAAGTTGTTGTTGAGGAAAGTGTGAGATCAGCAGGCAGTTGGTTGTGGGACGGGAGAGAAGAAGGAGAGCAGGGGCAGAGTGTGGGAGCTGGATAAAGGAGAAGCCGGAGAGTAAAGGAGCGGGCAGAATCTCAAGAGCGAAGCAGACCGGTGTGGGTCCGGTTTGTGGGTAGCCAATAGTGGGAGCCGGGTGAAGCAGAGTAGCCGGGCACATCCCCACTGGAGAGGACGTCAAGGGCAGGTTTCCCCCAGCTAAAGCAGTGTACTACCATCTATATCTGCATGTCTGCCGGTTGTGTGAAGAAGCTGTGAACAATAAAGCTGCTTTCTGATTTCACTGGAACACGTCTGAAGAGTGTTTTATTATGACGGACAACAGTTGCACCACCACACTCTGCCCCACCATGACATCTCCTGTCCCCAAAGTGATGGCGAAACCAGGGGTAAGCCTGATAGCTAGGGCCACGACTACAAGCCCGGAGGCACCCCGGCACCTCATTACATGTGGCGTAGTCGGCAGGATGCGAATTACATGCAAGGGACCCAAGAAGCTGGAGATCAAGTGGTGCCTAGGGCACAGGATCCGGACTATTGGAGAAGATTCCCGATCCCATGGTGGGAGGAAGAAGCAGTGCCTGCAGCGTTGGACCGGGCACAAGATGGCGGCAAGATGGCCGTCGTCTGTGAAGATGCAGAAAGAGCGCGAAAAGTTGGCGCCAAAAGAAGAGCCTGGGGCTGGCCGGTGCCGAAAAAGAAGTTCGGAGTACTCCGCCCAAAGAGGGGAGGTGCCGGTCCCAGGGCACGAAGGAAGATATGTGAAGTGGGCGGTGTTCCAGAGAAAAAGAAGAACCGCCGCGGAGGAGTCGACCTGATGTGTGAGACTGGGGGTGGAGTATATCCAAGAGCGGGAAAAATAGGCCCGCCTCCACTTCCTCAAGCTTCTCCACGGACTCCGCCGCCATTATCAGAGCTGCCGATTGCTACCGAGATGGAGACCTCCAGACAGCAACAAGAGATGGTGGCTGCGCTGGCAGCCACTAACCTGGGCCGAGGAAGTCCTAAGCAGTCTGCGGCTGCAGCTGCGGAAGTGTTGCCTATCCACATACCGGCTGTACCAGGAGGACAAGAGCGCCCAACCAAAGTGACCTGGGTGACAACGTGGGACGCGGTGACCGGAGAGACCACGACTGAGGTCCGGGCGACGTATACCGCTTGGCTGCCGTCGGGGAATCGGCCCCTGGGAACCCCATACCCATACCCAGACCTGGAGACACCCCCGCCAGCCGCGGTGGAACCGTCGACACCTGTTCCAGTACAAGCTCCGGAAGATTCATACGCCCGGAAGCTGGAAAGGGACAACTGGGGCTTTTTCTGGGACCCAGTGCAGCCGTCTCCCCTACCTCAAAGGAAGTCTCCGTCCCCAGAACCGGACCCGGTACAGGAGCGACTGCTTGCCGAGACCGTGGCCCGGGAGATGATGTCCGGCTCCCGGAGTGAGGAGTTTGAGCAGCAGTGCACCACCGGAATAGTGGTGAAATTCAATCAAAAGGAGGGCTACGGCTTCATCAAGGATGAAGAAACCGGCGATGATTACTTTTATAATAGAGTAAATCTGGACATTGAAGGCCTACCCCAGCGCCTGCATACGTTGTATCCCGGAGAAAAGGTCCGGTTTATGTGAGAGGTGGGATGCCGGGGCCTTTTCGCAGTCGGCGTAACCCGGATGCCTACCTCACAAGAGGCTGCTCAATGGCAGCAAGAGCTGGAGTGGGAGGAATGCCAGTACCGGCGGCGGTCGCAGCCAAGACCGGTGTTAGCTGAACTCTCCCACCCAAGACGCACCTTGGCCGTAGCGCCTGAAGTGATGCCCGGATCGACCGCTGACCCGGAGAAGGGAACCCCGGCAGTGCTGGCCATTAGCCAGAACATAACAACACATCCGGTCATTGTCATGGACATACCTCAGCCGCCTCGTGCAGCGACCCCGTCACC
Organism: Anomaloglossus baeobatrachus; assembly: GCF_048569485.1. Classification (NCBI taxonomy): domain Eukaryota; kingdom Metazoa; phylum Chordata; class Amphibia; order Anura; family Aromobatidae; genus Anomaloglossus; species Anomaloglossus baeobatrachus. The sequence continues at coordinate 509,314,709 of NC_134354.1, read as the reverse complement.
CCCATCGGAGGTTGAGGAGACCAAGGCACCGGAGCCCACCGTCGGTTACGAGCCCTTCCAGAGGCTGCGCCGGCTGCCCGGGCAGTCCTTGTCGGACTATGTAAGGGCTCAGCGAGCTGAATGGAAGCGAGTTTTGCACCCGGAGTGAAATGCCCTGATCGGCTTGTTTGAAGACCGGCATTGTTTTGAACCGGCAGAAGTTACTGTTAATCACCGTTTAAGTTGTTGAGCCCGGAGAGAGCCTGTTGCTGGACTGAGCCAGGGGCTCCTCCGCGTTGTCTAGAAGATTTCTTTTGCCAAGCTGTGTTCCTGCTGTCCAACATCTAAGACCGGGAGTGCTACAAAAGCCTCCGGGCAGAAGCTCCACTAAGACCGGGAGTGCCTGCCGACAGCCTCCGGGCACGACTAAGACCGGGAGCTTCCAGGAGGAACTCCAGGCGCTGGACTGGCGTACCCCCGTCGGGTGCCTTAGGGTACGCATGGTTGTCGTTATACTACAATGACTTTGCTTAGTTTTAAATGTGTTTTAGAGTTGTGCCTTGCCGGGAGGCTCAGGCTTTAACAGGGGAGGTATGTAGGGGGTGGGCAGACCCCTTACAAAGGAGCCCGGAAATGTTAATGCTGTTTAATAAAAATGTTTTTATTGTATGTATATTGGGTTACGGTACCCCCTAGTGGCCGGGTGGGATGGCTGTCTCCACAGTGGAAAGGAGGAGCCGGCAGGAGAAAGGGGAGGGAAAAAGTTGTTGTTGAGGAAAGTGTGAGATCAGCAGGCAGTTGGTTGTGGGACGGGAGAGAAGAAGGAGAGCAGGGGCAGAGTGTGGGAGCTGGATAAAGGAGAAGCCGGAGAGTAAAGGAGCGGGCAGAATCTCAAGAGCGAAGCAGACCGGTGTGGGTCCGGTTTGTGGGTAGCCAATAGTGGGAGCCGGGTGAAGCAGAGTAGCCGGGCACATCCCCACTGGAGAGGACGTCAAGGGCAGGTTTCCCCCAGCTAAAGCAGTGTACTACCATCTATATCTGCATGTCTGCCGGTTGTGTGAAGAAGCTGTGAACAATAAAGCTGCTTTCTGATTTCACTGGAACACGTCTGAAGAGTGTTTTATTACGACGGACAACAGTTGCACCACCACACTCTGCCCCACCAAGACATCTCCTGTCCCCAAAGTGACGGCGGAACCAGGGGTAAGCCTGATAGCTAGGGCCACGACTACAAGCCCGGAGGCACCCCTGGCACCTCGTTAAACTGTATACCCCTCAGAGCTGTATCCCCCCCAGTAATATGTATGTCCCCAGCTTCTCTTGTGATGTATATACAGCAGTGTCTGTGTGCAGCCATGTCTGTTAGTAACGGCCACAAATCGGTGCAGCACAGCCACATGCCCTAGAGTAGCTGGAGAGGAGACAAGCGGGGGAGGTGAGTGAGGCTGCTGCCGGCTTCCCCATATTAATAATACCTCTAATGTGTCTGTGTGTATGATGTGTGTCTGTGTGACAGTGTATATGACTGTGTATAGATTTATGTCTGTCTATATGTGTTTTCCTGAATTTCTCTTTAAATATGTATATGTACATATACCTGTATGTATATGTATCTGTATGTGCGTGTCTGTGTGTGGATGGGGCCTACTGAGACTCTTTCGCCTGGGGCCCACAAAAACCTGGAGCCGGTCCTGATGTGGACGACCACAGTTCTGTGCATGCCTTAAAAAATGGACACCAGTGAAATAGACGCCAAACCGTCTCCAAAGTGTCTCCATCTACCTCATTAAAATGAGCAGTTCCATTGGGAGTTTTGTCTGAATCACATTTTTGGGGGAATTACTTAGAAACCCCAACATAAGTGCTCAGATTAGAACACAAGAATGTGTGTTCCAGCCTTATGCTGAAAGCGATCAAAAATATTCTGTACCCTAAATTTTCCCAATTGAACCCCTAACTTACCCCCACAAAACCAGCTCTCACTCACGTCCGTAATCCGTCAAGTGGAAATATCAAGGTGTCCCACGTTACTGGTAGAAGAAAGATTCTGGAAAATGGAGATGGCTCCTACCCCCCCAAATAAAATCCAGTTACGTTTGGGCGCTGAAATCTAAATGCCCCCCTCCTTCTGAGCCCCCTGTACATAAACCACAGTAAGCGGCCACGTGTGTGGCATTAATGTAGTGGGGAGTGTGCACTAGAGTTGAGCGCGGTTCGCGGTTCGAGGTTCTCCAGTTCGCGGCTCGAGTGATTTTGGGGGCTGTTCTAGATAGAACTAGAACTCGAGCTTTTTGCTAAAGCTCGATAGTTCTAGATACGTTCGAGAACAGTTCTAGCAGCAAAAAGACCAGCTAATTACTAGCTGGCTTTAAGCTGTAATAGTGTAAGTCACTCTGTGACTCACACTATTATGAAATTTCAGTGTATAGTGTGCGGGAAGAGCGCATTCAGATCACTGCTGTATGGATAATGGCGATCGCCATTTTTTTTTTTTTCCTTGTCTTCCTTCCCTAAGCGCGCGCGTGTAATGGGGCGGGCCAGCATGTCAGCCAATCCCAGACACACACACAGCTAAGTGTACTTTTAGCCAGAGAAGCAACGGCATGTGTGATAGGATGTCTATGTCACATGTCCCTGCATTATAAAAACGAGTATCTGCCCGTCCGGACGCCATTATCTCTTCTGCGTCCTTGGTGTCAGTCACCGCTGGTGCAGCGCCTATCTCTGATACTGCTGTGTACGCTCTATACACAGCGCTGTACAGAAAAGGGATAGCACTTTCTATCAGTCCTTTTAAGGGCTAATACCGGCAGGGTCAGAGCCATAGGTGACAGGTCCGTGAAAACAGAGTTTAACAGCTACACAAGATGACAGCGTCTGTGTAGCTAAGGTCAGGGATTTCCTCGCTGCATTTCCCCATTAGGAGGGATAGAAAGGCAGGCTTCCTTTCCTCTACCCAGAGACCCACAACCCTGCCACTGTACCCTCCTGCCCTTTGCACACTCAAACTCATTGTTACTAAGCCATTATACTAGCAAACACTGAGTGAACTTAGTGGCATCCTAAACGTGGCTGTTGGACTTCTGTATTGTCCCACTAGTGCAAAGATATTTGCAGCACGTCTGCCTGCATTGCACACTCAAACTCATTGTTACTAAGCCATTATACTAGCAAACACTGAGTGAACTTAGTGGCATCCTAAATGTGGCTGTTGGACTTCTGTATTGTCTCACTAGTGCAAAGATATTTGCAGCACGTCTACCTGCATTGCACACTCAAACTCATTGTTACTAAGTCATTATACTAGCAAACACTGAGTGAACTTAGTGGCATCATAAAAGTGGCTGTTGGACTTCTGTATTGTCCCACTAGTGAAAAGATATTTGCAGCACGTCTGCCTGCATTGCACACTCAAATTCATTGTTACTAAGCCATTATACTAGCAAACACTGAGTGAACTTAGTGGCATCCTAAACGTGGCTGTTGGACTTCTGTATTGTCCCAATAGTGCAAAGATATTTGCAGCACGTCTGCCTGCATTGCACACTCAAACTCATTGTTACTAAGCCATTATACTAGCAAACACTGAGTGAACTTAGTGGCATCCTAAACGTGGCTGTTGGACTTCTGTATTGTCCCACTAGTGCAAAGATATTTGCAGCACGTCTACCTGCATTGCACACTCAAACTCATTGTTACTAAGCCATTATACTAGCAAACACTGAGTGAACTTAGTGGCATCCTAAATGTGGCTGTTGGACTTCTGTATTGTCCCACTAGTGCAAAGATATTTGCAGCACGTCTGCCTGCATTGCACACTCAAACTCATTGTTACTAAGCCATTATACTAGCAAACACTGAGTGAACTTAGTGGCATCCTAAACGTGGCTGTTGGACTTCTGTATTGTCCCACTAGTGCAAAGATATTTGCAGCACGTCTGCCTGCATTGCATACTCAAACTCATTGTTACTAAGCCATTATACTAGCAAACACTGCTGCCAGTTTAAGGGCCGTAGTTGCATTGTCAGGGATTATTATTGTTGTTTATTCTGCTGTTAATAAAGCTAGAACACCGCTGAAATCTACACCACCTCTCAATTTTTACTACCACATTTTAAGTGCACAATCTTGTCGCAATCAAAATAAGTGGCAAAATGACAGATGCTGGTGGAAAGGGGAAGAGGCGTGTTGGAAAAGGAAAAAAAGGGTTTGTCCGTGGGGAAGGTGGCAAAGCTCCATTAACATCTGCTGAAGATAGACCATCTTCCAGCAAAAGTAAGATGTCTACTACTTACCGTGGACAATCTGATGTGCTCCCTTTTTTACTTACACGAACAACTGGAACAAAGGTAGATGATGGCCAAAAAAGGAAAATGCTTGAATGGATCTCAAGTGGTCCAACAAGTGCCCTCTCCGCCACCTCAACTACTGCATCCAAAAAACACCAGTCCTCTGAGTTGTCATCCCAATCAAACTTGCTTTCTCCCAGCTCTGAAGTCTCCATCCGCCCTGCACAGTATGGTGGAACTGAGATGGCTGAGTCTGCAGAGCTGTTCAGTCACACTATAGCCTGGGAATCAGAGGTCTGCTCCCAAGCTACAGTGAGTACAGACCAGGAAATGGTCTGCAGTGATGCCCAGAACCTTTGTGACTCTGATTCAGGCCGTGAGGACCAAGTTTCTGAGCATAATGTTGACCCTTTTTCACAAACTGTAACACCTGTTGTTATAGACAATGAGGAACATACTGATGACGATGAGACGCAGATACCAGATTGGGATGACAACTTAAATATTCGGTCAGGGCAAGAAGAGGAACGGTCTGAGGGTGAGGGGAGTGCAAACACAACAATTGATTGGGAAGTTCTAGATCCCACCTACTGTCAACCCACAGTCAGGCCCTCGAGGAGGTCAACAGAGACGGTGGAGGAGGATGCAACTGACGACGAAGTTACCTTGCGCCTTCCTGGACAGAGTAGGAGTACTGGTAGCACGTCTACAACTGCATCCTCAGCCACCACTGTGCCTCTGAGCACTAGTCGGGGTGGATCAGCAGGTCGCATGCCCTCTAAGCCTTGCCTAGCCTGGTCCTTTTTTGACATAGCAAAAGATCACCCAAATTATGTGATCTGTAAAATTTGTCATGATTCTGTTAGTAGAGGGCAAAACCTCAGCAGTTTGACAACTTCTTCCATGAATCGTCACATGAATAAATATCATATGTCCCGGTGGGAAGCTCACCGTGCTGCAATGCGGCCTAGCTTAGCGAACCATCCACCGCCTGCCCCTTCTAGTGCATCCATGCACTCTTCATCTTCTAGGACTGTGGGGACAGCTGTCACACCTGGTTTTCCACGCACAACTTCCACCACTGTAACCGCAACAGGCAGTTTGCTTGGTAGGTCGTCAGTTGTTTGGAAGGGGAAACAAGTACGTGTGTACAGCTCTCTCAGACATCGATACAGGGCCGGATTATAGGCGGGGCAGGCGGGACTTCAGCCACGGGGCCCCCACCAAAAGAACTTCCAAGGGGGCCCCCACCACCAGGGCCATACTTGCCACCCGTCAGCAATTTTTTTTCTTTTCTTCACATCCGCTCCCCCTCCGTAAAGACAGTCGAAATCAGCTGTGTTTTGGGGAGGGGGGGGAGCACCTATATTTATTTGTATCTGCGTCTCTAAGACGCAAAAACAAACTGCGGGCGCAGGACGCTGATTGACCTCGGAAGTACCATCGCCTGTACTTCCGGGGTCAGAGGTGTGCCTGCTCCCTGCTCTGCTGCGGCGTCCAATGCTGCAGACGTCACAGCAGGACGCCGCGGACGTCACAGCAGGACGCCGCGGAGGAGAAGACCCACGCACGCGGCCGCGGAGGAGAAGACCCACGCGCGCGGCCGCGGAGGAGAAGACCCACGCGCGCAGCCAGGAGAGGAGACTAACCGGAGCAGGAGGATGGCCGCGGCACCGGAACAGCAGCAGGAGGATGGCGGCCTATACCGGAGCAGCAGGAGGATGGCGGCCTATACCGGAGCAGCAGGAGGATGGCATCAGAGCTGAAGAAAGATGTGTGGTGTGATGCAGAGCTGTGTGTGTGTGTGTGAGTGTGTGAGAAGCAGAGCTGTGTGTGTGTGTGTGTCTGTCTGTGTGAAGCAGAGCTGAAGAAAGATGTGTGGTGTGATGCAGAGCTGTGTGTGTGTGAGTGTGTGAGAAGCAGAGCTGTGTGTGTGTGTGTGAGTGTGTGAGAAGCAGAGCTGTATGTGTGTGTGTGTGAGAAGCAGAGCTGTGTGTGTGTGTGTGTGTGTGTGTGAAGCAGAGCTGAAGAAAGATGTGTGGTGTGAAGCAGAGCTGTGTGTGTGTGTGTGTGAAGCAGAGCTGTGTGTGTGTGTATATATGAATCAGAGCAGTCTATGCGGCACCCCAGAACTATATGGGTCCCCCAGAGCGTTAAGCCACCCATCCCAGTAATGTGTACGCCACCAGAGCTGTTTGCCACTCCAGTAACGTCTATGCCCCCCCCCAGTAATGTCTATGCCCCCTGCCCCTCCTGTAATGTATATATTGTAGGCCCCAGCCCCTCCTGCGATGTATATACAGCAGTGCTGTGTCAGTGTGCATGGTGTGCAGTCATGTCTGTTATTGATGTCCATCATGCAACACAGCCATATGTCCTGGAGGAGCTGAAAACAAGCGGGAGAGGTGAGTGAGGCTGCTTGTGACTTCTCCATATTAACACCTGTAATGCATCTGTGTCTGCATGTATGTCAGTGTATATGACTGTGCATATATTTGTCTGTTTAAATGTATTTTTGTGAATTTGTCTTCAAATATGTATATGTACGTATGCCTGTATGTGCGTGTCTGTGTGTGGATGGGGCCCACTGAGACTCAACCGGGGACCACAAAAACCTGGAGCCGTCCCCGGTTGAGTCTCAGTGGGCCCCATCCACACACAGACACGCACATACACATACAGGCATACGTACATATACATATTTGAAGACAAATTCACAAAAATACATTTAAACAGACAAATATATGCACAGTCATATACACTGACATACATGCAGACACAGATGCATTACAGGTGTTAATACACAGAAAGTAGAGTTACTCACATATTTTGCCTTAACATTGGGATCAATTAAAAATATGTGAGTAACTCTACTTTCTGTGTATAAGTGACGGCTGTGAGTGATCCTGGACTGTGTCTGTATTGTACTGTGTGTATAAGTGACAGCTGTGAGTGATCCTGGACTGTATCTGTATTATACTGTGTGTATAAGTGACGGCTGTGAGTGATTCTGGACTGTGTCTGTATTGTACTGTGTGTATAAGTGACAGCTGTGAGTGATCCTGGACTGTGTCTGTATTGTACTGTGTATAAGTGACGGCTGTGAGTGATCCTGGACTGTATCTGTATTGTAGTACTGTAAATCTGAATGTGGCAGAGCAGGGTAAGATACATGTTCATTGGATTTATATCTAAATGCTACAGTTCGTGCTCTACTGTTATGGCTAAAAATGTTAACGTTTATGGGGCCCCCACCAGATTTTCTGCCCAGGGGCCCCCACCAACCTTAATCCGGCCCTGCATCGATAGCACCAACGTTGGATGAAGGTGACATCATGTCTATGCCTGCACTTTCCTCACAAAGCTGCATTTTTCCAGGGACACCCTACTCAACACCGTCTACACACAGCAGCCAGATCTCTGTCCCTCAGATGTGGACAAATAAAAGGCCATTTCCTGCGACCAATGACAAAGCTAAGAGGTTGACTTTATCCCTCTGTAAGCTCTTGGCTACCGAAATGCTGCCTTTCCGCCTGGTGGACACACAGGATTTTAGAGACCTTATGTCTGTCGCTGTGCCCCAGTACCAGATGCCCAGTCGCCACTACTTCTCTAAGAAAGGTGTGCCCGCGCTACACCAGCATGTCGCACACAACATCACCGCTTCCTTGAGAAACTCTGTGTGTGAACGGGTGCATTTCACCACAGATACTTGGACCAGTAAGCATGGACAGGGACGTTACATGTCGCTGACTGGGCACTGGGTAACTATGGTGATAGATGGTGAAGGGTCTGCTGCACAAGTCTTGCCGTCCCCACGACTTGTGTGTCAATCCTCTGTCTGTCCAAGTTCCGCCACTGCTTCTGCCTCTTCCACCTCATCTGGGTCCTCCACCTCCGCCCCAAGTCTGCCTTGTCAGGCCACCAGCGTTCTCACTGTGCAGATTATTACTATGCTGGCAGCAGAGCGCAACGGCATCAGGCGGTCTTTAGCTTGACATGTCTTGGAAATAGGAGTCACACAGCGGATGAGTTGTGGGCAGCTCTGCAGACTGAGTTTAATAAATGGTTGTCTCCACTCAACCTGCAGCCTGGTAAGGCCGTGTGCGACAATGCTGCAAACCTGGGTGCGGCCCTTCACCTAGGCAAGGTGACACACGTGCCTTGTATGGCTCACGTGTTGAACCTTGTTGTCCAGCAATTTTTAACACACTATCCCGCCTAGATGGCCTTCTGACCAGGGCACGAAAACTGTCTGGTCACTTCCGCCGTTCAACCGCCGCAGCTGAGAGACTTGCATCGCTCCAGAAGTCTTTCGGCCTGCCGGTTCATCGCCTGAAATGCGATGTGGCGACACGCTGGAATTCGACTCTCCACATGTTACAGCGACTGTGGCAGCACCGCCGAGCCCTGGTGCAATACGTCATGACGTATAGCCTGGGCCAACGAGATGCAGAGGTGGGTCAGATCACCCTGATGGAGTGGTCTCAGATCAAGGACCTATGCACCCTTCTGCACAGTTTCGACATGGCGACGAATATGTTTAGCGCTGACAATGCCATTATCAGCATGACAATTCCAGTCATTTACATGCTGGAGCACACGCTAAACACTATTCGGAGTCAGGGGGTGGGACAACAGGAAGGGGAGGAATTACAGGAGGATTCATATGCACAAGACACAACAACATCACCAAGGTCCAGACGTTCATCATCACCAACGCGGCAGGCATGGGACCATGGGGGACAGGGATCAACAAGGGCGCATGGTAGCAGGCGAAATGTTGAGGAAGGTGCAAGAAAACATGAAGAAATGGAGGACGAACTGTCCATGGACATGGAAGACTCAGCGGATGAGGGAGACCTTGGTCAAATTTCTGTTGAAAAAGGTTGGGGGCAGATGTCAGAGGAAGAAAGAACGGTTAGCACCTCTATGCCACAAACACAGCGTGGACTTGGTCCGCATGGCTGTGCAAGACACATGAGCGCCTTCTTGCTGCACTACCTCCAACATGACCCTCGTATTGTCAAAATTAGAAGTGATGATGACTACTGGCTTGCCACACTATTAGATCCCCGGTACAAGTCCAAATTTTGTGACATAATTCCAGCCATAGAAAGGGACGCACGTATGCAGGAGTATCAGCAGAAGCTGTTACTCGATCTTAGCTCGGCTTTTCCACCAAACAACCGTGCAGGTGCAGGGAGTGAATCTCCCAGTTGTAACTTAACAAACATGGGACGGTTTTGTCATCTTCAACAGTCTACCCGTTCCAGTAGCACCGTATCTGGTGATGGTAACAGCAATTTTATGGAATCTTTTCATAATTTTTTTAGACCGTCCGTGTCAAGGCCACCAGAGACAACAAGTCTGACACATAGTCAACGGCTGGAGAGGATGATACAGGAGTATCTCCAAATGAACATCGATGCCATGACTTTGCAAATGGAGCCTTGCTCATTTTGGGCTTCAAATCTTGAAAAATGGCCAGAGCTCTCCACTTACGCCTTGGAGATTTTGTCGTGTCCAGCTGCCAGCGTTGTCTCTGAACGTGTCTTCAGTGCTGCTGGGTGTGTGCTGACAGATAAGCGCACACGTCTGTCCAGTGACAATGTGGACAGACTAACGTTCATCAAAATGAACAAGTCATGGATCCACAAGGAATTTACTACCCCTGTGTCATCCTGGGGAGAGTAAATGCTTGTGGATTTGGAATGTGCTTGATGCAAATCAAAACATCCTGTTTGCAACTAGGGCACAAGTGCTGCCACTGATGGGGTGTCTGTGTGGCCCAATTTTTGGAAAAAAGGGAGACTCCGCTTGGAGTAACCCTTGCTTGCTGTGTTTTTAAACAGGAGCCAAGATGAACAAGTCATGGTTGAGCAAAGACTTTGCTACCTACCCCGGGATCATCCTGGGAACGGTTAAGTATGGCGTATTTTTGAATGTGCTCGATGCAAATCTACCTTGCCTTGACATGCCTATATCTGTGTCTCCTCCTCTTTTTCCTTGTCCAGCTCTTTTGTTTTCGCATGAGTATATGTCCTTGTCACTTTCCCATGTGTTTGTGTTGTGTTGTGAGTTGTTTGACACCTTTTGGACACCTTTGAGGGTGTTTTCTAGGTGTTTTTATGTGTTTGTGATTGCCTGCCATTGTTTCCTATGCGGTTTGAGCTCGGTTCGTCGAACGTTCGACGAACTGAACTCGAACGAGACCTCCGTTCGACGAACCGAACTCGAGCCAAACCACGACCGGTTCGCTCATCTCTAGTGTGCACTTAACATTTTACTGTGCGCTACAATATATGGGAGCACAATGTATGGGAACTAAACTGGCGTGGATACTACAAAAGGCCTCTTTCACACATCCATGTCTCTGGTACATGTGACGTCCATTTTCACACGTACCGGAGACAAGGACTCATGTAGACCCATTAAAATCATTGGGCTTGGTCACACATCCGTGTTTTCACACGGACCGTGTGTTTGTGTGGAGCACACGTGTGTCCGTGTGCACCACATGGCGACATGTCCATTTTCTGCTGGCAGCTCGGGTGTCACATGGCCCACACATTGATGTGATCCGAGTGACATCAGTGGGACATGTACCGGAGATAACAGAGGCCACATAAAAATAAAGAATTTTTATACTTACCTGTCTATGCCGCTGCTGTCTCTGCCTCTACTGTTGCTTCCGGGCCCGCTCATTATGCTCATGCATATTCATTGCACTCACCGAGGACCCGGATGTAACAGCAGTGCCGGAGACAGCAGAGCTAGAGACAGGTTAGTATACCAGCTCATGGTGTCCATGTGCTATCCGGATGTCACATACATAGCACAGGGACAACACATGCTGAGCACACACATGGGAACACACACACACATATGTATCTTCACCACAGAGCATGCAAAACAGGACCGTTTTGCACGGATGTGTGAAGGAAGCCAAATAGTCAGTGCAGCCATAGAGAGGTGTCATTTCTACAATGGGGTCACTTTTGGGTGTTTTCTGCTGTTCTGGCACCTTAGTGGTTCTGCAAATGTTGCCTGCAAACTATTCTAGCAAAATCTTTGCTCCAAAAGCCAAACAGCACTAGTTCCTGCTAAGCCCTGTGACGTGGCCAAACAGTAGTTTCTGATGAAATATAGGGCATCTCTGCATTTAGGAGAAATTGCGCAATAAATTGTGGGGTCCATTTTCACCTTTTAACCCTTATCTAACTGTCAAATATTTAGCTAAGCTAATAAAAAAAAAAAATCACATTTTTACCAGTAAAATGTTATAATTCCACATCTCAGTGTTATAAAATTCTGTGAAGCACCTGTGGGTTCAAAATACTCACTACACCACTAGATGAATTCTTGAAATGGGGACGTTTCCATTATGTGGGTCTTGGGGGGTTTCCGTTGATCTGGCATCTTAGGGGCTCGGCTAATGGAGACCACAATCTATTCACGGAATCTGTATGTTCGACATACCAATCCTTTTTCCTTCCCATCAGATCCCCACTGTGTACTCAAATAGTAGTGTATAATTACATATGGAGTACTGCCATGTTCGGTAAAAATTACTTAACCAATTGTCCTGTCCATTTTTTCCTGTTACCCTTTGTAATAAAATAATAAAAATTTTGAGACCAAAGTAAAATTTTAGCTGAAAAACCCTACGCTTTTCATTTTAATGGCTCAATCTAAGTAACTTCTATGTAATTTGTGGGTTAAAAATACCACACCAACAGATGAATTCATTATAGGGTGCAATTTTCACACCTCAGGGGGTCTGCAAAACATTGTCCAAATTTGCGTTCCAAAAATCAAATCGCGCTGTTAGCATTCCGAGCCCTACCATGTGCCCAAACATTAGTATTTGACCATGTATGGGGTATCACTGTGTTCAGGAGAAATTGTGAAACAAATTGTGGGGTCCGCTTTCTCCTATTATCCATTATTAAATTACATTTTGGGTAAACTAACATTCTAGCGGAAAAAAAATAACTATCATTTTTCATATCCACAAGTTCTGTAAGGCAGCTATGTGTTCAAAATGCTCAATCCACCCCTACATAAATTCCTTGATGGGTCTAGTTTGCAAAATGGGGTCATTTCTGGGGGGTTTCTGATGTATAGGTACCTTAGGGACCCTGCAATCTATTTCAGGCAAAATTTGTGTTCTAAAATTCAAATATTGCTCCATCTGTTCTGAGTCCACTCGTTTGTACAGAACTTTTTGATTACATGTGAGGTACTGTTGCACTCATAAGAAAGTGGGTAACAAGCTGTGAGGTTCACTTTTTGTTGTTAGCTCTTGTAAAAGTTAGAAATTTGGTGCTAAATCAAAATTTTCAATATGACGACCTAATGCTATCAAGTTCTGTGAAGTACTTGTGGGTTCAAAATATGCATTATACCTCTGGATAAAATTCTTGAAGGGTCTAGTTTCTAAAATGGGGTAATTTGTGGGGGGTTTCTGTTGTTTACGTACATTAGGGGCCCTGCAAATATGACATGGTGGCAGCAATCTATTTCAGCCAAATTTGTGTTCCAAAATTCAAATAGTGCTCTTTCCCTTCCAGGCCCGAACATTTGACCAGAGGTGATGTGGGGCATCAGCGCGCTGAGAAGAAATTGGGTTATAAACTTTGTAGTCCATTTTGAGGTGTTATTTCTTGTAAAAGTGAATACATTTTGGCCAAACCAACATTTTTAGTTAAAATGTACTTTTTTTTCATTCCACTTTGCATTAGTTCTTGTGAAGCACCTGAAGTGCTAATAAACATCTTGAATGTGGTTTTGAGCACGTCAATGGGTATAATTTTTAGAATAGTCTAACTTTTGGGTTTTGTCTGTCACCTAGGCCTCTCAAAGTCACTTCAAATGTGATAAGGTCCCTAACAAAATGGTTTTGTAAATTTTGTTGGAAAAATGAGAAATTGCTGATAAAATTTTAATTCTTTTAATACTGAGGTAAAAAACTCACCAAATACTCAATGTGTGCACATGGCCTTGTACATTTCCTCTGACTATTCTTCTCCTGGTTTTAGCTTACAAATACTGAGGTAAAACTCATCAAATACTCAATGTGTGTACGTGGCCTTACATCCTATGAGTTCTATAGTGCCGTTGATGTCCTCGGCGCCTTGCTGGATCTTCCTATATCTCTGGATTCATACACTGACATAAAGATGTTTCTTTTTCAGGTTCTATTTAAGTTGACAAAACAAAAAGTGCTATTTTCTAATGTCATATCAAGGAAGAATACTGTAATTCCTGGGAAGAATACCTTTGTAATATAGAATGGTGTCCAGAACTAAGGAGTGCCTGTAGATCCGGAGTATGGACAGGCAGGCTACCTGTCATCTCTGTGAGGTCTGAGGTTGAGAAATAAGGATGAAATGAGTAGGGATAATACACTGCCATTCTCATTATTCCTGGTGAATGATAAGTAGACCCAGACTGGGCACTGTGTAGGTAAAAAAAAAATATGGTCAAGCTGTAAGACACTGCAATACATATTATGATAGATTCTTTTTTTTCTGGACAGACTTAAAAATAACAAACAGTCTACCTTTATTTAGGTCCATGCTCTTGTCTGATATCTTCTTACACAATCGCCATATGGGATCTGCGTGGGGGGTTTCACAGCAGGCAAAAACTGACAAATGGCCATATGGACAGATGACCCAATATGCAAAGTCACTTTGAGCAGAAAGTAGTTGTATTTGTGTAATTGAGGCCTAAGTGAAAAGTAGAAATAATAATATTTGCATATTAGGCCTCATTCAAACATCAGTGATCAGTGTTTTACATCAGATTTTGTTTAGTGTTTGGCCAGTGAGTTCGTGTTTCGCCAGAAATTTTTTTGCGTAAAAATAAATCAGTAAATTAAAAATCCCTCGTACCTGTTAGGCCGGGTACAGACAGCTGTATTTCATGTAAACAGACCGCAATACCCAGGCTGATTGTGGGTCTCACAACCCAAACTTCCATCCTCATATGTGTCTATGAGTCTGTAAGTTCATGTCAGGAATAGAGATGAGTGGATCAATCCACGGAGGATTGTCCACGAGTCAAATTTTATGAAATTTTCAGTTTTACTCCAATCAAACATTTTGAGATTTGATTCACGGTTAGTAAAAAAAAACTTGCCTAGTACCATTTCCCACACTGCTGAAGTATCAGAGAGTAGGCTATCCTCATTTTCCATTGCTGCACCGGCCTCACTGTAATGCCCTGCAACTATGACATTTTACGGATTATCATACCTTGTATAGCGAGGTCAGTACCTGGGGCATCACAGATGAATGGTTCCAGAGGAGCACAGTTTGTCCCTCAGATTCATTTTCCATCTGCAGAGTCACTTAGTAAGATCTTGCTCCCACTTGCGTATAAATATGCTGCGTGCAATACGATAAAAAATTGCATTGCACTCACACCAATGTTATTCAATGAGGCAGTGTTGAGATGCAAGTTTCTCCTCAGCTGAGGGAAAAATCACTGCATGCTGCACCGTATATTGCACGAGACTCATCAATGCAAGTGACACGCCCATGGGGTCTGGGGGGTTACTCGTCACCGGGTGTAGGGAGTTTGGGATGTCACAGCTGCCCGGTTCCGTGGCCCCGGAGGTGTCAATAAAGATGGAGGGGTTATTTACCAGAGAGTAGTGTTTGTATTTGTGATGTCACCTGTGGTTTGCGGCCAACATAGGAGCTGCCGCTGCGGGAGGTATCCTCTGGGGCAGATGGTAGTGCAGCTCAGTTGGTGCAGCTCTCCACAGGTAAAGCTCAGGCCCCTGGGATGCTGGGAGTAGTAGTCTCCTGCTGCCGTGCAGCTAAGGAAAGGGGAGGGCGCAGGAAAGATTGGACGACACAGGGGTTGCAATCAAAACTCTTTACTTACTAAAGTATAACCACCTATGGAGTGCCGAATCCCGCTGTCATGGGGCCTAGCCAATCCTGGATAGTTTGGAGGTCAGAGCTGGTGCTTTTCTCTGTGAATCCTTCCTCCCTGCGCTGTGATATGTGGGTCCCTACAGCTTGAAGCTACACTGGGACCTTCTGCCTTCTAATGGCTCCAGTCCTGTCCCGTATGGCATGCAGTGTGAGCCCTTTAATGGTGCAGCTCTTTTGTCACGGCTCCTGGCTCTAGTATGCTGCTGCGCCCCGGGCACTTTGGGTGGGCAAGAAGACTTGTAATCCTCTGCCCGGCGGATTCTGCTGGTGGGACTTGAAGTACCCACCCAGCCAAGTGTTCTGCACCCTGCTTTCTGCACTCGGTCCTGAGGGAGCTATGGCATAGCTCTTTTCTCAGTGACCATTTTCTCTCCACGCCTCACTTGTTCCCTCGTCTATCTCCTTCTTTCTCCTTTATGTGTCTCTGTTGCCTTGCTCCCCAAAGTCTTAGCTCCACCCCCGGGTTGCTGAACTAGTGAGCAGGAGGTTCCTCACCTTGTGATGGCCACCCCCAGGTCCCTACCCTAACCCAGTCCCAGTAAGAGGGAAACTGACTGTTTGTTGTGTGGAAGTAGTGGTTACCGGCAATGACCTCCTCCTTACCCGGGATGGATACATCATCTCAGCTGAGGTGCAGTACCCTGTGGCGACAAAAGCCTCAGGGGGGCCACACTCCCCCACAGCGAATCCCAGCACATCCGCGGGCTGGAAGAAAACAATACAGTAGTTATGACTGCAAAATTTTGTTATGTTGAAAAACATTAACATTTTCTTCCCTTTATGGGAGGCAAAGTTTCTTGAATGTTACAAACTCTTACATTTTCTACATTAAGACAGATAAAACACTTGTACCATAAAATGCAGTAAAAATTTAGCTTTTTGCACCTGGCATTGGCTCGACCAAGTGCAACAAATTAGAAGAAGACAGCAATATGGGGGACCTGCCTCAAACCCCCAACTTAAGGGTACTTTACATGCTACGATATCGGTACCGATATTGCTAGCGAACGTACCCGCCCCCGTCAGTTGTGCATCACGGGCAAATCGCTGCCCGTGGCGCACAACATCGCTTACACCCGTCATACGGACTTACCTTCCCTGCGACATTGCTCTGGCCGGCGATCCACCTCCTTTTTAAGTAGGTGGTTTGTGCAGCGTCACAGCGACATCACACGGCAGCCGTCCAATAGCAGAGGAGGGGCGGAGATGAGCGGCCGGAACATGCCGCCCACCTCCTTCCTTTCTCATTGCCGGTGGATGCAGGTAAGGAGATGTTCATCATTCCTGCGGTGTCACACATAGCGATGTGTGCTGCCGCAGGAATGACGAACAACATCGTACCTGCAGCAGCAATGATATTTGGAAAAGGAGCGGCGTGTCAGCAAGCAACTATTTTTCAGGTTTTTGCGCTCATTGATCGTCGCTCCTTGGTGTCACGCGCTGCGATGTCGCTAACGGCACCGGATGTGCGTCACTAATGACGTGACCCTGAGAGATATATCGCTAAAGATGTCGCAGCATGTAAAGCACCCTTTAGGCTCTGAGCGTGCTTCAGAGCATTTCAGACCACGCTTCATTACTTCTGCACGCGCGACAGATTTTGGGGTCCTGTGGTCGCGTTACTTCTGGTAGCAGAACAGGTGCTGACTATATACATGGTAGTCCTGGCCACACCTAGTCCAGTGGCCCAGATGTCCATTTCAACACAACATTTTACTATGCAGCCTTACCCAACTAGCCTTACCCAACATTCTTTATATCAGCACTTTACTCCTTTTTGGCTGTTGGCTCCTGAGGGCTGATTCCTGCCCCCAGGTTCGGTCCACTTGGGACATCCTCAGGCGTAGTGCCCCACTTGATCACAGCGGCGGCAAATTGGCTGCTTATTGGCATCATAACAATCCGGAACCTGGGGCAATGGGTTTCTTCCTCGCCGCCGCCAGGGGAGGTTGTCAGTACTAGAGGCCAGCTCAATGGTTGCCGATCGCTGACACCCTTGCTGAGATTGCACTACTTTGGTCAGTGCAGCCATACCTCGGGTCAGCCCCAGGACCTGGAGCCGCAATTCGGCGATAGAATCTCCACTTAATTTCTGCTTGCTAGTAGGGATGATCGAATACCGCAAATATTCGGCATCGCCCATATTCGCCGAATATGTCGCCACTATTCGACGATTTGGGAATATTCGATGTGCAATGTAAGTCTATGGGAAACCCGAATAGTTGCCAAATAGCAACTATTCGGGCTTCCCATAGACTTACATTGCGCATCGAATATTCGCATAGCGGCAAACTATTCGTCAAATATTCACGAAGCCGAATAGTGCCTAATATTTGTGATATTCGATCATCCCTATTCGCTAGCTCCCACTGTTGCCCGAGTTGCCAGTACAAATTCCAGCTCCGATACTGCAAAGGACTGATGAAGCACTGTGTCACGGGGGTTTGACTCCCCTAACACCCGGATAGTCCGATCTTTAAACTCTGAGAAGCTGAGGTCTGGATTCTGCAGGATCACGATTCGTAATTGAGTCCGATGGGCGTAGGACAGGAGTACCTCTATGAATTGGTCGGTCAGCAGTCGGTCCTCATTCCGCACCCATCTGGATCCACCTGCCAAACAGCTCTCATGGCCTCTTGAAGGTTCAAAGCGTAGTCCCGTACGCTGTCCTGCTCCTTTTGTTTGCACCCGTAGAACCTCATTTTGATCTCAGCCGCAGTGCGGGTGTTGAAAGTATCTTTCAGTTTGGCCAAGATTTGCCTCACCATTCTCTTTTCAGCCTCCGGCCATGATCTGACCGCCGGTCAACTGGCTGATTAAGATGCTGGTTTTATGGCTTTCAGCCAGGGGGTATACTCGGAACAAACTGTACAATATATCTTTGAAGTCAGTCAGAGTAAACGCCTCCCCCGAGTACTGTGGCAGACATGACGCCTCCGGAAGTTACAGCAATGAGAATGGCAATACCGGTGCTGTGGCTGCGGCTACGGGGACGGCCTGATCCTCCACAGTTGACATATCCGGCCAACTCTCCTATCTCCGTCAGTGGGGTTCCTCTTCGCGCGCTCCCCTGAGCTCCACCCACAATGACACGTCCCTTTTCTTCCCGCGCTGCGCAGCTAATGGAGACCGTTGTTTTGAGTGAACACTATATACACAGTTCGTTAGGCGCACAGTATCCATTGCGGGCACAAAATCCTGTTTGTGATGCCGAGTTGACACGCCCACGCGGTCTGGGGGATTATTCATCACCGGACCGGTGTAGGGGGTTTGGGATGTCACAGTGGGATGTAGCAACAGAAGCCTCAGGGGCGCCAAACATGTCTATGGCTGCGAGAAATAAACCAGAAGGCAGAAGGACCACCCGTCTGGTTTTTTATGGATACATTACCATTCTGTAGCACAAGACACTGTAAATTGTCCTGTAAATGATTGCTGAATAATAGATGCTGAGAAAAAAATGCATTGCATACGGATGGCATATGGATGTTATACAGATGACAGGTAAGAAGAAAAATGCACACTTGTATAGCAATCGCATGACATACGAAATAACATACGCATAACACTCATTTCAATTTTCTGGAATAAAATCAGTGCCATTTTTTTTACATCAAAGTGGGAGCGAGCCCTAAGTCTCTCTCTTCTGTGGAGTGTAAGCTGTTGTAGTCGGCAGGTCCTCTCTCTCCTGTAGAATATAAGCTCTTATGGTCAGCGGGGTTCTCTATCTATCCTGTAGAATATAAGCTCTTTTGATCTGTGGGGTCCTCTCTCTCTCCTGTAGAATATAAGCTCTTATGATCTGTGTGGTCCTCTCTTTCTCGTAGAATTTAATTTCTTTTGATCTGTGGGGTCCTCTCTTGTAGAATATAAGCTCTTATGATCTTCAGCGTCCTCTGTCTCTCCTGTAGAAGTTAAGCTCTTATGGTCTGTGGGGTCCTCTCTGTCTCCTGTAGAATATAAGATTTTATCGTTTGCGGGGTATTCTCTCACTCCTTTAGAATTGAAGCTCTTATGGTCTGCGGGGTCCTCTCTCCTGTAGAATATAAGCTCTTTTGATCTGCGGAGTCCTATCTGTCTCCTGTAGAATATAAGCTCTTATGATTTGTGGTGTTCTCTCTCTCCTGTAGAATTTAAGTATTTATGGTCTGCGGGGTCCTCTCTCTTGTAGAATATAAGCTCTTTTGATCTTCAGGGTCCTTTCTCTCTCCTGTAGAATTTAAGCTCTTATCGTCTGCGGGGTCCTCTCTTCTGTAGAATATAAGCTCTTTTGATCTGCGGAGTCCTCTCTCTCTCCTGTAGAATATTAGCTCTTATGGTCTTCGGGGTTCTCTCTCTCCTGTAGAATTTAAGTTCTTATGATCTGCGGGGTCCTCTTTCTCACCTATAGAGTATAAGCTTTCTCTTATGTTCAGTAGGGTCCTATCTCTTTCTCTCTCTTGGACATGTATTTTCTGTGTAATTACAAGCTTTTCAGTATTGAGATTCATGAAAATGTATTCGCCACAAATTATTTTTGGGTGGAAAATTTGGCCAAGCCGGTGAATTCAAATGCCAAAATATCTGCTCATTCGAAGAATGAAGACCAGCAATCAGTCCAGGCATTGTGGTCAGCATATTTATCATGAAATACATGCATCAGAACAGGCCTTAGGCGGGCTTTGCACATTGCGACATCGGTAACAATGTGTTACCGATGCTGCAGCGATAGTCCCGCCCCCGTCGCACGTGCAATATCTAGTGAAAGCTGCCGTAGCGATTATTATTGCTACGGCAGCTTCACATGCACATACCTGCCGTGCGACGTCCCTCTGGCCGGCGACCCGCCTCCTTCCTTAGGGGGGCGGGTCGTGCGGCGTCACAGCGACATCACACGGCAGACGGCCAATTGACGCGGAGGGGCGGAGATGAGCAGGATGTAAACATCCCGCCCACCTCCGTCCTTCTCATTGCAGCCGGGAGGCAGGTAAGGTGATGTTCCTCGCTCCTGCGGCTTCACACACAGCGATGTGTGCTGCCGCAGGAGCGAGGAACAACATCGTACCTGTCGCACCATCGGCATTATGGAAATGTCGGAGGCTGCAGCGATGATACGATAACAACGCTTTTGCGCTTGTTCATCGTATCAAAAAGGTTTTACACGTTGCGATATCGACTGCGACGCAGGATGTGCGTCACTTTTGATTTGACCCCATTGACATCACACGTGCAATGTCGCAACGTGCAAAGCCGCCCTTAGGGTATGTCCGCACGCTGCATTCTTAATTTAACAAAAAAATGCACCCTCTGGCAGACTTTGACAACTGTAAACACTGCATTGGACAAAAAACATGCATCCAAAACGCATGCATTTTGAATGCGTTTTGCATGCGTTTTGAGTGCATTTTGGGTGCATTCAGCTCTGCTATATCCCTGTTCTGTCACAGCAGCACCATAGAGCATGACTGGCTGCTGACAGCAGACAGAGACAGAGCCGTGCAATGAAAATTAATTCTGGTGCACCTCTGACGTAAGTGCTGTGACACAGGCAGCAGTGCAGGGCCCACAGCTGTGAGGTCAGAGGTTCACCCGAGTTCATTGTTATCGCTTGGCTCTGTCTCTGTGTTGCGGCCTGATTTGCGGTCACAGGTGAAGGACTCACCTGTGACAGCAAATCACCTGAGTGAGGGCTGTAGCTGATCGCGTGGCTCACTTCAGTCACTCAGGTGATTTGCTGTCACAGGTGGAGGACTCCAGCTGTGGCCACGGGTAACCTGAGTGAAGTCACAGCTGATAGTGTGACTCACTTCAGTTGCTGCGTGGAGCTCACAGTGAGCGCTCGTGCTGTATGGCCGCTCGCTGTGAGTGTCAGATGTAGCAGTGCTGGAAACTTCGTGGCCGGTACCTTGTGTGTATTATGTCGGACCTGGAGGGTTTGTTGGGGTTAATAAAGGGGTGAAAAAGAGTGTTTTTTAGTCTTTTATTTCAAATAAAGGATTTTTCGGTGTTCGTGTTTGTTTACTTTCACTTACAGTTTAGTGATCGGGGGTGTCTCATTGATGCCTGCCATCACTAAGCTAGGACTAAGTGGCAACTACGGGCTGACATTAACTCCTTATTACCCCTTATTACCCCGATTGCCACCGCACTAGGGGATTCGGGATGAGCCAGGTAAAGTCCAGGGACTGTCGCATCTAATGGATGTGGTAATTCTGGGTGGCTGCTGGCTGATATTTTTAGGCTGGGGGAATCCCAATCATGTGGGTCTCCCCAGTCTAAGAATACCAACCCTCAGCTGTGTGACTTTATCTTAGCTGGGTATCAAAATTGGGGGGGGCCGCACTTTTTTTAAAATTATTTATTTATTTATTGTACTGCACAATATAAACCCACCTACGGCAGCTGTGATTGGTTGCAGTGAGACAGCTGTCACTCAGCATGGGGGCGCATCAGACTGCAACCAATCATAGGCGCCAGTGGGCGGGGAAAGCAGTGAATATGAGATGAGCCTAATGAGCGGCCGGCACTTTCAGAAGCAGGAGAGGCCGTGGGAGAAGTGTGACAGACGCTCCTTACCAGTGATTGGTGAGTATGAGGAATAGAGGGGGGGTGAGGGAGAGAGAGAGACTGACAGAGAGAGACCAACAGAGAGAGAGACCAAGACAGACAGAGAGAGAGACCGAGAGACCTGTGTTTTTGTTGACAAGAACAGATCCAAAATACAACCAAAATGCAGTGCAAACGCACAGCTAAACATTTTGGTTGCATTTTGACACACCTTATTCATTTCAATGGGTGGAAAATGTTCACAAAATGCAATGAAGAATTGACATGCTGCTTTTTTTCTAGGCAACAATTTTGACAAATATTTTTAAAACAAAACGCTGCCTAAAATAAAGCAACGAGCGCTTAGAAATTCCGACTTCTCATAGACTTTGCTGGGGAAGTAAAACGCATGCATTTTGTCATTCACATGGTGCAATTTAAATTGCAACCAAAACGCAGGAAAAAATGCAACCTGCGCATATGGCCTTACAATGTTAAACATGGACTGCAAATGGATTGAACATTGATAGCAATCTTTACTGTCGGTGATTAAATAAACCTATAGGCTCAAAAATAACATGTATCCATATTTTTTTTGTTGACACAGTCTGCAAAAAAAAACCCAAAAAACCCAATGGGCATGTGAAGACCACCATAGACATGTTCTACCCATGAAAAACACCTAGATCTTGTACGTGATTCATGGATGTCTAAATGACTGTTCACAAAAATGAACTGTGCAACCCTATAACTGTTTGTACATGCTGGGTGTTCCACTTCCTAAATGACAGTGATGTGACAGCAGCTAAGAATGAACAGGGGTTTGTGGTTACAGCAGTAAGAGACATTTTATCTGTCTCAAACAACCCAACCTTACATGCACATGTGAATGAAGCTGCACTTCAGTCTTGCCATTCAAGCCATTGTCTGTTACAATATTTTTTTCAGTCATTTACGTCTTCTCTTTATGCTTTTTCCTTTGGGTCAATAAAACGTGTAAACAAAAATTGCATTAGACTTTTCTTTGGGCCTAAGGTACAGATTTAGTTTTCTTTGCTGCAGTGTTTGTGGCAGGGTAGACTCCGCGTGTCCACAACCATAGCTCACTGAGCCACCCAGCAGCAATGCCTGCCAGAATCTGCACTTCTCACGTTCACATGTTCAATATTTGCTACGGATTTCTAAACTGAATTTGCCAGCAATTCTGCATCGAAATATATGTATACTTACTGCACCCATTGAAGGGTTTTCATGTGTGTATAAAATGCCCCATTAAATTTCAGGGCAGCAGTTTAAGCTACGAATATGGAAATAAATGGGTAAAATTTATACCAAAAAGGTGCATTCCCCAAGAAAATACCATGCTGCGGATTTAAAAAAAAAAAAAAAAAAATCTCTGCAGATATCTGCAAAAAAACATGCATCATGCAGTTTAGATTGTTATAAAACTTATCTACCTTGCGGATTTTAAGAGCGGAAAATTTGTGCTTAAAATCTGCACCAAATATGCAATGTGTGAACGTAGACTTTAGAGGGCCCCAACACAAGAACAATATATATGGGCTTTTTGCACTCCAATAGCCCATCATAATTCACAAATCTTCTTGTCTTAGGCCGCTTTCACACATCCGGCTTTTTGCCGTTTTGCCGGATGCGGCGCTCTCCCGTACAGTTAATACAGTACAATGACAGCGCTGTAACTTCCGGGTCACATGCGCCGGTCACATGACAGCATGTGACCGGCGCTTGTTGCGCTGTCACTGTACTGTAGTCACTGTATGGGAGAGCGCCGGATCCGGTAAACCGGCAAAAAGCCGGATGTGTGAAACCGGCCTTAGAGGTGAAGTGGACCCCTTTACCTCTTGGGCCCCTCTTCGGCAATACAGGTTGCACCACTAGCATGTTATTGACTGCTTTTGAGATTAGATTTGAAGGAAACTAGACTGTTGGCTAGTATGGGAAAACTCACAATATAAGGCCGATGTCACACTTGCGATTGAAAAATCGGTCCGATTCTCATGCCTGAGAGAAGGATGAGCTATGTCCGACTGTTGATCCGTGTGCAATGCAATTGCAATGCGAGTCTGTGATTTTTCTCATGATAGTAGTCCGTGAGCAATCCGTATGTGATCCGTTTTTTCCTCAGCAGTTGTTACTCATTTACAGTCATGTAAAGGAGCATTTACAGTGTTCTCTGCTACATGATAGAATTTTAATTAGAAAATCGGATGTCACTAGGATGGTCCGTATGTTGTCCGTATGACATCCTTTTTTCTCTCGCACCCATAGACTTGCATTGGAGAGACTCGCACAAGAAACACTAGAAATCGCAGCATGTTAAGATTTATTCCTCAGTCCGATTTGAGCTGAGGAACAAAAAGCAGATCGGAGCTGCCTCATTGATTAACATTGGTCCGAGTGCAATTACAAATTTTCTCACATTGCACTTGTGCGAGTCAATCGCAAATGTGACGCCGGCCTAAGTTGGGTTATCCATGACCAATATATTGAGTCAAAATAAATGGAGTGAGTGAGAAAAAAAACCCATGCATATGTAGTGGTATATTACTCTATCATAGAACTTCATCTTTGCAGATATAATTACAGTATTTAACTACCTCAAAAATTACTGTAGTATTCACAGTTTCCACATGCTATAAATATATACAAGCTCCCTACCCACCACTAGCTGCACGCTCGCATCTGTCTAATTTAAATATATACTATATAAGGCCATATATCTCTGACTGCTTTCACCTGAGACTTATCACATCTCACATCCGTTGCCTCACTTGCCACTGAGCTTAATCTTCTCAGTTACCAGCTTTGTAATACTCACCTCCCTTCTGTGTAGAAGGACCGGATTCTGCTTTTGTTTGGTACATTCATTATATCTTATTATGTTATTAATAAAAACTATTAGCATTTTATATTAACAGCTTTTAAGGGGTTTAGCAAGAATTTATAAACAAGACACAATGACAACAGACTTCTAATGCCCGTGTCCACGATCAGGATTAGTAGTGCTTTGAATGTGGTGTGTTTTCACTGTGTCCAAAACGCAATTGTGCTGCCCCCGTGCCAGCAGCCGGTGCTGCTCGGATCCTGACCCGCTGTGTGGCTCGAGGGATCCTCCGGACCCGGGGGTCATGCGGACATACCGAATGAAAAGGGGGACGTAGTTGTACGGCCTTGACCGTATTCGGTTCGTGACGCCACCCACGGGGTTTGGTGAAGTGGGACACCACCTCTGCTGTTGTGGGATACCCGGGAAAGATGTAATGGCAGCCAGATGTTAACCCCTCCGTGGGTAGGGATGGTTGCCCCGGGGCCCAGTGTCTCTGTGCAGGGTATGGCGATGGCAGGGGCTTGCGCGCCCGGATGTACCAAGGGATGTTTGGTTTCTCACAAGTAAATGAATTGTGACGCCCTGGCCTAGCCAGGTCGTCACAGATAACATACAAACACCCCCACCCTCACTAGACAGAGACAACAGCCAAACAAAAATCCTTGTTGCCTCCCTCCAGTGACTGATGTCCACACCAGGTGGGGCGGAGCTAAGTGGTTGGCTCCACCCACCGAGGAGTTCACAGGCCTGGAGGCGGGAAAAGTGACAGATAGGGTTTGAAGTTTGCGGAGTGAGGAGTGAACACTTGGGTGTCTGGGTTTGTGGCCTAGGCACTGACAGCAAGGTTGGCAGACGGTGGTGGCCGTCTGCAGGAGTGGTGGAGCAACGCGGAACCGTAGGACCGGGGACGGGCGACGGCCCGCCGGTACCGACCGGGGAGCGAAGTGAAGCCAGCACACACAGGCAGGGCCATCGGACCCCGACCAGGCTTGGAGCCGCCGTCAATAGTCAGATCCGAATGTGACTGGAACCCCAGGGGTTTCATAACCGCAAAAGTCCCGATTGAAGGCAACCGCCCACACCGTGAGGGTATGCAGCTACCGCCTAAGGCTATGTGCGCACGTTGCGTACTAGCCCTACAGAAATTTCTGCAGCGATCTGAAGAGCACACGTGCGCTTCAAATCGCTGCAGAAAATGTCCGTAGAGAAAAAAAAAGCCAATTCCATGCGCTCTGCCTGCAGCTCCTGCCATAGACAGAGCAGGAGCTGCCGGCAAAGCGCACGGAAGAAGTGACATGTCACTTCTTAGAACGCGCACTTCGGGCAGCAGCCGAAGCTCTGCGCTCTAATACGCCGGTAGAGCCGGAGGTGGAGGCACCACCGTGATAGGACCGTGATAGGAGGCACCACCACGTGCGCACGGCTCTTGCATAATCTCCATAGATTATGCAGGGGACGCAGGACGCATGCAGTTACGCTGCGCTACATGCAGCGTAACTGCATGTAATTACGCTACGTGCACACATAGCCTAAGGCTAGAGACCCAAGGGTCAGCATCTGCGGGCAAACGGGCTCCTCCGGTACCCATACACCGGGGAGTGGACTACCGTTGGGAATCCATAGGAGTCAGAAAGAGAACATCAAGGTGCAGGGAAAGACAGCCGCCATCACCTCTCCCACCGACCACCAACCACCGACCCCTACCCACGGAAAGGGAAAACAACATCCCAACTGCTCCCTACCATCGCTCCCGGGATCCCCGTCACCAGCAGCGGTGGTGCCTATCTTCACCACGACCCATGGGTGGCATCATGGACTAAATCCCCCAAACCAACCACCCCTTTCACTCACGGGCGAGGAGCACCGCTCGAGTCCCCGAATCCGGCCCACTGCTCGAGCCACCGAGTAGCCATCACAGCAGTGCCGGACCTGAGCGTTAGCGAGCGCAGCGCAGTGGCGTCCTCCCCGCCCGCGACAACTTGGCGTCACGAACAGGATTGAACCCATCTACTTACCAGTAGAAGTGCGCCTTGTGATCTCCGCCAGCGGTGTCCGGCCGAAAATTTTGAAGTGCCGCCATCTTGTCGCGAAAATCTCCCGCTCGAGCGTCTTCTCCAAGCAGGGAAGGCACGAAAGCGAAGCCCCGCCCCCAACAAACGGAAGTGCTGAAGAGTACCAAGGGGGGACAGGGAAAAGATGTCTGCGCCCGACGGAGCTGTTGGAGGAGTGGCGGTTGCAGCTCCCGCCGCACCCGTAGATGGAAGCGGGATAGCCCCTGCTCCGGTTGCAAGAGCGGGGGGGGGGCGCGGGTCCAGCGGTCGCCCAGGTGATGCCGTTCTCCCTGCCCTATGTGCCCGGTGCTACCTGGCTACCGCAGTACGATGGGAAGCCTGATGCTTTGCAGGTGTTCCGGAAAAAGATTAGCCCGGTCCTCGATTTATATCCCTTGGCTGATAGGCAACGGGCAGCGGTAGTGCTAGGGCAGCTAACCGGCACGGCTGAGCAGGAGGCGGAGACCTGGACCGATGCGGACCGGGCCTCAGTGACTACCATTTTCAAAAAATTACAAATCGCTTTTGAGACCCGCACCGAAGCGGAGCTGAGGATGCAGTTTTATCAGTGCCGACAACGGCCTGCGGACAATGTAAGAGACTATGCTCTGCGCCTGCAAACAGCCCTCCGTACGCTGAAGCGGGTTGACACTATTAATGATGTGGACAGCAATAAGATGCTAGTAGAGCAATTCCTGCAGGGGCTGGGGTCTGTGGAAGATCGCAAGCAGCTGCGGCTGTAGGCCTTGGAACACCCCAATCTGGATTTTGCAGTACTGAAGGAGTGGGCCATCAAGGCCCTGCAGGCCCCAGCGCCCAACGCTCCTGAGGCGGCCCCGTGGCCGGCTGAGACCGCTCCTATCACGGTGGTGCCTCCACTTCTGGCTCTACCGGCCCCTGCTGCACCCCTCGGGATGATGGAGGAACTAGCAGCCCAGGTCCGCCGCATGGATGGAGACCTAGCCAAGATCCTCGCCACACTCCAGCTTCCGACGAGAGTCAAGCCCCCAGGAGGGATCCAGCTTGCCGACAGCCCGGAGGACGTCCCCTGGATGCAGCGGAGAAGGACCAATGACTCACGGTAT
This sequence comes from Anomaloglossus baeobatrachus, assembly GCF_048569485.1. NCBI lineage: Eukaryota > Metazoa > Chordata > Amphibia > Anura > Aromobatidae > Anomaloglossus > Anomaloglossus baeobatrachus. The sequence goes on along the minus strand of NC_134354.1, from coordinate 509,286,976 downwards.
GGGCCTCCTATCTGTTACAGGTGCAGCATGCCTGGCCACTATTCTAGGCGGTGCCCGTTAAACGAGCAACCCCTGGGGCCAAGGGCCAATCCTCAGGAGTAGACACCAACAGCCCCCCTGATTGGCGAGACCGGTACGTCGGAGCTTGCCCCATCATCCTCCTGGCAGTGGACGGTGTCCCGCTCATGGCCCTCTTGGACACAGGATCACAGGTAACCACTATACCATATACCCTGTACCAGCAGTATTGGGGCACTGACCAAACTTGCCCCCTCTGATGATAGCCTGACCCTGATTGCAGCCAATGGACTCCTGCTAACCCAGGTGGGATACAAGCAGGTGACCCTGACTGTGGGACATGCTGAGTTAAAGAAACAAGGGATGATTGTGATAATGAATGAACCCAGTGACCATACCCCGAAAGTAATCTTTGGGACCAACGTCATGGAGCATTGTATGAGTGAGGTGCTGAATCTGTTGCAGCAGTTGGCCGCCACCGCAGGAGGGGGCCGATAGAGGACTGTGCAGCGTGAGATCCGGGCCCTGCTGTATCGGCAACAAGTGAGCTCAACTGGCGGAGAGATTGGTGGAGTGAGGGTGATGGATGTGGCCCCCTTAATAGTGCCACCCCGGAGTGAAATAATGATCTGGTGCAGGGCAGCAGTAGGCCCCCAGAGGCGCGACTACCCGGCGATGGTGGTACCCATGCCTTCGGAACACTGGCCCGCAGTGATGGCGGCCAGAGGGGTGGTTGACGTTAAAAAGGGAAGAGTGCCTGTAAGAGTGCTGAATTGTGGAGAGGAGGAAGTCAGGCTCCCCCGTTATGCTACCCTCACCAAGTTGCTCACCTTAGACACTCACACCATTCACGAAGCTGTCCCTCCTACCTCGGCATCCCCTGTCAGTAGCCATACACCCTCTGCACAGTTGGAGGGGTGGTGCCAGGAACTACACGTAGGTACTGAAACCACACCCACGCATCAGAAAGAGGGGGTATACAGGGTAGTGCAAGAGTATGAGCAGGTTTTCAGCAAGCACCCCTTAGATTTCGGGAGGATTAAGGGGATTCAACACCATATCCCTACAGGCCTACACCCACCTATCAAAGAGAGGTACAGGCCCATTCAGCCAGCACACTATCAATGCGCTAAAGACATGTTGAGGAACATGAAGGAGGCAGGGGTCATTCGGGATAGTTGTAGTCCCTGGACAGCCCCGCTGGTGCTGGTCAAGAAGAAGGACGGCACCATGAGAATGTGTGTGGATTACCGGAAGCTTAACCAGATCACGCATAAAGATGCCTACCCTCTCCCCCGTATCGAAGAGTCACTAGCTGCACTGAGAACTGCTAACTTCTTCTCTACCCTTGACCTTACTAGCAGGTACTGGCAGGTAGCGGTTGCGCAAGAGGACCGTGAGAAGACTGCATTCGCCACTCCCATGGGACTCTGCGAGTTCAACAGCATGCCGTTTGGGCGGTGCAATGCCCCTGGAACCTTCCAACGGCTCATGGAGTGCAGCCTGGGACATCTCAACTTCAAAACGGTCCTACTGTACCTGGACAACGTGATCGTGTAGTCCCAGACGTATGAGGCTCATCTGGAACACTTGGCTGAAGTGTTCGCGTCCCTAGCTAAATATGGGATGAAGTTGAAGCCCTCTAAGTGCCACCTACTGAAACCCAGGGTACAGTACCTTGGACACGTGGTGAGCGTGGAAGGCATCGCCCCAGATCCCGAGAAGATCACTGCCATTCAGGACTGGCCGAGACCGACCACGGTGAGAGAGGTGAGACAGTTCCTGGGCCTGGTGGGCTACTATCGTCGCTTCATTAAGGGGTATACAAAGATGGCCGCCCCCATGCGAGACCTCCTCGTGGTACAGACCAAGGGTGGCAGGCCCTCTGGAACCCCGTTGGCATTGGAAGCGAAACACGGAGTCTTTCCGACAGCTGAAGACGGCCTTGACAGGGGAAGAAATCCTGGCGTATCCCAACTATAATCTCCCATTCATCCTCTACACCATTGCCAGTAATGTAGGCTTGGGAGCCGTCCTGTCCCAGGTCCAGAACGGAAGGGAAAGAGTGATCGCCTATGCCAGCAGAAAACTCCGGCCCACGGAAAGGAACCCTGAGAATTACAGCTCCTTCAAGCTTGAGTTCCTAGCTCTGGTGTGGGCCATTACTGAGCGGTTCCGCCATTACCTCGCAGCTACTAAGTTCACCGCCTACACGGACAATAATCCGTTAACCCATCTGGACACGGCCAAACTAGGCGCGTTGGAGCACTGGTGGGTAGCCCAGCTGTCTAAATATGACTTCACGATCAAGTACCGAGCCGGCCGCAAGAACACCAACGCGGATGTGCTATCCCGGATGCCCCACCTATCGGATGAGGGACCGGAAGGCGACAATCTCGAAGAAATCGAGCTGCCCACATTCCACCGGCCACCAGTCGAGAAGATGCATGTCCAGCAGCAACAGGCGAGCCTGGACCCGCTGCCAAGTCAGAGATGGCAAGAAGCCCAAGACCAAGTGCCTGCCGTCCAACTGGTCAAGACCATGGTTGAACAAGGTTCCACTGGACTGGACCCTGCTGCTCCGCCTGAGGCCCAACGGCTGTGGAAAGAATGAGCCCGGCTGCATCTGGACCGGGGGACACTGTATCGGGAACTGATCAACCCGAAGACCCATGAGAAGGTTCGTCAGCTGGTGGTTCCCCAAGCTAGTGTGCCCACAGTTCTACGGGCTTACCATGACGGTGCCGGGCACTTTGGGTGGAAGAAGCTGGAGATGCTGTTGAGGGAGTGATTCTATTGGAGTGGGATGCAGGAGTCTGTGGAGGCCTGGTGCCGAGAGTGTGGTCCCTGTGCACTGAGAAGAAGGGACGAAGCCAGCCAGAAGGCCCCTTTGCGCTCAATCATTACTCATCAGCCGCTGGAGCTGGTCGCCCTCGACTACGTGAAGCTCACCCCTAGCCGAAGTGGGTACACCTACGCTCTGACCATTGTAGACCACTATTCAAGATTTATGGTGGTTGTCCCAGTCAAGGACCTGACCGGCCGTACCGCCGCTAGAGCATTCCAGGCTTATTTCTGCCGACCGCACGGGTACCCGAAGAGGGTGCTTACCGACCGGGGCCCGGCTTTTGAAGCAGAGGTGTTTCAAGAATTCTGCCAGTTGTACGGCTGCAAGACAATTCGGACCACGCCTTACCATGCCCAGACCAATGGCATGTGTGAAAAGATGAACCATCTGGTCTTAGGTCTCCTCAAGACGTTACCGCTAGAAGAGCAGAACCTGTGGCCAGAAAAGCTGCCTGACCTGGTCGATATGTACAATAACATCCCTTCCAGCTCTACCAAATGTACACCAGCGTACCTGATGAGAGCTCGGCCAGGCTGGCTGCCAGTAGACCTAGAAATGGGTTTGGAAGCTCCAGAAGCCCTCCCTTCGACTGCTGGATGGGACACTCGGCGGAGAGCGCAGTACCGACAGGTCCAGGAGTACGTGGAAAGGAACCTGTGTCCCAGCCGAGAACAGCAGGAACAGTATTTCAACAAGTGGGCTCCAGCTGGCCCCTTTAAACCTGGAGATGTAGTGCTGAAACGAAAAAGAAGAACCCATAAGCTCGACGACCAGTGGGAACAGACCCCGTATGTCATACAACCCACCGAATGGGAGAATGAGAAGGCCTACCAGATTAGTCGTGACCAGGGGAAGACTTCGGCCACAGTGTCCAGGGACCACCTGAAGAGGTGCCCATCGCCGTTGAAGGTAGCAGCTGAGGTTCTAACCCCCAGACCAACCGGGGAGAAGGAGAAAGAGGTGATCCACACAGTAATGGGCGATTTCCCAGTGGACTGGCCTACACAGAACGACGCGGTGCTCATTCCGGTGATAATGTTCCCACAACCCGTGGAGGAAAAGGAGACGGAAGTACCCGCCAGTGAACCAGTGCCCAGGGCTGCACCTGTACCCAGTCCCCCTGAGTCTCCGCCGGCCCCACACAGTAGATGGAAGAGGAGCTGACTGTCTCCTCTGTCCCCTTGCCCTCCACTGATAGCATTGGACCCAGAAGGTCCACACACCCCAACCTAGGAAAACCCCCGCTTAGGTACAGGGAAACTACCATCTAGGGGTGTCATATGTTAAATATGTAAATATGTGAATGAATGACAGTAAATCAAAGTGAAGCTTTACCTGATTGTCTAAGTGATTATCCCGGCCGTTGCCAGCAAGTTGTCCCCGGAGGGACCCTGTGTGTTTTACAACCTGCATGAGAGACTACTCATGGACATGGCCGAGAACTGGCAGGCCACCCATGAACTTGTGGGCTTGTAAATAAGTTGAGGGGTGATTTTCCGTGTGAGCCGCCTCCGGAGAGGCAGATTGGAGGAAGGGCCCGCAGCAGAGCAGGCTGGGGCACGGCCACCACCAGGACCGGTGGCCATCCTCCGGGGGTCAGGGGTCCCCCAAGGACGTGGGGTCCCCTGAAATGACAGCCGGGTGCGAGTAACCGTACCCGTTCCCGCTCGGGTAGCCTGAACCTGGACTGGGGTCAAGGGGTGCTGCCCACTTCTTAGGGGCAGCATCAGGGCTAGGTTACTTGGGTGGAAGAGCGGAAGACATCCGTCCATCCGTCAGTATTAAAAATATTTATGTTTACATGTGCAACGTTTAACTGTCCTCACAAGAAATGCTTATGTTTGAAATGTTTACCTGTTATTTATATTTTTAAAGTTTAAAAAGAAAAATAAAACCGGTGATCGACGGGCAGCCCGCGGACAGTCTGCATTTCACCAAGGGGGAATGTGGTGCCCTGGCCTAGCCAGGTCGTCACAGATAACATACAAACACCCTCACCCCCACTAGACAGGGACAACAGCCAAACAAAAATCCTTGTTGCATCCCTCCAGTGACTGATGTCCACACCAGGTGGGGCGGAGCTAAGCGGTTGGCTCCACCCACCGAGGAGTTCACAGGCCTGGAAGCGGGAAAAGTGACAGATAGAGTTTGGAGTTTGAGGAGTGAGGAGTAAACACTTGGGTGTCTGGGTTTGTGGCCCAGGCACTGACAGCGAGGTTGGCAGAAGGTGGTGGCCGTCTGCAGGGGTGGTGGAGCAACACGGAACCGTAAGACCAGGGACGGGCGACGGCCCGCCGGTACCGACCGGGGAGTGAAGTGAAGCCAGCACACACAGGCAGGGCCATCGGACCCCGACCAGGCTTGGAGCCGCCATCAATAGTCAGATCCGAATGTGACTGGAACTCCAGGGGTTTCATAACAGCAAAAGTCCCGATTGAAGGCAACAGCCCACACCGTGAGGGTATACAGCTACCACCTAAGGCTAGAGACCCAAGGGCCAGCATCTGCGGGCAAACGGGCTCCTCCGATACCCATACACCGGGGAGCGGACTACCATTGGGAATCCATAGGAGTCAGAAAGAGAACATCAAGGTGCAGGGAAAGACAGCCACCATCACCTGTCCAGGGAGAGACACTGCAGCCGGCTGCGGGACCTGTCCATCCAGCCGTTTGGTTTACCGAGGACTTTGTACCTTTCTTACCGAGTGAGTACACCCGTGCCACCCGGCACCACGCCGCGCTGTCCCTGAGACCCTGCACCTCACCAACCCTGCCTCCCCGTCACATCATCGGGCCCCGGGACCACCGACCCCTACCCATGGAGGGGGAAAACAACATCCCAGCTGCTCCCTACCATCGCTCCCGGGTTCCCCGTCACCAGCAGCGGTGGTGCCTATCTTCACCACGACCCATGGGTGGCGTCACGGACTAAATCCCCCAAACCAACCACCCCTTTCACTCACGGGCGAGGAGCGCCGCTCGAGTCCCCGGATCCGGCCCACCGCTCGAGCCACTGAGCAGCCATCACAGCAGCGCCGGACCCGAGCGTTAGCGAGCGCAGCGCAGTGGTGTCCTCCCCGCCCGCGACAGAATCACACGAGTCTGTTAGTAAACCAAGGTGCTGGTGGCCAGCTGCAGCGGCCGGTTTTTCTCTGGTCCCCCACCCGGGCTGGTGGTCGCTGTCTCTTCCTCTGCACTAGTTGTGGTTGTGTATTTGGACTTCCCGGTCTGGAACACGGGAGTCCGCTCCCGGCTTGCTGTGTGCCTGAGGAGCCGTGCCCGCTGACGCTGACCCGTGGGATCTATGAGCCCTGGCAGTTGCCCTATCCCTCTCTGTGGGTGGTTGTCTGCTTTTGGGACTTTGGTTGGGACAGGACCTGTAATTCTGCCCTCAGTCGGTTGATTAGCTAGGCCGTTGGTTCCGGTCCTGGCTTCAGGGTCCGAGTACCCTCTCTGTGCATGGTTTCTGGTTGGGTCTCTGGTGTCAGTACCGACGGGCTCCAACCCTGTCCCGGTTCTCCTCGGATCTGCCGAGCCATCTTCCCATCTCCTGCTGTTGGAGACCACCGTCTGCCACCTAGCCAAGGTACCAGGGCTCTGACCCTGGCACCTGTCAGTTTGGCACCTCCACTCACTTCAAACCTCAACTTAATCTAACTGTTTTCCCGCCCCGGGCTGTCTAGACCCCTAGGTGGGCGTTTAATAACCGCCTGGTCCTGCCCACTGGTGTGCCTGTCTTGCCCTGAGGGGGGTGACTAGGGTTTCAGGTCAGCTGTATGTGACCTAGGTGAGGGAAGGTGTTATGCGGGGGCCTATGTGTGACTACCTGGTTTTGCCAGGGCATCACACAATGTTGTACAGTACAAACACAGTGGATGGGATTTATAGAAATCTCATTCCCACTGTGCTTCTTTTTAACTCTGCATAAACTGACCTGCGGCACTGGTGTCCTATCCGCAACATGTCAATTTCTCATGCGGAGATGCTTAAGTCTCTTGCGTGGGAAAACACAGTGGATGCAGTGAAAAATACTCTGCGTCCAGAATGCCACATAAGGCTGGATTCACACGATCGTATGGAATCCGATGCGAGTGCATCGGATGCAATATGCTAATGACCCTCATTTCCCATACTGCGATCAGATCACAGCTGCGGAGGAGAGGGTGGGCGCTGGGCAGGAGAGGGAGGGATTAATCTCTCCATCTCTCCAATGTTAGCTGATGCGATTATCGCACTGCACTTGGATATCATCCAAGCACAGTCCGATGTTTCACTCGCAGCCATAGACTTGTATGGGTGCGAGTGGCATAGCTGTCACTGACAATTGCAGCATGATACGACTTTTCTCTCATCCAAAATCTGGCTCACCATCTGCTCTCCTTCATTGAATAACATTGATCTGAGTGCAATGCAAGATTTTCTCGCATTGCACTTGTCCGATTCATATACTTGTGTGCGCATACCCTAACCCTGATTTGGGCACATACCCTAGTAGAATCTCTCACTGTTATGATTGTGCATTTACTTACATCTTGACCATGGATATTTCTTAGAAAGTTAAAACACACCTAGTTCTCAGGGTTTGAGATACACATTAATACAAATGGCTTCTTTTTTTTTAAAAACAGTGCCACACCTGTTTACCTGTAGTGCGTGGCATTGCAGCTCAGCCTCATACATTTTATTAGGGCTGGATGACAATACCAGACTTACGCTATGGACAGCTGTGATGCTTTTAATGACAGAAAGCAGGGAGAGACTTCGGTGTGGTCCCAGGCTGGATTCAACCCACTTCGCTTTAGTTGATTTCTATCCCATCTGTGTACAAAGAAAACAACCTGTAAATCTGGGGAAACGAGATGGGGAAAAGCAATGCTATTCAAGGCTCTCCCTATAGTTCATGGCCGGCCTTTCAAACTATCTTTTCTCTTAAACGTATTAGAATTTTTAAATATACAATTCCTTGCAGAATTTTAAAATTTAGACCCTACACGACATTCACGCATGTATGGCACTACAGGGAATGCATTTCCGCAAACTTCCATACATGTACGATGTGATAATCGTGCTGGCTCACTTGCAGAGCCAGTGCATTCTTCAGCCGTTGTCATTTATATATAATAGCTGACATTCTGTAATAACGCCCATGATCGGCCGTTTAATCCTTCTGATGCCACTGACTATAGCGATAGCGGCATCAATTTGCTTACAATAAGGAGCGAGCTCCCTCTTTGATCCGATTAAGGCCCGTTTCACACGTCAGTGAAAAACACTGACGTTCTTCACTGACGTGTAAAACACGCACATGTCCCTCCGTGTTCCGTGATTCACGGCACACGTGGGTTGTCCATGTGCAATCCGTGATCCGTGATCAATGACTACATATGGACATTACTCACCTTCCCCCGCTCCTGCTGTCTATGGTGCTGAATTCCTTGGGTCTGCAGCGTCCGCCCACCGCTCTCAGCAGCTACTTCCGGGTCGGCTGTTCCTGCTTTCATGAATATTCATGAGTCAGGCAGGAGCTGCCGAGAGCAGAGGCTGCACAGCGAATCGCAGGCAAGGTAAGTTGAAAATATTTAATATTTAATATGTCCGTGATTTTCTGGTACGTGTTTCACGGATCACACACGGATCACACCATAGTGTGGTCCATGGGTCATCAGTGATGCCAGAAAAAACTGACTTGTCTCTGTGCAGAATCACGGCCACAGGTGTACGCTGCACGGAGACACGTTCAGTGAAAAATCACTGATGTGTGAGCAGACCCATTGATTATAATGGGTCTGCGTATGTCAGTGATTATGGTACGTATAAAAAAGCACATACGTACCAGAATCACTGACGTGTGAAAGAGGCCTAAAAGAAATTAAACCTATTGAAAACCAATGACCTCTGAGCTTGTCTCGGTGTCAGACGCTAACCAAAATCAAGGTAGAGAAGATTTTTATGGTCAGTAATTACTGTGACAGGACGGATAGCTCCTTTCAGAAAGTGTCACCATTCCTCAAATGCTAATTTGATCTACAGTAACTCCCTGGTACCAATATTGTAATTACGTTCAGCCGATGATAGTTTCTTGGAGAAAAAGGCACCTGGACGCAACTTACCAATCGGACCCTGAGACAACACAGCTCCCAACCCCACTTCTGACGCATCAACCTTCACCATAAAAAGATGACATACATCAGGCTGTATCAATACAGGTGCCGACGAGAAGCATTTTTAAGACAGGCAAATGCATCCAAAGCATCCTCAGACCATTTGGAGAAGTCTATATCTTTTTAGTCATGTCAGTGAAAAGTTTGCTAATGGCCGAAAAATTCTTAATAAACTTCCTGCAAAAAATCGCTAAACCTAAGAAACGTTACCGACTCTTAAGATTTTCTGGACGGTCCCATTTCATTATAGCTTGTAATTTAGCAGGATCCATCCGAAAACTTGCAGCAGAAATTATGTAACCCAAAAACGGAACTTCCTGTATAGCAAATACACATCTCCACTTTAGCATACAACTTATTCTCTCTGACAATTTACAGAACCTGTCTGAAATGTTCCATATAAGACCCATAATATATGAGATATATGTCATCTAGGTAAATGAGAACGAATAGCATCACCAGGTTTTCGAAGTGCTCTTCCGGCATATTGAAGGGGGTTTTCCACTCATCCCCCTGTTTGCCACTGATCAAATAACAAACCCCCACAAGGTCAAGTTTAGAGAACAATTTAGCACCGGCAATCTGATTAAAAAGGTCAGCAATGAGTGGAAGAGGATACGGATCTCAAACTGTTATTTGGTTGAGTTGGAAGTCCAGGCACCGCCATAACCCACCATCCTTTTTTTTTTTTTTTACAAAGAAGAAACCTGAAGCCCCCTTGTCACAGTGACTATGGGGATAGCAGAAAAAACCAGGGCTCCTAGCTGACCCTCAGGCTACGAGTCCCTATGCTATCCCTAGTTGCAGGGAGACCCTTAAAGGTCATGATGCCTGAGTCACCTTTCTGGCCCTGTTCTTGAGCAGCCCTGATCTGATACCAATCTCCCTCCCTAAGGGGGGACTTGAACAGAAGTGAAATTAAACCAACAAAAATAGACAGACAGGGGACATGAACATTCTTTCACACATCCCATGCTCAGAGAGGTATAACACAATAAAAGATAAGGAGGAAAACAAGAGCAGGGAGGAAACAACAAGATGATGGGTAAACTCCAAAAACACACCAGACAAAAAAAAATTCCAGATTGTCTGGGACACCAAAACACACAGACCAACACAGTATAACCTATAGCTGGCATAGGTAGAAAATTTCATCCAGCTTAAATATAAGAGGAGCAGATGTGATTGGCTTCCATACAACATGTGTTAAAAGGAGCCTAATAAGCAGGCTAGCAGAGATTAAGTTTTGCTACCCTGACTATGACTGAACACACAATCGGTCGACCCCTGAGTCTGCCCGTGTTGATTAGTGACACCAGTGAAACTGTGACGCCCTGGACTAGCCAGGTAGTCACAGGTAGTCCCTTGCACAAACACCCGCCCCTAAAAAGGTACCAGCAGACAACCTTAAAACCCTGAGTCACCCCTCTCAGGTTCTGACGTTCACACCCTGGGGGAGGAGCCAGGCAGTTGGCCACGCCCACCGAGGAGTTCGGATGGCCTGAGGCGGGAAAACACACAGAGATCTGTTTTGGAGGTGAAAGGGAGAGGAAAGGAGAGGAGTAGGGAGAGAGTTAGGAGGAGAATACATCTGTCAGGGACCTGTGTCGGAGCCCGGATACCCTGTGGCCAGGAGGCAGATGGTGGTGGCCGCCTGCAGGAGTTGGGATTACAGCTACAGCCGGTGGAACCGTAAGGGACCGGGACCGGGTAGTGGCCCGCCGGTACCGAACCGGGGAACCGATTGGAAACCAGAGCACCAGGAGGGGTACTGAGACCCAGTACGAGGCTCAGAAGCCACTGGACCGAGTCGAATATCCTGATTGGGGTCTGGACTTAAGGTCCTTTCCCACCCAAGACCCGACTGAAGACAACAGCCCAACCAGAGGGATAGAAAGCCACCGCCCAGGCATCGAGATCCCACGCGCCAGCGTCTGCGGGCAAAGGGGCTACACCGGCGCACACAAAGCTGGGGAGCGGACTACCGTTGCTCAGGCATAGGAGTCATCATTTCTACCAAAAGTGAGGTGCAGGAGAAAGGCGGAAACCACCAACGTAAAAAGGGGAGAAGCGTAGCCAGCTGTGGGCACCGTCCACCATCTTGTTTGATTTACCAGAGACTCCAGTGTGTCTGTAATAGTGAGTACAACAGTGCCCTCGGGCCTCACACCGCACCAACACACCAGCACGCATCCATTCCCCCTCCTCAGCACTTTCGGGCCCCTGGGACCATCATCCCCCTACCCACGGAGGGGTCAACACCAAGCTGTGCAACACCGTGCCCGGGAGCCTAGTCAATGGCAGCTGTGGTGTCCATCCATTCACCACAACCCGTGGGTGGCGTCACGAACTTAATCCCCAACACAACCGCGGCCTCGGCCGTAGACATCCCCCCACCGAACACCACCCCTCACGTAGTGCCAGCATTCCCTTCAGAGCGACGTGACCCCCGGGTCCGGGAGGAGCTCGAGCCACCCACCAACGAGCACGGATCCGAGCGGCTTGGCAGCTGGCCGAGCCCCGGGGTGGTACTAAACCATCGAGCATAGTGTCAAAGTGTGCAATGTGAAGAGAGCCTGACACCACCATGACAGTCAGCGAAGTTCGGGCAAAAATCTGTGCGACACACTGGTGATGAAGACGGCTTAATATTCCCCATCACTAAACTCTCCGTTATGTACTCTTTGAGAGCTCATCTCTCAGGACCTGACAAACTATACAGTTTATACTTAGGTAATTTAGCCCCCACACCAACAATATGGTGCAGTCATAAGGCCTATGAGGCGGCAACTCCTGCCATCCCCCCTTTAAGAACATATCACTAAAATCAGAGAGAGGACCAGGAAGACTTATGGTGATTACCAAAGTACAGGTTCCTAGATATTGGTCTTTACAATATGTGCTCCATTTTATTATCTCTTAAGTAGAGATCAGCGAACCTTTGGAAGTTCGATTCGCAGTGCACATTTGAACCTTAAATAAGGTTTGGTTTGTGACCATGACTTGAACCGAACCTCAATGAAAGTCAGTAATTGGGCAGTTCATGTCTCCACCCACATGCAACCAGCCATTAGCCGTACACTTCTAGGGGCGGGTGGCCAAGGTTTTTCAAATTTTTTTTTTGTGTGTGCACATCAGATTATACTGATTTTAACCTCAGTGTGAGCCGTTCAAACACTGCATGCGGCTTGAATAGGGCTTAGCATAAGTCATATCCAAGCACAGTGCTGCTTGCTTGACTGGTTTGCACTTGTAACTGACTCGAACTTCGAACTTGTTTTTTTGGAAGTTGGTTTCCAAACCCGAGGCTCAAGCTCGCTCATCTCTACTCTTGAGTTTGACCCCTGACGAAGGTTCTATACTGAAATGCGCATCGGGCATATTTCCACTGTAGTTACAAATGAGTAAGGTAATATATGTCTTACCATGTTGATTGATGGGATCACGTAATCAATATAGTCCAGGTTTGGGTCCTTATTCACTGGCGGTTTCACATGTGTCCTGTATGTGCTGTGAGTGATTACTTCATCTCCACTGTGAGGCTGGTAATGCCATGTCTGGCTTATAACTTGTGAATCTAGCAATTGTGCTTGTTGCAGCACCTATATTGAAATCCATGAGCAAGTGTTCTTTGATAACATATTATGTATATGATTGTGTTGGTTGGCTATGTCTATATTTATATATATTTAGAATTCTTCATGGATATTTTTGTTGCTGCAATCATTCACTTTGTGGTTGAGATTATTATTATCTCTTATGTATATATAATAAATATGGTAATTTTATCTTTTTGTGAGGCTTATCAAATATTCTAAATACCTTTTTGTTAGCGCAGTTTGCGTTTTCTGAGATAGGCTCATCTGATCATTTGTTGTAGCACAAAAAAACGTTTATATGCAAGTAGCTTCTGCATGCATATGTACAAAATCTGATTATATGATATGTATAATCATATTTACTATGATCAGTTTATATATGCTTTTTGGAGCTGTACCATCTACTTTACATTAAAGTTTAATTTCATCTCTATGAGTATATATGGAAACATCTGTAGTTACCTTTGGTGACTGCCTATATGTAGTCCCAGTCCTTGTGCTGTATTTGATATATTTTTGTATCCATCATCTCATAAGTATCATATGTATCCTTGAAAGATTGTCTTAAAATCTCAATGATTTACTGTACCCATGTAATTATACAGTGATGTATTTCCGTACCTTTCCCCTCCTTCACCTTTTTCTAATAAAGAATTTGCATTATAAATTGACCATTTTCAATCCCCTCAGTGTTTTTGGTTGTTTGTTATACAATTAGTGATTTGGTCTAAATATGGTCCTTATGCTCTACAATATTCATAGATCTTTATATGTGCATTCTTTTGATTGTTAATATGCAGATCTTTTCAATACTAACGTTTGTAACAGTAGGGTTATGTAATACTAAATAGGGAAATCCTAATACTACTTGTACAGGAAGACCCTTGAGAACATAACTTGATATGCGCTCCGAATGAAGCACACCTACATGGAGTTACAGCCCCTGAACACACTCAAAAAGCCCTGCTGAGTAAGTGGTGATGAATCAATGGAAAATATTTGCAGCTTATTTGATAATTCCTTGAAAGCAAACACTGAGGAACGAGCAATCAATTCATCAATCATGTTTGCCCCTGAATCACTATCAAGAATATCTGTAATAGAAACTTTTAGGGCTCATGCGCACGTTGCGTACTTGCATGCATTTACGCTGTGTTTATTACTGGAGCGTAAATGCATGCGTCCTGCATCCCCTGCACAATCTATGAAGATTTTGAATGATACGTGAGCACTTTGCTTTTATGAACGCAGCGATTTGGGTGCTAAAATATTGACCCAAATCCGTGCGTTCATAAAATGAGCATGTCAATTAATGTGCGCTTTGGATACAGCTCCCACTCTGTTTATGGTGGGGGCAGCAGCCATAGCGCATGAAATAGGCTTTTTTATACAAAAAAACTGCATCCATTATGCAGTGTTTCTGCAGCGATATGACGCGCACATGTGCTGTCAAATCACTGCAGAATGTTCAGCAGTTACGTGCGCACGAGCCCTTAGGCTCCTAAACTTACCACGTACAGGTAACATTGAGACATCATTGTGGAGGATATATGTAGACCCGGGTTGGAATCCGGCAAACAACCTGGTCTAGGAGTTTTCCGGCTGCCATCTTTCCTTGGGCTCAGAGGTTCATGCACTGATACAGTGTTCCTTTTTGCCAAAGAAAAAAAAACCTCTGCACTCTTAGTAGAGTGAAGATTCTACCCCCTAGGAACATCCCTCCAAGCTGCATGAGCTCAGGTGAGGCCTCTGGAGGTAATGCCGGTACTGTAACACCTTGGTGAGTATAAAAACTCCTATGATTTACTCGTTTCAGACACTCAGTTCTTAGTCATAATCATAAGGACTGAGTGTCTGAAACGCGTAAATCATTGGAGTTTTTATACTCACCATGTTTTTTAATTACTAAGTAATAAAGATTACTTTTTAATCTTCCTCAAATTTTTTCTTCTATGGACGTTTTTGTGCTGAATTTCCTCCCTGTCTTGATTGATTGCAGCCTCCCTTGTCCACCGAGCACCGTCCAGGAGTCTTCATCCAGCTTTGAATCAAACAACTAACTGGTGAGCTTTAAACTTTCTAGTTTTACACTGTAATACCTTCCCAGAAAGTTTTGGTTTCATGGGACCTCTGCCAAAATCACACTCTAAAGAAGGAGGGTCTCACACATAATCAATGCCTAATTTACCCTCTCAGACAAACCCTGGAAAACTGGCTTTTCAGAGCAGAATCATTCCACTGTGTGTTTGTGAACCAGCACCGGAATTCAGCTCAATAATCTTCAGCAGGTTGATTACCCTATTGTAGTGAATGCACCTTAAACTCGGCTAAACATGTTTTATCCGGATCATCATAGATGAGACTAAAGGGCACTTTACACGCAGTGACATCGCTAGCGATGTCACTCGTGAAAGCACTTGATCCCATCGTTTGTGCATCACGGGAAAATCGCTGCCCGTGTAGCACAATATCACTAGTACCCGTCACACATACTTATCTTCTTAGCGACGTCGCTGTGGGCGGCGAACAGCCTCTTTTCTAAGGGGGCAATTCATGCTGCGTCACAGCGACATCACACGGCAGGCGTCCAATAGAAGCGGAGGAGCGGAGAGCAGCCGCATGAAAGTTACGCCCACCTCGTTGCCAGAGGACGCAGGTACGTCGTTCTTGGGGTGTCACACGTAGCGATGTGTGCTGCCTCAGGAACGACAAACAACCTGCGTCTAGCACCAGCAACCATATTTGGGAAATGGACGATGTGACAACAATCATCGATTTGGTGAGTATTTTGCATCGTTAGCGGTTGCTCGTACGTGTCACACACAACGACGTCGCTAACGAGGCCGGATGTGCGTCATGAATTCCGTGACCCCCAACGACATCTCGTTAGCGATGTCGTTGCGTGTAATGGGGCCTTTAGTGTCGAAAAAAATCTGTCCACCATAAATAATGGTGAATCAGAGAGCAAGGGAAAGGCCCATGCTTGTGGGTCTCCACTCAAGAGCGAGACAATAATTCCAACCCGCTGTTCCTCACCACCAGAGGAAGTGTAACTTACACGCCTTTTTGAAAGTAACAATTCGGCTGCGTTCCACCAAACATCTTTTAAGGAGTGGCCATTGGGTTCAGATGATCCAGCGACCAGGAATGATTGCTCCAGTGTGGCAGACTGAGTTTGCTGCTGTACTGTCCCCTTTAATTCAGCCACCTGAAGAGACAAGGTCTGCAATTGTCTTGCGACTGCAGCAAGAATGTAGTAAAAGTTTAACCAGCTATAATGTCATGATGTGATTGTAGGATAGTGAGGGACAGGGGCTCCTATGCTGTCCCTCACACTATGGTTTGCTAGGCTACCCCTAACCTCAGGGTTACCACTAATTATGGAGATACCTGAGTCTCATTCCTGACTATGCTCCTGACCAGAACTAATCTGATTTTCCCCTCCTACCAGAGACGGAAGGGGCAAGAGTGAGATGGAAACACAGATAAAAACAGCCAGGTAAAAACCTCTGACACACTGAAAACCCACAGGAACAAACAATGAGAGTCTCAGGAGAAAAGCCAGAGCAGGAAGGTAGCAATAAGAAAGACAACAAGGGTTAAAGGGAACCTGTCACCAGAATTTTCGCTATTAAACTAAAAGAATCCCCTTCTGCAGCTCATGGGCTGAATTCTATAAAGGTTCATCTTGCTACTGGCCCCCCTATAAATATTACCTTTTGCTATGGTAATGAGGTTTGTTGGCCCCGGGGGCGGGCTGAATTTTGTCTGTTATCCCCCCTCCTGCCGCTGTTCACCATCGCCCAGTGTTCATTTACATAGATGAGGCCACCGCCCTCATCTTCTGCAGTGCTCCGGGAGTCTCGCACATGCGCAGTGGCACTACCATGGGACTGGCCTTTTTCTTAACAATCTTATGAAGGCTGCAGTTATCCCAGTTGCTAGTGCACCTTTTTCTACCACACTATTTCCTTCCAGTTACATTAATAAGCCTAGATACCGCACTCTGTGAACAGCCAGCTTATTTAGCAATAACCTTTTCTGGTTTCCCCTGCTTGTGAAATGTGTCAATGATTGCCTTCTGGAAATAGAATCACAGAATGGTAGCGTTGTAATGGACCTCCTGGCTCATCTTGTCCAACCCCCTGCTCAAAGCAGGATTCACGAAATCATCCCAACAGATGTCCATCCAACCTCTTTTTAAAGACTTCCATTGAAGGAGAACTCACTTGTGGCAGCCTGTTCCACTCGTTGATCACCCTCACTGTCAAAAAGTTTTTTCTAATATATAATCTGTCTTCTCCCCATCAGTTTCATCCCATTGCTTCCAGTCTTTCCTTGTGAAAATCAGAATAAAACTGATCTCTCTACAGTGTGACAACCTTTAAGATATTTGCAGACAGCTATTATGTCTCCTCTCAGTCTTCTCAGTCATCTGTCAAGTCAGCAGTCTTCCCCATAATTGTGTAGCCTACTGAACCAGACTAAGGGGTTATTTTAAATGCTTAGGAAGCCTTTGCAGGTGGTTTGTGGTAATAATTATCCTAATTTTCTGAGATAATGACTTTTGGGTTTTCATTGGCTGTAAGCCATAATCAACAACATTAACCAAAATAAACACTTGAAATAGATCACGCTATTTGTAATGATTCTATATAATATATGTGTTTCCCTTTTTGTATTGAATTACTGAAATAAATTAACTTTTGATGATATTCTAATTAATTGATATGTACGTATAGTCCATATTTTCTGAAGACGTTTATTATTGGCAATGGGAGGCATTCAAAAGCTGAATTATTTCATAGGATAATAAGAATGCTCAGAGAAGAATTGTTGATGTGGCATGTTTTCTTGAAAATATTTCATGCTAGGGCTCATTGTCATAAGGATGAGGTGTTTAGATTTATTTACAATTGCTTATAGATGCAGCAAATTTTGGGGGTTTTGTCGTGGTTTGGCGGCAGTTGTAGTGTAGGCCAGTTAAGCCAGAAATTTCACATTCTTGTGTTTTTACAGCCAAATTGACATTATTGGAGTTACGGTATTCCTCCTACTAATAGTGATTGAGATTGGGGATGAGGGGTATTCAAGGAAAACAAGCTCATTTATTTTTGGTTAGATACCATGTCAGCAGGTTATGTGGTCAATTGTTTATTCTCTTCTTCTCTTCCTGTTTTGGCCATCTTTCATCATCTTCTGTTGTGCTATTTGTAGTTGAATACTTGGTTTAGTGCTTGACATGTTCTGTAGCTAGATAATAATGTTTTCTGATGGCTTATTTCGTTCCCAGATTATATGCTTTAGGGAACTTCATCTGAATACCTTGGTGGTCAGGATTTCTTGGCTAGAACAATTATGATCTTTAGCTAAAGTGCCACTCCACCGTTTGCTTTTTTCCAATGCTGGAGTGTTGCTTTAAATCTAAGCCCGCCTAACCCCTGTTGTGTCGCCCAGGGTTATAAAGTACTCGGTCCCGGGCGGTGTATAACTAGGGAATGTCACTTTGGGACCATTGCCCGGTCCTGTGCCCTGTGTGCTTTTTAAAAGGGGAATATTTACAGGGGATTTGAATAATGTTTACACGTGACGCTGCTTGCGGTGTTGTGGCTATGAGGATGGAGCCGCCGCTGCACAGTTTTCACTACTGGGGCTGGTGTTAGTGGCAGCCTGGATGTTAGGCCCTCCGCAAGCAGGGCCAGGCCCCAGAGGATAAGTGATGCAGATAGGTATTGAAAGAAGGTAGGCCACACAAGGGGTTGCAGTGTAACTAGTTCTTTTACTCACTGCAAGCTGGTACAGGTCAACCGAGGCTGGCTGGTCTCAACTGCAGGTCCCCTTAGGTCCCAGTGCCAGTTTAGTGACCTGGTGGCTTCTATACCTCTGCACCTGTCTTTGGTTGGTAGGTCTCCGTGGCTTGAAGCAACTGGAGGTCCCCTCCTGGTTGTCTTTTACAGCAGTCCGTATGACAGTAGTGTGATCCCTGTGGGGTTGGAGTCACTGGTCCTGTCCCCGGTTCTCCCATTGCTACTGTGTTCCGAACTTAAAGGTCAATGAGGTCCTTGATGGTCCCCTCACTGTGCATATTTTATCAGGTCTGCCTGGAGCGCTTGCCTGACCTAGGACTCTGTACCACGTTGGTGCATAGTTCCGGGAGTACTCCACCGGCAACCAACCGCCTGGGCCCTCAGGTCACTGTCACACTCCTAACAGTACTTCCTCTCTCTTTCACTGTCATCAACTCCCTACTCTTTGTCTGTCCACTGTCTGCCACTCCCACCTGGTCATCTAGTGGACCGGATCAGCTCCACCTCTAGGTGGCCATCCATTGGTCCGACCCTAGCCCGTTACCATCCATGGGGAATTCTGGACGAAAAACAGGGATTATCTGGAGTGTTTGGTTGTTACCAGTCTTCTGGGTCCCTAGAGGGTAGGCCCGGCATCCTGGTGCGGATGCAGTACCTTGTAGCTCTCTGATGGCTTCAGGGGCGCTACACTGTCATATACTCACCTTCTGGTGTCTTCACTTTTTACTAATGCTGCTCTGGTCCTGCTGCGCCATCTTGTGCCCGTAACTTCTGACTGGCCAAAAGTCAGATGTTATGCCATAAGCACTGAAAGCATCTCTGTTAGTGATGGGCGGACCAAGACTGTAAAAGTCCAGATCCGCGCGGGGTCACATACAGTTAGGTCCAGAAATATTTGGACAGTGACACAATTTTCGCGAGTTGGGCTCTGCATGCCACCACATTGGATTTGAAATGAAACCTCTACAACAGAATTCAAGTGCAGATTGAAACGTTTAATTTGAAGGTTTGAACAAAAATATCTGATAGAAATTGTAGGAATTGTACACATTTCTTTACAAACACTCCACATTTTAGGAGGTCAAAAGTAATTGGACAAATAAACCAAACCCAAACAAAATATTTTTATTTTCAATATTTTGTTGCGAATCCTTTGGAGGCAATCACTGCCTTAAGTCTGGAACCCATGGACATCACCAAACGCTGGGTTTCCTCCTTCTTAATGCTTTGCCAGGCCTTTACAGCCGCAGACTTCAGGTCTTGCTTGTTTGTGGGTCTTTCCGTCTTAATTCTGGTTTTGAGCAAGTGAAATGCTTGCTCAATTGGGTTAAGATCTGGTGATTGACTTGGCCATTGCAGAATGTTCCACTTTTTTGCACTCATGCACTCCTGGGTAGCTTTGGCTGTATGCTTGGGGTCATTGTCCATCTGTACTATTAAGCGCCGTCCGATCAACTTTGCGGCATTTGGCTGAATCTGGGGTGAAAGTATATCCCGGTACACTTCAGAATTCATCCGGCTACTCTTGTCTGCTGTTATATTTTCAATAAACACAAGTGACCCAGTGCCATTGAAAGCCATGCATGCCCATGCCATCACGTTGCCTCCACCATGTTTTACAGAGGATGTGGTGTGCCTTAGATCATGTGCCGTTCCCTTTCTTCTCCAAACTTTTTTCTTCCCATCATTCTGGTACAGGTTGATCTTTGTCTCATCTGTCCATAGAATACTTTTCCAGAACTGAGCTGGCTTCATGAGGTGTTTTTCAGCAAATTTAACTCTGGCCTGTCTATTTTTGGAATTGATGAATGGTTTGCATCTAGATGTGAACCCTTTGTATTTACTTTCATGGAGTCTTCTCTTTACTGTTGACTTAGAGACAGATACACCTACTTCACTGAGAGTGTTCTGGACTTCAGTTGATGTTGTGAACGGGTTCTTTTTCACCAAAGAAAGTATGCGGCGATCATCCACCACTGTTGTCATCCGTGGACGCCCAGGCCTTTTTGAGTTCCCAAGCTCACCAGTCAATTCCTTTTTTCTCAGAATGTACCCGACTGTTGATTTTGCTACTCCAAGCATGTCTGCTATCTCTCTGATGGATTTTTTCTTTTTTTTCAGCCTCAGGATGTTCTGCTTCACCTCAATTGAGAGTTCCTTAGACCGCGTGTTGTCTGGTCACAGCAACAGCTTCCAAATGCAAAACCACACACCTGTAATCAACCCCAGACCTTTTAACTACTTCATTGATTACAGGTTAACGAGGGAGACGCCTTCAGAGTTAAATGCAGCCCTTAGAGTCCCTTGTCCAATTACTTTTGGTCCCTTGAAAAAGAGGAGGCTATGCATTACAGAGCTATGATTCCTAAACCCTTTCTCCGATTTGGATGTCAAAACTCTCATATTGCCGCTGGGAGTGTGCACTTTCAGCCCATATTATATATATAATTGTATTTCTGAACATGTTTTTGTAAACAGCTAAAATAACAAAAGTTGTGTCACTGTCCAACTATTTCTGGACCTAACTGTATATGTGTGCACCGACTCTGGGCTTGGAGTTCTCAGGGAACTCCAAGTACTTATCAAGATTGGGAAATTAAAAAAAAATAAAGGAAAAAGAAAGAATAGGGAAATTAGGCGCATTATACTTATTAGCCTCCCGCGCGGCTGTAACACTACTTCCGGGGCCGCTTATAGTAATTCTGGGGGCAGCTGATTATCCTTCATACATATGTTCTTCTTCCCCACCCACTAGCAGTCCTGTCATCAGTAATTGGTTGCTGTCAGACCGAGCCCCCACCCTGCGTGACAGCGTGTCTAACTACTTACAATCACAGACGCTGTGTGTGTCTATATTGGTGTAAAAATAAATAAATAAATAAATAAATAAATTAAAAAATTGGTGTAGGATCCCCTCATATTATTATACCCAGGATAGATAAAGAATATGGCTACAGGCTCCAGCCCTGTGTGCTTATCTTGGCTGTGTATCAAAATACGAGGGACCCTAGGCTGCTTTTTTTTTTTAAATTACTTAAATAAATAATTTTAAAAAATGTTGATACCCAAACATGATAAAGCCGAAAGCTGGGGACTGGTATTCTCAGGTTAGGGAGGCCTATGGTTATTGGTCCCCCAGCCTAAAAATAGGAGCTTGCAGCCACCCAGAATTAACCCCTTCACGACCGGATGATTTTTCGATTTCCGTTTTTTTTTCGCCATTCTTCTTTTGAGAGATGTAACTATTTAATTTATTGGTCAATAGAATCATGTGAGGGCTTGTTTTTTGTTAAACGAGCTGTACTTGTAAATGAAACCAAAAGTTTTATCATATAGTGTACTGGAAAATGGCAAAAAAATTCCAAATGCGGACAATATTGCAAAAAAAGTGCAATAGCACTATTGTTTTTGATATATTTTATTCACTGTGTTTACTATATGGTAAAACTAATGTGTGGGTGCTATTCCTGAGGGCAGTGCGAGTCCGTAGACACCAAACATTAATAGGTTTACTTTTATCTAAGGGGTTAAAAAAAATCAGAAGTTTGTCCGAAAAAAGTGGCGCACGTTTTATGCCATATACAGTGACCCGTAGCTTTCTCATTATTCGGGATCTATGGCTCAGTGATGGCCTATTTTTTGGGTCTCAGGCTGACATTTTTAACGGTAGCATTTTTGTACAGGTGCTACGTTTTGATTGCCTATTATTGCATTTAGAAAACTTGTGGCGACCAAAAAACTTAATTTTGCCGATTGGAATTTTTGCCGCTACGCCGTTTACCGATTAGATTAATTGATTTTATATTTTGCTAGATCAGGCATTTCTAAACGCGGCGATACTAAATGTGTGTATTTTATTATTTTTTTAACCCTTTAATTTTCAATGAGGCGAAAGGGGGGTGATTTGAACTTTTTTTATTTTTTTAAATTGTTTAAAACTTTTTTTTTACTTTTTTTTATTTTACTAGGTTCCCTAAGAGACTATATGGATCAGCAATCTGATCGCTCTTCCATATCTGCTGATCACAGCTACACAGCTGTGAACGGCAGATATGCTGCTAATCTGTCTCACCCAGATCTCGGCTGTGTGAGGCAGGAAGTGAGTCATGTGAGCTACAGGAGTCATCACATGGCTGTGCTACCATGACAACTACCGTAAGTCACGTGATCATGTCACGTGACTTCCAGTATCGACCGGTGAGTAACATTATAGCGCAATCGCTATTATAATGGCGCTGTCACATATTGACAGCGCCATTTAAGGGGTTAAAAGGCACAATAACGATTCCGCTCATGCCTAGCAGGCAAACATCTCAGCTGTAAAAAATCAGCTGAGATGTGCGCCGATCGCTGCAAGCTGCCGGCAGCAGACCGTGCGGGCAGTAACACTATGACCACTAGGACGTAAGATTACTGCCTGCGGTTGTAAAGGGGTTAATGTATTCATTAGTTTCGACAATCCCAGAGCTTTACCCAGCTCATCGCAGTTGCTGTGGTGCGGTGGTAATCGGGGTAATAAGAGGTTAATGACAGCTCACAGCTGCCACTAAGCCCTAGATTAGTAATGGGAGGCATCTATGAGGACCTGCATTACTAATCTGTAAGTGAAAAGAAACAAATCACACACAAAAATCCTTTATTTGAAATAAAATAAAAAAACACACCCTCTTTCTCCCCATATTAACCCCAAACACCCAGGTCTGTAATCCACATGAGGTCCCACAACATCTCCAGCTATGCTACATACTTAAGTCACAGTGCGTGAGCACAGAACATGTCCACACACTGTGGGCTTCATGCAGAGTATGACTGAGCTGCAGTGATGAGCCGTGAGGTCATTCAGTTTATTTGCAGTCACAGCTGGAGGTTCCCATTGTACTCCCACCTGTGACCACAGGTAACCCGACCTAAGGTGACCTCATTAACCTCTGGTGAGGTCACTGAGTTCAGACACATGCATCTCTTTACAGAAAACTGTGTTTTTTTGCCAAGAGATGCAGATTTGATGCTGAAATGTATACACCATATTCCTGCACCAAATTTGCATTTCATGGCAAAAATTGCATCACTATCACATCAAAACCGCATTGTGTCTTGATGCAGGTTTTTTTGTGACAAGATGCGGATTTGGTTCAGCAATATGGTGTATAAATTTCAGTAACAAATCTGCATCTTTTGGCAAAAAACCCCCATGATTTTCTGCCAAGAGATACAGATCTGTGATCTCAATGACCTCACTGTGGTGAGGTCAATGAGTTTAACAAGGTAACCTGATATCCAGGTTTAATTCTGGGCCCGAACTAGGCTTTTTTTACCCGCTGATCCAAGGTATCTATGGGTCTGCCCATCACTAATTTCTATGAAAGCAAATGAGGCCAGAACGAAGCTCTCATAGAGTTTAAATGATTTGTGATCTCTGGCAGGCTCCATGGAACACTGGAGAGAGCAGGAAGGTCACAAATTGCTGAGACTAACCTGAGGAGTGGCTAAAGATGGTAAAGCCATTTAAAGGTGAGTATAATACAAGGGTTAGGTGACAGCTTTAAAGCACCACTCCAGCAGTACAATAAAAACAATGCTGGAGTGGTGCTTTAAGGTGAACGCATGAATTTAAAGTGTAGTATTGGATATTTGGATTAGTATAGCTGGTCATAATTTTCCTTTAAGTGCTGAATTTGAATTCACACTGGAATTGTTGGTGTAATAAATATCAGAAGGGCGATTTAGCATCACATGTTCAAAAAAGTTTTTCGAGCACATTTTTTTTGTTAGAACTTTGAGATTGTTGAGATATTAAAAAGGAGTTTGCTAATAATGACAAATGAGAACTAAAATGCTTGAGGGCTCGTTGCGCGAATCAAGTAGGTAGGACACTCAGACGGACTCAATTCAAGTATTGAGCATAATTGAAGTCAATGGGAAACCCAAACATTTTCCTGGAGATCTGGGGCAGGAAAATTGCTGAAATAAAATGAGAACAGCATGGGGAAGATGCAACATGTGAACAAAGCCTTGATAACCAAGCCATCTCTCACCATATTTCCCCGTCACCTATGACTACAGTAGATGACATACAGCAGTATAGGGGTAAATAAAACTGCACCCACCAATAGTCGCTGGTAAATGTAATTTTAACATTTTATTACCTTATTTGGGTATGTGGTGTGTGTGACATTTTCAGACGCATCCTGTTTAATTTATGAAAGAGGGACTCTGAAACTCACAAATCCTGTATTAGTCATAAAGGAGGGCCTCATACAAATTCGGTTAAAATTGTTCGGTAGTGGTACTCCCAAGCTGGTATGCACTAAGTGCATGGACTGCTAAAAATTTGAACAAGGGACTCCAATACACCCTGGAAGACACCTAGAGGAGGGCCTCAGAACACCTTTTTCTCCATTATTAAGGAGTGGGACTCCTAGACTGATAAAGTGCATACACTATGTACAAGGGCTGCTAAAAATTAGAAGGAGGCACTCCAAAACTTCCTGTAAGTCACATATATTAGGGCTTCAGAATTTTTTTTTTTTTTTAACATTTTCAAGGAGTGAGACTTCTGTGGCCAACAACAAAGACTCCTGGATTAAAATTCACTCAGAGTACAACTGGCACAAAAAGTATCTTCAGACATCAGACTCCGATTTCGCTCCAGCTAAGGTGAGCGGCAGTTCCTCCTGTGGAGTTCAGAGCATGAGGTCTCCTTGCCTTGAGACTTCAAATAGATTGACGTAGATGTTTCAAAATATTTTGTTTATCTCCTTGGAGACCTTTGCCAATAAAATATTAAGAACTGTGTGAAGGAAACTTCTCCAACCCATCCTGGGGAAAGACCACCTCAAGTCTTTGTCCTTCTATTCACACATGAGGTGCACTTGGGCCTTTCTCCCATTTGATCAATGCAGCTTTATTTTTCTTGTCAACAGAGTTGAGCCAAATCTGAGGCTTGCAGGCTGAAGTCACTGCTCTCACCCTGCATAAGTTAATTCTGTGTGTTTTTAGTGCCACTGGGGGCATAATAAGTGATAGGTGCATCTGTCTGTCAACTGAAATTGCTGACAGACTGACTTTTCTCAAAATGAACAAGGTCTGGATTGCTCCACACTTTTCAACCCCAAGGATGACAGTAGCAGAGCATAAAGCCAAATCAAAAGCTCCTTTTTTTCTGGTGTTTTCCCATGTACCCCTTCCTACCCATAAAATGGTATACGGTACATGGTTTCTTCTTTTTCTTGTCGTATTCATCCCCCCCCCACTGTATAATTCCACTCTCCACAACTGATTGGCAGCTTTTTGTCTATGCAGAGTGTGTACTGAAAGCTGTTAATCATTGGTGTGGGTGGGGTTATATAGAGATCAGCATTCAGAGAACTGGTAAGTCTGCTGCATAGAAAACAGTAATGTTATCAAAATACCAGTAACAGCCCAGTAAGTGATACATTGCTGTAAGCAGGGTCTCTACCCCTACATTATGTTGTTCTCTGATGGGATAGCAAAAACCTAGTGAGAGATTCCTTTGAAAAGCAATTGGCAATTACCGTACATTTTTTTTCTGGCCTTCAGAATGGGTTTGAGAGCATCACGGTCTTGTTGTGTGGAGTTGGTTGTAGGAGTGAATACAGTTGAACCTCGCTTAACGAGTATCCCAGTTAGTGAGTATTTTGCTTAACGAGCAAATCTTGCTGCAAATTTTTAACTCAGTTTACGAACAAGCTTTTCTGAACGAGCAAAATACTCACCGCACACACTTCCGGTTCCGTACATCCACCGTGCTCTAACCCGCATTTGCAGTCCACACAAACACACACAAACACACACAAGCACACACAAACGCACACACATATTATGCTCACCTTACCTTCCATTCCATCGCCGGCCTCATGGTTCTTGTAATTTGCCGCTACAGGATGTGTATCGGGTAACCATCGCAACGAGGGAGGAACTTCCGCTGCCAGAGCACTGACATCAAAGGCAGGAGCCGCTTGCCTCTGATTGGCCAGCGCGCTGCCTTTGAGTAGCGTCTGGCAGTGGAAGTTCCTCCCTCGTCGCGATGGTTACCAATACACATCTTGTACCGGCGAACTGCAAGATCCATGAGACCAGCGATGGAACGGAAGGTAAGGTGAGCATAATATGTGTGCCTTCCGTTCCATCGCCGGCCTCCTGGAACTTGCAGTTCGCCGGTACAGGATGTGTATCGGTAACCATCGCGACGAGGGAGGAACTTTCACTGTCAGCTGCTACTCAAAGGCAGCGTACTGGCCAATCAGAGGCAAGCAGCTCCTGCCTTTGATGTCAGCGCTCTGGCAGCGAAAGTTCCTCCCTTGTCACAATGGTTACCCGATACACATCCTGTACCGGCGAACTGCAAGTTCCAGGAGGCCGGCGAGGGAATGGAATGTAAGGTGAGCATAATATGTGTGTGTGTGTGCGTGTTTGTGCGTGTTTGTGTTTGTTTGTGTGTGTTTGTGTGTGTTTGTACGTGTATGAAATGGCACAATAGGGGACCAGGATGGGACATTTAACAAGTTGTGGAACGAATTGTCTGCATTGCAATGATTTCCTATGGGAAATCTTGCTTTGTTGAACGAGTATCTTGGTTACCAAGCACACTCCCAGAACGGATTGTTCTCGTTAACCAAGGTTCTATTGCATGTTTTTAAGCTCCTCTCTTGGCGAGATATTTGGCCCTAATGAATCACCTGCTCACTGGTGTTCGAAGTGTCTTGCGATCAAGTCTAGGTTTTCATATATTTTTGTTTTATTAATTAATTAGTTAATAGAGAGCGGTTGAGGGGAAGGTTCTGAAAGGGGTTATAAAATAGACACAAAGGAAATCGACTTCTCTGCGGTGAGTTCACAACGCTTCCCACCTTTGTTGAACAGTTGTTTCCCAGCATATGTTTATGTCACAGCTGGGGGGATATTTGGCTCTGATAAGCCACATGCTCATTGAACTCCGCAGTGACTCAGCATAGAAACACATATGGATCAAGATACAGCTCCAAGATTGTTATATATTTTGGTTTACTAATAAAGCTATGACACCTCGCACTTTAACCTAACATCTGGGGAGACATGTATTATTTAGACCATGTTGCTGGATCATACGCAACCTTGTTTTAATATATTTATCGCAGTTTATAATAAACTTAGTTTAATGCCCCATAGATGCCTGGGATTGAAAATCACTATTAGTCAGGGAACAGCTGCACCATATCACCGCGGCCTCACTATGATCTCCTCACAGGGCTCCAGATGACAACCAAAATGGTTACAAATAACCCTTGAAGTTTTCAAAACAGAAATATACATTTACACAGACATTGCCATTTTCAAAAAAAGTAGAAACAACTTTGTGAAAAAGATTAAAAAAAAAACAAAAGAAAGAACATGAAAATCACAAAAATGTGAATGTTTTATTTAAAAACAAAAAAGATAGAAAAAAGAAATTTATATTTTGCATCATTGCATCCCTAAACTAAACATCATAAAAAATAAATAAAGAAAAACCTCACTGTAATAAAGTTTCTTCATCATTCTGTCACATAAAGAGTGGCATAATCCTTCCTAAGAAGCTGCAAAAACCCTAGTGCATGCCCTTATGTCCCGCCTGGACTATTGCAACCTCCTGCTCTCTGGCCTCCCTTCTAACGGTCTCGCACCCCTCTAATCTATTCTACACTATGTTGCCCAACTAATCCACTTGTCCCCTGCTATGTCCCGAACTCTACCCTCTGCAAATCCCTTCACTGGCTTCCCATTGCCCAAATACTCCAGTTCAAAACCCTAACCATGACCTACAAAGCCAACCACAACCTGTCTCCTCCTTACATCTATGACCTAGTCTCCAGGTACTTACTTACACGTAACCTTCGATCCTCACAAGATTTCCTTCTCTACTCCCATCTCATTTCCTCTTCCCACCACCGCATCCAATATTTCTATTGTGCCTCCCCCATACTCTGGAATGCTCTGCCACAACATATCACATTCTCGCCTACCTTGACAAGCATCAAAGGGGACCTGAAGACCTATCTCTTCCAAGAAGCCTACAACCTGCTATAAACCTAAGCCAACTATAGCACCGCACGATCAGCACTGCCCTCACCTACAGTATCCTCACCTATCCCTCGTAGACTGTGAGCCCTCGTGGGCAGGGTCCTCTCCTCATGTACCAGTCTGTGTCTTGTTTTGTTTATGATTATTGTACTTGTCCATACTATGTGTACCCCTTTTCACATGTAAAGCGCCATGGAATAAATGGCGCTATAATAATAAATTATAATAATATTAATAACAACAATAATAATACAAGATAAAAAGTCATAAGTAAATAAAAATGGTATCACTGAAAATGTTCCACAAAAAAACCCAAAGTCAACAGCTCTGTCAGATCTTGATGTATGGCAGGGCTGGGGAACCTCCGGCCCGCGGGCCGTATACGGCCTGTCACGACTTTTTATGCGGCCCCCAGGCACATTCCCAGGGACCGCTGTGCTCTGGCAGCAGCCGCGCTTTTCCCGGCTGCCGGCCCTTTAAATCTCACTGCCTGATGCCTTGAGGGTAGATGCTAGAATGTACGTGCTCTATCCAGATCCTGACTTCCAGGACCTGACTGCAGCCCATACATTCTAGGCTTAACCCCGGCCTGTGCTAATGTGCTCTCTGCTCTGGTGGGCGGGGTAAGCAGCACGCTGCGATATGTCACAGAAGAGCTGCAGCAGATTTACCAGCCTCCCGGACCTGCTGTCTGCGCTACTCCTCCTCCCCCTCACTGTGAGTACGCAACCCATCGCTACCCCCCCCCCCCCGCTAAGTGCTGTTGTGTACTCCCTCGTGCTGTGTGTACCCCTCAATGCTGTGTACCCCCCAGTGCTGTGTACCCCCTCGTGCTGTGTATCCCCTAATGCTGTGTGTATCCCCTAATGCTGTGTGTACCCCCCAGTGCTGTGTGTACCCCCCAGTGCTGTGTGTACCCCCTAATGCTGTGTGTACCCCCTAATGCAGTGTGTACCCCCTAATGCAGTGTGTACCCCCTAATGCAGTGTGTACCCCCTACTGCAGTGTGTACCCCCTAATGTTGAGTACACCCCTAGTACAGTGTGTATCCCTTAGTACTGTGTGTGCTCCCCTAGTAATGTCTGTACCCCTTGGGTGATGTCTATGCCCCCCCAGTGCTGTCCGCACCACCTAATGCTGTCCATGCTGCCACCAGTGCTGTCCATGCCACGGTCAGTGCTGTCTGTGCCCCCTTATGCTGTCCGTGCTCCCCAGTGCTGTGTGCCACCCCTCAGTACTATGTACCCCCCAGTGCTCTGAACTTGCTACTGCTGTCTGTACCCTCCCACTGCTTTCTATGCCCCCCAGTCTGTGCCCTCCTGTTGATGTCTATGCTTCCCCAGACTTCTCTGTGTCTCCCTAGTGCTGCCACCTAGTGCAGTCCGTGCTGCCACCTAGTGCAGTCCGTGCTGCCACCTAGTGCAGTCCGTGCTGCCACCTAGTGCAGTCCGTGCTGCCACCTAGTGCAGTCCGTGCTGCCACCTAGTGCAGTCCGTGCAGCCACCTAGTGCAGTCCGTGCAGCCACCTAGTGCTGTCTGTGCCCCCTTATGCTGTCTGTGCTCCCCAGTGCTGTGTGCCACCCCTCAGTACTATGTATCCCCCAGTGCTCTGAACTTGCTACTGCTGTCTGTACCCTCCCACTGCTTTCTATGCCCCCCAGTCTGTGCCCTCCTGTTGATGTCTATGCTCCCCCAGACTTCTCTGTGTCTCCCTAGTGCTGCCACCTAGTGCAGTCCGTGCTGCCACCTAGTGCAGTCCGTGCTGCCACCTAGTGCAGTCCGTGCAGCCACCTAGTGCTGTCTGTGCCCCCTTATGCTGTCCGTGCTCCCCAGTGCTGTGTGCCACCCCTCAGTACTATGTACCCCCCAGTGCTCTGAACTTGCTACTGCTGTCTGTACCCTCCCACTGCTTTCTATGCCCCCCAGTCTGTGCCCTCCTGTTGATGTTTATGCTCCCCCAGACTTCTCTGTGTCTCCCTAGTGATGCCACCTAGTGCTGTCTGTGCTGCCACCTAGTGCTGTCTGTGCTGCCACCTAGTGCTATCTGTGCTGCCACCTAGTGCAGTCCGTGCTGCCACCTAGTGCAGTCCGTGCTGCCACCTAGTGCAGTCCGTGCTGCCACCTAGTGCAGTCCGTGCTGCCACCTAGTGTAGTCCGTGCTGCCACCTAGTGTAGTCCGTGCAGCCACCTAGTGCAGTCCGTGCAGCCACCTAGTGCTGTCTGTGCCACAGCCAAGGCTGTCCATGCCCCCCTACTGATGTATATGCCCCAGCTCCCTCCTGTGATGCATATGCCCCAGCCCCTCCTGTGATGTGTACTCCCAGTGTCTCCTGTAATTTATGCACCCCAGCCCCTCCTGTGATGAATATGCCGCAGCCCCTCCTGTGATCTATATGCCCCCAGCATCTCCAGACCGAGACAAACCTGGAAAAGCAGCTGTGAGAAACAAGATGATCAATATCACCGAACACACAGTCACACCAAACAGAAGCAGCTCCTGCCTCCACAGTAAGGGTGAGTTAATTAATCGTTTGACCAAATTTTTCAAGTTGATAATGTTGTGCGGCCCCCAAAGGTTAGTAGGAAATTCCAAATGGCTCCCGGCAGTAAAAAGGTTCCCCACCCCTGATGTATGGTGATGTAAAATAAAAAATTCTCTACAAAATTGTTCTTCATGTTCAAAAGTAGTGAGTCATAAACCTTATATGCATCTGGTATCATCGTAATCGTACTAACATGATTACCAAAGCTGTAATATCACTTTTTACTTTATGGGAGTTACTGAAGTCAAATCGCTTGGGAATATATTGACAAGCAGAGCATGAGCCACATGGAAAAGAACCCCAAGGGGGTCCACGACTATCAAATAGGAATTTACTCGTTGGGGGAATATAGTGGCTCTTGGTAAGTAAATCCCTTAAATTACGTGACTTGCGCCAAGTAATGGAGGGATGTGGTGTGAGGGTAGTTTTTAAATCCCTATCCGTGAGCAAGATTGGCCAGTGTTTCTCCAGGACCTTTTTAAATTCTTGTGATTTACAGTTAAAGGAGGTAATAAACCTGACAGTGTTGTCTCCTGATGTTCTCTGAGTTCTAACTCTGGACAGCAGGGTCTGTCTAGAAATGCTACATGCCCGCTGGTATCCCCTGTTGATATCCACAGGCCGATATCCCCTGTTTTTGAGCCGACTGGACAGGATGGAAGCTTGGTTGTGAAATATCGAATCATCCGAACAGATCCTCCGTGCACGGAGGAATTGTCCGATGGGAATAAAATGTTTTAACTGTGGTGGGTGTGAGGAGGAGAAATGCAAGAGTGAGTTGGTTGCGGTTTGTTTGCGGTAAATATCAGTCCAGAGAGAGCCGTCGGGCTGTCTACAGATATATATGTCCAAGAAGTCAATCGAGGTCTGACTAAACTTCCAAGTCAGCTGAATATTACAGTCATTGACATTAAGGAGTTGTAAAAAGGTATTGAGCTGTGACGTGGAACCCTGCCAGATGAAAAGCACGTCATCTATATAACGCATCCACGAGACAATGTGTTCCTAGCCACAGTGTCAAGGACCGCCTCCCTTTCCCACAGGCCCAGGAATAAGTTGACATATGAGGGTGCACAAGCAGCCCCCATAGTCGTTCCTCGGAGCTGTAGGAAGGGGCGGTCCTTGAACACGAAAAAATTGTGGCTGAGAATGAACCGAAGGAGAGATATGATAAACTCCTGAAGAAATGGTTCAAAGTTAGTCATATGCAAAAAGAATTCGACAGCCTCAATGCCCTGTGGATGACGTATAGAAGTATACAGGGATTCCACGTTGCAGCTCACCAACCACATATCCTCCTCCAAAATCACCCCATCCAGTCTTCTCAAAATACGCAGGGACAGGCAGTGGAGGAGATGGGGGGAAAATGCTCCTTCCCTCTTCTTTGCAGCTGTGATACGATCGCAAGATTGCATCACAGTCGCATGACCCTAGGCTGATGCTCGTAGCAGAGGGTCATTAGCATATAGCTTCCAATCTTCTTGCATCGGAAGCTATACGCAAGTGGAACCATACCCTAAATCAGGATATCATCCACGTATATCACTATACATCTACCCACTAGAGAGGAAAATATACAATTTATGAAGTTCTGAAACTGCTGGAGCATTGGTCAAACTGAATGGCATGAACAAATATTCAAAGTGACCCTTAGGTGTATTGAAGGCAGTCTTCCATTGATCACCTTGGTGAACATATATGAGGTTATAGCTGAGATCCAGTTTAGAAAAAAACTTGGCCCCTGTTAGTTGATTAAACAGATCAGGAATAAGAGATAGTGGGATGGATTACGTACTGTAATTTTATTAATTTCTCGAAAATCCAAAAAAGACACAACCCATCATCTTTTTTCTTAAAGAAAAATCCTACGATGACTGGTGAGATGGATGGCTTTATGTGACCATTGGAGAGACTCTTTTAAATGTCCTTCTGTACAGGGGTGAACCTAGCCTCTCTACTACCTGAGGCAAACATCAAAACGGCGGCCCCCCTTAGTAAATTCTTAAAATCGGTAGAAATAATTCTGATTTACTCTTTACTAACTTGACGCACTACAAAATACACACACATTAAAATAGGAATATATTTGAAACATCAGCTTTTACACTTGTTAAGGTGCTGTGCTGTATAAGTAGTGGAAAATAAAATAATTTAAGCATACTAGCTACTGTACTGTTTCAGTTTCAGAAATCAACAGTTGGGCTTTAACAATGAAACTAGTTCAACAAACCCTCTTGCCAGGTAGAACTTCAAGGCCTTGGACAATACAAAAACTATACACAAGACACAAATACATACACCAATAAAAACCATGAGGCGCATATTTTAAGCGCATACTGTGCAGATCACTGCTGAGTCACAGGTTTTGTGACGTACCACTGACCTCATCAGCGATCTCGCTGTGTGTGACACAGTAAGTAGCGACCTGGCCCCTGCTGTGAAATCGCTGATCGTTACACACTGTTCTGGTTAATTTTTTGCTCGTTGGCCTCCCGCTGTACAGCACACATCAGCGTGTTTGACGGCGGGAGACCAACGAGCACCGACTCTGTGTAAACAGCGTACGCTGGTAACAAGGGTAAATATCGGTTAACTAAACAAAGCGCTTTGCTTAGTAACCCGATGTGTACCCTAGCTACGTATACAGGGAGCCAGTGCTGGCAGCCTGTAAGCGGTGTACGCTGGTAACCAGGGTAAATATCGGGTAACCAAGCAAAGCGCTTTGCTTAGTTACCTGATATTTACCCTGGTTACCAAGCACAGCATCGTTACATGAGTCGCTGGTGGCTGGTCGTTGGTCATTGGGAAGATCTGACTGTTTGACAGCTCACCAGCGACCCTGTAGCGACGTACCAGCGATCCTGCCCAGGTCGTATCGTTGTCGGAATTGCTGGTACGTCGTTTAGTGAGACGGTACCCTTAGAGACTCTAACATCTACTCTGCAGCTTCTCCGCTTTAGACAATCCATACTTGTGTTAGAAGGGTTGAATGATACTCAGTAAAATATAGTGACCCCCTGTCTTAATGGGTAAAGATCCTTTTAAATGTGCAGATTTATCGGCTGAAAGATCGCATCAGTGGATACATCTGCCCGTGCCGCCCTTACCATTTCCTGCCTCTGAGCCATGGATTTATCAGCTGGATAAATATTTGGTAAAAGCATGATATCCTTCAGGGGGGTGAGGTGGAGATCCTCACTCTTGTGAAGATACCACATCCCCGCCTCTCTTACCTGGCTTTGGCATCTGGATTCCACACCCCTACAATGGATGTTCACACCCCTTCGCTCAATTCCACGCTGTGCCGCTGCCTTGGTCCTGCATCTGATGTCCACACCCCTCCGAAGGAGAAAACGCCCAAAGGCACAGTATAGTGGTGTGAAATCCCAGCACCTATGCCGCATTTTAAGTAGGTGGCTATTATGCCCTGAATCCCCCTGTACACCCGCCCCAGAACTAGTGCCTCCATAAGATGCGCCAATCCTGGCGCTTTGCCCCGTCTCTCCCGCTGCACTGGCATATCTCCCCCTCCTCTTCTCTCTTATTCTCCCCTTTCTCTTCTCTCTTTCTCTCCTTCTCCTCTTCTTTCTTTCTCTCCTCTCCTCTTCTCTCTTTCTCTCCCCTTCCTCTTCTCTCTTTCCCTCTCCCTCCTCTTCTATCTGTCCCTCCTCCTCCTCTTCTCTCTTTCCCTCCCCCTCCTCTTTTCTCTTTCCCTCTCCCTCTTTCTCCCTCTCTTTCTCTCTATATCCTTTTCCTCCCTTTCTCTCTCTCTCCCCTC
This sequence comes from Anomaloglossus baeobatrachus, assembly GCF_048569485.1. NCBI lineage: Eukaryota > Metazoa > Chordata > Amphibia > Anura > Aromobatidae > Anomaloglossus > Anomaloglossus baeobatrachus. The sequence goes on along the minus strand of NC_134354.1, from coordinate 509,252,163 downwards.
CTCTCTTTCTCTCTCCTCTTTCTTTCTTTATCCCCCTCCTCTCTTTCCCTCCTGTTTCTTTCTCTCTCTTCTTCTTTCTCTCTTTCTCTCTCTGCCCATCCCTCTCTCCATCACACCCCTCTCCCCTCTCCCCTCCCTCCCCTCTCTCCCTCCTTTCTCTCTCTCCCTCCCTCAGGAGCAGCGGAGGATGGGGGGAGGGGAGGAGGGTGGAAGGGGAGTGGGAGGTGAGATTAGAGATAGCTACCTTACAGCATTGATCTAGGCAGCAGGATCACAGCAGATAGAGGAGGCAACAGATGGAGGAGGGTGAGAGGTGGGAGAGGGGGCAGCAGATGAAGGGGATAGGAGAGCGCGGGCAGGAGATCGAGGAGGGGGGCAGCGGCTGATGGGGGAGAGTGGTGGCGGATGGAGGGGGGGCAGCAGATGGAGGTCTGCGGGGTATCTAGGCTTTCATAAACCAGGGCAAGAATTCAGTTTGGCGCCCCCCCCCCGGGCAGTTTGGGTGGTTGTCATGTGGCCACTCATGTGTGATTTGCATACTTACAGTCACATGATGACGAGCTGCTCTTAATATTTCTCTCAATGTTCAATGAGAAATATAGGAAGAAAAGCTGATTGCCAGAAGCAAGTATGAAAATCACATATGAGTGGAGTGGCCATGTGGTGACTGCTGGAACCAGCAAGCAGAGCTGAATTGTGGGCTTAATTTTATAATTCAAGGGGTTGTCCAGGTTTGAGATCAAAGTCTGTAGAGAAAGCCATGAAACCCATAGAGTGGAGGGGCGACATGACTAGAGGGAAGGAGTGATGGGGGTTAATAGGAACAGGAATGGTTGTGTATAGGGCAGAAAAAGAGGATTGGTGGGTAGGAGGAGTTCTCCGGAGGAAGAGGTGGGGCAGATGAGGGGTGTAAGTAAAGAACCTTGTCTTACCCCCTATCTCTTGACTTCTGGATATGGAGCGATCCGGACGTGCGACAGGATGGCTGCTATCCAGGACCAGCGGATTCAACATGGCAGTGCACGGGCCCCTGGCAGCACGGTCCCACGTCTTGGCTGCTGGGGGTTAACCCGTTGGCACTTTCCCCTTGCTCCCCTGTCAGCAGCGGGCGGCGTCTCCCCTCCCTCATCTTTCAGGTACTTGCCGTGTGCGGGGGGAGCAAGGAGGAGATGCGAGAGCCCCTTCGGGGACCCTCTGCGGCAGTGACATGGGCAGCGTCGGTACTCAGCTGCTGCTCTGGCTGTGGGAGGAATCTCCGTCCGGGCCGCGGCAGCCGGGAGGGGGGCATGGCTAGTCTGCGGCCTACTTCCAGTTTCGATCCGCGGCCTGGATTGCTGGATGCGGCGGCTCCCGGACGGGGAGAGCGCCCGGCTGTGGACGGAGGCCAGCTTTACCCCCTGCGGACGGTGGGGGGGGCCGCAGAGCTGCAGCCAGTGGTGGGTCCAGCACCAGGGCAGGCGGGCCTGGGGCGACGGGTGCCCAGGAGGCATCGGTGAGTGGGGGTGATGGCAGGGGCCCTGCAGTTCCTGCCCGGTCACCCAGATCAGGGTGCAACTCCCGGCCGCGGCGGTCTCCCCCAGCGGACAGAGGCTTTCATGGGCCCAGGAGGGCTGGATGCGGCGGCTCCTGGCCAGGAGAGCGCCCGGCGAGGACGGAGGCCAGCGTTACCCCCCCCCGCGGGTGGCGTGGTGGGGCGGGGGGCTGCAGCCAGCAGGGGGTCCGGCACCAGGGCAGGCGAGCCTGGTGCGACGGGTGCCCGGGAGGCGTTGGTACGTAGGGGTGACGGCAGGGGCCCTGTGGTCCCTGCCTGGTCACCCAGAGCAGGCGTGCAGCTCCCGCCAGCGGTGGTCTCCCCCAGGAGCGGGAGGGCCCGGCGGACGGATGATTTCTGGGCCCAGGAGGGCAGGATGCGGTGGCGGCTCTAGATGGGAGTCTGCTGGCAGCGGGTCGGGCCACAGGTACCCCCCATCCTTGCAGGCAGCAGGGGGGGTCGGGCCAGAAGATGAGGCCCGCGGTGGCAGCCCGTGGGACGGGACGGTTTCCAGGGTTGTCGCCGCGGGACAGAAGACGGAGCTTGGAGGACAGTGCCCACGCAGCATATGAGGAGGACGGCCGTGGTGGTGGCAGCGCTTCAGCCGCGTCTGCACTACATGAGCCAGAGGCGGTCCGCTCCAGCGAGGAGGAGGAGGAAGCGGCGACGGAAGAATCAGATGTCCAGATGGCGGAGGATGGAGTGACTTTTATTCCAGGATACGCTGGGTCGCGGTCGGGTGAGACGGCCGTGGATTCGGCAGGGTTGGGGCACAGTTGGTGGGGGGGGGCTGCGGACACGGCAGCGCCGAGGGGGTCTGTGATTTTGACCAGGTATGGGGTTTTACTGCAGTGGTGTATACGGTTGCGGAGAGTGCGCATGCGCCGCCGGCGGCATGGACGGGATCGGTGGTTAGTAGGCGCAGGTGCGGCAGGCAGAGTGAGGGCGCAGGAGGCGGCAGGGGAGCGTTTTCGGGCAGAGGTGGCAAGGGCTGTGACAGAGTAAGTGGTGAGGAAAGAAGAGGGGGATGAGGCGGTGCGTCTGGATGACAGTGGTCAAGTGTGAGAGGTATGGGTGCTTCGAAGGCCCGCTGAGGGGGCTCACCTGCTGGAGGATGTGAGGGATAAGATTTGAATGGGGAGAGTGTAGAAATAATTTCGCTGCTCCCCCTGGAACAGTTTTACCTGGACAAGGTCAAGCCAAGTGACTCCAGGAAGGAGGAGTAGAGGGAGGGGAAGCGCCGTTATAGGCTCACCCTTCGTACATTTGCAACGTGGCTGCAGGCATTTGCGTTTTGATGTGTGTATCTGGAGAAGGAATTGGGTACTTGTTCGGCATGGTTTGGTTATATGGATGCATTTGGGTAGGCTTGTTCGGTTATATGGTGGTTTAGCCTGGCTTCTGTACGCTGAGTAATTTCGGCAGGGAAAGGTGTTGCGTGCGAGTATGCGGTAGGATCATACGGGCATATCCTTATGAATGCGGTTGATGGCGGCTCCTAGTCAGCCCTTTCGGGGGGCAGTCGGGTGTTCGGGACTTGGAATCCCAGCGAACCAGATGATGGGGGTTTGTTGGGGGGCAGTAGAATGACGGGCAGTGCAGATTTGGCGCAGCCGGTTGTCTTAAGCATAAGTGTTCGGGCTGGGGAAAGAGACATAGTAATTCCCGCGTTTTGGCATTCTGTTGGTTGGTGGATCTCCACCTCCTTATTGGAATTGGCGCTTGGCTAGGGGACGCCCGGATGTTGTAAGTGGAAAGTGGGGTAAGAAAGTGGCTTTGGGCAGGATGGGTGGCCATTCGGGGCCCCTCCTTCTCATGATTGGGTTTCTGTTGGGGGTAGTGCCCAATAGGAGCTGAATATATTTCGGCTTGTTCAAAAACTTATCTTATCCGGAGGAGTCATCAGTGTTTGCCTGCTTTGCTCCAGAGTTGTCGGCGGTTTATTATGTGTCGTTTGACAAAGTGTGGGATTTGGTGAAGGCGGTGAGCCGTGGAGCATTGATGGCGAAGGCGGATGTGGAGGCGACATTTAGGTTGTTACTGGTCCACCCTGCCAGCCAGCAGTTCTGGTGCAGCTGTGGGGTGGGAGTTATTACGTTGATCGGTGTTTGCTTACGTGTTGTTCCATTTCGTGTTCCTATTTGAGGCAGTTATTTCTTTGTGGAGTGGGTGGTGCGTGGTGTGTTCAAGCTTACATCACTCATTCATTATAGGATGATTCTCTTTTGCATTGGGTCGGCGGGTCCGATGATTCGTGTGGGTTGTTGTTTCATTGCAGCAGGTGGCCGATACCCCGTTTGGCGTCCCGTTGGCGCAGGAAGGGCCTGAAGGTCCAGCATCAGTGATGCGGTTGGTGGGGGATAGAGATTGATGTTATGGCTATGGAGTGTAGGCCTCGTGGGTAATGGTGTGGTCCTATGGGCTGCGATAGAGGCAATTAGATCGGCTAAGATGGTGCGGATTAAGGTGGTGCAGTCTTTGCTGGGGCAGTTGAACTGCGGGTGCAGAGTTACGCCGATGGGGCGTGTGTTTGCGGGACGGCTGTCGACGGCCGCACAAAGGGTGCAGCCATCGGCACATTATATGGGGGAGCACGAGGGAGATCAAGGACGATCTGATGGTGTAGGATGTTTTCTTAGGGCGGTTCAATGGTCGCGCGTTGTGGCTGGGTAAGGTGGTACCTGATGGAACGTTGCAGCTGTACTCGGAAGCAGTTGGACCGGTTGGTTGGTTTGGCATGGTGGGTATTGCTTCCAATTTGTGGTGGTGGTCGAGTTGTGGGGGTGATCAGTTTTTCTGAGAGGAAGGTGTGCTGTCATAGTGACTATCAGTGCTGGTGGATTCGATTAATGGTTTGTTGGCTAATTCTGGGCCAAGGGTGGTGGTATTTGCGGCATTTGGTTTTCAAATGTATGTGGTAAAATTAAAAAAAAAAAAAAAAGTTACAGGTGTGGCATAACCTCTGCCGGGGGTCAACAAAAGGGTAGCTGTGGCTTTGTTTTGTTTCAGTTCCACAGGTCTCGGGAGTTGAAGCCGGGGGCGGATGAGGTTGGAACGGGGTGGCCAGGAGGGCTTGTGGACTCTGGGATGTGTGTTTTGGGAGCTGGTTCAGGACTTCGGTGACTGAAGTCACTTGGTGTTGATATACTGAAGTGTGGGCGGCATGGATAACGTTGTTTGGGACCAGGTTTTGGGAGGGCCTGGTGGTGTGTTTGGTGGTATTGTTGGCAGCGGTAAGTAACACATTTTCAGGTTGGTCGGTTGGCATCAGCAGTGGACCTGGGGTGGTGGCTGTGGGTTTTGGTTGAAGTCTAGGGGTGAGAGGGATGTTTTCGCAGGAATTTCGGGTGTGGCAAGGCCTTGAAGGGGTTTTTCGCAAGGGTGTGAAGGAGCAGGACACAAGGGTCCGATTTCCTTTGTTGCGTTAAAGCGTTTTGGGAGTGGTTCGTGGTTGATATGTTCTTCTGATTATGAGCGGGTCTTTGTTTCGAAATGATTTGTGTTAGCCTTTTTTGGGGGCTTTGCAGATCAGGGAGTTGGTCAGCCCATCTACGGTTACGGGCGGTGGTTTGATGTTGGAGTATGTGTCTGCGGTGGGGCAGAGGGTTGAGTGCCAGCTTAGTGGCTCACGGAATCAGATCAGGCGGGTTGTGCAGGTTGGTGAGGTTATACGCGGTCCCTGGGTGCGGACTTATGTCGGGAGAACGCCCAGACCCGTGAGTGTGTCACGTGGATGGGACCCCCCCCACCTCTTTTTGTTAAGGTACCAGTTTGTGGCAGTGCTGAAGGCTTGCTTGCAAGGGGCGGGGGGTGGGCGCCCGGACCCGGAGTACTACGGGTCGCATTCCTTCTGGATTGGGGCTACTACGGAGGCCCCTCGGTGTGGTCCCGGGAAAGAGGTTTGGAGCCGCCTTTGGAAGCGGGGAGTCCTCTTGTTTTATTTTCATTGTTACGTTCGGCCTGCATTGTTATCGTGTTAAGGCCAACAGGGGGGTTGAGTCTTTTGGATGTGGAACTTGTCTTGGTTAGTGTAACCGGTCGGTGTTGTATCTGTGGGTTTATAACCTGTGGGTTTTTATGGTGAGGGTGTGCCTCATTTGGATATTTGGGCACTCGTTTGTTTTCAGGGCTCGGCGGGCTGAGGCTCTCCCGAATTGTTGGCAGCGGGGTCGTGACGGGTCGATTGTTCTGGTCCTGCATGTGGGAAGCAGCGATTGGGCAGCCCGGGCATCTCGAGAGTTAAGTTAGAATGTTATAAAAAACAAACAAAAAAAACTTGGTTGTTGCATTTGTGGAAGATGTACCCAGGCTTTAATCGTGGGGTGGTTTGATGGTGTGGCCAGTTTGGAGTGGAGAGGGGCTCGTTCAGTAGGCGGTATCAATCGAGCCTTATTGAGGTGCGGCACCAAAAATTGGTGTCACTGAACTGGTGGTTTCGGTGATGCAATGGGGGTGCATCTTCACGATATTGGTGCTATTTGTGGGCGCTGGGATTGCGTGGAGGTGTGGCACAAGCTTTTGGTGTGTGGCGGGTCCAGGCCACGTAAGGAGTCACGTGCCCTGTCCTGTGGCGGGGGGTAGGTCTGGTCCAGAGGCGGTGAAGGCAATGGTAACTGGACAGAGAGACACTATCTTGGTATGGTGGCTTCGGGTTGCGGGATGTTGCAGGCACGGGGTTCTGCAAAGTTGGGGGTATTAATCCGTCGGTGATTAATACCTCATCTCTGGGTCGGTGTGTTACGGCCAGGGATATTTGAGTGAGAAGTTGTTCCTGGACTGGGCCTACTCAGGGTTGTATATTTACTGTATTGGTTACTGTGTTACCTATTGTTATTTGTTGGGGTCGCCCGTTGGACGGTGCCCCCTTGTGTTTAGAATGTAAATAATAGGTAATAAAGGCTGCTGTGGCCAATTTAAACCAAGTCACATGCAGTCTGTGTATTATTTACAAATGGTATTGTTGGGTAACACACACACACAGCACGACTGGAGAATCCTTCCTCAATGGTCATGAATCTATTCATGACTTCAGGTTTCCGAATTCTCACAACGCATGCACTGCACACTTTTAGGATTCTCCGTTGTCAGTGACAAGAGTGGACGATCATGTGAGCACAAATATGAGATTTGTATACTTCTGGCTACATTCTGATTTGATGTGTCCAGCCTCAGTCAATTCATTTTCATTGAGCGAGGCCATGCATGTGTGTTCAGCACGTGACCACATCTACGTAAATCGCATACTTGCAGGTTCGTAACCTTACACTCTCACCGCCGGCCCCAGTGAATCCTGACAGAGGGCAGTGTGCGCACTGTGAGAATTCAGAAGTCTGCAGTGACAAAGAGTGACACATAGAGTGACTGCAGACTCATCATAAATTTGTACAACCCTGTTAGTGCTCCTAACAACATAAATAAAAGCATAGTAACCCTTAACTTGCCAGATGGCACAAGACTTTGTTAAAGAGCTTGTTCACTACTTTAACATTGAAGGCCTTTCCATAGGATAGGTCACCAATGTCTGATTGGTCAGGGTCTGTCACCCGGCACCCCCGCCAATCGCCTGTTCTAGATGCCATGCTGGTGGCAGGTGGCCAGAAGTGCTCAGTTCTGGATCTGCTCCATTTTCTGATAGTGGCAGCAACCTTTTATTACAATCAATGAGGTGGATGTGCAGTATTGGGCCGCAGACACTATCAGAAGATGAAGTAGATTCAGAAATAAGAATTTCCGGCCACCTGCACCAAGAACAGCTGATCAGTGGGGGTCCCATTGCGCTCATATCAGAAGCAATGTACAAGTGGCACCGAGCCCTACTGATGAGACATAGTCAGTATTACAAGTAAACATTTACATTCAGGTACCTTATAGATAATGTTGTCTCTGAGTCGTTTCTTTCTATTCTTCATCTTGTACAGACGCCATGATTACTTTTCACATTCACAGCTCGTCTTTGCAGATTCTCCGTTCTTCTGCAACACATCCTGGCATGATGCCCCTAAAAATAGTAGAATGATAATGCTTCTATTTAAAAATATCTGCCCTACGCTGTGCCCCAAAATAAATAATCAAAACAAGAATGCCACAGAGACACCATCACATGTTTCTCAACGCTGGCAGGAAACTAGCCAGGTCTTTCACCGGGAAGGAACAACCACAGGAAGGACAATCTCCAATCAAGGAAACCGCCTATACCAAAATATCCATCCACTGACAGCTATTTCGGGGTATTTGCCCCTCATCAGTGTGGAGTAGGAAACTGGCTAGTGGGAGCAATGCCTAGTAGAAGACTACATAGGTAAGGATGGTTGACCTCGGAGAGATCAACATCCAACACCGCAGAGACACCATCACGTGCTTCTCAACGCAGTGACACTAGAACAAGACCGCCTGGGAAAATATGCAAAACAAGAATGCCGCGGAGACACCATCACATGTTTCTCAACGCTGGCAGGAAACTAGCCAGGTCTTTCACTGGGAAGGAACAACCACGCGAAGGGCAGTCTCCAGTCAAGGAGATCACCTATGCCAAACATGGTATTCATCGACAGACAGCTGTTTCGGGGTATTTGTCCCTCATCAGTGTGGAGTAAACTAGCTAGAGGGAGCAATGCCTAGTAGAAGACTACATTTTCCCAGGGGGCCTTGTTTTAGTGTCACTGCGTCGAGAAACATGTGATGGTGTCTCCGCGGTTTTGGATGTTGATCTCCCGAAGGTCAACCATCCTTGCCTATGTAGTCTTCTACTAGGCAATGCTCCCACTAGCCAGTTTCCTACTCCACACTGATGAGGGGCAAATACCACAAAACAGCTGTCTGTGGATGGATACCATGTTTTGCCCCCTCTCCATACCACCCCCCTCCACTACCCAGTCTCATTTCTGTGCCCCCTCACATTTTTCTCATTCCTTACTGTCTCCTCACTACCTCCTGTGTGTCTATATACTTTCCCCCCTCAGTCCCCATCCTGCCCACTTCCTCCTCATACCATGTCACTCTTTATTGTATCCTCAAAATTTCTTCCCCGTTTGCTCCCCATACTACATCCGTATAAATTCCCCCAATCGCTCCACATGCTATGTTTGAATACATAACCCCTCACCCTCCCTCCCCATACATCACCCCCCACTCCCTATACTATGTCTGTATACATCACCCCTCACCCTCACTTCCTATACTATCTCTATATACATTACCCCTCACTCCCTATACTATGTCTGTATACATTACCCTTCACTCCCTATGCTATGTCTGTAAACATTACCCCTCAGCCTCACTCTCTATACTATGTCTGTATACATCACCCTTCACCCTCACTCCCTATATTATGTCTCTAAACATCATTCCTCACCCTCTCTCACACCATATTGTGTCCAAGAATAATTCCCTCTCCCCATCCTCCCTTCACACCACACTGTGTCCACAGAATCATCCCTCTCTCCCCCATACTGGGTGTATAAATTCTGCTCCCTCCCCACCCTCTCTCCCCCATACTGTGTTCACAGATAGTTCCCTCTCCCCCATACTGTGTCTATAGATACTGTCCTTACCCCACCCTCTGTTCCCCAATACTGTGTTCACAAATAGTTCCCTCTCCCCACCCTCTCTCCCTCATACTGTGTATATAGATACTGCACCCTCCCCACCCTCTGTCCCCCCATACTGTGTCCACAGATAGTTCCATCTCCCCCATACTGTGTCTATAGATACTGCCCCCTCCACACCCTGTGCCCACCCATTCTGTGTGCATAGATACCTCATCTCTTACCCCACACTGATCCTCTTCTGTGTCTTCAGCTTCACTGGAGCACTTATCACCGACGCTCTCTACCACCTCTGCGCTGCGGCCTGACTTCCGGGTCAGCAGTGTGATCAGCTGACCTGATCACACGACAGCCGTCTCTCTGACCCAGAAATCAGCGCCGGCGGGCACCGCAATTGTCCTCGCATCTGACAGATATAAGCACAATTGAACAGTGGGAGCCGTGTGCTGCAGTTTCTCTTTTTCAGCTGTCAGCGTGACATCTGCACTCAGAGAATGGCGGCTCCCACTACAGGACGGCAAATGCAGCCCACGGGGAGACTTTCACAGCGCCGCATCAGGTAGCCCGACAGTGGCGCCCTAACAGTTGCGCCCGGGGCAGATTCCCCGCCAGCCCCCCTTAGATACGCCTCTCGCTTACCGATGGGGCATGCGCAGGGATCGCTCTCTTCAGTTTCCACAGATGCAGTGAAGCTGATGGGGGCGGTCAGCTACAGGTCACCGGCCCCAGATCCACGGTTATTGGAGAGATCAGTCACAAGGCTGGTCTCTCCAATCAGAGCTGGTGGAGCTGGGGGAGGGTGACAAAGCTGAAGTCACCCAGCTCCAGCCAATGATCAGTGCTATAGCTGCACTAATCATGGCTGGATTTCAATGTTTCAGCCATTTTCAATGGCAAAAACATTACAGTGGTTGTGATTGGCTGAGCGGCGTTCGTCAGCCAATCACAGCCTCCTTAGGTCCGGCAGGAGGCACCACACCTCCTAAGGTCAGGCAGAGGCCCCCTCCTTCCTGAATCTGCTGTTTGTGTACACCGATTGCAGCCACTGGGGCCGCGATTTCGCCATGACGTACTGAGCTTGTCATGGGTCCTTAAGTACCAGGGAGCAATGACCAGCGTCGGACTGGCCCTTCGGAACACTGCGGAATCCTCCGGTGTGCCCTGGGGCCCCAGGTCCCATGTGGGCCCCTGGTCCCCATGCTTTATATTGCGTGGATTTGTTACTGTGGGCTGGGCTGCTTCTCACTGCCAGCGTTAGAGCGGGCAGACTGGGCCCCCATGCTCTAATGGGCCCCCAGCCTTTCCATCATAAACTGCAGACAGTGATCGCACAGATGCAGTTTTCACTGTTTGCAGTTTTATAGCAAGACCTGTGGTGACATCACAGTCATGTGACTCACCGTGTGTCCTTGCACTGCGGGAGTCAGGGCCGACGTCAGCACTTGGGCAAATGCCGGTGCCCTGGGACAGCCTGGGGGGCCCACTCTTCAGTCCTGCGGGCCTTGGGCTGAGTTCTGGGGCCGCAGTGCTTGGGCTGGCAGCTGCACTATCCTGGATGCTGGATAGTGCGGTTGCTGGCCCTTTAAGCCACACTGGCACCCAGCATTCCCTGTTGAATGCTCCGTGCTCCTCCTGCATTGAAGTTCATCTGTGGGCAGAGTTAACGCGCATCTGCTCCAGTCCCACAGATGAAGAGCCAGCGTCCACCAGGCAGCACACTCTCCACCTGAACTGTAGGTTTCACCCCCTCCAGATCTGTATGATGCTCCCCCTCCTGAGCTGTATGGGCCCCTACTCAAAAGCTGTATGTGCCCCTCCCCCCAGCTGTATGGGCCTCCTGAGCTGTATATGCCCCTCCCCCCGAGCTGTATGTGCCCCCACTCCTGAGCTGTATGTACCCCTCCCCCCTGAGCTGTATGGGCCCCCATTCCTGAGCTGTATGTACCCCTCCCCCTCCTCAGCTGTTTGTGCCCCCACTCCTGAGCTGTATGTTAGGGATGACTACCAATCAGTGCGGCACAGCCACATGCCTGGGAGGAGCTGGACGGGAGACAAGTGGGGGAGGTGAATGAGGCTGCTGCTGGCTTCCCCATATTAATGATATCTCTAATATGTCTGTGTGTGCATGTATGATTTGTATCTATGTATGTCAGTGTATATGACTGTATAGATTTACAGTATGTCTTCATATGTATTTTTTTTGAATTTGTCTTTAAATATGTATATGTACGTATCTGTGTATGTGCATGTCTGCGTGTGCATAGGGCTCAATGAGACTCTTTCTCCCGGGGTCCACAAAATCCTGGAGCCGGCCCTGCCTGCAAATGAGGTGCACGCAGGACCTGCAGACTTCGCCTCTCATATTCAAGAGTACGCACGTCTTTCAGGTGCGCATACATTTGAACAGTGCAGTGCCAAGACTGAGACGGAGGAGATCCTCAGCACCGCACCGACATCCATCATCACCGGGGCCAAATGGAAGAAGAGGACGCACGGGCACCAGTTTAGCGCTCCTGTGGAGCCGAACAAAACACGGAGAATCAATTTAGATGCAGGGGCCGTGGTGGGGGAGGAGCGGTGTCACTTTACAAGTGACATTATCGGGCAGTGGGGAACAGGATAGGGAAGTGGGGAACAGGATAGGGCAATGGGGGACATGATAGGGCAATGGAGGACAGGATGGGGCAATGTGGGACAGGATGGGGCAATGTGGGACAGGATGGGGCAATGTGGGACAGGATGGGGCAATTTGGAAGGAGAGTGTGATAGGCGGCATAGTATAATTAGTATAATAGTATAATGAGGAGCGTCTCTTTATGCAGAGACGTAGTTTGAGGGAGATATTATAGAAGGGCAAGTTTTGGGGGGACATTATGGAAAGGGACACTTTGTGGGGCTATTTTGGAGGGTTGTTATTTTGTACAGGAAGCAATTAACAACCTCTTCTGATTCTCCTTATTTGCACCAGCTAAAATAAAAACCCCTGTATTCACCTCTGGTGCTGGCACTGTTTCAGTGCTGTCAGTAATCACGATTCGTGGCTCACATTACATTGTGACATCACGGGAGCCCCGTGTCCAATCACTACCAGCTTCTGTCTCCCCACCTTAGGAATGAACTACCATTTGAGAGAACATAGGGGCCTAGGATGGGAGACTTTATCAAATAAAGGGGGCCAGGATGGAGACATTATTAAGTAAAGGGGACCAGGATAGGAGATATTATTACTATATGGGGCCTGAACGAGGAACATACATTATGGGTTTATAGTGGCAAATGGTGAATATAATTACTGTAGGGGCAACTTAGGGGACATTATTACTGCTGTAATATAATTTAATTTTGAGGATACTGTCCTCCATGGGGGTGAACAAAAGTCTGATGTGGTTTAGAAATTGGGGAAAAGTGAGGAATGTGCTCTGGGAGGGATCAGCTATAGGTGACTGCTATTTTCTGCAGAGTCGTGTCATGGCTGGAAGAAGTGATGGCGGTTAGCACCAGATGAAGAGGAAAAGCGAAGATGAATAACTTCAGCTAAGTCAGTGTATTACATGTAGACACACACTATACTATACACTATATACAGAGCTCCTGTGTATAATGTCACAGGTGATCACTGTATTACCTGTACACTTACACTATATACAGAGCTCCTGTGTATAATGGCACTGATGTTAATATTTGTGTTATCAGTATTGTGATTTTTTTTCATGATCATTATTGTAGTATTATTCTGGCACTGTGTGGTGGTAATATGTGGTCTGGTCACAGTGTGGTAGTATTTCTTTGTTGTATGTGGTATTATTTGGTCATTTATGTGGTCTGGTCATAGTGTTGAGATATTTCTCCCTTGTATGTGGTAATATTCGGTGATTATGTACTCTGATTATGGTGTGGCGGTATTTCTCTCTTGTATGTGGTTATATTCGGTTACTATATGGTGGAAATATGTTATTTGTCACAGAGTGGCGGTATTTCTCCATTGTATGTGGTATTATTGGTCTTTGTAAAGTGGATTGTTTGGTGTCTTGAGGTCACTTTTTCTCTCAATCAATAAAGGGAAGATTATTTCCAATAGAGATTAAATACTTGAATATTTAACTCCTCCCTGTCCTGTGAATATTACACTGTAGCAAATATGCTAACTAATAGCCTATTGTAAGGCCATGTGCCCATGTTGAGTATTTGGTCAGTATTTTACCTCAGTATTTGTAGCCAAAACCAGGAATGGTAAAATGAGAGGGAAAGTCTAATAGAAACACCTCTGCATTGTTCACCTACACCTAGTTTTGGCTTAGAAAAACTGATGTAAGATACTGACCAAATACTGAACATGTGAACATGGCCCATGGATAAGTGATAACTTATTCATCTGTGGGGACTGATTGCTGGAACCAGTACCGATCGTGCAACTTTTACCCCCTTGAAAGTGGAGCTTATGTCCAACTCGACCCCTGATCCATTCATTCAATAACTGATCACCTACCTAACCTGTGGATCGATGATCGCTTGTTTTCACCAAAGATCTCTTTTACTGCAAACTACTGTAATTGCACATCAGTTATTGTGTGTGCACAGTGGATGTGCAGGAACCGCCTGTGTTTCACAGTCAGCACTCCACTATACCGGGGATAACGGCTAACAGGTATTTGCATATCGCTGCAGGGTGGGCCCCTGGAGTCAATTCCTCTGGTGGGCCCCAGATACCCCAGTCTGACGCTGACCATGACGTACCCAGTAAATCATGGGTAGCTTTAACTTTAACACCAGCCAGACCCTGGCTGCTGCCCTCCTTCTCCCAGCAGGTGGCGCTGCCTGAGGCCAAGGCTTAGGTTGCCTCATGGTATGTGCGCCCTTGCTTCTGTAAGGCATCTCTTTTATGAGGAGAAAGGTTAAACAGATGAGATTTAGGCATTTTTGCACCTAGTACGAATTTAATAGCACACTCATATGATCTATGCAGGGAAAGAACTTCACATTCAGTCTAAAAAAAAAACATCCTCAAAATCCTGAATAAAATTGAATAAAGACTTATTGTCGTGAGTCTCCCAATTGATGGTGGGATTGTGTTTCACCAACCAGGGCATATGTGAAGCCTCTGGACTAGTCAAGGCGTCACAGTGTACTGCACCCTCTTTATTTCTTAGTGCATGACTCAAACCCCCATGGTTCTGGGTTCCCAACTTATAGTAATGCCTCCATCCGCATCCAAATCCCAACCACACCTCACACCACATCCTGTCAGACACACTAGTAGGCTGCTGAGCTGGAATAGGGCCGCCCACCTAGGGGTCAGACAGACTGGTGGGAGGGAAGTTGCAGGAGAAGAGTGGTAGCTCTCGAGTAGTGAGGAGCTGGGGGTGTGTGTGGCTCCCTGGGTGTTAGAGGTTGGGTCGCAGACGGTGGTCTTGGCCCGGAGGAGTCGGAGACCCAGTCGCAGGGTATTGAGGCTGGGTGCCTAGACCTGGTCTTGGAGGACGGTCAGCAGCTCGAGTCTAATAACCGGTCTGGGACCTAAAGCATGGCGGAGTACTGGACCCTAGGTCGGGGAGTAGCTTCAGGCAACCTGGCAATTAACCTGCGGAGGATAGTGACTTTATGGACTGTCCCCAAGAAGCTCAGAGCTCAGGGGCACTTGCACAATGAGGGGGATAGGGCTTTCCAACCCGCGCAGCCCACAGCAATCCCAAGCGTGAGCCCTTGAGAGCACAGCTCCACTACCAACAAGTAGGGAGCGGGGCCCGGACAGCTTTACGCCAACAGGCCACAAGAACACTTCTAATTTGTGCACGGAGGCAGGCTCCGGACCACCCGGCAGTACTATAGGGGACGGATACCCGGGCGGGCTCCCACAAGAGGTCAGCGGCAACCAGAGACTTGTTGGTTTACCTTGTTGTCAGAGTCTGCTTTGCGGCCACAGCAACACCGACACTGCCTGAGAAAGTACATGGTCCTCCCCTGCTTCCAGCCAGCACTGCGCTCCCCTGCACCCCACCATCCAGAGTCCCGGGGCCTCCCCTACCCGTGGAGGGAACATCGTCTGGCTGCCCTGCTCCATCTCCCCCAGGTACTCCCATCGGCAGTGGCGGTATTCCCCTTACCGCGAACCACGGATGGCGTCACAAACTCTTTCTCCCCTGTAAATAGCCCTCTTTTCATTGAGAGTGGCCGCGAGCCCCCGGGACCGGAGACCCTCGAGCCTCAGCAGCAACTCCTCCCTGGATCCGAGCGGCACACATACCCAACACAATTTTAGCTGGTAAGGAAGGAAACATAATGAATAAAATAGATTCTGTGTGTAATGCTCCCACAGGAGGTTTCCATTGCCCAGCGACCTAACTGAGAGCAGATGTACAACACTTTTGGATTTTCCTGAATCAACCTACTAATCATTCATTCAGTGAGTGCAACTTTATTGGGATCATCAAAGATGAGCCCCAGGGTAAAGAAAAAGGTGGCAACTGAGGAAATAAAAGGGGAATCCTCGGGCAGAGAAAATACCCAGGCCTAAGGAGCAACGACAGAATATTACCTACAGGTCGACTTTGTTCCATATGAGGCAGGACAATAACTAAAATATAACTTACATGAAGAAACAAAAATGGAAAACTGACTTGGATCCCCTTCAAAACTCTCCAGTAAATTTACTAGACTCTGAAATTTTTTTTGAGTAAAGTAAAAACTCTGTTCCAGCAAAGGACACATGCTGTTGTTGCGGCTTAAAGTCTGCCACCTCTCAAGGCAAGGACCATAATTGCGTTGCCAGAGCGTCCACAGTGTCCATTATGGCTTCTCAGCACACAAAAATGGAGTAAGCTGGTATTAATGTTATGTTTGTAAAGCAACAAAGGATAGAGGTAGCACACTAAAAACTGCAACTGGCCCTGCCAGTTCCTGTAAAGACGAGATCCCAAAGCCACAGTCCCTAATTGTTCCTCCGGGGGTTGGAATAGCCCAGACCACAGACTAAATGATAACAAGCACTTCACATTCCTCCTAAGGAACCGGAGGATAAAGCATAGTACAAATTACCTACAGAAGGTGCAGTGTGTGTACAAAAGTGGGCTGAAGTAGAAAGTGATCCCAGAATGAGTAAGACAAACAACGAAATACAAAATATAAGAAAGGGTGTATATTGCTAAAGAATATGCTGCCTACTTATTAACAACAAACATAAGGTGCAGACTGGAGAACATTATTAGCAGAGAAAGTTATCCCAGCTGGTCTTCCACTGACTGGCAGAAATTAACAGCAATATATATGATTGGACTTCAAAGTGAGCATGAATTTAAAGCTGAACCCAAAGATTATTGGTCAGGCAAACAAGTAAATGAATACACCAGTTATACTAAAAGAACTAAAGTAAACATAACAGAAACTAAACACCCAAAGAAAAGATGTATTTTCTGTTGTCCAGTGAACAGAGATGCCAACCACAGAAGACAGATTCAAGGGTTTGAATCCAGACAAATGACAATTGGGGACATATATATCAAGATGGGCCCAGGATATGCACATATATACCAGGATGGGGACATATATGCCAGGATGGACCTAATCTGGGGACATATATCCCAGAAGAAGCCCAGGATTGAGACATATATACAAATATGGGCCCATATATACCAGGATGGGTGATGTACATACCATTATATGCTTAGAATGGAGACATACAGTATATACCAGGATGTGCCCAGGATAGAGACTTATATACCAGGATAGGGGCCAGGATCAGAGACATATTTACCAGGATAGGAGACATATTTACTAGTAAGGTACCTGGGATGGGGGATATTAGTATGGGATGGTGAACATTACTACTAGAGATGAGCGAACCGGTCCCGGTTCGGCTCGAGGCCGGTTCGCCGAACGGGGGTCCCGTTCGAGTTCGGTTCGTCGAACGTTCGACGAACCGAACTCGAACATATAGGCTATAATGGGAGGCAATCACAAACACATAAAAATGCATTATAAATGTACACAAACAGTTAATAAACATTGCCATAACACTTACCGGTCCTCGCGATCCCTTCTGCACTCTGTCTCCTGCTGCTATTCCATCCGATGATCGCTGAATCCTCCCGGTGACCTGCACTGCCAGCAGAGATGCAGGACCTATCGTGACGTCAAAATAGCCATGTGACTAGTCACGTGGCTATTATCTCATTGGCTACAGACTGGTCACATGACTATGACACGTCATGTAGGACCTGCGAGTGCATCTCTCCGGTACACGGTGCACATATGTGTATCGCCGTGTACCGGCGACATGCTCTAGCACACGGTCGACTCCCCGTTCCGTTAGGGACCGGCTGACACAGCCGGTCATTAACGGAGATCACCGTTGCCATAGCAACGCAGTTAGCGGTGACGTCACCGCTAACCGCGGCTCCGAGAGCACCGTTGCTATGGTAACGCGTCTGTCAGCGTTACCGCTATTACCGCTAGCAGCCAGCACTGATCACTCACAGAGTAAAGGCTGCACGCTGCTTCCCGATTGTAGTGATGATTGTAGTGAGGATGAGGTTCCCCAGCCCCAAGTGATGAGCTGGTGAATCTCATCCTCACTACAATCGTCACTACTATTACACTAGAAAGAAAGAAGACAGAAGAGCAGGATCGTGGAGGATTGACAGGGGGTAATAAAGATGGAGTCTCTAATGTGTCTGTGTATTTATTTCTATTAAAGTATTTTTTCTCTGTGTGGTGTCTTTTTTTTAACCCTTTATTGGAGATTCTTAATGGCCGGGTCAAACGTGCCTGACATTAAGAATCTCTGGCTTAATACTGGCTGGTAAAACAAAGCCAGTATTAACTCATGATTACCCAACAAGCCACCCGGCTCCAGGGCTGTTGGAAGAGTTGGATACAGCGCCAGATGATGGCGCTTCTATGAGAGCGCCATTTTCTGGGACGGCTGCGGACTGAAATCCGCAGTAGAGGCGCCCACAAACCTCGGGCTAACCTGTGCTGCGGATTCCAATCCCCAGGTGCCTAGTTGTACCCGGCTGGACACAAAAATGGGGCGAAGCCCACGTCATTTGTTTTTTAATTATTTCATGAAATAAGTGAAATAATTAAAAAAAAAACGGGCTTCCCTATATTTTTGGTTCCCAGCCGGGTACAAATAGGCAACTGGGGGTTGGAGGCAGCCCGTGGCTGCCAGCTGTACCTGGCTAGCATACAAAAATATGGCGAAGCCCACGTCATTTTTTTGGTGGGCAAAAAAATTCTGCATACAGTCCTGGATGGAGTATGCTGAGCCTTGTAGTTCTGCAGCTGCTGTCTGCTCTTCTCCATACAGACAGACAGCAGCTGCAGAACTACAAGGCTCAGCATACTCCATCCAGGACTGTATGCAGAAGTTTTTTGCCCCCTGAAAAAATTATGTGGGCTTCGCCATATTTTTGTATGCTAGCCAGGTACAGCAGGCAGGTACGGCTGCCCCCAACCCCCAGTTGCCTATTTGTACCCGGCTGGGAACCAAAAATAAAGGGAAGCCCTTTTTTTATTATTTCATGAATTTCATGAAATAATTAGAAAACAAATGACCTAGGCTTCGCCCCATTTTTGTGTCCAGCCAGGTACAACTAGGCAGCTGGGGATTGGAATCCGCACCACAGGTTGGCCTGAGCTTTCTGGGCCCTACTGCTGCGAATTGCAGTCTGCAGCCGCCTCAGAAAATGGCATTTTCATAGAAGCGCCATCTTCTGGCGCTGTATCCAACTCTTTCAGCACCTGCCTGCTATACCTGGCTAGCATACAAAAATATGGCGAAGCTCACGTCCTTTTTTTGTAGTTTTTTGGCAAAAAAAAATAAAAAATGCTTCCCTGGATTTTCCATTGCCAGTGAAGGTAACACCAAGCAGTGGGGATTAGCAGCCAGTAGCTACTTGGATTACCTTTAGCTAGCAATACAAAAAATGCAGCGGGAGCCCATATATATTTTTTTTAATTATTTATTTAAATAAGTAAAAATAAAATGGGCTTCCCTGTATTTTGATTGCTGGACATCACAGTGCTGTAAAAATAAATCTTTAAAAAAATGACGTAGCGCTCCGCGGTATTTTTGATTCTCAGCGCAGATAAAGCAGACAGCTATGGGTTGCCACCCCCATCTGCCTGCCGTTACCTTGGTTGGCAATCAAAATACAGGGAAGCCCATTAATTTTTTCTATTTAAAAAATAGTTAAAAAAAAAAAATGACGTTGGGTCCCCCCATTTTTGATAGCCAGCTAGGGTAAAGCAGACGGCTGTAGCCTGAAAACCACAGCTGGCAGCTTTACCGTGGTTGGGGATCCAATGTGGAGGTCCCCTCAGGCTCTTTTTTATAATTATTTTATAAATATTAATAATTACACAATAAAAGTAGGGTCCCCCCAAATTGGATCACCAGCCAAGGTAAAGCGGACAGCTGTGGTCTGGTATTCTCAGGGTGGGAAGGTCCATAGTTATTGGGCCTTAACAGCCTAAAAATAGCAGGCCGCAGGCACCCCAGACGTGGCGCATCCACTAGATGCGCCAATCCTGGCGCTTCACCCCAGCTCATCCCGTGCCCTGGTGCAGTGGCAAACGGGGTAATAAATCGGGTTGATACTAGCTGTAAAGTCACCTGAGATTAAGCCCAGCAGTTTGTGATGTCATGGCGTCTATTAGATACCCAACATCATAAACTGTCAGTACTAACAAAAACAAAAAATCGACAAAAGAAATTTATTTGAAAAAACAGTCCCCAAAACATTTCCTCTTTCACCAATTTATTGTAAGAAAAAAAATAAAGGGGTCCCACGACGACTCTGGACCGTCTAGAATATGGGGAGGAGACATTCAGGGAACATATCCCCCATTTTCTAGGAGTGCGGACCCTTCATGTGAGGAGTGTGGGTGCAATGAATCTGCACTCACTCTCCCCGGGTCCACAGCAGCAGAGTCCATGTCGTAATGGTTGCTACCAAAGCTGCAATGCCCTGCTCATGAGGTAAGGGCATGCCTAATCAGGAGAACTACTGTAGAGGAAGCTCTGCTCACTGGTATATAGGTGCTCAGAGGTAATAATAGATAAAATTAGTGAGTAACCTCGGCACTCTATATCTCCCAGACTAAAGCCTGCTTTACACGGTACGACCGATTGTGCGATTTCACAATCGATCGTACCCGCCCCTGTCCTTTTTGCGTCACGGGCAAATCGCTGCCCGTGTCGCACAAAGTTACTAAACCCCGTCACACATACTTACCTCTCGTGCGACCTCGCTGTGGGCGGCGAACGTCCACTTCCTGGAGTGGGAGGGACGTTCGGCGTCACAGCGACGTCACACGGGCGCCGGCCAATAGAAGCGGAGGGGCGGAGATGAGTGGGACGTAAGCATCCTGCCCACCTCCTTCCTTCCACATAGAGACGGCGGCGGCCGCGGGAGGCAGGTGAGCTGCTCATCGTTCCCGTGGTGTCACACGGAGCGACGTGTGCTACCACGGAAACGATGGGCAACTAAAGTAAACGATATTATGGAACCTAACGAGCAGTACCCGACTCACGATTTGTGAGCGATACTGCGTCGCTAGGAGGTGTCACACAGGCCGGCATCGCCAGCGATGCCGGATGTGCGTCACAAAAACCGTGACCCCGACGATCTATCGCACGATAGATTGCCTGGTGTAAAGCAGGCTTTAGTCAGTAAGTCACAATGGATAGTAATGCAAAATCACTCTTTATTGGTCCGTATTAAGAAATTTTTTTTTTCATAAGCATATATGTTTTTGTCCAAAACAAGTTACAAATGACGTTTCGGCCTGAGTCTTCGTCAGATTGGACTTATCTGCTTGTAATCATGAAAAATGACAATAATCACTATCACATAAGAGTGAGAGAACAATAACATAAACTCGAACAATGTAGAGGTACAATTGGGATGCAGCAAAAAAATTGCAACACAGCAAGAAATGAAACACATGATACAAATGTCATAATACAGTACAAGGACAATATAGTAATGACAAATATGGGGTCAGAGTAGGCTTAGACAGCTCTGGTACGAAAGAGATGTCAATCATAAAGTAACATGTGCAGTAGGTGTAGAGCTACAGTATGCATGGCAGAGCTAATGGGTAGACCGACCATAGAAAAAGAACGGAGAAAAAGTGGAGAAAAAGTGGAGAAAAGGTGGAGAAAAAGTGGAGAAAAAGTGGAGAAAAAAATGGAGAAAAAGTGGAGAAAAAAATGGAGAAAAAGTGGAGAAAAAAATAGATAAAAAGTGGAGAAAAAGTGGAGAAAAAAATGGAGAAAAAGTGGAGAAAAAGTGGAGAAAAAGTGGAGAAAAAGTGGAGAAAAAGTGGAGAAAAAAATGGAGAAAAAGTGGAGAAAAAGTGGAGAAAAAGTGGAGAAAAAAATGGAGAAAAAGTGGAGAAAAAAATGGAGAAAAAGTGGAGAAAAAGTGGAGAAAAAGTGGAGAAAAAAAAATGGAGAAAAAGTGGAGAATAAGTGGAGAAAAAAATGGAGAAAAAGTGGAGAAAAAGTGGAGAAAAAAAATGGAGAAAAAGTGGAGAAAAAGTGGAGAAAAAAATGTAGAAAAAGTGGAGAAAAAGTGGAGAAAAAAATGTAGAAAAAGTGGAGAAAAAATGGAGAAAAAGTGGAGAAAAAAATGGAGAAAAAGTGGAGAAAAAGTGGAGAAAAAAATGGAGAAAAAGTGGAGAAAAAGTGGAGAAAAAGTGGAGAAAAAAATGGAGAAAAAGTGGAGAAAAAGTGGAGAAAAAAATGGAGAAAAAGTGGAGAAAAAGTGGAGAAAAAGTGGAGAAAAAAATGTAGAAAAAATGGAGAAAAAGTGGAGAAAAAAATGGAGAAAAAGTGGAGCACCCTTTGGTGCCTTTCATGTGGCACTAAGGGGTGCTTAGCTTTGTATTTAGCCAAAAAAAGGAAAAAAAAATGACGTAGGGTTCCCCCTAGTTTTGTAGCCAGCTAGGGTAAAGCAGACGGCTGCAGCCTGCAAACCACAGCTGGCAACCTCACCTTGGCTGGTAATCCAAAACTGAGGGCACCCCACGCTGTTATTTTAAATAAAATAAATAATTAAAAAAAAAACACGTAGGGGTCCCCCAAAATTGGATTACCAGCCAAGGTAAAGCAGACAGCTGGGGCCTGATATTCTCAGACTAGGGAGGTCCATGGTTATTGGACTCTCCCCAGCCTAAAAATAGCAGGCCGCAGCTGCCCCAGAAGTGGCGCATCCATTAGATGCGCCAATCCTGGTGCTTCGCCCCAGCTCATCCCGCGCCCTGGTGCGGTGGCAAACGGGGTAATATATGGGGTTAATACCAGATGTGTAATGTCACCTGGCATCAAGCCCTGGGGTTGGGGAGGTCAGGCATCTATCAGATACCCGACATCACCAACCCAGTCAGTAATAAAAAAAAAATAGACGACAACCACATTTTTATTTGAAAAAACACTCCCCAAAACATTCCCTCTTTAACCAATTTATTAGAATGAAAAACAAATCCAGGTCTGGTGTAATCCAAGGGGTTGCCATGACGATCCACACTGTCCCAGTCAATGAAGAGCAGGATGTTCCCCATTGACTGGGAGAGCAATGCAGTGACCTGAGCTAACATCAATGGGTCAGCCCAGGTCACTGCAGGGGATGACAAGTGCTGCTGTCAGCGAGGTACATTACCTGCGCTGATCTCCAGCACACTGACAGCACCTGTCACTGAGTTCAATGACCGGCGCCTTCACAGCCAAATATCGCGAGAGGCCCGTGACGTCACCGGTAGTCAGTCTCGGGTCGGAAGCGAGAGGTGATGTGACAAGCGGCGACCATGGAGGACAGTGACAGCGCTGAGGTCAGGATGGCGGGACTTCATCACCGCAGGTAAGCCGAGCGAGACCATGTGTGTGTGTGTGTGTATGTATGTATGTGTACATGCCGCGGGCAGGAGGGGGCGGAGCGAGCTGAGCGGGGAAGTGTGGGCTTCCTGCACGTAACTAAGATAAACATCGGGTTACTAACCAAAGCGCTTTGCTTGGATACCCGATGTTTATCTTGGTTACCAGCTTGTGGCAGGCTGCCAGCGATGGCTCCTGCACACTGTAGCTGTAAAAAGCCCTGCTTTTTGCTGCTAGAACCGTTCTCGAACGTATCTAGAACTATCGAGCTTTTGCAAAAAGCTCGAGTTCTAGTTCGATCTCGAACAGCCCCCAAAATCACTCGAGCTTAGAACTGGAGAACCGCGAACCGCGAACCGCGCTCAACTCTAATTACTACATAATGAGGAGAGAGCAACTCATATGTCTTAGGATTTAGAATGCTTAGTTCCAAATTTTGCACTGGGGCCCAATGAACTCTAGTTACGCCACTGCGTGTGTACATACCCTAAAACAGGATTCATGACTAGAATAGTAGGATTTATGAGTAGATTTCAAACTGCGAACATTATTAAATAGTCACTGTACTTTCAGACAGCATGAACTCATCTGATAATGTGCTAAATAGGCAATCTGTGAATCACTTTATTTCAAGATTATGTTCTCTCTACCCCCCACAAAAAAATCACTCAAATGTGAAAACCACTAGGTGTCTCACACCTCTCTAACTTGCTCTCCAATTCCTATTGTCAAGTTCAATTTGTCTTTGGTAGCAGAAACACCAAAATGGTTTACAAGAAATGAGGACGAGTCTTTGTTTCTCTGCTTCCTGCTTTCCTGTCTGTCTAATGTACAGTATGTCTAAACTGTATAATAGAGTTGGCCTTTCATTTCACAGCAATCAAGGACTATGCTAATAAATGCAATGCATTCTGGCAAGTAAGGGAAAGGAAGTTTATGTACCAATAATTGTTGAAGAGAGGAGGCCTAAGGAAAAACTGTGGATGGCAAGCTATGGAGAATTTCAACAGGTCCTGGATGTTAGATTGTCTATAACAAGCAGGTTTTCCTTTTTTGTGTGGGGCAACTTCAGCAAGATCATGTGTAAAAAGACATGTATACTTTAAACAAATTTCCTGGAAGTAATGAGGTTGGAGTGCTTACTTAAAAAACCCTTAAGTTAAGTGTTTTAAGGCTAGGGCCCCACTTTGCGTTTTTACCTGCTTTTCTGGTGCTTTTTGGGTGCGTTTTGAGAAGCCCCTTTTTATGCCAAAATGCTTGCGTTTTCATTTTCCAGCCATTTCAATCGCATTTGTGATTTTTCCGACCCCACTTTGCGTTTGTAAACGCATCTGTGAATTTGCATATTTTGTGGCAAAAACCATGCGTTCAAAGAAGCAACATGTCAATTGTTTTTGGAATTTTGGGTGCGTTTTGCTAACATTGAAGTCAATGAGAAGTTGCAAAAACCAAGATTCCTTCAAATTTCTGCGTTTTACTTGCTTATTCAGTGCAGAAAACATGCGTTTTGGACTACGAAAACGCATGCTTTTTGGACATTAAAATAATTATTTCATATGTCCCTTTACACACACACATAATCCGACAATTAAATTTAAGAAAAATATGTATTTATTGCTATTTTACCGATAAAATGTATATTATCGCTATAATTTCATGAAATATATCTATTTTCAATATTTTTCCCATTAATATAGATTTGATCCTTTTTTTCTCTTTTTTCATTTTGTTTGACTGCTTAAACTTTATTTAGCAGTGTCTTGATGTTCAAAACGCATCAGTCAAAACGCAGGTGAAAAAGCATTCAAAAAACGCTGAAAACGCATCTAAAACACGGTAAATACGCATGCGGTTTCAGCGCTAAAGTTCTGAAAAAAGCAACTTTGGTCAAATCAATTAAGCCCAAAACGTGCGTTTAGAACTGCAAGTAGGAGAACGCAAAGTGGGGCCCTAGCCTAAGGGGTACTTTGCACACTGCGACATCGCAAGCCGATGCTGCGATGCCGAGCGCGATAGTCCCCGCCCCCGTCGCAGCTGCGATATCCTTGTGATAGCTGCCATAGCGAACATTATCGCTACGGCAGCTTCACATGGACTCACCCGCCCTGCGACGTTGCTCTGGCCGGCGACCCGCCTCCTTATTAAGGGGGTGAGTTGTGCGGCGTCACTGCGACGTCACATGGAAGGCGGCCAATAGGAGCGGAGGGGCGGAGATGAGCGGGATGTAAACATCCCGCCCACCTCCTTCCTTCCGCATATCCTATGGAAGCCACGGTGACGCCGGTAGGAGATGTTCCTCGCACCTGCGACTTCACACACAGCGATGTGTGCTGCCGCAGTAGCGAGGAACAACATCGGACCGTCGCATCAGCGTATTTATGGATTACGCCGACGCTGCACCGATGATATGATTACGACGCTTTTGCGCTCGTTAATCGTATCATCGAACCTTTACACACTACGATGTCGCATGCGATGCCGGAAGTACGTCATTTTCAATTTGACCCCACCGACATCGCACCTGCGATGTCGTAGTGTGCAAAGCCCGCCTAAGAGTCTGGCTGAAAGGGGTTGTCCACTTCTAGGACAACCCCTTCTAAGTCCACAAGTTTCCTCTTGGTAAAATTAAAAGGCTTATACTCACCTCCCATGCCAGCGTCGTTCCAGCCATGTTTGGGCTTGCTTTCCTGGGGTTCAAGTGAGGTTGTGACATCGCACAAACTCTGGATCCAATCATCGCCAGCTTGTGTCTCCTCATCTTTGGGCAAATGAGTTAATCAACAGGAAGTGAGCAATGCTGCTGCCGCTCACTTCCTGTTGATAGCTACTGCATCAGATGCCAGTGGTGATTAGATGCGGGGCTCACATGATACCGCTGGAACTGTGCCATCACCAGAGTTTAAACATTTTATTGTACCTGGAGAAACATAAAATCAGAAAGGGTTGTCCTATTAGTGGACAACCCCTTTAGAGTAACAGGGCTGGAGATACAAAATATAACGCCTATGCAGCTGCACTAAGTCTTAACTGGAAGGGGGGCAAACTGAAACCTAAAAATAATATTAGTGGTTCTTATTTTCTATAAAATCACATGTAAGAGGCTCTACTACATTTGTCAGGCACACTAGTGGGCTGCTAAGCTGGAATATGGCCTCCCACCTAGAGGTCAGGCAGGGAGGTGGGAGGTGACAAGTCAGTTCAGTGGTAGCCCTCGAGCAGTGAGGAGCTTGGAGGGAGCGTGTGGCTCTCGGGGAGAAGATTGGGTTGCAGACGGTGGTTTGGACCCGGAGGAGTCAGAGACTCGGTTACGGGATATTGGGACTGGGTGCCTGGCTTAGTCTCAGAGGACGGTCAGCAGCAAGTACAATAGCCGGTCTGGGACCGAAAGTACGTCGGGGTACTGGACCCAAAGTCAAGGAGACGCAACCCGGCAATTAACCTGCGGAGGATAGGGCCTTTATAGACTGTCCCCACGAAGCTCAGAGATCGGGGGCACTAGCCCAACGAGGGGGATAGGGAATTCCAACCAAAGCAGCCCAATGAAATCCCAAGCGTGAGCTCCTGAGAGCACAGCTCCTTCACACAAAAAGTGGGGAACGGGGCCCGGACAGCTTCAGGCTTACGGACCACTTGCACGGAGGCAGGCTCCGGACTATTAGGCAGTACTGCATGGGACGGAGACCCAGACGAGCTCCCCCAAAGGGCAGCAGCACCCAGAGACTTGGTTTACTACGTTGTCAGCGTCTGCTTTCCTTCTGAGTGAGTACCTGATCACCCCCTGCTCCCAGCGAGCCTGCGCTCCCCTGCAATCCCACCATCCAGAGTCCCGGAGCCTTCCCTACCCGTGGAGGGTAACGTCATCTGGCTGCCCCCATTCCATCTCCCTGTTACCACACACCACGGGTGGCATCACAAATTATCTAATCCCCTGTAAATAATTCCCCATTACATTTTAGAGTGACCCTGAGCCCCCGGGTCTGGAGACCCTCGATCCATGAGTAGCGACACCCGGATCCGAGCTGTTCGACCGATGCTGGGGTGGTACATTTACAAGTAGGAATGAGCACACCCAAACTATAATGTTCGTGGTTCGTACTGTGCACCAAGTGTCCATGTCTCGGACCCAAACACGGACTTTTAACTATACAGTTGAAACCAGAAGTTTACATACACTATCTAAAAAGATACATATGCAAGTTTTTCTCCCTAACATGAAATCAGAATTAACCTTTCCCGTTTTAGGTCAACTAGGAACCAAAATTATTTATATTTGCCAAATGCCAGAATAATGAGAGAATGTTTTAACCCTTTCAGCCCCGGGGAATTTTCCGTGTTTCCGGGGTTTTTTTCTCTCTTTCTTCCGAGAGCCGTAACTTTTTTATTTTTCTGTTAATCTTTCCATATAAGCCTTGTTTTTTGCAGGACGAGATGTAGTTTTAAAAGAAACTAAGTTTTTACCATACAGTGTACTGGAAAACAGCAAAAAAATTTCAAGTGTAGAAAAACTGCAATAAACAGTGTGATCGCACAATAGTTTTTGGAATATTTTATTCACCATGTTCACTATACAGCGTATCCACCCATATCCTGTCCACCGCCATTAACTTGACAACGGTGGCAGCTATATGCATAGAAGTGGTGTCTAGGTATAGTAAAGTAGCCATGCAATACGCAATGAAACCACCTATTGTGCCACCTGGTGGAAAACAACGGAGTTAGCATTTTTATCTTGAAAACAGAACGAGATAGTGAAAAAAGTGAAATACAAAGTTGTAGGGTATCATCAACTCAATACGAATCGACACCTTGCATACAGAAATGCTATGATTAGAACATGTAAAACTCACAAGGCTGCGGACCTGAAGTGATACCTCATGGAGAACTTCCTACAAGTCATTGGGTATGGTGGCTGCGTTGACTGGCCTCCATGCTCACCTGACCTGACCCCATTGGACTTCTTTCTATGAGGTCACATAAAACAGTAGGACCTACATCGCAGGACCTACGACGACGTATTACAGATACTTGTGCAAACGTGTCACCTACCACATTGCACAACGGGCAACAAGATACAGTATGCTATGCAGAGTCCAGATGTGCATTGCAGCTGACGATGGCCACTTTGAGCATCAAAGTTAAATGAGCGCCATATGCGTGACCAGCATTCATTATTTTGGGGGGTCATGGGTTTCATATCATGCATTTCTGCATGCAAGGTGTCGATTCATATTGAATTTATAGGGCCTCACGGTGGCTTAGTGGTTAGCACTGCAGTCTTGCAGCGCTGGGGTCCTGAGTTCAAATCCCACCAAGGACAACATCTGCAAGGAGTTTGTATGTTCTCCCCGTGTTTGTGTGGGTTTCCTCCGTGTACTCACATACTCACAGGGAACCTAGGTTGTGAGCCCCAATGGAGACAGTGTTGCCATTGTATGTTAAGCGCTGTGGAATTAACAGCGTAATATAAATGAATAAATTATGATGCCCTACATTTTTTTATTTATTTTTTTTCTCTATCTTGTTCCATTTTCAAGATAAAAATGCTAACTCCGTTGTTTTCCAACATGTGACGCAATCGGTGGTTTCATTGCATAGCGCATGGTTACTTTACTATACCTAGACACTACTTCTATGCCTGTAGCTGCCGCCGTTCTCAAGTTAATGATGATGGGCAGGATATGGGTGGACACACTGTGTATGATAAAACTGATGTGTCGCTGTGATGCCTGAGGTCGGTGTGAGTTTGGAGACACCAAACATGAATAGGTTTACGTGTATCTAAGGGGTTAAAAAAAATTCACAAGTCTGTCCTAAAAAAGTGGCGCATGTTTTGCGCCATTTTCCAAAACGCATGGCGTTCTCATTTTTCAATATCTATGGCTCAGTGATAGCTTTTTTTTGCGTCTCGAGCTGTACCATTTTTGCGCAGATGGTACGTTTTGATCGCTTGTTATTGCATTTTTCGCAAAATTTGCGGCGACCAAGAAAATGTAATTTTGGCGTTTGGAATTTTTTACAGCTAAGCTGTTTAACGATCAGATTAATTGATTTTATATTTTGATAGATTTCTGAACGCGATGATTTCAAATATGTGTATATTTTTTTATTTTTTTAACCCTTTAATTTTCAATGGGGCAAAAGGGAGTGATTTGAACTTTTAGGTGTTTTTATTTTAAATTTTTTAAAAAACTTTTTTAACTTTTTTTTTATTTTACTAGGTCCATTAGGGGGCTATATGGATCAGCAGTCTGATCGCTCCTCCATATCACCAGATCACAGCTACACAGCTGAGATCCGCAGATATGGTGCTTTAATTTCAATGCCGGCAATATTCCGGCATTGAGAGAAAGTGACTCATGTTAGCTACAGGTGTCATGACATGACCCTGTGCTACTATAGCAACCACCGGAAGTCACGTGATTATGTCATGTGACTTCCGATGGGGGCGGGGTAAGTCATCGTTATGGCTGCATATACATCTCGCTGCCAGATTTTGGCAGCAAGATGAAAGGGGTTAATAGTCGCAGATGGAACGCGATTCCACTGGCGACTAGCAAGCACACATGTCTACTGTTGAAATCAGCTGATATGTGTGCGGATCACAGCGGCCTGCCCACCGCAGGGGGCGTGGATTAACCTCATATGATCCATGATGTACCAAGTACGTCATGGGTCGCTAAGGGGTTAAGGCATTTTTATTACTTTCTGCAAAGTCAGAAGTTTACATACATTTCATTAGTATTTGGTACCATTGGCCTTAAACTGTATGACTTGGGTCAAATGTTTTGGATATCCATCCACAAGCTTCTCACAATAGTTGGCAGTTGGTAACTGCGCATGTTTGTAGGTCATCTTGCTCGCACTTGCCTTTTCAGCTTTGAACATAAATTATCCATAGGATTGAGATCTGGGTTTTGTGACATTGACTTTCCAAAAGTAGAAATAATACCAGCACAGTTCCGTAAAACATTTTTTTCAATTTTATTCAATGCAAAAAGGCATAAAAACAAGAAGGTAGGTGGATTAAAAATAAAAAAAACTGATACAGACAGGTACAGGTAACACGTTTCTCACCCAGAGCGGCCATTAGTCTCAACCTTGAGGGGCGAAGGGGTTAAATTTTTTCTACAAACAACACAAGCGGTGAAGGACAATTATTCCTGCCATAGCCAGAACATGGCACATTATACATTTGTAATAACCTAAACATTTAAGCTTACCCTTGCAAAAGTGCTCTGCACATCCCCCTTGTCCCCTTTCGATGAAGGGTGAAAAGTGAGTTGGGGTGAGTGGGATGTGCACAGCACTGTCACAAGAGTTAGCTTAAATGTTTATGTTATTACAAGTGGCCTGCTATATCTCCTTATCATGGATTACTATGTACTTTCACTTAAAGCAATAAAGCTCATAGACAGACTTCTGAGGTTACTTGTTTGTACTGAAGCTACCTGCTATACTATGTGATAGTGTATGCTGTAGTGTTCCTCCATACGAAATAAGCAATTTTGTTTTGAATATTGTTGAATGTATTGTTTTTATTAAATTAATTTGTTAGTTAAATAAACATTCTGTATAAACTGGGCAAAAATATTTGTTTGTGGTTGCGTGTCTTAGCACAAGTAATTTTTTTGTGACATTTATTCTAGAGTATGTTATTCCATAATATATTAAGCACTATCTTGTGTGAACTATTAGTTAACACCATTAGTTCATGTAAATATTATTAGAACCACCATCAGTACATGAATACATCACCAGAACCGCCATCAGTACTTTAATGCATCACCAGAACCTCAATCAGTACATGAATACACCACTATCAGTAAATAAATACAACAGCACCATCATCAGTACATGCATATATCAACAGAACCACCATCAGTACTTGAATAAATCACCAAGCGTCATACGACAATCAATTATAATGTGAAGTCAGTCCTATATACAACTCCCTGTCCAATGTCCTTAACAATTGTAAGGAGATGCTATGAGTACTTGTTATCAGTAATTATCAAACTGTAGACCATACTGCAACCACAGTACAGATAGTCAGCATCCAGACGTAAAAATTAACATCCAGGTACCTTATAGGTGACGTCTTCTTGGATTGAGTTGTTTCTTTCTTTTCATCTCCATATTGTCCAGTTGACATGATGACTTTTCACATCCACAGCTTTATGTTCAGATTCCCTCTTCTCTGGTCTTCTGCAGCACTTCCTGACACAGTGCCCTTAAAAATAAGAGTGTTATTAAAATGCCCTCAGCATAACAATATCTATCCATATTATGACCAAAATAAGTCTCCTATGTTATATGGCCTCCATATTGTCCTCCTTAATGATTTACATACAGTTAGGTCCAGAAATATTTGGACAGTGACACAAGTTTTGTTATTTTAGCTGTTTACAAAAACATGTTCAGAAATACAATTATATATATAATATGGGCTGAAAGTGCACACTCCCAGCTGCAATATGAGAGTTTTCACATCCAAATCGGAGAAAGGGTTTAGGAATCATAGCTCTGTAATGCATAGCCTCCTCTTTTTCAAGGGACCAAAAGTAATTGGACAAGGGACTCTAAGGGCTGCAATTAACTCTGAAGGCGTCTCCCTCGTTAACCTGTAATTAATGAAGTAGTTAAAAGGTCTGGGGTTGATTACAGGTGTGTGGTTTTGCATTTGGAAGCTGTTGCTGTGACCAGACAACATGCGGTCTAAGGAACTCTCAATTGAGGTGAAGCAGAACATCCTGAGGCTGAAAAAAAAGAAAAAATCCATCAGAGAGATAGCAGACATGCTTGGAGTAGCAAAATCAACAGTCGGGTACATTCTGAGAAAAAAGGAATTGACTGGTGAGCTTGGGAACTCAAAAAGGCCTGGGCGTCCACGGATGACAACAGTGGTGGATGATCGCCGCATACTTTCTTTGGTGAAGATGAACCAGTTCACAACATCAACTGAAGTCCAGAACTCTCTCAGTGAAGTAGGTGTATCTGTCTCTAAGTCAACAGTAAAGAGAAGACTCCATGAAAGTAAATACAAAGGGTTCACATCTAGATGCAAACCATTCATCAATTCCAAAAATAGACAGGCCAGAGTTAAATTTGCTGAAAAACACCTCATGAAGCCAGCTCAGTTCTGGAAAAGTATTCTTTGGACAGATGAGACCAAGATCAACCTGTACCAGAATGATGGGAAGAAAAAAGTTTGGAGAAGAAAGGGAACGGCACATGATCCAAGGCACACCACATCCTCTGTAAAACATGGTGGAGGCAACGTGATGGCATGGGCATGCATGGCTTTCAATGGCACTGGGTCACTTGTGTTTATTGATGACATAACAGCAGACAAGAGTAGCCGGATGAATTCTGAAGTGAACCGGGATATACTTTCAGCCCAGATTCAGCCAAATGCCACAAAGTTGATGGGACGGCGCTTCATAGTACAGATGGACAATGACCCCAAGCATACAGCCAAAGCTACCCAGGAGTTCATGAGTGCAAAAAAGTGGAACATTCTGCAATGGCCAAGTCAATCACCAGATCTTAACCCAATTGAGCATGCATTTCACTTGCTCAAATCCAGACTTAAGACGGAAAGACCCACAAACAAGCAAGACCTGAAGGCTGCGGCTGTAAAGGCCTGGCAAAGCATTAAGAAGGAGGAAACCCAGCGTTTGGTGATGTCCATGGGTTCCAGACTTAAGGCAGTGATTGCCTCCAAAGGATTCGCAACAAAATATTGAAAATAAAAATATTTTGTTTGGGTTTGGTTTATTTGTCCAATTACTTTTGACCTCCTAAAATGTGGAGTGTTTGTAAAGAAATGTGTACAATTCCTACAATTTCGATCAGATATTTTTGTTCAAACCTTCAAATTAAACGTTACAATCTGCACTTGAATTCTTCTGTTGTAGAGGTTTCATTTCAAATCCAATGTGGTGGCATGCAGAGCCCAACTCGCGAAAATTGTGTCACTGTCCAAATATTTCTGGACCTAACTGTAAACCCCACTGTCTGCCATTATCAGCTATAACCACCACACCATCTGCCCTTATGAACCACGACCTATATCATGCCTGTCCACTCTCCAGTGTTTTCCCTTACACTCTCTTCACACCTCCACACTGTTCCTCCAAAATGCTAATATTTCTCCAAGTTGTGCCCCCATTTCACATTGCCCCCTCTCCATAACCATTTTGTGCCCCCTTTTCACACTATGCCTTCATACTTCCCACCACGTTGTCCTCTTCAAGCTATACACCCTCCTCACTCTGTCCCCCTACACAGTATGATGGTCACCACAGCCGTACATATCGTATGATATCCACAATAGCCTCCAATATACACTGATGTCCATCACAGCCGCATGCAGTATTATGTCTACCACAGCCCCCCAATATACATTATGATGTCCACCACAGCCCCCTTTAAAAGTATTATGTCTGCAAAGCCAACCCCTCTTGTAATGCCTTAAAAGTCAGACTCTTTTGTAATGTCACAACAGTCAGCCCCTCTTGTAATGTCCCCACAATCAGCCCCACAGCTGATCCCACAGCCAGCCCCAGGAATGACCCCACAGCCAGTTCCACAAATATCCCAGTAGCCTGCCCCACAAATGTCCCTACAGCAAACTCCAAGTATGTCCCCACAACCAGCCCTACATGTCTTCACAGCCAGCAACACATATTTCTCCACAACAAGCCCCATGTATGTCTCCACAGCCACCCCCACGTGTATCCCTACAGCCAGCCAATCATGTCCCCACAGCTAGCCTGTTATATCCCCACAGCCAGCTGTGCGGCTGGCTGTGGGGATATTTGTGGGACTGGCTGTGGGGACATACTTGAGGCTGGTTGTGGGGTCATTTGCGGAGCTGGCTTTGGGGAAATATGTGAAAAGAGCTGTAGGGACTTGAGGGGCTTGCTGTGGGTCCATGACTGGCTGGCTGTGGGGACATGACTTGATGGCTGTATGGACATACGTAGTGGAGTGGGGACTTTCTTCTCATCAATCCAAATCCCCTGTTTCCAATCTTCTACTATCCACTTTTTGTACTTCTTTGCAAACTTGAGCCAACGCTTCTTATGATGATATTAAAATAGAGTCTTCTTCACCTTTTTTTGGGCCACCACTCCATACATGTGTAACGTGTATAGCACGGTGCTTGCATGGATGTCTGTGACCTCACTATTACAAAGCATACGAGCCATCTCCACTTACATGTTTTTCGCGCCAGAACTGAGAGACCTTGTGAAGAGACAACTTTTTGCCTGGACATTCACCTCTTGGCTTTTGAATGGATGGACAGACTTAATTTTGTATTCTTCCAGCTGTCATGTCCTCACATGATGCAGTTTGGCAGTTTTCTTAGCCAAGAGACCGCTATCGATGAGCTGAAAATGATGCTGTTTCTCTTTTCTTAGGAAATCTTCTCATGGCTGCTCCTCAACTGGAACCAGTGACCTTTTGCTTGGGAATCAACCTAATAAAACACTGAGCTATTAGGAAATGTGAGACCAGATTGTATTTTGAAGTATACAGGAAGAAAAAAAATATTAAACATCAGGAGCAAAACAGTAACACTGCAGTGACATGACAAGAATCTGCAAAACTAATTATATGTTATATAGTTGCAAGTCATATTTATGTGAGAGATAGCAAAGATGATTGTCTATAAAATGAAGGTAGTTAAATGCTGAAAGATGAAGTGGGTGGTGAGATATGGAGCCTGAAAGTCAAAAGTTCTGAAGATTGTTTCCTTTTTGCACATTACTATATATAGCTTTCCACAGGCAGCTGTGACAATCAGTTCTGGGTCCTGTCTGCCCCATCTGTATTGAGGCCTGCTCGCACATAGGTGAAATATGAAGAGATAAGGACCATCCTGATTGTGTCGCGGGCGGGGAGGAGGGTGTCAGCACACCGCGCTTACCCCTTCTGCTCGGGTCCGGCAGCTGCTCCTGGTGGCTCGAGCTGTGGGCCGGATCCCGGGGTTTCTCGAGCGACACTCCTCGCCCGTGAGTGAAAGGGGGGGGTTTTGTGGTTGGGTGTGGGGATTGTTATAGTTCGTGACGCCACCCACGGTTGTGGTGATTGCACCACCGCTGCTCAGTATGGGGGTCCCGGGGATGGTGATGCGGAGCAGCCAGGTGTTGTGTTGCCCCCTCCGTGGGTAGGGGTTGGTGATCCCGGGGCCCCAGTGGGGTGCAGGGGCGCAGGGGCAGCGCTGTGCCTTGCGGCACTGAGGTACTCACTCAGCCAGTAAACACGACACAGTTCTCGGTAAACAAACGGCTGGTTGGACGGGTCCCTCGGACGGTTCACGGTGCTGCGGTTCCCTGCAGTTAGCGGTGACGGTCTCTTCCCTGCACCTTTGAAATGTCTGTTTGGTAGCGGTGGATTCCCACCGGTTACCCGCTCCCCAACTGCAATCTGTGCCGGAGGAGCTCCACACTTTGCCCGCAGGCGCCGGCCCTGGGAAACTGGTGCCTTGGCGGTGGCGGTGTTTCCCCGTTGTGGTTGGACCTTTGCCGTCAATCAGGACTTGCTTGTTGGGGGATCTACGTCCCCTTCACTAACGGATTTAGCAATTTACAGCGACTCCAAGCCTTGCTGGGATCCGAAAGCCCCTGCTCTGGTGCTGACTGCCCTTTGTATACTGCTCCAGGCCCCCGGATACACACAGCCTCCGTGGCCCTTCCAGCAACCTCCAGACAGTCCCACTGCAGATCTTCACCACTGTCTGCTGACCTTGCTGGCTCCTTCTGGGCACACAGCCACAGACTAACTTCAGGCTTTCTCTCTTTACTGCTTTCTTCCTTCACTTCCACTTAGCTGTTTTCTCTAACCCTGTCTAGACTACTCCTTCACTCTTGCCCTGCCTGGGCTCCACTCCTGTTGTTTACTCAAGCTCGTCCCTGAGCTATCTGCCTGGTTTCTTCCTGCCTCCAGAGTTGTGAGCTCCTCGGTGGGCGGAGCCAACCGCCTGGCCCACCCCCTGGTGTGCATCATCAGACTCCTGGAGGAAGGCAACAAGGATTTTTGGGTTAGCTGGTGTACCTACAGGGAATGTGGGGTGCGTGTGTGTTGTTATCTGTGTCCCCTGGCTTGCCCAGGGCGACACATTCCCCCTTAGCAAAACGCAGACCGTCCTCGGGCTGCCCGTCCAACACCGGTTTTATTTTCCTTTTTGTTTTTCTGAAAAGGTAAACGGTATAACATTATAAACGGTAAATTATATACATTTTTAATAACAACTCTTCCCAAGACGGGAGGCACATTTACTTTTAACGTTACAACGGTGTACGGTCACGGTTTCCGCTCTCTCCCACCCAAGCAACCTGGCCCTGATGCTGCCCCTAAAACCCAGGCAGCACCCCTTGACCCACAGTCCAGCACAAGTTACCCGAGCGGGATCTGTCCTTCCCCTCCAGAGGGTGGCCACCGGTTCCTTTGGTGGCTGGGCCCTAGCCTGCTCTGCTCAGGGCCCTCCCTCCAACCTGCCTCCCCGGAGGCGGTATTGCGGAAACGGTAACGGTACCCAACATATTTACAAGCCACTTAACGTTTGTGGTGCCCTGCAAGTTCACGGGCTTGTCCATGGATAGTTCCCATGCATTTTAAACTTTAACGGTCCCCACGGGGACAACGGTGCCGGCTCCTGCCGGTTCAATCACAAGGCCAATCAACAAACAAATCAGGTGACTTCTTCGGTAATTTCACTTATCATTTCAAACTTTTTAAACTTTTTGAAACAAACAGCAACTTCAGTGATGGTCCCAACGGGGACGGTGCAACGGGCATCCGCTGCCCTACTCCGGTCCCTTTGCTGCTTCATCCGAGGGAGGGGATGCAGAGCTCACCTTGCTCTCCGGGCTGCCCTTCAGCTTTACATCCAGGGCAAACCACCCCCTCTCTCCGCAGTGCAGGGTGTAACGCACCATGTCCCCCGGTATAAGATTGCGGCCAGGATGCTCCTCGGGCAGATGGGCGTTCACGTCCCGCCGGGCCACAAACACCTCGGCCTCCAGGCCCGGTTCGTATATGAACCCGTAGCCCCGGCGGACATCAAACCGCCTCACCTGCCCCTCGTAGAACGGGCCCCGGACACGGAAGGTCGCTTGCCGCAGGTTTTCCTTTTCCCGAATGGCTCGGGCCACCAGCTCGGCTTTCCTTCTCTCCCTCTCCGCGATCTCCAGGCCCAGCTTTGTCGGCTCCCTGTCCCAGTATGGCGCTGCTGCCAGCTCCGGCGCACGGGTTGAGCCCCGCGGGACATCCAGCACGTTAACCACTGTCAGGAAGGTGGGCAGCGTATCCCGCGGTGTCATGGCCTTGGGCGCTGCCTTGCAGCAACAACCCGGCGCCACCTCAGCCGAGGTGTGGGGGATGGGCACAGGGGCTTTCCGCAGCCGGGCCTTCGGCTCGGAGCGGGTTGTCGGCTCCGGCTCGGGAAACTGCTCGGGGACTGTCTCACGCACAATCTTCGGGGCCTTCCAAGGTAATGCCTCCGGTTGGTTACGGGCTCCGGCTACAGGTCGGTCCGCTGGGGCGGACGGGCTGGGTATCGCTACCGGTTGCGGTGGTAGCGGGCCTAGTGGCGGGGTCACGGCCTCCGAGACGGGTGGCGAGGGAGGCAACGGGGGGAGAGGGCTTGGACCGGGCCCCACAGCCGCGATGACCGGCCCTGCAAGGGCATCGGGACGTGGGTCACTCACCCTCCCTTTCTCCGCCTCCTCCTCGCGTCTCCGCACGGTGGCTACAACGTCCGCCATGTCGGCCTCCCACTCCTCCATGAGGAGCTGCATCTTCACCTGCAGCCGTTGATAGAGCTGCGCGGTCCGGATCTCCACCCACGCTGCGGTTCCAGGCGCGGGGGGTACGGTGTCGCGGGACGGCATCCACATGGTGTCTTCACTGTTTGCTTCCAGGAACGGTATTCTCGCAAGGTCCTGGCGTCCCTGCCTTTATAGCTGCAGCTACATGCGTCCAGCCGCCATCGCGTCCCCCCTTAGCTCTTTCCGGCCCCTCCTCTCTCGGGGCGGAGTTTTGGCCTTCGCGCTTCTACTGCTCGAGAAGACGCTCGAGCGGGAACTTTTCGCGCCAAAGATGGCGGCTTCTAAAATTTTTCGGCCGGATGCCTCCGGCGGTAACAAGGCGCACCTCTACCTGACGGCAGAGCGGTAAGATCCTGTTCGTGACGCCAAGTTGTCGCGGGCGGGGAGGAGGGTGTCAGCACACCGCGCTCACCCCTTCTGCTCGGGTCCGGCAGCTGCTCCTGGTGGCTCGAGCTGTGGGCCGGATCCCGGGGTTTCTCGAGCGACACTCCTCGCCCGTGAGTGAAAGGGGGGGGGGTTTGTGGTTGGGTGTGGGGATTGTTATAGTTCGTGACGCCACCCACGGTTGTGGTGATTGCACCACCGCTGCTCAGTATGGGGGTCCCGGGGATGGTGATGCGGAGCAGCCAGGTGTTGTGTTGCCCCCTCCGTGGGTAGGGGTTGGTGATCCCAGGGCCCCAGTGGGGTGCAGGGGCGCAGGGGCAGCGCTGTGCCTTGCGGCACTGAGGTACTCACTCAGCCAGTAAACACGACACAGTTCTCGGTAAACAAACGGCTGGTTGGACGGGTCCCTCGGACGGTTCACGGTGCTGCGGTTCCCTGCAGTTAGCGGTGACGGTCTCTTCCCTGCACCTTTGAAATGTCTGTTTGGTAGCGGTGGATTCCCACCGGTTACCCGCTCCCCGACTGCAATCTGTGCCGGAGGAGCTCCACACTTTGCCCGCAGGCGCCGGCCCTGGGAAACTGGTGCCTTGGCGGTGGCAGTGTTTCCCCGTTGTGGTTGGACCTTTGCCGTCAATCAGGACTTGCTTGTTGGGGGATCTACGTCCCCTTCACTAACGGATTTAGCAATTTACAGCGACTCCAAGCCTTGCTGGGATCCGAAAGCCCCTGCTCTGGTGCTGACTGCCCTTTGTATACTGCTCCAGGCCCCCGGATACACACAGCCTCCGTGGCCCTTCCAGCAACCTCCAGACAGTCCCACTGCAGATCTTCACCACTGTCTGCTGACCTTGCTGGCTCCTTCTGGGCACACAGCCACAGACTAACTTCAGGCTTTCTCTCTTTACTGCTTTCTTCCTTCACTTCCACTTAGCTGTTTTCTCTAACCCTGTCTAGACTACTCCTTCACTCTTGCCCTGCCTGGGCTCCACTCCTGTTGTTTACTCAAGCTCGTCCCTGAGCTATCTGCCTGGTTTCTTCCTGCCTCCAGAGTTGTGAGCTCCTCGGTGGGCGGAGCCAACCGCCTGGCCCACCCCCTGGTGTGCATCATCAGACTCCTGGAGGAAGGCAACAAGGATTTTTGGGTTAGCTGGTGTACCTACAGGGAATGTGGGGTGCGTGTGTGTTGTTATCTGTGTCCCCTGGCTTGCCCAGGGCGACACATTTGCGTACACCTTGTCGCAGTGGAATGGCTTTTATGTGCTTTTGATCACAATGGTGTCAAACATGTACCTTATCTTATTTACATGTACTATTTCTATTTATTTACTTACTAGCAGGCTATTGCTTTATTAGGGTTTTTTCCTAGGTATACCCTTTTTTTCTGTGAATCAGGATATTTGACACAGTTGCTGAAAAGAGGACATACGGTATTTGTTTGTATGGCAATTAATGTAGGCCAGGCTAGTGAGTTAGGCCATCTTTGACTCTTTTTTAGATGAAGCTCCAAAAAAAATATATACAATATGCCTGGGTTATTACTGTAACATTAGTGAGTAAAAAAAACAAAACATTCCACTGAAGACAGATCTTTCCCATGTGGCCGTTATGATTTACTATCATAACAGAAGTATTGAACTACCTTCTTTGCAACGACACGTATCACATGTGGGCGGCCAGCATCCTGCAGGTGTGGTTTCCTATGGGAGTGTAACTAACAACTCAATTTGCACTTTATACCCAATTTAAGTTTATTGATACACAATACGTAATACGGCTGGTTTGATAAAAAAGGAAACAGAGATATGTGTGATAAAGTGTACAGGTGTGTCTCACTCATACTTTCTGTCTTATTGATAGTCTAGAAACAAGGTTTTACTACCATATGCATATAATTAAAATGTCTCTCCATACAACATTGAAAATGGCACTGTATGTTCCTGATTTCCAGAGTAATACATGACTAATATTATTTTGGCAACTCAATCCACCTCATTCTTAATTTCCCCATAACTCTTTCAAAAAAGATACAACAGACGTTGATGGATTTTCTTTTTATAACATCTGTCTCTTATGAAACAAATAACTTATAACAACAAATTATTTTTCATCCCAAAGGGTGGCCCCCAATTGTGCATGCACAACAGTTTTACATTTAAACAAATTATCCACAACAAAGATTTACAATTTTGCATATCGCATGCCAGAGGTGAGGACCGAGGAGCTTGAAAAATCTGATGGTAATCTGCCAATCCATCTATCACTTTTTAGGATCATTGACAGAAAAACTAACTGTTGTGCCAAAGTCCCAGAATTTCCAGGACTACTGTTAGACCTTTTCATAACTATAGAGCCCACATTCTTCTTGGATCTCTCTTTAGAGCCTGCTTTACATGCCCCAAAAGCTTAGTCTAGTTGCTTGAGTATACTGCTTCCTGTCTACTCCTGCTCTGCTGCTCTCATTTCCTGGTTGTTATTCTGGATACAGGTGAATCACCCGACACCGCCCCTGGACTCCACCTGGTCTCATCAAGCTGTGCCCTCGCTGGTCCCAGATTCCGTCTGCCGTCTCTGGTCGGCGCTTGTGCCCGGTCCCTTCTTGTCCATATCCACCCTAGGACCCGCATTCCACATCACGTCCGGACATTTTTGGACGATAACCTGTTGCCCTTTCGTGTCCCGGCTGCTGCGCATTTAGGCCTTCTGGGGTGATCGCCAGGCAGCCCCTGTATAGGGGTTTGTTCCTGGTGGCCTCCCTGGGGGAGTCCGGTGCGCGGTCCCAGGAATTCCCCCTTGCTCCGAACCTGGCAGGTATATACTGCGTTTATGTTCTTTTCTGTGTAGATACAGTCATGGCCAAAAGTTTTGAGAATGCTACAAATATTAATTTTTACAAAGTCTACTGCTTAAGTTTTTCTAAAGGCAATTTGCATATACTCCAGAATGTCATAAAGAGTGATCAGCTTAACAGCAATTACTTGCAAAGTCAATATTGGCTAAGAAAATGAACTTTAAACCCCAAAACACATTTCAACATCATTGAATTCCAGCCTTAAAAGGAGCAGCTAACATTGTTTTAGTGATTGTTCTATTAACACAGGTGTGGGTGTTGATGAGGACAGGGCTGGCGATCAATCAGTCATGATTAAGTAAGAATGACACCACTGGACACTTTAAAAGGAGGATGGTGCTTGGTATCATTGTTTCTCTTCAGTTAACCATGGTTATCTCTAAAGAAACACGTGCAGCCATCATTGCTCTGCACAAAAATGGCCTAATAGGGAAGAGTATCGCAGCTACAAAGATTGCACCTCAGTCAACAATCTATCGCATCATCAAGAACTTCAAGGAGAGAGCTTCCATTGTTGCCAAAAAGGCTCCAGGGCGCCCAAGAAGGACCAGCAAACGCCAGGACCGTATCTTAAAACTGTTTCAGCTGCGGGATCGGACTACCAGCAGTGCCGAGCTAGCTCAGCAATGGCAGCAGGCTGGTGTGAGTGCTTCTGCACGCACTGTGAGGCGTAGACTCTTTGAGCAAGGCCTGTTTTCAAGGAGGGCAGCAAAGAAGCCACTTCTCTCCAGAAAAAACATCAGGGACCGATTGATATTCTGCAAAAGGTACAGGGAGTGGACTGCTGAGGACTGGGGTAAAGTCATTTTTTCAGATGAATCCCCTTTTCGATTGTTTGGGACATCTGGAAAACAGCTTACTAGGAGAAGAAGAGGTGAGCGCTATCACCAGTCTTGTCTCATGCCAACTGTTAAGCATCCTGAAACGATTCATGTGTGGGGTTGCTTCTCAGCCAAGGGAATCGGCTCACTCACAGTCTTGCCTAAAAACACAGCCATGAATAAAGAATAGTACCAGAATGTCCTCCAAGAGCAACTTCTCCCAACTGTCCAAGAGCAGTTTGGCGCCCAACAATGCCTTTTCCAGCATGATGGAGCACCTTGCCATAAAGCAAAGGTGATCATCACTAAATGGCTCATGGAACAAAACATAGAGATTTTGGGTCCATGGCCTGGAAACTCCCCAGATCTTAATCCCATTGAGAACTTGTGGGCAATCATCAAGAGACGGGTGGACAAGCAAAAAACAAGAAATTCTGGCAAAATGCAAGCATTGCTTATGCAAGAATGGACAGCTATCAGTCAGGATTTGATCCAGAAGTTGATTGAGAGCATGCTAGGGAGAATTGCAGAGGTCCTGAAGAAGAAGGGTCAACACTGCAAATATTGACTTGCTGCATTAACTCATTCTAACTGTCAATATAACCTTTTGGCACTCATAATATGATTGCAATTATATTTCTGTATGTGATGTAAACATCAGACAAACACAAATAAAAACCAGAGGGCAACAGATCATGTGAAAATATAATTTTGGTGTCATTCTCAAAACTTTTGGCCATGACTGTATTGTTGGTTGCATATTATAAAACTTCAATGGAACCAAGAACCCGCCTCTGGTTGTCATTGCCCTAACGCG
Source organism: Anomaloglossus baeobatrachus (assembly GCF_048569485.1). Lineage (NCBI taxonomy): Eukaryota > Metazoa > Chordata > Amphibia > Anura > Aromobatidae > Anomaloglossus > Anomaloglossus baeobatrachus. Next base: position 509,209,505 of record NC_134354.1, on the reverse strand, counting down.
ATCGAAATCCTCAGTTCATACAATAGTATTACAATGGAATTTCGACGCAACCATGGAAAAATCCAGGCAAGATGATAAGATGGTGATTTTTATTGTGGATGCTTTTCTGAGAGCAATTTCTCCTTCTTGAGGACAAAATTCACATATCATATTCGGACAAAAAGACTGATGGCACTCCCTAATATGTAATGTGAACAGGCGAATAACATGTTAGATAGTGCCATCAGTCTTTTTGTCCGGATTATGGGGTCATGCCTTCTGACTGTGCACCCCTCCCCCATTAGCTACAAGTGATTTTATTCTCTTAGCAGGCTCCTATTTGCTTATACACAGGAGGTTTTTAAGCCCAGAGAGAGGCTTCAGTTCAGTGTAGGTTCCCAGTAATATGAGATTGCCTTGATGTGGCTACTAGGCAGATATAGAAATGGCCATTTTTGTATGCTAAATGTCTCAATTTTTCCTAGATTTCCTTAAGCACCACTGACAGCCAGATTAGTTTGTCAGTCTCCACAAGGAGAAAAGTTTTCCCATTATATTCTTACATTCATGGTTTGCATGCTTTAGCCTTTCATAGTGCAACTGTCTTTTTTTTGTAATATCCAAGCAATATGTCATAGCTTTATAAAATGAGAATAAGCATTTATACTTAGGCAGTTGTATGTCCTACTGGAGACACAGTCATTCACATCAGTTATACACTTCGTTTCCTCATACAGTATTTGCTTTCCAAGAGCCATAACTTTTTTATTTTTCATAAAGTTGCTTGTTTTTGTGGGACAAGTTGTAGCTTTGAATAACAAGATTTGTGTTACCATATATAATTAGCAAAAAAAAAATGAGGAAAAATCCAGTTGAATAGAATGAAAAAAAATCATAATTTCTGCAATTCTTTATTGCAACTGCAACTCATATAGTACGCTCATCCATGTACATGTACAATATGCTTCATAATGCCAAGAGGATAAAAGTATAATTATACAAACATTTGACATTATTATAATTAGACATAAAGTAAAGCTGAACACCTCAATCAATGCACAATAATCATGTTAAACAGATGTGTTTAATACTGGGAAAGGTCCTGCAGTTTAATGGGAATCTCTCAACAAGATTTTGCTACCCTATTTGAAAACAGCAAGATATGATGTATCACCTACTTTATTGGGTGCTGATTTGATTTTTAGCTGTAGATCTACCAGTTCTCTAAATCCTGAGCTCTACATAACCCCACCCACACAACTGATTGGTAGCTTTCTTTATGCGCTGTGCATAAGCAGAAAGCTTCCAACCAGTGGGGGCCAGCCAAGTAGTCCTCTAGTTACAATCATATCAGTTGAGTATTTCTATATTCCATACTTTGGGATCTTTTTCTCTTTCTTTACCTACCTGAACATCTCGGAATTCTGAATCCTACGATCATTGACTCTTTTCTCTCTGTCTAAAGACCCTCTTATATTCCAGCTTCAATGCCAAAGCAGTCACTCAGTCCATCACATCAAGATACTATAGAGGGTGTCGACCGTGTCACCTGCTAGTAGACTTCATAGTACCTGCTAAATATATGTTACATTTGTGGTTATAACCTTGCACTTTTACAAAGGCAAGAATGAATAACCACCAGTTTGTAAAAATAAACATGGAATAATATTTTACAATATTATTGTGACATAACAGTTTATTCATATTAGTTTCAAAAGGGCAGATGTTTGTGTCCTAATCTGTGAATTGGCACAACCGGCGCCCTTCACGTATGGCTGCTATTTAGATTTCTAACAACTTCTGCTAAGAAACTTCCCCATACAGTGCACTAAGCTTCCTCATTTGCATGGCTTATTGCACATACAGCTAAAGTCCAGGCACTTTTATATAATCACTTCTTCTTTTAGCAAGAAAACGCTGAACTCACATTAAACATTAAAGACCTCTTATATGAAAAAGTGTTTTTCTGGCTGTATAGTGTTTTTTTTTAATTGGCCCCCACACTCCGTTTTTTCAAAGCTCTGAAGTCATATGTCAAATATGATGTTGTGTCTAGAAGTGTTCATGTAGAGTTATGATCTAATACATTACACAGAAGTTATATGACTATCACAAGCCTCCTGGATGTAATATCACACATATCTTCCATAGACCTATCAAGGATTGCAAATGGTACAGTGCTGCGTATATATATATATATATATATATATATATATATATATATATATATATATATATATATACACATATATATATATAGTGCAGACCAAAAGTTTGGACACACCTCATTCAAAGAGTTTTCTTTATTTTCAGGACTCTAAAAATTGTAGATTCACATTGAAGACATCAAAACTATGAATGAAAACATGTGGATTGAAATACTTAAGAAAGTGTGAAACAACTGCAAATATGTCTTATATTCTAGGTTCTTCAAAGTAGCCACCTTTTGCTTTGATTACTGCTTTGCACACTCTTGACATTCTCTTGATGAGCTTCAAGAGGTAGTCACCGGAAATAGTTTTCCAACAGTCTTGAAGGAGTTCCCAGAAATGCTTAGCACTTGTTGGCCCTTTTGCCTTCACTCTGCGGTCCAGCTCACCCCAAACCATCTCGATTGGGTTCAGGTCTGGTGACTGTGGAGGCCAGGTCATCTGGCATAGCATCCCATCACTCTCCTTCTTAGTCAAATAGCCCTTACACAGCCTGGAGGTGTGTTTGGGGTCATTGTCCTGTTGAAAAATAAATCATGGTCCAACTAAATGCAAACCGGATGGAATAGCATGCCGCTGCAAGATGCTGTGGTAGCCATGCTGGTTTAGTATGCCTTCAATTTTTAATACATCCCCAACAGTGTCACTAGCAAAGCACCCCCACACCGTCACACCTCCTCCTCCATGCTGCACGGTGGGAACCAGGCATGCAGAGTCCATCAGTTCACCTTTTCTACAAAGACATGGTGGTCGGATCCAAAGATCTCAAATTTGTACTCATCAAACCAAAGCACAGATTTCCACTGGTCTAATGTCCAGTTGTTCCAGAGATGAGAAGGTGTGTCCAAACTTTTGATCTGTACTAATATATATATATATATATATATATATATATATATATATATATATATATATATATATATTGTAGTAAAGCCACTCACTCAGCCGTAGGGGATGAAGTAGGAACACCTCACTGGGTCACTGTTTACCAGGTTTAATCACATTAAATTAAGTCATTAAGACATTAAGTCCATGATCATGAGTAGACCACTCCTTCCTTTTGCACAGCAAAACACAAAGGCCAAACAGAAGACCCTGGGTGTATCCAGAGGCCTGGCTTTTACCTCTGAGACCACACCCCGAGGTGGAGATATGGTGAACAGCCATCCCACCCATCTCATTAGCTCTTCACAGCAAACCCGGCCCAGGTAATACCGATTAACCCTCTCAGTACCTATTGTGCTGGAGTATTACATCCGGGTTTACATCACTGAATGCAGAAGTCGCAGCGACACATATCTCCCCTCATGCACATCACCGGTGATCACATCACATATTCCCCCCCCCTCTGCCCAAAGCCGGGGGCATGGGCACCGTCAACCACTAAACAGGGGAGCCGCGACAGGGCATCTGCATTCCCATGTAACTTCCCAGACCTGTGCTCTACCTGGAAGACAAAGTCCTGGAGGGCTAGAAACCACCTGGTCACCCTAGCATTCTTGCCCTGGCTACTTCTCAAACGCGTCAGTGGCGCGTGATCAGACACAAGCCTGAATTTACGGCCTAGCAGGTAGTATTTTAGAGAGTCCACCACCCACTTAATGGCCAGGCATTCCTTCTCCACAATGGCATAGTTTTTCTCACACGAGGAGAGTTTCCTACTTAGGTAAAGCACTGGATGTTCCTCGCCATTTATTTCCTGCAACAGCACAGCTCCCAACCCGACCTCCGAAGCATCCGTCTGCAGCACAAACTCCTTTGTAAAGTCAGGTGCCACCAGGACTGGCTGTCGACACAAAGCAGATTTCAAGTCCTGGAACGCCACCTCCGCCTCAGAAGTCCACTTGGCCACCGAAGGCTTCACAGCCCTGAGGAGATCAGTCAGCGGAGCGGCCCTCACAGCAAACTTCGGTACAAACCGGCGGTAGTACCCGACGATTCCCAGAAATGCCCTAACCTGTTTTTTTGAGAGTGGTCGTGGCCAATTCTGGATCACCTCCACTTTATTCACTTGTGGCTTGATTAGGCCCATACCGACAACATATCCCAGGTACCTGGCCTCCTCCTTTCCTATGGCGCACTTCTTCGGGTTTATGGTAAACCCAGCCTTCCTCAATGCATCCAGCACCGCCTGGACCCTCGGTAGATGACTCCCCCAATCCAGGGTGAAGATCACAATATCATCCAGATAAGCTGCGGCATACTTCGTATGAGAAGCCAGGATCCGGTCCATGGCCCTCTGGAAGGTGGCTGGGGCTCCCTGTAACCCAAACGACATCCTGGTGTACTGGAAACATCCGTCAGGTGTAGAGAAAGCCGTCTTCTCCTTGGTCGCTTGAGATAGGGGTATTTGCCAGTACCCTTTTGTCAGGTCAAGGGTAGTAATATAACTGGCTGGTCCAAGCCTTTCAATGAGCTCATCGACTCGAGGCATCGGATAAGCATCGAATTTTGAGACTTCATTTAACTTGCGATAGTCATTGCAAAATCGCCATTCCCCATCTGGCTTTGGCACAAGGACGATAGGACTAGACCAGCCACTTCTGGATTGCTCAATCACGCCGAGGCTCAGCATCCTCTTCACCTCTTTTGAGATCACTTCTCGGCTGGCTTCGGGGATCCGGTACGGCTTCAGATGCACTCTTACGTGTGGTTCTGTCAGAACTTCATGTTCCATGACCCGTGTACACCCTGGCAATTCTAAAACGAGATCTCGATTTTGATAAAGCAGCTCACGACATTGCTGCTTTTGGGCCCTTGACTGCGTCTCTGCCACTGTGGCATCCTCAACATCAGCGTCCACCTGAGCAGCTAGACACGGGGATTCCACTGCTTCCCTGTCTCGTCATGGCTTAATAAGATTAACGTGGTACACCTGGTAGGGTTTCCTTCTACCTGGTTGGTGGATCTTATAATTCACCTCTCCCAATTTCTCGACCACTTCATAGGGTCCCTGCCACTTGGCCAGAAATTTACTTTCCACAGTAGGGATCAGCATCAGCACACGGTCACCAGGGCTAAACTGTTTCACCCTGGCAGAGCGATTATATACTCTCGCCTGTGCCTCTTGAGCCCGGAGAAGATTATCTTTCACGATGGGTATCACCTCAGCCATCCTCTCTTGCATCTGGGCCACATGCTTAATGACACTTCTATGGGGGATAACCTCTGCTTCCCAGGTTTCTTTGGCTATGTCAAGTAACCCTCGGGGATATCGACCGTATAAAAGTTCAAAGGGAGAGAACCCGGTAGAGGCTTGTGGAACTTCCCTGATAGAAAAGAGCAAGTATGGAAGCAGGCAGTCCCAATCTCGGCCATCCTTCTCCACAACCTTCTTAAGCATGGATTTTAAGGTCTTATTGAATCTATCCACAAGGCCGTCTATCTGCGGGCGATAGATTGAAGTCTTCAGTTGTGTAATCCGCAGCACCTTACACAGTTCCCTCATGACTTTTGACATAAAGGGAGTCCCTTGGTCTGTCAGGATCTCCTTTGGCAGACCGGTCTGCGAGAAGATATGGACCAACTCCCTGGCTATATTCTTAGAGGAACAACTTTTCAATGGCACCGTCTAAGGGTATCGAGTTGCATAGTCCAGAACCACTAAGATATACTGGTGCCCTCTAGCGGATTTTACCAGGGGGCCCACAAGATCCATGGCAATATGGTCAAAGGGGACCTCTATTATAGGTAATGGCACAAGGGGACTTCGAAAGTGTGAAACTGGTGCAGTTAGCTGGCAGGTGGGACAGGATCTACAATAATTAAAAATCTCTCGGTGACACCCCAGCCAGTAGAACCTCTGAAGAATCCGCTCCCGTGTTTTATCTAGCCCCTGGTGACCACCCAGGACATGAGAATGGGCCATGTCTAACACCCGGCGTCTATAAGGCCCTGGTACCAACAGTTGCTCAACTATTTCCCTTCTCAACTGGGTAACCCGGTATAACAATTCCCCATTTACTGCAAAGTGGGGGTATCTGGTGTCAGCCCCTGGCTCTTGAGCAACCCCATTTATGACGGTCACATTTTCAAATGCCCCCTTTAGTGTCAGGTCCCTCATTTGCACAGTCCTAAAGTTCCCTTCAGAAACGGACAACTCCGGGATGTCAACCTCCTGGGACTCGGACTCGTCCTCATCGCCCACCAACACACATAGGGGGAATTCATCCATCTCCGACGGAAAGAAAGTCTTATCATCGAGGGCTAACTCTCCGTTGTCTGAGACACAGGGTTCCACCCCTTTACTCCACAACTCCCAGAACAAAGCAAAGTCTCGCCCTATTATTACTGGGTGCAGCAGATCTTTTACCACTCCAACCTCATGAGACTCCGACCCACAAGTCGTTTTTATAGTCACAGCGGCCACAGGGTACTCCTTGGCATCCCCATGAATACAGCGGACGCCCACCCTCTTCCCAGGAATTAGCTGGTGTGGAAGTGTGTCCCTCACGAGGGTCACCAAACTCCCGGAGTCTAAAGGCCCCGTCACACTAAGCAACATCGCTAGCAACATCGCTGCTAACGAACAACTTTTGTGATGTTGCTAGCGATGTTGCTGTGTGTGACATCCAGCAACAACCTGGCCCCTGCTGTGAGGTCGTTGGTTGTTGCTGAATGTCCTGGGCCATTTTTTAGTTGTTGCTGTCCCGCTGTGAAGCACAGATCGCTGTGTGTGACAGCGAGACAGCAACAACTAAATGTGCAGGCAGCAGGAGCCGGCTTCTGCGGAGGCTGGTAACCAATGTAAACATCGGGTAACCAAGAAGCCCTGTCCTTGGTTACCCGATATTTACCTTTGTTACCAGCCTCCTCCGCTCTCACTGTCAGTGCCGGCTCCTGCTCTGTGCACATGTAGCTGCAGCACACATCGGGTTAATTAACCCGATGTGTGCTGTAACTAGGAGAGCAAGGAGCCAGCGCTAAGCATTGTGCGCTGCTCCCTGCACATTTAGCTGCAGCACACATTGGGTTAATTAACCCGATGTGTGCTGTAACTAGGAGAGAAAGGAGCCAGCGCTAAGCATTGTGCGCTGCTCCCTGCTCTGTGCACATTTAGCTGCAGCACACATCGAGTAATTAACCCGATGTGTGCTGTAACTAGGAGATCAAGGAGCCAGCGCTCAGTGTGCGCTGCTCCCTGCTCTCTGCACGTGTAGCTCCGTGCGGTGGTAACCAAGGTAAATATCGGGTTGGTTACCCGATATTTACCTTAGTTACCAAGCGCAGCATCTTCCACGCGGCGCTGGGGGCTGGTCACTGGTTGCTGGTGAGCTCACCAGCAACTTGTGTAGCGACGCTCCAGCGATCCCTGCCAGGTCAGGTTGCTGGTGGGATCGCTGGAGCGTCGCAGTGTGACATCTGACCAGCAACTTCCTAGCAACTTACCAGCGATCCCTATCGTTGTTGGGATCGCTGGTAAGTTGCTTAGTGTGACTGGACCTTAACAGTCCCACTATTCTGGTACCATTTATTTCTATGAGACACGCCTGTGGCCCCTCACTGGGTTGACTGTCCACACTGCAGGCTGGGTATGCATAATAGGATGAGTGCCGACCAATGCTGCAGTCCATCGGCTCGGTGGTCAAAGGACAACGGGCAGCAATGTGACCTGGTCCCTGGCACCTCCAACAGATAATATTACTGACTGGGGTTTTTTGCATGCCTCCCCTTTCCACTCGGGACCTTGGATTCCCCCCTCCTGTGGCTCTTGTACCCTTCTTTTGGGTGTCGCTCCCTGAAGAAGCCCCCAACAGGGAACTGATAAGTCCCGTGGCTTCCCCCGGGAACTCTCTACCACCTGGTACCTCTCCAACAGTCCTGTCGTGGGCGGAGGAGGGGACGCTGCGCTCACCCACTGCTCGGGTCCGGCTGCTGCTGCTCGGTGGTGGCTCGAGCGGTGGGCCGGATCCCGGGGTATCGAGCGGCGTTCCTCGCCCGTGAGTGAAAGGGGGGATTGGTGTGTGGTTTGGGCATATATTGTCCGTGACGCCACCCACGGTTGTGGTGATATTGGTGACACCACCGCTGCTCTGGACGGGGATCCCGGGAGCGATGACAGGGAGCAGCCTGAATGTTAGTTCTCCCCTCCGTGGGTAGGGGGTTGGTTGTCCCGGGGCCCGGTGATGGAGTAGGGATGGATGGCAGGCGGGTTACGGGGCCTGGCGAGGTGCAGGGTCGCGGGGGCAGCGCTGTGCCGCACGGCACGGTGGTACTCACTCAGCCAATGATGAGGACACAGTTCTCGGTAAAACACACGGCTGGATGGATGGGTCCCACAGACGGCTGCGGTGTTTCTCCTCCCGACAGGTTGATGGTGACTGCCTTTCCCTGCACCTGTGTAACGTGTACGGTTCCAATGGGTTCCCACCGGTAACCCGCTCCCCAGCTTGGATGGGTGCTGAAGGAGCCCCTTTTGCCCGCAGGCTCTGGCCCTGGGAACTTTAGCCTTGGCGGTGACTGTGTTTCCCTCTCTCGGTTGGACTGTTGCCTTCTGACGGGACTTGGCTGCTGGGAAACCCAGGAGGTTCCCTTCGCTAACGGATTTGGCAAATTCACGGCGACTCCTAGCCTTGCCGGGGTCCGTAAGCCCCTACCGGATGGTGCTGGCTTCTCTTTGCGTACCGGTCCGGTACTGCCGGGCCACCGCCCGTCCACGGTCCTTACGGCTAGCTCCAATAGGCCACTCCTGCAGACGGTCACCACCGTCTGCCAACCTTGCTGATCCGTCCGGGCCACACACCCGGACCAACTTCAGGCTTCTTAACTGACACTTTCCTCCTTCCACTTTCACTTCCAACACTAATCTGCGTTACTTTTCCCGCCTCCCGGACTGTGAACTCTTCGGTGGGCGGGGCCAACCACCTGGCCCACCCCCTGGTGTGAACATCAGCCCCTGGAGGAAGGCAACAAGGGTTTTTGTCTGACTTTGATGTGCCTGACCGGGAGTGTGGGGTGTGTTGGTGTTGTGCTTGTGACGTCCTGGCTTGTCCAGGGTGCCACATTCCCCCTTAGTAAAATGCAGACCGTCCGCGGGCTGCCCGTCCATCACCGGTTTTATTTTCACAAACTGGAAAAGATAAACGGTAAAACAAGTTACAATTATAATAACATCTTCCCACATCGGGAGGTACTCTTACTTAAACGTTGCAAAACGGTTACGGCTTCCGCTCTCTCCCACCCAAGTAACCTGGCCCTGATGCTGCCCCTAAGCAAACAGGCAGCACCCCTTGACCCCAGTCCAGCACAAGTTACCCGAGCGGGTTCTGTCCTTTTCAGGGGACCCACGTCCATGGGGAACCCCTGAAGCCCCTGGAGGATCGCCACCGGTTGCGGTAGTGGCGGGCCTGGGCCATCACTTCCCTCCAGGCCCATCCTCCAAATCAGCCTCTCCGGAGGCGGTAACGGTAAAGCCAACATTTTTATTTACATACCACAAGTTCGTGCCAGTTCTCGGGCTTGTCAGTAGCAGTTTCTACGCATTGATTGCAAACAGTCCCCACGGGGACAACAGTTGCCGGCAATGACCGGTTCAAATCAGGGTTTCAATCAGGTAACATCTCGGTAATCATTCACTTATTCTTTTAAAACTTTCACAACGGTACTTTGGTGGTCCCAACGGGGGCAACTTGCAACGGGGCGCCGCTGATTTTGGAGCGGCTACCACCGCAGGGGGTCGGCCCACTCGGGGACCGGTCGGTACATCGGGTTCTCTTTCCACAGGCAGTTCAGTCCAGAACCACTGACGGCCGTTAAGAACGGTGGCGGGGGCAGCGTGGTCGGACCCCCTCCTCCATCAGTGACATTCTCTCTGGACCTCCAGCTGCGGTGCCGGCCCCCGGCTCCCATGCAATCAGGGCTGGTTCTGGGGTTTGGGTGGACTGGTCGCGACGCGGCACGGCCGCAGCGGCCCCTTGCTCACGAGCCCCCACTACGGCAACCATCCTGCGCATCTCCGCCTTCCAGTCCAGCAGCTGCTGCAGGCTCTGCGCCCTCACCTTCAAGCAGAACTGGCCCAGCTCCCGCTCCAGCCACGCATCGGTCCCAGCGGGGAGCTCACCCGGGCCGCAGTCTTCAAAGGCTACCCCTCCTCGGTGCCCCCAGAGCTTAGACGCTCCGGTAGCGGGTACTCCCGCGCTCCAATTCGAGGACGCCGCCATTTCTCCATCCGCGTCCCCCTTAGTCTCTTTCCGGCTCCTCCTCTACAGGGGCGGGGTTTGGGCCTTCGCGCGTCCACTGCTCGAGGAGACGCTCGAGCGGGAATTTTTCGCGCCCAAGATGGTGGCTTCTCCAAAGTTTCGGCCAGACACCTCTGGCGGTCACAAGGCGCACCTCTACCAGATGGCAGAGCGGTAAGACCCTGTTCGTGACACCAAGTTGTCGCGGGCGGAGGAGGGGACGCTGCGCTCTCCCACTGCTCGGGTCCGGCTGCTGCTGCTCGGTGGTGGCTCGAGCGGTGGGCCGGATCCCGGGGACTCGAGCGGCGCTCCTCGCCCGTGAGTGAAAAGGGTGGGGATTGGATTGTGGGGATTTGGTTATTGTCCGTGACGTCACCCACGGTTGTGGTGATATTGGTGACACCACCGCTGCTCTGGACGGGGATCCCGGGAGCGATGACAGGGAGCAGCCTGAATGTTAGTTCTCCCCTCCGTGGGTAGGGGGTTGGTTGTCCCGGGGCCCGGTGATGGAGTAGGGATGGATGGCAGGCGGGTTACGGGGCCTGGCGAGGTGCAGGGTCGCGGGGGCAGCGCTGTGCCGCATGGCACGGTGGTACTCACTCAGCCAATGATGAGGACACAGTTCTCGGTAAAACACACGGCTGGATGGACGGGTCCCATAGACAGCTGCGGTGTTTCTCCTCCCGGCAGGTTGATGGTGACTGCCTTTCCCTGCACCTGTGTAACGTGTACGGTTCCAATGGGTTCCCACCGGTAACCCGCTCCCCAGCTTGGATGGGTGCTGAAGGAGCCCCTTTTGCCCGCAGGCTCTGGCCCTGGGAACTTTAGCCTTGGCGGTGACTGTGTTTCCCTCTCTCGGCTGGACTGTTGCCTTCTGATGGGACTTGGCTGCTGGGAAACCCAGGAGGTTCCCTTCGCTAACGGATTTGGCAAATTCATGGCGACTCCTAGCCTTGCCGGGGTCCGTAAGCCCCTACCGGATGGTGCTGGCTTCTCTTTGCGTACTGGTCCGGTACCGCCGGGCCACCGCCCGTCCACGGTCCTTACGGCTAGCTCCAATAGGCCACTCCTGCAGACGGTCACCACCGTCTGCCAAACTTGCTGATCCGTCCGGGCCACACACCCGGACCAACTTCAGGCTTCTTAACTGCCACTTTCCTCCTTCCACTTTCACTTCCAACACTAATCTGCCTTACTTTTCCCGCCACCAGGACTGTGAACTTCTCGGTGGGCGGGGCCAACCGCCTGGCCCACCCCCTGGTGTGAACATCAGCCCCTGGAGGAAGGCAACAAGGGGTTTTGTCTGACTTCGGTGTGCCTGACCGGGAGTGTGGGGTGTGTTGGTGTTGTGCTTGTGACGTCCTGGCTTGTCCAGGGCGCCACAGTCCCACCAGGTCATCTGCATTTAAGGGGTTCCCCTGGGCAACCCAAGTCTGCACTGGCTTTGGAAGGGAGTGAATAAACCTGTCCATGACATGACTGCGCTGAGGTGGAGGACTCTGGCTGCAGCCATTTTTGTACCAGATACAATAAATCAAATGTTTGCGAGCGAGGGGGTTTGTCACCATGAAATGCCCACTAATGGACCCGTTGTGCCCTAACAGTCATAGTCACACCCAGGTGTGCCACAATTTCAGCCTTTAGGTTGTCATACTCCTTAGTGTCCTGTAAAGCCAGATCATAATAGGCTTTTTGTGGCTCTCCACTTAAATATGGCGTTAATACCTCCGCCCACTGCTCTGGCGGGAGTTTTTCTCGTTCAGCAACTCTCTCAAACACAGTCAAGAAGGCCTCAACATCATCTTTTGCATCGCTCGCCTTACCGCTTTCCGGACATTAGTGTCATCACCTGGACTGGTCGCTCTGCCCTGGATTACCTCTGCTAGGATGTCTATCTGCTTCTGCTGTTGTTCGCGTTGTTGTTGGAGCTGTTGCTGAGCCAATTGCTGCTGCTGTATCAACAGCTTGTTCGTCTCCTGCTGGGCCTGCTGCTGCTGTTGTTGTGCCATCACCAGGTGCTTAATCAGTTCCTCCATGGTGTCTGACGTGTTCCCTGGCTCATGGCTGCCTTCACCCAGGACATCCAGCTCCTCTGTAGCAGATATACCACTTGTGGTAAAGCCACTCACTCAGCCGTAGGGGATGAAGCAGGAACACCTCACTGGGTCACTGTTCACCAGGTTTAATCACATTAATCACAGTCCATGATCATGAGAAGAGCACTCCTTCCTCTTGCACAGCAAAATACAAAGGCCAAACAGAAGACCCTGGGTGTGTCCAGAGCCCTGGCTTTTACCTCTGAGACCACACCCTGAGGTGGAGATATGGTGAACAGCCATCCCACCCATCTCATTAGCTGTTCACAGCAAACCCGGCCCAGGTAATACCGATTAACCCTCTCAGTACCTATTGTGCTGGAGTATTGCATCCAGGTTTATATCACTGAATGCAGAAGTCTCAGCGACACATATCTCCCCTCGTGCACATCACCAGTGATCACATCACAATATATATATATAAAAAAAAATTATATATATATATACGTATATATATATATATATATATATATATATATATATATATATATATATATATATATATATATACAGGGCTCAGTGTAAATGTAGACAACCATGCATTTAGAAAAATGAAGTTCGAAAAATACATGGTGCCCGCAGTAAAACAAGATGGTGGCAGTGTCCTTATCTGGGGCTGCATTAGTGCTGCTAGTCTTGGGCAGCTACATTTCACTGATGCTATCAGATGTTCTACTCAATATTGACATGGAATCTCACTCTATGCCCTTGGTAGACGTGCAATTTTCTACATTCATGGTGCCTTTTTTTTTTTTCCTCCTCTAAAACAAGGGTGCGTCTTATAGTCTGAAAAATACGGTACCTCCTCATAGAAGCTGATCAGATTAGTTTGACAGGACCGATCCCTCATAAACCCATCTTGATACTGGGTCATGAGGTTATTCCTTTTGAGATATTCCAGGCCAGCATTTCTTAGGAAACCCTGAAACATTTTACCCACAGTAGAGGTTAAACTTACTGGACTATAATTACTAGGCTTTCCTTTGTGTACTTTTATTTCTCTGGACATTGTCCCAGTATATGGCACTAAGTTCATCTCTTATATACTGGAAATTCCCCTTCCTGAAATTTAGTGTCCTTGTAGCCTCTCTACTGTACATTGTATTAAAGGATACATGAAAACCTATTATTTTGGGATCACTATTACCCAAGTGACCCCCCAATCCATATATTTGATATGTGGTCCAGCCTATTGGTTATTATTAGGTCTAGCAGTGATCTCCTTCTTGTTGGTCCCGAACCTGTTGGGAAAGGTACGTGTCCTTCATTGTTGTCAAACACCTGTTACCTTTGCTGGACATGCAGGTTTCACATCATGGGATATGTTGTAATTTTTTCACATATGATTTTTGAATAAAGAATAAGAAACTGTTTAACAAGATAGAACCTGGTGCTGGATTTCATCCTTCTTCTTGCCTATATGTGGTGGCCGCCATGTCCGTGCAGCTGTGGGGCCTGCAGAGAATTTGGTGAGTTTTCCCTTCCCCCAGTTTTCCTATTGATTACTATGTGACGCCCTGGCAAAACCAGGTAGTCACAAATAGGCCCCCGCATAACACCTTCCCTCACTAGGAAACACACAGCCAACCATTAAACCCTGGTCACCCCCCTTAGGGACAGATTTACACACCAGTGGGCATGGCCAGGCAGTTGGTGCACGCCCACCCAGGGGTTTAGACAGCCCAGGGTGGGAAAAATGGCAGATTAGCTTTAGAGAGGAGTGTGAGTGGAGGTCAGGCCTGTGTGTCAGGCCTGAAGCTGACTGACAAGTATCAGGGTAGGAGCCCTGGTGCCTTGGCTAGGAGGCAGATGGTGGTCTCCGTCAGCAAGAGATGGGAAGACGGCTCGGTGGAACCGAGGTGGACCGGGACAGGGTTGTAGCCCGCCGGTACCGACATGGGGAACCGACCCGGAAACCGTAGCACAAAGGGGGGTACTCGGACCCTGAAGCCAGGAGCCAGAAACAAGTGGAACTGGTTAATTAACCGATTGAGGCCAGGACTAGAGATCCTGTCCCACCCAAAGTCCCTCATAGAAGACAACAGCCCGGGTCCGGACACCCTCGAGCCACTACCCCTGAAGGTCCGGATCCGAGCAGCAGCGGCTGCTGGCACGGGGGCGGCACAACTATATCAGGATAGTTGAAGTTCCCCATGTTAATAACTTCCCCCTGATTCGCCGGCTTATCTATTTGCTTTATGAGGAATTTTTTTTATGTTTCCTTTATATTTGGAGACATGTAACAAAGCCTTATCAGTATTTTATTATTCTTTCTCACTCCCCTTATCTCCACCCATAGGGACTCTATATTTTCATTCTGTGAATTCCATGAGTAGAAGACTTGGTGCTGTCCTTAAAAATCATGGAAGTCATACAAATTACTCTATGTAGTAGTTTTTGATGTGGGGTTTATACATTTTTACATCAACTAATGTGAGAAAAACTAAATATTTTGTAATGAAGTTATATTATTAAAACCAAACAAGAAAAATTTACATACCTCAACACAACTTAAAAAACAAGTGCTTTCTCCAAATTCGACGCAAAATTCCACTATTGATAACTACTTCAGCTAAAAAATAGTTAACCCCATCATAACTAGAGGTGAGCAATCCTGATTGGCAAAGATTGGAAAATGTTAAAATCATTCGATCTTTGGCAGAATCGGATCGGGATCGGATATCTGAGCATTTATGCAAAAGTTGGCAATCTTGCCAAGGATCGGTACATGTTTGAAGGGCAAAATTCATCCTCTCCCTGCCCACAACTCCCATGTCAAGTATTGGCATGGCTGTGATTAGTCACTGTAAAAATAAAGAAGCAAAAAAGTTAAAGCAGCACACATTTACCAAGCTGCAGCGCTACTTCCGGGTCCAATAATTATTTGTAATGCATATTCACTGCTTTCCCCTTCCACCGGCGTCTCTGTTTGGCTTATGTTGGACCACTCCCCCACCCTCTGAGACAGCGACTGTGATTAGTTATAATCACAAACGCTGTCTGTGTCCTTATAGTGATGATATATAAATAAATTGGTGTAGGGTCCCCTCTGTATTGATACCCAGCACAGATAAAGTCAACAGCTACAGGCTGCAGCCACCAGCCGTGCCTTTATTTTGTCTGTCTATCAAAATAAGAGGACCTGCATGTGGCTTTTTATTTTTTTAAATTTTAAATAAATAAATAAAAAAATAATGAAAAGAAAAGCGTGTGGTTCCACCCCAATTTTGATACCCTGCCAAGATAAAGCCCGACAGCACAGGAGATTTTCAAAAGGTATTTATGGGGTGTACAGAGTGAAGAGTACTTTGCACGTTGCGACATCGCTACTGAGATATCGTCGGGGTTAAATCGAAAGTGACGCACATCCGGTGCCGGTAACGACGTTGCAATGTGTAAAGCCTAGATGAGCCAATAAACGATCGCAAAAGTGTCGTAAATCGGTGATCTGTGTAGCGTCGGATATTTTCATAATGTCGCACCAATAGGAGATACGATGTTGTTCGTCGTTCCTGCGGCAGCACACATCGCTGTGTGAGAAGCCGCAGGGACGAGGAACATCTCCTTACCTGCCTCCACCCGCTGCAATGCGGAAGGAAGGAGGTGGGCGGGATGTTTACGTCCCGCTCATCTCCGCCCCTCTGCTTCTATTGGCCCCTGATGTGTGACGTCGCTATGATGCTGCACGACCCGCCCCCTTAGGAAGGAGGCGAGTCGTCGGCCAGAGCGACATCGCAGGGCAGGTAAGTGCGTGTGAAGCTGCCATAGTAATAATGTTTGCTACAGCAGCTATCACAAGATATCGCATGTGCGACGGGGGCAGGTACTATTGTGCTCGGCATCGCTAGCATGAACTAGCGATTTCGCAGCGTGCAAAGTACCCCTGAGTCAGGGGATAACATGCACCTTTATAGAATTCAGCACAGGCATTGCTTAAAGATGTTAGTTTTTGTTTATAACTCAAGAAACTGGTGTCAGGTTCCCATGGCTCAGACTTGTGACTTGAAGTTCTACTTATAAGTAGGAATGAGCGAACCGGTCGTGGTTTGGCTCGAGTTCGGTTCGCCAAACCGAGGTCTGGTTCACGTTCGGTTCGGCGACCCACTCGAACCGCATAGGAAACAATGGGAGGCAATCACAGACACATAAATACACCTAGAAAACACCCTCAAAGGTGTCCAAAAGGTGACAAACAACTCACAACACAACACAAACACATGGGAAAGTGACAAGGACATATACTCATGTGAAAACAAAAGAGCTGGACAATGAAAAAGAGGAGGAGACACAGATATAGGCATATCATGCCCTTCTAAAATAATGTAAAACACCGCAAGGTGACTCAAAGCGGAGTCTCCCTTTTTTCCCAAAAATTGGGCCACACAGACACCCACCCCTTCAGTGGAAGCACTTGTGCCCCAGTTGTACACTTCACAGGTAGATTTGCATCAAGCACATTCAAAAATACGCCATCCTTAACTGTCCCCACGATGACACCGGGGTAGGTAGCAAAGTCTTTACTGATCCCAGATCTGTTCATCTTGGATCATTTTTAGAAACACAGCAAGCAAGGGTTACTCCAAGCGGAGTCTCCTTTTTTCCAAAAATTGGGCCACACAGACACCCACCCCTTCAGTGGCAGCACTTGTGCCCCAGTTGTACACTTCACAGGTAGATTTGCATCAAGCACATTCAAAATACACAAGCATTTACTCTCCCCAGGATGACACAGGGGTAGTAAATTCCTTGGGGATCCATGACTTGTTCATTTTGATGAACATTGGTCTGTCCACATTGTCACTGGACAGACGCGTGCGCTTATCTGTCAGCACACACCCAGCAGCACTGAAGACACGTTCAGAGACAACGCTGGCAGCTGGACACGACAAGATCTCCAAGGCGTACGTGGAGAGCTGTGGCCATTTTTCAAGATTTGAAGCCCAAAATGAGCAAGGCTCCAGTTGCAAAGTCATGGCATCGATGTTCATTTGGAGATACTCCTGGGAGATTCACTCCATGCACCACGGGTGTTTGGTGGAAATGCCGAGTTAAGATCGAGTAACAGCTTTTGCTGATACTCCTGCATACGTGCGTCCATTTCTATGGCTGGAATTATGTCACAAAATTTGGACTTGTACCGGGGATCCAATAGTGTGGCAATCCAGTACTCATCATCACTTCTAATTTTGACAATACGAGGGTCATGTTGGAGGTAGTGCAGCAAGAAGGCGCTCATGTGTCTGGCACAGCCATGCGGACCAAGTCCACGCTGTGTTTGTGGCATAGAGGTGCTAACCGTTCTTTCTTCCTCTGACATCTCCCCCCAACCTCTTTCAACTGAAATTTGACCAAGGTCTCCCTCATCCGCTGAGTCTTCCATGTCCATGGACAGTTCGTCCTCCATTTCTTCATGTTCTCCTGCACATTCCTCAACATTTCGCCTGCTACCATGCGCCCTTGTTGATCCCTGTCCCCCATGGTCCCATGCCTGCCGCCTTGGTGATGATGAACGTCTGGACCTTGGTGATGTTGTTGTCTCTTGCGCATATGAATCCTCCTGTACTTCCTCCCCTTCCTGTTGTCCCACCCCATGAGTCCGAATAGTGTTTAGCGTGTGCTCCAGCATATAAATGACTGGAATTGTCATGCTGATAATGGCATTGTCAGCACTAAACATATTCATCGCCATGTCGAAACTGTGCAGAAGGATGCATAGGTCCTTGATCTGAGAACACTCCATCAGGGTGATCTGCCCCACCTCTGCATCTCGTTGGCCCAGGCTATACGTCATGACGTATTGCACCAGGGCTCGGCGGTGCTGCCACAGTTGCTGTAACATGTGGAGAGTCGAATTCCAGCGAGTTGGCACATCGCATTTCAGGCGATGAACCGGCAGGCCGAAGGACTTCTGGAGCGATGCAAGTCGCTCAGCAGCGGTGGTTGGACGGCGGAAGTGAGCAGACAGTTTTCGTGCCCTGTTCAGAAGGCCATCTAGGCCGGGATAGTGTGTTAAAAATTGCTGGACAACAAGGTTCAACACGTGAGCCATACAAGGTACGTGTGTCACCTTGCCCAGGCGAAGGACCGCACCCAGGTTTGCAGCATTGTCGCACACGGCCTTACCAGGCTGCAGGTTGAGTGGAGACAACCATTTACCAAACTCAGTCTCCAGAGCTGCTCACAACTCACCCGCTGTGTGACTCTTAGTTCCAAGACATTTCAAGACAAAGACCGCATGATGCCATTGCGCTCTGCTGCCAGCATAGTAATGAGGGGTGTGTGATTCCTTCTGTGCAGTTACAACGCTGGTGGCCTGACCAGGCAGGCTTGGGGCGGAGGTGGAGGACCCTGACGAGGTTGAGGAGGCAGAAGCAGTGGAGGAACTCGGACAGACAGAGGATTGACACACAAGTCGTGGGGACTTGTGCAGTG
Organism: Anomaloglossus baeobatrachus; assembly: GCF_048569485.1. Lineage (NCBI taxonomy): Eukaryota > Metazoa > Chordata > Amphibia > Anura > Aromobatidae > Anomaloglossus > Anomaloglossus baeobatrachus. The sequence continues at coordinate 509,190,611 of NC_134354.1, read as the reverse complement.
ATGATGATATCACCGCGACCACCCGATTCCCCCATCGGGTGGTCGCGGTGATATCATCATCCCAGGTATAGTGTTGCTTGCTTTGTTGTGATGTGGTGGATACGATATTCTGTGCATGCATTCATGCTTAACCGTGCTATACCGTTATGGTAAGTGCATTTAGAGTACATGTGAAGTTGCGCAGCGCGTGGTTACGGCATCATCTTTTTTAAGCAGCTGGGATTTAGCACACACTTATGTTCAGGACCATAACTGCTGTTTGATTCTGGTCTGTTTCAACAATGTTGCAGTGTCCCATTAATTCTTCCGGCCGCTCCTGATATTATTCCCTGCGGTTCCACCTTTTATGGGACGCTAATGCGTTTACGCATATATTATAGACTATTCCACGTGGCACAGCCACTTACAGTGGGTGGTTCCGTAGTGGTATATGTAGGAGCGGGTGGAATTAATGTATGTGATACTGGTAGTGACCATAATTTCTTGTGGTGCCATATTTGATAGGCCTTTGAGGGTTGTGCAATAATATTGTATTAGCATGAATTTTGCACAGACCCACATTGTTATAGGCTTTTGCACTTGTCCCTTTAATATTACATTCTTAGTGCAATATAATCTGATTAACCAGGTCATTTTTGATGATTCAGGTGTACAGCACAGGTCACTTCATTGAATGCTATTGTGCAATATAATACCGTCTAATCCCATATATACTCTTCTCATTTGACTGCAACTCACCTTTTACTGTATGGTGTTTTTGTGTTTCTTTTGATCCACTTAAAATGTGGTAGTAAAAATTGAGAGGTGGTGTAGATTGCAGCGGTGGTCTACCTTTATTGACAGCAGAATAAACAACAATAACTATCCCGGACAATTAAACTATGGCCTTTAAAACGGCAGCACAGTTTGCTAGTATGATAGCTTAGTAAAAATGTTTGAGTGTGCAATGCAGAGGTGCTGCAAATATCTTTGCACTAGTGGGACAGTAATGAAGTCCAACAGCCACTTTTAGGATGCCACTAAGTTTCCTCAGTGTTTGGTATTCTAATGGCTTAGTAACAATGAGTTTGAGTGTGCAATGCAGAGGTACTACAAATATCTTTGCACTAGTGGGACAGTACTGAAGTCCAACAGCCACTTTTAGGATGCCACTAAGTTTCCTCAGTGTTTGGTATTATAATGGCTTTGTAACAATGAGCTTGAGTGTACAATGCAGATGTGCTGCAAATATCTTTGCACTAGTGGGACACTAATGAAGTCTAACAGCCACTTTTAGGATGCCACTAAGTTTCCTCAGTGTTTGGTATTATAATGGCTTTGTAACAATGAGCTTCAGTGTGCAATGCAGAGGTGCTGCAAATAGATTTGCACTAGTGGGACACTAATGAAGTCCAACAGCCACTGTTAGGATGCCACTAAGTTTACTCAGTGTTTGCTAGTATAATGGCTTTGTAACAATGAGCTTCAGTGTGCAATGCAGAGTTGCTGCAAATAGATTTGCACTAGTGGGACACTAATGAAGTCCAACAGCCACTTTTAGGATGCCACTAAGTTTCCTCAGTGTCTGGTATTATAATGGCTTTGTAACAATGAGCTTGAGTGTGCAATGCAGAGGTGCTGCAAATATCTTTGCACCAGTGGGACACTAATGAAGTCCAACAGCCACTTTTAGGATGCCACTAAGTTTCCTCAGTGTTTGCTAGTATAATGGCTTAGTAACAATGAGCTTGAGTGTGCAAAGGGCAGAAGGGTGCAGTGGCCGGGTTGTGGATCAGTGTAGAGGAAAGGGAGCCTCACTATCTATCCCTCCTAATGGTGAAATGCAGCAAGGAACTCCCTTGCTACACAGACGCTCTTATCTGTAGCTGTTAAACAACGGTTTCCACGGACCTGACTGTCACCTATGGCTCTGAGCCTGCTGTAATTATGGTTGCCGGGTCTGCTCGCGTCCCGCCCTGGGCCGGAAGTGAGGTGAGGTAATTTCCGGAATCTCCTCCGGCGAGAGCCAGGCAGCGCCGATGATAGCGTGGAGCCGGATAAGGCGATTAGGCACCACATGTGCTTGATTCTAATAGAATATAAAAGGTGAGAGCTCAGCAGGGTGTGCATTAGCCTCCTGAGGAAGCCCTAGGCGGTGAAACGCGTCGAGGCGTGGTGGGTGGTGAACAAAATACTCTGGTCAGGTCTGTATTCTTTCATATGATGTTACTCGTGGTGTAATGAATGATGATTATTATTGCTGTGATGTACTCCTGTAGACTGTCCATGTGGGTTGGTGGTATGCTAACAATGACCTCTACGATCTGAGGCATGGCCGAATAAAGGGTTTGCTTAATTATGTATGCCTGTGAGCTCACTGAATGGTTCAGAGTGGACTCTTGAAGGATTGATAGATACTTGAGGCAGTCAGTGCACTAGGTGGGATTTACGTTACTAGACTGACCGCTTTGTAGCCATTACCTTTGTACTTTTACATAAGGGCAGAATGGTATGCCTGTACTGACAATATAAACATCAGGGATGCGCATGGCGGGTATGAATCAGTTAATCTAGGCATAGTTAACCCCTTACGACCTACTATAGGCCTGTTCCTGTTGTTTTGATCTGTAAAGTTTGCAGACAGGTATAGAGGCTTGACCTGGTATTTGACTGTACCTAATTATGTATATATGTGAGCTCATTTAAAATAGTCCATGAAGGAATATTGAGGGACTAATAGATACTTAGGCTAATTAATGCACTAGGTGAGACTTCTAATATTAAATTGGCCCGTCTGTAACTTTCCGGTTTCATAGCCCTATGTATTAGTAAACTATAATCTGTGTGCCGATAAAATAAATATAACTAGGGATGCACATAGAGGCTAGGAACCTGTGACTGACTAAAACAGACATATATAACCTTTTATGTGACTTATATAGTTGTACATCACGGTATAGTAACATCCGCAAACTCAAACAATTGTGAAATTGAGAATTAAAGTATTATTCGAGGACCTGGGAGATTTGTTTTTGATCCCTACCCTACCTTCCCTCTAATCAGGGGGAGTTACAGTTGCACTCTCGCTACCCTGTTGTGCCATTGAGTCTAAAAATGTGTGTTTTAATTGTATGAAATAAAGTTTATTTTTATTTTTATGGAAATATGGCATCATTTGTATATTCTTGTTTCAGGGATATAAGTGGTTATATCAGTTGATGGGATGCATCCTTTGAGCACTTTTTGATACAAAATGTGGAAAGTGTGGTTATATAATGGCTTAGTAACAATGAGCTTGAGTGTGCAAAGGGCAGAAGGGTGCAGTGGCCGGGTTGTGGATCAGTGTAGAGGAAAGGGAGCCTCACTATCTATCCCTCCTAATGGTGAAATGCAGCAAGGAACTCCCTTGCTACACAGACGCTCTTATCTGTAGCTGTTAAACAACGGTTTCCACGGACCTGACTGTCACCTATGGCTCTGAGCCTGCTGTAATTAGCCCTTACAAGGGCTGAAAGAAACTTCTATCCCTATTCTGTATAGCGCTGTGTGTAGAGCGTACACAGCAGTATCGGCGACAGGAGCTGCGTGAGAGGTGACTGACACCAAGACGCAGAAGGCAGATAATGCCGTGCTGGAACAAAATGTCCGATTTTATAATGCAGGGACATGTGACATGGACATCCTATCACACATGCCATTGCTTCTCTGGCTAAAAGTCCACTTAGCTGTGTGTGTGTCTGGGATTGGCTGACATGCTGGCCCGCCCCACTACACGCGCGCTTAGGGAGGGAAAGAAGAACAGAAAAAAAAAAATGGCAATCGCCATTATCCCAGCAGCAGTGATCTGAACGTGCTGTTCCCGCACACTATACGCTGAAATTTCATAATAGTGTGAGTCACAGAGTGACTTACAGTATTACAGCGGAAAGCCAGCTAGTAATTAGCTTGGCTTTTTGCTGCTAGAACCGTTCTCGAACGTAACTAGAACTATCGAGCTTTTAGCAAAAAGCTTGAGTTCTAATTCGATCTAGAACAGCCCCCAAAATCAGTCAAACCGCGAACTGGAGAACCACGAACCACGAATCGCGCTCAACTCTACTTATAAGACAACACCAAGGCTTGGGTGCAACTGCTATCTCTGCACCCGGATGCATACAATGCACCGTTGGCTTTATGACTACATGCATTCTTTTACTGTAATTTTGACATCAGCACTTCAGGGGTAGTTCAGAAAATAGCTGCCACACACTAAAACTTTCTAAAGGTTTCGAGAACAACAAAAGAGTTGAATATTACTGGACAATCCACAAAGTTATCAACAATTTGTAATAAATTAGAACTTGAAAGCTGATACATACTGCCAAATCCACGGGAGCATGTATCAGGTACTGGCTGTATGGACTTAGCTAGGTATGTTTGACTCTGAAATGCTTCGGCATTTCAGAGAAAAACATACTTTTAATAGTCACCAAGGACAGAGCTGCACTATAGACTAGCGGACAGGTGGATCCATGACAGCTTTCTCCACCTGCTGCCCTGGAGTTGCAGGTCTCTCCCTGTAAGTGCATGTAGGCAGAGACCTGTCATTCCAGAGCTGTGGGTGGAGAAAAGCCACCAGGGACTATGCTACAGTGCGGTTCAGACCCTGGCAACTATTAAAAGTATGTTTTCCTTTGAAACGCTGCAGAGATTCAGAGTCAAGCATACTTGGCTGAGTTCATACAGCCAGCGCCTGGCACATGTTCCCATGGATTGGGCAGCATGTACCAGTTGTCAGGTTCTCTTTATATGACATCTAAACATAAACAAAAGAGCAAAAGTAGGCCTTAAGTTTCTAGTTCCAAGCACCGCTTCTGCATTTTTCTTTATTTCACCGCCAGAGTGGTATCATTAATGTCTGCTCCTTGTCCCTAGTAATATACTGTACTTTCCAGCCACCATTTTTTCCTCTTCCTGGCACCACTCCATTCCTGTTCGGCCATCTTGTGACTGCAGGTCCTGACTGACTGGAAATATGAACTAACAGTCACAAGCTCTCAATGTAAGTGTATGAGAGCCTCTTTTTCTTTTTCATAGGCTTACATTGAGAAGTGACATCTGGTCCGCCCAGCAAACACCAGAGCGATCCGACAGGTCACAACTAGAAAAGACAATAGGAGCACAGCAGCAGACGGTAGCTGGTAAATATTCTAGTACACGCAGGGAACAAACATTCAGTTTCATACATTGTGATACATTATTCATACATGATTGATATATTCTGACTTTGGTGGTGAAATAAAACAAAAATGCTGGAGTGGTATTTCATATATGAAGCTTCACAATAGCAGTTCAATGGTCTTCCATTGGTCAGTGTCCATTTTGGACATTCTTATTGTCCCCTGTTTACTCTTCCAAAAGCAAACAAATATTCCCTTCCTTCCTTGTTAAGGAATGCTTGAAACGAAAATTGAAATGGCAGCCCGCCATTCCATAATGACTTGCTCCCTCACCAGGCAAAAAAAAAATAAATAAATAATATATCAGTATCCATGATATGTGTCGTACAGTAATTATCTCACTCCCCCAACTGTAATGATCAGTTTGCTACTCTCCCCATTAGGAAAATATTAAGACTCGAGTTTATATTCCCAACGTACCAGCTTAAAGACAAACAATAATGCCCACTGTCAGTGTGATGCCCTGGACTATCCAGGTCGTCCCAGGTAGACACAACAACACTACACACCCCCCTTCCCAGTTAGGTAACAGCTTTCAAACTAAAAGCCTTGTCACCACCCTCCAGGTTTGATGTCCACACCAGGGGGGCGGAGCCAGGCGGTTGGCTCCACCCACCGAGGAGTTCACAGGCCTGGAGGCAGGAAGCTAGTAGTCAAGTTCAAAGTAGTAGAGAGAGGAGTTTGGACAGTGAAGGAGGGAGGTTGGGTGCAGAAGCAGACCTGTGCTCACGCCTGCCAAAGACTACTCCAGTGGCTGGGTTGGAGCCCAGTCACTATTGGCAAGGAGGCAGACGGTAGTGGACACCTGCAGGAGACCGGGAAGACGAACGGTGGAACTGTAAGGGACCGGGAAAGGGTAGTGGCCCGCCGGAACCAAACCGGGGAGCCAACTGGATACCGGAGCACCAGGCAGGGTACTCAGACCCTGAACTAGGCTAGAAGCCACCACCATAGTTAAATTAACTGATTGCGGTCTGGACCTCAGGGGTTCATTCCCACCTAAGTCCGATTGAAGGCAACAGCCCAACCATTCCGGATAAGTGCCACCGCCAAGAGCCAGAGATCCAAAGGGCTAGCGTCTGTGGGCAAACGGGCTCCTACGACAGATACACGCCGGGGAGCGGACTACCGGTGCTTAGGCACGGGAGTCAAGATTCACATACAAAGGTGCAGGAGAAAGGCGGACATTACAACCTAACCTGGAAAAAGCTGCAGCCGACTGCCGGCCCCGTTCATCACTCTGTTTGGTTTACCAGTGACTCCAGTGTCTTGTGTCAGAGTGAGTACACCAGTGCCATCAGGCACCGTGCCGTGCTGCACCGCAACCTTACACCCTGCACACGGGCCTCGGCCCACCGGACCCCGGGACCAACATCCCCTACCCACGGAGGGGTCAACACCTAGCTGCGCTACTACACTGATCCCGGGGGCCTCTACACTTTCACCGTAGCGGTGGTGTCTACAATCACCACAACCCACATCCCTGCGTGTAGCGCCAACTCCCTTGCACAGCGACGTGACCCCCGGGTCCGTGAGAGGCTCGAGCCACCACCCACAGTGTGAGCACGGATCCGAGCGGCTCGGCGGTCGCAGCCGAGCCCGCGGGGCGGTACATCAGTAATGGCAGTGATTCATTCACAATACAGCATGCTAGCTCTTCTGAAGATTGTGACTAGGGCATAAGCTTGACAAGAGACAGGACGTGTATTGAGCTGAAATGCAGCATGTGCATCGTGAGGTCCATGATCTATCAAATTGTGATTCCACCAGCGCCAACTGAATGGTTATTTAACAAATGTCCACCAACATCATGACGCTGCGGCCAGTGTTGCCAATCTACTGTGCAATTTTTTTTCTGGACAATAGAGCATAAAGTAATGGAGGTATCACTTTTTTTTAACAGACAATAACCATCCATCATTTCTTAGAAAATATAACCCACCTAAACCGTTTTTTCAGACCACACCCATTAACATATGCTTTCTACATTAATAAAATTAAAGAGAACAGTAATGGAAATCAAAATAACGCTACAGTAATAGGCAGTCCTATATAGCACCCAGGATAGCGTGTCGCCCAGGGCTATGGGGTACTCAGTCTTTGGCGGTGTATTGCTAGGGAAATGTCACTTGGTGTCCCTTGCCCAATTCCGTGTCCCTGGGGACGCTTTTTAAAAGGGGCATATTTACAGGGGAGATTAAGTGAAAGTTTATATGTGACGCCACTTGTGGGTTGCAGCTATGTAGTAGATGGAGCCGCCACTGCACAGTTCTCGCTACTGGGGCTGGTGTTGGTGGCAGCCTGGATGTTAGGCCCTCCGAAAGTAGGGCTGGGTCCCATAGGGTAGGTGATGTGGATGGGTGCAGAAAGAAGGTAGGCCACACAAGGGGTTGCAGTGTAACTGGTTCCTTTACTCACAGTCAGATGGAAACTGGTCACCCGAGAAAGGCTGGTCTTGATCACTGGTCCCCTTAGTTCAGGTGCTGGTTTAATGACATGGTGGCTTCTTTCCCCTGCACCTGTCTTTGGTTGGTGGGTCCCTGTGGCTTGGAGCATCTGTGGGTCCCCTCCTGGTAGTCTTTCAACGGTAGTCTGTATGACTGTAGTGTGAACCCTGTGGATTTGGAGTCTCTGGTCCTGTTTCCCGGTTCTCCCGTTGCTACTGAGTCCTGAACTTCAAGGTCAGTGAGGTCCTTGATGATCCCCTCACTGTGCAGATTTTATCAGGTTTGCCTGACCTAGGATTCTGTACCCCGTCAGTGCTATGGTTCCGGGAGCACTCCACCATACTCCACTGGCAACCAAACGCCTGGGCCGTCAGGTCACCGTCACACTCCTGTCAGTGCTTCACTCGCTCCCCATCCGTCTGTCCATCACCGGCGACGACTCACTACTTTGTCTGACTGTCCACTGTCTGCCCCTCCCACCTGGTCGTCTAGTGGACTAGATTGTCTCCACCTCTAAGTGGCCATCCATTAGGTCAAACCCTAGTCTGGTACCAGTCTATGGGGAATTTGGGTATAAAACAGGGCTTAACTGGAATGTTTTTGTTGTTACCGGCACTGGTCTTCTGGGTCCCTGGGGGTAGGCCTTGCATCCTGGTGGGGATGCAGTACCTTGTAGCTCCCTGATGGCTTCAGGGGCGCTACAATAGTGCACAGTCATAATTATGACGCCCCTGACCTTGTGTCAGAGGGAACTGCACTCCATTTCCTTATGGTGCAGAACTCACCCTCCTTGGTTCTGGGATCCTAACTATTGGTTTTGCTTCCATCAGCATTCAAATCCTAGCCACACCTCACACCACACCCTGTCAGGAACACCAGTGGGTGGTCTAGCTGGAAAAGGGCCACCCACCTAGGGGTCAAGCAGACTGGTGGGAGGGACATAGTCAGTTGACTAGTAGCCCTCAGAGAGTGAGGAGCTGGGGGAGTTGTGGCTCCCCGGGAGACTTTGGTTAGGTCGTAGACGGTGGTCTGGGACCGGAGGAATCGGAGACCCAGTCGCAGGGTATTGGAGAAGGGTGCCCAGAATTAGTTTTGGAGAACAGTCAGCACCGGTAAATCTAGTAACCGGACTGGTACTGAGCATGGCAGGGTACTAGACCCTAGATCAGGGAGTAGCTTCATGCAACCTGATAATTAACCTGTGGAGCATAGTCTCTTTATGAACTTTCCCCAAGAGCTCAGAGATCGAAGGCACCAACACAACGAGGGGGATAGGGCTTTCCAGCTTATGCGGCCCACTGAAATCCCAAGTGTCAGCCATGGAGAGCACAGCTCCTCTATTTAATTATAGGGAGTGGGGCACCGACAGCTTGAGGCCGAGGGGTCACTCAGAAACGTTTAAACACAAGTGCATGGAGGCAGGCCCAGGACCATTAGCAATACCAACAGGGACAGATTCCTAGGCAAGCTCCCCAGAGTTGCAGCGGCACCCAGAGACTTAGTTTACTCCTGTGTCAGAGTCTACTTAATGGTCACACCAACATCCACACGGCCTGAGTGAGTACGCTGCTCCCCCCCTGCGTCCTGCCTGCCGCATAGTCTGCACCACGCTTTCCTACATCTCCAACATCCAGAGTCCCGGGGCCTCCCCTACCCATGGAGGGAATGTCATCTGGCTGCCCCACTCCATCTCCCCCGGGTACTCCCATCGGTAGCAGCGATACTCCCCTTACCGCGAACCACGGGTGGCGTCACAAACACTAATCCCCTGTAAATAGTCCCCTTTTATTTTCGAGTGGCCGCAAGCCCCTGGGTCCGGAGACCCTCGAGCCACAGCAAACCCGGATCCGAGCAGTCCGACTGCTGCAGGGGCGGTACAATAATCCTCCGAGGACAGATAATATAGTGGATATTACCTCGAAAACTTTGGCGTCATGAACAGGATTCGGACTAGGCCCATTAACCTGGGTGACGTGCACCTTGATAAATCCGAGCTGCGGTGTCAAAATTTGGTCCCTGCCATTTTCCGCCATTTTTGGTGCCTAAAAACCATCTTACCGACCAAAAGAGCGTGAAAATGGAGCTCTGCCCCTCGTCTAGAGAGCGCAGCCGGAAGCTGGAGAGCTGGCTACCAAAAAACCAAGGGGGCGTAACGGGATGTAACAGCGGAAGTGGAGCAGGGACGCCAGGACTCTGCCCATAAAGTACCTGAAACCCGCAGAGGCAAGATGGCGGCAGCAAGGGACTGGTCACCGGAGCGTGCTGGTCCTGGGACCACAACCTGGAACGAAGAAGAGAACGAGCAGCTCTACAGGAGGATGCTGACGCAGTTCCTCTACATACTGGAACACTGGAGAGAGGAAATGAGGAGCCTGGCTGTGGCGGTGAAGGCCCGTGAGATGGAGGCCCCACACGTGGAGCGGGTAAGCAGCTACCCAGTTCCGGCCTACCCGACTGCGGGATCCGGTCTGCCCTCGGCCACCGCGATCACCCAGCCACCGTCACCCTCACCCTCGGCAGACGCCGAGCCGCTACCCCCAACACCGGCAGCGGAACCTCCAGCCCCAGTAGAAAACAAGCAGGCCGCGATGGCCTCCGGCCTCACCACCGGCCAGACCAGAACAGGCCGCAATGCCTCCAGTCCCATCATCGGCCCGACCAGACCCGGCCGCATCACTGGGCCCATACCTTGGTACGGAGCACCCGGACTCTGCTATACCGGCTGTGGAACAGCCAATTTCTTCATCTACCACAGCAGAGGCAGAGCCTTTTGAGATGCCAGTTCCACCGCTGCGCGGCCTGCCGGTAGCCACCGGGGCCACAGGAATCCACTTACAGCCAATTCCCGTAGAGGAGGCGGAGCCTGACGCCAGCGCCCCCTATTGGGAAAGACAGCTGCAACGGCTGCACACCGAGATTGCCACTAGAGAGCGGCGCCGGCAGAAGATCGCCGCCCACACCAACCGAGAAAAAGATCGCTTGAGGAAAGCCACCTTCCGGGTCACAGGGCCGCGGTACCGTGGCCTGGTTGAGCGTTTTGACCCCAGTAAGGGTGACAGGGTCATGCCAGCTCCCGCCACTGCCCCCGACTACCATAGAGAATAATGGTAGCGGAACCTGGCTACCTTAAAGTGAAAAGTTATATTTCCATTGTTACCATTGTAATGATCATATGCAAATGTTGAAAATTGTTGATTTATCTACCCGTCAATTGCCCGTAGACATTACCTAATTTGTAGTTCTACTTGATTATTAAATGTGGACCATGGCTGCAGGACTGGCAGCAGCCAGCACGAACTTGTGCCCTTCGTATATAGTTGCACCTCGTGCGCCTACCAGAGTCGTCTTTTACACCTCCAGGACTTCAAGACTGTCACCAGGGACTGCCAAGGTGCCTGGCAAAGGGGTATCCACCAGGATCAGAGGTAGCATCAAGGATCCAGGTTGTTTGAGTGGCGGGTTGAAGGGAGAGGGACAATGGAAATGGACTGTTGCAGGAAGGGGCTGCAGTGGAGCAGGCTGAGCCATCTACTACCACTACAACTGGTAGCATTCCCCGTTGTTTTAGTAAATGAACTCTGAGAGTTTCATAACGTTTAAGTATATGGCCTCCCCTATATGGGATAAATGAGTATGCATAAATTGTTATGCCCGGGACCATTAGCAATACCAACGGGGACAGATTCCCGGATGAGTTCCCCAGAGTGGCAGCAGCACCCAGAGACTTGGTTTACTCCTGTGTCAGAGTCTACTTATTGGTCGCACCAACATCCACACGACCTGAGTGAGTACGCTGCTCCCCCCCTCCCTGTGTCCTCACTGCCGCGTAGTCTGCACCACGCTTCCCTACAACTCCACCATCCAGAGTCCAGGGGCCTCCCCTACCCGTGGAGGGAACATCATCTGACTGCCCCACTCCATCTCCCAGGGTACTCCCATTGGCAGCGGCGGTACTCCCCTTACCGTGAACCACGGGTGGCGTCACAAACACTAATCCCTTGTAAATAGTCCCCTTTTATTTTCGAGTGGCCGCAAGCCCCCGGGTCCGGAGACCCTCGAGCCAGAGCAACCCCGGATCCGAGCAGTCCGACTGCTGCAGGGGCGGTACAATAATCCTCCGAGGACAGATAATATAGTGGATATTACCTGGTAGACTGTAAGCTTGTGAGCAGGGCCCTCACTCCTCTTGGTATATATTGAATTGTGAAACAAAAAAAAAAAACTATTATTACCTGCAGTCCCTTGTATCACCGGAGGCCTAAGTAACACTACAGATAACTCAGTATACAATATGTTACTTGCAGTCATATGTAACACCACAGATAACACAATGATAAATTTGAGTACTGATAGTGTAGTAGTGATTGAGTACTGAAGTCCTATGTAACAACACATATAACACGAAGTCAGGGTCAGACTGGCCATTAGTAAAATCTGGCAAATGCCACATGGGCCCAGGACATCATTCTTAATATAGGGAGTTGTGTGGACCATCACACTGAATATTGGGACTAGTGGGACCATCAAATTATATATAGGAAGCTATAGGGGCATCATATTGTATATAGGGAGCTATTTGGGGTATTACAGTGAGTATAGGGAGTTGTGGGAGCATCCTATTATATATAGGTAGCTGTGGGGATATCAAATTTTATAAACTGAGCTGTGGGACATGATATGTATAGAAAGATATAGGGACCATCATAATGTATATAGGGGGCTGGGAGGTCATCATACTGTGTATACATGCTAATGTTAGGCCATCATACTATGTATAGGGAGCTATCGAAGCCATCATACTATACACTAGAGTTCAAAGTTAGTCACCTGCACTTCCTCAAGGAGTAAGATTGGTCTGAGTGCTGCACGTTTAATTCCCGAATAGCAATGCGATCCAAATGTGTTCGAGGTCAAACTGTGAGGAAGTACAGCAAAATCAATAGCAGAAGCAGAGGGGGCATTGATATTGTGTGGGGCACAAAAGGAGGTTGCCATTACTTTACAGGGTACAGATGGGGCATTATTACTGTCTAGGCCACTGGTTATAGCTCTATATGGTTTGTGTAGAGGTGGAGGAATATGACGAAGGGGCTTGAAATATAGTAAGCCAAAGAAGACCAGATATGGATGAAAGAAGTCATGACGGTTTCGGCTGAATGGAAAAGAAAAGGGAAAATAAATTACTATGATCATCAGGAACATCACTTAAGAGTATATGTACAGTACACTCATATATGGTCTGCAGAGCAATGGTGAGAAAATGATATTACCAGAATATGGTTGCTATATGGTAGTAATATCAGTTCTAGTGGTTTTGATTAATGATTAGTATGATGGTATTATCTCTACTGTATATGCTGATAATATTTGGTTATAGACTGGTGGAATTGTTTGTCTTTGTATTGCAATATTGCTGCAAATATTAGTCTCAGAACAGTCATGTTAAAAGTGTTATACATCCCGGAGTAAATTTCCAGCAAGCACCGCTGATTGCAGAGTTTACACACTGTTAGAAAGCCATGGACCCCATATAGGGGGGAGGGGCGACATGACCAGAGGGAAGGGAGGGAGTGAGGGGTTAATAAAGTGTATTAAAGGGCATTATGGGCCCTTATAGGGGATTGGTGGAATAGGGTCACTGTAGGGTGGGGAGGGGGCTAGTATATAAGCTATAGGGGAGGTCTTACCTTCCTTGTGACTATGGACAGCAAAGGATTCCGACCTGACCAACTGACCAGCGGCATGGCAGACCTCCAGGAACTGGACAGGATGATCCGAGCAGCGATGGCGGTGCACGGGGCCCAGGCAGTGCAGTCCCACTTCAGGGCTCCCTGGGTTTCCCCGTCGACACCTGCCCCTTGTCCCCCCCTCGGCCGCGGGTGGCGTTCCAGGCCCCCCCATCAGGTATTCCCCGGGCGCAGGGGGGGCAAGGAGGCCCAGTGAGAGCCCCCCTCGGGACCCTCCGCGGCGGGGCGGGCAGCGGCTGCTTCCAGCGTCTGCCCCGGCCGCAGGGAGGAATCTCCGGCGAGGCCGCAGCGGCCGCAAAGGGGGCGTGGCCAGCCCGGGGCCTTCTTCTGATGTCGGGCCTCGGGCTGGAGTGAGGAGCCCAGCGGCGTCTCCCGGCCGGGAGCGAGCCCGGCGACAATCTGAGGCCAGCGGCGGCCTGGACGGAGGCGGGCCCGGCCTGGGGCCTACTTCCGGTCCCAGGCCTCGGGCTCAATTTAACAGGCCAGCGGCAGCCCGGGACCGGGGGCGTGCCCAGCGGAGATCGGAGACTTCGAGAGGGGGCGTGCCCAGCCTGGGGCCTGCTCCTGGTGACGGGCACCCTGCGGTGGGACACGGCCCTGCAGCAGCTTCCAACTGGGAGCGGGCCCAGCAGTCGAATGAGGCCAGCAGTACCCCCCGTGGGCGGCGGGGGGGCCGGGCACAGGCAGCCAACGGGGGGACCGGTGTTTGCAGGCGGCACCCGGATACCCGTGAGGCTGCGGGGAGCGGGGGGGGACGGCAGGAGCCCTGCGGTTCCCACCAGGTCCCTCAGGTCATCAGTACTGCGCCCGGCAGCAGCGGTCTCCCCCGAGCGGGGGAGGACCCAGCGGGATGCCACGGTTGGGGCCCCTGGAGGGCTGGAGGCGACGGTGGGGAGCCCCCCGAACTCGGGGAGAGGCTCCTCCAGGAAGAGGATTCGGTCAGCGGCGGCCCGGGGGACAGGGCGGTCTCGCGGGCTGTCGCCGCATAGGAAGAGAAGGACGCCCACCGCCAGTACCCACGCCGTGGCCCAGGAGGGTGGCCGTGGTGGAGGGGATGCATCGGCTGCGTCCTCTGGAGCTGGAACGGTGGAGGACGACTACAGCGAGGAAGAAGAGGGAGCCCTCAGGTCAGGGGACGAATCTGACGAGCAGATGGCAGAGGACGTCGCGGTACCGATTTCCATTTCTGCGCCACGGTCGGGTGAGCTAGCCGTGGATTCGGCATTGTGTGCGGCGCGGGGTGCTGGTTTTGGGGAGGTGGCTGTGGGCATGGCAGCGCCGGAGGGGTCAGCATTGCTTAGTCAGTTGCTGGGCTTGTTGCAGGGTTTAGCGCGCGCGCAGGCGGCAGCAGCGGCCTGGACGGGTCGGCGGTGAATGGCGCAGCGTCGGTCAGCAGCGAGGCGGCGCCGGTAGGGACGGCTGCGGTTGGTGGAGTAGTGGAGCCCGCGGGTAAAACAGCGGTAGAAAAGGAGAAGGAAAAGGAGGATGAGGTGGTGCGTTTGGATGATAGGGCCAAGTTTACGTGTGCTTTGAGGGACCGTTAGGGGCTCATCTCAAGAAAGAGGTGAGGGACAAGATTTGGAAGGGGGAGTATGTGGAGATATTTTCCCTGCTACCCCTGGAAAAATTTAATCTGGACAGGGTGAAGCCGAGCGACTCCAAGAAGGAAAGGGAAGAGGAAGAAAAACGCCGTTATAGGCTCATTCCTCGTTCCTTTTCCAATTGGCTGCAGGCGTTCGCAATTTTGGCAAGTGTAATAGGGGAAAAAGAGCCGGAGCACTGCTCGGCTCTGTTTTGTTATCTGGATGCAATTGGGGAGGCGTATCGCACGTATGGGGGCTTGTCATGGCTGCGGTATGATGAGCAGTTTAGGCAGCGGAAGGCGTTGCGGCCCGGCATGCGGTGGGACCATAAGGACATTTCCTTATGGATGCGTTTAATGGCGGCCCCGAGCCAGCCCTTTCGTGGCGGCGCCGGGGGAACGGGAGCCGGGCCCTCGGGTACCCAGAAAAAGGGATTGTGCTGGCAATTTAACGACGGCCAGTGCAAATTTGGTGCAGCATGCAGATTCGAGCATGAGTGCTCCGGCTGCGGGGGTGGACATAGTTTTTTCCAAATGTTTTAAAAAAGGGAAAGGCAAGGCTGGGGACGGGTTTGTTAAAAGGGAGGATGCTGGTGAAAATAGGGGCGATGGCGCCGTTTTTAAATAGGTATCCGGACGGGGCAGCGGCGTCTCTTTTGCGGTTTGGTTTTTATACGGTTTTCAGATTCCGTCGGCGGTTGAGGCATTGCCTCCGGTTTGTCGTAATTTACGGTCGGCAAGGGACCACCCTATGGTTGTGGGTGAGAAGTTGGGGAAAGAGGTTGAGTTGGGCAGGATGGGGGGTCCATTTGAGAGCCCGCCGTGCAATAATCTGGTGGTGTCCCCGTTGGGGGTGGTGCCAAAGAAGGAGTGGAATAAATTTCGGCTCATCCATCATCTTTCATTTCCGGAGGGGTCGTCAGTGAATGATGGCATCGCGCCAGAATTGTCGGCAGTGTACTACGTCTCATTTGACAAAGCGCTGGACTTGGTACGGGCGGCGGGACGCGGTGCATTGATGGCAAAGGTGGATGTAGAATCGGCGTTTCGTTTGCTACCGGTGCATCCGGAGAGACAGCACCTTCTGGGTTGCTGGTGGGGTGATAAGTTTATGTTGATCGTTGTTTGCCTATGGGCTGTTCAATTTCTTGTTCGTATTTTGAGGCGTTTAGTTCCTTTGTTGAGTGGGTGGTGCGGGACGTGTCTGGCTTGTCCTCCATTATCCACTATCTAGATGATTTTCTTTGTGTCGGTCCGGCGGGATCCATGGTTTGCGCTGGCTTGTTGTTCACCTTACAGAGAGTGGCGGATAGCTTTGGGATCCCTTTGGCACAGGATAAAACGGAGGGGCCGGCGCCGGTTATGCGGTTCTTGGGGATTGAGATTGACTCTTTGGCTATGGAATGCAGGCTGTCGGAGGGTAAGATGGTGGACTTGTGGTGCGCGGTAGCAGCAATGCTGGCAGCAGGGAAAGTGCGGCTGAAGGTGGTGCAGTCTTTGCTCGGGAAGTTGAACTTTGCGTGCAGGATTATGCCAATGGGGCGGGTGTTCGCCAGGCGTTTGGCTGCAGCTATGGCAGGCGTACGGTCCCCGGCGCACTTTGTGCGGGTCACGCGGTAGATCAAGGAGGATTTTCTGGTTTGGGATGTTTTCTTGCAACGTTTTAACGGCCGAGCCTTGTGGTTGAAGAAGGTGGTGCCCAATGGTGCGCTGGAACTGTACAGGGACGCGGCCGGGTCGGCGGGTTTCGTCGCCCTTTTTCAGGGTCATTGGTACGTTGGGAGGTGGCCTGAGGAATGGCGGCAGGTTGGTCTGGTAAGGAATCTGGCCTTGCTTTAGTTATTTCCGATCGTGGTGGCGGTGGAGTTGTGGGGATCGCAATTTTCGGGACGTAAAGTGTGCTATCACTGCGATAATCAGGCGGTTGTGCAAGCGATAAACAGCTTGTCAGCAAAGTCCGGACCGGTAGTGGCTTATCTGCGGCATTTGGTGCTCAAGTGTTTACTGTGGAACATTCATGTGGTTGCAAAACATGTGGCGGGGGTTGATAACGGGGTGGCGGACGCTTTATCTCGTTTTCAGTTCCACAGGTTTCGGGAGTTAATGCCGGGGGCGGACGAGATCGGAGCGGTGTGTCCAGAGGACTTGTGGAGCCTGGTGAGGCATTGATTGCGGGTTTAATTAGGAATTCGGTGACCGAGGTGACTTGGTGCCGTTATGCTAAAGTGTGGGTTGAGTGGCAGGAGATGCTGGGAGTTATGTTTGGTGACGGGCGAGCAAATTACTTGTTGGCGCTACTGGCATTGGTGAGCGAGGATTTCAGGGCTGGGAAGTCAGCATCAGCAATGATACTTAGGGTGGCGGCTGTGGCCTTTTGGTTGAAGGTCAGGGGTGAGTGGGGCGTGTCGCGGAATTTCGGGTGCGGCAGGCCTTGAAGGGTTTTCGTAAAGGGGCGAAGGAGCGAGACACTAGGCGGCCCATTTCTTTGGTTTTGTTACGGCGATTGGTGGATGGTTTGCGGGAAATTTGTGTCTCAGTTTATGAGAGGGTGCTTTTTGAAACGGCTTTTGTGTTAGCCTTTTTTGGGGCGTTGGTGAGCCCTTCCAGGTTCAGGGGGGGTGGTCTGATGTCCAAGGATGTGGCAGTGGTGGGACGGAGATTAGAGTGTCAGCTTAGGCGGTCCAAAACAGACCAGATGGGTCGAGGCAGGTTGGTTGTGATGTACGCGGTGCAAGGGGATGAGTTGTGCCCGGTGCAGATGGTGAGGAAGTTTTGCGGCCTGCGGGGCGGTCTTCCAGGCCCGCTGTTATGGCACGTGGATGGGACTTGGTTGTCTCGTTACCAGTTTGTGGCCGTACTGAGGAGTTGTTTGCGCTGTGCGGGGGAATGCCCGGGAGATTATAGGTCTCATTCCTTCAGGATCGGGGCGGCTGCGGAGGCTTCGCGTTGGGGCCTGGGTGATGACATGGTGAGACGAATCGGTTGGTGGGAGTCTTATCGTTTTCGGGGTTATGTGCGCCCACAGTTGTTGTCCCAGTGAGGGCTTTATAGAGTCATTGGTTGTGGCTTTGTCGGGGTTCCTTGCTGCAAATTGGAGTTGGTGGGGTTTTTGTTTATTAAAGTTGTTTCTTTGGTTGTAGGAATCTGCCTGATATGGATTCTGGGGCACTCCTTCGTGTTCTGGGGGGCCTGTTGGGCCGACGCTCGCCCGAATGGTCGGCAGTTGGGTGTGGACAGATCGCTGGCGTTGGTCAAGTGGATTGGTGTGCGGGGCATGGAATGGAGCAAGGTCGTTCCGGAGTTTGAATACTATTGCAGGGTGGATAGACCTCCGAACGTGTTGGTTTTGCACGTGGGGGGGAAATGACTTGGGAGCGCGGGCATCACGTGATTTGATCAGGGACATCAAGATGGATCTATTGCGTTTATGGACCAGGTATCCGGGTTTGATAGTGGTATGGTCGGATATTGTGGCCAGATTGGTGTGGAGGGGGGCACGGTCAGTTGAGAAGCCTAATCGCGCCCGGGCTCAAGTGAACAGGGTGGTTGCGCGTTTCGTGCGGAGAAACGGCGGTATTGTAGTGCGACATGCGGATCTGGAGTCGCCGAAGTGGCAGTTTCGGAGGGGTGATGGGGTTCACCTTAATGAGATTGGTTCTGATCTATGGGCCTTGGGTTTGCGTGATGGTGGAGCAAGCCTTGGGTGTGTGGCGGGTCCAGGCCACGTAAGGTGTCACGTGTCCTGTCCTGTGGCGGGGGTAGGTCTGGTCCAGAGGCGGTTGTAAGGGATTGGTGGCTGGACTGAGAGGCACTGTCTTGGTATGGTGTCTCTGGGTTCCAGTAAATTGTAGGCACGGGGTTCTGCAAAGTTTGGGGGGTATTAATCCACGGGGTGATTAATACCTCATCTCTGGGTCGGAGTGTTGCGGCCAGGGATATTGGTGGAGGAAGTGGTTTCTGGACCGGGCCTACATGGGGTTACATGTACAGTTATTATTTATGTGTTACCTATTATTTGTTTGGGGTCGCCCGTTGGACGGCGCCCCCTTGTGTTAGAATGTTAATAATAGGTAATAAAGGCTGCTGTGGCCAATTTGTTTAACCAAGTCGCATGCAGTCGGTGTGTTATTTATTAGGATAAGTTGGGTATACTAACCATCATGACCGGAGAATCCTTCCTCAGTGGTCAAGGATTTAGCTCCAATAACCAGTTTCAGCAGTTGTCATGTTATCGCAAATATGTGATTTGCAGTGATGTCCGCTGAGACTCTATTCAGCACGTGACCACAAGGGTGCAAATCATATATTTGTAATCACATGACAAATGCTGTAAGAGAGTAAAATCCTAAAGTTGTGTATATAACACACTGTTAAGGCCCCGTCACACACAGAGATAAATCTTTGGCAGATCTGTGGTTGCAGTGAAATCATGGACATATTGTTCCATTTGTACACACCCACAAACCTGGCACTGATTGTCCACAATTTCACTGCAACCACAGATCTGCCAAAGAATTATCTCTGTGTGTGACAGGGCCTTTAGGCTTTGGCAGGTTGCCCTGCTTGCCTACAATTTACTTAGATGTATTCAACCCCTTTTAAAGAGGTTGTCCAGTCTTGAATAAAAAGTCTGCAGTCGCTCTGTGTGATTGCAGACTTGTGAATCCCGCCAGTGTTCTGCGAGGATTTAATTGGTGTCTGCACTAGGAATGGCGGTCAAGTTTGTGATATGCCAGAATCCGACTATATTGAGCAAGGATACACTCACTAGTCTGTTTCTGACCAGAAGAGTCTGCATACGTATACTTGAACACCGTTACCGGCACAGACACTAATGAATATTTGCAGCAAACAGTGCATGTTCTGGTAGGATTCACACATTTTAATCATATACAATCAGTCGTCCTACGATTTTTCATACTGATCAACGGTCTGTGTGGAAAAAATTGCAACATGTACCAGTCTGATCTTTTTAGAAGACCAGGCTACTATATGTCATTAGCAGGCAGCCATCATGCTGGTTTGCAATGGTCACAGAACCTATGTCAACTGCAATTTGCGGACATTACAGGCTCTTCTGTTAGGTGACCACTGCTGCCAACATGTTATTAATAGAGGTTGCCCACTATTTTTACAATGGTGTCTCAATCACTAAGTTTTCCCCTAGTAAAATAATAATACTCATACTCACCTCAGATGCCGGTTCCATTCAAGCAGAGTTGGCACCTCAGATGCCGGTTCCATTCAAGCAGAGTTGGCACTCACTCTCCCAGGGCTCACGTCACATTGTTATATCATGTGATTTTTACGGCCAATTAATGCTTCACTATACCCAACTTTGGACAAATCAGACATCAAGAGGAAGTCAATGCTGCAGCTGACCGCTCACTTCCTCTTTGTGTCTGATATGTCCAAAGACAGAGAAAGTGAAGCCAGCACTGATTGGGTGCAGGGATCACATGACATAACAATATGACAACATGACATGTGACATGAGCTCCAGGAGATCGAGTGCTGACACCACTGGAACCACGCCGGAACTGGTGGTGATTATAAGTGGTGTTATTTTACAGGGGGCAAACATTGTGATTGAGAAGTTGTTGTCCAAGTAGTGGACAACCTCTTTAACATAATAATTTATTTTGTTAAAATTCTTGCAAATTTTCCACAAGAGGCTGTGATTGTCAGACTTTCCACAGTCCTCTTATGCAGCTTTCTTCTACAAAATGTGTCTCAATGGTACAGAAGACACTTCTTCTTCATCTCCTATCTCCCATTGTAGGAGGTGGTTGATTCGCTCCCACTCCTACTAAGCAGTGTTTCCCCTATTGTACAGTGTTGTGATATGAATGTACTGAATTTTGAATGTATATTAGTGCGGCTTTTGGTGATGTAGCAGAGCCTGAGTAGCACAGCAGTTGGTGCTATCTAGCGGCTGATAGATTGTAATGTTTTATTGAATATCAAGTTTATAGCTTGTGTGCGTTTTAGAGTAATGTGCAATGTTTGCAATAATATGTATAACTAGCTGTACTACCCGGTTTCGCCCGGGTTAATAACTGTTGTTAAAATAGAATGTATTAACATTCCAGGGATAGAATGTATAAATAGAATGTATTAACGCCCGGGATAGTAACTGTGTCTCTGTTTCTCTCCCATTCTCTGTCTGTCTCCCCCTCTGTATATATCTCTCTGTCTCTCTCTCTATCTCTTTGTCTGTCTGTCTCTTTCCCTGTCTGTCTCTGACTGTCTCTGTCTCTTTCTCCGTCTGTCTCAATCTCTTTCCCTGTCTGTCTATCTATCTCTTTCCCTGTCTATCTATCTCTGTCACTTTCCCTGTCTGTCTCTTTCACTGTCTGTCTCTTTCCCTCTCTTTCCCTCTCTTTCCCTGTCTGTCTTTTTCCCTCTTTCCCTCTGTCTCTTTCCCTGTGTCTGTCTCTTTGTCTGTCTCTTTACCTGTCTTTGTCTGTCTCTTACCCTGTCTGTCTCTTTCCCTTTCTTTTCCTGTCTGTCTGTTTCCCTGTGTCTGTCTCTGTCTCTTTGTCTGTGTCTGTCTCTTTCCCTGTCAGTCTGTCTCTTTGTCTGTGTCTGTCCTACCCGGATTCGCCCGGGTTAATAACTGCTGTTAACAAAATCGAATGTATTAACATTCCCGGGATAGAATGTATAAATAGAATATATTAACTCCCAGGATAGTAACTGTCTCTCTGTTTCTCTTCCATTCTCTGTCTGTCTCCCCCTCTGTATATATCTCTCTGTCTCTCTCTCTATCTTTGTCTGTCTCTTTCCCTGTCTCTCTCTCTATCTCTTTGTCTGTCTTTCTCTTTCCCTGTCTGTCTCTGACTGTCTCTGTCTATTTCCCTGTATGTCTACCTATCTCTTTCCCTGTCTGTCTATCTATCTCTGTCACTTTCCCTGTCTGTCGCTTTCCCTGTCTGTCTCTTTTACTGTCTGTCTCTTTCCCTCTCTTTCCCTGTCTGTCTCTTTCCCTGTGTCTGTCTTTTTGTCCATCTCTTTACCTGTCTGTGTCTGTCTCTTAACCTGTATCTCTTTCTTTCCCTCTCTTTCCCTGTCTGTCTCTTTCCCTGTCAATCTGTCTCTTTGTCTTTGTCTGTCTCCTTGTGTCTGTCTCTTACCGTCTATGTCTGTTTCTTAGCCTGTCTGTGTCTGCCTCTTTCCCTGTCTGTGTCTGTCTCTTTCCCTGGCTGCATTGTGACACGCAAACATTCCATATAAGGGCGTGGCTGCGCATTCTTCTGAAGTTCTGACTGCACTGTGGCTCCCAGCTCCATTCGCTTTAATGGAGGCAGGTTTTATGGTGAATAACTGTAAAGCACGGGGATAAATTTCCCCTCAAAACATAGCCTATGACGCTCTCGGGGCCCAGAAGTGTGAGTGCGCAAAATTTTGTGGCTGTAGCTGCGACGGTGCGGATGCCAATTCCGGACATAGACACACACACACACACACACACATACACACATTCAGCTTTATATATTAGATATGTGTTGGCCCAATGACCTGTGTCAGGTAGGAGGCACAGTGTGGGGAGTCATGTAAGCATATATAGCAGTAACAGATATTAACCTACAAGAATGTTAAGTAGGATATGGTATAGATTAAGTTATAGATAGGATCAAACCACAGTAGTAATAATAATAGAGAATGTTTTGGTTAAGATTTAGTGTAACATAGGGACCAAAAGTGCAGGAGGGGAAATAAGTGGTAGGTAGATAGTTTACTAGCACAGCAGTAGAAAGGAGCTGGCAGGCCTAGAGTTTAATAAGGTTGATAACCTAGGAGACTTATAGACAGAAGGAGGAGCAGAGAATTGGTTGGGCAGACAGGCCAGAAAGTGAGTGGAGTTTTGCAGAGTGGTTCCGGAACGGGGCCTTGTAGCTTGGGCCTGTCCAGGAACCAGGAGGAAAACTCCCTTGTGTCCAGAGCCTAAGGCTTGCCTCGAGGATCGAGCTAGAGAGTGTCCCAGGATCAGTAGGACTTCGGGGTAGAGCGCCGCTGGCGGATCCTTGTACTGGTCAGGAACTACAGACCCATCTAGGGTTGTGTTTGGGATATGATTGCCTCAAGGGCAAGTAACGGGGAAGAATTACAGAGTACTCTCGGCTCCTAGACGGCTAATACCCATAGTAAGGGCTACAAGCAAGAGTACCCCCAGGAAATAGTGGCAGCAGAACGTTTAAGATCATGTCTGTCCTGATCAACTTGTACCAAGAATAATGCTGTTCCTGTTGATTGTTTTATGAGAAAGACTCTGCGTGTCATGTGTGACCCTGCTACGTCTCTGATGGGTACCGGCAGCGGGGTGAAGGAAGTGACTCTGAAGGCTGCAGTTAAGTGCTACAAACACCACACATCACAGTCCATCATCTTAAGCGCTCTCACTCCTTCACCGCAGAGCACCACAAGCAAAAGCGATGACGGGCTGTGATGTGCGGTGAAACTCCGCCCAGAGCCCAGTCACTCACGGAGACTGGGTCCTGCCTCAGTGATGTCGGGTCAACTTCCAATTCCGCAAGTTGACGTGACATCACCGGACATCAGATGTCACTGCAGCTGGGAGTCACGTGAAGGGGATGACTGAAGACTTAGGATTTATACCAGATCAAAACCCTAAATCCTAAGTCATATGAAAAGGCTCGTTAAAGGGCTGCTTTTGACTTTTAGGATTGCTACTTCCAATAGGTGGCACTAGAGTTTGCCTCCTTCCACCGTGGAGAGACAATTTGAATATTTCCTAGAGAAGCATTACAGCTCTAAGACCCCTCACTGGCAGCCAGACTGGTTTGTGAGGTCTCTGCAAGGAGAAAAGTTTTCCCTTAGACCCTTGAAGTAAAGTGTACCGTTCCTACAATGTTAAAGTGTTGTGCCCACAGTAATGATGTGACTGAAGTAGTGTGCATAACTGTTAGTAAAATACTGTTGAACAAGAAAACTGACTCTGTTTCTGCATCCACACTCCCCACCAGGAGCCCCATCATCCACCCCTTTTCCCTTGCTCTGTGGAGAGAACCAGGGCCAAAGAGAGAGAACGACCGATTCACAGCAGAAGGACTGAGTCAGGCCTGCAGCCCCTGCCTTGCCTCAACAACTGGTGCTGTGAGCAGGGTCAGCCTTCATGTCATGATGAACCACTGAACATGAGGAAGGCCACCATACAATGCAGTTTGGCAACGAAGGTGCAGTTGAAGAGAAAAAGTAAAATGTACATTGTGGCACAAATGGGAAGCCAGGCCAAATGTGGGTGTAGTCTCTGTCCCATGGCGCAAATGGAAAGACAGGCCCATCATGGGCATTGCTGCTTTCCCAGAAGGCGAAAGTTTGGGCAGCCGCTGGGAGGAACCGTAAATGCTGCTCGACCTAAGTGGGCTTGGAGAAAGAATCAGATCCGCCCATTGAGGCAAGATAATAGATAATGGGTGTGGGCGCAAGGTGAATGGGTGGAGATGCCGGAAAAAACATCTCCCTGGGAGGTAAAGAACGAATCCCAGTGTTGAGTAGACTGACACCACTTTGTAGTGACCCGGTGTCATGCTTACCGTCGGGGGATGAGGCGGCGAGCGCGGAGATAGCACATCCCAAGGGTGAGGTGGACCCACTTGACCACAGGGGGGACCCAAAATCACCCAGACAAGGAAAGGGCGGTGTCCAGGGACTGTGGCAGCTGAGCCAGGGCTAGGTGACAGCAGGACAGAGGAACAGGTGAGGTCAGACAGGACTGGCATAGGAACAAAGTACAGTACACTAATGTGACGCCCTGGGCAAGCCAGGGGTCACAGGTCACAACATCACATGCACCCCACATTCCCGGCAGGTACATCTAAGCTAACCCAAAATCCTTGTTGCCTTCCTCCAGGGGCTGATGTCCACACCAGGGGGTGGGCCAGGCGGTGAGCTCCGCCCACCGAGGAGTTCACAGCCCTGGAGGCGGGAGAACCAGGCAGTGAAGCTAGGGAGGTGAAAGTAGAAGGAGGTGAAGTGGTAGAGGAGCTTAGGAGAGAAGCTGAAGTAAAGTGAAAAGAAACAGTTTTGTAAAGCCTGAAGTTGGTCCGGGTGTGTGCCCCGGACAGTGACAGCAAGGTCAGCAGACGGCGGTGATAGTCTGCAGGAGGACTGCTCGGAGGTTGCTGGAAGGACCGCGGACGGGTGGTGACCCGGCGGTACCGGAGCAGTATACGAAGAACAGTCAGCACCAGGGCAGGGGCCTTTCGGATCCCGCAAGGCTAGGAGTCGCCATAATTTGCCAAATCCGTCAGTGAAGGGGACGTCTGTCTTCTAACAACCAAGTCCCGATTGAAGGCAACAGCCCGACCGTGAAGGGGAGACACCGCCACCGCCAGGGCACCAGTTTCCCAGGGCCAGCGCCTGCGGGCAAGAGTAGAGGTCCTTCGGCCCAGCTTGAAGCCGAGGAGTGGGTAACCGGTGGGAACCCATCGCTACCAAAAGGACTTTACATAGGTGCAGGGAAGAGACCGTCACTGCTAACTGCAGGGAACATCAGCACCGTGAACCGTCCGAGGGACCCGTCCAACCAGCTGTTTACTTACCGAGAACTGTGTCGTGTTTACTGGCTGAGTGAGTACCTCCGTGCCGTGCGGCACAGCGCTGTCCCTGCGCCCCTGCACCTCCACAGGCCCCATCCCCGCCTGTCCACCATCCCAATCCCATCACCGGGCCCCGGGAGCACCACAACCCCTACCCACGGAGGGCACATCAACAACTGGCTGCTCCATACCATCACTCCCGGGCTCCCCATACAGAGCAGCGGTGGTGTTAACTAATCACCACAACCGTGGGTGGCGTCACGGACAATAAACTATCCCAAAATCCCAATTCCTCTTTTCACTCACGGGCGAGGAGCGCCGCTCGAGTCCCCGGGATCCGGCCCATCGCTCGAGCCACCGAGCAGCGGCAGGCCGCAGCAGCCGCGGCAGCCGGACCCGAGCAGAGGGAGAGCGCGGCGTCCCCTCCTCCGCCCGCGACAATTTGGCATCACGAACAGGATCTTACCGCTCTGCCGTTGGGTAGAGGTGCGCCTTGTGACCGCCGGAGGTATCCGGCTGAAAAATTTCAGAAGTCGCCATCTTTGGCGCGAAAAGTTCCCGCTCGAGCGTCTTCTCGAGTAGCAGAGGCGCGAAGGCCAAAACCCCGCCCCAATAGAGGAGGGGCCGGAAAGAGGCTAAGGGGGACAGAAACAAGATGTCTGCGCCCGACGGAGCCGCTGGAGGAGCGGTGGTCGCAGCCGCAGTGGCACCCGTGGATGGGAATGGGCCTGCCCAGGTCCCGACCACGCTGGCGGGAGGTGCCGCGGCCCCCGTGCTCGCTCAGGTGATGCCGTTCTCCTTGCCCTATGCGCCCGGAGCTACCTGGCTACCGCAGTATGACGGGAAACCTGATGCTTTACAGGTCTTCCGGAAAAAGCTTAACCCGTTGCTAGAACTGTACCCCCTGACCGATAAGCAACGTGCGGCGGTAGTGCTGGGCCAGTTAACCGGTGTGGCTGAGCAGGAGGCGGAGACCTGGGCCGAGGGGGACCGGCTCTCTGTAGCCACCATCTTTGAGAAACTACAGACTGCCTTTGAGACCCGGACTGAAGCTGAGCTGAGGATGCAGTTTTACCAGTGCCGGCAACGGGCTGTGGATAGCATTCGGGACTATGCTTTACGTCTGCAAACCACCCTCTGCACGCTAAAGCGGGTGAATCCTATCAATGAGGCGGACAGCAACAAGATGCTAGTAGAGCAATTTGTGCAGGGGATGATATCCCCTGAGGATCGCAAACAACTCCGGCTCTGGGCCCTAGAACACCCTGATGTGGACTTTGCTGTGTTAAAGGAACAGGCCATTAAAGCACTACAGCCCCCAGCTTCAGAAATCTTGGAGCCAGCCCCGTGG
Organism: Anomaloglossus baeobatrachus; assembly: GCF_048569485.1. NCBI lineage: Eukaryota > Metazoa > Chordata > Amphibia > Anura > Aromobatidae > Anomaloglossus > Anomaloglossus baeobatrachus. Next base: position 509,163,724 of record NC_134354.1, on the reverse strand, counting down.
CCCATTGAGACGGCCCCCGTTGTGGTGGCCCCTGCCCTACCAACCTCTCCAACACCTACCGCCCCAAGCAGCACGATGGAGATACTGGCAGCCCAGGTCCGTCACATGGACGGAGACCTCGCCAAGATTCTTGCTGCACTCCAACCTTTGACCAGATCTCAGCCTTCAGCACAGATACAGCTTGCCGACAGCCCTGAGGATGTCCCCTGGATGCAGCGGAGAAGTGCTAACAACCCGCGGAGCAGACCTCCAACCTGCTACAAGTGCCGTAAGCCAAGCCTGGGCATTACTTCCGACAGTGCCCGTTAAACGAGCAACCCCTGGGGCCCCGGGCCAATCCTCAGGAGTAGAACCCCGTGGCCCCCCAGACTGGCGGGACCGGTATATCGGGGCCCGGCCCATCATCCCCGTGGCTGTGGACGGCATACCAGTGATGGCTCTCTTGGACACTGGATCACAGGTAACCACCATACCATACACATTGTACCAGCGGTATTGGGAGATAGACGAGCTGGCACCCCCAGATACTAGTATAACGCTAATTGCTGCTAATGGACTCCCATTGACCCAAGTGGGGTATAAACAGGTGGCTATGACAGTGGGGCAAGCTGAACTGCAACACCAGGGTATGATTGTGATCATGAATGAACCCAGTGATCATAACCCGAAGATAGTGCTAGGAACCAATGTGATGGAGCACTGTATGGGTGATGTGTTGGCCCTACTGCAACAGCTGTCCGGAGCCGACAGAGAGCTGTGCAGCGTGAGATCCGGGCGTTGATGTACCACCAGCATGTAAACTCAACAGAAGGAGAGATTGGTGGAGTGAGGGTGATGGATGTTGCTCCGTTGATTGTGCCCCCTAGGAGTGAGATGATGATTTGGTGTAGGGCAGCAGTAGGGCCTCAGGGGCGTGACTACACTGCCATGATGGAGCCCATCCCCTCCGAGCACTGGCCCACTGTAATGGCCGCCCGAGGGGCGGTAGACGTAAAGAAGGGGAGAGTGCCCGTGATGGTGCTGAACTGTGGGGAGGAAGAAGTCAGGCTTCCCCGGTATGCCACCATTGCCAAGCTGCTCACCCTAGATCCCCACACCATCCACGAAGCCATTCCCCCAGTCTCCCCACCTACTACCAGCACTTCCCCACCTCAAGGGGAGGTAAATGAGTGGCACCAACAGCTACACGTGGGCACTGATGATACCCCTACACATCACAAAGCCGGGGAATACAGGGTGGTGCGAGAGTATGAACAGGTTTTCAGTAAACATCCACTAGACTTTGGGCAGATCAAAGGGGTCCAACACCACATCCCCACCGGTGAACACCCCCCTATCAAAGAGAGGTACAGGCCTATTCCCCCTGCACATTACCAGTGTGCCAAAGATATGTTGAGGAATATGAAGGACGCAGGGGTTATTCGGGACAGCTGTAGTCCCTGGGCCGCTCCGTTGGTACTGGTCAGGAAGAAGGATGGTACCATGCGGATGTGTGTGGACTACCGGAAGATCAATCAGATAACACATAAAGATGCCTACCCTCTGCCCCGTATTGAAGAGTCTTTGGCCGCACTGAGAACCGCAAATTACTTCTCTACCCTTGACCTCACCAGTGGGTACTGGCAAGTGGCAGTGGCCCCGGAAGACCGGGAGAAAACCGCCTTCACCACCCCAATGGGGCTCTGTGAATTCAATAGTATGCCGTTTGGGCTGTGCAATGCCCCTGGAACCTTCCAACGGCTGATGGAGTGCTGTCTGGGACATCTGAACTTCGAGACCGTCCTGTTATATCTGGATGATGTGATTGTGTACTCTCAGACGTATGAAGCCCATCTGGAGCACCTAGCCGAGGTGTTCGCGTCCCTTGCCAAATACGGGATGAAGTTGAAGCCCTCCAAGTGCCACCTGCTGAAACCCAGAGTGCAGTACCTGGGGCATGTGGTGAGTGCGGAAGGTGTCGCCCCCGACCCTGAGAAGATCACTGCCATCCAGGACTGGCCAAGACCAAACACCGTGAGGGAAGTAAGGCAGTTTTTGGGTCTGTTGGGGTACTACCGGCGCTTCATCAAGGGGTACACGAAGATGGCTGCTCCCATGCAAGACCTCCTCGTGGGACAGACCAAAGGTGGTAGACCCATCGGAGCCCCACTGGTGTGGGAGGACAGGCATGAGGAATCCTTCCGTCAGCTGAAAGCGGCCTTGACTGGAGAAGAGGTCCTAGCGTACCCTGACTACGGCTGCCCATTCATCCTCTACACAGACGCCAGCAATGTGGGTTTGGGGGCAGTCCTGTCCCAGGTCCAGGAAGGAAAGGAGAAGGTGATTGCCTATGCTAGTCGAAAACTCCGGCCGACTGAAAGGAACCCTGAGAACTACAGCTCCTTCAAGCTCGAGCTCCTGGCACTGGGGCTATCACCGAGCGGTTCCGCCACTACTTGGCCGCAGCAAAATTCACCGCTTTCACGGATAACAATCCGTTGACTCACCTGGACACGGCCAAGCTGGGCGCGTTGGAGCAGCGGTGGGTGGCCAGACTAGCCAACTATGACTTCACCATCAAATACAGGGACGGTCGTGTCAACATTAATGCTGATGCCCTCTCTCGGATGCTCCACGTGTCAGAAGGTGGGTGCGAGGATGATGACCTCGAGGAGATCAAGTTTCCTGCATTCCACCGGCCACCAACTGAGAAGGTACATGTCCACCAACAACGGGTGAACCTGGATCCGCTGCCCAGTCAGGAGTGGCAGGAAGCTCAAAATCAGGCGCCCGCTGTCTGCCTAGTCAAGACCCTGATGGAGCGAGGCGCTGCTGGGATGGACCCTGCCGCCCCAGCTGAAGCCCAACGCTTGTGGAAGGAACGGACCCGGCTGTGTCTACACCAGGGGAGGTTGTACCGTGAGCTGATCAACCCGAAGACCCATGAGAAAATCCGCCAGTTGGTTATTCCCCAAGCTGATGTACCCACTGTTCTGCAGGCGTACCATGATGGTGCCGGCCACTTCGGGTGGAAGAAGCTGGAGATGCTGTTGAGGGAGCGGTTCTATTGGAGTGGGATGCGGGAGTCTGTGGAGGACTGGTGTCGAGAGTGCGGTCCTTGTACGTTGAGGAGGAAGGATGAAGCCAGCCAGAAGGCTCCCCTACGCCCGATCGTTACACACCAACCGCTGGAGCTGGTCGCCTTGGACCATGTAAAGCTCACCCCCAGCCGAAGTGGGTACACTTACGCTCTGACCATAGTAGATCATTACTCCCGGTTCATGGTGGTTGTCCCGGTCAAGGACTTAACCGGCCATACCGCCGCTAGAGAGTTCCAAGCTTACTTCTGTCGACCCCATGGATACCCTGAGAAGGTGCTTACCAACCAAGGTCCAGCCTTTGATGCGGAGATGTTCCATGAGTTCTGTCAGCTGTACGGTTGCAAGAAGATCCGGACCACCCCTTACCATGCCCAGACCAACGGTATGTGTGAGAAGATGAACCATCTGGTCCTTGGCCTCCTCAAAACGTTGCCGTTGGAGGAGCGGAACCTGTGGCCGGAGAAGCTACCTGACTTGGTCGATATGTACAACAATATCCCGTCTAGCTCGACGAAGTGCACCCCAGCGTATCTGATGAGGGCTCGGCCTGGCCGACTGCCGGTGGACCTAGAAATGGGACTGGAAGCCCCAGAGACACTCCCCTCAACGGCTGAATGGGACACCCGGCGGAGGGTGCAGTACCGACAGATTCAGGAGTATGTGGAGAAGAACCTAAGTCGGAGTCGAGAACAACAGGAGCAGCGCTTCAATCAGAAAGCGTCTGCGGGCCCTTTCCAGCCTGGAGATGTGGTGTTAAAGCGGAAGAGGAAAACCCACAAGCTGGATGATCAATGGGAACAAATCCCGTACGTCATCCAGCCCACTGGATGGGAAGATGGAAAGGCCTACCAGATCAGTCATGACCAAGGGGGCACCTTGGCCACGGTTTCCCGGGACCATCTGAAAAGGTACCCACCAGCCTTAAGGGCGATGGCTGAAGTACCAGCTCCTCCACCAGCAGAGAAGGCAAAAGAGGTGATCCACACTGTGATGGGTGACTTCCCAGCAGACTGGCCTACACAGAACGGCGCAGTGATTCTTCCAGTGATACTGTTCCCACAACCTGTGGATGAAGAAGTGGTGGAAGCGGTCAACCGTGAGCCAGAACCAGTGCCAGTGCCCAGGGATGAACCTGTGCCCAGCTCCCCTATGCCTCCGCCTGCCCCGCACAATAGCCGGGAGGAGGAACCGATTGTTCCCTCTGCCCCACTGCCTAGCCCCACTGATACCGGACCCCGGAGGTCCACCCGTCCCAACCTAGGTAAACCCCCACTTAAGTACAGGGAGACCGTCCTTTAAAGAGGGGATCAGGAAGTCTGTGTGTGTTTGTTGAAAAGTTTGAAAGTTTAAAGTGATGATAAGTGGAACCGAACAGTCATCTGATTAACCGTGATTTGCAACCGGCCGTTGCCGGCACCGTTGTCCCCGTGGGGACCGTTTGAAAAGAGTTTGCATGAGGAACTGCTCATGGACAAGCCCGTGAACTTGCAGGGCAACCACAAACGTTAAATGGCTTGTAAATAAGTTGTGTTACCGTTACCGTTTCCGCAATTGCCGCCTCTGGAGAGGCAGGTTGGAGGGAGGGCCCACAGCAGAGCAGGCTGGGGCCCAGCCACCACAGGAATCGGTGGCTACCCTCTGGAGGGGAAGGACAGATCCCGCTCGGGTAACTTGTGCTGGACTGGGTTCAAGGGGTGCTGCCTGGGCTTTAGGGGCAGCATCAGAGCAAGGTTGCTTGGGTGGGAGAGAGCGGAAACCGTAACCGTACACCGTTTGAAACCGTTTAAGAAATGTGCCTCCCGATGTGGGATGATGTCATAATTTGTATATATGTTACCGTATTCCTATCTTTTCAGAAAAACAAAAAGGAAAATAAAACCGGTGTTGGACGGGCAGCTCGAGGACGGTCTGCGTTTTGCTAAGGGGGAATGTGACGCCCTGGGCAAGCCAGGGGTCACAGGTCACAACATCACATGCACCCCACATTCCCGGCAGGTACATCTAAGCTAACATCTAAGCTAACCCAAAATCCTTGTTGCCTTCCTCCAGGGGCTGATGTCCACACCAGGGGGTGGGCCAGGCGGTTGGCTCCGCCCACTGAGGAGTTCACAGCCCTGGAGGCGGGAGAACCAGGCAGTGAAGCTAGGGAGGTGAAAGTAGAAGGAGGTGAAGTGGTAGAGGAGCTTAGGAGAGAAGCTGAAGTAAAGTGAAAAGAAACAGTTTTGTAAAGCCTGAAGTTGGTCCGGGTGTGTGCCCCGGACAGTGACAGCAAGGTCAGCAGACGGTGGTGATAGTCTGCAGGAGGACTGCTCGGAGGTTGCTGGAAGGACCGTGGACGGGTGGTGACCCGGCGGTACCGGAGCAGTATACGAAGAACAGTCAGCACCAGGGCAGGGGCCTTTCGGATCCCGGCAAGGCTAGGAGTCGCCATAATTTGCCAAATCCGTCAGTAAAGGGGACGTCTGTCTCCTAACAACCAAGTCCCGATTGAAGGCAACAGCCCGACCGTGAAGGGGAGACACAGCCAGCACCAGGGCACCAGTTTCCCAGGGCCAGCGCCTGCGGGCAAGAGTAGAGCTCCTTCGGCCCAGCTTGAAGCCGAGGAGTGGGTAACCGGTGGGAACTCATCGCTACCAAAAGGACTTTACATAGGTGCAGGGAAGAGACCGTCACCGCTAACTGCAGGGAACATCAGCACCGTGAACCGTCCGAGGGACCCGTCCAACCAGCCGTTTGTTTACCGAGAACTGTGTCGTGTTTACTGGCTGAGTGAGTACCTCCGTGCCATGCGGCACAGCGCTGTCCCTGCGCCCCTGCACCTCCACAGGCCCCATCCCCGCCTGTCCACCATCCCAATCCCATCACCGGGCCCCGGGAGCACCACAACCCCTACCCACGGAGGGCACATCAACAACTGGCTGCTCCATACCATCACTCCCGGGCTCCCCATACAGAGCAGCGGTGGTGTTAACAAATCACCACAACCGTGGGTGGCGTCACGGACAATAAACTATCTCAAAACCCCAATTCCTCTTTTCACTCACGGGCGAGGAGCGCCGCTCGAGTCCCCGGGATCCGGCCCATCGCTCGAGCCACCGAGCAGCGGCAGGCCGCAGCAGCCGCGGCAGCCGGACCCGAGCAGAGGGAGAGCGCGGCGTCCCCTCCTCCGCCCGCGACACTAACAGATCAGGATCAGGCTGGTCCCGGGACGCAGGAACACATAGGAACTCAAACAGGATGATCAGGGATTCAAGCTGGTCACAGGACGCAGAAACACATACAGGGCAGGGCAGTGATAATGGCTGGTCCTGGCCAAAGAAACAGACAGAAAGACAGGACAGAAGACACTGGAAGTCATCAAACAAGGCTCCAGACATTTGGCAGAGGTCATCAGACACCAGACATCAGGCAAGGCTCCAGACATCGGGCAGGAATCGTCAGACACCTGGAAGAGGTAATCTGACACCAGAGATCAGGCATGGACAGCAGCAGGGGTGGTGCAGGCACAGTGGGCTTGGACCGCAACAGGGTGGTGCAGGCAGGGCGGGCTTAGACCGCAACAGGGTGGTGCAGGAACAGCGGGATTAGACTGCAACAGAGTGGTGCTGGCACAGCGGGTTTAGACTACAGCAGGGTGGTGAAGGCACAGCAGGAACTCCGGACTTCAGGTTTAAAACATAAACAGGACTTTATTCACAGAAACAAGACACAGCAGGACTAGGTACAGAAAACAACCAGAATTGAGGAACAGGATACAAACTGGTACCAGGGGAACACATGAACAGGACAGGTCCAGGGCGGACATCAGCTTATCAGAACTATAGCAGTCAGGACTGGAGCTGGGTATGGGCAGACCAGAGCAACAAGGCAGGACCAACACATGACTAGGTTAGGTAACTTAAAGGAGTTACTCTGGCCTGCCCATCAGGGAAGGAGAACATTTATACCAGATGCCTCCCAGCCATAGGCTTGGGACACCAATTTCAGGTGCGCACAATATAAGTGGGGAAGGTGAGCGCGCACGCACCCTACGCTTTCACCAGGAACCCAGCGAGACAAGCTCAGTGCCTGGGACCTAGAGACCGAACACACGTGAATGGCCGTACGGGACAGAAGAGGACCAAACCACACATGAGTGACAATGCAGTGAAGTAGGGAACCGCAAAAGCCACAAAAAGGAAATGGCACTGATATCCCAGCTGAGTAGGAGGGAGGAGAGTGCAGGGACATCAGCACAAGGACGCACTGGGGCGCCGGCATAGGTATTCAACCAAAAAGTCAATGTTACACCAGAGAGCGAGATGGAGTGATCCGGTGTGTGTGTGGACCAAACAGAGAGGGCAATAGCTTGGGCTCCACCCCGTGGGAGCCCCAGGAGAGTAATCTGTTGAAAGTGGCTAAAGCTCCAGGAAGAGGCACTGAGGCCTGGAGGCCTAGTGGATCAGTTGAGTGTTGAACAGTCTCCAAGAAGTCGTAGAAGGCCAAAGAATTCATGAAGCTGCCAAAGGCTTGGCAGCCAGCTCTAAGTACTGGACTTCCCCCAAAGGTAGCTACCCCGATCCTGCGGATGCGGGCAAGTGCCCCAAATCCCCAGTCCTGGTGTATGTGGGGGAGACACCACCTATAGACCCTGTAAAAGTGGGGAGGATTGTGGAGATCGTCTGGTGGAAGTTGAGGAGGGAGCGGTGGATGAGAGCCCAACTGCAACTTCCCAGGGGAGGAGCGGTTGGTGAACAGTTCACTCACGAAGGAGGGCATTATCTCAACCATGGGAAGGGATATGGGTTCCTGTGAGAGCAGGGGAGCGGCGATAAGATATATATATATATATATATATATATATATATATATATAAGAAGACGAATGGGTGAGGTTCACCAAGGAGGATGGGCCCTGAGGGTGGTTTGTGGTGGCAGTCACCCAGGCCCAGTTTGAAGCAAAAGGTCCCACCATTCTCACCCGCACCAGCCCATGATATCGTCAGTGTCTTGTCCTCCATCAAACCAGAACTACCCACCCGGTCAGGCAGCGATGGGTTCAACATGTCAAGTGCTATTCCAAGGACAGTGGGCCCAGCAGCTTGATATATCTGGTCTAAGGTGCAAATTCGGCTGGTGTTTTTCGTCTGGCTGATCGCAAAGAGACCTGGGTGGGAAGGCGGCCATCAATCCTCGACGGGAGTCTCCTGGATCATACGAAGACATGCGTAAAGATATGACTTGCACACACAACGTTAACACACCCCACCAGGAGCCTCGCCATCCACAACATTTTCCCTTCGTCTGTGGAGAGGATCGAGACCTGGGCCAAAGAGAGAGAAAGGATGATTTCCTAAAGAAGGATTGAGGATCCAACCCGCGGCCCGTCTCCCCTCTAGAAAGCACACAGTGTAAGTAGTGCAAAAGTAATCACTGGGGACACAGCTATCAGTACAAAAACCATAGTAGGAGAGTTGAGAGCTTGACAGCAAGAAGCACAATGAGAAAAGAATTCTGCAGGACAGACAGTCAGCGGCTTTAAAAACTCATGTTGAGCCGGAGTTGGATCAGAAGTAAAGGATCCTTCTCCTAATTATTATCTATACTTGACTGCACTATTGCAGATGCTTCCTTTCCCATTTACTGACAACCCCCAAATACAAGAACTTACCCTTTTCCCTAATTAGCTTAAATAAACACGTTACACATTTATTGGATAAATTGGCCCTTTATTAAAGGGAACCTGTCACCAGTTTTATGGCCTATAAGCTACAGCCACCAAAACTGGGCTCTTATATACAGCATTCTAACACGTCATACACACTTGCCGGCACTGAGGTCCTGCGCAGGTGCACTTTGATCTGCCCTGCTCAGGGCAGATCAAAGTATTGTAGTGCCCCTGCGCAGGACCTCAGTGCTGGCAAGTGTGTATGACGTGGACGCGTCATGCACACAGGCATCAGAAGACGGAGGAGCAAGATGGCCGAGAGAGGAGGTGCCGTCCTGGAGAACAGCGCCGCCCACCGGACCTACCAGCACCGCAGTGACCGCTTTAGGTGAATATTATAAAGTGTTTTTTTATGTTCTCATAGCGGCCTGCGCTCTTATATACAGCATGTTAGAATGCTGTATATAAGAGCCCGGATTTGGTGGCCGCAGCTTATAGGCCATAAAACTGAAATGGCAAAAACAATTGACATGTCAATTGTTTTTGCCATTTGAGTTTTGAACTGCAAAGCTGAGTTTTTGCCCAAATTTCTGCCACAAAAAGGCACCTTTTTGAACAGCATAGTGTGCACAAGAAACCCAAATTCCCATAGACTTTGTTTGAAAAGCAGAACACATCCATTTTGGCATTAAACGCTGCAGTTGAAAAAGCAGGTAAAAAGCAGGTAAAAAGCAACATGGACACATAGCCTTAAAATGCATGTGTAGTAGAAACTGCTGGTGTTTTTTCTGCTGGTCAAAGTTAAGAGCAGCAGTTTGCCACCTTCAGAAGGGCAGTGAGCCCCATAGGGGTGAACGGACCCCATGACGATCGGGAGGGTGCAAGGTTAGGAAGGGGTTAAGTGGTTTATTTGGGATAGGGGATATATGGGCTTATAGGATTGGTAGAAGAGAGCTGTAGGGGGATTGGAGGGGAGCAGGGAAGGGGTGGGGGTGTTGTGGGAGGTATAAGAGAGGTGGTGTCCTGATTACCTCCCCTTTTGTCGCCGGAAAGTTTGTGTCCCCAGGATGTGTGTGCTGCCCGCTGCCATGTCTGACCTGCAGGAGCTGCTGTATATGGTGCGTGGGGCCTCTGAGGTCCTAGGCGTGGGTGCTCTGCGGCAGCAGCTGGCGGCGGTCTGTGGGGCGGGAGCGGTTCTGCCTGCTGCTCCTGCGCCCGGGCCACTGCTACGTGCTCGGCGGGCGCGACCGCCGGAGCACTACTCCCCCAGATGGGGGGGAAGAGTACGATCCAGGAGCCCCTGCGGGGACCCTCCGGGGCAGCGGAGCCCTGCTACTCACCAAGTGGAGCTGCCGGCCGCCGGGAGGAATCCTCATCGGAGATCCCGCGGGTCGGGGGTGGGCGGAGCTTCAGCGAGGCCCACTTCCGGTCCGCGGCCTGCACAGCCCCAGACCGGAGCGGCGATAACGGCAGCCCCCAGTGAAGTGCCGGCCGGGGGTGGAGCCCGGCGTCCAAGACCAACGGAGGAGACTCCCTGCAGGCTGCAGGAGAGAGCTACAGGACGGAGGGCGGGTGCGGATGGGAGCGGCGATGTGAGGAGATCGGAGGAGGGGTACGGTGGCCCGCAGGCACGGATGAGGTCCACAATTACAGTCCCCCCAGCGAGGATCGGGCTGGGGGGTGTTCCCAGTGAGGGTCAAATTCAGGACGGCCTTCCTGCAGTCGGCAGGGTGGGAGCCCACTGAGAGCGGCGGGAGAAGCGGCGGCGCAGCAGTCGGACATGAGAACGGCGAGGAGGGACGGCGGCAGGGCGCCACGTCGTGCAAAAAGGAAGAGGTCTAGCAGGAGTCGCCCGGATGAGCAGGGTGCGGTGACTGTGGGGGTTGACGGCCGCCAGGTGCGGGCTGTCCCCTCGCTGGTCCCCCCTGAAGACTTCGGCAGCACGTCAGACTCCGGCGAGGAAGAAGGAGCGATGGCAGCGGCAGGTCGGACGGAGCGGCAGCAGGAAGATCGTGGCACGGCTGTTCCGGTGTCGGTTCAACGGCAGCCTGGTGAGCGGATGACAGAAATGTTTAATGCTGTGGGTAGTGCGGGCGGGGGCGGGGGTTCCTCCGCGGGAAGCGTTACGCAGGGGGCGAGTGCGGTTGGACAGTCTGGTTTACCGGGCCCGGAGTTTTGGGGGCAGCTTTTGGGGGTGTTGTAGGGGTTGTCTGCGGAGCGGGTTAGTCGGATTGGGCCTGGGGCTCCGGTGGGGGCGTGGGTGGGCCCCGCGGAGGTGGTGCAGACAGAGGCGCCGGTGCGTGAGGTTACGGCGCGGGACCCTACCTCGGCGGTAGGTGCGGGACAGGCGGCCGGTGGGGCGGCTGACGTAGGTGCGAGTAAGGAGGCGGAAAAGGAAAAAGAAAAGGAGGATGAGGTGGTGCGGTTGGATGATAGGGCGCGGAGTGAAATTTATGTGTGTTTTGAAAGTCAGTTAGGGGTTCATTTGAAGAAGGAGGTGAGGGAAAAGATTTGGAAAGGGGAGTATGTGGAAATTTTTTCCCTGCTTCCCTTGGAGAAGTTTAATTTGGATAAGGTGAAACCCAGTGATACAAAAAAGGAGAAAGAGGACAAAGAAAAACGAAGGTATAGGTTGATCCCGAGGACGTTTACTAACTGGCTACAGGCCTTTGCGATCTTAGCCAGCGTGATCGGGGAAAAGGAGCCGGAGCATTGTTCCGCCCTATTTGGATATATGGACGCGATAGGGGAGGCGTATAGAGTGTACGGTGGTTTAGGGTGGTTAAGATATGACGAGCAGTTCTGGCAACGGAAGGCTCTGCGGCCGGGTGTCCAGTGGGGTCACAAGGATATTTCTTTGTGGATGCGGTTAATGACGGCTCCGGCTCAGCCCTTTCGAGGGGGTGCCGGGAGCCCGGGTGCGAGCGGCGGGTCCCCGGCTGGACAGAAAAAAAGGGCTTGTTGGCAATATAACGAGGGACAGTGTAAGTTCGGGGCCTCATGTCGGTTCAAACATGAGTGTTCCGGATGTGGAGGGTCCCACTCCTTGGCCAGGTGCTTCAAGAAAGGAAAAGGAAAGGCGGTCTGGAAAAAGGAGGACGCCAGTGAGGGTAGAGGCGATGCTTCCCTATTTAAATAGATACCCGGATGTTCGAACGGCGGAGTTGTTGGCACGTGGTTTTACGGAGGGTTTTCGGATTCCGTTTGAATCTGAGGCGCCGGTGTTTCGCCCGGGGAATTTGAGGTCCGTGAAAGAGCATCCGGCGGTGGTGAAGGAAAAGCTGCAAAAGGAGGTGGAGTTGGGGAGGATGGCGGGCCCATTCCAGGACCCGCCATTCTCCAACTTAAGGATTTCCCCCCTTGGCGTGGTACCTAAGAAGGAGCCGAACAAATTTCGGCTCATTCATCATTTATCTTATCCGGCGGGATTGTCGGTGAATGATGGGATATCACCAGAGTTGTCGGCGGTATGTTATGTATCGTTCGATAAGGCCTTGGAGTTGGTAAGGGTTGCGGGGCGGGGGGCTCTGATGGCAAAGGCGGATGTGGAAGCAGCTTTTCGTTTACTCCCGGTGCATCCAGAGAGCCTTCATCTCTTAGGGTGTATGTGGGATGGTGAATACTATGTGGATCGCTGCCTGCCGATGGGCTGTTCCATTTCGTGTGCTCATTTTGAGGCATTTAGTACTTTTGTGGAATGGGTAGTCAAGGAGGTGGCAGGAGTTCATTCAGTGATTCACTATTTGGATGATTTCTTTTGCGTGGGTCCGGCGGGCTCTTCGGGTTGCTCATTGTTGTTATTCACGTTAGAGCGTATCGCGGGGAGCCTCGGCATTCCCTTGGCGAAAGAAAAAACGGAAGGGCCGGTGACGGCCTTGTGTTTCTTAGGTATCGAAATTGACACATTGGCGATGGAATGCCGGTTGCCGGAAGGGAAGCTTTTGGATTTGAAGGCGTTGGTGCGGTTTTTGTCTCGGGCTAAGAAGGTGCGGTCGCGGGAGTTGCAGTCAGTGCTCGGAAAATTGAATTTCGCTTGTCGCATTATGCCGATGGGGCGGATATTTAATAGGAGACTGGCGAGCGCAACCGCTGGGGTAAAAGCGCCGAATCACTTTGTCAGAGTGACTAAGGTGATGAAGGGGGATTTGTTGGTCTGGGAGGATTTTTTGGACTGGTATAACGGTCGGACCTTTTGGATGAGCCAGTTGGAATTGTTTACTGATGCAGCTGGCGCGACGGGTTTTGGAGCACTTTTTCAGACGCACTGGTGTGTGGGAAAGTGGCCGCAGCTTTGGGTGGAAAAAGGTTTGGTAAAGAATTTGGCGCTGCTTGAACTGTTTCCCATTATTGTGGCGGTGGAATTGTGGGGCCCCGCTTTTTCCGGGAGACGGGTTTGCATGCATTGTGACAACATGGCGGTGGTGCATTGCATCAATGCGCTGTCGGCAAAATCTCCACCGGTTGTGGGTTATTTAAGGCATTTGGTGTTGCGCTGCTTGGAGTTAAACATTTGCGTGGTTGCTCGGCATGTGCCCGGTGTTCAAAACAAGGTGGCTGACGCGCTGTCACGGTTTCAGTTTTGCAGGTTCAGGAGGCTGGTGCCGGGAGCGGACGTGGATGGAGAACCCTGCCCGGAATGGTTGTGGGGCCTGGCATCGGTATAGCATTTGAAGCAATTAGGAGATCGGTGACCGAAGCTACTTGGTGCCGATACCAAGCGGTTTGGGAGGAATGGGCAGAGTTGGAAAGTGGGGACTTTATGGAGCCAGGTTATAGGGGCCGAGTGTTGGGGGTCCTGACGTTAATTAGTGGGGATTTTTCGGCAGGTCGGTCCGTTTCGGTGATTGGTTACAAGTTGGCGGCATTGGCCTTTTTGTTTCAGATGCAAGGGGTTAGGGATGCGACTAAGGATTTTCTGGTGCGGCAGGCAATGAAGGGTTTTCGTAAAGGGGCTCAGTCGCGTGACATGAGGCGGCCGGTGTCATTGCCATTGTTGGTTCGTTTAGTGGGGTGTTTAAGGGAGTTGTGTTCGTCCCCTTATGAGCGGGTGTTGCTTTTGGTAGCTTTTGTATTGGCGTTTTTTGGGGCCTTTCGCATTGGTGAATTGGTCAGCCCGACTAAGCAAGCGATGGGTGGTTTGCTGATGGAGGATGTAATGCTGGGGGAGGACAGGGTGGAATGTCGGCTTCATTTTTCCAAGACGGATCAGAGGGGCCGGGGGCGCTTAGTAGTGTTGTTTGCATTAACGGGGCACCAGTTATGCCCGGTGGTACAGGTTGCGGAGTTTTTACGGGTGCGCGGGGGTTACCCCGGTGTTTTTCTGAGGCATATGGATGGATCGGCTTTATCGCGGTACCAATTCATTGCGGTGCTGAAGACGGCTTTAGCACGGGTTGGGGAGGAGCCAAGTGAGTACGGGTCTCACTCCTTCCGGATTAGGGCGGCGACGGAAGCCGCTAGGTGGGGTTTGAGTGAGGATTGTATCCGGCGGATTGGGAGGTGGGAATCTTCCAGGTTTCGCTTGTACATTAGGCCTCACTTGGTCAGGTGAGGGTTTGTGGGGTGTGGGTTTACCTGTTTGCGGTTTGATTTTGGAATGTGATATGTTTTCTGGTTATGTTGCTGTTTTTATTCGTGGTCTTTGTATTTTGTACGTCCATGCCTTGTGTGGATCCTCGGGCACTCCTATGTGTATTGGGGAGCGTTGCGGGTGGATGTTCGTCGCAACGGTCGGCAGCTTGGAGTGGCGGTGACGGAAGCCCGAGTAAAGTGGCTTGGAATTCGGGGCATGACCTGGGGTAGAGTGCGCCCAGAGGTGGCTTATTATAGCCGTATGGATCGTGACCCGGATGTGTTAATTTTACACGTGGGAGGGAATGATTTGGGAGTGAGGTCGGCGAGGGAATTGAAAAGGGACATAAAGCTGGACCTGTTACATTTGTGGAGGGCGTTCCCAATCATTGTTATTGTTTGGTCGGACATCATAGCTCGGACGCAGTGACGTTTTGGTAGGTCGGTGGACCGTATTAATAGGGCTCGGAGCAAGCTGAACCGGGCAATTGGCAGATTTGTGGCGCGGAATGGTGGGTTGGTGGTGCGGCATAGAGAACTGGAGGAGTCCACTGAGCAGTATCTAAGGAGAGATGGGGTTCATCTGACCGATGTGGGTCTAGATTTATGGATGTTGGGTTTGCGGGATGGTCTGGAGCAAGCACTAGGGTTGTGGGGGGCCCGGGCCAAGTAAGGGTGTCAGTTGGCCGGTCTGTGGCGGGGTGATAGGTCCGTCAGCGAGGTTGGGAGTACCGACAGTCGGTTTGTTTGTACGAAGTCGCTCAAGGGGAGTGGCTTCGGATTGGATGGGAAATTGTGGGCGGAGGTCCCGCAGGTTCTGGGTAGGGGTAATTAACGATGGAATGTTGTTACCCCTCACCTTGGGCCGAGTGGTCACGGCCGAGGTGGTCCTCTGGGCCGGTTGGAGGTTACGGTCGGGGGGTTAGGAATGATGGTTGGCCTCTCGGACGGATCTATCGGTGGTTTGGTTATACGGGTATATATGTATAAGGTTAAGTTTAACAATTGGGTGGCATGTTGAGCCACGAGTTTTGGTATACATATATACGGTTAAATAAAGCTGTGGCCATTCCTGCAATAAAGTCGTGGTTCTTGTCTTTATTTAGGTAAATATGGTACGAGGGGTGTTTAGCATGGTAACCTGCTTATCCCTTATAGATGCGTCATGAGAAATACTTCATTCCGCCATCTGAGACGAGATGTTCATTTTGCCTCATAACAGAAATAGCTGTGTTTGGTGTCTTGCTACCAAGCCGGGATATCCCTTGGATACTTATCATTTGATATTAAAGCATGCATACATACAATATTTAAGAAGGATTTTATATCTACTTTGTGCAGCATGCATTCTCACACATCCAAACGCAGACACCACTAATAGTAAGCTAGGCTTAATTAGTGGATTAATGTAACACAAATTGTACATTTCATCATTCATCCTAAGGGCACGTCACACAGTGTCTATATCACCAAGGATAATAGATGTAAGTCTCAGAGGAATGGCATGTCTTATGGTGAGTAAATAAGTGGTGAATCTAGACATGCACAGTTTTTAAAAAGAAAATGCATTACCACTTACTTTTACAATTTGATTATTATTATTATTATTATTATTAATATACAAGTAAAATATATCTTTGTACCGTGTTAGCCAGTAGAGATAAAAAAATTTGTTTAAAAGAACTGAAGTCCTCAGTGGTTGATACCTTTTAATGGCTAACTGAAAAGATGGTAATAATTGCAAGCTTTCGAGACTACTCAGGTCTCTTTATCAGGCATGGTATAACACAAAATCTGAAGAGTCACATATTTATACACAACATGACGTTGGCATAGTGGAGTCCTGGTGACCCCTTATACTGCTACTAGTGATGAGCGAGCATGCTTGTAACTACTCGGTACTCGCACGAGTATCGCTGTACTCGGGCTGCTCGGCGGGGACCGAGTAATCTCGCGATACTCGTGCTGTACTCGTGGTCTTCATCCCTGCATGTTGGCGCTCTTTTGAGAGCCAGCCCTCATGCAGGGATTGGCTGGCAGACCACTGCAATGCCACAGCCCTGTTAGTTGTGGAATTGCAGTGATTGGCCGGCCTGCACAGCGTGACCGAGCCTTTATACCGGCCGGCGCGCTGTGCTCTGCTCACAGCTATCCAGACAGTGAGTGCAGGGAGAGTGTCGCTGATTCAGGGAAAGCTTTGCGGCCCTTTATAACTTTTTCAGTTGCAGGGCTGCAAACAGTGTGACCAAAAGTCCTTCTCAGGACTATTCTAGTTGTATACAGGCAGGCAGGGTATAGCCAGGTCGGAGTACAGTAGCAGAGTCCTTCTCAGGACTATTGTTGCTATATACAGGCAGCGTATAGCCAGGTCTGAATACAGGCTAGTGACCAGAAGAGTCCTTGTCAGGACTATTGTACCAGTATACAGGCAGGCAGGCAGGCAGGCAGGGTATATATAGCCATTCCTAGTGGTGACCGTATACCAGCCTTCATCATATCTGGGGCTGGTGTACACAGTCTAAAACAGTCCAGATAGTGTCTGACTTGTCTGTAATTGTCGCTCCCCAAAAAAACCTGTTAGGTTCTTAGTGCGTCCGTGCTTGGTTTTTAAAACCGCACGTGTGTGCCTGTCGGTGGCAGCGTACAGGTGCACTTGTGTGCAATTTCCACAAACTTTGATATAACGCACAAGTAGTGAATACACGTCAGCACAGCATTGCAAAATGCGCAAGGGCATTGGCAAGGAACAAGGAAGTGGACGTGATGGTGGTGCAGGCAGAGGCCGAGGTCGTGGGCAAGCTCTAATTTCGCCACAACAAAGGGCCACATCTAGTCGCTCGCACGTCCTGTCCCAAATTCTTGGGGACCGCAGCAGTACACCGCTCTTGAACCAAGACCAGTGTCAACAGGTTGTTAGTTGGATAGCAGATAATGCTTCCAGTCAGATTGGCACCACCACAAACATTCTGTCTTCCACACGGTCAAGTGTCAGTAGCCGTGATACTGCACCGCACATTTCTGAACCTGATCCTCCTTCCTACCACCAGGCTGAGTACACGTCCTCCTCGGACATTAATGATCCCACACTTGGACACTCGGAAGAGCTGTTCACGTTTCCATTCACACATTCTGGCCTCTCGCCAGCTCATATTGAAGTGGGTCATGAGGAGATCGTCTGTACAGATGGCCAAATATTTGAGCAGCCACATTCTCACGAAGTTGGCAACGTGTCTCAACAAGTGGTGGACGATGATGAGACACAATTGTCAGGAAGTCAGGAGGAGGAGCAGGGTGCGGAAGAGGAAGACGACGTGGTGGATGATCCAGTAACTGACCCAACCTGGCAGGAGGATATGCAGAGCGAGGACAGCAGTGCACAGGGGGAGGGAGGCGTAGCATCACAACAGGCAGTAAGAAGCAGGGTGGTGGCCCCAGGCAGAAGTCAGGCAACCGTTCCCCGGAACAACACGACGACACAAGGTGCCTGTACAAATGTTAGGTCGTCCCGAGTCTGGCAGTTTTTTAAGTTGGCTCCAGATGATTCTAAAAAGGCCATTTGCAACACCTGCCGTGCCAGCATCAGCAGGGGTACCAAAACTAGCAGCCTGACCACCACCAGCATGATCAGGCACATGTCAGCCAAGCACCCGACTTTGTGGGAAGTACAACAGAGTCGAGGAGCAGTGCTTGCTGATGTCACTGCTACGTCTTCGCTGGTTGTGCATGCGAGCCAATCCCCTGTCCATGCTGCCTGCGAACAAGCCTCCTCCACTCCTGCACCTGCAGTTGCCTACGCAGAAAGAACACCATCATCAAGCACGTCCTTGTCCCAGCGCAGCGTTCAGTTATCCATTCAGCAAACCTTTGAACGCAGGCGCAAATACACTGCCAACACCCCACATGCCACAGTTCTAAATGCTAACATTTCGCGACTGCTTGCGCTGGAAATGTTGCCTTTTAGGCTGGTGGAGACAGAAGCATTCCGTGACCTGATGGCGGCAGCTGTCCCACGTTACTCGGTCCCCAGCCGCCACTATTTCTCCCGGTGTGCCGTCCCCGCGTTGCATAACCACGTGTCACAAAACATCACACGTGCCCTGAACAACGCTGTTTCACCCAAGGTCCACCTAACCACAGACACGTGGACAAGTGCTTGTGGGCAAGGCCGCTACATCTCGTTGACGGCACACTGGGTTAATATTGTGGAAGCTGGGACCCAGTCTGAGCGAGGGACGGAACACGTCCTTCCCACACCAAGGTTTGCAGGCCCTACCTCAGTCAGTGTTTCACCCACACTCTACAGCTCCGGAATGTCATGCTCTTCAGCCTCCTCCTCCTCCTGCGCATCCTCATCCACTGTACCCTCCACACCAGTCCCAAGCTGGAAGCACTGCAGCACTGCCTCGGCGAAGCGGCAACAGGCTGTGCTGAAGCTAATCTGCATAGGTGACAAACCCCACAATGCAGAAGAGCTGTGGACAGCTCTGAAACAGCAGGCAGATCACTGGCTCACACCTCTGAACCTAAAGCCAGGAAAGGTCGTGTGTGACAATGGCCGGAACCTGGTGGCGGCTTTGAGGCGAGGCCAGCTGACACATGTTCCATGCGTGGCCCATGTGCTCAACCTCGTGGTTCAGCGGTTTCTAAAGTCATACCCAGAGCTGTCTGATCTGCTGGTAAAAGTTCGCCGCCTGTCTGCACATTTTCGAAAGTCACCTACTGCTTCAGCCGGCCTTGCCGGCTTTCAGCGCAGTTTGCATCTTCCGGCTCACAGACTGGTGTGTGATGTCCCCACGCGTTGGAATTCAACTCTGCACATGTTGGTCAGGATATGTGAGCAGAAGAGGGCAGATGTTGAGTACCTGCATCACCTAAGCCGTCGGGAAATGGTTCAAATTCCACACATAACACCTGAGGAGTGGAGATGGATGTCAGACCTATGTACCATCCTCCAAAACTTTGAGGACTCCACCAAGATGGTGAGTGGTGATGACGCCATTATTAGCGTCACCATACCGCTACTCTGCCTTCTAAAACGGTCTCTGCTGAAAAACAAACATGATGCATTGCAGGCGGAGCGCGATGAGTTGCAGCAAGAAACAGTAGTGGGTGTGGGTGATAACACACAGCCCAGCCTCGTCTCATCACAACGTGCAGTGGAGGACTATGACGAGGAGGAGGATGAAGACATGGAGCAACTCTCCGGCCAAATTGAGGATATGACATGCACACCAGTCATATCCTCGGTTCAGCGTGGCTGGCCAGAGGACAGGGTAGATGAGGAGGAGGAGGAGGAGGAGGAGGACAGCATGTTCAGTCATCTTGTTGGTCAGGCTACTGAAGTCCTGGCTGTTAAGAGTCTGGCGCACATGGCTGACTTTATGGTAAGCTGCCTGTCTCGTGACCCTCGCGTTAAGAACATCTTGGCCGACAATCATTACTGGTTGGTAACACTGTTGGACCCACGCTACAAGGAGAACTTTTTGTCTCTTATTCCCGTGGAGAAGAGGTCAACCAAAATGCAGCAGTTCCGGAAGGCCATAGTCACGGAAGTAGGCAAAGCATTCCCCTCACAAAACGCTAGCGGCATAGGTCAGGAATCAGTGGACAACCGAGGCGTCCAGCCGAGAGAGGCACAAGTCCAATCCGCCAGAGGTAGGGGAACAGTCTTTAAGATGTGGGACAGTTTTCTCAGCCCCTCACGTACCACAGCCCCTGAGGTGCGGGGTAGTGCCACAAGAAATCCTCAGTTTGCCCAGATGCTGAACGAGTACCTTGCAGATCGAACAACTGTACTCCGACATTCCTCTGTGCCTTACAATTATTGGGTATCCAAGCTGGACACGTGGCATGAATTGGCTCTCTACGCCTTGGAAGTCCTGGCCTGCCCTGCCGCTAGCGTTTTGTCAGAGCGTGTTTTTAGTGCCGCAGGTGGAATCATTACAGATAAACGCACCTGCCTGTCAACTGAAAATGCTGACAGGCTGACTCTGATCAAGATGAACAAGGGTTGGATTGGGGCAGACTTCACCACACCACCAGCAAATGAGAGCGGAATTTAAAGTTTGTAACGGGAATTTGCCATGTACCTCCAGTCACCCATGGGTACACACTTCTGGACTTTGGATAATCGCTGGACTGCTCCTCCTTCTCCTCATGCGCCACCATGATGACCGTTACAAATTGCAATACTTAGGCCTTTGTTTCAGGTATACCCCCAGTGGTAAATTTTTTCGCCCATTCTTTGCAGAATGGACATTACAACGACAGGAGACCCGCTCCTTTGCAATGGGAACAATGTTTTGAGGCCCTCATGCACGTCTCTACCCAGGGACAACGTGGAGCCTCCCAATTTTTGGCTGCCCTGCCTAAGGGCTATACTATAATACACCCACTTCCTGACAATGGACACTTAATGTTTTGAGGCCCTCATGCACGTCTCTACCCAGGGACAACGTTGAGCCTCCCAATTTTTGGCTGCCCTGCCTAAGGGCTATACTATAATACACCCACTTCCTGACAATGGACACTTAATGTTTTGAGGCCCTCATGCACGTCTCTACCCAGGGACAACGTGGAGCCTCCCAATTTTTGGCTGCCCTGCCTAAGGGCTATACTATAATACACCCACTTCCTGACAATGGACACTTAATGTTTTGAGGCCCTCATGCACGTCTCTACCCAGGGACAACGTGGAGCCTCCCAATTTTTGGCTGCCCTGCCTAAGGGCTATACTATA
Source organism: Anomaloglossus baeobatrachus (assembly GCF_048569485.1). Lineage (NCBI taxonomy): Eukaryota > Metazoa > Chordata > Amphibia > Anura > Aromobatidae > Anomaloglossus > Anomaloglossus baeobatrachus. The sequence goes on along the minus strand of NC_134354.1, from coordinate 509,142,688 downwards.
ATACACCCACTTCCTGACAATGGACACTTAATGTTTTGAGGCCCTCATGCACGTCTCTACCCAGGGACAACGTGGAGCCTCCCAATTTTTGGCTGCCCTGCCTAAGGGCTATACTATAATACACCCACTTCCTGACAATGGACACTTAATGTTTTGAGGCCCTCATGCAAGTCTCTACCCAGGGACAACGTGGAGCCTCCCAATTTTTGGCTGCCCTGCCTAAGGGCTATACTATAATACACCCACTTCCTGACAATGGACACTTAATGTTTTGAGGCCCTCATGCACGTCTCTACCCAGGGACAACGTGGAGCCTCCCAATTTTTGGCTGCCCTGCCTAAGGGCTATACTATAATACACCCACTTCCTGACAATGGACACTTAATGTTTTGAGGCCCTCATGCACGTCTCTACCCAGGGACAACGTGGAGCCTCCCAATTTTTGGCTGCCCTGCCTAAGGGCTATACTATAATACACCCACTTCCTGACAATGGACACTTAATGTTTTGAGGCCCTCATGCACGTCTCTACCCAGGGACAACGTGGAGCCTCCCAATTTTTGGCTGCCCTGCCTAAGGGCTATACTATAATACACCCACTTCCTGACAATGGACACTTAATGTTTTGAGGCCCTCATGCACGTCTCTACCCAGGGACAACGTGGAGCCTCCCAATTTTTGGCTGCCCTGCCTAAGGGCTATACTATAATACACCCACTTCCTGACAATGGACACTTAATGTTTTGAGGCCCTCATGCACGTCTCTACCCAGGGACAACGTGGAGCCTCCCAATTTTTGGCTGCCCTGCCTAAGGGCTATACTATAATACACCCACTTCCTGACAATGGACACTTAATGTTTTGAGGCCCTCATGCACGTCTCTACCCAGGGACAACGTGGAGCCTCCCAATTTTTGGCTGCCCTGCCTAAGGGCTATACTATAATACACCCACTTCCTGACAATGGACACTTAATGTTTTGAGGCCCTCATGCACGTCTCTACCCAGGGACAACGTGGAGCCTCCCAATTTTTGGCTGCCCTGCCTAAGGGCTATACTATAATACACCCACTTCCTGACAATGGACACTTAATGTTTTGAGGCCCTCATGCACGTCTCTACCCAGGGACAACGTGGAGCCTCCCAATTTTTGGCTGCCCTGCCTAAGGGCTATACTATAATACACCCACTTCCTGACAATGGACACTTAATGTTTTGAGGCCCTCATGCACGTCTCTACCCAGGGACAACGTGGAGCCTCCCAATTTTTGGCTGCCCTGCCTAAGGGCTATACTATAATACACCCACTTCCTGACAATGGACACTTAATGTTTTGAGGCCCTCATGCACGTCTCTACCCAGGGACAACGTGGAGCCTCCCAATTTTTGGCTGCCCTGCCTAAGGGCTATACTATAATACACCCACTTCCTGACAATGGACACTTAATGTTTTGAGGCCCTCATGCACGTCTCTACCCAGGGACAACGTGGAGCCTCCCAATTTTTGGCTGCCCTGCCTAAGGGCTATACTATAATACACCCACTTCCTGACAATGGACACTTAATGTTTTGAGGCCCTCATGCACGTCTCTACCCAGGGACAACGTGGAGCCTCCCAATTTTTGGCTGCCCTGCCTAAGGGCTATACTATAATACACCCACTTCCTGACAATGGACACTTAATGTTTTGAGGCCCTCATGCACGTCTCTACCCAGGGACAACGTGGAGCCTCCCAATTTTTGGCTGCCCTGCCTAAGGGCTATACTATAATACACCCACTTCCTGACAATGGACACTTAATGTTTTGAGGCCCTCATGCACGTCTCTACCCAGGGACAACGTGGAGCCTCCCAATTTTTGGCTGCCCTGCCTAAGGGCTATACTATAATACACCCACTTCCTGACAATGGACACTTAATGTTTTGAGGCCCTCATGCACGTCTCTACCCAGGGACAACGTGGAGCCTCCCAATTTTTGGCTGCCCTGCCTAAGGGCTATACTATAATACACCCACTTCCTGACAATGGACACTTAATGTTTTGAGGCCCTCATGCACGTCTCTACCCAGGGACAACGTGGAGCCTCCCAATTTTTGGCTGCCCTGCCTAAGGGCTATACTATAATACACCCACTTCCTGACAATGGACACTTAATGTTTTGAGGCCCTCATGCACGTCTCTACCCAGGGACAACGTGGAGCCTCCCAATTTTTGGCTGCCCTGCCAAAGGGCTATACTATAATACACCCACTTTCTTACAATGGGCACTTCAGGTTTACAGGCCCTCATGCACGTCTCTATGCAGGGGCATTGGTGAACCCCACAATTTTGGACTGCCCTGCCAAAGGGCTATACTACAATAGACCCACTTCCTTACAATGGGCACTTCAAGTTTACAGGCCCCCATGCACGTCTCTACCCAGGGACAACGTGGAGCCTCCCAATTTTTGGCTGCCCTGCCAAAGGGCTATACTATAATACACCCACTTCCTTCCAATGGGCACTTCAGGTTTTCAGGCCCTCATGCACGTCTATATGCAGGGGCATTGGTGAACCTCACAATTTTGGACTGCCCTGGCAAAGGAAAATACTACAAAGACTCACTTCCTCAAAATGGGCACATTAGACTCAAGAGGCCTTCATGTACGTCTCTTCTCAGGGACATCGGAGTGCCACACAATGTTTTCACATAAAATCTTTCATGTATTAATCTCAAAAAGTAACATACACCAGCTCTATCTCACTATTGGGTATGTGCCCTTAACATTTCTGCCATGAAAAATCATTTTGGGGTCATTTTGGAAGGTTTTCTGGTGAGTCTGTAAAAATGGCGTGAAACGCGGACAAAATTGTTCACAGCTGTGACTTTTGAGTGATAAATGCTTCAAGGGGTCTTCCCCATGCTGTTGCCATGTCATTTGAGCACTCTTCTGAGACTTTTGTGACATTTTTAGGGATTCTCCATGCTGCCGGGGGGTCATTTCACAAAAATACTCGGGTCTCCCATAGGATAACATTGGGCTCGTTGCTCGGCCCGAGTACACGAGTATCTTGGGATGCTCGGCCCGAGCTTCGAGCACCCGAGCTTTTTAATACTCGCTCATCACTAACTGCTACCATACCCCCACCCCCAATAGCTTAACCTCTTATTGAAATGACCACAGACACATAATTGGATGAAATGGCCACAGTAGCCTTTTATTTAAACATAACTTATAATAACATTTATAAAACAGGGGGTTGTGGTCCTCGAAGCTCAAACAATCTGGTGATCACCCAATACTCCGATCCTACCTTCCCCCTCAACCCCATTACTCCCAGCCGCAACCACAAACTCGGGAGCACCAAACAAATATCAGGGGGAAGGGTTAAACCACCAAGCACGGGAACCGACCCCACCAAGCCGATGTTCCCCCATGATCACCAGACCACTCCCCAAACCAGTAATTAACGGGGGGGTTTCCACCTCCATTGGGACCCCCCAATCCAATTTTCACCAACTTCGAGGACCCCACCCCCACCACCTCTGCCACTATGACCCAGACAAACAAAACAAAATAAAACAAAACAAAACAAAAGGGGAGGGTGGGCGGGACAACCACTTCAGCTGCAGCCACAGCAATGCCTCCTTTTCCCGCTCCTAGCCTAACGGTCCCTAAACCCCCACCCCTCTCCCTCTTCACCCTATCCCCCCTAGCCACGTCATGCCGGCCTCCACCTACCCCATGGGGAGGGGGTGGAGGTTCCAGCCGGGCACTGGACATAGAATGGGGCAGTAAAAAAAAAAAAAAAAAACAACCAAGTTATATAAAACAGAACTATCACTATGGCAGGGGGGCAAACTGTTGTGGCCATAAATTTTGCTGCAGTTCAGTGTGAAAGTTTTATTGTCCTCTGATCAGGGTCTGGTCCAGGCTGTGACACGCTCGGATGGTCAGAGGAGCACATCTTTTAACTGATGTAAAATGACATGAATCCATGAGACACATTCATTCCTACTCTGAATGTGTCAAAGGTCATCATAAGTTTGTACTCCCATAGTCTCCTATCTCTCTGGGACTTGAAATTTCCTTTCAATACCAGCAATTTCATGTCCATGATGCTGTGGTCTGAGTTACAAAAATGTTTGGCCACAGGTAGATCCATCCTTTTTTCTCTAATTGTGTGGCGGTGAGAATTCATCCTTGTCCTGAGCTGTTGTCCGGTCTCCCCTACATACAGATCCCCAGTTGGACATTTGGTACATATAATTAAGTACACCACATTGGTTGTGGTGGAGCTGAAGGTACCTGGGATCTTGTAGTCCTGATGTGATCAGGGAATCTTTATCTTGTCTGTTGTCAATATTAATGGACAGGTCTTGCATTTTTTCTGGTTGCAGGGAAATGTTCCTGTTGGTGTTGGAGAGGACAGGGAGCTTCTGACAATGATGCTTCTTAGATTTGGGGGCTGTCTAAAACACAGAAGTGGGGGGTCTGGAAAAATAGATTTTAACCGGGCATCTTTTTGCAGTAATGGTTGTAGTTTCCGTGCAGCTCCTCTAAACACCTCCAGATGTGGATTGTAGGTGACTACAATAGGGACAAGGTTGTTTTCTTCTTTAGTTTTATAATGTAGGAGATGGTTTCTTGATATTCTGGTGGCTCTTGTAATCTGGTTTTCAATAACCCAAGAACAATTGAAAACCAGATTACAAGAGCCACCAGAATGCCCGGTTAAAATCTATTTTTCCAGACCCCCCACTTCTGTGTTTTAGACAGCCCCCAAATCTAAGAAGCATCATTGTCAGAAGCTCCCTGTCCTCTCCAACACCAACAGGAACATTTCCCTGCAACCAGAAAAAATGCAAGACCTGTCCATTAATATTGACAACAGACAAGATAAAGATTCCCTGATCACATCAGGACTACAAGATCCCAGGTACCTTCAGCTCCACCACAACCAATGTGGTGTACTTAATTATATGTACCAAATGTCCAACTGGGGATCTGTATGTAGGGGAGACCGGACAACAGCTCAGGACAAGGATGAATTCTCACCGCCACACAATTAGAGAAAAAAGGATGGATCTACCTGTGGCCAAACATTTTTGTAACTCAGACCACAGCATCATGGACATGAAATTGCTGGTATTGAAAGGGAATTTCAAGTCCCAGAGAGATAGGAGACTTTGGGAGTACAAACTTATGATGACCTTTGACACATTCAGAGTAGGAATGAATGTGTCTCATGGATTCATGTCTTTTTACATCAGTTAAAAGATGTGCTCCTCTGACCATCCGAGCGTGTCACAGCCTGGACCAGACCCTGATCAGAGGACAATAAAACTTTCACACTGAACTGCAGCAAAATTTATGGCCACAACAGTTTGCCCCCCTGCCATAGTGATAGTTCTGTTTTATATAACTTGGTTGTTTTTTTTTTTTTTACTGCCCCATTCTATGTCCTGTTGTGTATAAATATGTGACTCTTCAGATTTTGTGTTATACCATGCCTGATGAAGAGACCTGAGTAGTCTCGAAAGCTTGCAATTATTACCATCTTTTCAGTTAGCCATTAAAAGGTATCAACCACTGAGGACTTCAGTTCTTTTAAACAAATTTTTTTATTTAATTATAAGCATTTGATATGAAAGATTTAATGATGATATCAAATAGGAATATATATTTTCTTGCACCCAGAGCAAAAATTCAGTTTGGCACCCTCTCTTATACACACTTTATGTGGTTTGAGTAGTCATCATCTTAACGCTCATGTGTGATTTTCATACTTACAGTCACGTAGTGACTAGCTGACCCTCCTGACTCACGAAAGTGAGTAAATTAGATGATGTTGAGATTTTGCATGTGTTATTGCTTGATTTTATAATTAATGATGTTAAGATAAATATAGATGTAGCAATTGTGACAAGTAGAACTACACATATGATCTAAATTATCCAGCAACTGGGGAGTTAAGCCTGCAGCAGCAGACAGAAAGTATTCAGCACTGACCTAGGGATGCTGGGAAGCAGGGAGTGTGTATCTGCCTCTGCAAAAGGAAAGAAGTGTCTGTCTGTCTCTCTGCAAAGGAGCAGTGCTCAGAAAGTGTAGTGTATGTATCCTAAGAAAAGCGAAGCTACACAGATCTACCAGTTCAGGACAGAGAGACAAACAGACACTTCTTTCCTTTTGCAGATACAAATGCACACTCCCTGATTCCCAGAATCACTAGGTCAGTGCTGGATACTTCCTGTCTGCTGCTGCAGGTTTAACTCCCCACTTGCTGGATGATTTTAGATAATCTGCGTAGTGCTATTTGTCACATCATTTTTAACTTGTCAGATGGCACAATACTAATAGTAACATAGCCATACATCACATTATCTGACAAGTTATGGATTGATAAATGTGTACAGGATTAGAACTAATAAGAACCACCAACAGTATAGAAATACATTACATAAACCAAAAATAGTAAAGAAATATATCACAAGTGATTGGCACAACATGAATACATCACCAGAACTACCAACAGTACGTTAATATATAACCAGAACCACAAACAGTATAAGAATACATCATCACAAACCCCAACATTACAGAAATACATCACCAGAACCACCAACAGTATGGAAATACATAGAAATACATCATCAGAACCATCATCAGTATATTAGTACACCATAGAAATAGCAACAGCACAAAAATACATCACTAGAATGACCTTCAGTACATGAATACATTAGAACCATCATCAATATAGGAATACATCTCCAGAAACATCATTAGTACATGAATACATAACCAATGATAAGGAAATACTGCTAGATGTTGTTAACAGTGGAGATGACCGAACCCGAGGTTTGGTGTTCAGTGTTCATACCAAACACAAACTTTTTTTATAAAAAACAGTTCAGTGTTGGAGTTTAGCTGCTTTACAGTGGGTACAGAAAGTATTCAGACCCCTTTACATTTTTCACTCTTTCTTTCATTGCAGCCATTCTACAGAAATGTAGAAATTTTTGCAAATTTATTAAACAAGAAAAACTGAAATATGGTCATAAGTATTCAGACCCTTTACTCAGTATTAAGTAGAAGCAACTTTTTGAGCTAATGCAGACATAAGTCTTCTTGGGAATGATCCAACAAGTTTTTCCACACCTGGATTTGGGAAGCCTCTGCCATTCTTCCTTGCAAATTTTCTCCAGTTCTGTGGTGGACAGTCATATATAGGTCATATATATATATATATATATATATATATATATATATATATATATATATATATATATATATGGGTGTGCCTTTCCAAATCAAGTCTTATCAGTTTAACTAAACACAGCTGGACTCTAGTGAAGGAGTAGAACCATCTCAAGGAGGATCACAAGTAAAATGGACAGCACGTGACTTAAATATGACTGTCTGAGTAAAAGGTCTGAATACTTATGACCATGTGATATTTCAGTTTTTCTTGTTTAATAAATTTGCAAAAATTTGTACATTTTTATTTTTTTTCTGTCATGATGGGGTGCAGAGTGTACATTAATGAGAAAAAAAAGAACTTTGTTTCATTGCAGCCATTTGGTAAATTCAACAAAGAGTGACAAATTTCGAGGGGTCTGAATACTTTCCTTACTCACTGTGTGTATGCAAACCATTCTCATGAGCACTGCTGTACTCTTGTACAAGTGGTGCTCAGCCCAATGCAAGCCGCTTGCAGTGTTTGAAAGGCTCACACTAGGGGTAACAACAACGTAATAAGATGTAGTGTGCACCAAACAAAAAAAAATAGAAAAACCCTGCTCCACCCTCCCCCGGAAGTGTTCTGTTTATGGCTGGCTGCTTGTGGGCGGAGACCCGAACTGCACAATTAGTGGCTTCCATTGGCGTTCATTTCAGGTCCAGGTCCAAAGCAGAACTTTAGATAAAGTCTGGCTAAACCCGCCGAACCGAACGTTCATGGGTCCGCTCATCTCTAGTTAACAGTCTTCATCACAATGCAGACCGTACAAGAAACACAGTTCTGTTGAGACATAGTCAATATCACAAATGAGCATTTAAAGTGCCTTAAAAAATATTCATACCAGTAAACTTTTAAAATATAATTGCGTTACACCCACAAACAAATGTATTTCATTGGGATTTTTTGTGATATACAAACACAAAGTAGCAAGTATTTGTGAAGTATAAATGAAATGATATATGGCTCTCTAAATGTTTTAAAAATATAAAGATGAAAATTACATGAATTGAGTCCATCTGTGTGTAACGTATTCCAGTATAGCCACAGCTGTTCTATGAAGGCCTCAGAGGATTATTTGAGAACATTATGGATCAAACAACATCAGGGAAACCAATGTAAACACCAGACAGGCTAGGAGTAAAGTTGAGGAGAGGAGTAAGGCCTCTGCCACACTCACGTGAAAATCACGCACGTGCTGTGAGACACATATTTTCCTTGCGTGTTGCGTTAGGTAAGTACGTGTCTCCGGTATCTGTGCGCCACGTGTGTTCTCTGTGTGCTATCCCCGACAACACATGGAGAACCGGTAATTTACATACTCACGTGGTCCTTGCTGCTGTCCAGGGTACTGATCTTCGGCTCCAGTCCTGCCCACTCCGCGCTGATGCTGCTTTCGACTGAGCAAAGGGGTGGAGATCAGCACCCGTGACATCACGCCCTCCTCCTTAACACGCTCATAATGAGCGGCGGCCGGCAGCAACTGTTAACAGCGGAAGATTCTGCAGGGCAGAAGGAGGTGAGTATGTGTTTTTTTTATTTTAAAATAATGACATGTGTTTCTCCGGCACGTGTCACACGGGACCGCATCCACACTACATCCATGTGGTATGGGTGCGGGCCGTGTGACACCCGTGATGCGGAGAAAAACGGACATGTCGGCGTTTTTTAAACACGTACAAGCGTACAATCGGAACGTACAATCGTACGTTCCATGGGGATTTACGTTAATGTGCCTGTTACCATAGGGTAACATTGGTGTACATGTGTACGTGCCTCCGGTACGTGAAAAAACTGCAAAACACGTACCGGAGGCACGAACGTGTGACAGAGGCCTAAAGCAGGGTTAGGTTATAAATAAAACCCCCAAGCTTTGAACATCTCACTAAGCACTGTTCAATGCATCATCCAAAAATGGAAGGTGTATGCACAACTGGAAGTCTACCAAAACATGTCCGTTGAGCTAAACAGACTTCTGTGTCCCTAAGGCCCCCTTCACACGTCCGCGAAACACGTGCGTGTTTGTTCCATTTCCGTATATACCGGAGACACGGACAAACATGCACCAATGTTAATCTATGATTGTGGTCACACGTGCGTTATTTCATTATGTCCGTGTGTGCGTGTCCGTGATCCGTATGTGTTTGCGTTTTGCACGGATGCATGTCCGTTATCTGCACGGAGAACGCACACGTGGACACAATGAAAGTTTATGGGTATGTGCACACACGTTAGTAAACACGTATGCATCTACCTATAGTCCGTGTCCGTTTGGTGTTTTTATTTCTAGTGATGTCGGCCATTCTTTCTATTTCTGTGTATGTCGGTCAATCTCCCTGAGTCCGTCGGTCGGTCTCTCTGTCTCTCTGTCGGTCTCTCTGTCTGTCCCTCTCTCACAGTCTGTCGGTCAGTTTCCCCCCTCTCTCATACTTACCGTTCACCGATCACCGGCGCGGCGCTGCACGGCATTCACACTGCTGCGGCGGCTTTTACTATTTTGAAAAAGCCGGCCGCTCCTTAAACAATCTCGTATTCCCTGCTTTCCCCGCCCACCGGCGCCTATGATTGGTTGCAGTGAGACACGCCCTCACGCTGAGTGACAGCTGTCTCACTGCACCCAATCACAGCAGCCGGTGGGCGTGTCTATACTGTGCAGTAAAATAAATAAATAAATAATTAAAAAAAAACAGCGTGCGGTCCCCCCCCAATTTCAATACCAGCCAGATAAAGCCATACGGCTGAAGGCTGGTATTCTCAGGATGGGGAGCTTCACATTATGGATCCAGTGTTGACAGCGGGTAACCTCAGTGACAGCTCAGCTAATCGCGCGGCACTCTTCATTTGCTGCGTGGAGCTGACAGGAGCGGCTGTGTGTGCTGCAGCTCCTGTCACCTCCATGCAGCAGAGCTGGAAGCAACGCTGGACCATCCTGGATTCCGCCGGACATGGAGGGCTTTTTCGGGCTGATTAAATTGTTGAACCAGGGTGTATATTTGTGATTTTTCGGGTGTGTGTGTTTATTTACTGTAATTTACAGATTAATCATGAAAAGAATCTCGGGGAGACGCCTGACATGATTAATCTAGGATTTAGTGGCAGCTATGGGCTGCCATTAACTCCTTATTACCCCGATTTGCCAAAGCACCAGGGCAAATCGGGAAGAGCCGGGTACAGTCCCAGAACTGTCGCATCTAATGTATGCGGCAATTCTGGGCGGCTGCTGACTGATATTGTTAGGGTGGGCGGCTCCCCATAACGTGGAGCTCCCCAACCTGAGAATACCAGCCTACAGCCATATGGCTTTATCTGGCTGGTATTGAAATTGGGGGGGACCGCACGCCGTTTTTTTTAATTATTTATTTATTTATTTATTTTACTGCACAGTATAGACACGCCCACCGGCTGCTGTGATTGGGTGCAGTGAGACAGCTGTCACTCAGCGTGGGGGCGTGTCTCACTGCAACCAATCATAGGCGCCGGTGGGCGGGGAAAGCAGGGAATACGAGATTGTTTAATGAGCGGCCGGCTTTATCAAAATAGTAAAAGCCGCCGCAGCAGTGTGAATGCCGTGCAGCGCCGCGCCGGTGATCGGGGATCGGTGAGTATGAGAGAGGGGGGGAAACTTCAGTCACTCGGGGGATTAGCGGTCACCGGTGAATCCTTCACAGGTGACCGCTAATCAGTACTCGACACAGACAGAGCCGCGGTATGAGGATGAAGTCGGGTGAAGTTCACTCGAGTTCATTCTCATCGCGCAACTCTGTCGGCTGTCAGCCGACATTTATAAGCGACATTGTGCATCACACACACGGACATTCCACACGGACATTCCACGTACACATACACGTTAATTCCACACGCACACATGGACGTTCTACACACAAACACGGCTAGCATACGCAATTCACACAGATGCCACACGGACCATAAAAACGGACACAAAATCGGGATACGGACCCGAAAAACGGCCCGTAACACACGTGCGTGTTTTTCACGGAAGTGTGAAGGGGGCCTTACATAGCATGTGAAAGAAGGTGCTCTGGTCAGATAAGACCAAAGTAGATCTTTTTGAGATAAACGCAAAACACCATTTATGGTGGAAAACACACTGTACATCACACTGAAAAAACCATCCCCTCCATTAAATATGGTGGTGGCAGCATCATGCTGTGGGAGTGCTTTTCTTCAGCATGGACAGGGAAAGTGGTCTGAGTTGAAGAAAAAATGAATGAAGCTAAATACAGGACAATCCTGGAGGAAAAACATTGGAAGCTACAAAAGATTTGAGTCTGGGGCGTAGCAGGACGACAACCCGAAACATACTGCTAGACCTACAATGGAAAGGTTAAGATCAAAGCATATTCATTTGTTTGAATGGCCCAGTCAAAGTCCAGAACTATAGCTTAAAGCAGAAGTTTACATACACTATCTAAAAAGACACACATAAAGGTTTTTTTCCCTATCTTACATGAAAACAAAATAAACCTTTCCCATTTCGGGTCAATTAGGATTACCAAAATTATTTATATTTGCAAAATGCCAGAATAATGGGAGAGAATGTTTAATGGCATTTTTATTACTTTCTGCAAAATCAAAAGTGAACATACATTTCATTAGTATTTGGTACCATTTCCCTTTAACTATATGACTTGGGTCAATCAATTTGCATATCCTTCCATTAGCTTCTCACAATTATTGGTAGGAATTTGGGCCCATTCCTCCTGATAGAACTGATGTAATTGAAAAATGTTTGTAGGTTGCCTCGCTTAAACCTGCCTTTTCAGCTTTGCCCATAAATTTTCAATAGTATTGAGATCAGGGTTTTGTGATGGCCACTGCAAATCATTGACTTTGTTATCCTTAAGCCACTTTGTAACTAGTTTGGCAGGATGCTTTGGGTCATTGTCCATTTGGAAGACCCATTTGCACCCAAGCTTTAAGTTCCTGGCTGATGTCTTGAGATGTTGCTTCAGTGTTGCCACATAATCTTTTCTCATGATGCCATCTATTTTGTGAAGTTCACCAATCCCTCCTGCAGAAAAACATGATGCTGCCACCCTTGTGTTTCACAGTTGGGATGGTGTTCTTAGGATTCAAAGGTTCTCCCTTTTTCCTCCAAATGTAACAATGGTCATTATGGCCAAACAGTTCAATTTTAGTTTTGTCAGACCACAGTATATGTCTCCAAAAATTAAGGTCTTTGTTCCTGTATGCATTTGAAAACATTAATCTGGCTTTTTTATGTTTTTTTTGGAGTAATGGCTTCTTCCTGGCAAAGTGGCCTTTCAGCCCATGTTGATGCAGTATTTGTTTTGCTGTGGATAATGACACAATCTTACCAGCTTCCGCCATCATCTTCACAAGGTTTTTTCTTTTGTTCTTGGGTTGATATGCACATGTCTGACCAAAGCACGTTCATCTCTGGTACACAGAACTAGAGATGAGCGAACCGGTCGCGGTTCGGCTCAACGTCGGTTCGCCAAACGGACGTCCCGTTTGAGTTCGGCTTGAAGAACGTTCGATGAACCGAACTCGAACTGCATAGGAAACAATGGCAGGCAATCACAAACACATAAAAACACCTAGAAAACACCCTCAAAGGTGTCCAAAAGGTGACAAACAACTCACAACACAAACACATGGGAAAGTGACAAGGACATATACTCATGCGAAAACAAAAGAGCTGGACAAGGAAAAAGAGGAGGACACACAGATATAGGCATGGCACGCCCTTCTAAAATCATGTAAAACACCGCAAGGTGACTCCAAGCGGAGTCTCCCTTTTTTTCCAAAAATTTGGCACCACACACACCCACCCATTCAGTGGCAGCACTTGTGCCCTAGTTGTACACTTCACAGCTAGATTTGCATCAAGCACATTCAAAAATACGCTATTCTTAACCGTCCCCAGGATGACACCGGAGTTGGTAGCAAAGTCTTTCCTGATCCCAGCTCTGTTCATCTTGGATCATTTTTAAAAAACACAGCAAGCAAGGGTTACTCCAAGCTGAGTCTCCCTTTTTTTCCAAAAATTGGGCCCCACACAGACACCTTATCAGTGGCAGCACTTGTGCCCTAGTTGCAAACAGAATGTTTTGATTTGCATCAAGCACATTCAAAAATACGCTATTCTTAACAGTCCCCAGGATGACACCAGGGTTGGTACCAATTCTTTCCTGATCCCAGCTCTGTGCAGCTTGGATCATTTTTAAAAAACACATCAAGCAAGGGTTACTCCAAGCGGAGCCTCCCTTTTTTCCAAAAATTGTGCCCCACACAAACCCACCCCTTCAGTGGCAGCAGTTGTGCCCCAGTTGTACAATTCACAGCTAGATTTGCATCAAGCACATTCAAAAATACGCTATTCTTAACAGTCCCCAGGATGACACCAGGGTTGGTACCAATTCTTTCCTGATCCCAGCTCTGTTCATCTTGGATCATTTTTAAAAAACACATCAAGCAAGGGTTACTCCAAGCGGAGCCTCCCTTTTTTCCAAAAATTGTGCCCCACACAAACCCACCCCTTCAGTGGCAGCAGTTGTGCCCCAGTTGTACAATTCACAGCTAGATTTGCATCAAGCACATTCAAAAATACGCTATTCTTAACAGTCCCCAGGATGACACCAGGGTTGGTACCAATTCTTTCCTGATCCCAGCTCTGTTCATCTTGGATCATTTTTAAAAAACACATCAAGCAAGGGTTACTCCAAGCGGAGCCTCCCTTTTTTCCAAAAATTGTGCCCCACACAAACCCACCCCTTCAGTGGCAGCAGTTGTGCCCCAGTTGTACAATTCACAGCTAGATTTGCATCAAGCACATTCAAAAATACGCTATTCTTAACCGTCCCCAGGATGACACCGGGGTAGGTAGCAAAGTCTTTCCTGATCCCAGCTCTGTTCATCTTGGCTTCTTTTAAAAACAATGTAAGCAAGGGTTACTCCAAGCGGAGTCTCCTTTTTTTCCAAAAATTGGGCCCCACACAGACACCTTATCAGTGGCAGCACTTGTGCCCTAGTTGCAAACAGGATGTTTAGATTTGTATCAAGCACATTCAAAAATACGCTATTCTTAACCGTCCCCAGGATGACACCGGGGTTGGTACCAATTCTTTCCTGATCCCAGCTCTGTTCATCTTGGATCAATTTTAAAAAACACAGCAAGCAAGGGTTACTCCAAGCGGAGCCTCCCTTTTTTCCAAACATTGTGCCCCACACACACCCACCCCTTCAGTGGCAGCAGTTGTGCCCCAGTTGTACAATTCACAGCTAGATTTGCATCAAGCACATTCAAAAATACGCTATTCTTAACCGTCCCCAGGATGACACCGGGGTAGGTAGCAAAGTCTTTCCTGATCCCAGCTCTGTTCATCTTGGCTTCTTTTAAAAACAATGTAAGCAAGGGTTACTCCAAGCGGAGTCTTCCTTTTTTAAAAAAAAATTGGGCTCCAAACACACCCACCCCTTCAGTGGCAGCAGTTGTGCCCCAGTTGTACAATTCACAGCTAGATTTGCATCAAGCACATTCAAAAATACGCTATTCTTAACCGTCCCCAGGATGACACCGGGGTAGGTAGCAAACTCTTTGCTGAACCATGACTTGTTCATCTTGGCTTCTTTTAAAAACAATGTAAGCAAGGGTTACTCCAAGCGGAGCCTCCCTTTTTTCCAAAAATTGTGCCCCACACACACTCACCCCTTCAGTGGCAGCAGTTGTGCCCCAGTTGTACAATTTACAGCTAGACTTGCATCAAGCACATTCAAAAATACGCTATTCTTAACTGTCCCCAGGATGACACCGGGGTAGGTAGCAAAGTCTTTCCTGATCCCAGCTCTGTTCATCTTGCCTTCTTTTAAAAACAATGTAAGCAAGGGTTATTCCAAGCGGAGTCCTCCTTTTTTCCAAAAATTGGGCCCCACACACACCCACCCCTTCAGTGGCAGCAGTTGTGCCACAGTTGTACAATTCACAGCTAGATTTGCATCAAGCACATTCAAAAATACGCTATTCTTAACCGTCCCCAGGATGACACCGGGGTAGGTAGCAAAGTCTTTTCTGATCCCAGGTCTGTTCATCTTGGCTTCTTTTAAAAACAATGTAAGCAAGGGTTACTCCAAGCGGAGTCTTCCTTTTTTCCAAAAATTGGGCCCCACACACACCCACCACTTCAGTGGCAGCAGTTGTGCCCCAGTTGTACATTTCACAGCTAGGTTTGCATCAAGCACATTCAAAAATACGCTATTCTTAACCGTCCCCAGGATGACACCGGGGTAGGTAGCAAAGTCTTTGCTGAACCATGACTTGTTCATCTTGGCTTCTTTTAAAAACAATGTAAGCAAGGATTACTCCAAGCGGAGCCTCCTTTTTTTCCAAAAATTGTGCCCCACACACACCCACCCCTTCAGTGGCAGCAGTTGTGCCCCAGTTGTACAATTCACAGCTAGATTTGCAACAAGCACATTCAAAAATACGCTATTCTTAACCGTCCCCAGGATGACACCGGGGTAGGTAGCAAAGTCTTTCCTGATCCCAGCTCTGTTCATCTTGACTTCTTTTAAAAACAATGTAAGCAAGGGTTACTCCAAGCGGAGTCTTCCTTTTTTCCAAAAATTGTGCCCCACACACACCCACCCCTTCAGTGGCAGCACTTGTGCCCCAGTTGTACAATTCACAGCTAGATTTGCATCAAGCACATTCAAAAATACGCTATTCTTAACCGTCCCCAGGATGACACCGGGGTAGGTAGCAAAGTCTTTCCTGATCCCAGCTCTGTTCATCTTGGCTTCTTTTAAAAACAATGTAAGCAAGGGTTACTCCAAGCGGAGTCTTCCTTTTTTCCAAAAATTGGGCCCCACACACACCCACCCCTTCAGTGTCAGCAGCTGTGCCCCAGTTGTACAATTCACAGCTAGATTTGCATCAAGCACATTCAAAAATACGCTATTCTTAACCGTCCCCAGGATGACACCGGGGTAGGTAGCAAAGTCTTTGCTGAACCATGGCTTGTTCATCTTGGCTTCTTTTAAAAACAATGTAAGCAAGGGTTACTCCAAGCGGAGCCTCCCTTTTTTCCAAAAATTGTGCCCCACACACACCCACCCCTTCAGTGGCAGCAGTTGTGCCCCAGTTGTACAATTCACAGTTAGATTTGCATCAAGCACATTCAAAAATACGCTATTCTTAACCGTCCCCAGGATGACACCGGGGTAGGTAGCAAAGTCTTTCCTGATCCCAGCTCTGTTCATCTTGGCTTCTTTTAAAAACAATGTAAGCAAGGGTTACTCCAAGCGGAGCCTTCCTTTTTTCCAAAAATTGTGCCCCACACACACCCACCTCTTCAGTGGCAGCAGTTGTGCCCCAGTTGTACAATTCACAGCTAGATTTGCATCAAGCACATTAAAAAATACGCTATTCTTAACCGTCCGCAGGATGACACCGGGGTAGGTAGCAAAGTCTTTGCTGAACCATGACTTGTTCATCTTGGCTTCTTTTAAAAACAATGTAAGCAAGGGTTACTCCAAGCGGAGTCTCCCTTTTTTTCCAAAAATTGGGCCCCACACAGACACCTTATCAGTGGCAGCACTTGTGCCCTAGTTGCAAACAGGATGTTTTGATTTGCATCAAGCACTTTCAAAAATACGCTATTCTTAACCGTCCCCAGGATGACACCGGGGTTGGTAGCAAAGTCTTTCCTGATCCCAGCTCTGTTCATCTTGGATCATTTTTAAAAAACACAGCAAGCAAGGGTTACTCCAAGCGGAGTCTCCCTTTTTTTCCAAAAATTGGGCCCCACATAGACACCTTATCAGTGGCAGCACTTGTGCCCTAGTTGCAAACAGGATGTTTTGATTTGCATCTAGCACATTCAAAAATACGCTATTCTTAACCGTCCCCAGGATGACACCGGGGTAGGTAGCAAAGTCTTTGCTGAACCATGACTTGTTCATCTTGGCTTCTTTTAAAAACAATGTAAGCAAGGGTTACTCCAAGCGGAGTCTCCCTTTTTTTCCAAAAATTGGGCCCCACACAGACACCTTATCAGTGGCAGCACTTGTGCCCTAGTTGCAAACAGGATGTTTTGATTTGCATCAAGCACTTTCAAAAATACGCTATTCTTAACCGTCCCCAGGATGACACCGGGGTTGGTAGCAAAGTCTTTCCTGATCCCAGCTCTGTTCATCTTGGATCATTTTTAAAAAACACAGCAAGCAAGGGTTACTCCAAGCGGAGCCTCCCTTTTTTCCAAAAATTGTGCCCCACACACACCCACCCCTTCAGTGGCAGCAGTTGTGCCCCAGTTGTACAATTCACAGCTAGATTTGCATCAAGCACATTCAAAAATACGCTATTCTTAACCGTCCCCAGGATGACACCGGGGTAGGTAGCAAAGTCTTTCCTGATCCCAGCTCTGTTCATCTTGGCTTCTTTTAAAAACAATGTAAGCAAGGGTTACTCCAAGCGGAGTCTTCCTTTTTTACAAAAATTGGGCCCCACACACACCCACCCCTTCAGTGGCAGCAGTTGTGCCCCAGTTGTACAATTCACAGCTAGATTTGCATCAAGCACATTCAAAAATACGCTATTCTTAACCGTCCCCAGGATGACACCGGGGTAGGTAGCAAAGTCTTTCCTGATCCCAGCTCTGTTCATCTTAGCTTCTTTTAATAACAATGTAAGGAAGGATTACTCCAAGCGGAGTCTTCCTTTTTTCCAAAAATTGGGCCCCACACACACTCACCCCTTCAGTGGCAGCAGTTGCGCCCCAGTTGTACAATTCACAGCTAGATTTGCATCAAGCACATTCAAAAATACGCTATTCTTAACCGTCCCCAGGATGACACCGGGGTAGGTAGCAAAGTCTTTCCTGATCCCAGCTCTGTTCATCTTGGCTTCTTTTAAAAACACAGAAAGCAAGGGTTACTCCAAGCGGAGCCTCCCTTTTTTCCAAAAATTGGGCCCCACACACACCCACCCCTTCAGTGGCAGCAGTTGTGCCCCAGTTGTACAATTCACAGCTAGATTTGCATCAAGCACATTCAAAAATACGCTATTCTTAACCGTCCCCAGGATGACACCGGGGTAGGTAGCAAAGTCTTTCCTGATCCCAGCTCTGTTCATCTTGGCTTCTTTTAAAAACAATGTAAGCAAGGGTTACTCCAAGCGGAGCCTCCCTTTTTTCCAAAAATTGTGCCCCACACACACCCACCCCTTCAGTGGCAGCAGTTGTGCCCCAGTTGTACAATTCACAGCTAGATTTGCATCAAGCACATTCAAAAATACGCTATTCTTAACCGTCCCCAGGATGACACAGGGGTAGGTAGCAAAGTCTTTGCTGAACCATGACTTGTTCATCTTGGCTTCTTTTAAAAACAATGTAAGCAAGGGTTACTCCAAGCGGAGGCTCCCTTTTTTCCAAAAATTGTGCCCCACACACACCCACCCCTTCAGTGGCAGCAGTTGTGCCCCAGTTGTACAATTCATGGCTAGATTTGCATCAAGCACATTCAAAAATACGCTATTCTTAACCGTCCCCAGGATGACACCGGGGTTGGTAGCAAAGTCTTTCCTGATCCCAGCTCTGTTCATCTTGGATCATTTTTAAAAAACACAGCAAGCAAGGGTTACTCCAAGCGGAGTCTCCCTTTTTTTCCAAAAATTGGGCCCCACATAGACACCTTATCAGTGGCAGCACTTGTGCCCTAGTTGCAAACAGGATGTTTTGATTTGCATCTAGCACATTCAAAAATACGCTATTCTTAACCGTCCCCAGGATGACACCGGGGTAGGTAGCAAAGTCTTTGCTGAACCATGACTTGTTCATCTTGGCTTCTTTTAAAAACAATGTAAGCAAGGGTTACTCCAAGCGGAGTCTCCCTTTTTTTCCAAAAATTGGGCCCCACACAGACACCTTATCAGTGGCAGCACTTGTGCCCTAGTTGCAAACAGGATGTTTTGATTTGCATCAAGCACTTTCAAAAATACGCTATTCTTAACCGTCCCCAGGATGACACCGGGGTTAGTAGCAAAGTCTTTCCTGATCCCAGCTCTGTTCATCTTGGATCATTTTTAAAAAACACAGCAAGCAAGGGTTACTCCAAGCGGAGCCTCCCTTTTTTCCAAAAATTGTGCCCCACACACACCCACCCCTTCAGTGGCAGCAGTTGTGCCCCAGTTGTACAATTCACAGCTAGATTTGCATCAAGCACATTCAAAAATACGCTATTCTTAACCGTCCCCAGGATGACACCGGGGTAGGTAGCAAAGTCTTTCCTTATCCCAGCTCTGTTCATCTTGGCTTCTTTTAAAAACAATGTAAGCAAGGGTTACTCCAAGCGGAGTCTTCCTTTTTTACAAAAATTGGGCCCCACACACACCCACCCCTTCAGTGGCAGCAGTTGTGCCCCAGTTGTACAATTCACAGCTAGATTTGCATCAAGCACATTCAAAAATACGCTATTCTTAACCGTCCCCAGGATGACACCGGGGTAGGTAGCAAAGTCTTTCCTGATCCCAGCTCTGTTCATCTTGGCTTCTTTTAAAAACAATGTAAGCAAGGGTTACTCCAAGCGGAGTCTTCCTTTTTTCCAAAAATTGGGCCCCACACACACTCACCCCTTCAGTGGCAGCAGTTGCGCCCCAGTTGTACAATTCACAGCTAGATTTGCATCAAGCACATTCAAAAATACGCTATTCTTAACCGTCCCCAGGATGACACCGGGGTAGGTAGCAAAGTCTTTCCTGATCCCAGCTCTGTTCATCTTGGCTTCTTTTAAAAACACAGCAAGCAAGGGTTACTCCAAGCGGAGCCTCTCTTTTTTCCAAAAATTGGGCCCCACACACACCCACCCCTTCAGTGGCAGCAGTTGTGCCCCAGTTGTACAATTCACAGCTAGATTTGCATCAAGCACATTCAAAAATACGCTATTCTTAACCGTCCCCAGGATGACACCGGGGTAGGTAGCAAAGTCTTTCCTGATCCCAGCTCTGTTCATCTTGGCTTCTTTTAAAAACAATGTAAGCAAGGGTTACTCCAAGCGGAGTCTTCCTTTTTTACAAAAATTGGGCCCCACACACACCCACCCCTTCAGTGGCAGCAGTTGTGCCCCAGTTGTACAATTCACAGCTAGATTTGCATCAAGCACATTCAAAAATACGCTATTCTTAACCGTCCCCAGGATGACACCGGGGTAGGTAGCAAAGTCTTTCCTGATCCCAGCTCTGTTCATCTTGGCTTCTTTTAAAAACAATGTAAGCAAGGGTTACTCCAAGCGGAGCCTCCCTTTTTTCCAAAAAATTGTGCCCCACACACACCCACCCCTTCAGTGGCAGCAGTTGTGCCCCAGTTGTACAATTCACAGCTAGATTTGCGTCAAGCACATTCAAAAATACGCTGTTCTTAACCGTCCCCAGGATGACACCGGGGTAGGTAGCAAAGTCTTTGCTGAACCATGACTTGTTCATCTTGGCTTCTTTTAAAAACAATGTAAGCAAGGGTTACTCCAAGCGGAGGCTCCCTTTTTTCCAAAAATTGTGCCCCACACACACCCACCCCTTCAGTGGCAGCAGTTGTGCCCCAGTTGTACAATTCACGGCTAGATTTGCATCAAGCACATTCAAAAATACGCTATTCTTAACCGTCCCCAGGATGACACCGGGGTAGGTAGCAAAGTCTTTCCTGATCCCGGCTCTGTTCATCTTGGCTTCTTTTAAAAATAATGTAAGCAAGGGTTACTCCAAGCGGAGTCTTCCTTTTTTCCAAAAATTGAGCCCCACACACACCCACCCCTTTAGTGGCAGCAGTTGTGCCCCAGTTGTACAATTCACAGCTAGATTTGCATCAAGCACATTCAAAAATACGCTATTCTTAACCGTCCCCAGGATGACACCGGGGTAGGTAGCAAAGTCTTTGCTGAGCCATGACTTGTTCATCTTGGCTTCTTTTAAAAACAATGTAAGCAAGGGTTACTCCAAGCGGAGCCTCCCTTTTTTCCAAAAATTGTGCCCCACACACACCCACCCCTTCAGTGGCAGCACTTGTGCCCCAGTTGTACAATTCACAGCTAGATTTGCATCAAGCACATTCAAAAATACGCTATTCTTAACCGTCCCCAGGATGACACCAGGGTAGGTAGCAAAGTCTTTCCTGATCCCAGCTCTGTTCATCTTGGCTTCTTTTAAAAACAATGTAAGCAAGGGTTACTCCATGCGGAGTCTTCCTTTTTTCCAAAAATTGGGCCCCACACACACCCACCCCTTCAGTGGCAGCAGTTGTGTCCCAGTTGTACAATTCACAGCTAGATTTGCATCAAGCACATTCAAAAATACGCTATTCTTAACCGTCCCCAGGATGACACCGGGGTAAGTAGCAAAGTCTTTGCTGAACCATGACTTGTTCATCTTGGCTTCTTTTAAAAACAATGTAAGCAAGGGTTACTCCAAGCGGAGGCTCCCTTTTTTCCAAAAATTGTGCCCCACACACACCCACCCCTTCAGTGGTAGCAGTTGTGCCCCAGTTGTACAATTCACGGCTAGATTTGCATCAAGCACATTCAAAAATACGCTATTCTTAACCGTCCCCAGGATGACACCGGGGTAGGTAGCAAAGTCTTTCCTGATCCCGGCTCTGTTCATCTTGGCTTCTTTTAAAAACAATGTAAGCAAGGGTTACTCCAAGCGGAGTCTTCCTTTTTTCCAAAAATTGAGCCCCACACACACCCACCCCTTTAGTGGCAGCAGTTGTGCCCCAGTTGTACAATTCACAGCTAGATTTGCATCAAGCACATTCAAAAATACGCTATTCTTAACCGTCCCCAGGATGACACCGGGGTAGGTAGCAAAGTCTTTGCTGAGCCATGACTTGTTCATCTTGGCTTCTTTTAAAAACAATGTAAGCAAGGGTTACTCCAAGCGGAGCCTCCCTTTTTTCCAAAAATTGTGCCCCACACACACCCACCCCTTCAGTGGCAGCAGTTGTGCCCCAGTTGTACAATTCACAGCTAGATTTGCATCAAGCACATTCAAAGATACGCTATTCTTAACCGTCCCCAGGATGACACCGAAGTAGGTAGCAAAGTCTTTCCTGATCCCAGCTCTGTTCATCTTGGATCATTTTTAAAAAACACAGCAAGCAAGGGTTACTCCAAGCGGAGACTCTCTTTTTTTCCAAAAATTGGGCCCCACACAGACACCTTATCAGTGGCAGCACTTGTGCCCTAGTTGCAAACAGGATGTTTTGATTTGCATCAAGCACATTCCAAATCCACAAGCATTTACTCTCCCCAGGATGACACAGGGGTAGTAAATTCCTTGTGGATCCATGACTTGTTCATTTTGATGAACGTCAGTCTGTCCACATTGTCACTGGACAGACGCGTGCGCTTATCTGTCAGCACACACCCAGCAGCACTGAAGACACGTTCAGAGACAACGCTGGCAGCTGGACACGAAAAAATCTCCAAGGCGTAACTGGAGAGCTCTGGACATTTTTCTAGATTTGAAGCCCAAAAGGAGCAAGGCTCCATTTGCAAAGTCATGGCATCGATGTTCATTTGGAGATACTCCTGTATCATCCTCTCCAGCCATTGACTATGTGTCAGACTTGTTGTCTCTGGTGGCCTTGCAAAGGAGGGTCTAAAAAAATTATGAAAAGATTCCATAAAATTGCTGTTACCAGCACCAGCTACGGTCCTACTGGTACGGGTAGACTGTTGAAGATGACGAGACCGTCCCATGTTTGTCAAGTTACAACTGGGAGAATCACTCCCTGCACCTGCACGGTTGTTTGGTGGAAAAGCCGAGCTAAGATCGAGTAACAGCTTCTGCTGATACTCCTGCATACGTGCGTCCCTTTCTATGGCTGGAATTATGTCACAAAATTTGGACTTGTACCGGGGATCTAATAGTGTGGCAATCCAGTAGTCATCATCACTTCTAATTTTGACAATACGAGGGTCATGTTGGAGGTAGTGCAACAAGAAGGCACTCATGTGTCTTGCGCAGCCATGCCGACCAAGTCCACGCTGTGTTTGTGGCATAGAGGTGCTAACCGTTCTTTCTTCCTCTGACATCTCCCCCAACCTCTTTCAACAGAAATTTGACCAAGGTCTCCCTCATCCGCTGAGTCTTCCATGTCCATGGACAGTTTGTCCTCTATTTCTTCATGTTCTCCTGCACCTTCCTTAACATTTAGCCTGCTACCATGCGCCCTTGTTGATCCCTGTCCCCCATGGTCCCATGCCTGCCGCGTTGGTGATGATGAACGTCTGGACCTTGGTGATGTTGTTGTGTCTTGCGCATATGAATCCTCCTGTAGTTCCTCCCCTTCCTGTTGTCCCACCCCCTGACTCCGAATAGTGTTTAGCGTGTGCTCCAGCATGTAAATGACTGGAATTGTCATGCTGATAATGGCAATGTCAGCGCTAAACATATTCGTCGCCATGTCGAAACTGTGCAGAAGGGTGCATAGGTCCTTGATCTGAGACCACTCCATCAGGGTGATCTGCCCCACCTCTGCATCTCATTGGCCCAGGCTATACGTCATGACGTATTGCACCAGGGCTCGGCGGTGCTGCCACAGTCGCTGTAACATGTGGAGAGTTGAATTCCAGTGTGTCGCCACATCGCATTTCAGGCGATGAACCGGCAGGCCGAAAGACTTCTGGAGCGATGCAAGTCGCTCAGCTGCGGAGCTTGAACAGCGGAAGTGAGCAGACAGTTTTCGTGCCCTGTTCAGAAGGCCATCTAGGCCGGGATAGTGTGTTAAAAATTGCTGGACGACAAGGTTCAACACGTGAGCCATACAAGGTACGTGTGTCACCTTGTCCAGGCGAAGGGCCGCACCCAGGTTTGCAGCATTGTCGCACACAGCCTTACCAGGCTGCAGGTTGAGTGGAGACAACCATTTATTAAACTCGGACCGCAGAGCTGACCACAACTCCTCAGCTGTGTGACTCTTATTCCCAAGACATGTCAAGCTAAAGACCGCCTGATGCCGTTGCGCTCTGCTGCCAGCATAGTAATGAGGGGTGCGTGATTCCTTCTGCGCAGTGAGAACGCTGGTGGCCTGACCAGGCAGGCTTGGGGCAGAGGTGGAGGACCCAGATGAGGTGGAGGAGGCAGAAGCAGTGGCGGAACTTGGACAGACAGAGGATTGACACACAAGTCGTGGGGACGGCAAGACTTGTGCAGCAGACCCTTCACCATCTATCACCATAGTTACCCAGTGCCCAGTCAGCGACATGTAACGTCCCTGTCCATGCTTACTGGTCCAAGTATCGGTGGTGAAATGCACCCGTTGACACACAGAGTTTCTCAAGGAAGCGGTGATGTTGTGTGCGACATGCTGGTGTAGCGCGGGCACACCTTTCTTAGAGAAGTAGTGGCGACTAGGCATCTGGTACTGGGGCACAGCGACAGATATAAGGTCTCTAAAATCCTGTGTGTCCACTGGGCGGAAAGGCAGCATTTCGGTAGCCAAGAGCTTACAGAGGGATAGAGTCAACCTCTTAGCTTTGTCATGGGTCGCAGGAAGTGGCCTTTTATTTGACCACATCTGAGGGACAGAGATCTGGCTGCTGTGTGTAGACGGTGTTGAGTAGGGTGTCGCTGGAAAAATGCAGGTTTGTGAGGAAAGTGCAGGCAGAGACATGATGTTGCCTTCATCCAACGTTGATGCTATCGATGTCTGAGAGAGCTGTATACACTCACTTGTTTCCCCTTCCAAACCAACTGACGACCTACCAAGCAAACTGCCTGTTGCGGTTACAGTGGTGGAAGTTGTGCGTGGAAAAACAGGTGTGACAGCTGTCCCCACAGTCCTAGAAGATGAAGAGCGCGCGGATGCACTGGAAGGGGCAGGCGGTGGATGGTTCGCTCCGCTAGGCCGCATTGCAGCACGGTGAGCTTCCCATCGGGACATATGATATTTATTCATGTGACGATTCATGGAAGAAGTTGTCAAACTGCTGAGGTTTTGACCTCTACTAAGAGAACCATGACAAATTTTACAGATCACATAATTTGGGCGATCTTTTGCTATGTCAAAAAAGGACCAGGCTAGGCAAGGCTTAGAGGGCATGCGACCTGTTGATCCACCCCGATTAGTGCTCAGAGGCAGAGTGGTGGCTGAGGATGCAGTTGTAGACGTGCTACCAGTACTCCGACTCTGTCCAGGAAGGCGCAAGGTATCTTCGTCATCAGTTGCATCCTCCTCCACCACCTCTGTTGACCTCCTCGAGTGCCTGACTGTGGGTTGACAGATGGCCTTCTGAACAGGGCACGAAAACTGTCTGCTCACTTCCGCTGTTCAAGCGCCGCAGCTGAGCGACTTGCATCGCTCCAGAAGTCTTTCGGCCTGCCGGTTCATCGCCTGAAATGCGATGTGGCGACACACTGGAATTCAACTCTCCACATGTTACAGCGACTGTGGCAGCACCGCCGAGCTCTGGTGCAATACTCATGTTGATTGCGACAAGATTGTGCACTGAAAATGTGGTAGTAAAAATTGAGAGGTGGTGTAGATTGCAGCGGTGGTCTAGCTTTATTAACAGCAGAATAATAAAGAATAAATATCCCTGACAATGCAACTACGGCCCTTAAACTGGCAGCATAAATTGCTAGTATAATGGCTTAGTAACTATCAGTTTGAGTGTGCAATGCAGGCAGACGTGCTGCAAATATCTGTGCACTACTGGGACTATACAGAAGTCCAACAGCCACGTTTAGGATGACACTAAGTTCACTCAGTGTTTGCTAGTATAATGGCTTAGTAACTATCAGTTTGAGTGTGCAATGCAGGCAGACGTGCTGCAAATATCTGTGCACTACTGGGACTATACAGAAGTCCAACAGCCACGTTTAGGATGACACTAAGTTCACTCAGTGTTTGCTAGTATAATGGCTTAGTAACTATCAGTTTGAGTGTGCAATGCAGGCAGACGTGCTGCAAATATCTGTGCACTACTGGGACTATACAGAAGTCCAACAGCCACGTTTAGGATGACACTAAGTTCACTCAGTGTTTGCTAGTATAATGGCTTAGTAACTATCAGTTTGAGTGTGCAATGCAGGCAGACGTGCTGCAAATATCTGTGCACTACTGGGACTATACAGAAGTCCAACAGCCACGTTTAGGATGACACTAAGTTCACTCAGTGTTTGCTAGTATAATGGCTTAGTAACTATCAGTTTGAGTGTGCAATGCAGGCAGACGTGCTGCAAATATCTGTGCACTACTGGGACTATACAGAAGTCCAACAGCCACGTTTAGGATGCCACTAGGTACACTCAGTGTTTGCTAGTATAATGGCTTAGTTATAATGAGTTGGAGTGTGCAGAGGACAGGAGGGTACAGTGCCAGGATTGTGGGGCTCTGGGTAGAGGAAAGGAAGCCTGCCTTTCTATTCCCTCCTAATGGGGAAATGCAGCGAGGAAATCCCTGACCTTAGCTACACAGACGCTGTCTCTGTTTTCAGGACCTGTCACCTATGGCTCTGACCCTGCCGGTATGAGCCCTTAAAAGGACTGATAGAAAGTGCTATCCCTAAGCTGTCCAGCGCTGTGTATGGAGCGCATACAGCAGTATCGGCGATAGGACAAAGAACGGAGCTGCGCCAGTGATGTCTGACACCAAGGACGCAGAAGAGATAATGGCGTCCGGACGGGCAGATACTCGTTTTTATAATGCAGGGACATGTGACATGGACATCCTATCACACATGCCGTTGCTTCTCTGGCTAAAAGTCCACTTAGCTGTGTGTGTGTCTGGGATTGGCTGACATAATGGCCCTCCCCACTACACGCGTGCGCTTAGGGAAGGAAGATAAGGGAAAAAAAAATGGTGATCGCCATTATACAAACAGCAGTGATCTGAAGGCGCTGTTCCCGCACACTATACACTGAAATTACATAATAGTGTGAGTCACAGAGTGACTTACACTATTACAGCGGGAAGCCAGCTAGGAATTAGCTGTTTTTTTGCTGCTAGAACCGTTCTCGAACGTTTCTAGAACTATCGAGCTTTTGCAAAAAGCTCGAGTTCTAGTTCGATCTAGAACAGGCCCCAAAATCACTCGAGCCTAGAACTGGAGAACCGCGAACCGCGCTCAACTCTTCACAGAACCCATCTCCTTCCAGAGTGGTATGATGGCTGGACATTCCCATCTTGTTTGTACTTGTACAGATGAACATGGCACCTTGAGTTATCTGGAAATTGCACACAATTATGAACCAGACTTGTGCAAGTCTACAATTCTCTTCCCGAGATCTTGGCTGATTTCTTTTGACTTTCCTATGATGTGGGTGTAACGCCCCAGGGCTGTGGGGTACTCGGTCCCGGGCGTGTGTCACACTCAGGGGAGTCATGGTCGTGGCCAATGCCTGGTTCTGTGACGCCAGGGGTCCATCCGAAATAAAAAGAGGTTTAAATAAAAGAAAATAGTTTTTGTCGACTATGCCACTTGCGGTGTGCGGCCAGGATATTTGAAGCCACCGCTGCAGGGTTCTGCTGGACCTGATGGAGTTGTGCAGCTTAGGTGTTTTGGGCCCTCTGCAAGCAGGGCTGGACCACAGCAGTGGATGATAGAGGCTGTAGTGAGAAACAGTCAGTGTGAGTGCACGGGATGATCAAGAACACAGTCCACACCAGGGTTGCATTTTCCACTTGTCTTTATTTTGCTGTGGTGGTACCTGAACCCGCGGGTGCCGGTCCCAGGTGTATCCGCTCCCCTTATTCTCCATGCCAGCTGTGACCTGGGTTGGCTGTCCTCCATGCTCACTTGTTGTTGATGGGCTCCCGTGGCCTAGAGCTACTTGGGAACCCCTCTGTTTCTGTCTTGGTTCTATTGCAGGCAGCCTGGACTATTTAAGGGATTCCTTTCCCGGTCCCCTCTTCGCTGCTTGTGCTTCAGACTTTTTCTGTTGCCGATGGACCCTGGAGATCTTCTTGCCCGGCAGAGTTAACAGCTGACCATAAAGTGTCTCACTGTCCTAGGGTCTGCACCCCGCCTTTTGCTGAGTACTGTGAGCCTTGGTTCCAGACTTACACAGGCCTCCCGTGGTACCTGGAGTCTGACGCTTCCACAGGTAATCCACGGTTCCTGCAGTCCTGGTTCCGTACTCCACAGTCACTCACTCCTTTTGCAGCACTCTGGTGATTCTTCAGGTCAGTTTCAGTACTTTCCACTTTGTACTACTACTCCTCTCCTCCTCCTCTCTCGCCTCTTACAAACTCACTCTGCACACCACTTCCTCTCACTGACTGCACACCTCTCGCCCCTCCACTCGCTGGGTCTCTCCATACAGGCTGGGTGATACTATCCAATCAGTACCCATCCCCTTTTCCTGTTACTAGGCAGTTTCCCTGTGTGGTGTTGGGGTATGTGTGTGTGGCCTGAAGGTGCTGGTGTGTTTGCTGGCACGGGTATTCCAGGGTTTGGGTTTCCATGGGTTACATTTGTGGCACCTCGTACCTCAGGAGTGCTACACTACACAAAGAAACAGTGTGCTTCAGATTTGCAATAAAATACATCCACAGGTATGTCTCTAATTAATTCAGATGTTGCCAATAAATCTATTAGAGGCTTCCAAAGACATGACATCATCATATGGGCTGTCCCATATTGTTTAAAGGCATAGTACGTTTAGTATATATAAACTTTTGACTTTGCAGAAAGTTATAAAAATGTCTGAAAATATTCTCTCGCAATATTCTGGTGTACCGCCCCCGTGTCAGCGGCCGAGCCGCTCGGATCTTGAACCGCAGTGGCTCGAGGGCTCTCTGGACCCAGGGGTTCACGTGGTCACTCGCGCGGTCTTACTTGTTTGACCCTATAGTCTGGAACTAATCGGGTCCTGCTCACCCGTATGGCTAACGGAGTGAGCTTTCTTTCAGGGTTCACGCTCAGGATTTTCTGGACTGTGTTTGGGAAAGTCCTATCCCATCGGTGTGCTGGTACCCTGATTTTGGAGTGGGTGAGGGATGAATCTTGAAGACTTCATCCCCGTCGGGTAAATTACTAGGACGCTTGAAGCTACTTCCCGGCCTAGAGTCCGCGTACCCCGTCGTGCCCTGGCCCCTGCCCGGAGATGGCTCAAGGCCGCCGGCTGCTCTCCTCGGCAAGCCCGTGCCCCTTAACATGATCCCCTGCGACCGGGGTTTCCAGCTCCTACCAAGCCCAGACCAACATCTGCCACCTAATAGACTCAAGGAGCCCTGCTCCTGATCTCCTCTCTCTTTCTTCTCCAACACACAACAACTCCTCTCACTTTTTCACTTTCCGCTACCAACCCCCAAGTGGGCGGCCCTATTCCCTTCAGGCCCCCCAATAATGTGTCTGGTGGGTATGGTGTAAAGTGTTCCTAGGGTTTTGACTGGCTCTGATTTTAGCAACACCAAAGGACAAGGATCCTTAACCAAGGAGAATTGGATACTGTGCAGAAGGGCAGGTTGCACAATACCCTGTGACGACCTGATAGGCCAGGGTGTCACATTCCCCCTTGGTTAAACGTAGCTCGTCCCCGAGCTACAGCACACCAGAGGTTTATTTTTGTTTTTAACTGTAGAAGGAAAAAGGAAAATTTTAAACAATACATACTTTTATTAACGGGTTCCATCCCACACAGGGGAGGCACTTTACTTAAACGTTACTAACTTTTTAAGAGTTCACCGTTCAACTGTGGGACACTACCGGTTTCAATGGTAACGGAGGCTCAGCCTACTCCATTGCAGCCCCTTCCTGCGACAGTCCAGTCCCAACGTCCCGGACCCAATAACCCACCACCCAAACAACCTGTTCCCCCTGGAAACCTATCCGCGGGTCCGTGACCAGGTTAAGGTCCCGGGTGTTGTCTTTAGACGACTCTGGTTGGCACAGGAGGTGCAACTATGTACCATACACAAGTTTGTGTTTGTCATACCAGTCCTGTGACCATGGTCCATGTTTACTTGTATATAAAAACTTTAACGGAGTCCATGTACCGGGTGTACACATTTTAAATATCTTCTTGCTAATCTGGTAACTTTCACTCTTTTCATTAAAACTGGGTGATTAGACACTTATTTACTAACAGTTTCTATATGAAAAATAACAAACTATGAAAAACAATAAACGAAAGCACCGATATCTAGCAATTCTATGGCATCGCACTACTGGTATTATAACATTTTTCAACATTCTTCTCTGTACCTCTGTGGAGGTTGACCAAAGTTTGTATGGGTTGATCTCTTCACTTCTGGGCTCTCACCCCCTTCTAGTGAAGTGTCTACACTCCCCACAGGTCCCTCGACCTCCGTGCTGGGTGTAACTGGCAAAACCCTATGTGTACGTGGCAAGGGAACTGGTGCTATTCTAGGTGCTGGAGTGGGTGCAGTGTCAGCAAGCCTTTCCTGCTCTGGTTCTTCCACGAGTTGTGGGAATGTTAACACAGGGACTATTACTGCTCCATTCTGCATCGGCCAATCTTCTGGAAAATCACCTAGAACGGTATGGATCACCTTCTTCCTCCTTTCCACCACTGCAGGTTGGGACTGAGGTTCTTCTGCCCTTCTCAAAAGTTCTGGGCACTTCTTCAGATGGTCCCTAGATACTGTAGCCGTAGTTCTCCCATTATCTTTGCTGTTCAAACAGGTCTTCTGGTTATCAAAGTTGGATGGTTGTATCACATACGGCTCTTTCTCCCACTGATCATCCAACTTGTGTTGCTTCCTTTTTCTTTTTAGCATGATTTCACCACAGGCGAAGGGGGCTGCTATAGCCTGTTTGACAAAGTTTCTTTCTTACCGCTCTCGGGTTTGAGCCAAACTTTCCTCAACGCACTTCTGAATCTGTTTGTACTGGGCTTAGCTACGGGAGTCCAAATCCTCTCCTGGTGCGTAGGTTTCAGGCAATTCAACCTCCATCTCCAAGTCCACTGGGAGTCTTCCCGGGCGGGCTTTTATCAGGTATGCTGGGGTACACTTGGTTGATACCACTGGGATGTTGTTATAGATGTCTACCAAGTCTGGCAGTTTTTCAGGCCACTGGTTACGCTCCTCTAGAGGAAGGGCCTTCAGTAGATTGATCCC
Source organism: Anomaloglossus baeobatrachus (assembly GCF_048569485.1). NCBI lineage: Eukaryota > Metazoa > Chordata > Amphibia > Anura > Aromobatidae > Anomaloglossus > Anomaloglossus baeobatrachus. Next base: position 509,111,407 of record NC_134354.1, on the reverse strand, counting down.
CAGGTGGTTCATCTTCTCGCACATCCCATTTGTCTGTGCATGGTAGGGTGTAGTGCGGATCTTCTTGCACCCGTACAGATTGCAGAACTCCTGGAAGATCTCAGCTTCAAACGCAGGACACTGGTCTGTCAAGACTCGGTCAGGATACCCATGCGGCCTACAGAAGTGGGCTTGGAATGCCCTTGCTGCAGTACTGGCAGTCAAATCCTTAACAGGTACGACCACCAGGAACCGTGAGTATTGGTCAACCATTGTGAGCACATATGTGCACCCACTTCTGCTGTGGGTCAACTTGACATGGTCCAGAGCCACAATCTCTAGAGGTTGCTTGGTGACAATTGGTTGCAGTGGTGCACGCTGACTGGCGCCATCTTGCCTCCTCAAGGCACAGGGGCCGCAATTCCTACACCAGGCTTCTATGGAGTCTCTCATTACTATCCAGTAGAAGCGGCTTCTCAGCAACATCTCCAGCTTTTTCTACCCAAAGTGCCCGGCTCCGTCATGGTATGCTTCCAGCACCACTGGGACGTACGACTTGGGAACCACGATCTGGCAGATTCTCTCGTGGGTCTTGGGGTTGGTCAAGCTCCTGCACAATTTACCTTGATGCAGATAAAGCCGACTCCGGTCTTGCCACAATTTCCTGGCCTCTTTGGGAGCGCCTGGTCCAAGACGGCATCAGCTCTGGCCAGCAGTACTTTGACTAACTTGATCGCAGGGTTCCAATCCTGGGCTTCTTGCCAGCCATGGTGAGGCAATGGGTTGCAGGTCAACTCTTGCTGATGAGCACTGGATCTGGATCGTCACTCAGGCGGAGACTGATGGAACGCAGGAAGCTCAACTTCTTTCAGGTCATCTTCTTCTCTTCCATCATCGGACAAGTGAAGCATTTGCATTGGCATTCTTACGGCCAGCCCTGTATTTGATCATGAAATCATAGTTAGCTAACCGTGCGACCCGCCGTTGCTCCAAGGCTCCCAGCTTCGCTGTATCCAAGTAAGTCAATGGATTATTGTCGGTGTACACTGTGAACTTGGTAGCAGCAAGGTTGTGCTTGAACCATTCGGTTACAGCCCAGACGAGTGCCAGGAACTCTAACTTGAAGGAGCTACAATTTTCTGGATTTATTTCCATCGGTCGTAACTTCCGGCTGGCATAAGCAATTACCTTCTCCTTGCCTTTCTGCACCTGTGATAGGATGGCTCCCACATTACTGGCATCCGAGGATTTACCGTGTACCATCTGACCCACCAAAAGGTCCTGTAGGGGGGCTGCCATCTGGGTATACCCCTTGATGAACCTCCGGTAGTACCCCATCAGGCCCAGGAACTGCCACACCTCTCTGACAGTGGTGGGCCGTGGCCAATTCTGGATAGCTGTGATCTTTTCAGGGCCCAGTGCTACACCTTCAGCACACACCACATGCCCCAAGTACTGCACCTTCAGCAAGTGGCACTTGGATGGCTTGAGCTTCATTCCATACTTAGACAGCATTGAACACCTCGGTCAGATGCTCCAAGTGCGCTTCGTAAGTTTTGGAGTAAACAATGATGTCGTCCAGATACAGTAGGACGGTTTAAAAGTTACAGTGGCCAAAACAGCACTCCATCAACCTCTGGAACGTCCCAGGTGCATTGCACAGCCCAAATGGCATACTATTAAATTCACATAGGCGAATCGGAGTAGCGAACGCGGTCTTCTCCCGGTCCTCTTCAGCAACGGCTACCTGCCAGTATCCGCTGGTGAGATCAAAGGTAGAAAAGTAAGTCGCAGACTTCAGAGCGGATAGCCACTCCTCAATGCGGGGCAAAGGGTAGGCGTCCTTATGGGTAATCTTGTTAATCTGGCGGTAATCTACGCACATTCTCATAGTCCCATCTTTCTTCTTTACCAATAACAATGGGGCGGCCCAGGGGCTGCAGCTATCACGGATCACTCCTGCTTCTTTCATGCTTCTGAGCATATCCTTGGCACATTGGTAATGAGCAGGTGGTATGGGCCTATACCTTTCCTTGATAGGCGGGTGTGTGCCTGTGGGGATGTGGTGTTGTACCCCTTTAATCTGCCCAAAATCCAGTGGGTGCTTGCTAAAGACCTGCTCATACTCCTTGACCACCCTGTAGACCCCTTGTTTATGATGTGCAGGTGTAGAGTCGGTGCCCACATGTAGCTCCTGACAACACTTCTCTACCGGGCCCTGGGGATTAGCACTGGGATGCTGACCCTGCTTGTCTGGGGACCCTGTTGCATGGATGTCATCTGCATTTACCGTAAACAGCTTGGCTATGGTGGCATATCGGGGTAGTGTAACTTCCTCCTCCCCACAGTTTAACACTCGCACGGACATTCTCCCCTTCTGGACATCGACTACCCCTCTGGCCGTGAACACAGTGGGCCAATGTTCTGAGTGTAGGGGTTCTACCACTGCCTGGTAATCCTGTCCCCGGGAGCCCATAGCTGCCCTGCACCATATCAACATTTCACTTTGTGGGGGCACTACTATAGGGGTCACATCCATTACCCGTACACCACCTATCTCACCTCCGGAGAGATTTACCTGTTGCCGCTGCAGGAGAGCTCAGATCTCACGTTGCAGGACTCTCTGCCGCCCTGCTCCTGCAGTCTCAGACAGCTGTTGAAGCAAAGAGAACAACAATTCTCCGATGCAATTCTCAATGACATTTTTTCCTAAAATGATCTTCGGGTTCCGATCACTAGGGTCATTTTGTACTACTATCAGGCCTTGTCTGGCTAATTCTACATGGCCCACCTTTATGGTCACCTCCTTGAACCCGATTTGAGTCACAGGTAACCCATGGACAGCATAGATTGTCAAACTGTTGTCCAGGGGCATCAAGTCATCATCAAGCCAGAACTTCTTATATACTGTACATGTCCAAAACATTACAGATTTTTCTCTTAAATCCTTGCAGTGCATCCGGTCGACCGTCATACTGTGGGAGCCAGGCAGCGCCTGGTACATACGGCAATGTTATCGGCATTATGGGCACAACCGCCTCAGGTCCCGGCACCGCTCTTGCGGCCGGAGCGGCGTCCACAGCGCCATCGTTACCCTGGTCGGGCAGATGCAGCACCGCCACACTTCCATCATCTGGAGCCGACATCTCTGCGCTCCCTCGGTCTTCTCTCAGCACTCTTTCGCGCGCTGTGGCCATCTGGGAACTTCTGGTTCCGGCCTCACACGCAAGACGAAGGGTGGGGCTTAGGCTTCACATGCTTTTTTGGAGAAGACAGCATTTTGGCGCGAAAAGATGGCGGACAAAGGCGGAATTGGCGGGAAAAGGACTCGACTCGCAGTTTTCGATTTTCAAGGCGCACGTCACCCAGGTATGTGGGTCCTGCTCGTATCCTGTTTGTGACGCCAAGTTTTTTGAGGTGTACTGCCCCCGTGTCAGCGGCCAAGCCACTCTGATCCGGAACCGCAGTGGCTTGAGTGGTCTCTAGACCCAGGGGTTCGTGCGGTCACTGGGGTTTGAAAAGGGGGGTATGTAAAGGGGAGTTAGAAGTTTGTGACGCCAACCACGTTGCGTGGTCAGATTGGATACTACCGCTGCTGTTTGTGGGGGAGCCGGGGGTGTTGATATGGCAGCAAGGTGTTTAACTCCTCCGTGGGTAGGGGTTTTGTGCCCTGGTACCTGGTGGTGGTGCAGGAGGGTGCCGTTGGGAAAAGGAAGGGTCTCTGTGTAGGTCTCTGTGTACTCACTCAGTCCAAGAACACTGACACCGACAGCTTGTAAACCAGAGTTCTGAGCACCGCTGCAGCAAGGAGGGAGCACGCTTGGATCCGTGCCCTTGGTGTTGCTTGTTAGCCTGTGGCCTTTTGCGTGGCATTTTTTCACTTGTTGGACCTTATAGTCTGGAAACTAATTGGGTCCCTCTCACCCGTATGGCTAACGGAGTGAGCTTGCTCTCAGGGTTCACGCTCAGGATTTTCTGGACTGTGTTTGGGAAAGTCCTATCCCATCGGTGTGCTAGTACCCCCATTTTGGAGCAGGTGAGGGATGAATCTTGAACACTTCACCCCTTTCGGGTAAATTACCATGACGCTTGAAGCTACTTCCTGACCTAGGGTCCGCGCACCCCGTCGTGTCTTGGCCCCTGCCCGGAGATGGCTTAAGGCCGCCGGCTGCCCTCTTTGGCAAGCCTGTGCCCCGTGACATGATCCCCTTCGACCGGGGTTCCAGCTCCTAACAGGACCAGACCAACGTCTGCCACCTAGTAGACTCAAGGAGCCCTGCTCCTGATCTCCTCTCTCTTTCTTCTCCAACACACAACAACTCCTCTCACTTTTTCACTTTCCCCTACCAACCCTCAAAGTGGGTGGCCCTATTCCCTTCAGGCCCCCCAGTGGTGTGTCTGGTGGGTATGGTGTAAAGTGTTCCTAGGGTTTTGACTGGCTTTGATTTTAGCAACACCAAAGGACAAGGATCCTTAACCAAGGAGGATTGGATATTGTGCAGAAGGGCAGGTTGCACAATACCCTGTGACGACCTGATAGGCCAGGGCATCACACTGGCATTTAGTAAATATAAATATTTTTGGTAATCCTAATTGACTTTGATTTCCTGTCAGATATTGAGGAAAACATGCAAATGTGACTTTTTAGATAGTGTATGTAAACATCTGGTTTCAATTGTAGATTTACAATTGTATTCTGAAGAATCCACTTTAGATGCTGGGATCCTCCTCTGGAACGGTTCTGGGCATCAGATAAGCTGTTGTTAGGGTTGTCTGCGTGAGAACTGGTCGCAATGGGGTGGCCAGTCTTCTCCCGCTGATTAGTAAGTCGTCACAGTTTGAGTAAGGCTGTGCTCATTTAGGTGCATGGGCCGGGGGACTTAGAAGGGGCTCCATCAGGGTGTCTTTTTCTAGCAGGGTAATTGGGGATATCAGCTCACCGGTATCTGCTACCGCTCCTCCTGTGGCGCTGGACGCCACCTGGTCTTCTGGCGCATGTCCCGGTTCTGCTACCTCCTGCTCCACACTGGCTTGCAGTCCCAGCAACCGTTGCCCAAGCAGCCTCACCTCCTCTCCCAGGAAGTCGAGGGCCAGGACCAGCAGCGATGCCAGTGCATCCTCCGGCCGTTGAGGGGAACTCAGTGCCACTTCTCTGCGGTCCCGGTCACTTCACCCCTTCTCCATTTCTTCCTTCCCAGAGCTGTCCTGACCAGCCAAGCTACTTGATGGAACTACAGGCCACTCACATAAGTTTTGTTTTCTTTTCTTTGGGGCGGGCACAGCTCTTTTTCTGGTACGCCCCCTTTCTTCCTGCGCGCAGCAGGTTTAAAGGCGATGACAGTTTACTATTGCGCAGTTCATAAAGAAACTGTATTTAGGCACACAGTACCCGGTGATACCGGACACAATCATCCTGTTTGTGACGCCAAATTGACACGCCCAGCCCAGGGGCTTTAGGCGATACTCGGAACCCAGCCGGACTAGTCCAGGGATGTCAGCAGTGGTGGGGCCCGGCTCCATAACCCTAATGGTGTCTTTCTTCAATAAAGGGGATGATGATGGGAGTTATATTTACCATTAAATAAAGTTTGTGATGCCACCTGTGGTTTCGCAGCTATGTGGGCCGCTGCCAGCTGCGTGTTCCCCGGGGCAGATGTTGATGACGCAGCTGAGGTGATATTGCTCCCCACAGGTGAAGCAGGACCCCGGGGCAACCGTTGAATTATCAAAAGTCAATGGTGATAGGGGGAGACGCAGGAGGAATGGAGACAACACCAGGGGTTTTGCAACAACAGTCTTTTACTCACTGCACCCGTTCCAAGTTGACAGCCAGCTTAGTCCTCCCACGGTATGCTGGGATTCCTGGTGATGGGCCTCCGCCTATGCCGGGCAGGTCAGAGGTCAATACCGGTGCACCCCTCAGATGTGCCTTTCCTGGTTGTCTCTATTGTGCTGACTCGCACCTCCACACACAGCGCCCTGACCCAGGGGCTGTGGACCTTTGAAGGGTTTTTTGCCTGCTTGGCTCCCTGATCCTCTGCAGCCCCCTTCCAGCGGATTTGTTTGCTGTTTGTGGCCCAAAGGTGCGTACAGCCACCCTGGGCTCCGGGGCACCCTGGGCTAGAAAGTCCTGAAGTCTTGCGACCCGATCCTTCCACCCGTAGTTCTGTGGAGTAAGCTCCCGGGTGCTTTCCTCACTCTCGTGTCTCTAGGATCCCTTCTTCTGTCACCCAGGGCGAGCAGGACCCCCGGGTCCCTAAGCTCCGGTCGCCTCCTCATCATCAACTAACTGGCTGACTCTGTCAACTGTCAACCTAACTCTACCCACTCACCTCAGACACCTCACTCACTCAACCCCCAGGCTGGCTTCGGGGACAGTGCTAGCCACTATACAAGTGCAGCTGTACTAGGCCCTAACCACGGTTTAGTGGAGTGTTGTGATGAGTCTGTCTGTGTGAGTGAGTCATGTGAACCGGTGGATGACCCACTCCTTACCCTGGGATGCGATACCACACCACTGTATGAGATGCAGTACCTCTGTAGCGATGGAAGCCTCAGGGGCGCAACACTAGTTGTCTGTTTTACCTGCGCTGGTTATCAAAAATAGGCGGGAGCACACGTCCTTTTATTAAATTATTTTTTCCATATGCACATGTTTTCAGGGCAATTGACCCCATTTTGCCTAATTCTGCAGCCCCCTAGTCTTTACTATGACTTTTTTACAGCCATTTTTTAACACAAAAGTTAAGGTCTCCACTGATTTATGTAACGCCCATACGAGCATCCCCACACTGTCCTGCCCCCCTCCCTGGCGGGGACGTTTGGCTGTCTCTGACCCATCAGGCCATCTTGCAGTGGTTGCCCCATCCCCAGTCCATGCAGCTGGCTCCTGGAGGCTGTGCACATATCACAGGCTCCCTGGTTCTGCGCAAAGGGAACGTGCGTGGCCACGCTCCTTTTATTTAAGGACAAGTGTACCCTAACCCAGAAGTGCATTCCTGGTCAACTGAGCGGCTACAGGTACGTAAGGCACCCCTGCCCTATGGAAGGTGCTTCAGCAACAAGTTAGATACATTGCATACATTAGATTAGATTAGATACATTACATAGTTCTCAGGTCCTCAGTGCTGCTGCTGCCGCTTATATTGTGTTTCTTTCCGCTGTTAATTTGTATCTCTGTTGCAGTGTAGTCCCTATCTACTGCTGCTGTTGCTGTTATTGTACTGTCCCGCGCTCGGCTGGTTGGTGGGTGGCTCGAGCGCCTCCGGACCCGGGGTCACTTGGCTCTGAAAGGGGATGCTGGCACTTTTGGTGGGGGTTAGGTAGGTGCACGGCTGGAGCCGCGCTTGAGTTCGTGATGCCACCCATGGGATGTGGTGAAGGTAGACACCACCGCTGCAGTTACGGGGCACCCGGGGGAGATGTTTATGCAGCAAGTTGTTAACCCCTCCGCGGGCAGGGATGGTGGCCCCGGGACCGGTTGGGGGTAGCTGGGCGGTGCAGGACGGTGCGTGGCCGGATGGCACTGTTGTACTAACTGTTATTGACACACACAAGTCTCTGGTAAACCAAGTTGATGGTGGTCGGTGACCGCAGCCAGCTGCATCTGGTTCCCCACCCGGTTCGGTGGTCTTGGCCTTTCTCCTGCACCGTGTTGTGTAACTGTGGACTGCCTGCGCTCCAGCGACGGGAGTCCACTCCCCGGCTTTGTGTATGTCGGGAGAGCCCTTTTGCCCGCAGACAGGGCCGGATTAAGGTTGGTGGGGGCCCCTGGGCAGAAAATCTGGTGGGGGCCCCATAAACGTTAACATTTTTAGCCATAACAGTAGAGCGCGAACTGTAGCATTTAGATATAAATTTAATGAACATTTATCTTCTCCTGTTCTGCCACATTCAGATTTACAGGACTACAATACAGATACAGTCCAGGATCACTCACAGCAGTCACTTATACACACACAGTACAATACAGATACAGTCCAGGATAACTCACAGCTGTCACCCATACACACAGTACAATACAGATACAGTCCAGGATCACTCACAGCCGTCACTTATACACACAGTACAATACAGATACAGTCCAGGATCACTCACAGCCGTCACTTATACACAGTACAATACAGATACAGTCCAGGATCACTCACAGCAGTCACTTATACACACAGTACAATACAGATACAGTCCAGGATCACTCACAGCAGTCACTTATACACAGAAAGTAGAGTTACTCACATATTTTTTTATTCATCCCAATGTTAAGGCAGCCAGGGCCGGCTCCAGGTTTTTGTGGTCCCCGGTTGAGTCTCAGTGGACCCCATCCACACACAGACACGCACATACACATACAGGCATACGTACATATACATATTTGAAGACAAATTCACAAAAATACATTTAAACAGACAAATATATGCACAGTCATATACACTGACATACATACAGACACAGACGCATTACAGGTGTTAATATGGAGAAGTCACAAGCAGCATCACTCACCTCCCCCGCTTGTTTCCAGCTCCTCCAGGACATATGGCTGTGTTGCATGATGGCCATCAATAACAGACATGACTGCACACCATGCACACTGACACAGCACTGCTGTATATACATCACAGGAGGGGCTAGGGCCTACAATATATACATTACAGGAGGGGGCATAGATGTTGCTAGAGTGGCAAACAGCTCTGGTGGCGTACACATTACTGGGATGGGTGGCTTAGCGCTCTGGGGTGCCGCACAGACTGCTCTGATTCATATACACACACACACACAGCTCTGCTTCACACACACACACACAGCTCTGCTTCACACACACAGCTCTGCTTCACACACACACAGCTCTGCTTCACACACACACACACACAGCTCTGCTTCACACACACACACACACAGCTCTGCTTCACACACACACACACACACAGCTCTGCTTCACACACACACACACAGCTCTGCTTCACACACACACACACAGCTCTGCTTCACACACACACACACACACACACAGCTCTGCTTCACACACACACACACACAGCTCTGCTTCACACACACACACACAGCTCTGCTACACACACACACACAGCTCTGCTTCACACACACAGCTCTGCTTCACACACACAGCTCTGCTTCACACACACACACACAGCTCTGCTTCACACACACACACACACACACAGCTCTGTTTCACACACACACACACAGCTCTGTTTCACACACACACACACACACAGCTCTGTTTCACACACACACACACACAGCTCTGTTTCACACACACACACACAGCTCTGTTTCACACACACACACACACACAGCTCTGTTTCACACACACACACACACACACACAGCTCTGTTTCACACACACACACAGCTCTGTTTCACACACACACACAGCTCTGTTTCACACACACACACAGCTCTGTTTCACACACACAGCTCTGTTTCACTCACACAGCTCTGTTTCACACACACAGCTCTGTTTCACACACACAGCTCTGTTTCACACACACAGCTCTGTTTCACACACACAGCTCTGTTTCACACACACACAGCTCTGTTTCACACACACACACACAGCTCTGTTTCACACACACACACACAGCTCTGTTTCACACACACACACACACACACACACACAGCTCTGTTTCACACACACACACACACACCTCTGTTTCACACACACACACACACCTCTGTTTCACACACACACACCTCTGTTTCACACACACACACACACACAGCTCTGTTTCACTCACACACACACAGCTCTGTTTCACACACACACACACAGCTCTGTTTCACACACACACAGCTCTGTTTCACACACACACACACACACCTCTGTTTCACACACACACACACACACACCTCTGTTTCACACACACACACACCTCTGTTTCACACACACACACACACACACACACAGCTCTGTTTCACACACACACACACAGCTCTGTTTCACACACACACACACACAGCTCTGTTTCACACACACACACACAGCTCTGTTTCACACACACACAGCTCTGTTTCACACACACACAGCTCTGTTTCACGCACACACAGCTCTGTTTCACACACACAGCTCTGTTTCACACACACACACAGCTGTTTCACACACACACAGCTGTTTCACACACACACATCTGTTTCACACACACACAGCTGTTTCACACACACACACACAGCTCTGTTTCACACACACACAGCTCTGCTTCACACACACACACACAGCTCTGTTTCACACACACACACACACACACAGCTCTGTTTTTCACACACACACACACACACACACAGCTTCTGTTTCTCACACACACACACACACACAGCTCTGTTTCTCACACACACACACAGCTCTGCTTCACACACCACACATCTTTCTTCAGCTCTGCCCTTACCTGCTCTGATGCCATCCTCCTGCTGCTCCGGTATAGGCCGCCGTCCTCCTGCTGCTGTTCCGGTGCCGCGGCCATCCTCCTGCTCCGGTGAGTCTCCTCTCCTGGCCACGGTGCCGGTCTTCTCATATGTGGCCACGGCGCCGGTCTTCTCATCCGCGGCCGCGACGCCGGTCTTCTCATCCGCGGCCGCGGCGGCGTCCTGCTGTGACATCCGCGGCGGCGGCGGCGTCGTGCTGTGACATCCGCGGCCGCGGCGGCGTCCTGCTGTGACATCCGCGGCCGCGGCGGCGTCCTGCTGTGACAGCCGCGGCATTGGACCCCGCAGCAGAGCAGGGAGCAGGCATACCTATGACCCCGGAAGTACAAACTACTTCCGGGGTCAATCAGCGTCCTGCGCCCGCAGATACAAATAAATGTAGGTGCGCGCACCTCCCCCCCCCCCCCCGAAAACACAGCTGATTTATTAGACTGTCTTTACGGAGGGGGAGAGGGTGTGAAGAAGAAAAAAAAAAAATTGCTGACGGGTGGCAAGTATGGCCCTGGTGGTGGGGGCCCCCTTGGAAGCTCTGATGGTGGGGGCCCCGGGGCTGAAGCCCCGCCTGCCCCACCTATAATCCGGCCCTGCCCGCAGATGCTGCCCATGGGATCTCTCTGCCTGTGCGGTGGCTTTCTATCCACCTCGGTGGGCTGTTGTCTTCAGTCGGGACTTGGTTGGGAAAGGACCTATAGTAGACCGCAATCTGTTAATTAACTCAGTCCAGTGGATTCTGGACCTCGTTTCAGGGTCTGAGTACCACCCCTGTGTGCTCCGGTTTATGAGTCGGTTCCCCGGGTCGGTACCGGTGGGCCACTACCTTGTCCTGGTCCACCACGGTTCCACCGAGCCGTCTTCCCAGCTCCTGCAGGCTAAGGCCACCGTTTGTCTCCTAGCCAAAGGTGCCCGGGCTCCAACCCCGACACCTGTCAGGCTGCTCTAGACCTGAGCACAGGCCTGCTTCCACTCTCTCTCACTCCTGTCACTAATCTGACTACTCGTTTTCCCACCGCAGGCTCTCCGAACACTTTGGAGGGCGTGACCAACCGCCTGGCTCATCAAGCACTGAGGGAGGTGACTAGGTTTTAATGGTTGGCTGATGACACCTTTTTGGAGGACAGGTGTTGTGTGGGGGTCTATCTGTGACTACCTGGCTAGTCCAGGGCGTCACACTATTGCTACCTACACCGGATGTCTGCTACAATACAAGCTGCCGCAAGTATCCACACCAGCCGCCGCTGCCTTACCCATCCATCCTGGACAAATCCATTACTCTGCCAGGTGCTGCAGCCGCTTCTACCAGAGACTGTACTGTGTCCATGGGCATAACAATTTATATAGGGTTCGGGGTCCAGGGTCAAGTCCGGCTCTTGAACCCTACGAACCTGGACTTCCATAGGTCCGCTTATCTCCATACATGATGCTATCACTGTAGAATTGGATCTACATACATTAAAAATGTATTTATTTGTGAAAGTCGTCAAAAATAATATGGTATGATTATTTGTTATCATGTCATCATCTTATCTGTCAGATATCCTTGAAGATACCCTGAAATTGCCAACTTGCTGCAAACTTATGAAATCGCCATACTGTCTTGAAGATTTTAAAGATACTACTTATGTTGCCATCATATAAATCCACCAGTCACTGCTATATATCTATAGGACTATGTAAGGTCCTCAGCAACAACTAATTAGAAGCTGTAACTGATGTAGAATTAGAAAATAAAAAGTCTCACCTAAATTTAGTAAAAATGCAGTTAAAGCAGCAGGCAAAGTGTATGTTACATATCCTTACTAATATCTATCTATCTATATATATATATATATATATATATATATATATATACTGTGTGTATATATATAAATATACTGTGTATATATATATATATATATATATATATATATATATACATGTATATATATATATATATATATATATATATATATATACTGTGTGTATATATATATATATATATATACATTGATTGCAAACATCATTTGTCATTTTGCACACCTAAAAAGATAATTTTCCTAACAAATGCATTTAAGACCATGTTTCAAAAACGTTAGTGCACCTCCATGAAAATTTAAGAGCAAATCTAAAATTTATACTTCAATATTCAGCAGGAGCCCCCATACATCTCACTCACACATATTAAAAAAGTTTATACTCACCTATTCCTGATCCCTGGCATCGTGGCCTCTGTCTACTCTTCCATAGTGGCCTGCAGAGGTGGTGCGATGCAATGATGTAATTGCGCTGCCCTCGTTGGCATACTAATGTCTTCTAAACTGCAGGCCTGTAACGATCTGCTTCTTAGGAAACGGACAGTGATAGAGGTCGGATATTTTGCAATCACAGTATCGGCGGCAACTTGACATCGACACAGTTTAATGTGGCGCTCACATGAGTTCCGGTGCACCAATAAAGAAGTTTGAAGCCGAAGCACTGGATCTTTTGCCGTTTTCAACACCCCTGCTGGCGGGCCCCATTTATGTCTGGCTCGGGGGCACACAGGGGTATTGACTGGTCTCCCAGACCGATGCTGGATAGAAGATAGATAGATAAATAGATAGAAGAATAGATAGATATAGATAGATAGAATCATAGATAGATAGATATGCAAAGAAAAAAAACAAAAAGCCAGTTACCTTCCCTTCATGTTGATCACAATTAATCCAGGGAGTTCCGCAAGGAAAGGGTGGAAGAAACTTTTATTTAGTCCATATTAAAAAACTGTATTCAGGTCATGTTTGAGCAATAAAAATATAAACAAGGGTGGAGGTGTAATGCTAACACATGGATTTCGCGTTTCAGCAACAAGTGTTCGGCTTCATCATGGTCCTGTCATGCCCCGTCCTGTGCCGTCCCCAAGCGCTGTGACTCTGGTTCCCGCTGGCCATGGAGACCGGGGGCGTCTCCGCAGCATCCCCAGGGGTGGATTGGCTTCTGTCTGTTCTGTACTTACCGTTTCCAGCGAACTGACACAGCCCATGCGCACTCCCTGCTCTCCTGCACTCATAGTGACACTGCAGAGTCCAGCATGCACTAAGGATTATGTGATCTCTGACTCCTCCCCTCCTTCTGACATCATCACAGGTCCTGTTAGTACTGAGCTGTTCTGAGTGCAATTCCCTCCTAGCCTATTGCTGAGCAGCCCTGTATACATAAAGAACCCTCCCCTTATGGGAAGTGCTTGGGCAACATTTCCTAAACTTAGGTATGTTGTCAGTGTAGGGGTCGTGCTGCGTACCTCCTTTCTGTGCCTCTTACTAAAGTGTCATTTCCTATCCTTAGATTTACTCGTGTTTGCTGTTCCTCTGAAACCACTGCTTCTTTGTTGCCAAAAGGACCCGTAAGCTGTGCCTTCTCCTTGGTGTCAAGCTTCACTTATGGTTCCACGTCCACAGAGCCAGGTTGTATCAGCTGTGCTGCATCCGGAGGAGCTACTTCCACAGAACTTTCACGTTTGCCGTGTTTTCGTACATTGTGCTGTGCCACTATCTGGGCACACTAACCAGAGACTTTGCTTTTTCCCGGTGAGTTGTAACCACTGTCTCGAAGATCGTGCATTTAGGCCCCCTGGGGCTGGACCGGACAGCTCCTGTATAGGGGTTTGCTCCCAGTTGCTCCTCCAGGGGAGTCAGGTGCATGGTTCGGTGGAGCTGTACCGACCCGGGTTTGGCTGGCCGCCGAGCCGCTCGGATCCGGGCTCATTGGTGGGTGGCTCGAGCGCCTCCGGACCCGGGGTCACATTGCTCTGAAGGGAGGCTGGCGCTACATGAGGGGTTTCGGTGGGGGAGGTTCACGGCCGGGGCCGTGGTGTTTAGGGATTTAAGTTTGTGACGCCACCCATGGGTTGTGGTGAGTGTGGACACCACCGCTGCCGTTAACTAGGCTCCCGGGGATGGTGTTGTGCAGCCTGGGGTTGACCCTCCGTGGGCAGGGGGTGAGGGTCCCGGGGCCCGGTGGTTGCGAGGTGCGGGCGTGTTAGTGCGGTGTGGTGCGGTGCGCGGCCCGATGGCACTGTTGTACTCACTATGACAGATACACCAGAGTCTCTGGTAAACCAAAAGGATGGTGGTCGGTGCCCGCAGCCGGCTGCGTCTGGTCCCCCACCCGGTCCGGTGGTTCCCGCCTTTCTCCTGCATCTCGTTTTGTAGATTTTAACTGCCTATGCTTCAGTGACGGTAGTGCGCTCCCCGGCTTTGTGTGTGCCGGGAGAGCCCATTTACCCGCAGACGCTGGCCCGTGGGATCTCTCTGCCTGATCGGTGGCTTTCTATCCCCCTCGTTGGGCTGTTGTCTTCAGTCGGGACTTGGGTGGGTAAGAATCTAAGGTCCAGACCTCAATCAGTGAATTTGACTCAGTCCAGTGGTTTCTGGGCCTCGTTCTGGGTCTGAGTACCCCTCTGGTTGATCCCTCGTTTCGGTACCGGCAGGCCACTACCCTGTGCCGGTCCCTTACGGTTCCACCAGCCGTCTTCCCAGCTCCTGCAGGCGGCAACCACCGTCTGCCTCCTGGCCACAGGGTATCTGGGCTACGACCCAGATCCCTGACAGACGTTTTCTCTTTACTACTCCTCTCCTCTCCTCCCTAACTTCATCTGCTGTGTTTTCCCGCCTCAGGCTAGCCAAACTCCTCGTTGGGCGTGGCCAACTGCCTGGCTCCGCCCCCTGGTGTGAACGTCAAGACCTGAGAGGGGTGACTCAGGGTTTTTAGGTTGGCTGCTGTTACCTTTTTTTATGGGACTGGTGTTTGTGCAAGGGCCTGTCTGTGACTACCTGGCTAGTCCACGGCGTCACTTTGCCTCTCACGGTCACTCTCGCACTCCTTTCCTGTTTAAGGATTATCAAAAAACCTTGTCTATTGCTCACCATATACGCTTTTCTGTGTCCTGCTTGTGGTCAGCTCTTCTGTGTCCTGCTTAAGGTCTAGTGGGTTCACACGTCCACACTCACCGCACTGCGGCGAGCGTAATAGGTCCAAAGATTTTGGAAAATCCTCTACTCTCCCCTCCTCTACTCTTCCTCAGTTAAAACATTAGTATTGTTGTTTCTAAATGATTCTGAACTTGTTTTCTTTGCATTATTTGAGGTCTGAAAGTCTTATTCCCAGTGCCTTCTGGGATAAGTGAAGAGTCACCGCGAGCTCAAGGAGAACCGGGTTTTGGCCGTTACAGCCGGAAGGAAGACTTCTGAAAACCGCGCGCCGCGCGAATTTTAGCCTGTCTTCTTCATTGTGAGCGTGAGTGAGCAAATTGTGAGCAAAAGTAAGTGTGAGTAGAATTGTTTGTATTTAGTTGTTTAATTACTTAACATTTGTTTAGTGCTATCCCCATTAGAAAATGTGCTCCACTATTGCTAATGCAATCCAGTGTACATCTTGTCTCATGTATGCAGTCCTTGAAAAGCCGTTTGAGGGTGCATACCGTTGTTCGAGATGTGCGCAAGTTGCACATTTGGAAGCCCAGATACTGGATCTAAATGAGCAGCTGGCAACTCTGAGATGCATTAGCAATATGGAAAGGGGTCTGCTGCTCACTGAGCAGCAGCTTGCTGGGTCAGATGTGAGGGAGCATCGTAGTAGGGAGCGGCAGGACGGTGAGGTAGGTAGCTGGGTGACAGTTAGAAAGGGGGGTAAAGGGAAAAGTGCTAGGAAGGCTAGTCCTGAACTGACACACCCCAATAGGTTTGCAAACTTGGCAGATGAGGGGGATGTCATTACAGGGGTAGCATTGCTGCAGCAAGGCATGACCTCTGAACGCCAGAGGAGTGTCTGCTCCAGTAAGGGGGGGAATAGGAGTGCAGGGCAGGCAAGACAGGTACTGGTAGTGGGGACTCAATTATTAGGGGGACAGATAGGGCAATCTGTCACAAAGACAGGGATCGCCGAACAGTGTGTTGTCTTCCTGGCGCTCGAGTTCGGCACATCGCTGATCGGGTTGACAGATTACTGGGAGGGGCTGGGGAGGACCCAGCGGTCATAGTACACATTGGCACAAATGACAAAGTTAGAGGTAGGTGGAAGGTCCTTAAAGATGATTTCAGGGAATTAGGTTGTAAGCTTAAAGCATGGACCTCAAAGGTGGTATTTTCGGAAATACTACCTGTGCCATGAGCCACACCAGAGAGGCAAAGAGAGATCAGGGAGGTTAACAGGTGGCTCAGGAATTGGTGTAGGAAAGAGGGTTTTGGGTTCCTGGAGAATTAGGCCGACTTTTCAGTTGGCTACAGATTCTATGCTAGGGATGGGCTGCATCTTAATGGGGAGGGTACAGCTCTGCTGGGGCAGAAAATGGCTAGAAGGTTGGAGGAGTGTTTAAACTAGGAATGGGGGGCGAGGGTATTCACTTTATAGAAGGGGAATGTAGTGCAGATAGTGACCAGGGCACAAGTAATGAAATTGGGGGTGGTACGGGGGGAAGGGTTAGGACAGTTAATACAGTAAGCAGGAATACAGGTACAGAGTCATATGTAACGTGCATGTACACTAATGCCCGAAGCCTCACAAATAAGGTGGAGGAATTAGAATTAATATTGTTGGAAGAAAATTATGATATAGTGGGGATATCAGAGACATGGCTGGATGAGAGCTATGACTGTTAATTTACAGGGTTATAGCCTATTCAGGAATGACCGTACAGATAAGCGAGGGGGAGGTGTGTGTCTATATGTAAAATCATCCTTAAAACCCATCCTGCGTGACAACATATGTGAGGGTACTGAGAATGTAGAGTCCCTATGGGTGGAGATAAGGGGGGGAGAATGAATAATAAAATACTTATAGGGGTGTGTTATAAGACGCCGAATATTATGGAAGAGGTAGAGAATCTCCTCATAAAGCAAATTGATAAAGCAGCGAGTCTCGGAGAGGTAATTATTATCTGGGACTTTAACTATCCTGATATAAATTGGGGAACAGAAACTTGCAGTTCCAGCAAAGGAAATAGATTTTTGATAACAATGAAAGATAATTACCTTTCACAAATGGTACAGGACCCCACAAGAGGGGGAGCACTACTAGACCTTGTACTAACCAATAGGCCAGACCGCATATCAAATATACAAGTTGGGGGTTACTTGGGGAATAGTGATCACAAAAGAATAAGTTTTCATGTATTCTTTAGTAAGATGTCTAGTAGAGGGGCTACAAGGACACTAAACTTCAGGAAAGCAAATTTTAAACGGTTGAGAGATGATCTTAGTTCAATAAACTGGGATGATGTACTAAGTAATAAAAGTACACAAAGCAAATGGGAGACTTTTATGAGCATCCTGAATAGGGCTTGTGCAGAAAATATACCCTATGGGAACAAACATGCTAGAAATAGGAGGAAACCCCTATGGCTAAATAGAGCTGTAAGGGAAGTAATAAAAGAAAAACAGAAAGCCTTAAAAGAATTAAAGAGGGTAGGTAGTGATGAGGCATTATATAATTATAGAAAATTAAATAAAATATGTAAAAAGCAAATTAAGTTAGCTAAGTTTGAGACAGAGAGACTCATTGCGAGAGAAAGTAAAAATAATCCTAAAATATTCTTTAACTACATAAACAGTAAAAAACTGAAAAGCGATAGTGTTGGCCCCCTTAAAAATAGTCTTGGTGAAATGGTGGAAGGGGATGAGGGTAAAGCCAACCTGCTGAATGACTTTTTTTCTACGGTTTTTATACAAGAAAATGCCATGGCAGATGACATGACCAGTGATACCATAAATTCACCCTTGAATATTACCTGCTTAACCCAGCAGGAAGTACGCCGCCGCCTCGAAATCACTAAGGTTGACAAATCTCCGGGCCCAGATGGCATACACCCCAGAGTACTACAGGAATTGAGTTCTGTGATAGATAGACCATTATTTTTAATCTTCTCAGATTCCTTAATAACAGGGTCGGTACCGCAGGACTGGCGCATAGCAAATGTGGTGCCAATATTCAAAAAGGGGACAAAAACTGAGCCGGGAAATTATAGGCCGGTAAGTTTAACCTCTACGGTTGGTAAAATCCTTGAGGGTTTCTTGAGGGATGCTATACTGGAGTATCTCAAGAAAAATAACCTTATGACAGAGTATCAACATTGGTTTATGAGGGATCGATCCTGTCAAACTAATTTGATCAGCTTCTATGAAGAAGTAAGTTCAAGCGTGGACCAGGGAAATGCAGTGGATGTTGTGTATATGGACTTTTCAAAAGCTTCTGATACGGTGCCACACAAAAGGTTGGTACATAAAATGAGAATAATGGGGATAGGGGAAAATATGTGTAACTGGGTTAAAAACTGGCTCAGTGATAGGAAACAAAGAGTGGTTATTAATGGTACGTACTCGGACTGGGTCTCAGTTCATAGTGGGGTACCACAGGGGTCAGTATTGGGCCCGCTTCTTTTCAACATATTTATAAATGACCTTGTTGGGGGCATGCGGAGCAGAATTTCAATATTTGCAGATGATACTAAACTCTGCAGGGTAATCAATACAGAGGAGGATAATTTTATATTACAGGGAGATTTATGTAAATTGGAGGATTGGGCTGAGAAGTGGCAATTGAAGTTTAATGTAGATAAATGTAAGGTCATGCACTTGGGTAGAGGAAATAACATTTATGATTATGTACTTAATTGTAGAACACTGGGTAAAACAGACACAGAAAAAGACTTGGGTGTATGGGTGGATGGTAAACTGAAGTGGACAGTGTCAGGCAACTGCTGCCAGGGCTAATAAAATAATGGGATGTATTAAAAGAGGTATAAGTGTTCATGAAAAAAATATAGTTCTACCTCTGTACAAGTCACTAGTGCGACCGCACTTAGAATACTGTGTACAATTCTGGTCACCGATATATAAGAAGGACATAGCTGAACTGGAGAGGGTGCAGAGAAGAGCGACCAAGATTATTAGAGGAATGGGTGGGCTGCAATACCAAGACAGGTTATTAAACTTGGGGTTATTTAGTTTGGAAAAACGAAGGCTTAGGGGGGATCTAATCACAATGTATAAATATATGAGGGGACAGTACAGAGACCTTTCCAAAGATCTTTTTACACCTAGGCCTGCGACTGGAACACGGGGGCATCCGCTACGTCTTGAGGAAAGAAGGTTTAATCATAATCACAGACGAGGATTCTTTACTGTACGAGCAGTGAGACTATGGAACTCTCTGCCGCATGATGTTGTAATGAGTGATTCACTACTAACATTTAAGCAGAGCCTGGACGCCTTTCTTGAAAAATTTAATATTACCAGTTATGTATATTAGATTTTATGACAGGGTATTGATCCAGGGAACTAGTCTGATTGCCGGATGTGGAGTCAGGAAGGAAATTTTTTCCCCATTGGAACTTGTTTGCCACATTGGGGTTTTTTTTCCTTCCTCTGGATCTACATGTTAGGCTACGGGTTGAACTAGATGGACTTAGAGTCTCCCTTCAACCTTAAAAACTATGATACTATGATACTATGAAAGCAATGCATTTTTTTGTTATTTTAGCCAGTTCTCACTTTCAGAAAATAAAAACAAAATTTTTTGCTTGGAAATTCGGAGATATGTTGTCAATAGTTTATAGAAAAAAAGAACAATATATATTTCACTCAAAAATATACCTAAAGAGAAAAATGAGAAAATCGACAATTTTGTAGTGGTCTCTTAATTTTGCCAGAGCTGTATATAAAACATAGTGTATATTGCAGTGCTTGTCATATTTATAAGGGGTTGCAAAAGTAGTTATTGTCAGGGGATAACCAGGGACCAGGGCTCCTAATCTGGTCCTTAGTCTACGGAGACCCTAGCTGTTCCTAATCCCAGAGATACGTCTGATGGGGATGATGTCTGGGCCTCCTTCCTAGCCCTGCTACTGTACAGCCCTTATATAATCCCCTCTCTCCCTCACCCCAGGAAAGGGTCAGGGCAGGAGTGGTAGAACCCACATATATGGACAAACAGGAATAAACTCCACATCAATTGCACACACAAAGGATTACAATCACCAGCAGGACTAGAATACAACAGCACACGGACCTGTGAATCCAAAGCTATCGTCGGCATGGGAAAATAGATTCCTCTGTCTTAAAAAGGTGAGGAGTAGCTGTGTTAGGTCATCCCACAACATGTGATCCCAAAGGTAAGTGTGTCGCCCCCGTGCCAGCAGCCGGCACTGCTCGGGTCTGGGCCTTCAGGGATGGTTGCTCGAGGATCTCCGGACCCGGTGGTCTCGCGGACACCCCGAATAAATGGAGGGACGTAGATGTATGGGCTAGGCTGTATTAAGTTTGTGAAGCCACCCACGGTGTGTGGTGAGTTGGGACACCACCGCTGCTGTTATGGGGCACCCAGGGGAGATGTAGTGGCAGCTAGATGTTAACCCCTCCGTGGGTATGGATAGTTGCCCCGGGACCCAGTGTTTGGTGCAGGGTTTGGCGACGGCAAGGGGATGCTGGATTACTCACAGTCAATGAATCACACGAGTCTTTGGTAAACCAAGGTGCTGGTGGCTGGCGCCGCTGCCGGTTGCATTCGGGTCCCCCCGGGCTGGTGGTCTCTATCCTTTTCCTCTGCACTGTTTTATGTAAGGTGGACTTCCTAGTCTGGAATTCAGGAGTCCGTTCCCGGCTGGATGTGGCCTGAGAAGCCGTGCCCGCAGACGCTGGCCCGTGGGATCTATGGGCCCTGGCGGTGACCTCCTATCCCTATCGGTGGGCTGTTGTCTTCTATGAGGGACTTTGGGTGGAACAGGACCTCTAGTCCTGGCCTCAATCGGTTAATTAACCAGGCTGCTGGTTTCCGGTCCTGGCTTCAAGGTCCGAGTACCCCCTTTGTGCTCCTGTTTCCGGGTCGGTTTCCCATGTCGGTACCGGTGGGCTACAACCCTGTTCCAGTCCACCTCGGTTCTGCCGAGCCGTCTTCCCGTCTCCTGCTGACGGAGACTACCGTCTGCCTCCTAGCCAAAGGCACCAGGGCTCCAACCCTGGCACCGTTCAATTCGAACTTCCTCTGCTGGAGATACACTTAGCTCCAGCCCACACTCCTCTCCACTTGAACTACAAACCTAATCTACTTGCTAACTAACTACTGCTTGTTTTCCTGCCCCGGGCTATCTAGACCCCTGGGTGGGCGTTTCCAACCGCCTGGTCACACCCACTGGTGTGTCTATCTTTCCCTAAGGGTGGTGACAAGGATTTCAGGTCAGCTGTGTGTTTCCTAGGTGAGGGATGGTGTTGTGCGGGGGCCTATCTGTGACTACCTGGTTTTGCCAGGGCGTCACATTCCCCCTTGGTTTAATACAGACCATCCACGGGCCGTCCGACCACCAACATTTATTGAACTGAACTGAAAAAGATGAAAAGGGTAAAACAGATTACAAGTATACTAGCATATTTACATCGAAGTACATTTGGTTTCTTCCCTTACGGGAGGCACTTTTCTTTAACGTTGCACATATAAAACCGGGACGGGATGGACTGGGTCCTTCTCACCTCACCCACACAAAACCACCTGCCCCCTGGTGCCACCGCTAAGCAATGGTGCGCACCCCTTGCCCAAGTCCAGGACAGATCCGGGTGTTGCCTGTACGGGCCGGGTAAAAAGTTCTTTACCCGGCAGTCTTTTCAAGGGCCCCACGTTCAGGGGACCCCTGACCCAGAGGTTAGTCACCGGTTTTGCTGGTGACAGAGCCTTGACTGACTCTACCGCAGGCCCTTCCTCCAATCAGTCTCTCCAGAGACTGCGGCAGGTGAGAAGGTTGGTGAGGGACTATTTACAAGACCCAATAGTTTATGGGTTGGCCTGCAAGTTCACGGCCATTGTCTTTTTAATTGTAAACTGGGAACATTAGATGGTCCCAACGGGGGACTTAAACTGGAGGTTAGAGATGAGCGAACCGGTCGTGGTTCGGCTCGAGGTCGGTTCGCCGAACGGAGGTCCCGTTTGAGTTCGGTTCGTCGAACGTTCGACTAACCAAACTCGAACCAATAGGCTATAATGGGAGGCAATCACAAACACATAAAAATGCATGATAAATGTACACAAACAGTTAATAAACATTGCCATAACACTTACCGGTCCCCGCGATCCCTCCTGCACTCTGTCTCCTGCAGCTATTCCATCCGATGATCGCTGAATCCTCCCGGTGACCATCACTTCCAGCAGTGATGCAGGACCTATCGTGACGTCAAAATAGCCATGTGACCAGTCACGTGGCTATTATCTCATTGGCTACAGACTGGTCACATCACTATGACGCGTCATGTAGGACCTGTCATTGCACTCTCTGGTACACGGTGCACATATGTGTATCGCCGTGTACCGGCGACATGCTCTAGCACACGGTCGACTCCCCGTTCCGTTAGGGACCGGCTGACACAGCCGGTCATTAACGGAGATCACCGTTGCCATAGCAACGCAGTTAGCGGTGACGTCACCGCTAACCGCGGCTCCGAGAGCACCGTTGCTATGGTAACGCGTCTGTCAGCGTTACCGCTGTTACCGCTGACAGCCAGCAGCACTGATCTCACACGGAGTGAAGGCTGCACGCTGCTTCCTGATTGTAGTGAGGATTGTAGTGAGGATGAGGTGCCCCAGCTCATCAAATGATGAGCTGGGGCACCTCATCCTCACTACAATCCTCACTACTACTACACTAGTGAGGATTGTAGTGAGGATGAGGTGCCCCAGCTCATCAAGTGATGAGCTGGGGCACCTCATCCTCACTACAATCCTCACTACTACTACACTAGTGAGGATTGTAGTGAGGATGAGGTGCCCCAGCTCATCAAGTGATGAGCTGGGGCACCTCATCCTCACTACAATCCTCACTACAATCCTGAAGTGCAGTTTCTTCAAATTCATTTAAAGGCACTTGGAACGCTGAAATTGCTGCTTATAATTTAAGCCTCTATTAAAAACCTTTTTGCTTATGGATTGAAAAAAACTCTCCAGGTATCTGAAAAATCATATTGCAGTGATATTTTCAATTGGCATTAAATATCATATGCCTTGAAGCATCACTTAAACTATACTAGATTTAATAATTGCTCTACTACCAGCCGGGGTACTGCAACCAGACACCTGGTATCTGTTTGCTGCACTATCAATTACTTATTCTTTATTTTTACTTTTATTTTTATTTCTACCATATGTGGTTTATTCTTCTTTCTTTTTCCTTGTTCTATTGTGTGAATTGTTTTGAATAAATTTGTGTCTAAAACAAGGATAGCAATAAAAAGTATAAAATATTAATAAAAAAACCTCTTATCAGCGCTGGTTTATTGGGGATTTATTGGGCTGACAGGGGGTAATAAAGATGGAGTCTCTAATGTGTCTTTGTATTTATTTCTATTAAAGTATTTTTTCTCTGTGTGGTGTCTTTTTTTTAACCCTTTATTGGAGATTCTTAATGGCCGGGTCAAACGTGCCTGACATTAAGAATCTCTGGCTTAATACTGGCTAGTAAAACAAAGCCAGTATTAACTCATGATTACCCAACAAGCCACCCGGCTCCAGGGCTGTTGGAAGAGTTGGATACAGCGCCAGATGATGGCGCTTCTATGAGAGCGCCATTTTCTAGGACGGCTGCGGACTGCAATTCGCAGCAGAGGCGCCCAGAAACCTCGGGCTAACCTGTGCCGCGGATTCCAATCCCCAGCTGCCTAGTTGTACCTGGCTGGACACAAAAATGTGGCGAAGCCCACGTCATTTGTTTTTTAATTATTTCATGAAATAAGTGAAATATTTTAAAAAAACGGGCTTCCCTATATTTTTGGTTCCCAGCCGGGTACAAATAGGCAACTCTGGGTTGGAGGCAGGCCGTGGCTGCCTGCTGTACCTGGCTAGCATACAAAAATATGGTGAAGCCCACGTCATTTTTTTGGTGGACAAAAATCTTCTGCATACAGTCCTGGATGGAGTATGCTGAGCCTTGTAGTTCTGTTAAATACTTGAACAAAATGCACATCTCCATTTTTATGCTCTCTTCACATAGAATTGCCACTCCATGATAGCATTAGAAAATCAGACAGAACCGGAGTGTTTATAGGCAAAATACAAAAGTTTTTATTGAAGTTAATTTACATCACATTTAAAAGATGAAACATACAGTTAAAAGTTAGTGCTGAAAAAAAGGGGGAAAGAACACCCATGAAAAGTGAGACTACAGGGCAAGCTCATATATCTATCAAAGGTATAGGGTTTTTTTTGGCCATACCTGCTCAAGTAGTGAGCTAAACATAAAGGAAAATATCCAGAGCCTTATGCCAAACACTTACCCATTATGATTGAGCTTTGCACCTGCGTCTCACAGTTCAGAAGGACCCAACCGACGTACGTTTCGCATAGTACATTTACAGCTTCCTCAGGGCGGGTTCACGATCTCAAATCCCAAACCGGAACTTATATATACATAAAAACATGTTCCCATTGGTTGTCCCACATGTCCGTCAAGAAGGATCGCAATATCGGCGCATGCGCCTCACGGACGAGACGTCCACTTCCGCCCAGCCCGGCAATACATAGAGGGGAGGTACCCGGAAATCCAGGTTACCATGGACGCCTGTACGTCACTACCCTCATCATAGATGCGCCGGGCAGGGCGGAGGGACGAATCGTACCCATGACGCGCACGCGCACCACGATCCCTCAGAGCATGAAAGGAAGTACTGCAGACCGATACGTATATACCGTTAACTCTGCATATACCAGTAAAGAATTAACAGGAACATGTCTCGTAACCATAGCATGGAGAGATGAAGGCATCAGATTCATATAGAGTATACACATATGTTAAACACAAAGGTAAAAGAGAGATTTGTTATAGGAAAGAATACACCGATTTCTGATTCTCTTCAATTGATGGTAGTCAGGTGTTACTTTCATATTTTCTTCCATATTTTATATCACTCTTATTCTTCCCTTTGTTCTCATATTATTATCTCCTCCTTTCATACTCAATACCATTCCATGTCTTAAGCCACACTATAGATCCTATAGGTCAGAATTGAGAAAGAATGGTTTTAGAAAACAAATAGCACAAGAATTAAAAAAGACAAACATTTAAAAATACAATTAAAAAAGATATCCTCTTAACACGGGAAAAGGTCTTATAACATAAATCATAGGAATTCAGAAAAGGAGGATTTTATTAACCTCCTATTTTCATAAAAATGGTGCAAAATTGACTGCTTCATTCAGTCCAATGGGGGCAATGGTATCTAACAGAATGATCCATCGCATTTCTTTCTGCGCCAACAATTTTTTAACATTCCCCCCTCTTATTCCTAAATGGATCACATCTATCCCTCTTGCCATAAATGTCTTCGGATCACATGAGTGAAATTGCCTAAAGTGGCGAGGGATAGTTTTCAGTGTTGTAATATCGGTTGCTGTCTTTGCCGCCACAATGTCCCTCACATGCTCTCTAATCCTTATTCTCAGTTCTCTCGATGTTAAACCAATGTAGATCTTATCACAGCCACAAGTGGCGTAGTATATTACATTGGTGGTATCACATGAGATATGTTCCCTAATGGAATAAGTTTTTGTACCATCACTGGTCACAAACTCTGAGCAGCGAGAGACATTGGGGCAGGAAAGACAGCGACCACACGGGAAACAGCCATGAACCGGACCAGGTAATCCAAAAATATATTCTTTTTGTGGGGCAACATAATGGCTTTTCACCAAAATATCTCTCAAGTTTCTGCAACGCCTGGCAGTCATCATAGGCACATCTGGCAAGAATGATTTAATAGAGGGATCCGATTGGAGGACATGCCAATATTTTTTAAAAATTTGTTTCATGTCACTCCACTTCTCATTAAATGTTGAAATGAATCTGATGTTTTGAGATTCATTCTGCACTGCCCTTTTAGTTCGTCCACCTCCCTCACGCAATAACTCATCACGGGGAGCTATGTTTGCTCGTTGGTATGCCCTCTTAACACAGCGATCACTATAGCCCCTTGCCTTAAATCTCATCCTTAGATCATTTGCTTGGTCATGAAAAGAATCTTCCCGGGAACAGATCCGCTTGATCCTAAGGTACTGTCCAACCGGGATAGCCGAAATAGTTGAGTTGGTATGTGCTGAGGTGGCATGGAGCAATGAGTTCACAGACGTCGGCTTCCTGAAAACATCCGTCTGTAGAGCCATCGCCCCATCCACAGAAATTCTAATATCTAGAAAATCAATTTCACTTGCACTATGGCAAAAAGTCAATTTGATGTTATATATGTTGTCATTAAGCTGGTCCCCGAACCTCTCAAGCTCAGATGGTGTACCATGCCATATTATGAAGAGGTCATCAATGTATCTGACCCACAGCTGTGTCAAGGGGGCGGCCCATGCGCCCCCGCCTTCGAACAAGCCTCTCTCCCAGTACCCAAGAAAGAGGCCCGCGTACGAAGGCGCACAGGCCGCGCCCATGGCGGTCCCCCGCCTCTGTAGATAATATCTGTCTTTAAAGACAAACAGGTTGTGGGTCAGCACATATTCAAGAAGCTCGAGGACCAACTCGCAGACACGACTATCCCAGTTGCTGACACTCAAAAAGAATCGGACTGCCCTCAAACCATCATCATGCCGAATACACGTATATAGTGATTCGACATCAGCCACCACCAAAAGGGTCTCAGAGTCCACATGGATCCCGTCAATTCTCTTCAATACCTCAGTCGTGTCACGTACATAGGACGGAAGGGTCTCGACTAATGGTCTCAAATAGTATTCGATAAACTGGCAGATTGGACTGCACAGCCCCTCCATCCCTGACACGATAGGTCTTCCAGGTGGATTGACGGGATCCTTGTGGACCTTAGGCAGTAGATACAATGTTGGAATCTTGGGGTATCTAACAACCAGTCCATCAAAGACCCTCTTGGTTATGACCCCTTGTTCATAAGCATCATTAAGGATGAGATATAATTCAGCCGAGAATGAGACCAGCGGGGAGGAGTCCAGTTTCGTATATGTAACTTTATCCCGTAACTGCCTGTGGGCCTCCCTCTCATACATTTCAATCGGCCATATCACAACATTCCCGCCCTTATCGGCGGCCTTAAAGACCACGTCCTTCATATTTTGTAATTCGACAAGAGCCTTTCTTTGGACCACCGTAAGATTGTCATGTGCCCGGCGTGTGGAAATCCCACGCAGCTCGTCAGTGACAAGCTTAGTGAACACCTCCACCGCCGGGCACAGAGATAAGGGGGGGAAAGTCGTGGATTTAGGCATTATCTTAGAAGGAAACCCACCTGGCAGATCGGTAGATTGTTCATCTAATAGATCTTCAAGATCCTGGAGTGCTCGCCGCTCCGTCTCATCCTCGGCCGAAGAGGCAGAGGTTCTGGTATGTAGCTTCTTAAGAATGAGCTTGCGTGAAAAGAGGTGGACATCTTTTAATGCTGAAAAAAAGTTAAATGCATTACTAGGAGAGAATGTTAAGCCCTTGTTCAAAACCTGAATCTGGGCGGTGGATAAATGATGTTTAGAAAGATTGATTACCTGCAGCTCCCCACCAGTTTTATTCTTGGTTTGAGCCTGGTTCTTATTTTTAGATGGCCGCAATCGATTATTCCAATTAATTCTCCCTGTTTCATGATTACCCCTCATGGGCATGGATCCATTTCCACCAGTTGCAGTTTCCTCCCCTGAAGTACACGAAGTCATTGATCCGGATCTGGATCGATTGAATCCAGGTCTATAATAGGGGTGTGATCTCTCCTTCTTATTACGCCATCTATACATTTTATTACTCTGTTTATCTTCCAGATCTCTCTGTAATTTTTGGATCTTCCTCCCCTGTATTTCTTTACCCCAGATATCAACCTCAGTATCAAGATCCTCATTGCACTTTTTCAAAGCAGCTGGTGTCAAGTTTTTTTCCATATTGTTATAGAGTTCAATAATTTCCACCTCTAGGGTTTTAAGGGATTCCTTATCAAGATCTATCAGAAGCTCAAGAAATTGTCTCGAGCAGGTAGTGGCGGCATTCTCCCATCTATTTTTAAATACTTCATTGTCCACCACAAAGGAAGGGAATACCTGGACTCTAAGTCCTCGGGGGATTAGCCCCATTTCCACATAGCGCTGAAGAAAAGTACAATTCCACCATGTCCTCGTCTTTTTTCTCAACAATTCCTTCATTTTGTTAAAATATTCCTTGGCCCCCGTGCCAGAAGTGTCTAAAACCAAAGTGGAATCCCCCTTCAGCATATCATTAATTTGACATAGCCACGCCTCCTCGCGGGCTTTGAAATTCATGGTATTATGAGAATGTGCTGTGAATAACACAGAAAACAACAGATATGTTAAATACTTGAACAAAATGCACATCTCCATTTTTATGCTCTCTTCACATAGAATTGCCACTCCATGATAGCATTAGAAAATCAGACAGAACCGGAGTGTTTATAGGCAAAATACAAAAGTTTTTATTGAAGTTAATTTACATCACATTTAAAAGATGAAACATACAGTTAAAAGTTAGTGCTGAAAAAAAGGGGGAAAGAACACCCATGAAAAGTGAGACTACAGGGCAAGCTCATATATCTATCAAAGGTATAGGGTTTTTTTTGGCCATACCTGCTCAAGTAGTGAGCTAAACATAAAGGAAAATATCCAGAGCCTTATGCCAAACACTTACCCATTATGATTGAGCTTTGCACCTGCGTCTCACAGTTCAGAAGGACCCAACCGACGTACGTTTCGCATAGTACATTTACAGCTTCCTCAGGGCGGGTTCACGATCTCAAATCCCAAACCGGAACTTATATATACATAAAAACATGTTCCCATTGGTTGTCCCACATGTCCGTCAAGAAGGATCGCAATATCGGCGCATGCGCCTCACGGACGAGACGTCCACTTCCGCCCAGCCCGGCAATACATAGAGGGGAGGTACCCGGAAATCCAGGTTACCATGGACGCCTGTACGTCACTACCCTCATCATAGATGCGCCGGGCAGGGCGGAGGGACGAATCGTACCCATGACGCGCACGCGCACCACGATCCCTCAGAGCATGAAAGGAAGTACTGCAGACCGATACGTATATACCGTTAACTCTGCATATACCAGTAAAGAATTAACAGGAACATGTCTCGTAACCATAGCATGGAGAGATGAAGGCATCAGATTCATATAGAGTATACACATATGTTAAACACAAAGGTAAAAGAGAGATTTGTTATAGGAAAGAATACACCGATTTCTGATTCTCTTCATACATTGATGACCTCTTCATAATATGGCATGGTACACCATCTGAGCTTGAGAGGTTCGGGGACCAGCTTAATGACAACATATATAACATCAAATTGACTTTTTGCCATAGTGCAAGTGAAATTGATTTTCTAGATATTAGAATTTCTGTGGATGGGGCGATGGCTCTACAGACGGATGTTTTCAGGAAGCCGACGTCTGTGAACTCATTGCTCCATGCCACCTCAGCACATACCAACTCAACTATTTCGGCTATCCCGGTTGGACAGTACCTTAGGATCAAGCGGATCTGTTCCCGGGAAGATTCTTTTCATGACCAAGCAAATGATCTAAGGATGAGATTTAAGGCAAGGGGCTATAGTGATCGCTGTGTTAAGAGGGCATACCAACGAGCAAACATAGCTCCCCGTGATGAGTTATTGCGTGAGGGAGGTGGACGAACTAAAAGGGCAGTGCAGAATGAATCTCAAAACATCAGATTCATTTCAACATTTAATGAGAAGTGGAGTGACATGAAACAAATTTTTAAAAAATATTGGCATGTCCTCCAATCGGATCCCTCTATTAAATCATTCTTGCCAGATGTGCCTATGATGACTGCCAGGCGTTGCAGAAACTTGAGAGATATTTTGGTGAAAAGCCATTATGTTGCCCCACAAAAAGAATATATTTTTGGATTACCTGGTCCGGTTCATGGCTGTTTCCCGTGTGGTCGCTGTCTTTCCTGCCCCAATGTCTCTCGCTGCTCAGAGTTTGTGACCAGTGATGGTACAAAAACTTATTCCATTAGGGAACATATCTCATGTGATACCACCAATGTAATATACTACGCCACTTGTGGCTGTGATAAGATCTACATTGGTTTAACATCGAGAGAACTGAGAATAAGGATTAGAGAGCATGTGAGGGACATTGTGGCGGCAAAGACAGCAACCGATATTACAACACTGAAAACTATCCCTCGCCACTTTAGGCAATTTCACTCATGTGATCCGAAGACATTTATGGCAAGAGGGATAGATGTGATCCATTTAGGAATAAGAGGGGGGAATGTTAAAAAATTGTTGGCGCAGAAAGAAATGCGATGGATCATTCTGTTAGATACCATTGCCCCCATTGGACTGAATGAAGCAGTCAATTTTGCACCATTTTTATGAAAATAGGAGGTTAATAAAATCCTCCTTTTCTGAATTCCTATGATTTATGTTATAAGACCTTTTCCCGTGTTAAGAGGATATCTTTTTTAATTGTATTTTTAAATGTTTGTCTTTTTTAATTCTTGTGCTATTTGTTTTCTAAAACCATTCTTTCTCAATTCTGACCTATAGGATCTATAGTGTGGCTTAAGACATGGAATGGTATTGAGTATGAAAGGAGGAGATAATAATATGAGAACAAAGGGAAGAATAAGAGTGATATAAAATATGGAAGAAAATATGAAAGTAACACCTGACTACCATCAATTGAAGAGAATCAGAAATCGGTGTATTCTTTCCTATAACAAATCTCTCTTTTACCTTTGTGTTTAACATATGTGTATACTCTATATGAATCTGATGCCTTCATCTCTCCATGCTATGGTTACGAGACATGTTCCTGTTAATTCTTTACTGGTATATGCAGAGTTAACGGTATATACGTATCGGTCTGCAGTACTTCCTTTCATGCTCTGAGGGATCGTGGTGCGCGTGCGCGTCATGGGTACGATTCGTCCCTCCGCCCTGCCCGGCGCATCTATGATGAGGGTAGTGACGTACAGGCGTCCATGGTAACCTGGATTTCCGGGTACCTCCCCTCTATGTATTGCCGGGCTGGGCGGAAGTGGACGTCTCGTCCGTGAGGCGCATGCGCCGATATTGCGATCCTTCTTGACGGACATGTGGGACAACCAATGGGAACATGTTTTTATGTATATATAAGTTCCGGTTTGGGATTTGAGATCGTGAACCCGCCCTGAGGAAGCTGTAAATGTACTATGCGAAACGTACGTCGGTTGGGTCCTTCTGAACTGTGAGACGCAGGTGCAAAGCTCAATCATAATGGGTAAGTGTTTGGCATAAGGCTCTGGATATTTTCCTTTATGTTTAGCTCACTACTTGAGCAGGTATGGCCAAAAAAAACCCTATACCTTTGATAGATATATGAGCTTGCCCTGTAGTCTCACTTTTCATGGGTGTTCTTTCCCCCTTTTTTTCAGCACTAACTTTTAACTGTATGTTTCATCTTTTAAATGTGATGTAAATTAACTTCAATAAAGCCTTGTAGTTCTGCAGCTGCTGTCTGCTCTTCTCCATACAGACAGACAGCAGCTGCAGAACTACAAGGCTCAGCATAATCCATCCAGGACTGTATGCAGAAGTTTTTTGCCCCCTGAAAAAATTATGTGGGCTTCGCCATATTTTTGTATGCTAGCCAGGTACAGCAGGCAGGTACGGCTGCCCCCAACCCCCAGTTGCCTATTTGTACCCGGCTGGGAACCAAAAATAAAGGGAAGCATTTTTTTTATTATATCATGAATTTCATGAAATAATTAGAAAACAAATGACGTAGGCTTCGCCCCATTTTTGTGTCCAGCCAGGTACAACTAGGCAGCTGGGGATTGGAATCCGCAGCACAGGTTGGCCTGAGCTTTCTGGGCCCCACTGCTGCGAATTGCAGTCTGCAGCCACCTCAGAAAATGGCACTTTCATAGAAGCGCCATCTTCTGGCTCTGTATCCAACTCTTCCAGCACCTGCCTGCTATACCTGGCTAGCATACAAAAATATGGCGAAGCTCACGTCCTTTTTTTGTAGTTTTTTGGCAAAAAAAATAAAAAATGCTTCCCTGGATTTTCCATTGCCAGTGAAGGTAACACCAAGCAGTGGGGGTTAGCAGCAAGTAGCTGCTTGGATTACCCTTAGCTAGCAATACAAAAAATGCAGCGGGAGCCCATATATATTTTTTTTAATTATTTATTTAAATAACTAAAAACAAAATGGGCTTCCCTGTATTTTGATTGCTGGACATCACAGTGCTGTAAAAATAAATCTTTAAAAAAAATGACGTAGCGCTCCGCGGTATTTTTGATTCTCAGCGCAGATAAAGCAGACAGCTATGGGTTGCCACCCACATCTGCCTGCCGTTACCTTGGTTGGCAATCAAAATACAGGGAAGCCCATTAATTTTTTCTATTTAAAAAACAGTTAAAAAAAAAATGACGTTGGGTCCCCCCATTTTTGATAGAAAGCTAGGGTAAAGCAGACGGCTGTAGCCTGAAAACCACAGCTGGCAGCTTTACCGTGGTTGGGGATCCAATGTGGAGGTCCCCTCAGGCTCTTTTTTTATAATTATTTTATAATTAATAATTACACAAAAAAAGTAGGGTCCCCCCAAATTGGATCACCAGCCAAGGTAAAGCGGACAGCTGTGGTCTGGTATTCTCAGGGTGGGAAGGTCCATAGTTATTGGGCCTTCACAGCCTAAAAATAGCAGGCCGCAGGCACCCCAGACGTGGCGCATCCACTAGATGCGCCAATCCTGGCGCTTCACCCCAGCTCATCCCGTGCCCTGGTGCAGTGGCAAACGGGGTAATAAATCGGGTTGATACTAGCTGTAAAGTCACCTGAGATCAAGCCCAGCAGTTTGTGATGTCATGGCGTCTATTAGATACCCAACATCATAAACTGTCAGTACTAACAAAAAAAAAATCGACAAAAGAAATTTATTTGAAAAAACAGTCCCCAAAACATTTCCTCTTTCACCAATTTATTGTAAGAAAAAAAATAAAGGGGTCCCACGACGACTCTGGACCGTCTAGAATATGGGGGGAGACACTCAGGGACCTTTTCCCCCATTTTCTAGGAGTGCGGACCCTTCATGTGAGGAGTGTGGGTGCAATGAATCTGCACTCACTCTCCCCGGGTCCACAGCAGCAGAGTCCATGTTGTAATGGTTGCTACCAAAGCTGCAATGCCCTGCTCATGAGGTAAGGGCATGCCTAATCAGGAGAAATACTGTAGAGGAAGCTCTGCTCACTGGTATATAGGTGCTCAGAGGTAATAATAGATAAAATTAGTGAGTAACCTCGGCACTCTAAATCTCCCAGACTAAGTCAGTAAGTCACAACGGATAGTAATGCAAAATCACTCTTTATTGGTCCGTATTAAGAAAAAAAAAATTTTCATAAGCATATATGTTTTTGTCCAAAACAAGTTACAAATGACGTTTTGGCCTGAGCCTTTGTCAGATTGGACTTATCTGCATGTAATCATGAAAAATGACAATAATCAGTATCACATAAGAGTGAGAGAACAATAACATAAACTCGAACAATGTAGAGGTACAATTGGGATGCAGCAAAAAAATTGCAACACAGCAAGAAATGAAACACATGATACAAATGTCATAATACAGTACAAGGACAATATAGTAATGACAAATATGGGGTCAGAGTAGGCTTAGACAGCTCTGGTACGAAAGAGATGTCAATCATAAAGTAACATGTGCAGTAGGTGTAGAGCTACACTATGCATGGCAGAGCTAATGGGTAGACCGACCATAGAAAAAGAACGGAGAAAAAGTGGAGAAAAAGTGGAGAAAAAATGGAGAGGAAGTGGAGAAAAAGTGGAGAAAAAGTGGAGAAGAAGTGGAGAAGAAGTGGAGAAAAAGTGGAGAAAAAGTGGAGAAGAAGTGGAGAAGAAGTGGAGAAGAAGTGGAGAAAAAGTGGAGAAAAAGTGGAGAAAAAGTGGAGAAGAAGTGGAGAAGAAGTGGAGAAAAAGTGGAGAAAAAGTGGAGAAAAAGTGGAGACAAAGTGGAGAAAAAGTGGAGAAAAAGTGGAGAAAAAGTGGAGAAAAAGTGGAGACAAAGTGGAGAAAAAGTGGAGAAAAAATGGAGAAAAAGTGGAGAAAAAGTGGAGAAAAAGTGGAGGAAAAGTGGAGAAAAAGTGGAGAAAAAATGGAGAAAAAGTGGAGAAGAAGTGGAGAAGAAGTGGAGAAAAAGTGGAGAAAAAATGGAGAAAAAGTGGAGAAAAAGTGGAGAAACAGTAGAGAAAAAGTGGAGAAAAAATGGAGAAAAAATGGAGAAAAAGTGGAGAAGAAGTGGAGAAAAAGTGGAGAAAAAGTGGAGAAGTGTTTGTTCATGCCAGATGGGAGATAAATAATTTTTTACCGGCACTGTCATTTACTGTAACGTGATCATCGGTGTACGGTGTATACCTGTGATCACGTGAGCGGGGACCGGAAAAACTGTCCTGAATCATGATCTCCAGGGTCTCAGCTAGCCCTGAAACCCCAGAGATTTTCTGACGCCGGGGGGCGCTATTCACTTATTTCTGCCTGCTGTTTATAAACAGCAGATCAGAATACGACTACATTAACACGACCGATCCATTTTTGCGGTCTGCAAGAAACAGTCCATTTTTTTTCACGGGTGCATCCGTGTGGCATCCGTTTCCGTTCCGTAGACGGTCCGTATGTCATCTGTTTGTCATCCGTGTGCCTTCCGTTTTTTTTGTGTACTGCAAAAAATCTGAAGGAGGGTAAATGCATAAATTTACCCAGGATCCATAGCTTCATCCTACATGAGGCGGTCACATGTTCACTCCAGTGCCATTTTCTACTGCTTTTCACAGCGTAGAGTGCTCTGGTGATTTTCTTGTGCTTGTGCACTTAATATCAGTCTTTTCTGTCATTATAATGGCAGAAAGACACATAATGTCCCACTCTCCTGCATTTTGTAATTTTGCACCCTTTGGTGCCTTTCATGTGACACTAAGGGGTGCTTAGCTTTGTATTTAGCCAAAAAAAAATGAAAAAAAAAAATGACGTAGGGTTCCCCCTAGTTTTGTAGCCAGCTAGGGTAAAGCAGACGGCTGCAGCCTGCAGACCACAGCTGGCAGCCTCACCTTGGCTGGTAATCCAAAACTGAGGGCACCCCACGCTAGAGATGAGCGAACCGGTCGCGGTTCGGCTCGAGGTTGGTTCGCCGAACGGACCTCCCGTTCGAGTTCGGTTCGTCGAACGTTCGACGAACCGAACTCGAACTGCATAGGAAACAATGGCAGGCAATCACAAACACAGAAAAACACCTAGAAAACACCCTCAAAGGTGTCCTAAAGGTGACAAACAACTCAAACACATTGGAAAGTGACAAGGACATATACTCATGCGAAAACAAAACAGCTGGACAAGGAAAAAGAGGAGGACACACAGATATAGGCATGGCACGCCCTTCTAAAATCATGTAAAACACCGCAAGGTGACTCCAAGCGGAGTCTCCATTTTTTCCAAAAATTGGGCCACACACACACCCACCCCTTCAGTGGCAGCAGTTGTGCCCCAGTTGTACACTTCACAGCTACATTTGCATCAAGCACATTCAAAAATACGCCATTCTTATCCATCCCCAGGATGACACCGGGGTAGGTAGCAAAGTCTTTGCTGACCCATGACTTGTTCATCTTGGCTTCTTTTAAAAACAATGTAAGCAAGGGTTACTCCAAGCGGAGTCTCCCTTTTTTCCAAAAATTGGGCCACACAGACACCCACCCCATCAGTGGCAGCACTTGGGCCCTAGTTGCAAACAGGATGTTTTGATTTGCATCAAGCACATTCAAAAATACGCCATTCTTATCCGTCCCCAGGATGACACCGGGGTAGGTAGCAAAGTCTTTCCTGATCCCAGCTCTGTTCATCTTGGCTTCTTTTAAAAACACATCAAGCAAGGGTTACTCCAAGCGGAGTCTCCCTTTTTTTCCAAAAATTGGGCCACACAGACACCCACCCCATCAGTGGCAGCACTTGGGCCCTAGTTGCAAACAGGATGTTTTGATTTGCATCAAGCACATTCAAAAATACGCCATTCTTATCCGTCCCCAGGATGACACCGGGGTAGGTAGCAAAGTCTTTGCTGATCCCAGCTCTGTTCATCTTGGCTTCTTTTAAAAACACATCAAGCAAGGGTTACTCCAAGCGGAGTCTCCCTTTTTTTCCAAAAATTGGGCCACACAGACACCCACCCCATCAGTGGCAGCACTTGGGCCCTAGTTGCAAACAGGATGTTTTGATTTGCATCAAGCACATTCAAAAATACGCCATTCTTATCCGTCCCCAGGATGACACCGGGGTAGGTAGCAAAGTCTTTCCTGATCCCAGCTCTGTTCATCTTGGCTTCTTTTAAAAACACATCAAGCAAGGGTTACTCCAAGCGGAGTCTCCCTTTTTTTCCAAAAATTGGGCCACACAGACACCCACCCCATCAGTGGCAGCACTTGGGCCCTAGTTGCAAACAGGATGTTTTGATTTGCATCAAGCACATTCAAAAATACGCCATTCTTATCCGTCCCCAGGATGACACCGGGGTAGGTAGCAAAGTCTTTGCTGATCCCAGCTCTGTTCATCTTGGCTTCTTTTAAAAACACATCAAGCAAGGGTTACTCCAAGCGGAGTCTCCCTTTTTTTCCAAAAATTGGGCCACACAGACACCCACCCCATCAGTGGCAGCACTTGAGCCCTAGTTGAAAACAGGATGTTTTGATTTGCATCAAGCACATTCAAAAATACGCCATTCTTATCCGTCCCCAGGATGACACCGGGGTAGGTAGCAAAGTCTTTCCTGATCCCAGCTCTGTTCATCTTGGCTTCTTTTAAAAACACATCAAGCAAGGGTTACTCCAAGCGGAGTCTCCCTTTTTTCCAAAAATTGGGCCACACAGACACCCACCCCATCAGTGGCAGCACTTGGGCCCTAGTTGCAAACAGGATGTTTTGATTTGCATCAAGCACATTCAAAAATACGCCATTCTTATCCGTCCCCAGGATGACACCGGGGTAGGTAGCAAAGTCTTTCCTGATCCCAGCTCTGTTCATCTTGGCTTCTTTTAAAAACACAGCAAGCAAGGGTTACTCCAAGCGGAGTCTCCCTTTTTTTCCAAAAATTGGGCCACACAGACACCCACCCCATCAGTGGCAGCACTTGGGCCCTAGTTGAAAACAGGATGTTTTGATTTGCATCAAGCACATTCAAAAATACGCCATTCTTATCCGTCCCCAGGATGACACCGGGGTAGGTAGCAAAGTATTTCCTGATCCCAGCTCTGTTCATCTTGGCTTCTTTTAAAAACACATCAAGCAAGGGTTACTCCAAGCGGAGTCTCCCTTTTTTTCCAAAAATTGGGCCCCACACACCCAACCATTCAGTGGCAGCAGTTGTGCCCCAGTTGTACACTTCACAGCTAGATTTGCATCAAGCACATTCCAAAATACGCCATTCTTATCCGTCCCCAGGATGACACCGGGGTAGGTAGATAAAGTCTTTCCTGATCCCAGCTCTGTTCATCTTGGCTTCTTTTAAAAACACAGCAAGCAAGGGTTACTCCAAGCGGAGTCTCCCTTTTTTTCAAAAATTGGGCCACACAGACACCCACCCCATCAGTGGCAGCACTTGGGCCCTAGTT
Organism: Anomaloglossus baeobatrachus; assembly: GCF_048569485.1. Classification (NCBI taxonomy): domain Eukaryota; kingdom Metazoa; phylum Chordata; class Amphibia; order Anura; family Aromobatidae; genus Anomaloglossus; species Anomaloglossus baeobatrachus. The sequence continues at coordinate 509,073,354 of NC_134354.1, read as the reverse complement.
GCAAACAGGATGTTTTGATTTGCATCAAGCACATTCAAAAATACGCCATTCTTATCCGTCCCCAGGATGACACCGGGGTAGGTAGCAAAGTATTTCCTGATCCCAGCTCTGTTCATCTTGTCTTCTTTTAAAAACAATGTAAGCAAGGGTTACTCCAAGCGGAGTCTCCCTTTTTTTCCAAAAATTGGGCCACACAGACACCCACCCCATCAGTGGCAGCACTTGGGCCCTAGTTGCAAACAGGATGTTTTGATTTGCATCAAGCACATTCAAAAATACGCCATTCTTATCCGGACCCAGGATGACACCGGGGTAGGTAGCAAAGTCTTTGCTGATCCCAGCTCTGTTCATCTTGGCTTCTTTTAAAAACACATCAAGCAAGGGTTACTCCAAGCGGAGTCTCCCTTTTTTTCCAAAAATTGGGCCACACAGACACCCACCCCATCAGTGGCAGCACTTGGGCCCTAGTTGCAAACAGGATGTTTTGATTTGCATCAAGCACATTCAAAAATACGCCATTCTTATCCGTCCCCAGGATGACACCGGGGTAGGTAGCAAAGTCTTTCCTGATCCCAGCTCTGTTCATCTTGGCTTCTTTTAAAAACACATCAAGCAAGGGTTACTCCAAGCGGAGTCTCCCTTTTTTTCCAAAAATTGGGCCACACAGACACCCACCCCATCAGTGGCAGCACTTGGGCCCTAGTTGCAAACAGGATGTTTTGATTTGCATCAAGCACATTCAAAAATACGCCATTCTTATCCGTCCCCAGGATGACACCAGGGTAGGTAGCAAAGTCTTTGCTGATCCCAGCTCTGTTCATCTTGGCTTCTTTTAAAAACACATCAAGCAAGGGTTACTCCAAGCGGAGTCTCCCTTTTTTTCCAAAAATTGGGCCACACAGACACCCACCCCATCAGTGGCAGCACTTGGGCCCTAGTTGCAAACAGGATGTTTTGATTTGCATCAAGCACATTCAAAAATACGCCATTCTTATCCGTCCCCAGGATGACACCGGGGTAGGTAGCAAAGTCTTTGCTGATCCCAGCTCTGTTCATCTTGGCTTCTTTTAAAAACACATCAAGCAAGGGTTACTCCAAGCGGAGTCTCCCTTTTTTTCCAAAAATTGGGCCACACAGACACCCACACCATCAGTGGCAGCACTTGGGCCCTAGTTGCAAACAGGATGTTTTGATTTGCATCAAGCACATTCAAAAATACGCCATTCTTATCCGTCCCCAGGATGACACCGGGGTAGGTAGCAAAGTCTTTCCTGATCCCAGCTCTGTTCATCTTGGCTTCTTTTAAAAACACATCAAGCAAGGGTTACTCCAAGCGGAGTCTCCCTTTTTTTCCAAAAATTGGGCCACACAGACACCCACCCCATCAGTGGCAGCACTTGGGCCCTAGTTGCAAACAGGATGTTTTGATTTGCATCAAGCACATTCAAAAATACGCCATTCTTATCCGTCCCCAGGATGACACCGGGGTAGGTAGCAAAGTCTTTCCTGATCCCAGCTCTGTTCATCTTGGCTTCTTTTAAAAACACATCAAGCAAGGGTTACTCCAAGCGGAGTCTCCCTTTTTTCCAAAAATTGGGCCACACAGACACCCACCCCATCAGTGGCAGCACTTGGGCCCTAGTTGCAAACAGGATGTTTTGATTTGCATCAAGCACATTCAATAATACGCCATTCTTATCCGTCCCCAGGATGACACCGGGGTAGGTAGCAAAGTCTTTCCTGATCCCAGCTCTGTTCATCTTGGCTTCTTTTAAAAACACATCAAGCAAGGGTTACTCCAAGCGGAGTCTCCCTTTTTTTCCAAAAATTGGGCCACACAGACACCCACCCCATCAGTGGCAGCACTTGGGCCCTAGTTGAAAACAGGATGTTTTGATTTGCATCAAGCACATTCAAAAATACGCCATTCTTATCCGTCCCCAGGATGACACCGGGGTAGGTAGCAAAGTATTTCCTGATCCCAGCTCTGTTCATCTTGGCTTCTTTTAAAAACACATCAAGCAAGGGTTACTCCAAGCGGAGTCTCCCTTTTTTTCCAAAAATTGGGCCCCACACACCCACCCATTCAGTGGCAGCAGTTGTGCCCCAGTTGTACACTTCACAGCTAGATTTGCATCAAGCACATTCCAAAATACGCCATTCTTATCCGTCCCCAGGATGACACCGGGGTAGGTAGATAAAGTCTTTCCTGATCCCAGCTCTGTTCATCTTGGCTTCTTTTAAAAACACAGCAAGCAAGGGTTACTCCAAGCGGAGTCTCCCTTTTTTTCCAAAAATTGGGCCACACAGACACCCACCCCATCAGTGGCAGCACTTGGGCCCTAGTTGCAAACAGGATGTTTTGATTTGCATCAAGCACATTCAAAAATACGCCATTCTTATCCGTCCCCAGGATGACACCGGGGTAGGTAGCAAAGTCTTTGCTGATCCCATCTCTGTTCATCTTGGCTTCTTTTAAAAACACATCAAGCAAGGGTTACTCCAAGCGGAGTCTCCCTTTTTTTCCAAAAATTGGGCCACACAGACACCCACCCCATCAGTGGCAGCACTTGGGCCCTAGTTGCAAACAGGATGTTTTGATTTGCATCAAGCACATTCAAAAATACGCCATTCTTATCCGTCCCCAGGATGACACCGGGGTAGGTAGCAAAGTCTTTCCTGATCCCAGCTCTGTTCATCTTGGCTTCTTTTAAAAACACATCAAGCAAGGGTTACTCCAAGCGGAGTCTCCCTTTTTTTCCAAAAATTGGGCCACACAGACACCCACCCCATCAGTGGCAGCACTTGGGCCCTAGTTGCAAACAGGATGTTTTGATTTCCATCAAGCACATTCAAAAATACGCCATTCTTATCCGTCCCCAGGATGACACCGGGGTAGGTAGCAAAGTCTTTGCTGATCCCAGCTCTGTTCATCTTGGCTTCTTTTAAAAACACATCAAGCAAGGGTTACTCCAAGCGGAGTCTCCCTTTTTTCCAAAAATTGGGCCACACAGACACCCACCCCATCAGTGGCAGCACTTGGGCCCTAGTTGCAAACAGGATGTTTTGATTTGCATCAAGCACATTCAAAAATACGCCATTCTTATCCGTCCCCAGGATGACACCGGGGTAGGTAGCAAAGTCTTTCCTGATCCCAGCTCTGTTCATCTTGGCTTCTTTTAAAAACACAGCAAGCAAGGGTTACTCCAAGCGGAGTCTCCCTTTTTTTCCAAAAATTGGGCCACACAGACACCCACCCCATCAGTGGCAGCACTTGGGCCCTAGTTGAAAACAGGATGTTTTGATTTGCATCAAGCACATTCAAAAATACGCCATTCTTATCCGTCCCCAGGATGACACCGGGGTAGGTAGCAAAGTATTTCCTGATCCCAGCTCTGTTCATCTTGTCTTCTTTTAAAAACAATGTAAGCAAGGGTTACTCCAAGCGGAGTCTCCCTTTTTTCCAAAAATTGGGCCACACAGACACCCACCCCATCAGTGGCAGCACTTGGGCCCTAGTTGCAAACAGGATGTTTTGATTTGCATCAAGCACATTCCAAATCCACAAGCATTTACTCTCCCCAGGATGACACAGGGGTAGTAAATTCCTTCTGGATCCATGACTTGTTCATTTTGATGAACGTCAGTCTGTCCACATTGTCACTGGACAGACGCGTGCGCTTATCTGTCAGCACACACCCAGCAGCACTGAATACACGTTCAGAGACAACGCTGGCAGCTGGACACGACAAAATCTCCAAGGCGTAACTGGAGAGCTCTGGCCATTTTTCTATGTTTGAAGCCCAAAAGGAGCAAGGCTCCAGTTGCACAGTCATGGCATCGATGTTCATTTGGAGATACTCCTGTATCATCCTCTCCAGCCGTTGAGTATGTGTCAGACTTGTTGTCTCTGGTGGCCTTGCAAAAGAGGGTCTAAAAAAATTATGAAAAGATTCCATAAAATTGCTGTTACCGGCACCAGATACGGTCCTACTGGTACGGGTAGACTGGTGAAGATGACGAGACCGTCCCATGTTTGTCAAGTTACAACTGGGAGATTCCCTCCCTGCACCTGCACGGTTGTTTGGTGGAAAAGCCGAGCTAAGATCGAGTAACAGCTTCTGCTGATACTCCTGCATACGTGCGTCCCTTTCTATGGCTGGAATTATGTCACAAAATTTGGACTTGTACCGGGGATCTAATAGTGTGGCAATCCAGTAGTCATCATCACTTCTAATTTTGACAATACGACTGTCATGTTGGAGGTAGTGCAACAAGAAGGCACTCATGTGTCTTGCGCAGCCATGCGGACCAAGTCCACGCTGTGTTTGTGGCATAGAGGTGCTACCCGTTCTTTCTTCCTCTGACATCTCCCCCCAACCTCTTTCAACTGAAATTTGACCAAGGTCTCCCTCATCCGCTGAGTCTTCCATGTCCATGGACAGTTCGTCCTCCATTTCTTCATGTTCTCCTGCACCTTGCTCAACATTTCGCCTGCTACTATGCGCCCTTGTCGATCCCTGTTCCCCATGGTCCCATGCCTGCTGCGTTGGTGATGATGAACGTCTGGACCTTGGTGATGTTGTTGTCCCTTGCGCATATGAATCCTCCTGTAGTTCCTCCCCTTCATGTTGTCCCACCCCCTGACTCCGAATAGTGTTTAGCGTGTGCTCCAGCATGTAAATGACTGGAATCGTCATGCTGATAATGGCATTGTCAGAGCTAAACATATTCGTCGCCATGTCGAAACTGTGCAGAAGGGTGCATAGGTCCTTGATCTGAGACCACTCCATCAGGGTGATCTGCCCCACCTCTGCATCTCGTTGGCCCAGGCTATACGTCATGACGTATTGCACCAGGGCTCTGCGGTGCTGCCACAGTCGCTGTAACATGTGGAGAGTTGAATTCCAGCGTGTCGCCACATCGAATTTCAGGCGATGAACCGGCAGGCCGAAAGACTTCTGGAGCGATGCAAGTCACTCAGCTGCGGCGCTTGAACGCCGGAAGTGAGCAGACAGTTTTCGTGCCCTGTTCAGAAGGCCATCTAGGCCGGGATAGTGTGTTAAAAATTGCTGCACGACAAGGTTCAACACGTGAGCCATACAAGGTACGTGTGTCACCTTGCCCAGGCGAAGGGCCGCACCCAGGTTTGCAGCATTGTCACACACGGCCTTACCAGGCTGCAGGTTGAGTGGAGACAACCATTTATTAAACTCGGACCGCAGAGCTGACCACAACTCCTCAGCTGTGTGACTCTTATTACCAAGACATGTCAAGCTAAAGACCGCCTGATGCCGTTGCGCTCGGCTGCCAGCATAGTAATGAGGCGTGCGTGATTCCTTCTGCGCAGTGAGAACGCTGGTGGCCTGACCAGGCAGGCTTGGGGCGGAGGTGGAGGACCCAGATGAGGTGGAGGATGCAGAAGCTGTGGCGGAACTTGGACAGACAGAGGATTGACACACAAGTCGTGGGGACGGCAAGACTTGTGCAGCAGACCCTTCACCATCTATCACCATAGTTACCCAGTGCCCAGTCAGCGACATGTAACGTCCCTGTCCATGCTTACTGGTCCAAGTATCGGTGGTGAAATGCACCCGTTGACACACAGAGTTTCTCAAGGAAGCGGTGATGTTGTGTGCGACATGCTGGTGTAGCGCGGGCACACCTTTCTTAGAGAAGTAGTGGCGACTAGGCATCTGGTACTGGGGCACAGCGACAGACATAAGCTCTCTAAAATCATGTGTGTCCACTAGGCGGAAAGGCAGCATTTCGGTAGCCAACAGCTTACAGAGGGATAGAGTCAACCTCTTAGCTTTGTCATGGGTCGGAGGAAGTGGCCTTTTATTTGACCACATCTGAGGGACAGAGATCTGGCTGCTGTGTGTAGACGGTGTTGAGTAGGGTGTCCCTGGAAAAATGCAGGTTTGTGAGGAAAGTTCAGGCGGAGACATGATGTTGCCTTCATCCATTGTTGGTGCTATCGATGTCTGAGAGAGCTGTACACACTCACTTGTTTCCCCTTCCAAACCAACTGACGACCTTACAAGCAAACTGCCTGTTGCGGTTATAGTGGTGGAAGTTTTGCGTGGAAAAACAGGTGTGACAGCTGTCCCCACAGTCCTAGAAGATGAAGAGCGCGCGGATGCACTGGAAGGGGCGGGCGGTGGATGGTTCGCTCCGCTAGCCGGCATTGCAGCACGGTGAGCTTCCCACCGGGACTTATGATATTTATTCATGTGACGATTCATGGAAGAAGTTGTCAAACTGCTGAGGTTTTGACCTCTACTAACAGAATCATGACAAATGTTACATATCACATGAGTTGGGCGATCTTTTTCGATGTGAAAAAAGGCCCAGGCTAGGCAAGGCTTAGAGGCCATGCGACCTGTTGATCCACCCCGAATAATGCTCATAGGCAGAGTGGTGGCTGAGGATGCAGTTGTAGACGTGCTACCAGTGCTCCGACTCTGTCCAGGAAGGCGCAAGGTAACTTCGTATTCGGTTGCATCCTCCTCCACCGCCTCTGTTGACCTCCTCGAGTGCCTGACTGGGGGTTGACAGTAGGTGGGATCTAGAACGTCATCATCAATTGTTGTGTTTGCACTCCCCTCCCCCTCAGACCGAGCCTCTTCTTGCCCTGACCGAATATTTAAGTTGTCATCCCAATCGGGTATCTGAGTCTCATCTTCATCAGTATGTTCCTCATTGTCTATAACCACAGGTGTTACAGTTTGTGACAAAGGGTCAACATTATGCTCAGAAACTTGGTCCTCACGGCCTGAATCTGAGTCACAAAGGTTCTGGGCATCACTGCAGACCATTTCCTGTTCTGTACTCACTGTAGCTTGGGAGCAGACCTCTGATTCCCAGGCTATAGTGTGACTGAACAGCTCTGCAGACTCAGCCATCTCAGTTCCACCATACTGTGCAGGGCTGATGGAGACTTCAGAGCTGGGAGAAATCAAGTGTGATTGGGATGACAACTCAGAGGAATGGTGTTTTTTGGATGCGGTACTTGAAGTGGCTGAGAGGGCACTTGTTGGACCACTTGAGATCCATTCAAGCATTTTCCTTTTTTGCCCATCATCTACCTTTGTTCCTCTTGTTCGTGTCCGTAATAAAGGGAGCACATCGGATTGTCCACAATAAGTAGTAGACATCTTACTTTTGCTAGTAGATGGTCTATCTTCAGCAGATGATAATGGAGCTTTGCCACCTTCCCCACTGACAAAACCTTTTTTGCCTTTTCCACCACGCCTCTTCCCCTTTCCACCAGCATCTGTCATTTTGCCACTCATGTTGATTGCGACAAGATTGTGGACTGAAAATGTGGTAGTAAAAATTGAGAGGTGGTGAAGATTGCAGTGGTGGTCTAGCTTTATTAACAGCAGAATAATAAAGAATAAATATCCCTGACAATGTAACTTAGTTATAATGAGTTGGAGTGTGCAACGCAGGCAGACGTGCTGCAAATGTCTTTGCACTAGTGGGACTATAGCAAAGTCCAATAGCCACGTATAGGATGCCACTAGGTACACTGAGTGTGTGCTAGTATAATGGCTTAGTTATAATTAGTTGGAGTGTGCAACGCAGGCAGATGCGCTCTGCAAATGTCTTGGCACTAGTGGGACTATAGCAAAGTCCAAAAGCCACGTATAGGATGCCACTAGGTACACTGAGTGTGTGCTAGTATAATGGCTTAGTTATAATTAGTTGGAGTGTGCAACGCAGGCAGACGTGCTGCAAATGTCTTGGCACTAGTGGGACTATAGCAAAGTCCAATAGCCACGTATAGGATGCCACTAGGTACACTGAGTGTTTGCTAGTATAATGGCTTAGTTATAATTAGTTGGAGTGTGCAACGCAGGCAGACGTGCTGCAAATGTCTTGGCACTAGTGGGACTATAGCAAAGTCCAATAGCCACGTATAGGATGCCACTAGGTACACTGAGTGTTTGCTAGTATAATGGCTTAGTTATAATTAGTTGGAGTGTGCAACGCAGGCAGACGTGCTGCAAATGTCTTTGCACTAGTGGGACTATAGCAAAGTCCAATAGCCACGTATAGGATGCCACTAGGTACACTGAGTGTGTGCTAGTATAATGGCTTAGTTATAATTATTGGAGTGTGCAACGCAGGCAGATGCGCTCTGCAAATGTCTTGGCACTAGTGGGGACTATAGCAAAGTCCAATAGCCACGTATAGGATGCCACTAGGTACACTGAGTGTGTGCTAGTATAATGGCTTAGTTATAATTAGTTGGAGTGTGCAACGCAGGCAGATGTGCTCTGCAAATGTCTTGGCACTAGTGGGACTATAGCAAAGTCCAATAGCCACGTATAGGATGCCACTAGGTACACTGAGTGTGTGCTAGTATAATGGCTTAGTTATAATTAGTTGGAGTGTGCAACGCAGGCAGACGTGCTGCAAATGTCTTGGCACTAGTGGGACTATAGCAAAGTCCAATAGCCACGTATAGGATGCCACTAGGTACACTGAGTGTTTGCTAGTATAATGGCTTAGTTATAATTAGTTGGAGTGTGCAACGCAGGCAGACGTGCTGCAAATGTCTTTGCACTAGTGGGACTATAGCAAAGTCCAATAGCCACGTATAGGATGCCACTAGGTACACTGAGTGTGTGCTAGTATAATGGCTTAGTTATAATTAGTTGGAGTGTGCAACGCAGGCAGATGCGCTCTGCAAATGTCTTGGCACTAGTGGGACTATAGCAAAGTCCAATAGCCACGTATAGGATGCCACTAGGTACACTGAGTGTGTGCTAGTATAATGGCTTAGTTATAATTAGTTGGAGTGTGCAACGCAGGCAGACGTGCTGCAAATGTCTTGGCACTAGTGGGACTATAGCAAAGTCCAATAGCCACGTATAGGATGCCACTAGGTACACTGAGTGTTTGCTAGTATAATGGCTTAGTTATAATTAGTTGGAGTGTGCAACGCAGGCAGACGTGCTGCAAATGTCTTGGCACTAGTGGGACTATAGCAAAGTCCAATAGCCACGTATAGGATGCCACTAGGTACACTGAGTGTGTGCTAGTATAATGGCTTAGTTATAATTAGTTGGAGTGTGCAACGCAGGCAGACGTGCTGCAAATGTCTTGGCACTAGTGGGACTATAGCAAAGTCCAATAGCCACGTATAGGATGCCACTAGGTACACTGAGTGTGTGCTAGTATAATGGCTTAGTTATAATTAGTTGGAGTGTGCAACGCAGGCAGACGTGCTGCAAATGTCTTGGCACTAGTGGGACTATAGCAAAGTCCAATAGCCACGTATAGGATGCCACTAGGTACACTGAGTGTGTGCTAGTATAATGGCTTAGTTATAATTAGTTGGAGTGTGCAACGCAGGCAGACGTGCTGCAAATGTCTTGGCACTAGTGGGACTATAGCAAAGTCCAATAGCCACGTATAGGATGCCACTAGGTACACTGAGTGTGTGCTAGTATAATGGCTTAGCTATAATTAGTTGGAGTGTGCAACGCAGGCAGATGCGCTCTGCAAATGTCTTGGCACTAGTGGGACTATAGCAAAGTCCAATAGCCACGTATAGGATGCCACTAGGTACACTGAGTGTGTGCTAGTATAATGGCTTAGTTATAATTAGTTGGAGTGTGCAACGCAGGCAGATGCGCTCTGCAAATGTCTTGGCACTAGTGGGACTATAGCAAAGTCCAATAGCCACGTATAGGATGCCACTAGGTACACTGAGTGTGTGCTAGTATAATGGCTTAGTTATAATTAGTTGGAGTGTGCAACGCAGGCAGATGCGCTGCTGCAAATGTCTTGGCACTAGTGGGACTATAGCAAAGTCCAATAGCCACGTATAGGATGCCACTAGGTACACTGAGTGTGTGCTAGTATAATGGCTTAGTTATAATTAGTTGGAGTGTGCAACGCAGGCAGACGTGCTGCAAATGTCTTGGCACTAGTGGGACTATAGCAAAGTCCAATAGCCACGTATAGGATGCCACTAGGTACACTGAGTGTTTGCTAGTATAATGGCTTAGTTATAATTAGTTGGAGTGTGCAACGCAGGCAGACGTGCTGCAAATGTCTTGGCACTAGTGGGACTATAGCAAAGTCCAATAGCCACGTATAGGATGCCACTAGGTACACTGAGTGTTTGCTAGTATAATGGCTTAGTTATAATTAGTTGGAGTGTGCAACGCAGGCAGACGTGCTGCAAATGTCTTTGCACTAGTGGGACTATAGCAAAGTCCAATAGCCACGTATAGGATGCCACTAGGTACACTGAGTGTGTGCTAGTATAATGGCTTAGTTATAATTAGTTGGAGTGTGCAACGCAGGCAGATGCGCTCTGCAAATGTCTTGGCACTAGTGGGACTATAGCAAAGTCCAATAGCCACGTATAGGATGCCACTAGGTACACTGAGTGTGTGCTAGTATAATGGCTTAGTTATAATTAGTTGGAGTGTGCAACGCAGGCAGATGCGCTCTGCAAATGTCTTGGCACTAGTGGGACTATAGCAAAGTCCAATAGCCACGTATAGGATGCCACTAGGTACACTGAGTGTGTGCTAGTATAATGGCTTAGTTATAATTAGTTGGAGTGTGCAACGCAGGCAGACGTGCTGCAAATGTCTTGGCACTAGTGGGACTATAGCAAAGTCCAATAGCCACGTATAGGATGCCACTAGGTACACTGAGTGTTTGCTAGTATAATGGCTTAGTTATAATTAGTTGGAGTGTGCAACGCAGGCAGACGTGCTGCAAATGTCTTTGCACTAGTGGGACTATAGCAAAGTCCAATAGCCACGTATAGGATGCCACTAGGTACACTGAGTGTGTGCTAGTATAATGGCTTAGTTATAATTAGTTGGAGTGTGCAACGCAGGCAGATGCGCTCTGCAAATGTCTTGGCACTAGTGGGACTATAGCAAAGTCCAATAGCCACGTATAGGATGCCACTAGGTACACTGAGTGTGTGCTAGTATAATGGCTTAGTTATAATTAGTTGGAGTGTGCAACGCAGGCAGACGTGCTGCAAATGTCTTGGCACTAGTGGGACTATAGCAAAGTCCAATAGCCACGTATAGGATGCCACTAGGTACACTGAGTGTTTGCTAGTATAATGGCTTAGTTATAATTAGTTGGAGTGTGCAACGCAGGCAGACGTGCTGCAAATGTCTTGGCACTAGTGGGACTATAGCAAAGTCCAATAGCCACGTATAGGATGCCACTAGGTACACTGAGTGTGTGCTAGTATAATGGCTTAGTTATAATTAGTTGGAGTGTGCAACGCAGGCAGACGTGCTGCAAATGTCTTGGCACTAGTGGGACTATAGCAAAGTCCAATAGCCACGTATAGGATGCCACTAGGTACACTGAGTGTTTGCTAGTATAATGGCTTAGTTATAATTAGTTGGAGTGTGCAACGCAGGCAGACGTGCTGCAAATGTCTTGGCACTAGTGGGACTATAGCAAAGTCCAATAGCCACGTATAGGATGCCACTAGGTACACTGAGTGTGTGCTAGTATAATGGCTTAGTTATAATTAGTTGGAGTGTGCAACGCAGGCAGACGTGCTGCAAATGTCTTGGCACTAGTGGGACTATAGCAAAGTCCAATAGCCACGTATAGGATGCCACTAGGTACACTGAGTGTGTGCTAGTATAATGGCTTAGCTATAATTAGTTGGAGTGTGCAACGCAGGCAGATGCGCTCTGCAAATGTCTTGGCACTAGTGGGACTATAGCAAAGTCCAATAGCCACGTATAGGATGCCACTAGGTACACTGAGTGTGTGCTAGTATAATGGCTTAGTTATAATTAGTTGGAGTGTGCAACGCAGGCAGATGCGCTCTGCAAATGTCTTGGCACTAGTGGGACTATAGCAAAGTCCAATAGCCACGTATAGGATGCCACTAGGTACACTGAGTGTGTGCTAGTATAATGGCTTAGTTATAATTAGTTGGAGTGTGCAACGCAGGCAGACGTGCTGCAAATGTCTTGGCACTAGTGGGACTATAGCAAAGTCCAATAGCCACGTATAGGATGCCACTAGGTACACTGAGTGTTTGCTAGTATAATGGCTTAGTTATAATTAGTTGGAGTGTGCAACGCAGGCAGACGTGCTGCAAATGTCTTTGCACTAGTGGGACTATAGCAAAGTCCAATAGCCACGTATAGGATGCCACTAGGTACACTGAGTGTGTGCTAGTATAATGGCTTAGTTATAATTAGTTGGAGTGTGCAACGCAGGCAGATGCGCTCTGCAAATGTCTTGGCACTAGTGGGACTATAGCAAAGTCCAATAGCCACGTATAGGATGCCACTAGGTACACTGAGTGTGTGCTAGTATAATGGCTTAGTTATAATTAGTTGGAGTGTGCAACGCAGGCAGACGTGCTGCAAATGTCTTGGCACTAGTGGGACTATAGCAAAGTCCAATAGCCACGTATAGGATGCCACTAGGTACACTGAGTGTTTGCTAGTATAATGGCTTAGTTATAATTAGTTGGAGTGTGCAACGCAGGCAGACGTGCTGCAAATGTCTTGGCACTAGTGGGACTATAGCAAAGTCCAATAGCCACGTATAGGATGCCACTAGGTACACTGAGTGTGTGCTAGTATAATGGCTTAGTTATAATTAGTTGGAGTGTGCAACGCAGGCAGACGTGCTGCAAATGTCTTGGCACTAGTGGGACTATAGCAAAGTCCAATAGCCACGTATAGGATGCCACTAGGTACACTGAGTGTTTGCTAGTATAATGGCTTAGTTATAATTAGTTGGAGTGTGCAACGCAGGCAGACGTGCTGCAAATGTCTTGGCACTAGTGGGACTATAGCAAAGTCCAATAGCCACGTATAGGATGCCACTAGGTACACTGAGTGTGTGCTAGTATAATGGCTTAGTTATAATTAGTTGGAGTGTGCAACGCAGGCAGACGTGCTGCAAATGTCTTGGCACTAGTGGGACTATAGCAAAGTCCAATAGCCACGTATAGGATGCCACTAGGTACACTGAGTGTGTGCTAGTATAATGGCTTAGCTATAATTAGTTGGAGTGTGCAACGCAGGCAGATGCGCTCTGCAAATGTCTTGGCACTAGTGGGACTATAGCAAAGTCCAATAGCCACGTATAGGATGCCACTAGGTACACTGAGTGTGTGCTAGTATAATGGCTTAGTTATAATTAGTTGGAGTGTGCAACGCAGGCAGATGCGCTCTGCAAATGTCTTGGCACTAGTGGGACTATAGCAAAGTCCAATAGCCACGTATAGGATGCCACTAGGTACACTGAGTGTGTGCTAGTATAATGGCTTAGTTATAATTAGTTGGAGTGTGCAACGCAGGCAGATGCGCTCTGCAAATGTCTTGGCACTAGTGGGACTATAGCAAAGTCCAATAGCCACGTATAGGATGCCACTAGGTACACTGAGTGTGTGCTAGTATAATGGCTTAGTTATAATTAGTTGGAGTGTGCAACGCAGGCAGACGTGCTGCAAATGTCTTTGCACTAGTGGGACTATAGCAAAGTCCAATAGCCACGTATAGGATGCCACTAGGTACACTGAGTGTGTGCTAGTATAATGGCTTAGTTATAATTAGTTGGAGTGTGCAACGCAGGCAGATGCGTTCTGCAAATGTCTTGGCACTAGTGGGACTATAGCAAAGTCCAATAGCCACGTATAGGATGCCACTAGGTACACTGAGTGTGTGCTAGTATAATGGCTTAGTTATAATTAGTTGGAGTGTGCAACGCAGGCAGACGTGCTGCAAATGTCTTGGCACTAGTGGGACTATAGCAAAGTCCAATAGCCACGTATAGGATGCCACTAGGTACACTGAGTGTGTGCTAGTATAATGGCTTAGTTATAATTAGTTGGAGTGTGCAACGCAGGCAGATGCGCTCTGCAAATGTCTTGGCACTAGTGGGACTATAGCAAAGTCCAATAGCCACGTATAGGATGCCACTAGGTACACTGAGTGTGTGCTAGTATAATGGCTTAGTTATAATTAGTTGGAGTGTGCAACGCAGGCAGACGTGCTGCAAATGTCTTGGCACTAGTGGGACTATAGCAAAGTCCAATAGCCACGTATAGGATGCCACTAGGTACACTGAGTGTTTGCTAGTATAATGGCTTAGTTATAATTAGTTGGAGTGTGCAACGCAGGCAGACGTGCTGCAAATGTCTTCGCACTAGTGGGACTATAGCAAAGTCCAATAGCCACGTATAGGATGCCACTAGGTACACTGAGTGTTTGCTAGTATAATGGCTTAGTTATAATTAGTTGGAGTGTGCAACGCAGGCAGACGTGCTGCAAATGTCTTTGCACTAGTGGGACTATAGCAAAGTCCAATAGCCACGTATAGGATGCCACTAGGTACACTGAGTGTGTGCTAGTATAATGGCTTAGTTATAATTAGTTGGAGTGTGCAACGCAGGCAGATGCGCTCTGCAAATGTCTTGGCACTAGTGGGACTATAGCAAAGTCCAATAGCCACGTATAGGATGCCACTAGGTACACTGAGTGTGTGCTAGTATAATGGCTTAGTTATAATTAGTTGGAGTGTGCAACGCAGGCAGACGTGCTGCAAATGTCTTGGCACTAGTGGGACTATAGCAAAGTCCAATAGCCACGTATAGGATGCCACTAGGTACACTGAGTGTTTGCTAGTATAATGGCTTAGTTATAATTAGTTGGAGTGTGCAACGCAGGCAGACGTGCTGCAAATGTCTTTGCACTAGTGGGACTATAGCAAAGTCCAATAGCCACGTATAGGATGCCACTAGGTACACTGAGTGTGTGCTAGTATAATGGCTTAGTTATAATTAGTTGGAGTGTGCAACGCAGGCAGATGCGCTCTGCAAATGTCTTGACACTAGTGGGACTATAGCAAAGTCCAATAGCCACGTATAGGATGCCACTAGGTACACTGAGTGTGTGCTAGTATAATGGCTTAGTTATAATTAGTTGGAGTGTGCAACGCAGGCAGACGTGCTGCAAATGTCTTGGCACTAGTGGGACTATAGCAAAGTCCAATAGCCACGTATAGGATGCCACTAGGTACACTGAGTGTTTGCTAGTATAATGGCTTAGTTATAATTAGTTGGAGTGTGCAACGCAGGCAGACGTGCTGCAAATGTCTTGGCACTAGTGGGACTATAGCAAAGTCCAATAGCCACGTATAGGATGCCACTAGGTACACTGAGTGTGTGCTAGTATAATGGCTTAGTTATAATTAGTTGGAGTGTGCAACGCAGGCAGACGTGCTGCAAATGTCTTGGCACTAGTGGGACTATAGCAAAGTCCAATAGCCACGTATAGGATGCCACTAGGTACACTGAGTGTGTGCTAGTATAATGGCTTAGTTATAATTAGTTGGAGTGTGCAACGCAGGCAGATGCGCTCTGCAAATGTCTTGGCACTAGTGGGACTATAGCAAAGTCCAATAGCCACGTATAGGATGCCACTAGGTACACTGAGTGTGTGCTAGTATAATGGCTTAGTTATAATTAGTTGGAGTGTGCAACGCAGGCAGACGTGCTGCAAATGTCTTGGCACTAGTGGGACTATAGCAAAGTCCAATAGCCACGTATAGGATGCCACTAGGTACACTGAGTGTGTGCTAGTATAATGGCTTAGTTATAATTAGTTGGAGTGTGCAACGCAGGCAGATGCGCTCTGCAAATGTCTTGGCACTAGTGGGACTATAGCAAAGTCCAATAGCCACGTATAGGATGCCACTAGGTACACTGAGTGTGTGCTAGTATAATGGCTTAGTTATAATTAGTTGGAGTGTGCAACGCAGGCAGACGTGCTGCAAATGTCTTGGCACTAGTGGGACTATAGCAAAGTCCAATAGCCACGTATAGGATGCCACTAGGTACACTGAGTGTTTGCTAGTATAATGGCTTAGTTATAATTAGTTGGAGTGTGCAACGCAGGCAGACGTGCTGCAAATGTCTTCGCACTAGTGGGACTATAGCAAAGTCCAATAGCCACGTATAGGATGCCACTAGGTACACTGAGTGTTTGCTAGTATAATGGCTTAGTTATAATTAGTTGGAGTGTGCAACGCAGGCAGACGTGCTGAAAATGTCTTTGCACTAGTGGGACTATAGCAAAGTCCAATAGCCACGTATAGGATGCCACTAGGTACACTGAGTGTGTGCTAGTATAATGGCTTAGTTATAATTAGTTGGAGTGTGCAACGCAGGCAGATGCGCTCTGCAAATGTCTTGGCACTAGTGGGACTATAGCAAAGTCCAATAGCCACGTATAGGATGCCACTAGGTACACTGAGTGTGTGCTAGTATAATGGCTTAGTTATAATTAGTTGGAGTGTGCAACGCAGGCAGACGTGCTGCAAATGTCTTGGCACTAGTGGGACTATAGCAAAGTCCAATAGCCACGTATAGGATGCCACTAGGTACACTGAGTGTTTGCTAGTATAATGGCTTAGTTATAATTAGTTGGAGTGTGCAACGCAGGCAGACGTGCTGCAAATGTCTTTGCACTAGTGGGACTATAGCAAAGTCCAATAGCCACGTATAGGATGCCACTAGGTACACTGAGTGTGTGCTAGTATAATGGCTTAGTTATAATTAGTTGGAGTGTGCAACGCAGGCAGATGCGCTCTGCAAATGTCTTGGCACTAGTGGGACTATAGCAAAGTCCAATAGCCACGTATAGGATGCCACTAGGTACACTGAGTGTGTGCTAGTATAATGGCTTAGTTATAATTAGTTGGAGTGTGCAACGCAGGCAGACGTGCTGCAAATGTCTTGGCACTAGTGGGACTATAGCAAAGTCCAATAGCCACGTATAGGATGCCACTAGGTACACTGAGTGTTGTGCTAGTATAATGGCTTAGTTATAATTAGTTGGAGTGTGCAACGCAGGCAGACGTGCTGCAAATGTCTTGGCACTAGTGGGACTATAGCAAAGTCCAATAGCCACGTATAGGATGCCACTAGGTACACTGAGTGTGTGCTAGTATAATGGCTTAGTTATAATTAGTTGGAGTGTGCAACGCAGGCAGACGTGCTGCAAATGTCTTGGCACTAGTGGGACTATAGCAAAGTCCAATAGCCACGTATAGGATGCCACTAGGTACACTGAGTGTGTGCTAGTATAATGGCTTAGTTATAATTAGTTGGAGTGTGCAACGCAGGCAGATGCGCTCTGCAAATGTCTTGGCACTAGTGGGACTATAGCAAAGTCCAATAGCCACGTATAGGATGCCACTAGGTACACTGAGTGTGTGCTAGTATAATGGCTTAGTTATAATTAGTTGGAGTGTGCAACGCAGGCAGATGCGCTCTGCAAATGTCTTGGCACTAGTGGGACTAAAGCAAAGTCCAATAGCCACGTATAGGATGCCACTAGGTACACTGAGTGTGTGCTAGTATAATGGCTTAGTTATAATTAGTTGGAGTGTGCAACGCAGGCAGACGTGCTGCAAATGTCTTTGCACTAGTGGGACTATAGCAAAGTCCAATAGCCACGTATAGGATGCCACTAGGTACACTGAGTGTGTGCTAGTATAATGGCTTAGTTATAATTAGTTGGAGTGTGCAACGCAGGCAGATGCGCTCTGCAAATGTCTTGGCACTAGTGGGACTATAGCAAAGTCCAATAGCCACGTATAGGGTGCCACTAGGTACACTGAGTGTGTGCTAGTATAATGGCTTAGTTATAATTAGTTGGAGTGTGCAACGCAGGCAGACGTGCTGCAAATGTCTTGGCACTAGTGGGACTATAGCAAAGTCCAATAGCCACGTATAGGATGCCACTAGGTACACTGAGTGTGTGCTAGTATAATGGCTTAGTTATAATTAGTTGGAGTGTGCAACGCAGGCAGATGCGCTCTGCAAATGTCTTGGCACTAGTGGGACTATAGCAAAGTCCAATAGCCACGTATAGGATGCCACTAGGTACACTGAGTGTGTGCTAGTATAATGGCTTAGTTATAATTAGTTGGAGTGTGCAACGCAGGCAGACGTGCTGCAAATGTCTTGGCACTAGTGGGACTATAGCAAAGTCCAATAGCCACGTATAGGATGCCACTAGGTACACTGAGTGTTTGCTAGTATAATGGCTTAGTTATAATTAGTTGGAGTGTGCAACGCAGGCAGACGTGCTGCAAATGTCTTCGCACTAGTGGGACTATAGCAAAGTCCAATAGCCACGTATAGGATGCCACTAGGTACACTGAGTGTTTGCTAGTATAATGGCTTAGTTATAATTAGTTGGAGTGTGCAACGCAGGCAGACGTGCTGCAAATGTCTTTGCACTAGTGGGACTATAGCAAAGTCCAATAGCCACGTATAGGATGCCACTAGGTACACTGAGTGTGTGCTAGTATAATGGCTTAGTTATAATTAGTTGGAGTGTGCAACGCAGGCAGATGCGCTCTGCAAATGTCTTGGCACTAGTGGGACTATAGCAAAGTCCAATAGCCACGTATAGGATGCCACTAGGTACACTGAGTGTGTGCTAGTATAATGGCTTAGTTATAATTAGTTGGAGTGTGCAACGCAGGCAGACGTGCTGCAAATGTCTTGGCACTAGTGGGACTATAGCAAAGTCCAATAGCCACGTATAGGATGCCACTAGGTACACTGAGTGTTTGCTAGTATAATGGCTTAGTTATAATTAGTTGGAGTGTGCAACGCAGGCAGACGTGCTGCAAATGTCTTTGCACTAGTGGGACTATAGCAAAGTCCAATAGCCACGTATAGGATGCCACTAGGTACACTGAGTGTGTGCTAGTATAATGGCTTAGTTATAATTAGTTGGAGTGTGCAACGCAGGCAGATGCGCTCTGCAAATGTCTTGGCACTAGTGGGACTATAGCAAAGTCCAATAGCCACGTATAGGATGCCACTAGGTACACTGAGTGTGTGCTAGTATAATGGCTTAGTTATAATTAGTTGGAGTGTGCAACGCAGGCAGACGTGCTGCAAATGTCTTGGCACTAGTGGGACTATAGCAAAGTCCAATAGCCACGTATAGGATGCCACTAGGTACACTGAGTGTTTGCTAGTATAATGGCTTAGTTATAATTAGTTGGAGTGTGCAACGCAGGCAGACGTGCTGCAAATGTCTTGGCACTAGTGGGACTATAGCAAAGTCCAATAGCCACGTATAGGATGCCACTAGGTACACTGAGTGTGTGCTAGTATAATGGCTTAGTTATAATTAGTTGGAGTGTGCAACGCAGGCAGACGTGCTGCAAATGTCTTGGCACTAGTGGGACTATAGCAAAGTCCAATAGCCACGTATAGGATGCCACTAGGTACACTGAGTGTGTGCTAGTATAATGGCTTAGTTATAATTAGTTGGAGTGTGCAACGCAGGCAGATGCGCTCTGCAAATGTCTTGGCACTAGTGGGACTATAGCAAAGTCCAATAGCCACGTATAGGATGCCACTAGGTACACTGAGTGTGTGCTAGTATAATGGCTTAGTTATAATTAGTTGGAGTGTGCAACGCAGGCAGATGCGCTCTGCAAATGTCTTGGCACTAGTGGGACTAAAGCAAAGTCCAATAGCCACGTATAGGATGCCACTAGGTACACTGAGTGTGTGCTAGTATAATGGCTTAGTTATAATTAGTTGGAGTGTGCAACGCAGGCAGACGTGCTGCAAATGTCTTTGCACTAGTGGGACTATAGCAAAGTCCAATAGCCACGTATAGGATGCCACTAGGTACACTGAGTGTGTGCTAGTATAATGGCTTAGTTATAATTAGTTGGAGTGTGCAACGCAGGCAGATGCGCTCTGCAAATGTCTTGGCACTAGTGGGACTATAGCAAAGTCCAATAGCCACGTATAGGGTGCCACTAGGTACACTGAGTGTGTGCTAGTATAATGGCTTAGTTATAATTAGTTGGAGTGTGCAACGCAGGCAGACGTGCTGCAAATGTCTTGGCACTAGTGGGACTATAGCAAAGTCCAATAGCCACGTATAGGATGCCACTAGGTACACTGAGTGTTTGCTAGTATAATGGCTTAGTTATAATTAGTTGGAGTGTGCAACGCAGGCAGACGTGCTGCAAATGTCTTGGCACTAGTGGGACTATAGCAAAGTCCAATAGCCACGTATAGGATGCCACTAGGTACACTGAGTGTGTGCTAGTATAATGGCTTAGTTATAATTAGTTGGAGTGTGCAACGCAGGCAGACGTGCTGCAAATGTCTTTGCACTAGTGGGACTATAGCAAAGTCCAATAGCCACGTATAGGATGCCACTAGGTACACTGAGTGTGTGCTAGTATAATGGCTTAGTTATAATTAGTTGGAGTGTGCAACGCAGGCAGACGTGCTGCAAATGTCTTGGCACTAGTGGGACTATAGCAAAGTCCAATAGCCACGTATAGGATGCCACTAGGTACACTGAGTGTGTGCTAGTATAATGGCTTAGTTATAATTAGTTGGAGTGTGCAACGCAGGCAGACGTGCTGCAAATGTCTTGGCACTAGTGGGACTATAGCAAAGTCCAATAGCCACGTATAGGATGCCACTAGGTACACTGAGTGTTTGCTAGTAAAATTGCTTAGTTTAAAAAAGTTGTAGTGTGCAATGCAGGCAGACGTGCTCTGCAAATGTCTTTGCACTAGTGGGACTATAGCAAAGTCCAATAGCCACGTATAGGATGCCACTAGGTACACTGAGTGTTTGCTAGTAAAATTGCTTAGTTTATAAAAGTTGTAGTGTGCAATGCAGGCAGACGTGCTCTGCAAATGTCTTTGCACTAGTGGGACTATAGCAAAGTCCAATAGCCACGTATAGGATGCCACTAGGTACACTGAATGTTTGCTAGTATAATGGCTTACTTAGAATGAGTTGGAGTGTGCAGAGGACAAGAGGGTACAGTGGCAGGATTGTGGTGCTCTGGGTAGAGGAATGGAAGCCTGCCTTTCTATTCCCTCCTAATGGTGAAATGCAGGGAGGAAATCCCTGACCTGGGCTACACAGACGCTGTTGCTGTTTGCAGGACCTGTCACTTATGGCTCTCTGACCCTGCCGCTTTGAGCCCTTAAAAGGACTGCTAGAATGTGCTCTCCCTAAGCTGTCTAACGCTGTGTATGCAGCGCATACAGCTGTATCGGCTATAGGACTCAGGAGGACGGAGCTGCGACACTGATGTCTGACACCAAAGACGCAGAAGGCAGATAATGGCGTTCGTGAAGAAAATGTCCGGTTTTATAATGCAGGGACATGTGACATGCAGATCCTATCACACATGCCGTTGCTTCTCTGGCTCAAAGTCCACTTAGGTGTGTGTGTGTCTGTGATTGGCTGACATGCTGGCCCGCCCCACAAGACGCGCGCGCTTAGGGAAGGAAGACAAGAAAAAAAAAAAAAAAAATGGCGATCGCCATTATAGAAACAGCAGTGATCTGAAGGCGCTGTTCACGCACACTATACACTGAAATGTGATAATAGTTTGATTCACAGAGTGACTTACACTATTACAGCAGAAACCAAGCTAGGATTTAGCTGTTTTTTGGCTGCTAGAACCGTTCTCGAACGTTTCTAGAACTATCGAGCTTTTGCAAAAAGCTCGAGTTCTAGTTCGATCTAGAACATGCCCCAAAATCACTCGAGCCGCGAACTGGAGAACCACAAACCACGAACCGCGCTCAACTCTACCCCACGCTGTTATTTTAAATTAAATAAATAATTTAAAAAAAAAAACACGTAGGGGTCCCCCCAAAATTGGATCACCAGCCAAGGTAAAGCAGACAGCTGGGGTCTGATATTCTCAGACTAGGGAGGTCCATGGTTATTGGACTCTCCCCAGCCTAAAAATAGCAGGCCGCAGCCGCCCCAGAAGATGCGCCAATCCTGGTGCTTCGCCCCAGCTCATCCCGCGCCCTGGTGCGGTGGCAAACGGGGTAATATATGGGGTTAATACCAGATGTGTAATGTCACCTGCATCAAGCCCTGGGGTTGTTGAGGTCAGGCGTCTATCAGATACACGACATCACCAACCCAGTCAGTAATAAAAAAAATAGACGACAAACACATTTTCATTTGAAAAAACACTCCCCAAAACATTCCCTCTTTAACCAATTTATTAGAAAGAAAAACAAATCCAGGGCTGGTGTAATCCAAGGGGTTGCCATGACGATCCACACTTTCCCAGTCAATGAAGAGCAGGATGTTCCCCATTGGCTGGGAGAGTAATGCAGTGACCTGAGCTAACATCAATGGGTCAGCCCAGGTCACTGCAGGGGATGACAAGTGCTGCTGTCAGCGAGGTACATTACCTGCGCTGATCTCCTGCACTGCTGACAGCACCTGTCACTGAGTTCAATGACCGCCGCCTTCACAGCCAAGTATCGCGAGAGGCCCGTGACGTCACCGCTAGTCAGTCTCGGGTCGGAAGCGAGAGAAGGTGATGTGACAAGCGGCGGCCATGGAGGACAGTGACAGTGCTGAGGTCGGGATGGCGGGACTTCATCTCCGCAGGTAAGCCGAGCGGGGCCATGTGTGCAGAGTGTGTGTGTGTACATGCTGCGGGCAGGAGGGGGCGGACTGAGCTGAGCGGGGAAGTTTGGGCTTCCTGCACGTAACTAGGATAAACATCGGGTTACTAACCAAAGCGCTTTGGTTGGATACCCGATGTTTATCTTGGTTACCAGCTTCTGGCAGGCTGCCAGCGATGGCTCCTGCACACTGTAGCTGTAAAAAGCCCTGCTTTTTGCTGCTAGAACCGTTCTCGAACGTATCTAGAACTATCGAGCTTTAGCAAAAAGCTCGAGTTCTAGTTAGATCTAGAACAGCCCCCAAAATCACTCGAGCCCCGAACTGGAGAACCTCGCTCAACTCTACTGGAAGTAGGCGGGAACCACTACCTAAACATCATAATCTGGTGATGACCTCCGTTGATTGGCATTCATTCATACTCATATTTACACAACGAACAGACATCACTCACTAGATTGCGGTCTCCCTGTACTTGAGCTGTGGCTGACCCAAGTTGGGGCGTGTGGACCTTCTGAGCCCTCTAGGTTTGCATGGGACCGGTGGGGGAGAGTGGAGTACAGACCAATCTTCGCCAACGTCAGATATGGCTGGCAGAGACCTACGGGGGCGAGGTGTAGGTGCATCCCTGGGCGCTGGTGTATTGCTGACAGGCTCTTCTGGCTCTCTATCTTCCACGGGTTGTGGGAACATGATAACGGGAACAATCACCGTTCCATTCTGCATAGGCCAATCAGCCGGAAAATCACCCATTAGAGTGTGGATCACCTCTCTCTTCTGCTCCACTTTCGGCGTAGGAGGGGAGACCTCTTCCACCATCCTCAGGGGCTCTGGCACTTCTTCAGGTGGTCCCTGGAAACAGTGGCCAAAGTCTTTCCCTGATCACGACTGACAAGATGTTTTGTGGTCTTCCCATCAAGTGGGTTGGATAACATAAAGAGTCCTTTCCCACTGGTCGTCTAGCTTGTGCGTCCTTCTTTTCCTTATCAGTACCACATATCCGGGTCCGAAGGGGGCAGCCCGGGCTCGTCTGTTAAAACCCTGCCTCTGGAAAAATATATAAATAATAAAATAAATAAATAATTTTAAAAAAGGGGTAAAGTGTCCCCACTTATTTTTGCTATACAGCTATGGTAAAGCAGACAGGTGGGGGTTGGTATTATCAGGATGGGATTAGCCATGGATATTTGCCACTCCAGCTTAAAAATACCAGCCAGCAGCTGCCCAGATTTGTCGCATCCATTACAATATAAATACACACTGTCTTAAAGCAATTCACATACTCTAAAACCTTGTTTGAATGTTTTGGTCTGAGAGCTGAAATTTTAGCCTCAGGTTAAGTCCAAGCATAATAAAGCATAATGCAAGGCATAGAGACATAAAGAAGTGCAACATGGCACAGGGAAGTAGAGCTGTCCATGAAAATAATCTCCATTGGCCTACCACCCTCACATCCTGTAGGAACCATAATAAAGTGCAAGAAAGCCACGGACCCACTTGGGGGGAGGGGCGACATGACCAAGGGGGAGGTAGGGAGTGATGGGTTAATAGGGACAGTGGTATATGCCTAATATGGCTTTGGGGGATGGTTTTAGCCGGGGAGGAAGAGGAGGAGCAGGGAAAGGGTTAGCTGGGAGAGGAAGGAGTTACCTCCTCTTCTGTTTCCGGACGCCGAACGATCTGCACGTGCACCTCCATGGCAGATCTTCAGGAGCTCCAGCGTCTGATTCAGGCAGCGGTCGCAGCGCACGGGCCCCTGGCAGTGCAGACCCACATCAGGGCTGCCGGGGTTAACCCGTCGGCGCTTGCCCCTCGTCCCCCCAGCAGCGGCGGGCGCCAGTCGCGGCCCCCCCGCAGGTATTCCCCGGGCGCGGGGGGGGGCGAGGAGGAGATGTAAGAGCCCCTCCAGGGACCCTCCGCAGAGTGCAGCGCAGCAGCAGCGTCTGGCTGCTGCAGAGGCCGGCGGGAGGAATCTTCGTTCCAGCCGCGGCGGTCGGGAGGTGGGAGTGGCCAGCACGGGGCCTGCTTCCGGTCCCGGCCTCCGGGCTGGAGTTACTGAGACTGCAGCGGCTCCAGGCCGGGAGCGCGCTCGGCGCAGGAGAGAGGCCAGCAGATCCCCCTGCAGTCGGCGGGGGGACCGCGGGGCTGCACGTGGCGGTAGGTCCGGCGCCGGGGGGGGGTCTGCGGTGCCTGACCCCGGTGCGGCTGAGAGAAGGAGTGACGGCGGGAGCCCTGCGGCAACCGCCGGGTCACTCAGTACCGCTGTGCAGCCCCCGGATGTGGCAGTCTCCCGTGGGAGCGGGAGGACTCGGCGGATGGAGGCCTGCAATAGCCCAGGAGGGCCAGAGGCGACGACGGCTGAGATCCGGAGCCGGGCGTCTGGTCGTCCGCGCCCAGAGGCCCCTTGCAGTCGGCAGGGGGGCGGGCGCAAGAGGTCGAGGCCCGGGGTGCCGGCGCGGGGGACAGGACGGTCTCCTGGGTTGTCACCCCGGGGCAAGAGATGGAGCGGGGATGACTCTGCCCACGCGGCGGCCCTGTCTGGCGGCCGTGGTGGGGGGGGTGCTGCGGCGGCGCCCCCCGGATGTCGGATGGAAGATGAGGCCAGCGGCGAGGAGGGGGAAGAGGCTTTCGGTTCGGAGGAGTCGGATGGACGACAGACGGAGGACAGCGAGGCGGCGGTCTCGGGAGACGCCGAGCGGCGGTCGGGTGAGACGGCCGCGGAGGCGGCAGGGGCTGCGCTGGCGGGGGGCTTCGGGGGGGGGGCGGCTGCGGCTACGGCAGCGCCCGCTGGTTTCGCAGTGTGGAGTCAATTGTTGGGGCTGTTGCAGGGGCTGGCGGCGGCTTCGGGAGCGGGGGGGGAGGGGGCCCAGGCGCCGGTGGCGGCGTGGGTGGGTGCAGCCGGTTTAGGGGCCTCGGCGGCGACGGGGGGTGACGGAGCGGGTGCGAGTAGAGGGGGGGGGCGAAGGGGGGAGTGAGACGGGGGGGGGGAAAGGAGAAGGAAAAGGAGAAGGAAAAGGAGAAGGAAAAGGAGAAGGAGGATGAGGTGGTGCGCTTAGATGATAGGGCTAAAAGCGAAGTTTATGTTTGTTTTGAGGGCCCGCTGGGGGCCCATTTAAAGAAGGAGGTGCGGGAAAAAATTTGGAAAGGGGAATATGTGGAGATATTTTCTCTGCTTCCCCTGGAGAAATTTAATTTGGATAGGGTTAAGCCGAGTGATTCCAAAAAGGAGAAGGACGAGGAGGAAAAGCGCCGTTATAGGCTTATTCCTCGGACTTTTGCCAACTGGCTACAGGCATTTGCGATTTTGGCGAGCGTGGTCGGGGAGAAGGAGCCGGAGCATTGTTCGGCTTTGTTCGGCTACATGGATGCGATAGGGGAGGCTTATCGAGTTTATGGCGGACTGGCGTGGCTGCGCTACGACGAGCAATTTAGGCAGCGGAAGGCATTGCGGCCAGATATGCGTTGGGACCATAAGGATATTTCCTTATGGATGCGATTGATGTCGGCACCGGCTCAGCCCTTTCGGGGGGGCGCCGGGGGTTCGGGGGGGGCCGGGTCCCCGGCAAGTTTCAAGAAAGGTTTGTGTTGGCAGTACAATGAAGGGCAGTGCAGGTTTGGAGCGGCGTGCCGTTTTAAGCATGAATGCTCCGGATGTGGGGGGGGACATAGCTTGTCCAAATGTTTTAAAAAAGGAAAAGGAAAGGCTGGTGATGGGGCTGGTAAGAGGGACGACGCCGGTGAAGGTAGAAGTGATGGTTCCGTTTTTAAATAGGTATCCGGACAAGGAGGCGGCGGCGTTGTTAAGTTCTGGTTTTTCGGATGGTTTTCATATTCCGTCGGTTGTTAATGCATCGGTTCCGCCGTATCGTAATTTGCGTTCCGCTCGGGATCACCCGGAAGTGGTGGATGAGAAGCTGGAAAGGGAGGTGGCTTTGGGCAGGATGGGCGGCCCTTATGTCGCCCCGCCGTGCGGGAATTTGGTGGTGTCACCGTTGGGGGTGGTACCAAAGAAGGAGCGGAATAAATTTCGGCTGATTCATCATTTGTCTTACCCGGAAGGGTTATCGGTGAATGATGGCATTGCGCCGGAGTTGTCGGCGGTATATTATGTGTCGTTCGATAAGGCGTTGGACCTGGTTAGGGCGGCGGGGCGGGGTGCATTGATGGCAAAGGCGGATGTGGAAGCAGCGTTTCGGTTGTTACCGGTTCATCCAGATAGTCAGCATTTGTTGGGTTGCTGGTGGGATGGCAGTTATTATGTTGATCGTTGTTTGCCAATGGGCTGTTCCATTTCGTGTTCGTACTTTGAGGCATTTAGTTCGTTTGTTGAGTGGGTGGTTCGGGACGTGTCCGGGCTTACGTCCATCATTCATTACTTGGATGATTTCCTGTGTGTCGGGCCGGCGGGTTCGATGGTTTGTGCGGGTTTGCTATTTGCGTTGCAAAAAGTTGCGGCCAGTTTCGGGATTCCTTTGGCGCCGGATAAGACGGAAGGCCCGGCGCCGGTGATGTGTTTTCTGGGAATTGAAATTGACACCATTGCTATGGAATGCAGGTTGCCGGCGGAGAAGGTCCGTGATTTGAGGTCCGCAGTGTCAGGGGTAAAAGCGGCGAAGAAGGTGCGGCTTAAGGCGGTGCAGTCTTTGCTTGGAAAATTGAATTTTGCTTGCAGAATTGTGCCAATGGGGAGAGTGTTTGCGAGGCGTTTGGCGACGGCGTCGGCCGGGGTACGGTTGCCGGCGCATTTTGTGCGGATCACAAAGGCGATCAGGGACGATTTGGAAGTATGGGATCAATTTTTGCAGCATTTCAACGGCCGGACGCTGGTGATGGAGAGGGTGGCGTCTAACGGGGCGTTGCAGCTGTTTACGGATGCGGCGGGGTCGGCCGGGTTTGGGGCTGTCTTCAGAGGTCATTGGTGTGTCGGGCAGTGGCCACAGGCGTGGCGGGAGAGCGGCTTGGTTAGGAATTTGGCTCTGTTAGAGCTATTCCCCATTGTAGTGGCAGTGGAGCTATGGGGGTCGCACTTTGCCGGAAGGAAAGTGTGTTTTCATTGTGATAACCAGGCGGTGGTGCACGCGATTAACAACTTGTCTGCTAAGTCGGAGCCGGTGGTGGTGTATTTGCGGCATTTAGTGTTGAGATGTCTGCAGTTGAATGTGCAGGTAGTGGCAAGGCACGTTCCGGGTGTTGACAACGAGGTGGCTGATGCTTTGTCTCGTTTTCAGTTCAGCAGGTTTCGGGCGCTGTTGCCGTGGGCGGACGAAGTTGGAGTGGAGTGCCCCGAGGATTTGTGGCATCTGGTGAGGCGGTGATCTCAGACTTGATTCGGAACTCGGTGACCGAGGTGACTTGGTGCCGGTATGCTAAGGTGTGGGCTGAATGGGAGGAGTTGTTGCGTCTGATGTTTGGTGGGGAAAGCGTGGATTACTTGGTGGCTTTGTTGTCATTGGTGAGTACGGATTTTTCAGCCGGGCGATCGGCATCGGCTGTGGCACATCGGGTGTCGGCAGTGGCATTTTGGTTAAAAATGAGAGGGGAGCGTGATGTTTCACAGGATTTTCGGGTTCGTCAGGCTTTGCGGGGCTTTCGCCGTGGCGTACGGGAGAGGGACAAGAGGCGCCCTGTATCGTTTGGTTTGTTGAGACGGATGGTGGGTGGCCTGAGCGGCATTTGTGAGTCTGTGTACGAGACGGTTCTATTTACAACGGCTTTCGGTCTCGCTTTTTATGGGGCGTTCCGGATAGGCGAGCTGGTGAGCCCGTCCAGGGTGACGGGTGGTGGTTTGATGTTTGAGGACGTGCAAGTGAGCAGTAGTCAGGTGGAGTGCCGGATTCGCCGGTCAAAAATGGATCAGCTGGGCCGTGGTAGATTGGTGGTGTTATATGCGGTTCCAGGAGAGGAATTGTGCCCTGTGCGTTTAGTCGAGAGATTTATGGCCGTGAGGGGAGGCTTACCTGGCCCGTTGTTGCGGCATTTGAATGGGTCGTTTTTGTCGAGGTTTCAGTTTGTGGCGGTGCTGCGGCTAAGTCTACGTAACGCGGGGGAGCGCCCGGAGGAATTCGGGTCGCATTCATTCCGAATTGGTGCAGCAACGGAGGCAGCCCGTTGGGGGCTTGGAGATGAGGTGGTAAAGCGTATTGGTAGATGGGAATCTTCTTGTTTTCGGCGGTATGTGAGACCGCAGTTGTTGTAGCATCATGGGACTTTGGTTACGTGCGGAAGGTTTGAGGAAAGGGGTGTTTTTTGATGTGTTGGTGGTTGTGCTGTTATTGGTTTTGATATTTTCGTTTTGTTTTATTTGTTATAGGGAAGTGCCTGATCTGGATCTTGGGGCACTCCTTCGTATTTTGGGGTGCCCGTCGGGCGGAGGTCCGCCCGAATGGTCGACAGCTGGGTTTGGATCGTGCGCAGGCGACTGTTCGATGGATCGGAGTTCGGGGCATGGAGTGGGGCAGGGTGGTCCCGGAATTTCGTTTCCATTGTAAAGTTGAGCGGCCCCCGGATGTGCTGGTATTGCATGTGGGGGGTAATGATCTTGGTGCCAGGGCGTCGCGGGATTTGATCCGAGACATAAAGATTGATTTACTGCAGTTGTGGAAGCGGTATCCTGGTTTGCTGGTCGTATGGTCTGACATAGTGACCAGGTTGGCATGGAGAGGGGCTCGGTCGGTGGAGAAGGTTAATAAGGCCAGGGCCCAGGTGAATAGGGTAGTGGCTAGGTTTGTGACCAGGAATGGTGGGATTGTGGTACGGCACAGGGATTTGGAGCCGGCTGATTGGCGATTTCGGAGGGGTGATGGTGTGCACCTCAACGAGGTCGGTCTGGATTTATGGGCGTTGGGTCTGCAGGATGGTGTGGAGCGTGCTTTTGGTGTGTGGCGGGTCCAGGCCACGTAAGGTGTCACGTGGTCTGTCCTGTGGCGGTGGGGGTAGGTCTGGTCCAGAGGTTTGGAAGTGATTGGTGGCTGGACCGGGAGTCATTGTCTTGGTATGGTGGCTCTCGGTTTCCGGGATGTGGCAGGCACGGGGTTCTGCCAAAGTGTGGGGGTCAATCCGTGGGTGATTGGCACCTCGTCTCTGGGTCGGTGTGTTGCGGCCGGGGACAGGGGGAGTAGTAGTAGTGGACTGGGCCTACCCCGGGGGGTATTGTAAATGTTATTGTCTATTGTTACCGTTATGTGGTTGTTTTGGGTCGCCCGTTGGACGGCGTCCCTAAGGTACTAGTCTGTAAAACAATAGGCAATAAAAAAGGCTGCTGTGGCCATTTGAACCAAGTCGCATGCAGTCCGTGTGTTTAATTTTAGAGGATAAGGGGGTTTGGTTACACAGACATCATGACCGGAGAATCCTCCCTCAGCTGGTCAAGAAAGCCACGGACCCACTTGGGGGGAGGGGCGACATGACCAAGGGGGAGGTAGGGAGTGATGGGTTAATAGGGACAGTGGTATATGCCTAATATGGCTTTGGGGGATGGTTTTAGCCGGGGAGGAAGAGGAGGAGCAGGGAAAGGGTTAGCTGGGAGAGGAAGGAGTTACCTCCTCTTCTGTTTCCGGACGCCGAACGATCCCCGCCCACCCTCCCTTTGTGTTGTCATGTGGGAGATGTTTTTGGGTAGTTGGGATACCTTTTGTCACAGTAGCGGTGGGGGTAGGTCTGGTCCAGAGGTTTGGAAGTGATTGGTGGCTGGACCGGGAGTCATTGTCTTGGTATGGTGGCTCTCGGTTTCCGGGATGTGGCAGGCACGGGGTTCTGCCAAAGTGTGGGGGTCAATCCGTGGGTGATTGGCACCTCGTCTCTGGGTCGGTGTGTTGCGGCCGGGGACAGGGGGAGTAGTAGTAGTGGACTGGGCCTACCCCGGGGGGTATTGTAAATGTTATTGTCTATTGTTACCGTTATGTGGTTGTTTTGGGTCGCCCGTTGGACGGCGTCCCTAAGGTACTAGTCTGTAAAACAATAGGCAATAAAAAAGGCTGCTGTGGCCATTTGAACCAAGTCGCATGCAGTCCGTGTGTTTAATTTTAGAGGATAAGGGGGTTTGGTTACACAGACATCATGACCGGAGAATCCTCCCTCAGCTGGTCATGAGTTTTGCTTAGTGTGTTAGTTTAAAAAATTCAAGTAGCAGCAGAAAGAACATTGTGACCTCTCAGTCTCCGCCATGCTTCCCTAAGGTAAACTAATAGTAATACACAGATATTCTGCAGTGTTATGTGTGGAGAAAGAAGATAATATACAGTGCCTACAAGTAGTATTCAACCCCCTGCAGATTTAGCAGGTTTGATAAGATGCAAATAAGTTAGAGCCTGCAAACTTCAAACAAGAGCAGGATTTATTAACAGATGCATAAATCTTACAAACCAACAAGTTATGTTGCTCAGTTAAATTTTAATAAATCTTCAACATAAAAGTGTGGGTCAATTATTATTCAACCCCTAGGTTTAATATTTTGTGGAATAACCCTTGTTTGCAATTACAGCTAATAATCGTCTTTTATAAGACCTGATCAGGCCGGCACAGGTCTCTGGAGTTATCTTGGCCCACTCCTCCATGCAGATCTTCTCCAAGTTATCTAGGTTCTTTGGGTGTCTCATGTGGACTTTAATCTTGAGCTCCTTCCACAAGTTTTCAATTTGGTTAAGGTCAGGAGACTGACTAGGCCACTGCAACACCTTGATTTTTTCCCTCTTGAACCAGGCCTTGGTTTTCTTGGCTGTGTGCTTTGGGTCATTGTCTTTTTGGAAGATGAAATGACGACCCATCTTAAGATCCTTGATGGAGGAGCAGAGGTTCTTGGCCAAAATCTCCAGGTAGGCCGTGCTATCCATCTTCCCATGGATGCGGACCAGATGGCCAGGCCCCTTGGCTGAGAAACAGCCCCACAGCATGATGCTGCCACCACCATGCTTGACTGTAGGGATGGTATTCTTGGGGTCGTATGCAGTGCCATCCAGTCTCCAAACATCATGTGTGTGGTTGGCACCAAAGATCTCGATCTTGGTCTCATCAGACCAGAGAACCTTGAACCAGTCTGTCTCAGAGTCCTCCAAGTGATCATGAGCAAACTGTAGACGAGCCTTGACAGGACGCTTTGAAAGTAAAGGTACCTTACGGGCTCGTCTGGAACGGAGACCATTGCGGTGGAGTACGTTACTTATGGTATTGACTGAAACCAATGTCCCCACTGCCATGAGATCTTCCCGGAGCTCCTTCCTTGTTGTCCTTGGGTTAGCCTTGACTCTTCGGACAAGCCTGGCCTCGGCACGGGAGGAAACTTTCAAAGGCTGTCCAGGCCGTGGAAGGCTAACAGTAGTTCCATAAGCCTTCCACTTCCGGATGATGCTCCCAACAGTGGAGACAGGTAGGCCCAACTCCTTGGAAAGGGTTTTGTACCCCTTGCCAGCCTTGTGACCCTCCACGATCTTGTCTCTGATGGCCTTCGAATGCTTCTTTGTCTTTCCCATGTTGACCATGTATGAGTGCTGTTCACAAGTTTGGGGAGGGTCTTAATTAGTCAGAAAAGGCTGGAAAAAGAGATAATTAATCCACACATGTGAAGCTCATTGTTCTTTGTGCCTGAAATACTTCTTAATACTTTAGGGAAACCAAACAGAATTCTGGTGGTTTGAGGGGTTGAATAATAAATGACCCTCTGAATAAACTTTTCTCAATTTAAAAAAAAAAAAAAGAAAGAAATAACATTCTTTTTTGCTGCAGTGCATTTCACACTTCCAGGCTGATCTACAGTCCAAATGTCCCAATGCCAAGTTAATTCCGAATGTGTAAACCTGCTAAATCTGCAGGGGGTTGAATACTACTTGTAGGCACTGTATGTTATACTACTTCCTCTACTACACTTCCACTTTCAGTTGTCTTTTCGCTCCCTTGAAAAATATAGGAATGCACTCAAAACTACACGTAAAAAAAAACGTAAACTTGTAATGTCGGGAAGTGCTATTCACAAGGTTAATCTGCAGATACAAAGCATTAAAATCCTGCTTGGCTTCCTTACTAGAAGTGCAGCTACAGGTAACAAATCAACTTATATCCTCCCAAAAAATGTTTCTTTTCAATCACAGGAGTGCGCACTAAGCGACTACGCTCACCATTCACTATGCAGTGAGTGCACTGTAACTCACTCCTTGTCGCATTGACAGCCTGCTCTGCACAAACATACTACATACATACACACACACACACACACACACACTGCATAGCATGCTGTTGTGGCGAACCTGACCTGGTCAGGCACCAGTGAGTACTGCACCCACGCTGACTCAGTACAAACAGGTAATCCTGATGGCTGGTTAGGGTGTGGACGCACAGACACAAAGTGGCTAGTTCTCACACACACCAGAGAGGGGACCCCTGGGCAGACCCAGGAGGGGGCGTGGCCTCCACATCTCAGCTAGTGGTGGGGTAGAGAAGCTGGTTGCTAGGTTGCAGTGGCAGGCACAGTGGGGAGGCAGTAGTGAGTCAGTCTGAAGCGAGGAAGCGCAGTGTGCTGTCGCAGAAGGAGGACATGTGCAGAGTCACT
Organism: Anomaloglossus baeobatrachus; assembly: GCF_048569485.1. Taxonomy (NCBI): domain Eukaryota; kingdom Metazoa; phylum Chordata; class Amphibia; order Anura; family Aromobatidae; genus Anomaloglossus; species Anomaloglossus baeobatrachus. The sequence goes on along the minus strand of NC_134354.1, from coordinate 509,040,331 downwards.
AGTCAGACCCTGCACGTGTAGTGGCTGTCGGCGGGGGAGTTCGGTTACCACACAGTCAGACTGAAAGGCACCTTAGGGAGAAGCGAGGTGACTGAGTAAGGGGACTCCTGGTAGACCAGGCCCGCACGGGGAAACAGGTCCCTAGAGCAACAAACCAAGTATTCGATCTGCTAAACCTGCTGGTGAGGGTGCTGAATGTGCCTCACCAACCTACACAGAGTCTGCCGCATCAGCAGCAATGAGGGGGCCCATAAGTGAGACGGGGCAAGAAGCCAGTTTTTTACTTGGTCCACACTTCCAGCAAACGGGCCAGAAAGGGGAGAACAGCAGTTGCAACTTCCCTGGGTGATTCCCGCAGTACTACAAGTCATTGGTCACCCCAAACAAGAAGGGCTAGGAAGGCAAGTTGACAGTCACCCCTGGATCAGCCGGAGGGATACCTGGTTCCACCTGGTTCATCATAGCATCGCCCGGGTTGTCTCACTCTACCATCAGAAAGTGAGTAAAAACCCTGAAAGACATTGCTGCTTGTGAGTGAGTTCTTCTGCGACCTGTGGTACTACACACTTACACTTGAGCCCCTGGGGCCAGCCTCACTCTCGGGAGGCCATAACACCAGGCTGTATTTACCATCAGCTCCAGGCGCTCCCTAAACTGCAGTGGCGGTCACCCCCTGACCGCAAGTACCGAGAGTGGCGTCACGATTGCTATTGAAGTTAACCTGACGTACCTGTTGCCGGAAGATTTCAAGCACGTGAAGACCCTGAGGCGACCTGCAGGTGAGAGGGTCTTCACACTGTCAATCAAATTCCCAGGGTATTATATCCATCATCACTCAGGGCTCTTTCACATGTCCGTGCAACTGGGTCTGATGTCTGATCACAATGCATAGACTGGCCACCCATCTCTCAACCCGAGCATGAAAGCTTCGCATATTTGTATGAAGCTGACACACTTGGATTGGGAAACGCTTGGCCAGTCTGTGCAATGTGATCTGACCTCAGACCTTATTACATGAATGCATGGCCAACCTTACCTATGTGCGACTAGTGTGCTCTGCACAGGCTCCAGCAGGGAGCACGCTCCCACAGCCCACAGCTCAGTCACGCAGAAAGACTGTGGCCCGCCTCAGTTGACATGACATCACCGGACATCAGAGGTCACGGAGCCCAGGGGTCACGCGGAGGGGGTGAGCAGACCGCAATAACACTGCTCACAGGCACTATTAGCAACACAAGGTATTTGAAAGAAACCTTGTTTCTCAACATAATATCAATGTGGCCAGCAATAGGTGAACCACTCCATTAATAATCCCCACCAAGCAGTGACAAGGCCCTCCCACTCGAGACAAGCCACACCCATCAGTTACCAGAGCCCATAAGTGAGGGAGGACAGGATGTGACATCACAGGAAGCAGGAGATTCTCAGCCAGAGATCATGTAACCTGAAGAGCTGCTCAGGTTACAGCAGGAATTTGCAAAGCAAAGCAAAGTATTTAGTGAAATGCTTATCTATGGCAGCAGGTTCACATGAAAGGGACATACAAACTAGTGGCCAACGCCTTTAATATTCAACAAGCCATAGATAAAGCTATTGTATACACTACAGCTTTGATTCATACAATGCACACAGTGTGTATAGTACACATTGCAAACAACGCCTGTCATTATATTTCACTTCCAGTACATACATAGAAAATGTGCATTATCACAATGAATAATAGGTGTTTGCATTTTTAATTCAATACAAAAATAAACAACGTTGTAATATATCTTATTAGAAATTTGCTTCTTTCACCTCCTCGATTGATCTTTCATTCTCATTTATTGGAAACATCTGTAAAATCTGAATTCAGCAAAGAGAGATATTCACATTACTGAGAAAAAAGAGGACGGTCGATGGCTTTGAAAATTCTATGGAGATTGAGGATCTTGAAAGGAAGTTCTAAAAGTTCTCCTGAAACAATAGTTACAGTTCTCCATAGAACTTTAAAAGCACCAACTGTCATCTCGTATCAAAGTGATGGGAAAGTCTGTATTTACTGAATATACTTTCACTTATGATATATATTACATTTTTATCAGATGTCCTATTAATGTATGAAAATTAAAATTTTAAACAATGATTACGTTTAAAGTGTTAGTAACTTAAAATAGTAAGTTATGCCCTATCCATAGAGGTCTCAGCAGTCATCAATCAGCAATTCCAACAACTGGGCTATGGGATCCGGAGAATAGGAATAGAGACCTGTGTTGAATGAGGCAGATGTATACATGCTCACCCTCTGCTCTATTCATTATCAATGAGACTGCTGGAGAAAGTCGAGTACAGTTCATGGCTATTCCCAGAGAAAATGAATGGTGCCAAGATTGAGCATGTGCACCTCCACTCCATTCAAGAGGAGGATCTGCAGAGCCATGTTGTTGGACATCCAGATTTGTGGAGAGGGCCCAGAGGTCGGACCCCAGCGATCAGTAAGTTATCCAAAATTTATGAAAGGGTGGTAACATGCTATTTGTACCGTGATTATAATCCTTATAATTATGATTGCCCCCACAATATATTATTCATATGGTCATATAGATTTATAGATCATCTTTGTAAAGCCTGCTTTACACGTTACGATTAAGCATACGATATCGTATGCGATCGTAACCGCCCCCATCGTATGTGCGGCACGTTCAATTTGTTAAACTTGTTGCACAAACGATTATTTGCTGTCACATGTACTTACCCTTCCATACGATCTCGATGTGGGCGGTGAACATCCACTTCCTGGAGTGGGAGGGACGTTCGGCGTCACATCGACGTCACACGGCAGCCGGCCAATAGAAGCGGAGGGGCGGAGATGAGCGGGATGTAAACATCCCGCCCACCTCCTTCCTTCCACATTGCCGGCGGGAGCCGCAGGACGCAGGTAAAGCGGGCTTTACACGCTACAATATATCTTACGATGTGTCAGCGGGGTCACATCGTAAGTGACGCACATCCGGCATCGTAAGTTATATTGTAGCGTGTGACAGCTACATGCGATTGCGATTGAACGTTAAAACGTTCATCGCATGCACGTCGATCAATTGCTAAAAATTGAACGTGAGGTTGTTCAATGTTCCCGAGGTACCACACATCACAGTGTGTGACACCCCGGGAACGATGAACAGATCTTACCTGCATCACGCGGCTCCCGCCAGCTATGCGGAAGAAAGGAGGTGGACGGGATGTTTACGTCCCGCTCATCTCCGGCCCTCCGCTTCTATTGGCCGGCTGCCGTGTGACGTCGATGTGACGCCGAACGTCCCTCCCACTCCAGGAAGTGGACGTTCGCCGCCCATATCGAGGTCGTATGGAAGGGTAAGTACGTGTGACAGCAAATAATCATTTGTGCAACACGTTCAACAAATTGAACGTGCCGCACATACGATGGGGGCGGTTACGATCGCATACAATATCGTATGCTTAATCGTAACATGTAAAGCAGGCTTTAAGATCTGTTCATCGTTCCCGGGGTGTCACACACTGTGATGTGTGGTACCTCGGGAACATTGAACAACCTCACGTTCAATTTTTAGCAATTGAACGACGTGCATGCGATGAACATTTTAACGTTCAATCGCAATCGCACGTAGCTGTCACACGCTACAATATAACTTACGATGCCGGATGTGCGTCACTTACGACGTGACCCCGCCGACACATCGTAAGATATATTGTAGCGTGTAAAGCCCGCTTTACTCAATTCAGAAAAAATAGATCCTTGTGGCAAGTGACCACCTCCAAAGTCGCTAACAAAAGGAGTTGTCTTCTATTTGAATTCCTTGGAGTTCTGTTGTATTGGGATTGATTCTATTGAGATAACCATAACCAGTGGATCCATTGTTCTTCTACTGGGACAGTTGGACTCTAAATAGCATGAATAATGGATGAAACACATGAGGAATCCTGCAAGCTTGATTATCAACTAATGCTGCCACCAAGTGGTATGTGATGTATTTGTTGGCATAAAATAATTGTGATCTAAGTGTTGAATTATGTCATATACTGGGTTTCCCATAGACAAGACAGAAATTTTTTTTTATTTTTTTATTTTTTGTTTGTTACTTTTACATTTTCCCCATCACTATTTCCTTCCCTTTCCCTTCCCTATTTCTCTGGTTTATTTTAGTATATGTTAGTTACTCGTGTGTATATTTATCCCCTTTCACCCCCAAAAATTCAATGAAAATATTTTGAAGAAAAGTTATTTATATATAGTCATGTGAAAAAGTTAGTACACCCCATTGTAAGGGTTTTTTTTCCTTCATTTTTAACATTTGCAAATACTCTAAGATTTCATCTTCATTCCAACAGTATATAAAAGTAATTGTGATGAAATTAAAAAAGCAAATAATAATAATATAATTTAAAAGTTTATTATTTTACAGCTATTGAAATAATGGATAATTTAAAATAATTGTAGCAAAAAATAATTCTTACAAAAATAAAAACAACCAAGTAAATAAATGAAGGCACATACAACATGCAGCATATGTGTGTCACTTATGGTTGTGGGGGAGTGATTATAGCATGCTTGTGTAATGAGAGGAGAATAAAGCTTTTCCATATATCCTCACTTCCAGTAAGCCACCCAAACATGATGCTATTTCCCTGCAGATCACCACTATAGCTCCAGGTATACAGCGTTTTAGGTGACAGGTTCCCTTTAAATTTAGTGACTGTCTTTTCACAAATCTTACCAAACCTTTGTCATATATCGCCATCTAGTGTTGAGAAGAGGAAACTGCTTCCATTCAAAAATGAATTTAACTTTTTGCATAGGTAGCAGACATTTGTGACTAATGAGGCATTAAAATAAGAAGTGGTTCCTCCAAATTTAACACAAAATGCCACTTTTACTGTTTACTGCAGTCTCAGAATAAGGCTTTGACCAAATTTGCGTATAAAAACGCCAAGTGCAATCTGATCAATTGGATTGTACTTGCACCAATGTTAAACAATGAGGCAGTGCTGATCTGTCATTTTTTTCCTCAGCCGGAGGAAAAAAACGCAGCATACTGTGTAAAACTTGCCAATGCAACTCTATGGGTGCAAAAAGAAAAACCCCAGAAAAAATTCATTTTGTATGGATACATTTCTATTTTGTAGCACAGAACACTGTAAATGATCCAGTAAATTATTGCAGAATAATAGCTGCTGATAAAAAAAACTCATACGGATGGTATATGGATGACATACGGACGGTAGATGAGAAAAAAAATGACACACACATAACACTCGCATGACTTATGGAATACCAAATGGATTTTAGTCGCTTCACTGCATGAGAATCTGAGTGAATGTCTATACACAGATGTGAACGAACTCTTATTTCACTTGCTTTCTGCATTTTGTGTCCGGACATTCACAGATGCACAGTCCGATACAAAACCCAGCCTGTATAATTTACCCCAAATGCTGTCCCCTCTCATCCCCACTCCAAAACTAATATTGCTAAATATGAGGAAGCTGCGAGACACTAAAGATTCGAATTGCAGGAGTAGAAGAATTTTGTTTTGAAAACTATTTTGCCTTTTTGCCCAAACCTATTGTATGTAATTCCAGTTAATGTTCATAAAATAATCATGTTTACCCCAAACACAGATGAAAGTAGAAAAGAGCGGCCATTGAAGCACATCCATATTTGATTGAATAAAGGAGGATAAGCATGTGACGCCCCTGGACTATCAGGTCGTCACAGGGTATTGCACAATCTGCCCTCCCATACAGTATCCACCTCCTCCTTCTTTATGGGTCCCCAATTACATGGTGTTGCCTACAACAGCTAATTAAAATCGTAGGTACACTTTGCACCACACCCACCAGACACCCCAGTGGACGGCCTGAGTGGAATAGGGTCGCCCACTTGGGGGGTTGGTTAGGGGAGATCAAGAGTGTCATGATTGTGAGTAGTAAGAAGAAGTGTGTTGGAAGTGAAGGAGAGAGGAGGTCAGGAGCTGGACTCCTTGGAAGCAATCTAGGTAGCAGACGGTTGTCTGGGCCTAGAGGAGCTGGACCCCCGGTCGCAGGGGATCGTGGAAAGAGGCATGGAACTGTCAAGGAGGATAGCCGGCGGCCTTGCACCATCACCGGGCTGGGATCAGGGCACGACAGGGTACGTGGACCCTAGGTCAGGGAGTAGCTTCAGGCAACCTGACAATTTACCCGACGAGAATGGAGCCTTCAAGATCCGCTCTTCACCCGCTCCAAAATCGGGGTACTAGCGCAATGAGGGGGATAGAACTTTCCACTGAAAACAGTCCAGAAAATCCCAAGCGTGAACCCTGAGACCAAGCTCCCACACTTAGCCATAGTGGGGAGCGGGACCCGGCAAGTTCCATACTACTGGGACCAACAGAGAAGGAAACTTAGTGCCAGGAGGCAGGTCACGGATCACCAGGCAGCACCATTGGAGACGGGACCCGAACTAGCTCCCCTCAGCGGCAGCGGTATCCAGAACTTTGGTTTATCCAGTTGTCGGTGTCAGCTTAATGGACTGAGTGAGTATGCAAGTGACCCCTTCACTTCCCATGGCACTCCCCAAACACTATCACTGAATCCCGGGGCATTCCCCCTACCCGTGGAGGGTCCTAACACCTGGCTGCCCCATTCCATCACCGCCGGGTACTCCCAACTGCAGCGGTGGTACTCAAAATTACCACAAACCATGGGTGGCGTCACAAACTCTAACACAATCCCCTGTGGAGACCCCTCGAGCCACCATGGATCTGGATCCGAGCAGCCCGGCTGCTGACACGAGGGTGGCACACCTCCTCTAAGGGCTCTATTCCACTTGCGTACAGCTTGTGATGCGAGAGCATTGGAAGCTATATGCTAATGACCCTTTGCTGCGGGTGTCAGCCCAAGGTCATGTGACTGTGATGCGATCTTGAGATCACATCACATTGCATCACTGCTACGGAGAAGATGGAGGGAGCACTTTCTCCCATCTTCTCCGTTGTCTGTCTCTGCGTGCACCGCACTGCAGTCACAGGAAAATGAAGAATACGTCACAGGAGGCAGGGGAGATACTATGGGCCACAGGGGCTGTGCTGCGGGTTCATTGCAGGTGGCTGGCTGTGCTGAGGGCTTATTGCGGGCAGTGCTGGGCGCTGTGCTGCGGGCAATGAGGCAAGGGCTGCCATTCTGAAAATGTCATTAAGGAATAACGTTTGGAACTCCATTCTATGTCTGAACTGGGTGCAAAAAACCTAAAAAACATCACTATGGGGAGATAAGGTATGCACACCAGTGACTATGGAAGGGGAATACATGGAATAGCAGAAACTGCTGTGTGAATACTGACATGAAAAATTCAATAGCTATTTGTAAGAATGAAATGTGAAAAATGGAACCTGCATTACTGCCATGAATATATGAATATCCCTAGCTTGTGTGTGTCCTCTCATGCAGTTAAAAAACTTACCGTGTATGGGACGCTGAGACCCAGGCTATATATGCGTATAATGTGGATTGGCAATAGGTGTGTATGGGGAGGGTTCACAAACGAAAAAACTACTAACATTAAGGAATAACGTTTGGAACTCCATTCTATGTCTGAACTGGGTGCAAAAAACCTAAAAAACATCACTATGGGGAGATAAGGTATGCACACCAGTGACTATGGAAGGGGAATACATGGAATAGCAGAAACTGCTGTGTGAATACTGACATGAAAAATTCAATAGCTATTTGTAAGAATGAAATGTGAAAAATGGAACCTGCATTACTGCCATGAATATATGAATATCCCTAGCTTGTGTGTGTCCTCTCATGCAGTTAAAAAACTTACCGTGTATGGGACGCTGAGACCCAGGCTATATATGCGTATAATGTGGATTGGCAATAGGTGTGTATGGGGAGGGTTCACAAACGAAAAAACTACTAACATTAAGGAATAACGTTTGGAACTCCATTCTATGTCTGAACTGGGTGCAAAAAACCTAAAAAACATCACTATGGGGAGATAAGGTATGCACACCAGTGACTATGGAAGGGGAATACATGGAATAGCAGAAACTGCTGTGTGAATACTGACATGAAAAATTCAATAGCTATTTGTAAGAATGAAATGTGAAAAATGGAACCTGCATTACTGCCATGAATATATGAATATCCCTAGCTTGTGTGTGTCCTCTCATGCAGTTAAAAAACTTACCGTGTATGGGACGCTGAGACCCAGGCTATATATGCGTATAATGTGGATTGGCAATAGGTGTGTATGGGGAGGGTTCACAAACGAAAAAACTACTAACATTAAGGAATAACGTTTGGAACTCCATTCTATGTCTGAACTGGGTGCAAAAAACCTAAAAAACATCACTATGGGGAGATAAGGTATGCACACCAGTGACTATGGAAGGGGAATACATGGAATAGCAGAAACTGCTGTGTGAATACTGACATGAAAAATTCAATAGCTATTTGTAAGAATGAAATGTGAAAAATGGAACCTGCATTACTGCCATGAATATATGAATATCCCTAGCTTGTGTGTGTCCTCTCATGCAGTTAAAAAACTTACCGTGTATGGGACGCTGAGACCCAGGCTATATATGCGTATAATGTGGATTGGCAATAGGTGTGTATGGGGAGGGTTCACAAACGAAAAAACTACTAACATTAAGGAATAACGTTTGGAACTCCATTCTATGTCTGAACTGGGTGCAAAAAACCTAAAAAACATCACTATGGGGAGATAAGGTATGCACACCAGTGACTATGGAAGGGGAATACATGGAATAGCAGAAACTGCTGTGTGAATACTGACATGAAAAATTCAATAGCTATTTGTAAGAATGAAATGTGAAAAATGGAACCTGCATTACTGCCATGAATATATGAATATCCCTAGCTTGTGTGTGTCCTCTCATGCAGTTAAAAAACTTACCGTGTATGGGACGCTGAGACCCAGGCTATATATGCGTATAATGTGGATTGGCAATAGGTGTGTATGGGGAGGGTTCACAAACGAAAAAACTACTAACATTAAGGAATAACGTTTTGAACTCCATTCTATGTCTGAACTGGGTGCAAAAAACCTAAAAAACATCACTATGGGGAGATAAGGTATGCACACCAGTGAACCCTCCCCATACACACCTATTGCCAATCCACATTATACGCATATATAGCCTGGGTCTCAGCGTCCCATACACGGTAAGTTTTTTAACTGCATGAGAGGACACACACAAGCTAGGGATATTCATATATTCATGGCAGTAATGCAGGTTCCATTTTTCACATTTCATTCTTACAAATAGCTATTGAATTTTTCATGTCAGTATTCACACAGCAGTTTCTGCTATTCCATGTATTCCCCTTCCATAGTCACTGGTGTGCATACCTTATCTCCCCATAGTGATGTTTTTTAGGTTTTTTGCACCCAGTTCAGACATAGAATGGAGTTCCAAACGTTATTCCTTAATGTTAGTAGTTTTTTCGTTTGTGAACCCTCCCCATACACACCTATTGCCAATCCACATTATACGCATATATAGCCTGGGTCTCAGCGTCCCATACACGGTAAGTTTTTTAACTGCATGAGAGGACACACACAAGCTAGGGATATTCATATATTCATGGCAGTAATGCAGGTTCCATTTTTCACATTTCATTCTTACAAATAGCTATTGAATTTTTCATGTCACTATTCACACAGCAGTTTCTGCTATTCCATGTATTCCCCTTCCATAGTCACTGGTGTGCATACCTTATCTCCCCATAGTGATGTTTTTTAGGTTTTTTGCACCCAGTTCAGACATAGAATGGAGTTCCAAACGTTATTCCTTAATGTTAGTAGTTTTTTCGTTTGTGAACCCTCCCCATACACACCTATTGCCAATCCACATTATACGCATATATAGCCTGGGTCTCAGCGTCCCATACACGGTAAGTTTTTTAACTGCATGAGAGGACACACACAAGCTAGGGATATTCATATATTCATGGCAGTAATGCAGGTTCCATTTTTCACATTTCATTCTTACAAATAGCTATTGAATTTTTCATGTCAGTATTCACACAGCAGTTTCTGCTATTCCATGTATTCCCCTTCCATAGTCACTGGTGTGCATACCTTATCTCCCCATAGTGATGTTTTTTAGGTTTTTTGCACCCAGTTCAGACATAGAATGGAGTTCCAAACGTTATTCCTTAATGTTAGTAGTTTTTTCGTTTGTGAACCCTCCCCATACACACCTATTGCCAATCCACATTATACGCATATATAGCCTGGGTCTCAGCGTCCCATACACGGTAAGTTTTTTAACTGCATGAGAGGACACACACAAGCTAGGGATATTCATATATTCATGGCAGTAATGCAGGTTCCATGTTTCACATTTCATTCTTACAAATAGCTATTGAATTTTTCATGTCAGTATTCACACAGCAGTTTCTGCTATTCCATGTATTCCCCTTCCACAGTCACTGGTGTGCATACCTTATCTCCCCATAGTGATGTTTTTTAGGTTTTTTGCACCCAGTTCAGACATAGAATGGAGTTCCAAACGTTATTCCTTAATGTTAGTAGTTTTTTCGTTTGTGAACCCTCCCCATACACACCTATTGCCAATCCACATTATACGCATATATAGCCTGGGTCTCAGCGTCCCATACACGGTAAGTTTTTTAACTGCATGAGAGGACACACACAAGCTAGGGATATTCATATATTCATGGCAGTAATGCAGGTTCCATTTTTCACATTTCATTCTTACAAATAGCTATTGAATTTTTCATGTCAGTATTCACACAGCAGTTTCTGCTATTCCATGTATTCCCCTTCCATAGTCACTGGTGTGCATACCTTATCTCCCCATAGTGATGTTTTTTAGGTTTTTTGCACCCAGTTCAGACATAGAATGGAGTTCCAAACGTTATTCCTTAATGTTAGTAGTTTTTTCGTTTGTGAACCCTCCCCATACACACCTATTGCCAATCCACATTATACGCATATATAGCCTGGGTCTCAGCGTCCCATACACGGTAAGTTTTTTAACTGCATGAGAGGACACACACAAGCTAGGGATATTCATATATTCATGGCAGTAATGCAGGTTCCATTTTTCACATTTCATTCTTACAAATAGCTATTGAATTTTTCATGTCAGTATTCACACAGCAGTTTCTGCTATTCCATGTATTCCCCTTCCATAGTCACTGGTGTGCATACCTTATCTCCCCATAATTCTGAAAATGTCGGCAGTGTGGGCTTCAAATAAGGGCATCGGAGTCAGCGCGTGCGCAGATGGCGCTATCGTCTGAGGATCTCATCTGTGCATGCGCCGCCTCCAGCCTATTGATTTCCTGCAGTGGACTTAAAGGGAACCTGTCATCAGAAATTTACCTGTAAACCTAAAAGTTTCCCCCTCTGCAGCTCCTGGGCTGCATTCTAGTTTTTGTGGCCCCTTTTATACCAAAATAAATACTTTATAAACTTCTACCTTTTCGTATGCAAATTTTGAAAATTATCCATGGGGGCGGGCTGCCTGGCATCCGTTGCTGTCCTCCTGCCGATTTACGCCGCCCCCGAACACTGAATTTCAAACCTCAGGATGCCGCCCCTGGGCGCCCGTGGTCCCGCGCATGCGCTGTGCGACTGTAGCAGTGCCGTGCACTGTGTGCACGTGTGACCGCTGGTGATGCTTTGCGTGGGCACGAGGTTATGGGCGGCGCTGTGAGTGACATCAGCAAGTGCCGCCCATAACCTCGTGACCGCACTTTCCCCTTTGCCTCCTGCGTTCTGCGCAAGCGTCTCCTCGTAACCTGTGGTGGCCTGATCCGCTCCTCCCATCTATTTCCTGCTGCAGGGCAAGATGGGAAAGGTGACGTCGGATCATTTGGCCAGCGCTTGCGCAGAACGCAGGAGGCAAAGGGGAGAGCGCGGCCACGGTATTATGGGCGGGCACTTGTGATGCATTCACAGCACCGCCCATAATATCGTGCCTGCGACCACGTCACCAGCGGTCCTCACGTGCACGGGACCTCGGGCGCAGTGGGCGGCATCCTGATCTATGAAATGAAGCAATGGGGGACGGCGTAAACCAGAAGGAGAGACAGTAACGGACGCAAGAGAGCCCGCCCCCATGGAGAATTTACAAGAATTGCAGACAAAAAAGGTACAACTTTATAAAGTGTTTATTTTGGTTTAAAAGGGGGCACAAAAAGTACAGGAACCTTGCTAGAATGCAGCCCACGAGCTGCAGAGGGGTAATCTTTTAGGTTTAAAGCAAAATTTCTGATGACAGGTTCCCTTTAAGGAAATTGGCACCCGGAGGTGGTGCGTGCGCAGATGAGATCTCAGCTTGTCATTGAGCTGAAAGCTCCATCTGCACACGTGCCAACTCTTGGAGGCAATTTTGGAAGTTCGCACCACCGACAGCTTCTGGATGCTCCTCCTGCCTCACAGTGCCCGCAGTGAGCACCGCCCTTTTCCACCACTGCCCCTGCCTCCTGTGACTTGCTCCACCATTGCTGCCAGCCCCCTTCCGGTAAGACAGCAACCGAATTATGAGATGGAACTTATATTTTCTTTTTCCCTTTTTTTCCTCTAAATTTGGAGTGTGTATTATAATCCGGTGCATCTTATAAAACAAAGAGTACAGTAGAGAAAATAAATTTGTAAATTTGCAAGAATATTTTTTCTTCACTTTTGTTGCCATTTTCCAAGACCCATAACATTTGGGATGTGGAACTGTTTGATGTTTTATTTTTTACACCCTGAACTGTCATTTTTACACATACCATTTTGGGGGTAAATATATTGTTTTGTTCACCTCTGTGACGCCCTGGACCATCAGGTCGTCACAGGGTACTGCACAAGCTGCCCTTACGTGCAGTATTCCGCCTCCCTCTTGGCTCTGGGTCCCTACTTAAGTGGTGTTGCCTCCACCAGCAAATCAAATCCTAGAGACACCCTGCACCACACCCACCTGACACACCAGTGGACGGCTTGAGTAGAATAGAGTCGCCCATCTGGGGGGTCAGGGAGGGGAGGGGAGGAGTGTAGTAGTCTGACTGTGAGTGGAGAAGGAGTTGGAAGTAGCCCTCAAGCTGAGAGGAGCTCAGAGGAGGTCGGGAGTGGTGACTCCTGAAGTAACTGCCTAGGTTGCAGATGGTGGTCTGGGCCTAGAGGAGTCGGACCCCCGGTTGCAGGGGATTGTGGTGAGGTGCTCGGACCTGTCGAGGAGGACGGCCGACAGCCTAGCCTTATCACCGGTCTGGGATCGAAGGCATGATGGGGTACATGGACCCTAGGTCAGGGATTAGCTTCAGGCAACCCGACAATTCACCTGAGGATAATGGAGCCTTTACGATCCATTCCCACCCGCTCCAGAATCGAGGCATTAGCGCAACGAGGGGGATAAGACTTTCCAACCAAACCGATCCAGAAAATCCCAAGCGTGAGCCCTGAGAGCAAGCTCCTACATTTTGCCATAGTAGGGAGCGGGGCCCGGCTAGTTCCATGCTACCGGGCCATCAAGTTGAAGTCAAACTAAGTGCCAGGAGGCCGGTAATGGATCACCAGGCAGCACCACTTGGGGACGGGACCCGGACGAGCTCCCCTCAGCGGCAGCGGTACCCAGAGACTCGGTTTACCCAGTTGTCAGTGTCTGCCTATGAACTGAGTGAGTACGAGAGCGACCCCTGCACTCCACGGCACCCCCTCACCGAGTCCCGGGGCACCCCCTACCCGTGGAGGGTTACAACACCTTGCTGCCCCTGCGCCATCATCCCCGGGTACTCCCAACGACAGCGGTGGTACTCCCAATTACCACACACCATGGGTGGCGTCACAAACTATAACTCCCCTGTAAATACCCCCTTTTCATTTGAGTGGCCGCTTGACCCTCGGGTCTGGAGAACCTCGAGCCACAGCGAACCCAGATCCGAGCAGCTCGGCTGCTTCCACGGGGGGTACACCTCTTACTGCATTAAATTACATTGTTGCGGCTGTCAAACCATAATAGCATGGCATTCTGATTTTTTTTTTTCCATTACTCTGTTTACTGATCAAATTTATTTATTTTATATTTTAATAGATCGGATACTACTGAAGTTGGCAATGCCAAATATGTGTATTTTTAAGAATTGTTTCACTGTTAATGGGGCAACAGAGAGGGAATTTGAAATTTTGTGTTTTTTCATTTTTTCACATTTTTAAAATCTATTTTGCAACATCGCTACCGATATATCATCAGGGTCACGGTTGTTGTGACGCATATCCGGCGCTGGTAGCGACATCGCAATTTGTAAATCCTAGAAGTGACGATAAACGAGAGCAAAACAGTCAAAAATCGCTGATCTGTGTCACGTCATTCATTTTCATAATGACACTCCTGCTGCAGATACGATGTTGTTTGTCGTTCCTGCAGCACCACACATCGCTGTGTGTGAAGCCGTAGGATCGACAAACATCTCCTTACCTGCGTCCACCGTCAATGCGGAAGGAAGAAGGTGGGCTGGATGTTATGTCCCGCTCATCTCCACCCCTCCGCTTCTATTGGCCGGCCACTAAGTGACGTCACAGTGGCGCCGAACGCACCTCCCTCTTGAAGGAGGGATTGTTCAGCGGTCACCGCGACGTCGCCGACAAGGTATGTGCGTGTGAAGCTGCTGTAGTGATAATGTTCGCTACGGCAGCAATCAACACATATCGCATGTGCGACGGGGCGGGTACTATCGCGCTCGACATCGCTAGCCGATGCTAGCGATGTCGCAATGTGTAAAGTACCCCTTAGAGCTGCAGTTGGCCGATCTATAGTGCTACAACATTGCTCTATATGGCACAAATCTTGATCGCCTATAAACGATGACTCGCAGCCGGCCTTCACAAGAGGATTGTAATTACAAACACAGTGGTCATCAGCTGTCATGACAACCCATCAGCACCCCGGGATCATCATGTTACATCCCACTATCAGAGATTGACAGTGGGCTTTAACTGTTTAACAGCCATGTGCAGACCTCAAATCCACCCTTAGCTGTTAGAGGTACATGATGTCTGACTAAGGCTGCTTTCACACTTGCGTTGAATGGCATCTGCTGCTATCCGCCGCCTTGAGGAATTATGTTAACCATTGCAGGAAACCGTTTATTCCTCATAGACTTCTATTAGCTACGGATAGCAACAGATGCGTTTGCATCCGCCCCATGGCGCATCAGTTGTTTTGTCGCTGACCGTCAGTGACCGTCAGGCAGAAGGAATGCTGAATGTAGCGTTTTTTTGTTGCTGTAAAAAAACGCGCTCTGCAGGATTCCGTTGGGATCCGTTACGAGGCATAATAAATGTCTATGGTTCTGGATTCTGTCGCCATGTGTTTACCGATGGATTCCAGTGCAGGATTCCGTCACGTTCTACTGAGCATGCTCAGCATGTCCAGCAGAACATTCTAAATCGTTTTAAAGCACTCCTGGTCTCTCTCTCTGTCGGTCGGTCTCTCTCTCTGTTGGTTGGTCGGTCTCTCGGTCTCTCTCTCTGTCGGTCTATCTCTCTCTCTCTGTCAATATCGGTCTATCTCTCTCTCTCTGTCAATGTCGGTCTTTCTCTCTCTCTGTCGGTCTGTCTCTCCCTCCCTCCTCCTCTCTCATACTCACCAATCACCGTTGCGGCACTGCACGGCTTTCACACTGCTCTGGCGGCTTTTCCTCTTTTGAAAATGCTGGCCGCTCATTTAGTATTCACTGCTTCCCCCACCCACCGGTGCCTATGATTGGTTGCAGTCAGACCTGCCCCCACGCTGAGTAACAGCTGTCTCACTGCAACCAATCACAGCCGTCGGTGGGCGAGTCTATATCGTGCAGTACAATAAATAAATAAATAATTGAAAAAAAACAGCGTGCAGTATTGATACCAGCCAAGGTAAAGCCACACGGCTGAAGGCTAGTATTCTCAGCATTGGGAGCCCCACGTTATGGGGAGCCCCCAGCCTAAAAATATCTGCCAGCAGTCGCCCGGAATAGCCGCATCCATTAGATGCGACAGTGCCGGGACTCTACCCGGCTCATCCCGAATTGCCCTGGTGCGGTGGCAATCGGGGTAAAAAGGAGTTAATAGCAGCAGCCCATAGCTGCCACTAAGTCCTAGGTTAATCATGGCAGGCGTCTATGACACACTCCCAATGATTAACCTGTAAGTGAAAGTAAAAAAACACATACACCCGAAACAATACTTTATTTGGAATAAAAGATAAAAAAACACCCTCTTTCACCACTTTAGTAATCGCCAAATACCCCTCCGGGTCCGGCGCATTCCACACGAGGTCCCGCAACTCATCCAGCTCTGCTACATGAAGCTGACAGGAGTGGCTGTAGAACACCGCTGCTCTCTGTCAGCTCCAGGCAGCAACTGAAGTGAGTCGCGCTGTCAGCGGGGACATTACTGAGGTAGTGTGTGCGGTGATGATGGGAGTGGTAGTGCCAGTGTGTGTGCACGGTGAGAATGAGTGCGGTAGTGCCTGCTTGTGTGCGGTGATGATGGGTGTGGTAGTGCCGAGGTGTGTGCAGTGATAAGTGCGGTAGTGCCTGCATGTGTGAGGTGATGATGATGGGGGTGGTAGTCCCGGTGTGTGCGGTGATGATTGTAGCGGTAGTGCCTGCTTGTGTGTGATGATGATGGGTGCGTTAGTGTTGGGGTGTGTGCGGTGATGAGTGTGGTAGTGCCTGTGTGTGTGTGGTGATTAGTGCAGTATTGCCAGGGTGTGTGCGGTGATGAGTGCGGCAGTGCCGGGGTGTGTGCGGTGATGATGAGGGGGGCGGTAGTGCTTGCGTGTGTGCGGTGATGATGAGGGGGGCGGTAGTGCTTGCATGTGTGCGGTGATGATGAGTGTGGTAGTGCCGGGGTGTGTGCAGTGATAATGGGGGCGGTAATGCCGGTGTGTTCAGTGATGATGGGGGCGGTAGTGCCGGTATGTGCGGTGATGATGGGGGCAGTAATGCCTATGTTTGTGCGGTGATGATTAGTGCAGTAGTGCCAGGGTGTGTGCAGTGATGATGATGGGTGTGGTAGTGCCAGTGTGTGTAGTGATGATGGGGGCGGTAGTGCAGGTGTGTGTGCGGTGATGATGAGTGCAGTAGTGCTGGGGTGTGTGTAGTGATAATGGGGGCTCGCTCTCTCTCTCTCTCTCTCCCGGCTTAACGCAACGTGTTATTTCTTATTTCACAGGAATCCGTTGCCTTTATATCACACTATTTACAATGCATCCGTCACATGCGTCACACAACGCATTGTGACGGATGCTATTCAACGCAAGTGTGGATGTACCCTTAATTAGCTGTCATGTGCAAGTTGTGCGAGTAAAGATGAAGGCTCAGTGTGTGAGCCCACATCAAAGGCAGGGACACAACATATGACAAACCAGTGTGTCATAAGGGTTTAACATAGCTAGTTACCTCTTTCTAAGGAATTAGTAAGCAACATGAAACGTTTATCAGCCACCCATAGCAGATGTCCAGGTTAACACAAGCTTGAGATTCAATGCTTCATAATATTATCACAGTCTGATGTTGCTCACGAAGATGCTGTAACATATGCAATGCTGAATTCCATCACACTGTAATTCTGCAAATCAGCTCAACTGTTCAGTTGATGCAAATCCCAGCAGCCATTCTCAAGAAAGAGTGAAGTGTATTCACACTTTTCAGGCAATGAGTATAACCTTCTTCTAGGGCAGGGGTGGGGAATCTCCAGGTCGCGGGACGTAGGTGGCCCGCATTGTCCTTTTCTGCAGCCCTCCGACAGATTCCCAGAGACACTAGTGTTCGGGTGGTTTTGTAGATTTGTCTTTTTGGTTACCAGCTCTTTAAACCCCGCATGAAGGGTTTAATGCTGAATGTTGTAATGCCTATACTGAGGGATTACATCTTCACGGTGGCCAGTGCCAGCATGGGGACTGGTCAGACATGTGGGTTGATATGCACATGTCTGACCAAAGTACTTCATCTCTGCTATACAGAACCCATCTCCTTCCAGAGCGGTAAGGTGGCTGGACATTCCCATCTTGTTTGTACTTTCATATAATTGTTTGTACAGATGATTAAGGCACCTTCAAGTATCTGAACACCTGACTGAGTCTACAATGCTCTTCCTGAGATCTTGGCTAGATTCTTTTGACTTTCCTATGATGCTACACAAAGAAGCAGTGTGTTTCAGGTGCGCATTAAAATACATTTACAGGTGTGTCTCTAATTAACTCAGATGTTGCCAATAAACCTATCAGAAGCTTTCAAAGACGTGACATCATCATATGGGCTGTCCCATATTGTTTAAAAACATAGTACTCTTAGTGTATGTAAACTTTTCACTTTGCAGAATGTAATAAAAATGCCTTAAAACATTCTCTCTCTCTCTCATTATTCTGGCATTTGGCGAATCTAAATAATTTTGGTTCCTAATTGGCCTAAAACAGGAAAGGTTTATTCTAATTTCATGTCAGATGAGGAAAAACATGCAGATGTATCTTTTTAGATAGTGTATGTTAACTTTTGGTTTCAGCTGTATATAGGAGATGAGTAAACGTAACTGGCTCCTCTACAACATGTGATCAAAGAAACTAACAAGCAACCCAGTAGAGATTAAAGGCCCTGTTACACGCAACACACACAACGACGAACCTAACAATATATCGCCAGGGTCACGGATTCCGTGATGCACATCCGGCATCGTTAGCGACGTCGTTGTGTGTGACAGTAAGGAACGACCGTTAGCGATAGAAAATACTCACCTTATCGTCCATCGTTGACACGTCGTTCCTTTTTAAAAAAATCGTTGATTGTTGAGCACGCAAGTTGTTCGTCGTTCCCGAGGCAGCACACATCGCTACATGTGACACCTCGGGAACAACGAACTGCAGCTTACCTGCGGCCGCTGGGAATGCGGAAGGAAGGAGGTGGGCAGGATGTTACGTCCCGCTCATCTCTTCCCCTCCGCATCAATTGGGCGGCCATTTAGTGACGCCGCTGTGACGCCGCACGAACCTCACCCCTTAGAAAGGAGGCGGTTCACTGGCAACAGCGACGTCACTAGGCAGGTAAGTACGTGTGATGGCTCCAAACGATTCTGTGCGCCATGGGCAGCGATTTGCCCGTGACGCACAAACAACAGGGGCGGGTGCTTTCACCAGCTATATGGCTAGCGATATCGCTGCGTGTAACACCCCCTTAACTCTTGCTATAACAAGGAAAAAAGGCGATCAGAAATCCTTAATGCAAAAGATATTTTATTGAATAATGAAAGGTGCTATAGTGGAAGTGAAAAAATGTGACCACACAGGTCAGGAGAAGGGCACAAAATTCCCACAGAAAATATAATTGCTAACTATATAAGTATACTGTCAGGCTCCCAATATCCCAGCACCGCTCCTTACCCACTGATCCGGTCGCATCATCCCAGCACCGCTCCGTACCCACTGATCCAGTCCACGTGCCCACCGGTCACGGCTGCCACTCCCGCTCGTGCTCCCCTGCGTCCTGCTCCCTTGTGTCTGACTCTGAGTGGTCTGACTCTGAGTTGTCTGGCTCTGATTCTGAGGCTCATGCTTCTGTATAGGACCAGGCCGCGCCAGGCAGCGGATCCACCTCCTGGGTCTACCAGTCCTCCCGGTCCTGACAGATTGATCAGGCCATGGATCCCGCTGGAGCTCAAACGTCTGAGCTGGCTGAACTACGCCAGGAACTGGTGCAACAGCGTGAAACCTTACACCGCATACTGAAGTTCCTGACGTCTGTGGACCACCGGTTGTACACGTTACAGACCGCCGCCTTATCTCAGTCCACGCAGCAAACTATGTCTGGATACGAACCCGTTGTCTCCGCGGCCTCGCAACTTCGCCTTGCTGCTCCGCCTCGGTATGCCGGGGACCCCAAGAACTGCCGGGGGTTTTTGAACCAGTGCTCGCTGCACTTCAATTTACTCCTGCACCTCTTCGCTTCCAACCAAGCCAAGATAGCCTTTGTGATGTCCCACCTGGAAGCCGAGGCGTGGGCCTGGATAAATCCGTTGTGGGAGAACGAGGATCCGGTGACGACCGACATCCGGGAATTCCTTCAGGCTTTTCGAAGTACCTTTGATGAACCGGGACGCACTACCGCGGTTACCTCCTCGCTCCTCCGGCTACGCCAAGGAACCCTGACGGTGGGCCAGTACGCCATCCAGTTCCGCACGCTTGCCTCCGAGCTAGGCTGGAACAACGAAGCATTGACGGCAGCCTTTTGGGAGGGCCTTTCGGGCCGCATTAAGGACGAATTAGCCGGTCATGACGTTCCCCGTACTTTGGACGCTCTGATATCCCTAGCCACCCGGATTGACCTCCGTTTCCAAGAGCGAACCAAGGAAGTATCCCGGGAGAAGCAACCAATCCATCACATCTCCGTTCCGTAGAGGTCTACCGTTCCCCCGCCACTGCCGTTCTGCGATTCTACTCCTGAACCAATGCAAATTGACCGACTGAGCCAAGCTGAGCAACGCCGTGCAGAGCGACTCGCCCAGGGCCTGTGTTTCTATTGTGGAAGCGGTTCACATCTGCTCCGCTTATGCCCTGAGAGACCAGGAAGACCCCGAGTCCGAGGGATGCTGGGAACCGCAACCCTTGGTACTGGAATCCCCTCAGTCCCGGTTACACAGACTGTCCAGGTGACGACTGAGAAGACCCAGTTCACGGCAGAGGCTCACATTGATTCGGGGGCAGCGGGTAATTTCATTCACCAATCTACAGTGTCCCGATACCAGATACCTGTGACCCCGCTTGCCAAACCCCTCTGGTTCGCCTCCGTGGACGGAAAACCGTTATACGAACCCGTCTTATATACCACCGAACCCGTGAGACTCCATGTTGGTGCTCTGCACACTGAGACTATTGCCTTGTATGTCATCCCGAGAATGGCTCCCGCGCTCCTGCTGGGTCTGCCCTGGCTACAACTCCATGACCCTGACATCAGTTGGCGCTCTGGCGCAATCACTCGCTGGAGTCCCTTGTGCCATGATAACTGTCTACAGCCCGTTCCTCGGCCCCTGGCACCTGAGCCTGTTATGCCGCAGGAAGAAGAAGAGGCAACGATGCAGTCCAGCGCCGTACCACAACTCCTGTCACTTGTGCCTGTGGTGCCACCGGAACCAGAAGAAGAGACGACGCAGTCCAGCGTCGTTCCACCGTCCCTGGCAATTGAGACTCTGATACCACCGACTTCTGATGATGAGACAATGTCCTGTGCCCGGTCTGAGACACCCGAGCCGGTTGTTCTTGATACCCTCTCTTCTACTGCCTGTACTACCAAGCCGGTCGTCCACGATTCCCTCTCTCCTGCTGCCAGTACTCTCCCTCTCCCCGTTGCTGGTGCCATGGGGTGTCCGGTGAGAGGTGTAGTGGCCAAGAGGAGGGTGAGGACTTCGCGGTCCTTCCCTGTTGATGAGCTGATTCGCGGCCTGGAGGCCTGGCCCGGGGTGCCCCGGGGGTACTTTGCTCGGAGGGTGGGGCATAAAGGGGGGGGGCCTGTCACGCTCCCAATGTCCCAGCACCACTCCTTTCCCACTGATCCGGTCGCACCATCCCAGCACCGCTCCGTACCCACTGATCCAGTCCACGTGCCCACAGGTCACGGCTGCCACTCCCGCTCGTGCTCCCCTGCATCCTGCTCCCTTGTGTCTGACTCTGAGTGCTCTGACTCTGAGTTGTCTGGCTCTGATTCTGAGGCTCATGCTTCTGTATAGGACCGGGCCGCGCCCACTCTCCTGGTCTTATAGCCCCAGCACACCTGAAGCAGTATATGACATAGGGCTGTGCTGGGTATATAAGACTGGCCTTTCCATGTGGGCGGGGCCTGATCAATGTGTCTTGAAGCTAGTCTTTGAAAGCTAGGTGCTCAGGTCCCCTTGTGCCGTGTCCCGTTACCTGGACTACTGTTTGTCTTTCCTACCCGGCACCTGTACCAGTATACCGTACAGTCTTAGGAACTCCGTGACCCCAGTGACTTTGTTCTTCCGTCCCCTGTGGGACAAGGCTCCCGTCGCGGCCACGCCCGTGCTCCGGCTGCCGTGTACCCTGCCCCCGGTGGGGTGCTCGGTCCAGCGGATCCACCTCCTGGGTCTACCAGACCTCCCGGTCCTGACATATACATAGGTATTCATAAAAATATGTAAATAACAATGCCGGAAAAATGGTTGTCCAAGCAGATACAGCTAGAATAAAAAATTGCAAGTACTAATGTGACGCCCCTTGGCTAGTCAGGGCGTCACAAGGTACTGCACGCTCTTTACCTCTTAGTGCAGGACTCAATCCCCCATGGTTCTGGGTTCCCAACCTATAGTACTGCCTCCATTCACATCCAAATCCCAACCACACCTCACATCACTAGAGATGGGCGAACCAGCCGTGGTTCGGCTTGAGTTCGGTTCGTCGAACGGAGGTCTCGTTCGAGTTCAGTTCGGCGAACGTTCGACGAACCGAACTCGAACCAATAGGAAATAATGGGAGGCAATCACAAACACATAAAAACACATTATAAATGTACACATACAGTTAATAAACATTGCCATAACACTTATTGGTCCCCTCGATCCCTCCTGCACTCTGTCTCCTGCCGCTATTCCATCCGATGATCGCTGAATCCTCCCGGTAACCAGCACTGCCAGCAGTGATGCGGGACCTATCGTTACATCAAAATAGCCATGTGACCAGTCACGTGGCTATTATCTCATTGCCTACAGACTGGTCACATGACTATGTTCAGGGTAGAGCTGGGCTCAACTGCGGGTATGGGGGAGGTGCTTAAGGGAAAAACGTTCCAGTAGTTTAACAAATCCCAAGCACACAATCAATTGCAACAGGGTAATGCAAAAAAGTGTTTTTTATTATACAAGCAGAAAGAAAATGCCACTACCGATAAAGCAAATCCAAAGCAAAGCCAACGTTTCGGCCTTCACAAGGCCTTTGTCAAGGACTTGCGTTAATCAGAGAATGACGGGTATAGACGGGTTAAACGTCCAATAAACGAGCCAATGGTAGGGCGTTTTGCTTTTCAAGAATAACTTGCCAGAGTCAAGGAGGCATAAGAGACTACCCAACATATCCGAGACCGCATTAGTAAACACAAATCGACTATATGGTGTGGCCAGACTGTACTCCCCATTCCGGCTCACTTTGTGGCCAGAAGTCATTCAGTGTCCCAATTAAGGTTTCAAATACTGGAACACGTCCCACTACCCAGAAGGGGTGTGTGAGACTGTGACCGGGGTTATCTATGACGGCCGGTATGTCTCGCCCCGGTTGTGCTCACTCCATGATAGAAAGTAAATCCACTCCAGGGTTAATGCTGTTTTCCTACAGGCCAAAGGAAGGGTTAAATGGAAACAGGAACGAGGGCAGGTGTGCCGGGTGTGAGGGAGTGAACAGAACTCCCTGAGTTCTCTGCTGGAGAGGCACACGTATATTGTTGTGGACTTTTGTTTGGAGCTAAAACCGTGTGCTGTGAACCTTAATGCCTGGATCCCATGTCTTCTGCTGCGCAGCCGACCGTGCTACCTCACATATGGTGGAGAATCGGCGGGCATGACAGCCGGTGAGGTGTAGCATCCATCCCTGGTGACCCAGTAGCACATGTCCTGGATTCGAGCGGCTATACTACAGTCCAAACCCGGTGACGCCATGGAGGACATACTAAAGCAGCTGGCTCAGGCTAATGCACAGCAACAACAGGCTAATGCACAGCAACAACAGGCTAATGCACAGCAACAACAGGCTAATGCACAGCTACAAGAGGCTAATGCACAGCAGCAACAGACCAATGCACACCTGCTCCGGGCGTTGGAACGTCAGCAGCAATCCTTGCAAGTGCAGGAAAAAAGGCACCAAGAACAGATGATTCTCCTGGCCAAGTCGATCCGTGCCGGACCGGCAGTAACAACCCCGGGACCGGGTGACGACGGCAGCGTCCGGAAAGCGGTGAGACAAGCGTTGCAAAAGATGACCCCGGGGGATGATGTGGAAGCGTTCCTGGCGGTGTTTGAGCGGGTGGCCGAGCGGGAAAAGCTGCCGACCCCCCAGTGGGCTGAGGTATTGTCGCCCTATCTGACGGGGGAACCCCAAAAAGCGTACCTGGACCTCTGTACCGAGGACGCCATTGACTATGTGACCCTGAAAGCCGAAATACTGGCTCGGTTGGGGGTGAATACCTATGTACGGGCTCAGCGGGTAAATCAGTGGTTCTATGAGGAAGCCAAACCCGTACGCTCCCAGGCCTATGACTTGTTGCATCTTGTAAAAAAGTGGTTGCAGCCTGACACTCTGAGCCCGGCGCAAATGGTGGAAAGGGTAGTAGTGGATCGTTTTGTGCGCACTTTACCCGTCACCGTTCAACGGTGGGTAGGACAGGGTGACCCGAGTACCCTGGACCAATTAGTGTCCCTGGTAGAGCGGCATGTGACTACGCAGGACTTGATACGGGACACTGAGACTTTGCGTACCGCCCGGCGGTCCGGCCCCTCCAAGCCTAGGGCCAAGGAACCACCGCTGACAACGGTGCAGGAGTCCCCTACCGTCCTGTCTGAGGCCGCGCCCGCCATTCCTGAGGTCCGGAAGGTTCTGTACCCTAAACGACAACCCGTCAAGGGGGTTTCCGTCCCCATTAGATGTTGGCGGTGCCAGCGGGTGGGACATATGGAAGCCCAGTGTCCACTCACCACGGAGCCCATGGATTGTGGGGTTACCCGGCGGGGTTCAATGTATGCTCAGGTGGTGTGTACCGCTGACCTGGTCTCCCCAGAGACGGAGCCCCACTTGTGCCAAATACAGGTGAATGGATGTCCGGTTACAGGATTGTTGGATTCCGGAAGCTTAGTGACCCTTGTGCGATCAACCCTAAGGGCTAAAGTAAAGGCCACAGGACGTACCGTGGGGGTGGTTTGCATACATGGGGACCGCCGAGACTATCCCACGGGGATTGTCACCATCACAGCACCTTGCGGTCAGGTGCAACATGAGGTGGGACTTCTTAACACTCTGCCTTATGACGTGATCCTAGGAAGGGATCTGCCCTATTTTTGGACTTTATGGAGGGGACCCCCTAAGTCCCCTCAGATATTGATCAGTCCGGGACCTGAGCCCTACAATCCTGAATCCGGGACACCTGCCGTAGGGGTCACCATAGGGACAGAGTGTGAACCCGATAGGTCACCCCTAGAGGTATTGGCAGGAGAGGCTGAGATGGTCGAGCCTATCCCGGAGTTGGAGGCGTCCCCGGATACGTTTGGGACAGCCCAACTCCAGGACCCTACATTAATACATGCCCGGAGTCGGGTGACAGTAGTTGACGGGGTGGCACCGCTGCCCGGTGCCCAGGTAAGGTACCCCCATTTCGCTCTTAAGCAAGATTTACTCTATCGGGTAGATGAAATACGGGGCGTGGGGGTAGAACAGTTGGTGGTGCCCCAGCCGTATCGCCGGCGGGTCCTCGACTTGGCTCATAAACACCTGATGAGTGGCCACCTAGGGGTCAAGAAAACGCAGGAGCGAATATTGCAAAGGTTCTATTGGGCCGGGGTCTTTGGGGAGGTAAAACGGTTCTGCGAAACCTGCCCGGAGTGTCAGCTTACCGCACCCCTGACCCATTTTCGCAGTCCGTTGGTACCGTTACCCATTATAGAAGTCCCGTTTGAACGGATAGGGATGGATCTGGTGGGGCCCCTCGTAAAGTCCGCTCGAGGGCACCAACACATCCTAGTGATCGTTGACTATGCCACCCGGTATCCCGAGGCGATACCTCTCAGACATACTGCAGCAAAGCTTATAGCTCGGGAGTTGTTTGCTGTGTTCTGCCGGGTGGGGTTGCCCAAGGAGATCCTTACGGATCAGGGGACCCCATTCATGTCTAAAGTGACCAAAGAGCTATGCCGGCTACTCCAGATCAAGCAGTTGCGTACGTCTGTGTATCATCCTCAAACGGACGGTTTAGTCGAGCGTTTCAATAAAACCCTGAAAACCATGCTCAAAAGGGTGATTTCAAAAGACGGGAAAGACTGGGATATGATGCTTCCCTATTTGATGTTTGCCATCCGTGAGGTGCCACAGGCATCCACGGGGTTTTCGCCTTTTGAATTGTTATACGGGCGACATCCCCGGGGATTGTTGGACCTGGCAAAGGAAACATGGGAGCAAGAGCCCACCCCCCATAAAAGTGTGATTGAACACATTTTGGGTATGCAGAACCGCATAAGCGCGGTCATGCCAATTGTGAAGGAGCATTTACAGGAGGCTCAGGCCGCGCAAAGCGGCCGCTACAATAGACAAGCCACCGTGCGGACCTTTAAACCCGGGGATCGGGTGTTGGTATTGATCCCCACGGCGGAGAGTAAATTCCTGGCTTAGTGGCAAGGCCCCTACGAGATAAAGGAAAGAGTCGGGGTGGTCAACTATAAAGTATTGCAGCCCGGTAGGCGGAAACCTGAACAAATATACCATGTCAACCTACTAAAACCTTGGCAGGAACGGGAAAGCCTGATGGCTGTTTTTTCCCCATCTCCCTCCTCTTCGGGTCGTTCACATCCGGCTCCAGCGACCTCCGGAGAGGACGAACCGGAAGTAAGGATTGGAGAAGCCCTCAGCAAGACTCAGAGGCGAGAGGCCAGACGGTTGGTTCAGCAGAACCCCGATTTCTTCTCCGAGCTGCCCGGTAGGACCAGTCTGATACGACATGATATTGTCACCGAGCCCCACCTGAAGGTACGCCTGAAGTCATACCGGGTACCGGATGCTCGACGACAAGCCATATCGGAGGAAGTAAAGACAATGTTACGCCTGGGGGTCATCGAAAAATCCGGGAGTGAATGGGCTAGTCCTATTGTCCTAATACCAAAACCCGATGGCTCCTTAAAGTTCTGCAATGACTTTAGGAGATTGAACGAAATATCCAAGTTCGATCTCTACCCCATGCCCCGGGTGGATGAGCTGATTGATAGGCTGGGACAGGCGCGATATTTTACCACGCTCGACCTGACCAAGGGGTACTGGCAGGTGCCACTGACGGAGTCCGCCAAGGAGAAAACCGCTTTTGTTACGCCGGAGGGTCTCTTCCACTATGTTGTCTTGCCTTTTGGGTTACATGGCGCTCCGGCCACGTTCCAGAGGTTGATGGACTTAGTGCTGGAACCCCACCAGGCGTATGCATCAGCGTACCTTGATGACATCATTATTTACAGCTCCGATTGGCAGACCCACTTGGAACAGGTACAAGCGGTGGTGGACGCGCTTCGAACAGCCGGATTGACAGCCAATCCCAAGAAATGTGCATTGGGACTCACGGAAGCCCGCTACTTGGGCTACGTGATAGGCCAAGGAGTGATTAAGCCCCAAATTAACAAGGTTGAGGCGATCCAGAAGTGGCCTAGACCCCTGACCACGAAGCAGGTTAGGGCCTTCCTAGGTATCGTGGGGTACTACAGGAGGTTTGTAAAGGATTTTGCGGGACTATCAGCCCCCTTGACGGACCTTCTCAAAGGCAAGAAGTCCGTCATGGTGCGCTGGACTCCGCAGGCCGAGGACTCCTTCCGGGCCCTGAAGGAGGTCCTGTGCGGACAGCCCGTTCTTGTACACCCTGATTTCCGGAAGGAGTTCATAGTACAGACTGACGCCTCAGAGGTCGGCCTGAGGGCAGTGCTGTCTCAGGTGGTTCAGGGGGAGGAACACCCCGTCACCTTCTTAAGTAGGAAGCTCACCCCTCCCGAGCGGAATTATAGCGTAGTGGAGAAGGAGTGCCTGGCGATCAAGTGGGCCTTAGAGTCCCTACGCTATTACCTGCTGGGACGGCAGTTTCGCTTGGTGACGGATCACTCTCCACTGGTCTGGATGAGGTCCGCCAAGGAACGGAATGCCCGGGTTACCCGGTGGTTCCTTTCTCTGCAGAACTTCCGGTTTACGGTTGAACATAGGGCCGGTGGGTTGCAGGGCAACGCCGATGCCTTGTCCCGCGGCCCGTGTTTGATGGCGGGAGTTCAACCCCGCACGATTGAACTGAGGAGGGGGGTATGTGAGACTGTGACCGGGGTTATCTATGACGGCCGGTATGTCTCGCCCCGGTTGTGCTCACTCCATGATAGAAAGTAAATCCACTCCAGGGTTAATGCTGTTTTCCTACAGGCTGAAGGAAGGGTTAAATGGAAACAGGAACGAGGGCAGGTGTGCCGGGTGTGAGGGAGTGAACAGAACTCCCTGAGTTCTCTGCTGGAGAGGCACACGTATATTGTTGTGGACTTTTGTTTGGACATTAAAACCGTGTGCTGTGAACCTTAATGCCTGGAACCCGTGTCTTCTGCTGCGCAGCCGACCGTGCTACCTCACAGGTGGGAATAGGGTACAAATCCTCTGGGACCATGAGGCATACTGGATTCACACTTTACAAACCCTCGAACCGTGGGGCATGAATAAGGAATATGAAACAAATTATTAACCTTTCCTGTGCATATATGTAGACCATACTCATGTATTGTGTATTATGTATTTATTTGTTGCATGTATATACCCAATTGTCCTAACCTATCTCGTTTTCTTTTAGAGATATTGATCACCTGCTTCACCGGCCGGATTCAACCCATGCACCTTTCCCACGACTGGCACCTCCTCTTCACCAGGTAGCATCCTTACCCCTTCACTGTTCCCTCCCTCCCCCCCTTCCCCCCCCCCACCTGGTCTCACACTGATATACATGAGCCCTCCACACACTTAACAGTGACATACATCCTTTACATACCCTATTTGCACACAAGCAAACAAATACATTCATTTCCATCTTATCCTCCACCCTGCCTATTTAATTCCCACCCCCCCCTTCTCCCGCATGCATACACTTCTACCAAGGACATTCTCTCTACCTTGTCTATACCAGCTCCATCTTCCTACCCCCTTTTTTTCCCCTTCTGTATCCTTATCCCTTCTCTACTGTCACACACAGCTCCCCCCTATACATCCTTGATGTTTACCCCTTATTTACATACTACACATGCATGTTACACACACTGTCACTTACAACATACATCCCCTGTTCATATATCCCCGTTTTATTCCATAGATGCAATGCGCAGGCGCGCACCTGCGTCCATAATTACATATATAGACTAGGATCCCCTACGTTTACTCCGCCCCTTCTGTGACGTCACGCACTTATGAGCACCCATACCCTCAGTCACAGACAGGGACCCTCCTCCCTTACTCCGCCCCCTATGTGACGCTACGCGCAGTCCAGTCACCCATACAGACATGGATCTCTTTCCTTAGTCCGCCCCCTCTGAGATGTCATGCGCGCACGCGCGCTCAATACTGCATGTCATCATCCCACAGCACCTCACCCGCCTCCCCACTGACGTCACAAGCATGCGCGGTAACACGCCCACGTCATCACTGACGTCACGGGCGCCTGCGCTTTGGCCTCTATGAGTCACACCAGGAAGTATCGCCCAGGATACAAATAGACGCTCCTCTATAGACCCCACTGCCACATGCCTCCTGCCTGCACCTCTGGGACCCTGTCCCCCTGCCCCTGTGCTCTGTAAGGTAATACCTTGGTATATACTGCTGGCCTCTATTCAGCCTGATCTCCATGTATATAGCGTTTTATATCATTGTATTCTGTTTTTCCATAGGCACTTCCTCCACCTACCCACTCACCTCTTATGCCTCCTTGACTCTGGGTATGTTATAAGCCTTATAATGTCTACTGCGCTTATGCACTTTTTACTGTTTACTTGTGTGCCATTGCTAGTGATTTTATCATACAGCATCCAGTTTAAACCTCAGGTGTAATACCTATAGGATAGCAGTTACACTGTCTATTCTGTTGCCTCCTCCTGGTTCTGCCCTCCTAGAAAAAACCTCTCTATATATCTTTATCACCAATGCATTATGTCCTGTATTTTTCATCATGCTCTCCATCCCTGATGGATCTGAGCGTGTAGGTATTGTTTATCTATGTATTGCCCGCCGTCATACTCTTTTGATTGATAAATACACCGGCGCGTACTTGTAGTCACTGTACTGTTTGCCTCTCATTTTGCCTATGGTGCTTATTTATGTTTCTCTCTCCCCATCTAGCAAGTTATTCTTGAAAAGCAAAACGCCTTACCATTGGCTCGTTTATTGGACGTTTAACCCGTCTATACCCGTCATTCTCTGATTAACGTATGTGTATATATACTCCCACCTCTTATGCCTCCTTGACTCTGGCAAGTTATTCTTGAAAAGCAAAACGCCCTACCATTGGCTCGTTTATTGGACATTTAACCCATTTATACCCGTCATTCTCTGATTAACGCAAGTCCTTGACAAAGGCCTTGCGAAGGCCGAAACGTTGGCTTTGCTTTGGCTTTGCTTTATCGGTAGTGGCATTTTCTTTCTGCTTGTATAATAAAAAACACTTTTTTGCATTACCCTGTTGCAATTGATTGTGTGCTTGGGATTTGTTAAACTATGGTCACATGACTATGACGCGTCATGTAGGACCTGTCATTGCACTCTCCGGTACACAGTGCACATTTGTGTATCGCCGTGTACCATGTGTGCTCTAGCACATGGTCGACTCCCCGTTCCGTTAGGGACCGGCTGACACAGCCGGTCATTAACGGAGATCACCGTTACCATAGCAACGCAGTTAGCGGTGACGTCACCGCTAACCGCGGCTCCGGGAATCACATGATCGGAGCCCTGTTGCTATGGTAACGCGTCTGTCAGCGTTACCGCTGTTACCGCTAGCAGCCAGCAGCACTGATCTCTCACGGAGTGAAGGCTGCACGGGAAGCAGCGTCTTCCCCCATGCAGCTGTGATGTAGCAGAGCTGCATTTGTTGAATGAGAAAGACAGAAGACCATGGATCGTGAAGGGCTGACAGGGGGTAATAAAGATGGAGTCTCTAATGTGTCTGTGTATTTATTTCTATTAAAGTATTTTTTCTCTGTTTGGGGTTTTTTTTTAACCCTTTATTGGAGATTCTTAATGGCCGGGTCAAACGTGCCTGACATTAAGAATCTCTGGCTTAATACTGGCTAGTAAAACAAAGCCAGTATTAACTCATGATTACCCAACAAGCCACCCGGCTTCAGGGCTGTTGGAAGAGTTGGATACAGCACCAGATGATGGCGCTTCTATGAGAGCGACATTTTCTGGGGCGGCTGCGGACTGCAATTCGCAGCAGAGGCTCCCAGAAACCTCGGGCTAACCTGTGCTGCGGATTCCAATCCTCAGCTGCCTAGTTGTACCTGGCTGGACACAAAAATGGGGCGAAGCCCACGTCATTTGTTTTTTAATTATTTCATGAAATAAGTGAAATAATTAAAAAAAACGGGCTTCCCTATATTTTTGGTTCCCAGCCGGGTACAAATAGGCAACTGGGGGTTGGAGAGAGAGGGGAGCCAGCACGATCTGAAAATGGCATGCATCATATAAAAAGTGCAAATTCACAGATTTATTCCAACTGTACTGTAATATAAATGAGATTTTTAGCAAATAATTGATCAATTCTTTGAGCCACCCCTGCCAACGTCACGGCAAATCTCAATAGGGGGGTCCTACTCTATATTCTGTATTTCATGTGCCATGCGGCCTCCTAGGTAAAGTTAAAAGCAGAACCATAATGGAGC
This sequence comes from Anomaloglossus baeobatrachus, assembly GCF_048569485.1. Lineage (NCBI taxonomy): Eukaryota > Metazoa > Chordata > Amphibia > Anura > Aromobatidae > Anomaloglossus > Anomaloglossus baeobatrachus. The sequence goes on along the minus strand of NC_134354.1, from coordinate 509,008,686 downwards.
ACACATACCTGTAACCTGTATATATAACCGCTTCTATGTTGCAAAAGAGGCAATTGTGGATAGAGACCAGCCCAGGTCCCAGCATGTGGAGCAAGCTCTACACATACCAGGACTATATCAGAACTGACCCTCCCAGTGCCAGAGAGCAACCATTGATAAAGGCGGACCAGGTCCAAATATGGTGCTTAATTAGCAATGCCTGTGGAAAGGGTGAGGCAACTGAATGTGTACAGCTACCAACTGGAGGAATATATTGCAAACCAAGATCAGGCGTGCATAGCATGGTGGTGACCAGCCACCAGACATTTGTAGCATAACTACAACCTTTTTTGCAACATGGAAGCGGCTATATACAGGTTACAGGTATGTGTGCTCCATTATGGTTCTGCTTTTAACTTTATCTAGGAGGCCGCATGGCACATGAAATACAGAATATAGAGTAGGACCCCCCTATTGAGATTTGCCGTGACGTTGGCAGGGGTGGCTCAAAAAATTGATCAATTATTTGCTAAAAATCTCATTTTTTTTATTATAGTACAGTTGGAATAAATCTGTGAATTTTCACTTTTTATATGATGCATGCCAATTTCAGATCGTGCTGGCTGCTTTTTTTCTTTTTTTAACTGGGGGTTGGAGGCAGCCCGTGGCTGCCTGCTGTACCTGGCTAGCATACAAAAATATGGCGAAGCCCACGTCATTTTTTTGGTGGGCAAAAAACTTCTGCATACAGTCCTGGATGGAGTATGCTGAGCCTTGTAGTTCTGCAGCTGCTGTCTGCTCTTGTCCATACAGACAGACAGCAGCTGCAGAACTACAAGGCTCAGCATACTCCATCCAGGACTGTATGCAGAAGTTTTTTGCCCCCTGAAAAAATTGTGGGCTTCGCCATATTTTTGTATGCTAGCCAGGTACAGCAGGCAGGTACAGCTGCCCCCAACCCCCAGTTGCCTATTTGTACCCGGCTGGGAACCAAAAATAAAGGGAAGCCCTTTTTTTATTATTTCATGAAATAATTAGAAAACAAATGACGTAGGCTTCACCCATTTTTGTGTCCAGCCAGGTACAACTAGGCAGCTGGGGATTGGAATCCGCAGCACAGGTTGGCCTGAGCTTTCTGGGCACCACTGCTGCGAATTGCAGTCTGCAGCTGCCTCAGAAAATGGCACTTTCATAGAAGCGCCATCTTCTGGCGCTGTATCCAACTCTTCCAGAACCTGCCTGCTATACCTGGCTAGCATACAAAAAATTTTTTGGCAAAAAAAATAAAAAATGCTTCCCTGGATTTTCCATTGCCAGTGAAGGTAACACCAAGCAGTGGGGGTTAGCAGCCAGTAGCTGCTTGGATTACCCTTAGCTAGCAATACAAAAAATGCAGCGGGAGCCCATATATTTTTTATTAATTATTTATTTAAATAACTAAAAACAAAATGGGCTTCCCTGTATTTTGATTGCTGGACATCACAATGCTGTAAAAATAAATCTTCAAAAAAAATGACGTAGCGCTCCGCGGTATTTTTGATTCTCAGCGCAGATAAAGCAGACAGCTATGGGTTGCCACCCCCATCTGCCTGCCGTTACCTTGGTTGGCAATCAAAATACAGGGAAGCCCATTAATTTTTTCTATTTAAAAAATAGTTAAAAAAAATGACGTTGGGTCCCCCCATTTTTGATAGCCAGCTAGGGTAAAGCAGACGGCTGTAGCCTGAAAACCACAGCTGGCAGCTTTACCGTGGTTGGGGATCCAATGTGGAGGTCCCCCCAGGCTCTTTTTTTATAATTATTTTATAAATATTAATAATTACACAAAAAAAGTAGGGTCCCCCCCAAATTGGATCACCAGCCAAGGTAAAGCGGACACTTGTGATCTGGTATTCTCAGGGTGGGAAGGTCCATAGTTATTGGGCCTTCACAGCCTAAAAATAGCAGGCCGCAGGCACCCCAGACGTGGCGCATCCACTAGATGCGCCAATCCTGGCGCTTCACCCCAGCTCATTCCGTGCCCTGGTGCAGTGGCAAACGGGGTAATAAATCGGGTTGATACTAGCTGTTAAGTCACCTGAGATCAAGCCCAGCAGTTTGTGATGTCATGGCGTCTATTAGATACCCAACATCATAAACTGTCAGTACTAACAAAAAAAAATCGACAAAAGAAATCCTACGGGGTCCCACGACGACTCTAGACCGTCTAGAATATGGGGGGGAGACACTCAGGGAACGTATCCCCCATTTTCTAGGAGTGTGGACCCTTCATGTGAGGAGTGTGGGTGCAATGAATCTGCACTCACTCTCCCCGGGTCCACAGCAGCAGAGTCCATGTCGTAATGGTTGCTACCAAAGCTGCAATGCCCTGCTCATGAGGTAAGGGCATGCCTAATCAGGAGAACTATTCTACATTTCCAAATATTGGTGTTTGCTGATATTATTGCTATTCCACCTACTATATATTGGGGATAGGATCTTGGAGATGGAATACCCCTTTAAGTCCAGTTATCCAGCTGAATGAATACTTAACAACAGAGCTCGCTATTTAGATGTGTTTTCTTGTGGCGTATAACGGACTCTCGTGTTTGGTAGTCGTTCAGCAGAGAAACTATAAAAGCAAATCCCTCCATTTGAAAATGTAGTATATAGCTCTCCTGATCAATTATGTTCCTTACCTCATGAGCAGGGCATTGCAGTAATAATAATAATTTATTCATTTATATAGCGTTATTAATTCCATAGCGCTGTATGTCTTTGGAGTGTGGGAGGAAACCCATGCAAACACGGGGAGAACATACAAACTCCTTGCAGATGGTGCCCATGGTGAGAATTGAACCCAGGACCTCAGCGCTGCAAGACTGCAGTGCTAACCACTGAGCCACCGTGCCGCCCATTTAGCTTACAGATGCATAACCACCACTTACTGTGTCTGAACACAGGAAGCTGAGCTGACAGCCGCTCTGTGCATGCGGCAGCGTCTATTGTGAAGGAGGGGGCCGTGGGGGAATCAACGCTGCACAGGTACCGTGGGACACCGGGGAACACCGGTGGGGTTATAGGGGGTGACCTGGCAGGGCCTGGGGAGGAGTTTTCTGTCGCATGTGTCATGGCACATGCGACAGAAATCAGAGGAGTAGGGTGAATGCGGCCGGCACGCTGCTCTGCGAGCGGCCATCTTGGATTTCTGGGAGGGCATCAGGGGGGGCACTTTGGCGACACCGGGGGACCGGAGGGGACCGGGGAGGAGATTTATCATGTTTGTTCATGCCAGATGGGAGATAAATAATTTTTTACCGACGCTGTCATTTACTGTAACGTGATCATCGGTATACGGTGTATACCTGTGATCACGTGAGCAGGGACCGGAAAAACCGTCCTGAATCATGATCTCCAGGGTCTCAGCTAGCCCTGAAACCCCGGAGATTTTCTGACGCTGGGGGGCGCTATTCACTTATTTCTGCCTGCTGTTTATAAACGGCAGACCAGAATAAGGCTACATTCACACAACCGATACATTTTTGTGGTCTGCAAAAAACAGTCCGTTTTTTCACGGGTGCATCCGTGTGGCATTCGTTTCCGTTCCGTAGACGGTCCGTATGTCATCTGTTTGTCATCCGTGTGCCTTCCGTTTTTTTTGTGTACTGCAAAAAAACTGAAGGAGGGAAAATACATAAATTTACCCAGGATCCATAGCTTCATCCTACATCAGGCGGTCACATGTTCACTCCAGTGCCATTTTCTACTGCTTTTCACAGCGTAGAGCGCTCTGGTGATTTTCTTTTGCTTGTACACTTCATATCAGTCTTTTCTGTCATTATAATGGCAGAAAGACACATAATATCCCACTCTCCTGCATTTTGTAATTTTGCACCCTTTGGTGCCTTTCATGTGGCACTAAGGGGTGCTTAGCTTTGTATTTAGCCAAAAAAATGAAAAAAAAAATGACATAGGGTTCCCCCTATTTTTGTAGCCAGCTAGGGTAAAGCAGATGGCTGCAGCCTGCAGACCACAGCTGGCAGCCTCACCTTGGCTGGTAATCCAAAACTGAGGGCACCCCACACTGTTATTTTAAATTAAATAAATAATTTAAAAAAAAACACATGGGGGTCCCCCCAAAATTGGATCACCAGCCAAGGTAAAGCAGACAGCTGGGGTCTGATATTCTCAGACTAGGGAGGTCCATGGTTATTGGACTCTCCCCAGCCTAAAAATAGCAGGCCGCAGCCGCCCCAGAAGTGGCGCATCCATTAGATGCGCCAATCCTGGTGCTTCGCCCCAGCTCATCCCGAGCCCTGGTGCGGTGGCAAACGGGGTAATAGATGGGGTTAATACCAGATGTGTAATGTCACCTTGCACCAAGCCCTGGGGTTGGAGAGGTCAGGCGTCTATCAGATACCCGACATCACCAACCCAGTCAGTAATAAAAAAAAATAGACGACAAACACATTTTTATTTGAAAAAACACTCCCCAATACATTCCCTCTTTAACCAATTTATTAGAAAGAAAAACAAGTCCAGGTCTGCTGTAATCCAAGGCGTTCCCATGACGATCCACACTGTCCCAGTCAATGAAGAGCAGGATGTTCCCCATTGGCTGGGAGAGCAGTGCAGTGACCTGAGCTAACATCAATGGGTCAGCCCAGGTCACTGCAGGGCATGACAAGTGCTGCTGTCAGCGAGGTACATTACCTGCGCTGATCTCCTGCACACTGACTTCAATCATCTTCACAGCCAAGTATCGCGAGCGGCCCGTGACATCACCGCAAGTCACTCTCGGGTCGGAAGCGAGAGAAGGTGATTTGACCAGCGGCGGCCATGGAGGACAGTGACAGCGCTGAGGTCGGGACTTCATCACCGCAGGTAAGCCGAGCGGGAACATGTGTGCAGAGTGCCAGGTGGGCGGAGCCTAGCGGGGTAATGTGTGCAGAGTGCCAGGTGGGCGGAGCCTAGCGGAACCATGTGTGCAGAGTGACAGGTGGGCGGAGCCTAGCGGGGTAATGTGTGCAGAGTGTCAGGTGGGTGGAGCCTAGCGGGACGATGTGTGCAGAGTGCCAGGTGGGCGGAGCATACCGGGACCATGCGTGCATAGTGACAGGTGGGCGGAGCCTAGCGGCGTAATGTGTGCAGAGTGCCAGGTGGGCGGAGCCTAGCGGGACCATGTGTGCAGAATGACAGGTGGGCGGAGCCTAGCGGGGTAATGTGTGCAGAGTGTCAGGTGGGTGGAGCCTAGCGGGACGATGTGTGCAGAGTGCAAGGTGGGCGGAGCCTAGCGGGACCATGTGTGCAGAGTGCCAGGTGGGCGGAGCCTAGCGGGGTAATGTGTGCAGAGTGACAGGTGGGCGGAGCCTAGCAGGACCATGTGTGCAGAGTGCCAGGTGGGCGGAGCATACCGGGACCATGTGTGCATAGTGACAGGTGGGTGGAGCCTAGCGGGGTAATGTGTGCAGAGTGCCAGGTGGGCGGAGCCTAGCGGGACCATGTGTGCAGAGTGACAGGTGGGCGGAGCCTAGCGGGGTAATGTGTGCAGAGTGCCAGGTGGGCGGAGCCTAGCGGGACCATGTGTGCAGAGTGCCAGGTGGGCGGAGCCTAGCGGGGTAATGTGTGCAGAGTGCCAGGTGGGCGGAGCCTAGCGGGACCATGTGTGCAGAGTGCCAGGTGGGCGGAGCATACCGGGACCATGTGTGCAGAGTGACAAGTGGGCGGAGCCTAGCGGGACCATGTGTGCAGAGGGCCAGATGGGCGGAGCCTAGCTGGACCATGTGTGCAGAGTGCCAGGTGGGCGGAGCCTACCGGGACCATGTGTGTAGAGTGACAGGTGGGTGGAGCCTAGCGGGACCATTTGTGCAGAGTAACAGGTGGACGGAGCCATGTGTGCTGGCGGTGGAGTGCGAAGTTGGTGGCGCTGAGGACGTCAGTGTCGTGGACTGCTTGGCTGGGGACAGGTGAGTGTGTGTGTGTTGTGAGGCAGTGACAGGGGTAATATTTGAAGACCGCTATGTGTCCCCTAGAATGTGTCTGGAAACCCTCTGAGTTTGCTATAGCTATTACTGGGAGTATAGCACAAAGGGTAACAGGGAGACAGATCCCTCCTCCCAGTCCAGGTTTTGTAGCAATCCTCATGTCCGGCATTTTCGTTTAAATCATGCAGAGCACAGCAGGGTGTGTCTCAGTTGAGAGCCAGGCTTGGTGAAGCTAACACATGCTGTGTGAGCTGGGCTGGCTCTGTGTGGAGTGAACACAGGCCAAGAGTGTGAGCCTAGGAGAACCTTACACAGATCCCTGCGGTTAACGGGGTCCTAAGGTAACAAGACTTTTTGATGCAAAGAATTTGTCTATATGCACCGGCTGTGATCCGGAAGAGACTTTGACAGTGGGAAATTGGATCTATTTATGCTGCAACAATAAATAGACTGTTGGTGTGAACACGCTGCTGCCTCACTGCCTCACGTTTTTGCCCAAACAACGGTGCTACCTCACAGTGTGTACATGCTGCGTGCAGGAGGGGGCGGAGCGAGCTGAGCAGGGAAGTTTGGGCTATCTGCACGTAACTAGGATAAATATCGGGTTACTAACCAAAGCGCTTTGCTTGGATACCCGATGTTTATCTTGGTTACCAGCTTCTGGCAGGCTGCCAGCGATGGCTCCTGCACACTGTAGCTGTAAAAAGCCCTGCTTTTTGCTGCTATAACCGTTCTCGAATGTAACTAGAACTATCGAGCTTTAGCAAAAAGCTCGAGTTCTAGTTCGATCTAGAACAGCCCCCAAAATCACTCGAACCGCGAACTGGAGAACCACGAACCGTGAACCGCACTCAACTCTACACACCACACCCTGCCAGACACACCAGTGGGCTGCTGAGCTGGAATAGGGCTGCCCACCTAGGGGTCAGGCAGACTGGTGGGAGGGAAGTAGGACAGAAGAGTGGTAGCCCTCGAGTAGTGAGGAGCTAGGGGAGTGTGTGGCTCCCTGGGAGTTAAAGGTTAGGTCGTAGATGGTGGTCTGGGACCGGAGGAGTCGGAGACTAGGTCGCAGGGTATTGAGGCTGGGTGCCTAGACCTGGTCTGGGAGAACGGTCAGCAGCTAATAAACCCGGCAATTAACCTGCAGAGGATAATGACTTGATAGACTGTCCCTACGAAGCTCAGAGATCAGGGGCACTAGCGCAACGAGGGGGATAGGGCTTTCCAACCCATGCAGCCCACAGAAATCCCAAGTTTGAGCCCTTTGAAGCTCAGCTCTACTACTAACAGTAGGAAGCGGGGCCTGGACAGCTTTACGCCAACGGACCACCAAAACACTTCTAATTTGTGCACGGAGGCAGGCTCTGGATCACCCTGCAGTACTATAGTTGACGGATACCTGGATGGGCTCCCCCAAGAAGGCAGCGGCACCCAGAGACTTGGTTTACCTTGTTGTTAGAGTATGCTTTACATCACCGATGCTGCCTGAGTGAGTACATGGTCCTCCTTTGCTTTCCACTAGCCCTGCGCTGCCCTGCGCCAGCGTGCCTGTCATCTATAGTCCCAGGGCCTCCCCTACCTGTGGAGGGAAACATCATCTGGCTGCCCCCATTCCATCTCCCCCGGGTACTCCCATCGGCAGTGAGGGTACTCCCCTTACCGCGAACCACGGGTGGCGTCACAAATTCTCTCTCCCCTGTAAATAACCCCCTTTCCATTTGAGAGTGGCTGCGAGCCCCCAGATCCGGAGACCCTTGAGCCACAGCAGCAGACCCCGGATCCGAGCGGTTTGTCCACTGTAGGGGCGGCACACCTCAAATTTCTGGCATCATGAACAGGATTTGGACTGGCCTCACTAACCTGGGTGACGTGTACCTTGAAAATCCAAGCTGCGGTGTCAAGATCCCGTTCCCGCCATTTTCCGCCATCCTTGGCACCAAAATGCCATCTTTCTGACCAAAAGGGAGCAAAGCTGAAGCCCCGCCCCCTGTCTGAGAGTGTGGCCGGAACCGGAAGTTCCCAGGGTTCCCCGGCGTGAGAGTGATTGGCTGACGAAAACCGAGGGGGCGTGATGGAATGTAGCAGCGGAAGTGGAGCAGGGACACCAGGACTCTGCCATAAAGTTCCTGGACACCGCAGAGGCAAGATGGCGGCAGCAAGGGACTGGTCACCGGAGCGTGCAGCTCCTGGGACCGCGACCTAGATTGAGCAAGAAACCGAGCAGCTCTGCAGGAGGATGCGAACGCAGTTTCTATACATCCTGGACCATTGGAGGGAATAGATGAGGAGTCTGGCTGTGGCTGTGCGGGCCCGTGAGATGGAGGTCCCGCGAGAGGAGCGGATAAGCAGTCACCCAGTCCCGGTTGACCCAGCCTACCCGGCCGCAGGATCCGTATTGCGCCCGACCATTGCAAGTATCCAGCCACCATCACCCTCGCCCTTGGCGGACGCCGAGCCGCTACCCACTACACCAGCAGATTGCGCAATACCCTGTGACGACCTGATAGTCCAGGAGCGTCACATTCCTCATTGGTTAAATGTAGCTCGTCCTCGAGCTACAGGACATGAGAGGTTTATTTTTTTTTTTCAAAACTGTAGAATAGAAAAAGAAGAACATTTTTTTTTTTTACACATTAGGGAGGCATATGCTTAAACGTTATGGTAATTTTTCAGTTCATAAAATCAACAATGGAATGCTGCCGGTTATGTTAGTAGCGGAGGCTCAAACGTCTCCTTTCCAACCTCTTCCTGCGACAGTCCAGTCCCAACTTCCCGGATCCCATCAACCGCCACCCAAACAACCTGACCCGCTGCATACCTATCCATTGGTCCGTGACCAGGTTAAGGTCACGAGTGTTGCAAAAGACAACTCTAGTAACAGACCTGAGCAACCTGGTAGCCGTTGCCCTATTGAGCCGACCCGCACCGGGGCCTCCTGGTGCCGTCTACCACCACTTCCCTGTCCAAGGCCCTGATGGACTTTTCCCTAAAACAAAGGGTGGAAAAAGGTTCAACAAGGAGGGTGCAGTCTACTTATGGCACAAATACGCCTGTCACCTTTCATCAGGAACCCTTCAACCGGTCCCCGACAGCTGCTTCCACTTGAACACTGGAGAACGTCCAACAAAGGTGACAGTCCACACAAAACTTTAAAACTTGCAGGTTCTGGCCCCTTCACTGTCGGGCGCCTCCTGGGCACACTCTTGCAAAGTGCCTGGGCAAACCACAGCGATGGCATATGGGCACCACTACATCCATGGTATCAACTGAGATTTCTTCATCTGAAGTAAACTCTGCTTCCACCTCCATGATCTCCAGCTCATGTATTGCATGCGATGACAGGGACATCCGATAGCCATGCCCTCCGAAACGGGGTACGCATGCAGCCTCCGGGGTACTGGACCCCGAATTGCCTTCTTTCATCTCCTCCGGTTCCGAGTCCACGGTAATCAGGTCAATCTGGTCAGGAGGCACGGCCTGGTCATCTCCATCAGGGGTCGAGGGATCCGCTGCCGGTGTTGCGTGCAGCGCTTTGGGATCAGCCGTGATAGAGGGTGGAGGTGACGGCGGGTGAGTGCTTGCCGTGAGCGGGGGCAGCCCGGATCCCACAGCCGCATCCTATCTCTTCTACCAACATTTTGAATCTATGGATTCTGGTTCCCATAGACTTATATGGGTACTGGATTCTGGACCGGATCCAGATTTTTTTTTTTTAATTTAGCAGGGACCCGCCAGTATCGGTTTTCTGCGAGTCTGCCCAGCTCTACTAATAATTAAAAGAATAGAAATAATACCTGCCAGAAATTTGATAGTTGCCACGTGGGCAGTATCTCCGGATGTAAACCAGAGAGGCGCTGCCCAACCCTCTTCAATTTTGTCTATATTGCATTTTTATGCTGGGATAGTTCCTGTTTTTAGAAGTGTCTATCTTTGTGAATATTTTGTGTGGTTTGTGTGGTTTAAGAAATGTAACTTTCTGTCTAGTTCTGTCTTTGACACCAAAAGCAATAGCAGAAGCAAACTATATGGATGTCAATACATTGTTCTCACTCTATCTTTCTCTCGCTCTCTTTCTCTGTGTGTGTGTGTATATATATATATATATATATATATATATATATATATATATTTATTTATATGTAATATATATATATATAAAGTATATCACAATAGTGAGTACACCCCTCACATATAAATATTTTATTATATCTTATCATGGGACAACACTGGTTATGACAGTTTGACACAGCGTAAAGTAGTCAGTGTACAGTGTGAGGTAGCAGCGTTGTTTGGGCAAAAACGTGAGGCAGTGAGGCAGCAGCGTGTTCACACCAACAGTCTATTTATTGTTGCAGCATAAATAGATCCAATTTCCCACTGTCAAAGTCTCTTCCGGATCACAGCCGGTGCATATAGACAAATTCTTTGCATCAAAAAGTCTTGTGACCTTAGGACCCCGTTAACCGCAGGGATCTGTGTAAGGTTCTCCTAGGCTCACACTCTTGGCCTGTGTTCACTCCACACAGAGCCAACCCAGCTCACACAGCATGTGTTAGCTTCACCAAGCCTGGCTCTCAACTGAGACACACCCTGCTGTGCTCTGCATGATTTAAACGAAAATGCCGGACATGAGGATTGCTACAAAACCTGGACTGGGAGGAGGGATCTGTCTCCCTGTTACCCTTTGTGCTATACTCCCAGTAATAGCTATAGCAAACTCAGAGGGTTTCCAGACACATTCTGGGGGACACATAGCGGTCTTCAAATATTACCCCTGTCACTGCCTCACAACAGCTTGTACAACAGTATAAATTTGGTGTTATCGCTCATACACTCTCTCATGCTGACCACTGGAAGTTCAACATGGCACTTCATGCCAAAAAAGTCTCTGAGGATCTGAAAAAATTAATTATTGCTCTACATAAAGATGGCCTAGGCTATAAGAAGATTGCCAACACACTGAAACTGAGTTGCAGCATGGTGGCCAAGACCATACAACAGTTTAGCAAGATACATTTCACTCAGAACAGGCCTCGCCATAGTCGCCCAAGGGGGTTGAGTGCACGTGCTCAGTGCCATATCCAGATGTTGTCTTTTCAAAATAGATGTATACGTGCTGCCAGCATTGCTGCAGAGGTTAAAGGATTGGGGTGGTCAGAATATCAGTGCACAGACCATACGCCACACACTGCATCAAATTGGTTGCATGTTTGTTATTCAGGAAGGAAGCCTCTTCTAAATATGATGCACAAGAAAACCCACAAACAGTTTGCTGAGAACATGCAGACTAAGGACATGGATTACTACAATCATGTCATGTAGTCTGATGAGATAAAAATAAACTTATTTGCTTCCCATTGTGTCTTATGTGTGGTGGTGCGCTGCCCCTGGCAGACCTCTGATCTCACAGTCGTGGGTCAGACAGGCTTTTGTGATAGGGGTTAAGAATAATATTAAAAAGGTGAGAGAAAAATAAAATAAATAGACAAATAAAGAGTTTGTAATGCCAGATGGGATGTTCGTCTTTAGTATGGCTGGGCACTGCTGAAGGTCCCCAGGAGTTAGGTGGGGATGCACAGTGCCAGGGGATTGTCCCTTCACCCTCCCAACTTGGGTTGGTTCCTGGGGATATTGAGGTAGAAATGGCACAACAGAGAATAATTCAGCCAGAGACAGGAAAGGGAGCTTTTATCTTTTTCTGAAGCTCTGCAGAACAGTCCGGCACATGTGGTAGTAGTGTGTTCCTCCTGCCACTACTTCCTTACCTGGGAATATGTGTCTTGATTTCCTGGGAAGAAGTGACGTTTTGGAGCTCAGATTTTGATGGACTGATCTATGGGTGTCATTTTACATTTGGAGAGCCACTGATGTGGTTAAACAGTGGAAACCCCCCACAAGTGACCAACATTTGAAAACTAGACCCCCAGGTAACCTATGTAGATGTGTGCTGAGAACTTTGAACCCCCATATTTCCCATGTTGATCCAGAGGAAGGGAAAAACCTAATGCGGCAAAAACTCTCCATTAGGGAAAAAATTCCTTCCCAACTTCATATATGGCAATCAGACTATTTCCCTAGATCAACGCCCCATCCAAGAATTTATGTTGTGCGTTAAAGATGAAAAAATGACCACGTTATTTTAGTATGTGGTGGGAAAACAATGTTTGGCAGGGTTAGGAAGGGAAGGAGTGACATTTTAGAGTGGGGACCTGGTATGTGAATTTTATGTCGTGGTATGTGCGAGTTGTGTAGCGTACGTCAGGTTGGCATGGGCGCTGTGTTTTTTTTGTGTGTGTGTGTTTGAGTTATGTGAAGGAGGGAACGTCAGGTTGGCATGCGAGTGCTTTTTTTGTGTTGTGTGAGTTGAGGGGAGTACGTCAGAATGGTATGTGTGAATGCTGTTTTTTTTCGTTTGTGTTGTGTGAGTTTTGGGGTGTATGTCAGGTTGGCATGTGTGAGTGTAGATTCTGTAGCAGTCCATGATGCAGAGTCCAGGTTTGTTGGGGCAGGTGATGCATTGCCATGTGGTGTCCTGTTTAATCCCGTTCCTGTAGCACACGCTACACTTTCTCTGTGTCTTACCTTTTCTAGCTTCTTGAGGGACCTCACCCATAAAATGTTGCCCTGGTACAAAATGAGAACCTTCAGTTCCAGAGGTACTGAGGCCAGCTGCCTCCTGATCTTCAAACATCAGGGCCTTGACCACTACCCCCTGGAAGTGAAGGAAGGTGTTGGTGCTGTCTGCACATCGTGATTTCACAAACACGTTGTACAGTGCCATGTGTACGAGGCACACAACCAGCTTCTTATAGCACACCTTAGCCTTTTGTGCTGCACTGTAGGGCTGGAGGACTTGATCAGAGAGATGAACTCCCCCCATGTACCGGTTGTAGTCCAGTTCACAGTTTGGTGTCTGGACCTGTAAAAAATATCCTTGAGCAGTGGTGGTGGTGATGTCAGGATCATGGATTAGGGTCAAGAAAAAGATGTACTTTCCCTGTACTACCTGACCACAAGCATGTTGTCGCTACACTGGGCTCTGCAGACGTCCATAGGGCAAGGCACCACCCCTGTGACCACATTCCCTGCTATTTTACTCCAAAAACATACAGTTAGGGACCTTAGATTGTGAGCCCCAATGGGGACAGTGTTGCCAATGTATGTAAAGTGCTATGGATTTAATAGCGCTATATAAATGAATAAATTATTATTATTATTATATTATATTTACATACGAAATTTGAAGGCAATAAAATTTTTTTTATTACTTTCATACTATACAATTTTACAGCACAGGGATAGGTAGGGAGGTGTAATTAGGGCACACATGCATCTGCTGATAGGTCAGAACGCATATTCTAGGTGACAGGTTCCCTTTAAAAGACTTTTCGAAATTCATCCGGTCATCGATCACTTCAGCAGCAAGTTTGCTGAAGTGCACATTCCCCAAATTTAAATCTGCATGGATGAAACCCTCATCCACTTCAAGGGGAAAAAAAAATAACTAAACTTTATTAGTGTGTGTGTGAGTGTTTCTGTGAATATTTTCTTTGAGTTGAAAAAACCTAGAATGAAAAAGAGAAAATAAAAAGGAGATTAAAAAAGAAACATACTAAATGGACGTCAGTAAAAAACAAAAAAAAGACCCGCCTAAAATTGGGCACAGACGCTGATTCGTGATGTGCATTACTGATTGACACTCAGTGGCTTGCAGGATGCACACACACGAGGGTCAAAAGTGATGGGTGATACAGATAAAACATAAAAAAGTCCTGACAAAAATTGAGCATGGAAGCCGATCCATGATGCGCATCACTGATTGGCACTCAGTGGCTTGCAGTATGCACACATGGATGAGGTGCAGAAAGTGACGGGGCATATGGAGTAAACAAAAAAGTGCCGCCTACAATTGAGCACGAACGCCTATCTGTGATCTGCATCACGCATGGATAAGGTGCAAAAAGCAACAGGAAATACGGAGGACACAAAAAATGTCCTGCACAAAGTTGTGTATCATTGATTGGCGCTCAACGGCTTGCAGGATGCACGGATGGATGAGGTGCAAAAAGTGATGGGAATACAGATGAAACAAAAAAGTCCTGCACAAAACTGAGCACAGACACCAATTCGGGATGTACATCACTGATTGGCAATCAGCAGCTTGCAGGACGCACGGACGGATGATATGCAGAAAGCAACGGGGATATGGCTGAAACAAAAATGTTCTGCCCAAAATTAAGCACGGATGCCGATCCGTGATGAGCACCACTGATCGTTGCCCCCGGTGGCTGCAGGACACACGGATGAGGTGAAAAAGGGATGGGGGATGATGGATAAAAAATAGAAAAAAAAATATATATACTCACAGGACCTGGAGGAAGATCAGTGACCAGAGGAACTGCAGGAGGAACACAAGGCAGCTAGATGGATGACTCAAGCAAGAACCCAGGAAAGACCCAGCAAATGGGGGCAGATGCATTCGGATGATGAAGACCTCAGACGACCTGGCAGGAGGAACTCAACAACGGAGGCAGCAGGCAAGAGGACATTGGAGGGGGACACGAAAACCCGAGGGAGGGGACAGAAGAAGCCAAAGGGGAGAACAGGAGAAGCAGAAGGATCGCACCAACTACAGGAGGAAGGAGAATCATGGCACAAGGAGAGAACGTAGGGACAGATAGAAAGGTCAGAAGGGGACAGATGGAGAGATCAGAGGGGAGAAGATGGAAAAATTAGATGGCGTGGCAGATGGAGAGGTCGGAAGAGGGGCAGTACTTGCGGCAGCAGGATCAAGAAACAGTGGCGGGAGAGATCTGACAGTGGTGGCAGAGAACGGGCAGCGGTGGCAGTGTGGCACGACAAGTCCCAGCAGGGGCATGGTGCAGGCTGATGTGTTTGCAGCCAATGATCAGAGCTGCTGCAGCACCAGTCATAGCTGAATCTTAAAAGATCGCACTGATTTAGTCATATTTTTGGCGTAAAAAAGTGCAATCGCTGTGATTGGAGATTCAGATTTGAACAGTCAATCACAGCGATCGTGGATGGATGTGGCGATATCCCCCCCTGAGGTCAATCAAAGGTCTCCTGCTGTAAGAAACAGCAGGGGCATCATTTGAAAGCCGTTGCTATGGCCACAGCAATCAAATGAATTTTAGGACGTACCGGTACATCCCAGGTCGTTAACTCACATTAAAATAGGATGTACCGGTAAGGCACGTGGTCGTAAAGGGGTTAGCAGACATATCTGATTTCCTTGCTTAATGTCCTGTATAAGTCAGAGTGGGGGAAAAGGCAATGTTGAGTTCAAAACTGGCACAACTGGAGAAATAGACATGTACCGCACAACCCAATATCATACTTTGATCTAATGCCACTAGGTAAAAATTAAATACCTGAACATGAGGTTTTTGGTTTAACATTCTGATCAGACTGTATGAAGTCCATTGCCACGTCATGGCGAACCTCTGTGTGGGCCGCTAATCTATGCCTTAAAGGTGTGGTACCGTGTGCCAACCTCCGCAGTAGCAGCAATGCACCAGCAGGGCAGGTAACCTGGTGCCTCACAACACCCATGCTGCTTCCTTGACAGTGCACATGGAGGACATCATATGATATGATCAGACATAAATACCAGGCTGGGGGACATGTATACCAGGATGGGCCCAGGCTGGGGGACATATATATACCAGGATGAGGCCCAGGTTGGGGGAAAATATACCAGGATGGGGCCCAGGCTGGGGGGACATATATACCAGGATGGGGCCCAGGCCGGGGGACATATATACTTGCATGGGGCCCAGGCTGGGGGACCTATATACCAGCATGGGGACAAGGCTGGGAGACATATACCAGGATGGGGCTTGGGCTGGGAGACATATATACCAGGATGGGAGACATACAGTATATACTAGGCTGGGGAATATATATATCAGGATGGGGCCTAGGCTGGGAAAGATATATACCAGGATGAGGCCCAGGCTGGGAGACAGATATATCAGGACGGGGCCCAGGCTGGAAGCTGGAAGACATATTTACCAGGATTGGGTCCAGGCTGGGGGACATACATACCAGGCTGGGGACATATATATCAGGCTGGGATATAATATATATATACCAAAAGTTTGGACACACCTTCTCATCTCTAGAGCAACTATTAAGAGGAGACTTTGTGCAGCAGGCCTTCATGGTAAAATAGCTGCTAGGAAACCACTGCTAAGGACAGGCAACAAGCAGAAGAGACTTGTTTGGGCTAAAGAACACAAGGAATGGACATTAGACCAGTGGAAATCTGTTCCTTGGTCTGATGAGTCCAAATTTGAGATCTTTGGATCCAACCACCGTGTCTTTGTAGAAAAGGTGAACGGATGGACTCTAAATGCCTGGTTCCCACCGTAAAGCATGGAGGAGGAGGTGTGACGGTGTGGGGGTGCTTTGCTGGTGACACTGTTGTGGATTTATTCAAAATTGAAGGCATACTAAACCAGCATGGCCACAGCATAGCCACCTTTTGCTTTGATTACTGCTTTGCACACTCTTGGCATTCTCTTGATGAGCTTCAAGAGGTAGTCACCGGAAATGGTTCTCACTTCACAGGTGTGCCCTGTCATTTTTAATAAGTGGGATTTCTTGCCTTACAAATGAGGTTGGGACCATCAGTTGGGTTGTGCAGAAGTCTGGTGGATACTTCTGCACAAGTCTGGTGTGTATATATATATATATATATATATATATATATATATATATATATATATATACACGAGAATGGGGGACATCTATACCAGGATGTGAGACATTACTGTATAATGAAGGGGCAGATGGAGTAACACATGTTTTTATAAGATTTAGAAAGCTACGGGGGCCTCTACATCTGACATGAACATGCAGGAAGGTGGGAATTGAGGGTACAGACATAAATCTTGCACAGGGGCCCATTGGACGCTAATTACGCCACTGCTGTAGGAGGCACTTCTGTGGGAACTAATATGGGGGTCTGTTATATACTGTGGGGACTACTTTGAGTGCCCTCATGCAGTGTCAGGGGCTACTATTGAAACGATTATACACTGTGGGGTTTACTGTGGGGACAATGAATCGGTGTGTTGGCTACTATGGTGGCCATTATACAATGTGTGTACCATTGTTTTGGGGGAGCTGTGGGCCCATGATACTATGTATATGAGAGTTGCAGAGGTATACTTTGTATAGGGGAGGTATAGGAACATCATCCTGTGTGTAGAGGAGATGTAGGGGCTTCATACGGTGTATAGAGGAGCTGTACAAGGGGGGACATTATAAAATGTTAAGTGGACACTTAAGAGCCATTACTGGCACTCAGGGTATTGTGACTAGAGATGAGCCACCCCCCTAGTGCTCGAGTTAGGTTCGGTTCGTCGAACGGCGGGTGTGTTCGTCGAACGTTCGATGAACGTTCATCAAACACCTTCGAACCCCATTGAAAACAATGGCAGGCAAAAACAAACACATACAAACACATAGAAAACACCTTCTAAGGTGTCCAAAAGGTGACAAACAACTCAGAAGACACCACAGGCACATGGAAAAGTGACAAGTACATATACTCATGTACCGCCCGCAGGCTCGGCTGCGCCTGCCGAGCTGCTCGGATCTGTGCTCGTACTGCGGGTGGTGGCTCGAGCCTCTCACGGACCTGGGGGTCACGTCGCTCTGCAAGGAAGTTGGCGCTGCACGCAGGGATTTGGGTGGTGAGTTTCACGACCGGGGCCGCGGTGGTTTGGTTTTGGATGTTAGTTCGTGACGCCACCCACGGGTTGTGGTGATTGTAGACACCACCGCTGCGGTGAGGTTATGGGGAACTCCCGGGAGTGATGTAATGGCACAGCTAGGTGTTGACCCCTCCGTTGGTAAGGGGTGTTGGTCCCGGGGCCCGGTAAGCGAGGGCCGGGGTGCAGGGTGAAGTGTTGCGATGCAGTGCACAGGTGTACTCACTCTGACACAAGACACTGGAGTCTCTGGAAAACCGGAGTGATGAACGGGGCCCGCAGCCGGCTGCAGCTTCTCCCAGAATAGGTTGGTGGTTTCCACCTTTCTCCTGTACCTCTGTGTATAAATGTTTGACTCCTATGCCTAGACACCGGTAGTCCACTCCCCGACTTGTATATGCCGTAGGAGCCCGTTTGCACGCAAATGCTGGCCCTTTGGGTCTCTATGCCTTGGCGATGGATTTACCCTGTATGGTTGGGCTGCTGTCTTCTAAAGGGACTTGTGTGGGATAGGTCCTTAAGTCCAGTCCGCAATCAGTTGATTCGACTCGGCCCTATCGGTTCAGGACTTTATACTGGGTCTGAGTACCCTGCCTGGTGCTCCGGTATCCAGTTGGTTCCCCAGTTCGGTCTCGGCGGGCTACTACCCTGTCCCGGTCCCTTACGGTTCCACCGGTCATGTTCCCGGTCTCCTACAGGCGGCCACCACCATCTGCCTCCTTGCCAATGGCGACTGGGCTCCGACCCAGCCACCTGGTAGTCTCTTATCAGGGCACGGACACAGGACTGCTAGTGACCTTGACTGCTCTCGACTTGCACTTGAACTAGTGTTTTCTAGACTGCGTGTTTTCCCGCCTCCAGGCCTGTGAACTCCTCGGTGGGCATAGCAAACCACCTGGCTCCGCCCCCTGGTGTGGACATCAAACCTGGAGGGTGGTGACAAGGTTTTTAGGTTGGCTAATGTTACCTGACTGGGAGGGGGGTGTGGTGTTGTGTGTGACTACCTGGGACGACCCGACTAGTCCAGGGCATCACATTCCCCCTTGGTTTAATGCAGACCGTCCGCAGGCTGCCCGTCCATCACCGGTTTATTTTTGTTTTTCTGAAAGATAGAAAACGGAACATAATACAAGCATAATAACATTTCAACATTTTTATCTTTTGAAACTTACCATACGGGAGGCACATACTTAAACGTTACAAACGTAAAACATTTTTATTAACACGGGAACCGGATCCTCAGTCACCCACCCAAACAACCTAGCCTTGATGCTGCCCCTAAGAAGTGGGCAGCACCCCTTTTCCCCAGTCCAGGAACGGGCCCATTTTTTTTATCGAGACAGTAGCGGGTTTCAGAGTCCTTTCAGAGGCCCCACGTCCAGGGGACCCCTGACTCGGAGGATGGCCACCGGTTGTAGTGGTGGCGGGCCTCGGCCAACAGCTTCCCGCAGGCCCATCCTCCAGTCTGCCTCTCCAGTTAAGGGGGGGTATTATTTACATGCCCGAAAGTTTTTGAGTGGCCTGCAAGTTCTCGGCCTTGTCTTTTGAAATGGAAGCAACAAAAGTCCCAACGGGGACGGGCAGTCAGGGTCCCAACAGGGACTTCAACATGGTAGCCGGGAACCCCTACCGCTCTTTAACTTTCTTAGTTGTCTCCTGGTCGGGGGCGAGTGATTTCATCCTCTGAGGCAAACTCCACCTCACCCTCGAATAGCTCCAGCACACAGCAGGCGCGGCGGGAGAGGGCCGCCCGGTACCCGTTCCCACCATTCCGCGGGATGTACATGGCCTCAATGTCGATCAGGCCAGGGGTCTCCTCATCTTCCGAAACCGGCTCCGTGTCGGGCCCCGAGTCACTGCTATCTGACTCTTCGGGACTGGTAACGTGATCCTGCGGGCCGGGTTCCACCCCTTTTTCAGCTGCGGGCCGCTCACCGCCAGCTGTCACACCGGGGGCTGCAGCCTCAGGCCAGGGCCACGGACTCCGCTGCTGGTGGAGATAGAAGCGGGCCGGGCGGGGAAGCAACAACGGCCGGCACGGGCAACGGGGAAGACCATATACATATAGGGGCCATGGGCAGATCGGGTCCCTCAGCCACAGTGGCCGGTCCCTCAGGGACACAGGGGCGTGGGTCACCTACCCGCTCCGCAAGAATGGTCTCCACCTCGTACAACCGCGCGACCGTAACCAGCTCTTCCACCTCGGCTGTCCATCACTCCATCAGGAGGCGCACTTCAGCTCAGTTGTGGCGGCACAGTAGCATCGTCTGGGCCTCCAGCCACGTCGCCAATCCGGGCGCAGGCTCCGGGAACTCGGTTTCTCTTGGCGGGGCGGACATGGTGCTGTTGAGAAGTCCAGGAACCAAACGGAGAGCAGAGTCCTGGCGTCCCTGCCTTTTTATCTCCTCAGTCACATGAGGCTGGATCTTCACCCACCCCCCATAGGTGTTTTCCGAGCACTTCACTTGCTTTTTGCTTCGCTCCGCTCTCAGGGGGTGGGGCTTCTTCTTCGTGCCCTTTCTGTTCAGGGAAGACGGCTTGGGCGGGAACTTTTCGCGCCCAAGATGACTGTTTCTCCAATTTTTCAGCGGGATGCCACTGGCGATGATCTGAAGGCGCACTTCCACAGGTAAGTGGACGGTTCTATCCTGTTCGCAGACATCAGAAGAGTCGATGTGTACCGCCCCGCAGGCTCGGCTGCGACTGCCGAGCCACTCATCCGTGCTCGTACTGCGGGTGGTGGCTCGAGCCTCTCACGGACGAACTCCTCGGTGGGCGGAGCCAACCGCCTGGCTCCACCCCCCTGGTGTGGATATCAAACCTGGAGGGTGGTGACAAGGTTTTTAGGTTGGCTAATGTTACCTAACTGGGAGGGGGATGTAGTGTTGTGTGTGACTACCTGGGACGACCCGACTAGTCCGGGGCGTCACATTCATGCTGAAAGAAAAGAGCTGGACGAGTAAAAGGAGGAGACACAGATATAGGAGTATCTGCAAGTGAACATCGATGCCATGACTGTGCAACTTGAGCCTTGCTCATTTTAGGCTTCCAATCTGGAAAAATAGCCTGAACTTGCCACTTACGCCTTGGGGATCTTGTCGTGTCCCGCAGCCAGTGTTCCTTCGGAACATGTATTCAGTGCTGTTGGAGGTGTGCTGACAGATAAGCGCACAAGTCTGTCCAGTGACGATGTGTACAGACTAACGTTCATCAAGATGAACAAATCATGGATCCGCAAGGACTTTTCTACCCCTGTGTCATCCTGGGGAGAGTAAAGGCTTGTGTATTTTTGATTGTGCTTCATGCAAATAACCATTTTAAGTTTGCAACTGTGGGACAATTGATGTCACTTAAGTGGTGTCAGTGGCCAAATTTTTGAAAACATGGAGACACTTGTTGGAGTCCCCTTGCTGTGTTTTTGCATGATTTTAGAAGGGCATGACATGCCTAAGAGGTTGACTTTCAGCATCTGCAAGCTGTTGGCTACAGAATTTCTGCCTTTCCGCCCGGTGGACACAGAGGATTTTCGAGACCTTATGTCCATCGCAGTGCCCCAAGAGCAGATGCCCAGTCGCCACTACTTCTCCAAGAAAAGTGTGCCTGCGCTACACCAGCATGTCGCACACAACTTCACCGCTTCCTCGAGAAACTCTGTGTGACAGGGTGATTTTCACCCCAGATACTTGGAACAGTAAGCATGGACAGGGGCATTACATGTCGCTGACTGGGCACTGGGTAACTATGTTAAGAGATGGAGAAGGGTCTGCTGTACAAGTCTTGCCGTCCACACGAGTTGTGCGTCAATCCTCTGTATGTAGAAGTTCCTCCACTGCTTCTGCCTCCTCAACCTCATCTCGGTCCTCCACCTCCGCCCAAATCCTGTCTGGTAAGGCCACTCACGTTGTAACTGTGCACAAGGAATCCCGCATACCTCCTTACTATGCTGGCAGCAGACCTCAACGGCATCAGGCGGTCGACTCTTTACTTTGAAATGTATGGGAAATGTGAGTCACACTGCTGAGGAGTTGTGGACGGTTAGGTCTGGAGACCGAGTTTCATCAATGGTTGTCTCCACTCAACCTGCAGCCAGGGAAGGCCATGTGTGACAATGCTGCAAACCTGAGTGCGGCCCTTCGCCGAGACAATGTGACACATGTGCCTTGTATGGCTCACATGTTGAACCTGGTTGTCCAGCAATATTTAAACCACTATCCCGGCCTACATGGGCTTCTGCAGAGGGCACGGTGTAATGCCTGCCTGGATACACACACTCAGACGGGCTGTAAAGGATAGGCTAGAGGGAAGCCACTCACCAAGCAGGACCCCTAGAACCCTGAAACTGTTTAACCCCTATATAGGGATTTGGAATTACACAGGGCCCAAGGTGATCACTACCTGTGGAAGGCTGCAGTCCGAGAGAGTAGAAGTGAGGCAGGGTTAAAGCAGGAATTGTGGAACAGAGACAGAATCGTCCGGCAAGGGCGTAATCAGAAAACAAAAGGTGGTCAAATCTAGATTGGGCAGCGAGGTATATAAACAGCAGGCAGGAGACGTAGTCAGGAAACAAGCGGTAGTCAGCACACAAAATCACAAAACAGAACAGGGCGGAACAGGAACCAGAGCAGAGGTTCAGAACTATCTCTGGCAGTGGTCAGCAGACAGGAGAGGCATTAAAAAGGGTGTGGTGTCTTCCCATTGGTTGTAGCTGAATGACGGTACTTCAGCTGTGAGACACCCACCACCTACAGTCAGCCAGTGGTACTGCAGATCCCAAGGTAACCCAGCCCAGTGGCTGAGTGGAGCCTTCACCCACCGGCGTCGCTGGCATCGACTCCTCTCCAATCATCAGCACTATCCATGAAAGGAACACGGCATCACCTGGTGATCGGAGTAGAAGTTGCTGGAGCGGACTCCGGTGGTGACGTAACAGCCGTCTGTGACAATGCTGCAAACCTGGGTGCGGCCCTTCGCCGGGGCAATGTGACTCACGTGCCTTGTATGGCTCACGTGTTGAACCTGGTTGTCCAGCAATTTTTAAACCACTATCCCAGCCTACATGGGGTTCTGAAGAGGGCACGTTCGCTATGTGCTCACTTCCGCCATTCACACCTCGCAGCTCAACGACTTGCATCGCTCCAGAAGTCTTTCGGCCTGCCTGTTCACTGTCTGAAATGCGAAGTGCTGACATGCAGGAAATGGAATCTGCACATGTTGTAGCGACTGTGGCAGCACCCTGAGCCCTGCTGCAATACGTTATGACGTATAGCCTGGTCCAACGAGATCCAGAGGTGGGGAAGATCACGCTGATGGAGATCAAGGACCTATGCACCCTTCTGCACAGTTTCGAAATGGCGACGAAGATGTTTAGCGCTGACGATGCCACTATCAGCATGACAATTCCAGTCATCTACATGCTGGAGCACACTCTAAACAGTATTCGGAGTCAGGTGGTGGGACAAGAGGAAGGGGAGAAAGTACAGGAGTCATATAGGGAAGGGATAACAAGATCTCTAAGGTCCAGACGGTCAGCAGCACCAAGGCGGCAGGCATGGGACGGTGGGGGAGAGGGATTAACAAGGGCGCATGGTAGCAGCCAAACTGTTGAGGAAGGTGCAGGAGACCAGGAAGAAATGGGGGACGAACTGGAGATGGGCATGGAAGAATCAGCAGATGAGGGAGACCTTGATCATATTTCTGTTGTGCGAGATTGGAGGGGAAGGGCAGAGGAAGGAAGCATGATTCTCACCTTTCCGACAACAACACAGCATGGACTTGTTCCTCCTGGATGCGCAAGACACATGAGCGCCTTCTTGCTGCACTACCTACAACATGACCCTCGGATTGTCATAATTCAAAGTAATGCTGACTACTGGGTTGCCACACTCTTAGATCCCCGGTACAAAACAAATTTGGCGAAATAAGTCCTGCCATAGAAAGGGACGCACGTATGCATGAGTATCAGCAGAACCTGTTACACAATCTTAGATCAGTTTTTCCACTAAACACCAGTGGTGCACAGAATGAATCTCACCGCTTTGTCATGGCTAGGAGGAAATGGTCTTTTACTTGTCCACATCTGAGGGACCGAGGGATGGCTGCTGTACTGAGATAGCGTTGAGTAGGGTTTTCCTGCAGAGTTGCAAATTTGATCATATACAAAATGAGTGGAAAAAGGCCAGATGCTGGTGGAAAGGGAAACAGGCGTGTTGGAAAGGGAAAAAAGGTTTGTGCCCATGGGGTTGGTGGTAAAGCAACAGTAACATCTGCTGAAGAAACACCATCTGTTATGCGGGGACTGGCAGATTAGGATAAGGTGGTATATATCCCAATTGCCTGTAGGTCGCAGTCCACCATGCTCCCAGATGGAAGAGGAGATGATGGCAACCCGAAGGTCAGGCGGAGGATACAGAGCTGGGTGGCTCTGAAACTAATAGGAGCCTGACCCAAGTTAGACGACACTCGGATCAGGAGACTGTGAACCCTGTTAGAATCACAGGGTCCACACACCCAACCCAGGAACTCCCTGTTAACAACACAGGGGCCCTGGGGTACACTGTTTGTGTGCATAGGGGGCACACCTGTGGACAGCAGGTGCAGCAGCAGCAGCCCAGATAATGCCACTGGGCTGCACTAGCAGGACTGGTAGGACAGGAGCTGACCGTAACTGTGCCGCGTTACCAAGTGTGGTGGCATCCAGTACTGACTCCCTATCCTTGCCTACCTCTGTCCTAAATCCACAATGGGTTCAACACATTGAGGTGTGCTCTGTCTGAGCATAATAGAAGACTGCACACCTACATGTTGTCTCCAGACCCTTTTATAACCTAGGTCCGCCCCAACCCAGGGTGGATTACAATGCACCTCCAGGAGCCAATAGCAGAGTGCCACATCATCAGTGACATAACCAGCGGCCTATCAGCTTGAGCATGCTCAGTAGGCAAAACACAGGACTTAGACACGGCACGGAGTCCAAGTACCTGTGCAAAGAGGCTTTTCGCACAAAGTGTGGGAGCATGCTCAGTAGCCCTAACTGAGGACTTAGCCTCAGGAATGGCACAGTCAGGCTGAGCTTGCTCACTAGGCGAAACACTGGACTTAGGCTGTGGCTGGGGTAAATCGGCACACACATGCGCACTAGCCGCCTCTCCACACTTAGACGTGGAGGAGGAAGCAGCCAGCTGGACGACCCGAAGCACAGCCAAAAATGGCAGCCAATGCCTGGGCGCAACTGGAACCGCAGCAGTCTGCTTGCGGCTACGGCGGCACTGATTCGTAACACCATCTTCCAGCCAAAATAAGATGTCTACTTCTTCCCGTGGATAATCTGATATGATATCGATATCTTTGTTACGGACACGACCATAGCTACCAAATGTAGATAAGGCACCAAAAGACCAGGTGCTTTAATGGATCTCAAGTGCTCCATTAAGTGGCCTCTTCTCCACCTCAACTTCAATATCCCAAATACTCCATTTCTCTGTGGTGTCAACCCAATCGCACTTGCTTCCTACCAGCTCTCAAGTCTCCACCCGCCCTGCTGAGTATGGGGTAACAGAGATGGTTGAGTCTGGAGAGCTGTTCAGTCACACTATAGCCTGGGAATCATAGTTCTGCTCCAAAGCTGCAGTGAGTCCAAACAAGGAAATGATCTGCACTGATGCCCAGAAGTTTTGTGAATCAGATCCAGGCCCAGATGAAGAAGGTTCTGAGCATAATGTAGACCCTCATTCCAAAACTGTAAAGGCCATGTCTCACTAAGCGACATCACTAGTGACATCGCTGCTGAGTCACGGTTTTTGTGATGCAACAGCGATCTTGCTAGCGATGTCGCGGTGTGTGACATCCAGCAACGACCTGGTCCCTGCTGGGAGGTCGTCGGTCATTGCTGAATGTCCTGGACCATTTTTGGTCATTGCTCTCCTGCTGTGAAGCACGCACACATCGCTGTGTTTGACAGCAGGAGCCAACGATCTGAATGTGCAGGGAGCATGGAGCTGACTTCTGGCAGTCTGCGGTAAGCTGGTAACCAAGGTACATATCAGGTATCCAAGCAAGGCACTTTGCTTAGTAACCTGATGTGTACCATGGTTACGTGTGCAGGGAGCCGGCTTCTGGCAGCTGCGGACGCTGGTAACCAAGGTACATATCGGGTATCCAAGCAAAGCGCTTTGCTTAGTAACCCGATGTGTACCATGGTTACGAAGGACAGCGTCGTTACACAGGTCGCTGGTGGCTGATCTCTGATCATTGTGGAGATCTGCCTGATTGACAGCTCACAAGCGACCATGTAGCGACGCACTAACGATCCCTGCCAGGTCAGATCACTGGTGGGATCGCTGGTTGCGTTGCTTAGTGTGACGGTACCCTAAAGCCTGCTTTACTCGGGACGACCGATCTTGCGATTTCACGATCGATCGTACCCGCCCCCGTCGTTTGTGCGTCACGGGCAATTGATTGCCCGTGGCGCACAAACTCGTTAATCCCCGTCACACGTACTTACCACACACGTACTTACCTCCCGTGCGACGTCGCTGAGGGCGGCGAACATCCACTTCCTGAAGTGGGATGAATGTTCGGCGTCACAGCGACGTCATGCAGCGGCCGGCCAATAGAAGAGGAGGGACGGAGATGAGCGGGATGCCCACCTTCTTCCTTCCACATAGCCGGCAGGAGCCGCGGGATGCAGGTAAGCGATGTTCATCGTTCCCGGGGTGTCACACGGAGCAATGTGTGATGCCACGGAAACGATGAACAACCGGCGCCATGTTTCATAAACGATTTTATGAAACCTAGCGACGAGTACATGACTCACGATTTGTGAGTGATACTGCGTCGCTAGGAGGTGTCACACAGGCCGACGTTGCAAGCGATGCCGGATGTGCGTCACAAAAACCGTGACCCCGACGATCTATCGCACAATAGATCGTCTCATGTAAAGCACCCTTAACTCCTCTTGGTGGAGACAATGGGGAACATGCTGATGAGACTCAGATACCTGATTGGAACGACAATTTTACTATTCGGTCAGGGCAGGAAGAGGTTGGCTCTGAGGAGTCAGCACGAGGGGAGAGAGAACACACAGTGTGATGATGAGGTTGGAGACCCCACTTACTATCAACCCACAGTCAGCCAGTTGATGGGGTCAGCAGAGGAGGTGGAGGATCATGCTACTGACGACGAGGTTAGGTTGCGCCTTCTTGGACAGGGACTCAGTACTGGAAGCACGTCAACAAGTGCATCCTCAGCCACAACTCTGCCTCTGAGCAGAAGTTGTGGTGGCTCTGCAGGTCGCATGGGCTGTAAGCCTTGCCTAGTCTTGACCTTTTTTGACATCGCAAAGGATCACCCAACTCATGTCATCTGTAAGATTTGTCAACAATCTGTAAGTAAAGGCCAAAAACTCACTAGTTTGAGTACTTCGTCCATGAACTGTCACATGGCTATGAAGTGATAGGGTGAGGGTGTATTTATGACCTTTATCCACTGTGAATGCAAGATGATTATTTGCCGTTCAGTGTATGCATTGTTATTCACATGTAAAAGGGTAAGAGTGTATAAATGACCTTTATTCACTGTAAATGCAAAATGTTTATTTACTGTCTATTGTATGCATTGTTGCTGACCACCCGCAAGGGGCCGCTGTTTTGCATCTGCCTTTGACTGTTGGTCACTATAGCAACAGCAAAACGGTCTTCGGCTGTGGACTTGGAGACTGGAGGAGGTGCTGTATGTGAGCTGAAGGAAAAGCGAAAGGTGTGTAACAGAAAGGAGCTGCCGCAGCAGCAGGTGGATTGTGAGGAGACTCGTCTTGGAGTTTTGTGAGGAGGACCGTAACGCGTGTGAGGAGCATCCTGTGCCAGAGACTACCATTCTTCAGTTGCTGGCTATACTGATTACCGTGAGAGGATCTTCAAGTCTGTATTTATGACAGCTGGACACGACAGTACCCGGGTACAGTAGGCTGTGCCCAGGACTGCGTGCATGCAGCACTTTGTTTTGGTAAGAAAGCACATACCTGTTCTGCTTAGGCCGACTATATAGACTATAAGACTTGCTGGCGCTGCTCTGTCAGTTTGTCAGTTACAGTTAAAATCTTAAAGGGACAGCGACATGTTTGCATTGACTGTGTTGCTTTACAAGATTTCCAGTACTGTGTTGCTGATCTGTGTGGTTTGCCTTACCACTTTTATCATCTGCCTTATCTGTGAGGCTTCAGCAAGCAAGGGTATTCAGGGGGGTTAATGGGTTTTGTCTATGTTTAGGTAGATAAGTTGTAAGCTCTTGTGCTGCGCCACTGGTAGGTCATGTTCGCAAGCTCACACACACACACACACAATTACACCTGCTACCCAGAGGGATTACCATGTGTTAGGTGACTGTTTAGATAATCCCTTGGTTAGGTAAAGGTTGGTGAGAAGGCGGTATAAATCGCCATTACGAGTGGCACAGTATAGGGGTGTAGGCTTTTGGACTTGTGAATAGATTGTTCTATTCTATGCATGGTTTTTATTGTTTGTTTTGGTAAAGTTAAACAATCACTGATCAACCCAACTGCCTAGAGTCCTTTTCCTGGTGCTTGGTTTTGCTGTATATTGGGAGG
This sequence comes from Anomaloglossus baeobatrachus, assembly GCF_048569485.1. Taxonomy (NCBI): domain Eukaryota; kingdom Metazoa; phylum Chordata; class Amphibia; order Anura; family Aromobatidae; genus Anomaloglossus; species Anomaloglossus baeobatrachus. Next base: position 508,980,403 of record NC_134354.1, on the reverse strand, counting down.
CCAACCAGTACACGACTTTAAAAGAAGCATAAGTCGCATTGAGAAGGTCACTTGCTACAATGCGGCCTAGCAGGGCGGGCCATCCACCGTCTGCCCCATCAACTGCATCTGCATGCTATTCATCCTCTGTGACTGTGGGGACAGAAGTCACACATGCTTTTGGACGCAGACCTTCCTCCTCTTTACCCGCAACAGGCAGTGTGATTCGCAGGTCGTCAGTTGTTTTGGAAGTGGAAACAGCTGCTGGTGTTGAGCTCTCTCAGACATCGAGAGCACCACCTTTGGATGAAGGCAACATTATATCTACGCCTGCACCTTCCTCACAGATTGGCTGGATTAGCTGCAGTTACAAATTGGCTACTAGAGATGGAGAGGTGGTGTAGCTTTCTTGACAGCAGTGGTAGGTCACTGACTATCACAGACACTGGTACTATGCCCCAAAGAATTGCCTGGACTACCTTCAGTTAAAAATTGGCTTGTAGAAATGGAGAGGTGGTGTAGCTTTCTTGACAGCAGTGGTAGGTCACTGACTATCACAGACACTGATATTATGCCCCAAAGAATTGCCTGAGCTGATTTAGACAGACGCTGTGAAAAACCCTTGCACAGCGCTGGCATAGACCTGACTAGCAATCATGACTATGAACTGCTCTAATCTAGACCTAAACCGATGTGTAGATTGCACTTTTTAAGTGTATAGCGCCCACAGCAGCAGCGGGAGCGGTGACTGACACACACCCGCAGCACTGAGATAATGGTGGCGATGGAGAAAATGGCCGGGTCTTATAAGGCAAGGACATGTGACATACACAGCTAATGAAACATGCCCTTGATTGTCTGGCAAAAATCCACTTTGCTGTGTGTGTGTCTGTGATTGGCTGACAGCCTAGCCCGCCCCACTGTATGCGCGGTTAGGAAAAAAAAATGGCAATCGCCATTCTTTCAGCACTGAGCAGCACTGATCTAAACCCCATCCCCCCTCACACTATACGCTGAATTTGATAATATCATTATTAACAGTGACTGACAGTATTGCAGTGAAAAGCCAGCTAGTAACTAGCTATGCTTTTGGTGATCGAACTGTAATGAAATGGTAACTCGAACGGTTGAACGTTAAGCAAATCCTTCGAGTTCGTCGAACGACTCGAACATCGCCCAAAACAACTCGAATTTGAAATTGGCGAACGGTTCGATTCGAACATTGCTCATCTCTAATTGTGACCACCACAGGCACACTGGGGGCATTATTACTTTCTAGGAGCAAAATGTGGACACTTTTCTAGGGCACTTACACAGGGCATTAATATTTTCTAGGGAGCAATTTTATGATCTAGAGGACAAAAAAGAAGCATTATTACCGTGTAAAGGGCACAGTGGAGGCATTACTATGTGAGACAGTAAGAGGAGCCCTGTTATTGTGCCACACAGCAGGTGCAGTAATATGGACACATACAGCAGCAACGGCTCAGTATTGGGGTATCAGAAGGATAAGGAGTTTTTGCAGGTTGGGAATAGATGGGGACGGTGCTGGAAATGTGAGAAGTTAAATGTGTCTTTGTTGTAATCTCTGTAGATGAGTTGTGGCTGGAAGAAGTTGTCATGTTGGTCTGGGCCAAATGGAAATGAAAACAGTTCCACCCAATGGAACAACAGCTCTAAGCCACTATCTGTAACTGTACTGTAGTCTCTTGTATGCCCTGCAAAACTGATAGCTACCACTATAGCGATAGTCACCATATAGCGGTAATATCAGTGTCATCCGCTGAGGTTGCTAAATACTTTTATACTTTTAAATATTTTTTCCTTTCAGATTTGGTGCATAAAATTACTATCTTTACGTGATAAATCACAAATTGCAGCAGAGTTGTTGAAAGATCTATGTCATGGGTGTGTCATGGGTGACAGATAGTACTGTGGTGTCTGTCTTTAGAAGGTCACAGCGTTTGGCTGTACAAACCACTCCCTGGCCTTCTATCATTCCTGCTTAATTTTCATCCTTTTAACTTTAGGACCCTGTGGCATTGTTTAGCCTGTTAGCTGCTGTTCATCAGCACTAGCCTGGTGGCTTTATATACCTTCTCTTCCTATTACTCTGTGTTGGTTATATTTCATACATCTTTAGCAAGTCTTCAGTGCAGGCAGGTGGTTTTCATACATCTGGACAATCTTGTTGGGTGTTGCAGCTTCTCTCCCTGAGATAACTAGAGATAAGCTGTTTGTTGTTTTCCCTTGTTTGTTATCCCTGTGTGTCCTTTAGCACTAGAAGTCCCAGAGAGAGGTCATTTAACATTTCTACCTTTGGAACCCAGAGACGGGTCGAATGACCTGAAGGATTTTAGCTAACATCCTATAATCACTGTCTTTTGTTCTGTAATTAAGGCCATTACTGTCACACCACAGGAGGTTGTTGTTTTCCATTGAGTTTAGCCATTTAGTTTCTAGTTAGTTCTATTCAGTTTGGACTAAGGGTCATTTGACCCTCTTTCGGGACTTCAGGGGGGAGCTCAAAATTTCTGGGACATCTAGTGTTAGTGCCTAGTGAAGTTGACGAAGAGCTCATCCCATCCATCCACTCCCTACCTAGGGCCCAGATCATGGTCAGCTATGGGTCAGGTATCCAGCTTGGCGCACAGGTGCGGAATCTATCTAGGGTGGTGAGGGAACCCAGGGCTCAGCGATAGGCTTGGTTATGGGTCACCATCTCTCCTTTCCCTAGACACAGGGTTACCCTTCCGTTGCCTTTCACCGTTCGCTTGGTACTTCCCTGTACCTAGCTTGACAGTCTAAGTCAGTGTTTCTCAACTCCAGTCCTCAAGACCCACCAACAGATCATGTTTTCAGGTTTTCCTCAATCAGGCTTCTAGGATTCCCTTAATGTTTCACAGGTGATGGAATTATTCCCTGTCTAATATTGAGGAAAACCTAAAACCATGATCTGTTGGTGGGTCTTCAGGACTGGAGTTGAGAAACACTGGTCTAAGTGACCAGAGAAATCTGTGCCTCTTGCCATCCAAACCTACAACTAGCCATGGTCATGTGTGAGAACGTGCCTGTAACCTGGTGGTGGTTCTCAAGTTTGGCAAGTTTGCACAATCAGCATGGCTGGGTCATGTTCTCAACTTAGTAGTTCAACGGTTTATGAAAAATGAACCCAATTTGTCTGCGCTACTTCTGAAAGTATGCTGTCTGCACGCATTTGCAAAAAGCATCTCCAGCTGCCACTTGTCTGGCAATGCTTCTGCAGCACTTACAAGTGGCAGCTCACCGACAGGTGTTTGACGTGACTATATGCTGGAACTCCACATTGCACATTGCACATGTACTTGGCAAGGCTTTTTGAAAAACAGAGGGCATTAGTCGAAAACCAGGTACAGCATAATAATAATAATAATATTCCACCACACTTTACAATACCAGCTGTAACATGCCTATTGGTATTCCATTCAGCTTCCTCACATAAAAATTGATGCTTGAACATAAATCTGTGACAGTGAATTTCTACAAAAATTTTAGGAAACAACATATGGTATAGGGTGATGATGACACCACAATCAGTCTAACTTCTTCTTTTGAGTCTTCTCAAATGCTTCATGCTCATAATTAAAGAGGAAGTTTTGCATGTGGGCAAGGTGGAAATGGAGGAAGAAAGTACACAGGGTACTGCATGCTTGCCAATCCCGTCTAAGATGTAGGTGCAAATGCCTCTGGCCCTGCACCTGTCGTTGCACATTTGCAAGCACCATCAGAAACTTTGTCAGAATTTTGTTTTCCCCAAACCAACATTCAGGTATGCCTAACCCAGGCCTTGACATGGAAATTAAAATATACAGTCAGCCAAACAAGCACCCATTCACAGTAAATATAACTTTGGGTAGGCCCAGTCCAGGAACTACTTCTCACCCCAATATCCCTGGCCGCAACACACCGACCCAGAGATGAGGCATTAATCACCCATGGATTAATACCCCCAAACTTTGCAGAACCCCATGCCTGCAACATCCTGGAACCCGGAGCTACCATACCAAGACAGTGTCTCTCGGTCCAGTTACCATTCCCTTCAAACCGCCTCTGGACCAGACCTACCCCTGCCACAGTACAGGGCACGTGACTCCTTACGTGGGCTGGACCCGCCACACACCCAAAGCTCGCTCCACACCTTCACGCAAACCCAGTGCCCACAAATCAGAACCAATATCGTTGAGATGCACACCATCACCTCTCCGAAACTGCCAACCCGGTGACTCCAACTCTTTGTGGCTCACTGCAATACCCCCATTCTTCTTCACAAATTGTGCCACCACCCTGTTCACCTTTGCCCTGATTTGATTAATCCTGTTCACAGAACGGGCCCCTCTCCACACCAACCTGGCCACGATATCAGACCACACCACGATTAAGCCCGGGTACATCCTCCATAAGCGCAATAAATCAATCTTCATATCCCTAATTAACTCCCGAGATGCCCGAACTCCCAAAATCGTTGCCTCCCACATGCAGCACTACCACATCAGGGGGTTTGTCCACTCTGCAATAATACGTAAACTCTGGCAATACCCTGCTCCACTCCATTCCGCGTACACCGATCCACTAAACCAATGCCATCGACCTGTCCAGTCCCAGCTGGTGACCATTCAGGCGAGCCTCTGCCCGACGAGCCCCCCAGAAAACGAATGAGTGCCCTAATATCCAAATTAGGCACACCCCTACAACAAAACAAAAGCAGGTTAAGCAGACAGAAAAACACTAACCAGTTTCACCAACTATAACATGTACTACTCCCTTAATGTCAAATACCCCGACGTTCTTATTGCGATAACAGCTGAGGCTGAAGGTAACGACGAACACGGGAGGACTTCTCACCACCTCGTCACTGAGACCCCGCCGAGAAGCCTCCGTAGCTGCCCCAATTTTGAAGGAGTGCGACCCGTAGTCCTCCGGGAGCTCCCCTCTCACCGCAAGCAATTCCGCAGCACTGCCACAAATTGATACCGCGACAAAAAGGACCCATTCTCATGACACAGTAACGGACCTGGGCGGCCTCCCCGAATGGTTAAAAAACTTACCCACCACCTGTATCGGGCATAACTCTTCACCCGAAACTGCATACAACACCACCAAACTTCCACAACCGATCTGGTCCATCTTAGAGTGATGAAGCCGGCACTCAACCCTCTGTCTTGCTGCAGACACATCCTCTGACAACAAACCACCACCTCTAACCTTAGACAGACTAACCTACTCCCATATCTGAAAAGCCCCATAAAAGGATAGCACAAAAGCTGTCTAGAAAAGAACCTGCTCATAAACAGATGAACATATCAACCGCAAGCCGATCACCAGCCGCTTTAGAAAATCAAAGGATATCGGCCGCCTTGTGTCCTGCCCCATCGCACCCTTGCAAAAACCCTTCAAGGCCTGCTGCCCACGGAAATGCTGCGAAACATCCCGCTCGCCTCAAACCTTCAACCAGAAAGCCACAGCCGCCACCCTAAGAGCCACTGCCGATGCTGACCAACCGACCATAAAATCATTACTCACCAATGCTAGCAATGCCACCAAATGATCTTCCTGCCCTTCCTCAAACATAGTCCCCAACAACGCTTCCCATTCAGCGTTTCTGACCAAGCCGTCCTTACGTCACTCTTCTGGCCATTCCCCACGCACCAATGACCTTGAAAAATTGCTCCAAAAACTACCGACCCAGCTGCATCTGTATACAGCTTCAATGCTCCGTTTGGTATAATCTTATCCAACCACAGCGCACGGCCATTAAACTGTCGCAGGAAAATGTCCCACATGATCCTCCTTGATCTCCCTCGTGACCTGTACAAAATGAGCTGATGACTTCACACCTACTGTAGCCATCGCCAACCGCCTAGCAAACACGCGCCCCATCGGCATAATTCTGCACGCAAAATTCAGCTTCCCCAGAAAAGACTGCACCACTTTAAGCCCTACCTTCTTTGCCGATTTCACTGCCTGTACCACGGCCCTTAAGTCCAAAACCTTCTCCTCCGGAAGTCTACACTCCATGGCCATAGAATTAATCTCTATCCCTAAAAACCGCATCACCGACACTGGACCCTCCGTTTTTTCCCGGGCCAAAGGGATACCAAAGCAGTCCGCCACTTTCTGCAACGAAAACAACAATCCCGCATAAACCATCGAACCCGCTGGCCCGACACAGAAGAAATCATCCAAATAATGAATGATAGATGTCAACCCAGACACACCCCGTACAACCCACTCAACAAACAAGCTAAATGCTTCGAAGTATGAACAAGAAATCGAACAGCCCATTGGTAAACAGCGATCTACATATTAATTCCCATTCCACCAACAACATAATAAATGCTGGCTGAGTGAACCGACAACAACCTAAAAACCGCCTCCACGTCCGCCTTTGCCATTAACGCTCCATGACCAGCTGCCTTAACCAAATCCAGAGCTCTGTCAAACGATACATAATACACCGCCAACAATTCCGGCCTAATGCTGTCATTCACCAATGACCCTTCTGGGTAAGATCAATGATGAATAAGCTGAAATTTATTCGGCTCCTTTTTTGGCACTACCCCTAACGGAGAAACAACCATATTGTGACATGGCAGAACCTCGAATCATCCGCCCATCCTGCCCAATTCAACTTCCGTACCCAATTTTTCACCCACAACAGCCGGATTCTCCCTTGCAGAGGGTAAATTCCGATAAGGCGGCAAAGACGAACCGACAACCGATGGGATGTGAAAACCGTGGGAAAAACGAAACCACAAAAGGGACACCGCTTCACCATCCAGGTACCTGTTTAAAAACGGCCTCATCGCCTCTATTTTCACCAGCGTGTTCCCTTTTTCCAGCCCCATCCCCGCCTTTTCCTCTCCCCTTCATGAAACTCTTGGCCAGACTATGTCCTCCTTTGCAGCCTGAGCACTCATGTTTAAAATGACAGGCCGCTTCAAATTTTCACTGCCCTTCATTATACTGCCAACAAAATCCCTTATTCTAATTCGCCGAGGCCCCGACTCCCTATCCCCTGACTCCCCCATGAAAGGGCTGACTAGGAGGCGCCATCAACCGCATCAATAAGGACATGTCCTTATGATCCCACCGCATGCCTGCCCGCAAAGCCTTCCTCTGCCTAAATTGCTCATCGTACCGCAGCCAAGCTAAACCACCGTACATCCTATAAGCTTCGCCTATGGCATCCATGTAACCGAATAATGCCGAACAATGCTCCGGTTCCTTCTCCCCAATAACAAAATCGCAAATGCCTGCAGCCAGTTTGCAAATGTACAAGGAATGAGCCTATAACAGTGCTTTTCTTCCTCCTCCCTCTCCTTCTTGAAGTCACTCGGCTTGACCTTATCTACAGTAAATTAAACTTTTCCAGAGGCAGCAGAGAAAATATTTCCACATACTCCCCTTTCCAAATATTATCCCTCACCGCCTTCTTAAAGCAAGCCCCCAGCAGGCCCTCGAAGCACACATACACCTCACTCTTGGCCCTTTCATCTAGACGCACCACCTTATCCTCCTTTTCCTTCTCCTTCTCTTTTTCTTTCGCACCCCCTGCCACCTCTATCGTGTCACTCGCCCCTACCACCTCAGACGCCTTCTCTCTGCTTGCTGATGCTGCGCCATCCGCCGCCACTCTCGTCCACGCTGCCGACAGCGCCTGTGCCCCCCCTGCGACCGCATTAGCTGCCACCAGACTCTGCAAGAGCCCCAGTAATTGACTCAGAACTACCATCTCCTCTGGCACTGCTGTATCCGCACCCACCCCCCAAGACAACTACCCCACACCACCGACAGCGCCAACACCACTGAATCCACGGCTATCTCACCCGACCGCTATTCGGCATATCCTGGAATAGGTGCCACACCATGCTCCGCCATCTGCACGTCCGAATCTTCTCCCAAAGTTAAGGCTCCCTCCTCCTCCTCGCTGGAACTGTCTTCCACTGCTCCGGGTCCAGAAGACGCACCCAATGCACCTCCTATACCACAGCCACTCTCCTGAGCCACCGCGTGGGCACTGCCATCCAAGACCTGCTTCTTCCTATTTGCCATTTTCGCTCCTCGGAGTCATGTCTCATTAGTGTTACAAGGTTACAGGTGGGCAGGTGGGAATGTTGAGCAGATATGTTAAATTTGGTGTTATGGTTATACACATGTTTGTGATAAGACATATAAGACAGAGAGAATATAAAGACAAGGTAATTTCTTGGACAAATTTATTGTTGCACATATATTACACATGGTTACAGAATTATACATTTTAGCTATTTACAGCATTTCACATTTCAATTCAATTTCTCTCTGTTCTCATTTTGACCTTGACATGTCTTCCAGGAGCGGCCAAGAAAGGGGACATATATAGCAGGAGTAGGACATATATACTAGGAAGGGGACAAATAAATCAGGATAAGGACATACAGTATATACCAGCATGGGCCCAGGAGGGGGACATACATACCAGGAAGGGCCCATGATGGACACATACAGTATATGCCAGGAAGGATAAACACAGTATATACCAGAAGGAGGGTATATATACCAGGAGGGGCCCAGGATGGGGATATATATCAGGAGGGTGATGTATAAATTATATATATATATATATATATATATATATATATATATATATATATATATATATATATATATATAAGACAAATATATATATTGTATATATATGCTTGGCTTTTATTGCTACAACACATATATATATATATATATATATATATATATATATATATAATGCTAGCAAAAACAAGGGTTAAAAACCTACCCTCTATTGACTTACTGCCACATTATCATTAAGGTGAGGCTCCACAGCCAGGTATTGTGTGTTTTGGGATATTATATAATTTATCTGCAGGCACTGCCTTGTTGTACGTATTGTGCATTCTATCAGTGCCCTGATACTACATTGGTGATAAGTACAGCATTATTATGTCCATCCCCTTATTTCATCCATTCTTTTTCTATTGTCAATCATATTTTTAACCTGTTTTTGTTCGCCTTATATGTTTTGTATAATTTAAAACCATGATTATACATAAGTAGTTGGGTTTGCAAATTTTTACTATGCTGCTTTTTTCCTCTCATGTTACAAATCATTTTTTTGCATAGTTTTTGCTAGCACCTCTCCCTTTATTTCTATTTATTACACTGTGATGCCCACTACTTCTTTCTTAACAAAGTGTTGAGAGGAGCAGTATCTATGTGGGGATATTATACAGAGGGGCGGTGCGTGTATGGGGGGATATGATACAAAGGGGCAGTTTGTGTAGGGAATATTATACAGAGAGGCAGTGTGTGTGGAGCGATATACAGAGGGGCAGTATATGTGGGAAGATATTATAAAGGGGGCGGCTTGTGTGGGGCGATAGTATACAGAAGGGCAGCGTACGTGAGAGCATATTATACAGAGGGGCAGTGTATTTGGGGGGATAGTATATAGGGGGCAGTGTGTGAGGGGGATATTATACAGAGGAGTACACAGGTTGTTGGTCATTCCTGAGGCAGCACACATCGCTATGTGTGACACACCAGGAACGTCGAACAAAACCGTACCTGCATCCTCCAGCAACGAGATGGGCGTGACTATCATGCGGCTGCTCTCCACCCCTCCGCTTCTATTGAACGCCGGCCATGTGACGTTGCTGTGACGCCGCACGAACCGCCCCATTAGAAAAGAGGCTGTGACGTCGCTAGGAAGACAAGTCCGTGTGACGGGGCCTTGCGATATTGTGCGCCACGGGCAGCGATTTGCCCGTGACGCATAAACGACGGGGGCGGGTGTGATCGGCAGCGACATCGCTAGCGATGTTGCTGCATGTAAAGTGGCCTTTAGAGTCCTAGAAATCTGTCAGAGCTATGTGTGACTGCAGATGAGTAACACAAAGAGATGAGTGAATCTATTTGAAGCTAATCAAATTTTTCTTTAATTTAACATGAAATTGAGATTTTTGTGTTTCAGTCTGGGTGAATCCAGCAAAAAGACTGCCGGACATGAATAGTTTACAAAACTAAAAAGCTATATTCACCTTTCCTGCCATGCTGGTCCACTGGGTATGGTGATTTCCTTTATCCAGTCACTAGGGCAGTCCCACCAAAGGCATCTTCAGCACTTCTGCTTGATATCATGATGACATGAGTATTATGCCGGCGTCACACGCTATGATATATCGTGCGATATGTCGTCAGGGTAACGTCGTTACTGACGCACATCCGGCATTGTTTGACATATCGTAGCGTGTGACAGCTACGAGCGACTGTTAACGAGCAAAAATACTCACCTTATCGTTGCTCGTTGACACGTCGTTCATTTTCATAAAATCGTTCCTCCTTCTGCGCGCCGATTGTTCATCGTTCCCGAGGCAGCACATGTCGCTCTGTGTGACACCCCGGGAACGACGAACAGAGCTTACCTGCATCCCGCCGGCAATGCGGAAGGGAGGAGGTGGGCGGGATGTTACATACCACTCATCTCCACCCCTCCGCTTCTATTGGCCGGCCGCTGTGTGATGTCGCTGTGATGCCGAACATCCCTCCCCCTTCAGGAAGTGGATGTTCGCCACCCACAGCGACGTCGTCCGGGAGGAAAGTGCGTGTGACGGGGGTTTAACGACTTTGTGCACCACGGGCAACTAATTGCCCGTGACGCACAAACAACGGGGGCGGGTACGATGGCTCGTGCGATCGCACGTTAGATCTTCCCATGTGACGCCGGCCTTAGTAAGCGCCAATAGATAAGGTGCTTTTGTAGGGACCACACCTGTGACCATACATTAGAAGCCAACCAGATAAGATCGGGGCTGTGCTGCAGGACTGGTGTCGGCTTGGTGAATATATTTTTTAGAGCTTATCAAATTATTTATATCCAGTATATTCCTATCATTTTTACCTAGCATAATAAAAACAACTTTGAGTCCCATCAAATAAATTCAATGCGTCCCAAATTTCATGGTTAAATTAAAATTTCAGCAATTCGATCATTCTTAGTGATAACTATGATAGAAAACAATTCTGGTTACAAATACGGCAATCCTTATAAACCTTGTTGGTACTCAGATAGGGTCCAACTCCATAAACAATTAAGTAAGATCCGGCACTCAAACTTGTAGAATTTGCAAAAAGAAATTTTTCTTTATTATTTTTTTGACAGGCGTAGTATTCTGTGTGACAATCAATATTCAATAACGTTTCGGTCATATATGACCTTTTTCACATCATTTCACACAGGCTGCCTGTGTCAGGGGTCTCTCCACTGATAAGCGTGCTATTCTGCTATGCTGCCACTCAGGTCCTCTTTGGTATGCGTAATGGTATGATTCATTACGCATGAATGACGCATTACGCATTACGCATTCCAAAGAGGACCTGAGTGGCAGCATAGCAGAATAGTACGCTTATCAGTGGAGAGACCCCTGACACAGGCAGCCTGTGTGAATTGATGTGAAAAAGGTCATATATGACCGAAAGGTTATTGAATATTGATTGTCACACAGAATACTACGCCTGTCAAAAAAATAATAAAAAAATAATAAAAAAAGTTTCTTTTTGCAAATTCTACAAGTTTGAGTGCCGGATCTTACTTAATTGTTTATGATAGAAAACAGTTTTGCAGCTCTTCATTCAGCTGTTTAATAGGATTATTCACTGGGTGTAAGTAGTGCCTATGTGGGATCATTTATTTACATTAGCTTTTTACTGAAAAAAAAATGTACAGCATTTTTTTATGCAGAATTGCAGCAATAACATATTTTGACCCAAACATGATATATTCTATTTATAATAGATGTAAAAATATGATAATTTTAAATAATAAGCTACCGCATTTCATATATTCTATATGCTGCTAAATTGTTACAGGATTGGTGTATAAGTTATTGTATCTGCTGCTATTTTCTGTTAACAATACATTTTTCATTTTTTGCCAAAATAAATGCTTAGCATGTGGATTTGTAGGCCACTCCAAAATTGAGCTTGCACAAATTTTCTTTCTTAGTCGCAGGTACTGGGAATTTTGCAGTACAGGCTGTAACAGTACAATGACGATTACATCCATATTCTCATCCATCAGTTTTTGCATTGCCAAGTAGAAAGCTGTTCGGAACTTTCCACTTTTTACATATTTTTTTGTAAGCACAAACACTGTCTTTTTGCTCTGATTGATACTCTGCGCAATATTGTCAATGACAGCTTTCCCTGGCTCCCAGTCCCTTTCTTCTAAGCAGAGAAATATGTGTCTGTCCCCTTTTTCTTCCAGCTGATGGCATAGATCATTGTAAACCCAGTCACTGACATCAGAATCTTTGTCATCATAAGTGATAAATGCATCATAAAGGGTTTCTGAAAAAACAATTTTGTTTGGTTTCAGCTTTGCCATGCACCAGTGATATATATACCATAGGTCCCAATAAAACAAATGTTTTAGAACTGGTAATGCCATAATGAGAACAATTATTAAAAATGACAAAAAACAAAGCATCATCGAAATAGCATCTGAACTACAAGCATGTACATCAAAATATATGATACTTTTCTTTCTCGAGAAATCAGAGGAAGCACAAGTGACATCAGTGGCCAATAGTGGTATTACGACATTGTTGTTAGTTATCCACTGTAAAAAATCAATAATTTCACAGGTACAGTCAAATGGATTTCCTTCCAACCACAGAACTTTCAAAAAGTTATCATTTCCTGCCAAAAATACTGATTTGTTTATTGATTGGATTTGGTTGTTGCTTAAGTCAAGCTCAGTAAGACTTGTGGCTTTATAAAGAAAGGAAGCTGACAATTCTGAAATCAGATTATTGCGTAGCAAAAGTTTTTGCAAGGATGATGTGTAACTGAACAAGTTAGTCTCAATTGCTATCAGCATGTTATCGCTAAGATCAAGAAATGTTAGATTTGTAAAGTGTTTCAATGTATTCCACTTCCATAATTCTAATCTGTTGTTGTTTAAATATAGTTGTGTTAGAGTTGAAGGTAAATTGTCAATTATTAAATCAGGAAGCTGTTCAAGATCATTAAAAGATATATCTAGAATTTTAAGACTTGAAAAATTCTTAAAAATAAACTTATAAAATTGATCACATTTTCCCCACATGATATTTAAATTGTTCCCAGAAAACCTTAATTCCTCTATACTACTATTATTAATGTGGAATTCAGTTAGAGTTGAGATTTTATTCCAACTCATATTTAGCACTTTTAGACTATGGAGATTACCAATAAAATTTAAGTCATGAGTTACACCTTCAACTATAAAATACTTAGCATTGTAACTTAAATCTAACACTTGTAGTTTTGACAATTCTATAAATGCAGTAGAGGAATCAAAATCTAATTTATTGTAAGATAAATCCAAGTATGATAGATTTGGCATGTTAGCAAACTCTGTCCCATTTAAATTTTGATCAATGCTATTATGGGACAGATTTAAACATACTATGTCTGATAAGAAATTAAATTCTTTAGTAGCAATAAAAAACATAGTATTGTAGCTAAGATCTAATGTTTTTCCATATAAAATACACATAGGATTGATGACTTGGTCAGACCACCTATTATTGACTAAAGAGTAATCAATTGAATTATCTAATGTATTGTATGAGGAATCATCATAGTTGTAATGTCTATTAAATTTTAGATTTTTTTCAAAATGTTCATTTTGATATGTTAATGGAATATATGGAGTGATTCGGTTTTCAGACAAGTATATCAGTTTTAAATTTTGAAAATTATGAAACACCTTCAAATTAACTTGCTTAATAAAGTTTGTTCCAAAGTTTAATGTATTCAGTGCTGATAATTTTACTAATGGGGCCAATGTTATGTTGGTAAGTTTTTGAAAAACATAACCTTGCAAATGTAATTCTTGGAGGGACAATAGTTTGGAAAAATTGTCTGAAAGATTCAAATACTGGTAATAAGTTCTTCTCTCATAATTGAAAGATAAATCGAGTTTTTGAAGAGAAGATAAACTAAGTAAAAAATCACCTGATCCTATTTCTCTTACCAAATAATTTTTTTCTAAGTTCAAAATTTTCAGTTGTGTTAAGTTTTGAAACCAAATTCGGGAAACTGATTTCAGAGAAGTATTACCGAGGTTAAGCTCCACCAAGTTTTTAAGGAACTGAAATGCCTTAGGGTGTATCTGTAATGACGACTTTCCAACACAGGGTTTGCAGGGAAATGGTGCATTAAAGCATCTTGCACAATTACCACTCAGATGAAGAATTTCTAAATTACTTAGATTCATAAAGTCCTCTTTTCCAATGGTGCTTATTAAATTATTTTTCAAATACAGCGCTGTTAAGGATGGGGGTAATTCTGGAGGAACCATTTTTAAGTTGTTAAATGATAGAGACAAGGTGGTTAATTTTTGCAGCTGAATAAATGCTCCTTCTTGAATGTCCAATTTTTCAGAGCAGTTATTACCATAATAACAGTTGTGATCCAGATATAGTGCCTTCAGTTTTTTTATTTCTGAGAAATTCTCACTGCTGACTGAAACAATTCTATTAAATTGTAAGCATAAGATACGCAATGAAACAGGCAGTTTAGTTGGTATCGAAGGCAAATTATTGCTATTGATAATCAATTCTTCAAGCTTTGTCTGGTTGACAAAAGCTTCCTCATCTATAGAAAGAATTGTGCCCACTGTGTCGCAGTTTCTTTGATAAGAATTGAAGCTTAAATCCAATTTTGTTAAATTAGTCCATTTCTGGAAAGCATATTTTTGTACAGTTTGTATGCGATTGTTGCACAACAGTAACTTCACAGAATCAGTTGAGTAGTTGATTGAAGATGGAACAGATTTTAAGTGTCGTAATTGACAATCAAAAATCAGTGATGTGTTCTTTTCTGTTATTGTGCAGGGGTGAGTTCTGTTTTCCACATTTGCAGTACAGGTTCCAAAGGAATAGACGATAATAAGAAGAACAGATGGTGGACTAAACAGCATGCTGAACATTGTGCTGCAAAGAAGCACAACATACAAAACAAAATCAACTTTATAAAATTCTAAGTGACTTAAAGCAAAATAATGTATTGTCTATATAAAGTATTTACTTACTTTTTTACTCGTAGTCAGCCAGATGACCAGAGCAGTAATGTAACAGTGCCTTCAATGTTTGTTTCTTTTTTACTGTCAGTGAATATCTTGTACACATTTCTGCATCATTTCCCTTTTTATGATTCAATGATTTTCTACAGTGCTACACTGACACCCATAGGTTTTGTAATTTAATTACTTTTTAATACATCGCCTTCTGTTCATTTACAATATAAAGTTGCATTAATATCAGTTTGGTACGTTTTACCGTTTTCTTTTAGCCATATAATGCTTGTTTTGTTGCTTCTTATTTTACCATCGGTGTATGATAGCTCATATGTATAAAGGGTTCTCCTTTCTTAATCATATAATCGGTATGAATATAGGAGTGATATTCAATGTAGATAGAATTAAATATCTTTACTGAACAAAATAACAAGATAAAAAATGTTTTAAAAAAGGGGACAATGTCAGGTACGGCAAATACCATAAAGGAGCATCTCATTTATAAATTCAGCTACAGCCTATATTGGTGTAATAAGGTATTTCTGTATACACTCTATATACAGAAGATGAGAAAAGTAATTAGCAGTTAGTATTGGCTGTTGCTATTGATCTATAGATACCAATCACATCACCATAAGTACACTGGGGAAACAAATCCTGCAAGTATCAGTGAGAGAATGTACTGTGGAAAAGAGGACGAAAAAAGGGTGAGCAAAAAAAGGTTGACAAGGGGTATAGTTCTCCATGATATAGGTTGGAAAAAATTTAGGTGACAAAAAAGCAATAAAGCAGAGAGATAACTGTTGTTGCAGTGTTTAAGGTGCTGCAGTACATAAAAAAACTTTGAAGTAGTCAAAGGATACTGCAATTGTCAGGGAGTAAAGGGAGAAAAATGATGGGGGGAGTTCAGTAGTCTTTGAATTAGGGGGCCCATAGCAATTCATGTAGGTCAAAAACTGAGAAACCCCAAATTGATGATCCATATGTACTGTACAACTAGGGGCAAGGGAGCCACAGTTCCACAGTTAGAGCACAATGAAATATTAGTACAAATAGAAGTGCAGGAGATTGGATGCATTGTGCTGAAGTCTGTAAGTGCTGCATAATTGAAAAGCAATACAAGAAAGATAAGGTAAAGCATGAAAATAGAGAGGCATAAGACCTGTGTAGCAGCCAAAGGAGAGACCTTGACGTGCGTTGCGCTTACAGCTTTCCCCTCAGCAATTATGCATCACTTACAGACTTCAGCACAATGCATCTAATCTATTTCACTTATATTTGTGCTAATATTTTATTGTGCACGAACTGTGGCTCAGTGTGTTATTAGGTTAATTCCCAAGCAAAAGGTCACTGGTTCTAATCAAAGAGCAGCCATGAAGAAGATTTCCCAAGAAAAAAGAAACAGCACTATCCAGCTCATCGATAGTGGTCTCTCGGCCAAGAAAATTGCCAAACTGCATAATGTGAGCACTATTACGGATAGAACAACATGAAATAAAGTCAGTCCATCCATTCAAAAGCCAAGAGGTGGACTTCTAGGCAAAATAGCAGAGTCAATAAGTCTGCAAATAAAAAGGTCTATCAATTCTAGCATGACAAACACAAATAGATTTTTAGGAGCAAAACAGTAACAATGCAGTTACATGAAATTAATCTGCACAACTAATCATAAGCTAAATAGTTGCAATTTAAATGTTGTGTATGAGATAGCCAAAATTATTGTCTATAAAATGAAGGTAGCCTTATGCTCAAAGTTGTAGTGGATGGTGAGATAGGTTAAGAAGTATGTTACCCTCTGGCAACACGGCGCTTAAGCTATTGCCACACATTGCGTGCTGATCAGCCTTATGTTCCAGCCTTATGTTCCTGTTTCTGAGTGTATAATCACTCTGGGCACAGTATTAAGTGCTTTGCACAGGTCGAGCTCTTCCTAGGCATTGGCATAGAAGCGAGGTTTCTCATACTACCTTGATGCCTCAGTGTTGCATTTGACTATTGTACCTCAAGAGATACATTACGTGTGTGCTTGTTTGTCTGGATTTTTTATTCAGGGTAGTATTCAAATTGTCTCTCCAAGAAAGGAGACAAACTCTAGCGCCACCTATTATTATTATTCAGGGTAGTTAACCCAATCTGGACCTCTGCATGCATATCAAGTATGGTTGCTGAGTTCTGCTCTATACCAGTAGTCTAAACTCAGGGCATTTGTAGACGTTTGCATGCACAATAGTGCTATCAACAGTTCAACTTACGCTTACCACATTATATGTGGTTTGTGTTCACTACTGAAAATATCCTCTGATGAAACCATGTTAAAAGTTAGGAGGGGGTGAAACGCGTTGGAATGGCTGAGAGGATCAGTAATGCTAAATCAACTCTCAGCTTGGCCTAACTATATACACTACAGTTCAAAAGTTTAGGGTCACCCAGACAATGTTGTCTTTTCCATGAAAAATCATACTTCTATTTATCAAATGAGTTGCATAATGAATAGAAAATGTAGTCCAGACATTTAATAGGTTAGAAATAATGATTTTCTTTGAAATCATAATTTTCTCCTTCAAACTTCAAAAAGAATGCTCCCTTTGCAACAATTACAGCTTTGCAGACCTTTGGCATTCTAGCTGTTAATTTGCTGAGGTAATCTGGAGATATTTCTCCCCATGCTTCCAGAAGTCCCTCCCACAAGTTGGATTGACTTGATGTGCACTTTTTGCATACCATACGGCCACGCTGCTCCCACAACAGCTCAATAGAGTGGAGATCTGGTGACTGGGCTGGCCACTCCATTACAGATAGAATACCAGCTGCCTGCTTCTTCCCTAAATAGTTCATGCATAATTTGGAGGTGTGCTATGGGTCATTGTCCTGTTGTAGGATTAATTTTGCTCCAATCAAGCGCTGTCCACAGGGTATGGCATGGCATTGCAAAATGGAGTGATAGCCTTTTAGCTTGTACAAATCGTCCACTTTACCAGCACCAACGCAACCCCAGACCATCACATTGCCTCCAGCATGCTTGACAGATAGCGTCAGGCACTCTTCCAGCATCTTTTCAGTTGTTCTGCATCTCACAAATGTTCTTCTGTGTGATCCAAACACCTTAAACTTCGATTCGTCTGTCTATAACACTTTTCTCCAATCTTCCTCTGTCCAATGTCTGTGTTCTTTTGCCCATATTAATCTTTTCCTTTTATTAGCCAGTCTCAGATATGGCTTTTTCTTTGCCACTCTGCCATGAAGACCACCATCCCGGAGTCACTTCTTCACTGTAGACATTGACACTGGCATTTTGAGGGTACTATTTAATGAAGTTGCCAGATGAGGACCTGTGAGGCATTGCTTTCTCAAACTAGAGGCTCTAATGTACTCGTCTTGTTGCTCAGTTGTGCAGCGGGGTCTCTCACTTCTCTTTCTACTCTGGTTAGAGTCTGTCTGTGCTCTCCTCTGAAAGGAGTAGTACACAACGTTGTAGGAAATCTTCAGTTTCTTGGCAATTTCTCACATGGAATATCCTTCATTTCTAAGAACAAGAATAGACTGTCGAGTTTCACATGAAAGTTCTCTCTTTCTGGCCATTTTGAGAGTTTAATGAAACCAACAAATGTAATGCTCCAGATTATCAACTAACTCAAAGGAAGGTCAGTTTTATAGCTTCTCTAACCAGCAAAACTGTTTTCAGCTGTGCTAACATACTTGCACAAGGTTTTTCAAGGGATTTCTAAACATCCTTTAGACTTCTAACACAGTTAGCAAACATAATGTACCATTAGAACACTGGAGTGGTGGTTGTTGGAAATGGGCCTCTATACACCTATGTAGATATTGCATTAAAAAATAGATGGTGAAGCTAGAATAGTGATTTACCACATTAACAATGTATTGAGTATATTTCTGTTTAAATTAATGTTAGTTTCATTGAAAAAAATGTGCTTTCCTTTCAAAAATAAGGAAATATCTAAGTCACCCTAAACTTTTGAACTGTATTGTATATCTTGTATATTAGTTATGCGGGTATAAGTCTTTTTGATAACTAGGATTTATCCGCATATAGTGAGACTGGTGACATCTAGTGTTTTCTAGAGGCCCTTGTAATATTATAAGGGACGACTGTTTGATTTTTGTATGTTTTTATTCATGCACACTAGTTGTTATTTGTGATCACCTATTGAGCATGTTTTGCATTGTAGTGGGTACCTTATTATAGGAAGATAGGGTCATTTATGGTAAGCCTCCGTGGATCAGGGGCACCCAAAAAAGTTAAGGTGATTATCTCCGCAGTTAGGTAGAGTACAGACAGAGCACAATTATCTCAGACCCCAATTTTTTTGTGTGTACATTATTTACCCTTGTAACATTGGACCCCTTATCATCTTGCTGTGTTATATTTAGGTAACAGTGTGTCCACTGGGCACAAGCACTTTGTATTTTTGTCTTTTGGTATATGTTGTGTTCTGTCTGTTTGAATGTTTATGGCTGATTTTAGTATTAATTAATAAAAGTATTTTAGGATTGTATTAATAAAGGTATTTTTTTTCTTAGAGGATTCAATTGGTCTAACAGTTTTAGGCTATGTGCGCACGTTGCGTAAGTCACTGCAGAAATTTCTGCAGCGATCTAAAAAGCACATGTGCGCTTTAAATCGCTGCAGAAATGTCCATAGTGAAAGCCGATTCCATGCGCTCTGCCTGCAGCTCCTCCCATAGACAGAGCAGGAGCTGCCGGCAAAGCGCAGGAAAGAAGTGACATGTCACTTCTTTTTACGCAGCGCTTCGGCAGTAGCCGAAGTGCTGCGCTCTTAAACGCCACATGCGCACGGCCCATGCACAATCTCCATAGACTGTGCAGGGGACGCAAGACGCATGCAGTTACGCTGCGCTACAAAGCGCAGCGTAACTGCATATATTTACGCAACGTGCGCACATAGCCTTAAACTCCTCTAAACTATTAATTGTGCTTCGTTCTGTCTGAGACATGGAGCCTGAAAATCAAAAGTTCAAAACATTGTTAACCTGACAATGTATATATAATCTAAAGGATACAAGCTGATGGCTGTGTGTGTGTGTATATGTATGTATATATATATATATATATATATATATATATAACATAGTTTACATACACTATTTAAAAAGACACGTATGCAAGTTTAAAGGATGATCGAATCTGCTGAAATTTTAATTTAACCATGAAATTTATGAAATTTGAGACACATTGAATTTATTTGGTGGGAATCAAAGCTGTTTTTATTATTATCTATTACGGTCATAGGTGTGGTCCCTACAAAAGCACCTTATCTATTGGAGCTGACTAAAGGGGGCTTTACACGCTGCGTTTGCTAGCGATGTCGAGCGCGATAGCACCCGCCCCCGTCGTATGTGCGACATTTGGCGCTCTCTGCCGTAGCGAGCATTATCGCTACTGCAGCGTCACTAAGCGGCTGGCCAATAGAAGCGGAGGGGCGGAGATGAGAGGCAGGAACATCCCGCCCACCTCCTTCCACATTGCCGGTGGACACATGTAAGGAGATGTTCGTTGTTCCTGCGGTGTCACACATAGTGATGTGTGGTGCCGCAGGAACGACGAACAACAACGTACCTGTGGCAGCAACGATATTAAGGAAATGAACGACATGAGCAACGATTTTTCATGTTTTTGCGCTCGTTGATCGTCGCTCATTGGTGTTACACGCTGCGATGTCGCTACCGGCGCCGGATGTGCGTCACTAATGACGTGAAACCGACGATATATCGGTAGCGATGTTGCAGCGTGTAAATCCCCCTTAAGACTCATGTCATCATGATATCAAGCAAAGATACCTTTAAAAAGACATTGCTGGTGATTAGACAGAAGAAAATGACCGGACCAAAGAGTGGCTAGGAGGATATAATATTTTTTTTGTCTGGTTATTGGTGGGGACTCTTTAAAGATATTGTTACGTCATTATGTTATCAGATACCTAGTAAAGAAATGTTATGGGGCCTAATCAGTGCCAGAAGTGCTGAAGATGCCTTGGAAGGGACTTCCCTAGTGACTGGATAAAGGAAATAACCATACCCAGTGGGCCAGCATGGCAGGAAAGGTGAATATAGCTTTTTATTTTTGTAAACTGGCTATATATTTCTATATAGTTTACATACACTATTTAAAAAGACACGTATGCAAGTCTTTCTCACCACCTGACATGAAATCAGAATAAACCTTTCCCGTTTTAAGTCACTTTGAAATACCAAGATTATTTATGTTTGCCAAATGCCAGAATAATGAGAGAGAGAGAATGTTTTAAGGCATTTTTATTACTTTCAACAAAGTCAAAAGTTTACATACACTAAATGGCACTTTACACGCAGCGACATCGCTAGCAATGTCGCTGCCGATCGTACCCGTCCCCGTCGTTTGTGCGTCATGGCCAAATCGCTTCCCGTGGCGCATAATATCATTAGTCCCCATCACACATACCTGCCTAGCAACGTCACTGCGGCCGGCGAACCGCCTCCTTTCTAAGGGGGCGGTTCATGCGGCGTCACAGTGACGTCATACGGCAGCCATCCAATAGAAGCTGAGGGGCGGAGAGCAGACGAAAGAAAGTGACGCCCACTTCATTGCCGGAGGACGCAAGTACGGTGTTGTTCCTCGTTCCTGGGGTGTCACACATAGCGAAGTGTGCTGCTTCAGGAATGACGAACAACCTGCATTCAGCACCATCATCGATATTTGGGATTAGATCAACGATCAACGATAAGATGAGTATTTTTGATCGTTAGTGATTGTTCGTACGTTTCATACGCAACGACGTCGCTAACGAGGCCGGATATGCGTCACGAATTCCGTGGCCCCAACGACATCTCATTAGCGATTGTCATTGAGTGTAAAGCGGCCTTAAGAGTACTATGCCTTTAAACAATATGGGACAGCCCATATGATGATGTCACGTCTTTGGAAGATTCTAATAGGTTTATTAGCAACATCTGAGTTACTTATAGACACACCTGTGGATGTATTTTTACGCACACCTGAAACACACTGCTTGTTTGTGTAGCATCATAAGAAAGTCAAAAGAAATCAGGAAGAGAATTGTGGAATTGGATGAAATTCCCGGATGCCTGAAGGTGCCTCATTCATTTGTATAAACAATTTTATTCATGTACAAACAAGATGGGAATGTCCAGCTATCATACTACTCAGAAAGGAGACAGGTTCTGTGTACCAGAGATGAATGTGCTTTGGGCAGACGTGCATATCAACCTAAGAACAAAAGACTTTGTGGAGATTCTGGTGGAAACTGGTACGATTATGTCATTATCCACAGTGAAACGAGTACAGTACTGTATCTACATGGGCTGAAAGGCCATTCTGCCAGGAAGTAGCCATTATTCCAGAAGAAACATATAAAACCAGATTAATGTTTGCAGATGCACACAGGAACAAAAAAACATAATTTTTGGACAGAAAAATGTCCTGTGGTTTGACGAAACTAAAATTGACCATCTTTACATTTAGAGGAAAAAGGTAGGACCTTTGAAGCCTAAGAGCACCAACCGAACTGTGAAACACGGGGGTGGCAGCATCATGTTGCGAGGTTGTTTTGCTACAGTAGGGACTGGTGTTCTTTAAAAAATAGATGGCATCATGAGGAAAGAACATTATGTGGCAATACTGAAGCAACATCTCAAGACATCAGCCAGGAACTTAAAGCTTGGGCGGAATTGGGTCTTCCAAATTGACAATGACCAGAAGCATACTGCCAAACTGCTTACAAAGTGGCTTAAAGATAGAAAATTCAATGTTTTGGAGTGGCCATCATAAAACCCTGATCTCAATGCTTTTGAAAATGTATGGAGAAAGCTAAAAGTTCAGGTGCGAGGGAGACGACCTACACACATAACTCAGTTACACCAGTTTTGTCCTATCAACTATTGTGAGAAGCTTGTGGAAGGATATCCAAAACCTTTGACCAAAGTCATACAGTTTAAGTGCAATGGTACCAAATACTAATGAAATTTATGCAAGCTTTTGACTTTGCAGAAAGTAATAAAAATGCCTTAAAACATTCTATCTCTTTCAATATTCTGGAATTTCTCAAATATAAATATTTAATAATCCTAATTAACCTAAAACGGGAAAGGTTTATTCTGATTTTCATGTCAGATACTGAGAAAAACATGCATATGTGTCTTTTTAGATGTATGGAAACTTCTGGTTTCAACTGTATAAATAATATAGAGGTTGCTGGCTGTATATACATTGCAAAGGGCGCTTTACACGCTACAATATATCTTATGATGTGTCGGCGGGGTCACGTCGTAAGTGACGCACACCCGGAATCATAAGTTACATTGTAGCATGTAACAGCTACGTGCGATTACGATTGAACGGTAAAACGTTCATCGCATGCACGTCGTTCATTTCCTAAAAATTGAACGTCAGATTGTTCATCGTACCTGGGGTAGCACACATCGCAGTGTGTGACACCCCGGAAACGATGAACAGATCTTACCTACGTCCTGCGGCTCCCGCTGGCAATGTGGAAGGAAGTAGGTAGGCGGGATGTTTACGTCCCGCTCATCTCCGCCCCTCCACTTCTATTGGCCGGCTGCCGCGTGACGTCGATGTGACGCCGAACGTCCCTCCCATTCCAGGAAGTGGATTTTCACCGCCCACATCGAGGTCGTATGGACGGGTAAGTACATGTGACGGGGGGTTATTCGTTTGTGCGACACGTTCAACAAATTGAACGTGCCGCACATACGATGGGGGCGGGTACGATCGCATACGATATCGTATGCTTAATTGCAAGGTGTCAAGCAGGCTTTAGGTGACTACTGGTAAAGTACAAGAAAAGTAAAACTTGGTGAGGTGAACACCCTGTTGCCACTGTGACCATAAAAATAAACTGTGTTGTCAGTCTCATGAGGACGGAGTGTTGAAAGACCTGTTGCACCAAGTGATAATAGGGCGGGACTTTACCTTATTTTAGGATTTGTGGAAAAAGGGGGTGGTACCTAGTGTGTCAGATAAAGGACAATAAAGGGGGTGTTACACGCAGCGATATCGCTGGCAATATCGCTGGTGAAAGCACCCGCCCCGTCGTTTGTGCGTCACAGGCAAATTGCTGCCCATTGCGCACAAAATCGTTTGGAGCCGTCACACATACTTACCTGCCTAGCGATGTCACTGTTGCCAGTGAACCGCCTCCTTTCTAAATGGGCGGTTTGTGCGGCGTCACAGTGGCGTCACTAAGCGGCCTCCCAATAGAAGCAAAGGGGCAAAGATGAGCGGGACGTAACATCCCGCCCATCTCCTTCCTTCCACATTGAAGGCGGCCGCAGGTAAGCTGCAGTTCGTCGTTCCCGAGGTGTCACACGTAGCGATTGTTGATCCCGAGGCAGCACACAACAACCTGTGTGCTCAACAATCAATGATTTTTTAAAAAGGAGCGACATGTCAACGATGGACGATAAGGTGAGTATTTTCCATCGCTAACGGTCGTTCCTTGCTGTCACACGCAACGACGTCGCTAACGATGCCGGATGTGCGTCACGGAATCCGTGACCCAGGCGATATATCGTTAGATCCGTCATTGCGTGTAACGTGGCCTTTAGCACATAATGAGACTTCATTGCAGTCAGAGGTAGATATATTCCCCCTGTGTGTGTTGGTTGGCGATGAGAAGGAGGGTCCAATGATTCTAACATCCCAGAGCTGGTGGTTTCTAGGGGGAACCTTGGGACTGCTGAAATGATTGACCTGATGCTAAAGACGGCATTTGAAAATGTGATGATTAAAAATAGGGTTGCCTAGGAGTCGGCGTCTGACAGCATGTTTCCCTACTTTGTAGTAAATTGGGAATTACTATATTGGGTTACCCAACTGAGAGGTGAGGTAATCGAACTGTTGGCAGAAGGGCCCTATAGGTGAAGAGTCTTAAACATGGCCCATTCTCATGTCTTAGGTGGTCATCTGGGAATAGATAAATCCCATAAGCACATCTTTCCGTGGTTCTACTGGTGTGGATGTCACCAAGAGATTTAAAAGTACTGTAGATCCTGTCCCACCTGCTAGCTAACTGCACTACTTTTGAAGTCCTCTGGTGTGATTACCAGTTATAGAGGTCCCATATTACAATATTACTAATGTCACCTAGTCACCTGGTGGGTCTGACCAAGTGACCAAGTGAGTCACCTGGTGGGCATCAGTACATGTTTGTGGTTCTGTACTATGCAACTTGGTACACAGAGGCAGTACCATTGAGAAATTCTTCTGCTAAGAATATAGCCCGGGAGTTGGTCCACATCTTCTTTCTAAGTGGACTGCCAAAGGAGATCTTAACGGACTAAGGGACCCCCCTTTATTCTCAAAGTCGTCAGAGAACTGTGTAAAGCATTGCATATTACCCAACCAAAGACTTCAATGTACCACCTGCAGATACACTGCCTTGTGGAGAGATTCATATTTGTTGTTTTCTATCAGAGAAGTTCCTCAGGTCTCTACTGGGTTATCTCCCTTTGAACTCTTGTATGATTAACATCATCGAGGGTCTCCTAGACACAGCAAATGAGACCTGCAATGTTATTGAGCATGTTACTCAGCTGCAGGACAAGATAGCAGGGGTGATGCCCATCATGAAAGAGAGTCTTCTAGGGGCACAGGCGAGATTATATAATTGCTCTGCAAAGGTGAAACAGTTCAGCACTGGTGATCACGTGTTGGTGTTGAATTGATCCCCACTGTGGAGAGTAAATTTCTAACCAAGGGGCAATAAACCTATGAAGTGGTAGAAAAAAACTGGGTGAGGTGAACTACAAGATCCACCAGCTGGATACAAAAAAGCCCTACCAGGATTACCATGTCAATCTGATTAAGCCGTGGTGAGATAGGAAACCTGTGGAAACTCTGTTTCTGGTAGCCAAGGTGAAAGCTGACAACACATAATGTCACGGTGGCATAGATGCAATCATGGGCCCAGAAAGAGCAATGTCGGGAGTTGTGTCACCGAAACAGACATCTCTGACAGCACTTCCAAAAAGCTTTTTTGACTAGATTATGGAGTGTTGCCTTCTGACTGTGCACCTCACCCCATCAGCCACGTGTGAATTTATTCTTAAGTAGCAGGTTCCTACTTGCTCAAACACATGGAGGTTTTCAACACAGAGAGAAGCTTCAGTTCAGTGTAGGTTCCTAGTATACAAGATATGCCTTGATGTGGCTACTGGGCAGATAATGAAATGGCCATTTTTGTATGCTAAATACCTCATTTGTTCCTAGATTTCCTTTATGCAGTAATGCATATCTATATTCTTACATTCATCGTTTGCATGCTTTAGCATTTCAGAGTGCAACTGTATTTTTTTGTTATTATATGTCATGTTTAGTTTTTTTGTCAAGTAAATTACCCCAGGCCCCCTCTATGCTTCTGCTCACTGGACCCCATACACTAGTAGGGGTAGTAATGCCCTGATTGCCCTGGTCTAGATCCCTGTTGGATGGCAATACTAAAGCAGAAATCCAGTGCTTTTTTCACTTCCTTTTACTGTGCTAATTAATGATTAATAATGTTTTAATATATAATCAGAGTCTACATTATAAATCTACTCAGGTGTCTTTGTGTGATTATCAGGGTCCACACAGACACTTCCTCTAGCCTATTATATACCTATATTGCCTACTTCTGTTTGACACTGTTCATTTCCTTGCCCTTTTAGATTATCTTTTTTTTTTATTTTCCAGATTTGATGCCTCTTGACTAGGGCTGAGCAGATCCGTGCATTTTCAAAGATTTCTGGGAGCCGGATCTGGAATTCCGGCTGCACGATCCGGATCCGGCACTGGCGAAAATAATTGAAGAATAAAGAAAAACAGGAATAAAACAGCATTTCATACTTACCGAGACTCGGTGTCATGGTGGCACACTGCTTCCGGGTCGCGCATTCACTTCCTGTACTGTGTATCGTATACACACAGCTTTCTGTGTTTTCCCCGCCCACCGGCTGTCCTCTCATCTGTGATTGGTTGCAGGCTGTGACAGTATCTGCCTACCATGCAGTCATTGCGGCTGTCATAGTCAGCACAGCCAGCGGTCATGCTCTACCAGCCACTGGCTAGATAGCAGAGCTGAAGCATGGGACCTCATGTGGATTACGCTGGAGCTGCAGGGTGTTGGGGGTTAATAAAGAGTTGAAGGAGGGTGTGTGTTTTGTACTTATTCTAAATAAAAGATTTTTCTCTGTGTTTATTTACTGTCATTTACAGGTTAGCGTGATGCAGGTATCTCATAGATGCCTGTGCCATTACTAACCTAGGGCTTAGTAGCATTAACCCCTTATTACCCCGATTGCCACCACTCCAGGGCAATCGATAAGAGCCTGTATTGCACCAGGATTGTCACATCTAATAGATGCGGCAAAACCAGGCGACTGCGGGCTGAGACTACCAGCCCCCAGCCAGCATTATCATGGCGGGGGATGAAAATTAGGGGGGACCGCATGTCAGGTTTTTTTTTGATTATTTATTTAAATAATAAAAAAGTCGCATCACAGACACAGCCACGCACACTTCTGACAGGAGTGTGCATGTGTTTCGGTGTACATGCATGGTTATGCTCAGAGAGCGCAGTCTGTGCAGGCTGATGTCATGTCAGACTTGTACAAGCCACAGTACTTGTACCGACACAGCCGCACACTTCTGACAGGAACAAACATGTGTGTCTGAAAGACATGCACGTTCACCATACTGACGCGCAGACAATTGCACTGCTTTCCCCGCCCACTGACCGACATGGTGTTCCAGCAGTCTTTTTGATTATTATACAGTTTTTTTTTGTCCGAGAACCCAGTCCCATCCTTTAGCCATGACTATTCAACTTCCTATATAGCCAGGTCCCTGGCTTCCCATACACAGCAGGTTTCAACTGCACATAGAGGTAATATTTGGTTAGGTACCCATGCACACAAGCAGGTTTTAACCGCATATAGAGGTAAAATTTAGTTAGGGACCCCATAAATAAGAGATTACCGTGAAGTTGGTTATGGGGCAGTAATGAATTGATCAATACATTAGCTAAATATCTCTTTTTTTCAAATAATCCTCAGCAGTTATGCAATGTCACATTTAATTTTTTTTTCCATTTTTCATATGGCTAGTTGTATTTTTAATTCCTTATGTATTATAAAGCAGTTATGCTTGTTCATATTTCTCTGAATTTGGTGTGCAGCTTTCACTTAATATAGATTGTGTATTTTTTGGATAGCACCCTGTTCACATTTACAATGGTGTTCCAGCAGTCTTTTTGATTGTTATGTGATTGGTTTCAGTCAGCTGACATGCTGACACTCAGGGTGGTTGATCCCGTTTGTACAGCAATTCTTTCTCCTCAATTTTTAAACTCAGGGTGGGGGCGCATCTAACTGTAACCAATTACACGTGTCAGTGGGCGCGCAAAACAATGAATATTGAATTCTCAGCTCCGGAAGGGAAAAGCGTGACCCGGAAGGAGTTTGCTGCCATGACACAGCCTCTGGTGAGTACACCGCACACGCTCCTATCCCCGTATCCCTTACACAAACATTTTTAATCTCCAGATTCTGGTCCCCATAGACTTATATGGGCACCGGAATCCGGAGCGGATCCAGATTTATTTTTCAATCCGTCAGGGAACCGTCCCAGATTTTGGCGGATTCGATAAGCATTACTTTTGACTCTTCTTTTATTTGCTTGCTCTGCACTGTCAGACCCAATTGATCTTTTGGCTCTGCCCAACAGTCAACTTGTTGCTTACTATGACAAAGTTATCTTGGGATTGAGAGGATCAAATTGCGTTTGTGAAGTCTGTCAGACATATACTTTAGAAACCAATTCAGACATATTCTAATGTATATTTAAATAGGCTTTCATTAAAGGGGTTTTCCCATGAACAACGTTCATTTTAAAGTTGTTTTAAATCTATTGCTCTTATAACAATAATAATTTATACAATCAAATGTGTTTTAAAAAAAATGTTCCTGATAATCTTATATATGTGCCCCTGCTGTGTACCATGTAATGGCCATGTCTGACTGTACAGGGACATGGTCTGATCATACCACAGCTCCTGGGCAGGGGAGGTCGTACTAAAGTATACAGACATTAGAGCATGTGATCGCAAATTATTCTTACTATGTGGTAGAAAAAAATGTAAAAACAGGCAGGGAAATGCTTTACTTCAAAAAAGAATCAGATACAATTCCATGCTGTGCTATATGTATACTCTTTTTTGCATCCTCCCCTGCCTCCCCTTAGACCTTGACAAGAGAGGCATTGATGAATTCTCTGTGTTAACCCCGCGTATTTTGGTTCAGAAAACCTGCGGATTTATCTGGATTTTCTACATAAATCTGCAGGTTTTAGCAAATACAAACACTCCCCATGTTATCCTATTGGACATGGGGAGTGTCTGTGTCCATGCTGCGGAATGTGCGGCTGCGGAATATGCTGCGGATGTCCTGCAGCCGCACGTAACTGCATGTCAATTATTTATGCGGAAATACCTGCGGAATTCCCGGCCCTCCACTGTGGAGATACAGGCCAGGACTTCCTCAGATAAGCCGCATGAATGTCCGCAGGTTTACCGCAGCTATGAATAGCTGCAGTTTACAGGGAGCAGCTGTGGTAAACCTGCGGACTTACCTGCGGATATACATAGCCTTAAGGCTACTTTACACACTGCGATATCGGTCCCGATATCGCTAGTGTGGGTACCCGCCCCCATCTGTTGCGCGACACGGGCATATCGCTGCCCGTGCCGCACAACATCACCCAGAGCCATCACACATACTTACCTGTCCGGCGACGTCGCTGTGACCGGCGAACCGCCTCCTTTCTAAGGGGGCGATCCGTGCGGCGTCACAGCGACGTCACTGAAACGTCATTGAACCGCCGCCCAATAGCAGCGGAGGGGCAGAGATGAGCGGGACGTAACATCCCGCCCACCTCCTTCCTTCCTCATAGCGGCCGGGAGGCAGGTAAGGAGAGCTTCCTCGCTCCTGCGGCGTCACACGCAGCGATGTGTGCTGCTGCAGGAACGAGGAACAACTTCGTTACTGCTGCAGTAACGATAATTGAGAATGGACCCCCGTGTCGCCGATTAGCGATTTTGCACGGTTTTGCAACAATGCAAAATCGCTTATCGGTGTCACACGCAACGGCATCGCTAATGCGGCCGGATGTGCGTCACAAATTCCGTGACCCCAACGACTCCGCATTAGCGATGTCGCAGCGTGTAAAGCCCACTTTAGGCTAGGGCCCAACTTTGCGTTCATCTACTTGCAGTTCTAAACGCACGTTTTGGGCTTAATTGATTTGACCAAAGTTGCCTTTTTCAGAAATTTAGCGCTGAAAACGCATGCGTATTTACCGCGTTTTAGATGCGTTTTCAGCGCTTATTACCTGCTTTTCCACCTGCGTTTTGAGAGATTCGTTTTGAACATCATGACACTGCTAAATAAAGTTTAAATAGTCAAACTCAATGAAAAAATTGGAAAAAAAGAAACAAATATATTTTTGTGAAAAATAATGAAAATAGATTAATTTAATGAAATTATAGCGGTAATATGATATTAAATGGAAAAATAGCAATAATTTATTAAAATTCTTATTTTTAATTGTCGGACTTTGTGTGTGTGTAAAGGGACATATGAAATCATTATTTTGATGTCCAAAAAGCATGAGTTTTTGAAGTCCAAAACGCTTGTTTTCTGCACTGGAAAAGCAGGTAAAACGCAGAAATTTGCTGAAATCTTGGTTTTTGCCATTTCTCATAGACTTCAATGTTAGCAAAACGCACCCAAAATGGCAAAAACAATTGACATGCTGCTTCTTTGAACGCATGGTTTTTGCCACAAAATATGCAAATTAAACGCAGCGTTTAGAAACACAAAGTGGGGTCTAGAAATCCCCATTTTCCATAGACTTTGCTGGGAAATCAAAACACATGCCTTTTGGCATGAAAAAGGTGCTTCTCAAAACGGACCTAAAAAGCACCAGAAATGCAGGTGGAAATGCAAAGTAGGGCCCTAGCCTTACACCTGTCTTCAGATTATATAGCTAAAACCTGCTGACTGATTCCCTTTATCTATGATGTTACTGTTGCAGCCAAGCAAAAAAGACCAGAGCAGCTGCAGGGAGTCAGTAGTTGGCCCAAGGAGGGTGAGAGAAAGGTCAGTTGCGTACATCTTTGGGTTAATAGAGTAGTTGACTCGCCCACCCCAGGGCTATGGGACACCCGGTGCCGGGCCGGACTAGTCCGGGGGACGTCAGTGGTGGCTGGGCCCGACTCTGTACCCTGGTGGGGTCAATTAATATGGCTGCAATGTTGGGGGTGATTAAAGTTTATATTATTCGTAACGCCACCTGTGGTTTGCGGCTATTAAGCCACCACTGCTGTATGGGGCCTCCGGGGCTGATGGAATGGCAGCTTGGATGGTCCTGCTCCCCACAGGTGGAGCGGTGCCCCGGGGACACTGTTGGTGCTTGTAATTGTCTATGCAGTGATGGAAGTCTATGCAGATGAAATAACAGAGGAAACACCAAGGGTGCAGTTGTTTACTCACAGTTCCTGGTAGGTACACACTGGTGCCTCTGGACTGCTGAGACCCACTGTCAGGGACCTCCGCCGATCCTGGGTAGATCTGGGGGTAAAAGCCGGTACACCCCTCTATGTGTTGCTTTCTTCAGCTGTCTCCTTAAGCCTAGCCCTTGTTGGCTGAACCTGGCTCGCTCTCCACTACAGCCTCCGGGCCAGGGGCTTGCCTGTGGGTAATTTACCCCCTTTCTAGAGGTTCTGCTGTGGGCTGTGGCCTGGACAGCTTGCAGCTTTCCCTGGGCCTCGGTTTTTACTGTTGGAGATGATTTTTCCTCCTCCGGTTTCTAGGGACCGTCCCCTGTTTGCAGCTTGATCACTCCACCGATGTTCTTGTGGAACAGGCCACGAGCCTAAAAGCTATCTGTGGCCCTGGAATCCCTTCTTCTCTCTGCTTGGTGTCACCTGGACCCTCTGAGTCCCAGGGTCTTCACCAGGAAGCGTCACTTTCTTCTCTTGCTCCTGGCTGACTAGAGCACTTCTCCTTTCAGCTCTCTCTGCAGACTCACACTTCTCACTTCTCTGCCTCCCGCAGACTTCCTCACTGCCCTCCTCGCTGAGGTAAACTGAAACTCTCTCTCTCTTGACCTTCCTTTCTACTCTGCTCTCGGGTGGCTCCTCCCACCGCACAGTTGCTAAGCTACCACCCTATGGGAGCAGGGATGGGTCTTACGGCCCCTCCCAGCATGCAGAAGGGAGGGTTGCTGCCACTGTCACTGGTCCCTGGTGTGTACCTAACAATGGGTGTAGTTTGAATTTGCCTGTGGATCGGCGTTCACTCCTTTCCTTACCCAGGATGGGACATCACACCTCTGGCTGGGGTGCAATGTCTCTGTGGCGACGGAAGCCTCAGGGGCGCCACACTCCCCCACAGCAAATCCCAGCACGTCCTCGGGCTGAAAAACAAGAACAGTGGAAAGAAACTGCAAAATTTTTGTTATGCATGCATAAACAATAAAACTTTTCTTCCCTTTATGGGAGGCACATTTTTCTTGAACGTTGCAAACATTAAAACTAATAAAACTTTAGAGTCTTTTTAAACTAGAACAGACCAGCCACATTACGTCCAGTGGCCTGGTTACACATCAACATACTACACATATAAACACATGTAACTGCGGACCACTTTCAAGTCCAGTGGCCCGGTAACACATTAACAGTGGGGGGGTGACATCTTCGAAAAGCACAGGGGCCATGGATTCAGGAATAGCGAGTCATCTTCGAAAAGAACAATGGACAGACATACAAGGGCTATTTACAGTTCAGCATTTTCTTCCTTCTTTTAGTTGCGGGAGTCACGCTGCAGCAGGGCCCTGGACAGCATGTAGGCCTTGCTCAGACTGGTCTGAGTCCCTTGGTCCTGTTCTCCAGCTGTTGCGGGGTGATGGTATTGGAGCTGCGTCCTTGTCTTGGTGGGCCGCGCCCTGCGTGGCGGCGGCCTGGATTGGAGTCGCTGCTGTGACCGATTCTTGACGGGCCACACCCGACGTGGCTGCGGCCTGGGCTTGGCAGGTCACATCTGAGGCGTGGATTAACGTCGCCGCTGCGGTGGGATCTTGCTTGGCCGAGCGGGGTATCACTGCTGGGGCCTGGGCTGGACGGGCCGGGCTGGGCATCGCTGCTGCGGTGTGGATGGGCGTCGCTCCGGCGGCAAAATCTTGGCGGGCCGCACCTGGCGTGGCTGCGGCCTGGATCGGCGTCGCCGTGCCGGGCGTCTCTCCAGGGACCACGGGCATGGCAGCGGGGGTTTGGGCACTCGCGACGGCAGGGGCATTAAATGACTCACCCCTCAGTAGCATCTCCGGTGCTCTGGCAGTCGCTGCTCCGTGCGTCGCGGGCTCCTTCATCCTGTCAGCCATCCTCCCGACCTCAGCCTTCAGCTCCATGGCGGTCACAGGCCTGATCCAGGTGAGCTCTTCTTGGCCTCCGCTTGCAGTAGCCATCTTATCTCTTCCTCTAAGCAGCAGCATGCACTGCCAGGGATTGTCTTTTTCTAGCGTGCCATTTTTCATTCTCTGCTCTGCATAGCAGACATGGTCTCAGCTTCACGCTCTTCTTGCAGACCAAGCGGGCGGGACTTCTCTTCGCGCCCTTTCTTCAGGCACGCCCCCCTTCTTCCCGCTCTTTGCAAGCTGTAATAGCGGCGGTTTTCACAGTAAAACAGTCTTTCAACACAGTTTTGTCACACGGTTCTTCAGGCGCACAGTACCCGGTGGGTCCGGGCACGAAATCCTGTTTGTGACGCCAAAGTTGACTCGCCCACCCCAGGGCTATGGGACACCCGGTGCCGGGCCGGACTAGTCCGGGGGACGTCAGTGGTGGCTGGGCCCGACTCCGTACCCTGGTGGGGTCAATTAATATTACTGCAGTGTTGGGGGTGATTAAAGTTTATATTATTTGTGACGCCACCTGTGGTTTGCGGCTATTAAGCCGCCGCTGCTGTATGGGTCCTCCGGGGCTGATGGAATGGCAGCTTGGATGGTCCTGCTCCCCACAGGTGGAGCGGTGCCCCGGGGACACTGTTGGTGCTTATAAGTGTCTATGCAGTGATGGAAGTCTATGCAGATGAAATAGCAGAGTAAACACCAAGGGTGCAGTTTCAAGTTGTTTACTCACAGTTCCTGGTAGGTGCACACTGGTGCCTCTGGACTGCTGAGACCCACTGTCAGGGACCTCCGCTGATCCTGGGTAGATCTGGGGGTAAAAGCTGGTACACCCCTCTATGTGTTCCTTTCTTCAGCTGTCTCCTTAAGCCTAGCCCTTGTTGGCTGAACCTGGCTCGGCCTCCACTACAGCCTCCGGGCCAGGGGCTTGCCTGTCGGTAATTTACCCACTTTCTAGAGGTTCTGCTGTGGGCTGTGGCCCGGGAAGCTTGCAGCTTTCCCTGGGCCTCGGTTTTTACTGTTGGAGATGATTTTTCCTCCTCTGGTTTCTAGGGACTGTCCCCTGTTTGCAGCTTGATCCCTCCACTGATGTTCTTGTGGAACAGGCCACGAGCCTAAAAGCTATCTGTGGCCCTGGAATCCCTTCTTCTCTCTGCTTGGTGTCACCTGGACCCTCTGAGTCCCAGGGTCTTCACCAGGAAGCGTCACTTTCTTCTCTTGCTCCTGGCTGACTAGAGCACTTCTCCTTTCAGCTCTCTCTGCAAACTCACACTTCTCACTTCTCTGCCTCCCGCAGACTTTCTCACTCCCCTCCTCCCTGAGGTAAACTGAAACTCTATCTCTCTCTTAACCTTCCTTTCTACTCTGCTCTCGGGTGGCTCCTCCCACCCCCCAGTTGCTAAGCTACCACCCTATGGGAGCAGGGATGGGTCTTACGGCCCCTCCCAGCATGCAGCATGGGAGGGTTGCTGCCACAGTCCCTGGTCCCTGTGTGTACCTAACAATGGGTGTAGTGTGAATTTGCCTGTGGACCGGTGTTCACTCTTTTCCTTACCCAGGATGGGACATCACACCTCTGGCTGGGGTGCAATGTCTCTGTGGCGACGGAAGCCTCAGGGACGCCACATAATCAATGTTAAAAGAGGGCAACACATTAAAACAATGTTTTTTATATAACATGAACCTAATTTAGCGACAGGTCTGGAAATATTCATAAGAGTTTTGCTTCTTTCAAATGCAAAAAGTTGCTCATTTTGTGATGTGGCGCCCCTGACCTGGTCAGGCACCACTGAGTACTGCACCCATGCTGGGGACAGTACAAAACAGGTAATCCAGAAGGCTGACCGAGGTGTGACTACACAGGCGCATAGTGATCAGGTCTCACACATTTACCTTTGAGAGGACCCCTGGGGATCCCAGGAGGGGGCGAAGCCTCCATCTCCACTCGAGGGGTGTGGTAGAGAGCCTGGTTGCTAGGTGACGTAGGCAAGAACAGGAGAGGAGGGAAGAGTGAGCCGAAGAGAGTTGAGTGGTGAAGTTCAGGGAGGGCAGAAGCAGACCCTGTAGCTCTACACAATTCTGACAACGTACGCGCAGTGACTACCGACGGGGGAGAACGGTCACCTGGTAGTGCTGCCCGAAATCCACACACGGCTAAAGAGAGAGCAACGGAGTGGAAAGTAAGGAGACTGTCAGGGAGATACCAGGCCCAAACGGGTAACAGGTCCCAGTGCAGGGATAGATCCACCTGTCCTTTGCCAAACCTGCATGAGGGGGCACTTTACACCCCCAAGACAACACCACAGAGTCCGCAGCCACGTAGCAAAGTGAGGTCCCATAGCTCACAGGAGGCAAGCAGCCGGAGTGACCTGGTCCAGGCTACAAGCAAACGGGCCAAAAGAAGGGGAGAGAGGCACCAGCAACTTCCCTGGGCGACCCCAGCAGGGCTTCAAGCAGGGGTTACCCCAAAACACAACGGGCTAAGGAAGGCGAGTTGGTAGCCACCCTCATAAGTCAGCCTGAAGGACACCTGGTTCCAGCCTGGTTCATCCCAGCTACGCCCGGGTTACTCACCCAGCCACCATCAGTGAGTAAAATCCCTGAAAGACATCCTGCTTGTGCGTGTGAGTCATTCTGCGACTTGTAGTTCCACACACCTACACGGGACCCTGGGGCATGCCTCACTCTCAGGAGGCTATTACAACTGACTGCACCTACTATCAGCCCCAGGCACCCCTAACCTGCAGTGGCGGTCCCCACTGACCGCAATTCTGAGAGTGGCGTCACGACAATCAAAATAGAGGATTTCCTACCTGTGACAAGATCCAGCCGCGTGGAGTCCCTGAAGGTAATGCACCGCTGCACCGACACCGACCCTCGGGGCCCCACACATCTGGCGTCACGAACAGGATAAGGACTAGACCTGTTCAGACAGGGGACCATGTGCCTGGGCGGTCCGCTTGGAAAATTGGAAGCGCCGCCATATTGCCACCATGAAAAGCGCGCTGAAAAACAACAGCAGCCCGCGCTGGGAGAAGTTACCGCCCACGAAGAGGTGTGGCTACCCAGAGATCCCCTGAAGAGTCCTGGTCTCGCAAGTGAGGAGAGCGGAGACGTTCAGAGACGTCGGGAAAGAAAGGGAGCCAGAAGCCTGCTACTAGAAGAAGGAGACGCAGAGGAAATGGCGTCTGAACGCAGAGACCCAGAACCAGGCTCCGCTGCCTGGTGGTATCGGGAACTTGCCCAGTTTTGCGACCAACTGGAGGCCAGGGTCGTATGGCAGATCAGCGAGGGACGTACGGAGCTTCTGGAGATGGCTGCAGCGGTTCAGGCCTATGAGAGGGGAACCGCACGACGAGTGCCAGACCGAGCGGCGACGACTCAGACCCCGATGATGTTACCGATGGGTGAGTCCTGTGTTGCCCCTGTCAGCGCGAGTGCCCCGACCCCTGCAGCCATGCCCGCGGTCCCTGGAGAGATGCCCGGCGCGGCGACGCTGAATCAGGCCGCAGCCACGCCAGGTGCGGCCCGCCGAGCCCAGGCCGCCGCAACGATGCCCAGCCCGGCCCGCAAAGATCCGGCTGCCACCGCGACCCTCCTCCACGCCGCAGGTGCGGCCCGCCAAGGACCGGCTGCAGCTGCGACGCCAATCCAGGCCGCAGAAGCGCCCAGCCCGGCCCGCACAGCTCCCATCGCAGCTGCGACACCAATCCAGGCCGCAGAAGCGCCCAGCCCGGCCCGCACAGATCCCATCGCAGCTGCGACGCCAATCCAGGCCGCCGCAGCGATGCCCTGCTCGTCCCGCCAAGACCAGGCCGCTGCCACGCCAGGCTCGGCCCGCCAAGACCAGGCCGCTGCCACGCCAGGCTCGGACCGCCAAGACCAGGCCGCTGCCACGCCAGGCTCGGCCCGCCAAGACCAGGCCGCTGCCACGCCAGGCTCGGCCCGCCAAGACCAGGCCGCTGCCACGCCAGGCTCGGCCCGCCAAGACAAGACTGTGCAATTATTTACCCCGGCCTGCCAGGTCAGAGCAGGCACCGCTCCCCAGCCCAAGGAAGTCCCTGCTAGGAAGTCCCTGCTGGGGGAGGACCCCGAATACTGGAGGCTGAAGGCTGATCTAGAGGCCCACTTCCCAAAGGAGATGGTGGACTGGTATCTGCTCCCTCCGCATACTCACAGGAAGACTCCTGCAACATTCATGCCAAAGGGTCCCCCGCCCTGGCCTGCTGATGAAAATCCATCCCTAGCGCTGCCACAAGAGGAGTGCCCAGAAGAACTAAGGGGGAGGGGAGGCCAGGAAGCTGAGAAGCTGACCCCAGAGCCATCAGCAGTGGATGCAGCACCAGTCCAAGAGCCAGAGATGCTGCCGTACTCCCGCTGGGATGAAGAGGGCCCGACATCCTCCGCTGAGGAAGATTTGTCCAGATACCTCACCTGGGAGCCTGCAAGCGGTGAGGTGGCAGCCAGGCAGGACCCAGCCCGCAGGACACGGCGCCGCAGCAGGACAAGGGATCCACCTGCACAGCAGTCTCCCGAGGAGAAGGACGAGGTCACGGCCAGAGACTTAGAGGAAAAGCGGTCCTTGAGAAGAGCCAAATCGCAGGTCAGAGGCCCACTTTGTCGAGGAGTTGTAGAAGACTTCAATCTAAGGTCTGGATATGGCTTTATAGTAGCACCTGGTGTAAAAGAGGGCATCTTTGTGAACAGAAGGGATGTTAGAGCACATTTACCTAGAGGACATCCAGGAAGAAACCTACAGATAGGAGACTCAGTAGAATTTACAAAACACCAAGGAGAACGCGGATGGTACGCACTAGATGTCACACCCTGCCCCAGAAATCCCTACAGTAAACCTGCTATCTCAACAACAGAAGATGAAGATACAGAAAAAGAAACAGACGACAGAAACATAGAAAATGTCAGGTGCCAATGCCCAATAGGCAAAAGCCCTGGTGGAATGGAGTAGAGAAAAGTAAAGAAAACTACAGCAGTTTGAAAAGTTTTGCAACGTTCAAGTTTAAGCACGTGCCCACATGAACTTGTGTGAGAAACCCTTTTTGCACTTTAACCCATGAACCTTAAGGCTATGAACTGGCTATAGCCACAAACTCTCGCAGTGTTTATAGTTACCCCAGAGGTACCACCACTACCAGGGAGCACGCCTGTTTATGGGGCCTGGCTCTCCACCACAAAGAGGGTACCTGGTCAGCACCAACTGTGGAGGGCGCCTCTACATCCTGCCAGAAGTGGCTGAAGGCGCGGCTCCACCAGGCCAGGTATACCCTGAAACCACCAGACCATGAAAGCCGCCTCTACATCCTGCCAGAAGTGGCTGAAGGCGCGGCCAACGGGAGAGGCAGATGGGAAGAAAGGTCTGGGGAAGCTGATGGCCCAGACCTGGTTACCAAAAGAAACTGGTGACCTGCCGCCTGAGAGGGTTTAGGGTGGGTTAACGGACTTGTGGGTGGAGGGAGGTGATGCATGGTACCTGATGGTTTTAAAACGTTTTACCATGTTTTACTGTTTTACGCATTTTAAAATGTTGTCTTGCAGCCCGAGGACGTGCTGGTGATAACTAAGGGGGAATGTGGCGCCCCTGACCTGGTCAGGCACCACTGAGTACTGCACCCATGCTGGGGACAGTACAAAACAGGTAATCCAGAAGGCTGACCGAGGTGTGACTACACAGGCGCATAGTGATCAGGTCTCACACATTTACCTTTGAGAGGACCCCTGGGGATCCCAGGAGGGGGCGAAGCCTCCATCTCCACTCGAGGGGTGTGGTAGAGAGCCTGGTTGCTAGGTGACGTAGGCAAGAACAGGAGAGGAGGGAAGAGTGAGCCGAAGAGAGTTGAGTGGTGAAGTTCAGGGAGGGCAGAAGCAGACCCTGTAGCTCTACACAATTCTGACAACGTACGCGCAGTGACTACCGACGGGGGAGAACGGTCACCTGGTAGTGCTGCCCGAAATCCACACACGGCTAAAGAGAGAGCAACGGAGTGGAAAGTAAGGAGACTGTCAGGGAGATACCAGGCCCAAACGGGTAACAGGTCCCAGTGCAGGGATAGATCCACCTGTCCTTTGCCAAACCTGCATGAGGGGGCACTTTACACCCCCAAGACAACACCACAGAGTCCGCAGCCACGTAGCAAAGTGAGGTCCCATAGCTCACAGGAGGCAAGCAGCCGGAGTGACCTGGTCCAGGCTACAAGCAAACGGGCCAAAAGAAGGGGAGAGAGGCACCAGCAACTTCCCTGGGCGACCCCAGCAGGGCTTCAAGCAGGGGTTACCCCAAAACACAACGGGCTAAGGAAGGCGAGTTGGTAGCCACCCTCATAAGTCAGCCTGAAGGACACCTGGTTCCAGCCTGGTTCATCCCAGCTACGCCCGGGTTACTCACCCAGCCACCATCAGTGAGTAAAATCCCTGAAAGACATCCTGCTTGTGCGTGTGAGTCATTCTGCGACTTGTAGTTCCACACACCTACACGGGACCCTGGGGCATGCCTCACTCTCAGGAGGCTATTACAACTGACTGCACCTACTATCAGCCCCAGGCACCCCTAACCTGCAGTGGCGGTCCCCACTGACCGCAATTCTGAGAGTGGCGTCACGACAATCAAAATAGAGGATTTCCTACCTGTGACAAGATCCAGCCGCGTGGAGTCCCTGAAGGTAATGCACCGCTGCACCGACACCGACCCTCGGGGCCCCACACATCTGGCGTCACGAACAGGATAAGGACTAGACCTGTTCAGACAGGGGACCATGTGCCTGGGCGGTCCGCTTGGAAAATTGGAAGCGCCGCCATATTGCCACCATGAAAAGCGCGCTGAAAAACAACAGCAGCCCGCGCTGGGAGAAGTTACCGCCCACGAAGAGGTGTGGCTACCCAGAGATCCCCTGAAGAGTCCTGGTCTCGCAAGTGAGGAGAGCGGAGACGTTCAGAGACGTCGGGAAAGAAAGGGAGCCAGAAGCCTGCTACTAGAAGAAGGAGACGCAGAGGAAATGGCGTCTGAACGCAGAGACCCAGAACCAGGCTCCGCTGCCTGGTGGTATCGGGAACTTGCCCAGTTTTGCGACCAACTGGAGGCCAGGGTCGTATGGCAGATCAGCGAGGGACGTACGGAGCTTCTGGAGATGGCTGCAGCGGTTCAGGCCTATGAGAGGGGAACCGCACGACGAGTGCCAGACCGAGCGGCGACGACTCAGACCCCGATGATGTTACCGATGGGTGAGTCCTGTGTTGCCCCTGTCAGCGCGAGTGCCCCGACCCCTGCAGCCATGCCCGCGGTCCCTGGAGAGATGCCCGGCGCGGCGACGCTGAATCAGGCCGCAGCCACGCCAGGTGCGGCCCGCCGAGCCCAGGCCGCCGCAACGATGCCCAGCCCGGCCCGCAAAGATCCGGCTGCCACCGCGACCCTCCTCCACGCCGCAGGTGCGGCCCGCCAAGGACCGGCTGCAGCTGCGACGCCAATCCAGGCCGCAGAAGCGCCCAGCTTGGCCCGCACAGCTCCCATCGCAGCTGCGACACCAATCCAGGCCGCAGAAGCGCCCAGCCCGGCCCGCACAGATCCCATCGCAGCTGCGACGCCAATCCAGGCCGCCGCAGCGATGCCCTGCTCGTCCCGCCAAGACCAGGCCGCTGCCACGCCAGGCTCGGCCCGCCAAGACCAGGCCGCTGCCACGCCAGGCTCGGACCGCCAAGACCAGGCCGCTGCCACGCCAGGCTCGGCCCGCCAAGACCAGGCCGCTGCCACGCCAGGCTCGGCCCGCCAAGACCAGGCCGCTGCCACGCCAGGCTCGGCCCGCCAAGACAAGACTGTGCAATTATTTACCCCGGCCTGCCAGGTCAGAGCAGGCACCGCTCCCCAGCCCAAGGAAGTCCCTGCTAGGAAGTCCCTGCTGGGGGAGGACCCCGAATACTGGAGGCTGAAGGCTGATCTAGAGGCCCACTTCCCAAAGGAGATGGTGGACTGGTATCTGCTCCCTCCGCATACTCACAGGAAGACTCCTGCAACATTCATGCCAAAGGGTCCCCCGCCCTGGCCTGCTGATGAAAATCCATCCCTAGCGCTGCCACAAG
Organism: Anomaloglossus baeobatrachus; assembly: GCF_048569485.1. Lineage (NCBI taxonomy): Eukaryota > Metazoa > Chordata > Amphibia > Anura > Aromobatidae > Anomaloglossus > Anomaloglossus baeobatrachus. The sequence continues at coordinate 508,938,747 of NC_134354.1, read as the reverse complement.
AGGAGTGCCCAGAAGAACTAAGGGGGAGGGGAGGCCAGGAAGCTGAGAAGCTGACCCCAGAGCCATCAGCAGTGGATGCAGCACCAGTCCAAGAGCCAGAGATGCTGCCGTACTCCCGCTGGGATGAAGAGGGCCCGACATCCTCCGCTGAGGAAGATTTGTCCAGATACCTCACCTGGGAGCCTGCAAGCGGTGAGGTGGCAGCCAGGCAGGACCCAGCCCGCAGGACACGGCGCCGCAGCAGGACAAGGGATCCACCTGCACAGCAGTCTCCCGAGGAGAAGGACGAGGTCACGGCCAGAGACTTAGAGGAAAAGCGGTCCTTGAGAAGAGCCAAATCGCAGGTCAGAGGCCCACTTTGTCGAGGAGTTGTAGAAGACTTCAATCTAAGGTCTGGATATGGCTTTATAGTAGCACCTGGTGTAAAAGAGGGCATCTTTGTGAACAGAAGGGATGTTAGAGCACATTTACCTAGAGGACATCCAGGAAGAAACCTACAGATAGGAGACTCAGTAGAATTTACAAAACACCAAGGAGAACGCGGATGGTACGCACTAGATGTCACACCCTGCCCCAGAAATCCCTACAGTAAACCTGCTATCTCAACAACAGAAGATGAAGATACAGAAAAAGAAACAGACGACAGAAACATAGAAAATGTCAGGTGCCAAAGCCCAATAGGCAAAAGCCCTGGTGGAATGGAGTAGAGAAAAGTAAAGAAAACTACAGCAGTTTGAAAAGTTTTGCAACGTTCAAGTTTAAGCACGTGCCCACATGAACTTGTGTGAGAAACCCTTTTTGCACTTTAACCCATGAACCTTAAGGCTATGAACTGGCTATAGCCACAAACTCTCGCAGTGTTTATAGTTACCCCAGAGGTACCACCACTACCAGGGAGCACGCCTGTTTATGGGGCCTGGCTCTCCACCACAAAGAGGGTACCTGGTCAGCACCAACTGTGGAGGGCGCCTCTACATCCTGCCAGAAGTGGCTGAAGGCGCGGCTCCACCAGGCCAGGTATACCCTGAAACCACCAGACCATGAAAGCCGCCTCTACATCCTGCCAGAAGTGGCTGAAGGCGCGGCCAACGGGAGAGGCAGATGGGAAGAAAGGTCTGGGGAAGCTGATGGCCCAGACCTGGTTACCAAAAGAAACTGGTGACCTGCCGCCTGAGAGGGTTTAGGGTGGGTTAACGGACTTGTGGGTGGAGGGAGGTGATGCATGGTACCTGATGGTTTTAAAACGTTTTACCATGTTTTACTGTTTTACGCATTTTAAAATGTTGTCTTGCAGCCCGAGGACGTGCTGGTGATAACTAAGGGGGAATGTGGCGCCCCTGACCTGGTCAGGCACCACTGAGTACTGCACCCATGCTGGGGACAGTACAAAACAGGTAATCCAGAAGGCTGACCGAGGTGTGACTACACAGGCGCATAGTGATCAGGTCTCACACATTTACCTTTGAGAGGACCCCTGGGGATCCCAGGAGGGGGCGAAGCCTCCATCTCCACTCGAGGGGTGTGGTAGAGAGCCTGGTTGCTAGGTGACGTAGGCAAGAACAGGAGAGGAGGGAAGAGTGAGCCGAAGAGAGTTGAGTGGTGAAGTTCAGGGAGGGCAGAAGCAGACCCTGTAGCTCTACACAATTCTGACAACGTACGCGCAGTGACTACCGACGGGGGAGAACGGTCACCTGGTAGTGCTGCCCGAAATCCACACACGGCTAAAGAGAGAGCAACGGAGTGGAAAGTAAGGAGACTGTCAGGGAGATACCAGGCCCAAACGGGTAACAGGTCCCAGTGCAGGGATAGATCCACCTGTCCTTTGCCAAACCTGCATGAGGGGGCACTTTACACCCCCAAGACAACACCACAGAGTCCGCAGCCACGTAGCAAAGTGAGGGCCCATAGCTCACAGGAGGCAAGCAGCCGGAGTGACCTGGTCCAGGCTACAAGCAAACGGGCCAAAAGAAGGGGAGAGAGGCACCAGCAACTTCCCTGGGCGACCCCAGCAGGGCTTCAAGCAGGGGTTACCCCAAAACACAACGGGCTAAGGAAGGCGAGTTGGTAGCCACCCTCATAAGTCAGCCTGAAGGACACCTGGTTCCAGCCTGGTTCATCCCAGCTACGCCCGGGTTACTCACCCTGCCACCATCAGTGAGTAAAATCCCTGAAAGACATCCTGCTTGTGCGTGTGAGTCATTCTGCGACTTGTAGTTCCACACACCTACACGGGACCCTGGGGCATGCCTCACTCTCAGGAGGCTATTACAACTGACTGCACCTACTATCAGCCCCAGGCACCCCTAACCTGCAGTGGCGGTCCCCACTGACCGCAATTCTGAGAGTGGCGTCACGACAATCAAAATAGAGGATTTCCTACCTGTGACAAGATCCAGCCGCGTGGAGTCCCTGAAGGTAATGCACCGCTGCACCGACACCGAACCTCGGGGCCCCACAGTGACATAAAGCCAAGCAAATTAACAGCATATAATGTGTATATGACATGCATATTAATCTAAGGCCCTGTGCGCACACTGCGTTTTTTGCCGCAGATTTGCCGCGGTTTTGCTGCATGAATTGCTGCAGAAAATGTTCATAACCTTTCTGCAGTCCTTCCCCAGCAAAACCTATGGTGAATAAAAAATGGTGTGCACACACTGCGTTTTTTCCCCTACAGGTTTTTGCTGCAGATTTTTTGCAGCAAAAAGAATGAGCATGTCACTTCTTTTCTGTAGGTTGTTTTTGCCATAGACCAACCCGCAGGGACCAACCCACGGAAAAACCATGGAAGAACAGCGGCAAACCGTGGCAAAAACTTGGCAAACCACTGCAAAAACGAGGGTACGGTTTTGCCGCGGGTGCGGTATTCTGCCAGAGGGTGCAGATTTTTCTTAAGAAAAGTCAATTTTCTAGTGCTCACATAACTTTAGAGAGACTAGTCCCCACTGAGAGCCCCTTCCAGAGTGCTACACCTTTATAAGTCTATGTGCCCACGCTGCGGAAAATGAGCGGATTTTGACGCGGATTTCTCGCGGAAAAGCCGCGGATTTCCCGAAAATCTGCAGCTCAGGCACTTCCCAGCCATTTCTATGGCATTTTGGAAATGTTGTGCCCACGCTGCGGATTTTTCCGCAGCGGATTTCTTGCGGATTTTGATCCGGAAAAATCTGCAACATGTCAATTATTGTTGCGGATTTTCATCCGGATTTTGGCTTTAAAATTGGGAAAAAAAAAAAATCCGCACCAAAATCCGCATCAAATCCGCGGTAAATCCACGGCAAATCCGCACCTTTGAAAAGGTGCGGATTTTGCGGGAAAGCTGCGGATTTTGATGCAGAAAAATCCGCAGCTACATTCTCCCGTGGACACAAAGCCTTAAAGTTATTATTCATCGTTCTGTTTAGAGACCCAAATGATTTAGTTAATTAAATTGAAAATATTTCTTTATAATCGAGCTCTGTTTATCTGACTTGATAAATAAGTGTAAACACGAGTAGGTTAAAGCCAACTGCAGATCAATAATGCAGCCATTATTTAGGTCAATCGAAGCTGTAAAAATCTGTATATAGTGGAACCTACCTGGTGACAACTGCAAATAGCCACTATGGAATTGTCTGATAGGCTAGAAAAGTTTAGAAGATTCTCTAACCAGTCACCTACACACAAAAGGGTGTTTTACACGCTGCGACATCCTTCCTTCCTCATTGCCGGTGGACGCAGGTAAGGAGATGTTCGTCGTTCCTGCGGTGTCACACATAGCGATGTGTGCTGCCGCAGGAACGATGAACAACATCGTACCTGTGGCAGCAACGATATTAAGGAAAAGAGCGACATGTCAACGATCACCGTTTTTGAATGCTTTTGCGATCGCTGATCGTCGCTCCTTGGTGTCACAGGCTGCGATGTCGCTACCGGCGCTGGATGTGCGTCACTAACGAAGTGACCCCGACAATATATTGGTAGCGATGTCGCAGCATGTAAAGCACCCTAAAGAGTTTGCAGGTGGCTTCCTATAGCAAAGGATTGCTACATGTGCAGTAATAAGAAAAGAAATAAGACGGCCACAGAAAGTGGTTTGCGCATAACATGACTGTTATGATTTATTTAGACCCAAAGACAAAACCAAACATGTACTTTAAGGGAAATTTGCAAACCTTACGAATAGTAAGAGGCACTCCTAAAAGGGAAGATAAACTTGTGGTATACATGTTTGTTCTTCTTTCTCGTTTGCCTCGCGTGTGCTTGATTATTTGCTGAAGACGCCATTTAGAGTTTATAATCCAAGCAGCATAATGTACTTTTTCTTACAGAATTTGATACAATTAAAATGATTGCCGTGGCACTCACTAACACCATGAGCTCAAAGCCACGATCTTTCAGTGTCAATATGCTGGCACAGACAGGAGATACAGCGTTTGCTTTGGGGGTTAGAGACAAGTCAATCAATGGAAAATATTGGATTTGTTAGGCAAATAGGAGGGCATGTATCAAGGTATAGGCCGCGCCAAGGGTGCACCAAAGTGCCCTCATTTGCATATCAAAGTTGATTTTTAATTAAATATTAAGTTAATCTTTACTTGCTAGTATGCTGTAAATAAATATAAAGTGTTGGCACCCTTGAAATTATTCCAGAAAATGAAGTATTTCTCCCTGAAAATATTACAACTCCGCTTTTTTGAGGCAAAATCAAGAAGAAACAGCAATTTAGGAATTAATTTTTTTTATTTTTTTTTATTTTTTTTATACCATCATCGTGGCATAAAAGTGCTCACAGCTTTATTCTTCGGGACAGTACAATTACAGCGAAACCATATTTATATAGGATTTTTTTTATTTTTTTCCGCTTTTACAGCATATTTTATAGAAAAAAAAATGTTTTTTTATTGCTGCTTCTGAAAGCTATTGTTTTTTTTTATTTATTTATTTATTTTTACTGATGGGGCTGTATGGTGACTGTTTTTTGCGGAAAGAGATGACTTTTTCAGTGGTACCACTTTTAGTTATATAATGACTTTTTAATTGTCTTTTATTCCATTTTTTTTGTCAGCTGTATGCAATACACTATAGCTGTCATTGTAGAAATGACAGAAGCGTATGGGAATATGCACTTAGCATGATCACTTCCACAAACGTTTTTAATCTCCGGATTCTGGTCCCCATAGACTTATATGGACACCGGAATCCGGAGCGGATCCAGACTTTTTTTTCAGTCCAGCAGTGATCCGCTGGTTCCGGATCTTGGCGGGTTCGATCAATTCTAATTATAACCACAGTTAATGGAGAAGTAATGATTGATAAGATTCAGAGCAGACCCTGAATCCCCAATGCAGGTATAAAATAAAATCTGTTTTAAGTCTCCAAGGATACCTATAAAAAAAAACATGACACTTGTACAAGAAATAATCTCAAACTTCATCTTCAAACTTAAGGTTTTCTTTTCTTTTTTTAAATTCACTTATGTACCTTAAAACATTGAATCATGGAGTGAACAGAAGACCACTATATAAAGAAAAATGTGTTGGTGCTCCGTGTTTTGTTCTGTCTCTGGGATGCCTGCAAACACCAATTTGCGTAAGCTCACCAGTCTCAACTGATGAAAGAATTATCCATAAGGCCTGTTTCACACGTCAGTGATTCTGGTACATTTGTGCTTTTTTTTAAACGTACCAGAATCACTGACATACGCAGACCCATTATAATGAATGGGTGTGCTCACACATCAGTGATTTTTCACTGCACGTGTCTCCATGCGGCGTATCCGCGTGTCCGTGATTGCCGCACGGAGACATGTCCATTTTTTTTCTGGCATCACTGATGTCCCACGGACCAAGCAGTGGTGTGATCCGTGAAACACGTTCCAGAAAAAAACGTGAATCTAAAATAAAAATCATTTTTACTCACCCGGCTCCAGCGATGTCCTCTGCAGCCCGTGCAGCTTGCTGCTTCTGAGCCGGCTCATTACTGTCGCGCATATTCATGATGCACGACACAGCCGACCCGGAAGCAGCTGCTGCGGGGGTCAGCGCCGGCCGGATGCTGCACCGCGGGAGCGATCAGCACCATGAAGAGCAGGAGCGCGCACAGGTGAGTTAATCTCTAAGTGCAATCATGGGCCACGGAGAACGGAGCCCGGATTGCACTTAGACAACCCACGTGTGCCGTAATTCACGGCACACGGAGGGACATGTGCGTGTTTTACACGCCAGTGAAAAATGTCAGTGTTTTTCACTGACGTGTGAAACGGTCAGGATCGCTGCTGCATCGCTACATGGTCGCTGGTGAGCTGTCAAACAGGCAGATCTCACCAGCGACCAGTGAACAGCCCCCAGCCAGCAGCGACGTGCAAGCGATGCTGCGCTTGCACGGAGCCGCCGTCTGGAAGCTGCGGAGACTGGTAACTAAGGTAAACATCGGGTATGGTTACCCGATGTTTACATTAGTTACCAGCGCACACAGCTTAGCTGTGTGTGCAGGGAGCAGGGAGCCGCGCACACTGAGCGCTGGCTCCTTGCTCTCCTAGCTGCTGTACACATCGGGTTAATTAACCCGATGTGTACAGCAGCTACATGTGCAGAGAGCCGGAGCCGGCAGCACAGGCAGCGTGAGAGCTGCAGAGGCTGGTAACTAAGATAAATATCGGGTAACCACCTTGGTTACCCGATGTTTATCTTGGTTACAAGCTTACCTCAGCTGTCAGACGCCGGCTCCTGCTCCCTGCTCGCTTCATTTGTCGCTCTCTCGCTGTCACACACAGCGATCTGTGTGTCACAGTGGGAGAGCGCCTTTGAAGAAAACGAACCAGGGCTGTGTGTAACAAGCAGCGATCTCGCAGCAGGGGCCAGATCGCTGCTCATTGTCACACACAGCGAGATCGCTAATGAGGTCACTGCTGCGTCACAAAAAGCGTGACTCAGCAGTGATCTCGGCAGTGAGCTCGCTGTGTGTGAAGCACCCCTAAATGAATAGCAGGTGTCATAGCATTCTTAATCTTATCTTACAGTCTCTGGCAGGACTGATTCCAAAGAGCAGGGTCATTCCAAGAGGTCTTCAGAGCTCATGATCCCACATAGCACATTTGTGTGCTGATTTTTTGCACACAAAAGTGCATGTTTTGGCAGGAAAAAAGCAGCAGAAAAAAATGCACTTTTTATCGTATTTTCATGTCTTTATGTGTTTTTACGTCATGGTGATCGCAGGGGTTCCTGCACTGTACCGCTACGATCACCGCCAAGTATAAGACTGATGTTACAGCTGAGACCTGGCTCTCACTGCCAGGAGTGGTGTCCATACAGTTCACGGCAGTTTAACTCCCTAAATGCTGCAATCAATAGTGATCGCAGCATTTAGCAGGCAGAAAGAGGTATCGCTTACCTCTCCCTGGTGATCGGGTCCCTGTACTGCGAAAACAGGGACCCAATCGCTGCCATGGCAATCCTGGGTCATCACCATGACAACCCCAGGTTACTGAGCTACAGATCACCTCACAGACCATGTGGAATGCATAGTTTGTGAGGGGAAGTGCCATTGCTGCAAGTGCAGCACTGACAGATTTAATCCATTGCAGTGATGGAGCACAAACACTGCAGTGGATTATATCAGATGCAGGAAAAATGCAGAAAGAATTAAAGTGCTGCAGATTTTTTTCTGAACCAAAATCTGCAAGGAAAAAATCTGCAACATGTGCACAGCAATTCATGATTCTCATAGACTTTGATGGCATGCATTTTTTTATTGCAGTATTGATTAAAATCTGCAAATAAAAGTGCAATAGAAAAACAGCAAAAACACAATGTGGGCACAAAGCCTTAGGCCTTGTCTGCTGTGCACGCTGCATTTTTGCTGTTTTTTTGCTGCAGTTTTTGGTACAGTTTTAGGTGCAGTTTGTGGTCCTAAACTGCATGTATGACCTTCCCCAGCAAAGTATATGAGAAATCCAAAAGGCTGTGCACACATTGCTTTTTTTTTGCCTGCAGTTTTGGTTGCAGAAAAAAAAATCAGCATGTCACTTCTTTTCTGCGTTTTACCCTGCATTTTGCCATTGACAATGTTAAAAAACGCAGGGGCAAAAATGCAGGCAAAATTGCACCAAAATGCGTCAAAAATGCACCTAAAACGCAACAAAAATGCATGCGTTTTTTTAATGCGTTTTTTCAGCCAGAGGTGCGTGCTTCACTAGAGAAACTTAACTGCAGTGTGCGCACATAGCCTTATTGTGTTTTTTCTACTGCGATTTTTTACTTTTCGGTATGCTATGTTTTAAATAAAGTTGTTTTTGTTTTGGATACTTCCTGTTAGCTTTCATACAACTTTATTAGTAATGTCTCATGTTTTCATTGGGTTTCCTTTATGTTTTAACATTTACTTTTTTACCTACAAATGTTTCTAATCTTATTCTAGTCTATGTAGAAAGTCCACAAATAAACTCATATTTACTGCAAGGGAAATTATTGTTTTACAGATTTCAAAAGCACATCATAGGTCAATTTACGCTGTGTGAAAAAATAAGCACAAAGGGTGTGAGATTAGAGAAATTCCATACACTGCTGGGACTGTAAGGCTATGTGCCCACGCTGCGGAATTTGCCGCAAATTTTTTTGCGGAAATTCCGCGGATTTCTCAAAAATACGCAATACAGTGAGTCCCCAGCCATTTCTATGTCATTTGGGGAGTGCTGTGCCCATGCTGTGTTTTTTTCCACAGCGGAAATAATGCGAATTTCCCTGTGGAAAAATCTGCAGCATGTGACTTATTCCTGCGGATTTTTCCGCAGGATCCCATACTTACCTGCCTTGATTGAAGACACTGGAGTCACTTCCTCCGATGCATAGGAGCGCAGTGGAGCCAGGAGCAGGAGGAGAGCGGGGCCTGTACGAGCTCCAGTCATGTGACAGCCGGAGCTAGTTCAGGCCCACCCACCTCCTGCAAAGTGCCGATAGACACAGCCGGAAAGTGAAGTGCTGCATGATGGAGGTAAGTATGAACTCCCCGATCACTCCAGCACTTGTTCTGCATTGAGGATGCAGTGCTGAAGCCATGGTACTGTATCCTCAATGCAGAATGAAAGCACCATATTCGTAGGACATTTCGCAATAAAACCGCAGCATGGAAACAGACAAAGTTGTGCTGCGGTTTTCTGGGAGCTCCTGCGGAATGTACTGCGGATATATCCGCAGGACACTTTCCCCATGGGCACATAGGCTTATTCATAGCGGTTTTTGTGCATTAAAAATATAGATTGCCAAAAATGTACCCAATACTGATTGCGGGAACTTAGCCTGACAGTCTGAAATGAGCAGAGCATTCTCTATAATAAGGGACATAACTGTGAATTTGCATTGTAAATATTTTTCAATTAAACACCTTTTTTAATATCTACAAATGCTTGTAATCAAAACACCTAATATATGAGCAACTCTAGGCCAGAGTAGGCTTTTAATGAATGTTTATTCACTGACAGAAAGCAGAGATTATATAAACTGTTCAGTCACTGAAATATTATCACTAGTAGTTTATTTATTAATATTGCCTCATAGTTTTCCATTGTGATGTCTATTACAAAAGATTAACAGGTTTTATACACTTTGAAAAAACACAGAAATAATGCAACATAGCAAACAAATGAAGAACACATTTCAATAGTAGATTTTGGGATGGAGCTCCGTTCCATTTACACTTCTAGATTACATTATATAGAAAAAGGAGAAGGTACAAGGCAATAAGGAAGTATGTTAGTGTTGCTACCTCTCACGGGAGGTTGTATTAGACCAGTACTTCAATTGAATCCTATCCTGACATGCAATGGTTTTATAAGTTCTGCTATTTGAAAATGGGTAAAAAAAGAAAAAAGATAGACAAGAGCACATAGGGCAATACTGTATTTTAAAAGTGAAGTCGTGGGGTTAGGGTTGCTCCCCTGATCGGATTGTGTATGTCACAGCTCCAATAAATGACCATAGATTGTTCAGTTGATGCAGTAATGTCTGCAGATAAAAGCAGCTCTTCTTCTGCATGTGGATTAGGAGAAGAAGGAGATAGACGTTCTAGCAGACCGTGCTGCTGTGAAAGAGGAGTAGTTCCACCTGTGGTAATGCTTTAAGTATTTTTTATTTATGCATTTCACGTTTATACCGAACCCTTTCTCACAACTGAATTATATATGAGAAAGGGTTTGGTACGAACCTGAAACGTGTAAATAAAAGCTATTTTACGCTTTACCATGCATTGAACTTCTCCTCTTTCACAGCAGCGCGGTCTACCAAAATGTCTATCTCCTACTTTTCCTAATTTGAAGATGGGTGGGGTGTTAAATGAATGTAAAACAAAAATAACAATACTTATAATAATCTACTTATAAAACAAATTACCAATTTAAACATGTTTAACAGCAAACATATACAGCAATATTGATAGTGTCTCATTAAATTAGTATTTGAAAATAAATCAATAGGTTGAGTATGATTAACCCTAGAATGCATACCTGGGGCCTCGCAGGCCTGCTAGGTTACTTTTTTCTATTGTAGATTTCTATAGTTGTGCGTTCTAGGGCTAAGAGCATTCTTTCACCAGAAAAATCCTTGTCGTTCATTGCAGGTCTGCCTTTTCCATCTGATAATTCGTTTGGCGAGTGTATTTCATCATCCAACATATTATATTTTATGTATATTTCCTTTTACATAGCAATATATTCAGTATACATATTATTGTATCTGGTGTAGTTTTCCGTCAGTAAAACATTTTTAATTTTTTGCCAAAATAAAGGTTTTGCTTTAGGATTTTTGGGCCACTCCAAGATGGAACTCTTACAGATTTTCTTTCTGAGTCTCAGGTACTGAGAGTTTTGCAGTACAGGCTGTAAAAGCACAATTATAATAACATCCATATTTTCATCCATCAGTTTTTGCATGGCCAAATAGAAAGCTGTCCGGAACTTTCCACTTCTTACATATTTTTTTGTGAGAACAAATATTGTCTTTTTGCTTTGGTTAATACTTTGAGCAATGTTGTCAATGACAGCTATCCCTGGTTCCCAGTCTCTTTCTTCTAGGCAGAGAAGTATGTTTTTACTTCCTTTTTCCTCAATCTCTTTGCATAACTCATTATAAACCCAGTCAGTAACAGCTGGATCTGTCTCATCATATGTGATGAAAGCATCATACACGTTTGCTGAGGTGCAGGCTTTGGAAAGTTTGAGCCTTGCCTTGCACCAGAGGTATATATGCCACACATCCCAATAAAATAGGTGTTTCATAATTGGTAATACAGTTATTGGAATAATTATCAGTGATGACATTAAAAAGAGTAGCATTTCTATCAAGTCCACATTGCAGGTATGTATGTCAAAATATACAATTCCTCTCTTCTTCCAGTTATTTGGTGTGGCACAAGTAACATCAGTGGCCAGCCGTGGGATGGTGACATTATTTTTCATGATCCACTGCACAAGGTCAATGATTTCACAGGTACAATCAAAGGGGTTGCCTTTAAGTTTTAAAACCTTCAGAAAATTATCATTTCCAGACAAAAATATTGACTTATTAATGGTCTGAATAAGATTGAAACTTAAATCGAGATGAGTAAGACTCATTGTTTTGAGAAGAAAGCCTTCTGCTAAAGTTTGGATCGCGTTGTTATTGATTATAAGCGTCTCTAAAGAATTTGTATAATTGTTCATATGTGCCATTATCATTATTAGTTTATTGGAACTTAGGTCAAGAAGCTTCAGGTTATTAAAATATTTCAAATTCTTCCAAGCAAAAAACTCTAAGCCGTTATGGCTTAAATACAGTTCTGAAAGGCTTGCAGGTAGGTTAAGAAGTGCTTCATTAGGCATTACACGAAGTCTGTTGTATGAAATGTCAAGAACTGATAGATTGGTAAATTGCTTAAAAATATCTAAATATCGTATATCTCCTGGTTTCCATAAGACATCCAAGCGATTTCCTGCAAACCTCAATTCTTTCAAAGAATTGCTTTTAATTTCAACCTCAGTTAAAGTAGAGATCTCGTTCCAGCTTAAGTTTAGAATGGTAAGCTTGTGAAGATTTTCAATGAAATTCAGATGATGAGTTACACCTTCTACAATAAAATAGTGCCTGTTATAACTCACATCTAATACTTCCAACTGTTTTAGTTCTTTAAAAGCACCGAAGGAGGCAAAATCTAATTTATTGTATGACAAATCTAAATATGCTAAGTTTGGAAAATAGGTAAATTCTGATCCATTTAAATCCTGGCCAATTCCATTGGAAGACAAATTTAAACAAGCAATATCGTAAAATGAATTAAATTCTTCTGGATCAATGAAGAAAATACTATTTAAGCTTAAATCTAATGCTTTACCATATTTGCTACACTCGGGTCTAACAAGTCTATATAATGGAGTGATAAATTCTGGAGAAATTCTGCTTTCATAACCTAAACTAAGAGACAATTGTGACTGCATTGGTTTGGATGGACTATTGGAAAATTGTTCCTGGACGTTGCTTCTGTTACTGCTTTCAGAAAAAGGAGATATTCTATTCTCAGCTAAATAAATTATTGACAGATTTGAGAACTCCCTAAATACTTTAAAATCAATATTCCTAATGAAATTAATTCCAAAGTCTAGGATCACCAAGTTTTTTAGTTTTGTCAGTGGGGCAATGTTCTGAGCAGTAATATCTTTAAATACATAGCCTCTTATATACAATTCTCTAAGCGATACTAATTTTGAAAAGTTTTCAGAAATGTTAATGTTATTTGGATAAGATCTAAATTTGTAATTAAAGGATAAGTCAAGTGTTTCTAAAGAAGGTAAATAACTAAAAAAATGTCCTGATGAAATTTCAGTCACTAAGTAATTTAATGCAAGATCTAAGACTTTCAACTGGGTTGTGTTCTGAAACCATGTTTTTGGAATATAGGTCAGAGATGTGCTGCCTAAATGAAGCATACGAAGGTTTACAAGATTTTGGAAAGCAAGCTCGTGTATTTGAATAGAAGCTTGCCCAGGGCATGGTTCACATGGATATGGAGCATTATAACATCGTGGACAGTTCCCACTCAGATAAAGAATTTCCAAGTTAACTAGATTTTTAAAGTCATCTTTGTTAATTACTTTTATCCTATTATTACTTAAAAAAAGTGCTGTCAATGATGAAGGCAAATCTGGAGGCACACTGGTTAGATTGTTAAATGACAGATTAAGCAAATTCAATTTTGTCAGGTCCAAAAATGTTCCATTTTTAATCTCCAATACATCAGTACACTTATTGCCATAATAGCAGTTATGTCCCAAAAATAGTTTCCTCAGATACCTGATGCTAGAGAAACTTGTCCGGTTGACTGAGAAAATGCTATTAAACTGGAAACTCAACATTGTTAGACTTTCTGGCAATCCAAGAGGAATTTCACATAAGTAATTATGGTCTATGATTAACTGCTCCAATTTTGTCAGGTTGGAAAATGTTCCTTCCCTTATTTCAAGGCCTCTTTTGCATATGTTTGGATTGTCAAGTCTTGACTTTGGATAGTGATTGAAGCTTATGTCTACTATGGAAAGATTCTGCCATTTTTGAAAAGATGATTTATCTATATTCTGTATTAAGTTTTGTTTTAATAAAAGATTAACAGAAAATGATTCATAGTCACTAGGAGATGGCACTGTTTTCAGACTACGTGCATTGCAGTCAAAAACAACGGAGTTGTTCTGTTCTGTAATGGAGCATGGAATGGTCTTATTGGTTACCGTAGCATTGGAGAATCCAAGGAAAAAAAGCACTATCACCAATATGAAGCATGTGTTCTTCAGATGGCTTAACATTTTATCCTGAAAAAAAAAATCAATGTATATTAGACTAATATAGTAAAATAGAGATGCAGGAAAATAAAATCAAATATAAAAAGATGAGCAGGACTGTGTTTCAATTCATAGATTCCAGTGTAATTCTGTAACAGGGTCCTCAAATTTGTTAACAGTATTTGTTATAATTAGAGATAGGCAAAATACTAAAATATTTGGGTTTGGATCATTCGAGATGAAAAATTTGTATTATTTGAGTATTTGTACGGAATAATGAACTCAATGCAAGTCAATGGGAAACTTGAACAATTTTCTGGAGGACATTGGAAGTAGGTCTGGGAGGGCTGTATAAAATTTCTGTAATAGATGGAAAAGTACTGAAACTGAATGATAACAGCATCAGGCAGATTAGTGATAGGCAAACCCAAACTGTAAAGTTCAGGGTCCGTACCGGATACCTAGTGTCCATACAAGGACCCTGAATACAAACTTTTCAGGGAAGTCCATGTTTCTGTTCGGGTTTGGCCACACAGATAAAATTAAAAAAAAAAGGAAAAAGAAAGAAAATAAGGTAAACAGCAGGACCGTTATACTTACCGACCTTCCCTGTGGCTGTCACCCTGCTTTTAGAGCCAATAATTAACTCACATAGATATTCACTACTTGTCCCGAACACCGTCAGTCATGGCATCTATGACTGGTTGCTGTTTGACTGTGCACCCACCCTGTGTGACAACATCTGTGATTGCTTGGAATAACACATGCTGTCTGCGTCCCTATAGTGGTGAAAAAATAAGCAAATAACAATAACTTCCCCAGCCTGAGAATACGAGACCCCAGCGGTCTGCTTTATCTTAGCTGGGTATCAAATTTGGGGGGGACTGCATGCCATTTTCAAAAATTTTTAAAAAAAGCTGTTGGGGTCCATCATATTTTTATACACAGCCAGAATAACACATACATCTGGGGGCTGCACCCTGTAGCTGTCTGCTTTATCTGTACTGGGTATCAAAATACCGGGCACAATATGTATTTTTTTTCCAATTACTTTTTTATTTTTACACTTCACTTCTGGGACCCAGACAGCTAGTGTGAGGGCATCCAATCACAGATGCTGACACAGAGGGTGAGCGGGAGAAGCAGGACTGCAACCAATCACAGATGCCAACACATAGGGTAGGGGGGAAGCAGTGCATATATACATAAGGGTTAATGAGCACACCAGGAATTAGTGTGACAGGAAAACTCGGTAAATATAATTCTCTTGCTTTAATGATCTGAAGTCATTTTATTCTTTTTCGCTGTGCCTCCCAATCACAGTAATGCCAGTAGCAAGATGGCTGTGATATTAGTGTGATTGGCAGGCAATTCCCACATGTTTAGTGGCTAAAAATCAGGAACCAAACATGCTGGGAGGGGACTCAAAACTAATGACCAAAATACTCTTTCAGTAACAGATATTGCAAATACCTTAATATTTGTTCGAGTAACAAACAGTGCCGAGCATATTCGCTTATCACTACTTATAATACATGTAAAGTGGCTGATTATCATGAATGAGCATTCATACGAAACAACAGGCTGTCACCATGACATGGAGTCCTCAGCTGGATACATGGGCTGGGGTTGGTGGGCCCCCTACCACCACCCCCGACCCCTTCTATCTTCCCACCTCTGTCTTCAACTCATGGAATTCTTACCTTTCCCCACTGGCTGCCCCATACTAGCAACCTACGCGGCTCTGCTTTACCCACATCAGTGTGATGAGGTTGCAGAGTGATGGCCTTATCACGCTGCTGCATACTGGGCCGTGGGATATTATGCCTGCTTTGACCTACTGCCCCTGACTCCACCTCATTGCTAATTTGCAGGTGATGCGCTTGAATCCCTTCACATGCAAATTAACCATCTGCAGTGGCTGAAGCGACACAGCCGGCCACCTCTGCTATGTCTTTGACTGGGGCCTGGTGAAGAGGGGGACCCAAACCAAGCCCAGGGCTTAATAAAGCTAAGTAATCGCTACGCTCTTCACCAAGCCCCATACACCAGTAATGGTTGTAATGCTCTGATGGCGGCCCTGAACGGGCCAAAATCCACACTTCTAAATGGATCCTATGTGTTTTTATGAATAACCAGTAGAGATGAGAGAAATTACTCTAGTGGAATTAAATTCGACTTGAATTGTTTAAAAATCTGCTTTGGCCAAAATGCTGATTTTTTTGCAATTCACTTCTGCACAGATTCAGCAAAATGACATCCAGCTGTATACCATTTTGATGAACCATAAAGTGGCATCAAAAAGCACTCTAAATCTAAAAATACCTATTCTCACTTTACCTCTCACCTCGCTAGCCCCTCTCCTCCTCACTGTCTCCCATCTAGTAATCATCAAATCTTCTTTCTGTTCTCATGTCTTGGATAAAGATAAGCGATGTTCGAGGCTCGAGGTTTGCCAATTTTATGTTCGAGTTATTTTGGGGGGTGTTTGAAACGTTCGACGAACTCGAGCTTTTTGCTAAAAGCTCGACAGTTCGAGTTACGTTCGAGAACGGTTCGAGCACCAAAAACGTGGCTTTTCACAGTAAGGCTATGTGCACACGTTGCTGTCTGCATGCGTCCTGCGTCCCCAGCACAATCCCTCTCTCTTTCCTACTCACTGATCACGGGTGTCTCGCTGCACGGCTGTCACAAATCTGCGGCGTCTTTTCCTCTTTTAAAAATGGTGCCGCTCATTATTCAATCAGTTATTTTGTGCTTTCCCCGCACACCGGCGCCCATGATTGTTTGCAGTCAGACACGCCCCCACGATGAGTGACAGCTGTCTCACTGCAACCAATCACAGCCATCGGCGGGCGGGTCTATATTGTGCAGTAAAATAAATAAATAAATAAATAAATAAATTAAAAAAAAAAAATGCGGTCACCCCCATATCTGATACCAGCCAGGATAAAGCCACATGGCTGGAGGCTTGTATTGTCAGGATGGAGAGCACCACGTTATCGGGAGCCCACCACCCTAACAATATCACCCAGCAGCCGCCCAGAATTGCTGCATCCATTAAATGTGACAGTCCCGGGACTCTACGCAACTCATCCTGAATTGCCCTGGTGCGGTGGCAATCGGGGTAATAAGGAGTTAATCATGCCAGGTATCTCCCCGAGATACCTTCCATGATTAAACTGTAAGTGAAAGTAAAGAAACACACACAACGAAAAATCCTTAATTTGGAATAAAAAACCAAAAAAATCCTCTTTCACCATTTTATTAAAATCCCCAAATACCCCTCCAGGTCCGAAGTAATCCACGCAACACTGTCAGCTCTGCTACAGAAGACGAGTGCTCTGTATCCTCTACACGTGGCACATGAAGAGAATTGCGCTGTCACCTCAGACTTCAGTCTGCTTTGCAGACCACAAGATAACGAAATCTGCTTATGTTCCTCATTGGAGCCAGTGGCTGAATGGATAGAGCGCTCGCCTAAGAAGCATAACTTCACAAGTTCAAATCTCGGCTGTGTCGGTAAAGATTTTTTTTATTTTAAATTAATTATTATTCTTTATTTATAATTAATTATAAAATATTATTATTTTAATTATGCACAGAGGGGAGTAGCCAGACATCAGCTATGAGCCACTTCACAGAATGAGGCTGCATTCTCATTCATTCTCTCTCTCTCTTCTCTCTCTCTCTCTATTCTCTCTCTCTTTTCTATCTTCTCTCTCTCTCTTCTTTCTCTCTCTCTCTCTCAGACCTGGCGATGATCAGCTGATGCGGTCACCTGACGGAATCAGCTGACACTATGAGTCGAGCGGTGAGGCCGGCTTTTTACCGCCCGGCCGGCTAAACTATCAGCTGATGCTGTCGGACAGGAGTCTGCACAGAAGTGTGTAGTTTTTTGGGGGGGGGTTTGCACTGATGCATCAGCTGATTGTATAAAAGCCAATTATACAATCAGCTGCTGTGTCATGTGATTCAGGCCCTTGAACCTGATACATCATCTGATTGCTTTGCCTTCCAGCAAACCGATCAGATGATATTGGATCCGGTTTGGACGGCACAGGATCCTTGACCCAGGATTACTGCGGAGTGGGGTTCTTTATTTCAATAAAGATGGAGTTACTAATTGTGTTGTATTTTATTTCTAATAAAAATATTTTTCTGTGTTGTGTTTTTTTTAAAACTGTACTAGAAATTCATGGTGGCCATGTCTAATATTGGCGTAACACCATGAATTTCGGGCTTAGGGCCAGTTGATAATATACAGCTAGCCCTAACCCCATTATTACCCAGTGAGCCACCCGTCACCAAGGCAGCTGGAAGAGTTGGATACAGCGCCAAAAGAAAAAAAAAAAGGGCTTCCCTATATTTTTGGTTCCTAGCCGGGTACAAATAGGCAGCTGGGGGTTGGGGACAGCCCGTAGCTGCCTGCTGTACCTGGATAGCATACAAAAACATGGCGAAGCCCACTTAATTTTTTTGGGGGGCAAAAAACTC